>NC_064888.1:27641206-29039206 GCF_929443795.1 Astur gentilis
AATGCAAGTCAACATCTACAGGAGTCTTAAATGCCACATTGATTCAAAATCACACAGTAATTGATGGGAATGAATTATCTTCAATGTCTCTTTTAATGAACTCAGCAAAGAATTTGGTTCAAGCCTACTAAATGAACAGTCCTTGGGATGTGAAGTGCTGAGGCTCAGAGCCTCAAAATAACACTGTCTTTTAAAAGTTTATGTGGTTTTAGTGTATTCCAAATGCTAATCTTTTTTTAGCTTGGTTTTTATTATTTTGGTTTTTGTTATTCTACAGCACTGCTTCTGTCCTACGTTCTTCTCTTCTGCTCTTTAAGTGTATTATACTGAAGGCTTGGAATTTAGATTAGAAATCATCCTTTAATACTTCAAGTTATGCAATTATTATTGCTCTCCTGGTCTGATTTACATTACGATAAACCAGAGTAATAAAGTTGTATACAGACAATTTTAAAATCTAATTCCTAGGCCATGGGAATACTATGGCTCTGCATTGAAGGGGGAGCCTGGAAGACCTAAGTAGTTGGGCAAAATGTTCTACCCTTGGGTCTGGGCTGACAGTAAACAGCTGGAGAACAGGAATTGTCTCTAATATTTAACTTATGAGGAGCAAGATTATGAAAACACCGTTCCTGTATTTGGCCTGTGGCCACAATCTCTGGTGTCTAAAAAGGTGTTTGGGCTGATCCTTTTTCCTGTGACTGGGGCATCACCAACTCTCCCCTGGAGCTTGGGCTCTTTAAGGGCCAGAGAAGGTTAAGTTTAGGATTCTGCCTTTCTTCTGGGGAGAAGGTAGACCATCTGATCTACACTAAAAGATATCTTTTTTTCCATGTTTATTTGCATGAAACTTTGGATAATTTGATATATTTGAGACTAATTATCTATCAAACCTGAGACAAATTAATAAATGCATTCAAAAGTAATTATTTGGTAACTTACAGGCTAATATATCAGCATGTATGTCTATATATACTATCCATTTTATTTCCCTACAGAACTAGATTGAAAAAGAACTCAAAGCTGCAGAATTACTGATTTTTTTAATAGTGAAATAAAACAGTTAAGGTTTTGTCAGCTCTGTAATGACAATATGATTACACAGTGTCTAGTCTCTCGACAATGCAGAATTAAGTGTAACTTTAATAGTTAGTGTGCTGACATTTTTGAAGAAGCATCAGATTTATCTCAGAAGTAAAAGAAAACCTTCCAGGTATTTTATGAAAAAATGAAAACAAAATAGAAAAAGTTATTACACTTTGTACAGCTAAAATTTAAAAGAGTAACTTTTAAAATTTTAGTTAATCAGTTCTGCAATAGATATTCTTCTGTAGTTTAGTTACAGAAATATATATCTCAACTAAAAATTTTTGGGGTAGCTGTGAACCTAGAAATTTGAAATCTTCCCTCCTGGTGTTGAATATGGAATACTGTCTGCTTTCCGTGAATAAAAATTACTTAAAAGTTATTTTACCTACTGCCATCACTTAAATACCAGCTTTTAAGGAAAACAGCATTTACAGTATATTAATATATTTTAGGTTAACAGTATAATACAAACATGAAATTGGAGGGGTTTGGCCCAAGCTGCAATTCTAGTTTACTCTGTTCCGCCCATTTTCTGACTGGCTGTTATTTTTCTGATCACTTTGTAAGACACAAATATGAAATGAAAATGAAAATGTGAGTTCAGACCAAAAAAATTTTGTAATGCCACGCTCTTATTCGTAGATTACACCTCTTTGACACTGCTACGTATCTGCTTATGTCTTACTGAGGAGTCTCCAGTGTTCATCACAGAGCAAAGCAGACATAAGTGTGGAAGGGAAATCAACTCTGTCCAGGCACTATTTTGTGCCCTGAAATGTAATAATTGATTAGAGAAATATACAGACTGCATAGAGGAAAAAGGATCTGGGCTTGAAATAAGGGAAAGCGATTACTTAACGTTTCTGAAATTGCAGGTTTTGTATTTCTTTACAGATGTTGGCACATACTTAAGTGAATGAGAAATCGCAGTTGGTTCCAGGATGAATACTTTTAATTAAAACATGTGCTCTGGTGTGCTGCTGAACTGGTTCAAGAGTTATCTTAAAAGTAAAATTATGTATAGTACTTGAAGCACAGAGGATAATGAGTTCTGAAGTGTACAGTATGTCAGCAAAACATCTAGTGGAATATTTTCGTATCAAATATGTACTATACAATATTGGCTTTCCTGGATGTATGTGTTTCCAATATGTTTATACAATGGAAAAAGAAGAATGAGTCGGTCCCGGCTTATTTTCAGTCACCGTGTGTCTATGAAAAAGACGTCAAAGCTGCTTGTCGGTAATTAAGGCCACTCCAGTTGCTCATCGGTTCATCAGTGCCTGCTGTCCTTCCGTGTTCAAGAGGAGCCTGAGCAGAGCACAGCAAACTTTACCGCTGCAAGTACGTCATCTTTTTTTATTTCCTAAAAGTGCAACGCTGCTCACGGTAGTGCCACACGCAGCGGACGGGAGACGGGTTTATCACTCACTGAAAGCGAATTCCAGGTCGTCTGACCCCTTTCCTTTTGAAAGGAGGAGAAGGGTTGTATCGACGCAGATTTGCTGGTCCTGCTGAGGGTGGCAGTGTGGTACCGTCCTCAAACCAACCCAGGGAACCCTCTTCGGCTGCAGCCGCCTTCCCGGCTTTTTGGCAGGGCAAACCTGCGCTCATCCCGCAGCCCCCGCGCCTGGGGCTGGGCTCACGCCGATACAGACCAGTGGGAGCGGGCCTGTTTCAGGCGAGGTGCGTACAGCAGTGTCGGTGAATAACAGTTTTTAGAAGCTATTAATGAGAAAGACTGGCCAAGGCAAGTTGTGTGGGGATTGTCGTCACCAGGGGTGGCAACTCCAGCCCCAGGAAGAGATCAGTTGTTTTAGCTTTTAAGGAAAATCCCTCTCCTGAGGAGCTGGTGAACGTCAGGGTTTTGCTGACTTGGTAGCCGTGAGGAGCCCGAGGTCAGCGTGCTGACACACGTAACCAGCTCACGTAATGTATATGGTTTATATAAAACACTGCCACGCCTTTGTTTAAAATGGTCGATACACCTGCAGGAGCAGGACAGATGACGAGCTGCTGACGCAAAGTTGTTTAGTAACTATGAATTGATGTTGAAAATGTGGGCTCATGTAAAGTGTGAACCGTTCTCTACAGTATTGGCTGCTGATGAGGCCGGTTTACAGCCAATGTTACTTACTTACAGGTGCTATGGCTTCTTTCAGTCATGAGCTTTCTGTAACTGTATTTCCTTGTAGCTGTGTTGACATATCCCTTATCTAATCAGCTCTCTGTATTATGTGAATAATTCTGCTTGCTTGAATGCTGATGGGTGTTCAGGTAGTTCGGCGTGGGATTTCTATCTTTGTAAACGCTATAGGAAACTCTGGCGTTGTTATGCAGTGCAAGCAGTTCACGTTGTTATTAGAAAGAAAGAACTGAAATTGACCTTTCTGCCTGCGTTAATGAAAAGACTGCCTAAGCTATGGGGAAAACTAATCCCATCACTTAGATTTTAGTGGATATCACTTGAAATGAAACTACTAATTACAGAAGCTCCAGCACAAAACTAACTTTTCAGAGAGTAATTTCTTTCCATGATAGCATCTTTATGATGTAATAAAATTGGGTTATTTTCTCATATATCCTTGTGAGAGTTCATGTTGAACGAAACAGTGCATTTACACTTGTTTATTTTGAAGAGAACTTGAGACAATGATTACTATTAGAAATTGGGAAATTAGTGTAATAAACTTGAGTAGGCAAAATACAACACACTGAGTATTCAGGGCCTTGTGTAGGCCATTTTCTTCAGTGATTTAATATACGTGAAAAGTTAAAGTAACAGAACTGCAGCCTGGAAATACATGAAGAAATTTAACCGCTGCAAGGAAACTTACTAATGAAAGTCAGAGAAGCTATTTATTTGCTTAAATACTGTCAATTAAACATTAATTGAATTTTAAACAACTACTGTTGAACCTTAAATAGATATTTGCTTCAAGTTACATAGGGGGGGGGGGGGGGGTGTCAGACTTTTGCCAAACTGGTCTAGATTTGTTATCATGATAAAGATTTCTCTAAATATGAATTGAATTCAAACCCACAAGCAGTACGTTACTACTGTGTGCAAAGGTAAACATGGCATACTAGCATTAAAAAAAAAAACCAACCTGGAAGTTGTATAGTAAAAATGTTCATGGAACAGACTAGGAATCATTTTAAGGAATAATTGTTAGCTTTAAACCAGGTCTTTAGCAGTATTTCTACATTTGTATGCTACATAAACAGCATTGGTACTTGCAACACTTCGCCTACGCTGGCTAAATTGTGTTTAAGCAGTGGAATTATTAACATGCCACGTGCAGTTAGACTGAAGACCTCAAAGCCTTCCAGTCATGGTACTGACAGAATTGTGCCCAGTGTCACCATACTGGGAGAGCTCTCTACTGGAGGTTGGAGGGTTGCTAGCACATCGAGAACAAGATTATAAAATTACTTGCTAGCGCCAATGTTTTGATAAAACCTCACAGTATTTGACCTAACATATTGGTGAAACAATTTACTTTTTTTAAGCCAAAAAAGTATGGCTGAAAATTAGTTTATGTGGAGTAGTTATTATTTGTAACTGACATGGCTGAAAATTAGTTTATGTGGAGTAGTTATTATTTGTAACTGACATGCCCAATGTCACCATGGCATTGTAAATCATTGCCTCGGTATTGACAGTCTTATATGAACATCTCAGGAGACTCTTACTTTAAGCAAGCTATGTTATTGTATTCAACCTGCAATATTCGTATTCCTAGTCTCTAGAATGAAAAAAAAAACATTGAGAACTATGAATGCTTACATTGCTGTTTCTGCAGTGCCATGTAAATGTACATAATTCAGTTTTGCTTCTTTTTTTATGAAGAATTAGTATTTTGGCATAGTGCACATCAAAGAAGTTTTGAATATGTAAGCTAAACAGATCTTGCAGCACACTGAGTGGTAAGTTAGCATTCAACTACCAACATGTTTTTTAAATATCTCAAAATACTGGGTTTCACTCTATTTAAAAAGGAAAAGTTTCTGCTAAGCACCTTTCTTGAAGCCTTAAGTCACCCCAGATATTTAAGTTTGAGACTGCTTCCTGACCTATCCACCTGCAACAGCTTTTTTGTTTACTTTTACCTTCATCTCCTTAAAGAAGATAGGATCCTATTTGCAGTAAAATTCTTGAAATATTTCTAATTTGTTTGCATGTGCAGCTATGTTTTCTTTACTTTGAATCTGCTGCGGGAAGAGTGGGGAGAAGCATCTACCACTTAGTCTCCTTTCAAATCAGGCAGTGAGGCTTTAAGCTTAAGAAGTAATTGTATTTTTGAGGTACTTGAGGATAATACAGTAAATAAGTAATTCCCTGGTCTGTGACATAAAAGCAATAAGCTTTTTAGGAACTGTCAAATGCAGCTCTGAAACATGATGATAATAGTGAGAAATTCTATCACAAATAAAAAGATTTTTACAGGGTAAAGTAAACTTCATGTAATCCATACAGGTTGCTTTCCACAAGTAAACTGGAGAAGCTCAAGCAAGTTTGTGTTTTGGTTCCCTTTTACTACGCTGCTTAATTTCCACATTCAGAAAACACCAAGCTCAATATCACCCCTCCAGTTTTAATGTACATCAACTTTAAATGATGAACTTCAGTGCAGGTTATTGAAGTGAGCTAGACTGAAGCAGCAGTAGACCCAGAGAGTTTCCAGAGTTCCCACAGGGCCAAATTTAATTCAGAAAATGCATCTTAAGAGGCAAGAGTGTCATGTCATCCCTGATGCTGTTATGCTGGTGCTGACTGCGGTGACCAGCATGGAGGAAACTCTCGCTGCTTTGCCACGGGACTTAACAGCAAGAGCACATCAGATAGTGTTTACACATCAAAACATGTAGAGAATATTTATATGGGACAGTTCCCTTGGAAGCAGGCAATGGCACAAACTAAGACAGACAAAACGTCTGGATAGATCTGTCCCATGCGTTTCTGACTATTTGCACTGCTGATGTGGCCAGCTGTGGGCAGCCTGCAGGGCAGCCCTCAGCCCAGGAGGGGTTTACAGCATGGAGCTGCCCACGGACACGGACCAAACTGCTCATGGGATGCTTTATGCTATGCCCCACGTCTGGGACTATACCCACACTGCATAAAAAACGGTGAACTGCAGCTGCCTGTTAACCCACAGATGCTCATTGACCAAAGGTAGGAGGTCTGGCTAGAGTCACCTGTTAGTGAGGGTTGCAGTGGAGGGGCTGTAAGGCACTCGCATGCCCTTACCAGTACAGCCCATATGGGTACATTGCATAGTTGCACTTGTAGCTCTTTAGTGCAGACACTCGCACAGCCTTGGGCACGCTCCTGTCTCTGATTTTTTCCCTGAGAAGTGATTTAAATTCTGAAGGGACATTTGTTTCTTTTCAAGAAACTGGAAAAATGCCACTCTGATAAAAACAAAGAATATTTTAGCGATGGTGAGTCTTTAAACAGCTGTGAACAACTGAGGGGGGTACAGGCAATCCTGGAAAGCACTATGCTTTGGAGATGCCTCTCAAATACATACCATCCCACTCCCTCAGTCTGTAGAAGACCATAGGCCTGATAGAGGCATGCGGCCATGTCACAAGAAATCACAATATTCCACTGCACCATCTGGGAAATGCTTTTTGTTGTATTTATCTTTTCTGCAGAGGAAATAAGAAAGGCCTATAGACACCCTGAATTAGGAGACTAAAGAAACAGGCAAACAAAGAACAGCTTCATCCTGTTGGGTTTGGGTTTTTTGCTTTTGTTAAGAATCTTGAACACTACAGCAGGCTTACTTTTTTTTTTTTTTTTCCATAAACTATCTCCTAATGAATATCACAGCTTTTAAATGTTTGTTTCAACAGTAATCTGGGTTCAGCCACTTAGTGCCCAGTGGCTACACAGCAGCACAGTTAATGTGGTCGGTGTCCTACACGGTGGTACTCAAGGTTGTGACTTGGCTGCCATTTGTTTCGAGTTTCCAACTCCAGCCTGAATGACTGGTATTATTTTACTCTTGTGCTGGATTTTGGCCGAAGTCCTGAATTGCTTTCGAACTCAGATTCTTTGAATTGCGGTTGAGGGAATAAGATCAGGACTCAGTGAAAAGTGCCTGAGGGACGGCATTTGGCTAGTCGGCATTAGGATTTTGTGTTGCAGGATTTCTTTTGTTGCTTGTCTTATTCTTGCTTTTTTCTTTTTATAGTGATGTTAATAGTTCCTTAGAGGGTAAGGTAGGTTTACAGATTTCCTTATTAAAAGGGAGATTGAGGGAAGGACTCAAGGAAGATGGTTTATTCAAGAGTTGCTTGGCTGATGGATTCACGAGGATGCTAAAGGTACAGAAGACTACATGGAAAGGGATACTGAAATGAGAGCAAGAAGGTAAAAAATGGGTAGTGAGCAGAAGTGGGTGAGTATGGAGAGGTGATACTCATTACCAGCGAGGGGACCTGTCCTTCCCTCCTATAAATTAATGATAGGGTCAAGTTGTATTTATTAAATCAAACTTGAGGGATAGATCAGAAATATCCAACTTCCACTAGAAAACCGTGATGAAAATTACCTTGAAGAATGTCATTAGAATTCACATTTACTGGGACACTTGTACAGATGTGGATTTAAATAAATAATTTTAAGTACTGCATTCCTGCATTTTGCCATTCCTGTGCCCCAGAGTGTCAGCTGGAAATAGGGTCAATCTGCAGAACTTTCGGATTTACACCTTGGGGTGAAAAAAGGATAGGAAAAAAAAGGGGGGGGGGGGGGGGGGAATCAACACCTGCAGTTGTTTCCTTCAAATAATTAATTGCTAGTGAGGTTATGAAAAATTTTCTGTAGTTTAAATGAGTGCACTTATTGGAACGCTAGCAAATACTCTAAAAACTAAAGAGAGTAAATGCTAGCTTTCTGCAGGTGACCAATAAAATCACTTCATTGGAGTAGCTTTTAAATTATTTTTTTAATTATAAATCTTGCTATATAAGAAATGCAGACAAACAACACTTTTCATAAATGAGTGCATTATGCAGTAGACCTTCAGCTTGTTATAGCTATCCATTGCTGCTATCATTATTATGTTTCAAAAGATAAGTATATTAAATATGTGCAAAATGCTTGTCAGGTCTTGGTTATTGGCAGTCATTTAGAGCAGTGATAATAGACTACTAAACAAATTATGCAACACTGGTATACTGTAAATGCTGTCATATTTAACTCAGTCTTATAGACTACATCTGGAAACAATTTAAAGCAATGTTATTACTGTATTTTCTAAAGTAAAACAAGTCTTCATGCTCTAAACTTGGTTCAGCAGCATTTCATTCAGAATTTCTTAGACATAAAACCACACCAATTGTAACAAATGGGAGATGTCCTAAATCCTTTCCAGAGAAAAGAAACAGATTAAAAACTCAGGTGAAAAAGCTTGTTGTAAAAATATGAAAAGAGAAACTATTTTTTTAAGAGAAAAGGACTACTAGGAAGTGTGAGAAGGGAGTACTTGAAAGGGAAAGAGCAACCAATAGATGGGGGAAGGGAGCAAGGGAAAGTGGAACATTAAAAAAAAATGAAAAATTAATGCTGAGGCAGGAGCTGAAGGATGGCAATGGGAACTATGTACGAAAAGACTAACAGCTTGAGGTTGGCAGTCTTTGTGTTTGTATATGCTAATGTATCCCCCCGGTCAGTTATTCCAGGAGCTCAGTAACTTTAAGTGAGAGGTTGCTTTGGAAATGCATTTTCCTGTTTCATACTGCTGGACAGGCCTGTGTCACAGTGGTAGGTAATGCTTTTTCCCTGAATTCCAGACTGTTCTTTGAAACAGAGTATAAAAAATAATAATAATGAAAAGCACTCAGAGCAAAAGAAGCAGCAGAATAGACTGGGACTAATCTGCCAGGACTCAGAGGAAAAAAACATTTTTCCCTGCCACAAAGAACCCTATTGTTCCTATGTTAAGTATTTAGTTTTGCCTGCATTTAAACCGAGCTGTTTTAAGGTCTGTTTTCTTACGATGGTGAAGCATGTGCCAGTTACTGTGGTGGTGTACGGTGGCACAGCCCCAGGGAGGAGCTGACCTCTGTGTTTTCCAGGGATGTTCAGTTTTTCTCAGCCCGCTTACACTGATTTTTGGTGGAGAGTGTGACCTGCCCTTTATGGTTAGGAAATCTCGCCACCACCTGTTCAGCACATAAAAGCTGGTGTTACATGAGGGAAACAAGCCCATGAGAAATCTGAGCATTTGGAGAAATGTTGGATATTAATGACTGAGATCCACATCTGTCCCTTTGGTAAATCTCCCTAATGAATCTTCAGTGTATGCATTTTCATATAGGCTTTGTCACTAAGTGTTGAAACTCAATTTCATTTGCTCTGAGCTAGGGAACTTTTGTGTGCATGGGTTTCTTTTCATAGCTAACAGAAGTTGGGCAAGTATCACTATGAGGTGCATTTCCCTGGTAGGGCATCAAGTCAGGGAGATTCTCTGTACCAATATTGGAAGAATTTCTCCTTTATTGAGCAGAAATGAAGCCGCTATTAATATAAGCAAGCTGTTATTAACAGATAACTGCTCACACAGTACTTTCAATTACTTCCTGCTACAGTCACACACACTCACACACCTGCACTTGTTACCCAGTGAGGGGATGGGGAGGGCTGGCACGCTACTGTGTTTGCTCCAGCAGACCAGTTTGGCATATTCATAAGAGAAGAAACCAAGAGAGGAGCATGAGGGGACTGTCAGTACACAAATGTGATTTAACAGGACCAAATAATGTGGATTTTTGATGCCATTGCACTCTTGCTGAGAGTACTTCTGCCTGTGACTGGAGCCTGAGGATTCTAAGTAATGAGGGGTGTGCCAGCAAATGTGGGACCCCGGAGAAATTACTGTCATCTTCAACTCAAGTTCAGGTTGTCACTTGGAACTTCTGCTCTCAATATTGCAAATTAAATTTAAAGCGGTGGACGGTTGTCTTGAAAGCAAGTGGAAAACTCTATTTTTGTTGAGTTGAGCTCAGTTTGTAAAGATGTTACGCTTAAAGTTCCTGTACATCTTTGCATGTCTGTGTAATTTCTTTGGTCATATGGAGTATAAATCTAAAAACAAAAAATAAGAAATTGTTCCAGAGTAATATAGTTTAATTTAACAGTACTGTAGTTTAGCCCATAAGAGGATGAAACATCTGAAATCTCCAAAGTGTACTGACCCGGTATATTTTTACACTGTGTGGTATTGTTGCTTGGAGAAGTTCCTTGATGCTAAAAATAATCATTTCTACACTGTTTTCTATCTCCAAGGTTACTAAATCTTTTTAACCTAAGCATAATTAAGATTATACCTACAGGATATATTTTTAGCATGTTAGATGTTGTTCCAGTAGACACAGCTGAGTTCAGAGGAAGTCTGTTCCATGTGAGAGTGAGCAGTAGAAGTGAAAGCAGTAACTTCTATAGGTAGCTGTTCTCTTTTGCAGCTTTTAGTGTTGGTCCAAAAATTTTCCTTAATGACCCACACGTCTTTAAATACCAGCTATCAATTTAGAGAAAGAAGCTCCATGTAAACATCTAAGAAATTGGAAATCTGAGTTAAGAAGTTTGAAATTTGATATTGTCCAATAGGTTTGAAACCAGAATTATTCATTGAATTAATTTGTTACACTATTTTCTTGCTGCAAAGTCTTTTAAGAAGTAGACCGAAAACCATAATATGAACGGAACTGATATGCTTCTCGGCTCAGATCATTTCAGAGGCCTAAAAACATTATTTTATTGCATGTTGTATTTGAATGTTTAATTAATTCCATAAGGGCTAGGTAGCATGAAGGCCTGCTGAAAGCCTGTGATCCGGATAACAGAACTGCTATCCTAGAAGCATGACAGCCAGACTGCTGCGTGTGTCGGCTATTTGTCCTGCAGAGTTTTTAAATTGATACCGGCTCACACACGGCTGCCTTTGACGGTCAGCGGTTATCCATCCCTTGCAGGGCCTTGCTGGGGCCGGTGCTGGCGAGGGCTGAGCTGGGATGCGGCAGCTGATGTCCTGCCTCTCGCTCCGCATCCCATCCTGCGCGGGCCTGGTCCTGCTCCAGCCGTGCCACCCTCCTTACCCGAGTGTCACCCAGGGCTGCCAATGATGGGATAAGCTTTTTGCTTCGTGAATGCCCATTGCTGCCGTAGAATGAAATACCTGCTGGAAATATCACCGGCAGGATCTGAATGGGTGGTTAATTCCTTATTCCAAGTGTGATAAGCATGCTTGGGAAAGGGTAGCGCCACCCAAATAATAGGATTTTGTCTGCAAATGAGGACTGAGTGGAGTCTGCTAATTTGTAACTAAGCTAGTTAAGGTATCCAATTTGTGCGGCAAAAGAACCCTGTGCCACAGTGGGTTGTGCAAGGGCTTTTGACATGTGGTAAGTTTCCTTGGAAAAGAAACTCTTGTGCAGGAATTCCTTAAAAAGACAGTCAAGCATACCTGTCTAGTCCTTCATCGATCTTTTCAGTTGGGAGTATTTTTTCCAGACCTAAATCTTTCCTTCTGCATACCTATTCACAGAATTTCATCCCCCTTGTACCTTCCTTTTCCAAAAGTATGCTTGGGGCAAATACTGAAATAACTATGTCATATATACTGAAATAATACTGAAAAATACTGAAATAACTATTGTAGAAAATAGTTTATTAAATAAAATCCATTAAATCAATTATCTAGTGGTGCTCTCGTAGTCAGACAGGTTGAAGGTTTGGAGAGTTAATGATTTAATGACAGAATGAGACATATTGATATATTTAACTTCTGAAAAAATACTTTCGGTTTGAAAAGACTCAGCCATCTGATGATGCTGAGAGATGTAGAAAGGCTATTCCTAGAACCAAGACTGTTGGATAAGAATATACTTAGACATTTAAGTAGGTGAAGACACTGTTGAGATTATATGGGAAAACACCGACAATACAAATGACAGTTTATACTGGATGCCAAGTTAGAGATGTGTTCATGGAGAAAGTGGATGAAAGATGCTTGCTGCATGCTGAATGATTAAAGCATACATTTCAGTACATAGAACAGCTCAAGAAGAAAAAGGTAAATATGCTTTGAAATTACATAGGCATATTAAGGGCACAGATCTGTACCCTCATTACAGATATAGACTGGATAAGGAACACGGTATTGAAGTTAATCACTTGGAGTTGGTGGTGGAAAAGGGAAGTTCACTGAGAGAAAGAGAAGGATTGGAAAGCCATTTCTATGATGCAGTTGATATACATGAATCTATGGACCCCAGACTGATTGCCCCTTGTTAATATATGCACAAATTCTGTATTTCATAAAATTACAAGTTAGTTTCCCAATTTAGGATTGAGTGTGAAGCTTGATGCAGCTGGAAATAATCAGACTTAACCTGTTTCCAAATTTATAAATCAATGCAAGTACAAAAAAAATAAATTGTTTTGCTTCAAACAGTTACTTAATCCTTTCTGCTAATTCAAAGAGAATTGAAGTGGGGTGAAGAAGACTATATAAAGCAAAAATACTAGAACCTGTGGCATTAATAAATGTCAATCACCAGGAAACTAAGATATACCACTTCCTAAAATTCAGCACGACTTTGAAGTCTCTGTCCTTTTTCTCCCCATTTTTGTCAGTCTGTTGAAGTGTAAAACCAAAAAAGAGAACATGAAACCTTTCAGAGACTACATAAAGATGACCACACTGAAATGCTTGTAGCCAAAGTCATGCAAAGCGTATATAAATTCACATGGAAGAAAATCTCATAGTGAGAATCTGAAAGCAAGCCTGGAAATATCTGAGGAAATCGCATCTCTATAGATAGTTCTCCATGGTGCTCCTGGACACGCATAAACTCAACACAGGCATGTGCTGAAGTGAGGTGGGGTGTAAACAGGGCAGCAGGTTTTTACAGTTGCAAAGATTGAGTGGTTTCCCTTTCGGTGAAGGGTAGTAAATAGTCCAACACAAAGTGGCGCTTAATTATCTCCCAAAGCAAAGCCTACTTTCCGTAGCTCTGTTGGAAGGGAGAACGCGTTATGCTTCTAGAACATAGCAAACCAGGTGGGCTGAATTACCATGGGTATATTTATGGCTATGGTTAACAAACATATGCAAATTAGAGATGCTTGGGATTTTTAAGATGCCTCCCTTTTCACCGCTGTCTTCAGATAGTCCCTCTGGATGGATGTGGTCAGCTTCTCTTCTGCTACTAAGTGATATCTAATGGACAATGTGTCTATGTGCTGCCACTGGTTTTCCTCTGCAGATGCTCACTTCTTAAAGAACAAATCACTTAACAGAGGGTGAGTGGGTAGTGGGTAGTCAGGCTGAATTCAGGCATTGAAAAAAGTATTTCTTTTAAAGTTATTCTTTTTCATTTTATGTGTACTTTCCACATTCTGTCTGCTCTTATCCTTTTGAACATATATTGAGTGACTTAATCTGATCTAAATACGTACAGTTCTCTTTTGAAAGTAGCTGCTTTGGGGTGACTTACATATTAATTTTTGTCTTAGCTACCAGTGTGTTGCGTGATAAATTAAGATTTAACAGGACAAAAATTAATTTTGGTCATAAAACCATATAGAAGAGCTAGTAATAAAACTGTCTCCATTCTTCAGTCTTAAGATAGCAGTTATTCAAGGCCTACATGCACATAGCTAATTTATTTTTCTTATTTTCTATCTGAAATTTACTAAGTTTGGGAGGTATTTTGAAGTTCTGTTTGTTAGACAGGGCAACTGGTGCTCACTGTCTTCCCTTATCAATTCATGGCATATTTACTACTGATTTTTCTGACACTTCTTTCTGCTCTATTTTTTTTTTTTTTTCTGTTACATCCTCTTAGAGCTTTGAGGATATCTTCTCTGATTTTCTTCATTTTCTTCTTTTAGTGGAATCCCTTTTCATAAGCCTCAACTATTTTACTTCTCAGCACTCCTTTCTTTTCTTTGTATTGGTGGCCCCATAACATGAAAAGTGAGATTTAAGAGATAAAGGTGGCTGTTAGCTGCTGCTGAGAACTCTGTCCTCTGTAGCCAGGGAGGGCTCCCTGCTCTGTGGGAGCATCAGAAAGTTGGGAATTTTTGCTTTGATAAGCCATTATTTAGGGATTGTCTGCCACTCCCGTCAGATAAAACAATAGGAAGATATTAAAAGATGCAAACCATAAGAATAAAAGATCAAAGGAATCAGAAATACCACCAACACTAGTGTATTTGCTAAAAACTAATAATAATAGTTTTGCCTAGCTCTATTCCCAGTTGCCTGGAAGGAAAAAAGAGCTCTGCCAGCAGGGGAGTACTGATGTGCTTTATAAATATGACTAATGATCTGAGAAGCAGACTTATAGGGCAGAGTGTTGTCTATGTTTGGGACTGTGATGGTTTTATTAAAATTACCAAGCAAATTGGAGAGCCCCTGTAATTTGGCTTAGAATATTTACACCTGACAAGGGTAAAATATTAGGTGCATGAAATAACCTCAGCAGAAAGAGCAACTGGTATTCTGCCAACTAGGTACTTGGATAATGAACAATATGACCTGTTAACCTTTTAGGATATACTTTTTTTTTTTTTTACACTAAGTTGTAGAGCTTATGAAGCCTAATTGGTTTTGCTTTTAGTACATTAATATATCTCTGTAAAGTTAAATAAAGGTAGCGATAGTCTTTAATGAAAAAATAGTATTGAAAGTCTGTTGAACCTATAGACTATCATATTGCAAGCCTGTTATGGAGTTACACCTAATAGATAATTTGCTAATGAATATGTAAACTAGGCTGGCATTTTAAAGTGTTAGAGAATGGGCCTTTGGTACTGCTTCTGTCAAATGACATTTCAGTGCCCATCATTCATTCATGTTGCTTCTGTTATTCTGAGGCTGAGTGTGGGAACTTGTTTGCATGTTTTGTTGAAGTTTTGTGGATTTTCAACAATAAGGATGTTGTTTCATTTATTTTGTAAAAATACAATTTGTCTTCAATAGCTGTGACTGTATAGAGGAACTTAACAAATTAGCTAGAAAAATTATTCACCTCTACAAAGAAAGACAGGAACTCTTTTTTTTGCCAGTTTCAATGAACATCATTACCTCTGTTATCAGTCTTGTAGTGATCACACAAAGACAGTAAATAACTAATTAAGAGGTTGCTCTGAAGATGTGTCATCTGAGCACTATGATCCCTATATCACAAAAATAACACAGAAGGGCAAAGGCTATGAAACTTTAACACGAATGGAGAAGAAAACAGCAGAGATGATGACACGGTAGTAGTTGAATAACAGACAAGCTAGATGGTTTTATCTGTTGCACTTCAAAACAAAATAGCATTGGGATCTCTGAGGAAATTACATTAAAGTGGAAGAGGAACCAGCAGTAGAGATACGATCTGGTGCAAGAAGCAGCAAAGAAATGTAAGAGACTTCTACTGGAGCTGAATGATAGGGGAGATAGTAATGTTTACTGATGAATAAAAAAAGGTGGAGAAGAAATGGAGTAAAAAAGGTGTTACCTTAGAGGTGATACACAGGTTTTGGGTAACAAGATCTGGGAATACCAGTGTAGAGACAGCACAGTGGCATCCTCTGAGAAGGGGGTTACAAATATTTAAACCCAGACAAAGAATTAGGATGAAGGGAAGAAACTTAAGTCAGTTTTCTAGATAATGCATTTCATAAGTTTAAGGCTAAGGAGCAATACTTGTTCACAGCAAGACGAAGCTGAAGGTCATCTCATCTTTTTACCTAAATACCAAAAGTAATTTTTTCCTTTTTCAGAAAATTGCATTCTTTAAAAATAATGTGCAGTGCGCATAGACAAATATTGTATAGCTTGTTGCTTGTTTGTCTGTTTCTTCAGCAGTCATGCAAGAGGTTTGCTTTTCACAAAGGCAGTGTTTTGGGTATCTAAATTAAACATTTGAACTTCAGCTATTGCAGAGGAACCTGGAGACGTGGGGAGGACTTGGCCTACAGTGTTGTGAAAACTGTCAAGTCTGAGGCAATTGCAATGTGGGATGAGTGGGCCAAGGAACCAAAAGCTGTTTAAAAAAAAAAAAAAAAAAAAACAACAAAAACCAACCACACATCTTGGCCCCATTAGCACTTTGGTTATTTATCTTTTTCTAACGCCTGTCCCCTCTTCTCTGCCTTCCTTTCCAGAAGGAAGCTGTCCTAATCTCTTGAATCAACATCCTTCTATAGGGAATTCTGCTTCCTCTGGTCCCGGCAATTTGTGTTCACTGTCTTGCTGGGGATGGAGGGCTGGGTACCTGCTGCCCTGCTTCCCAGGGCTGCCAGCTGGTAGGCGGTGACAGGAACCAGCACACTGGGACTGAATGTCTAGGAAAGCCTGAGGAATATTCAGCCTATCTCTGCTAAGGCCAGTGTTTACACACAAAGTTTCTCAAAGCTGCCATTCCGCTCTGTTGCTTAAACATAGGCGAGTGATATGTCATCATCTAAATACTCCCAGGCTGTGCCCCTAAGCAAACGCAGACACGGTTCGCTTCAATATCATTCATGAGATTGGTGATGGGATGGCCTGTTTCTGTTTAAAGTATTTCAGATGTTTTCATACCAATTCTTTCTGTGGAAACAAGCTAGGTATGTTTCAAATGTCTGTAGGTTTGTTCCCAAGCTCCCTGACTCTCTTTTCCTAGGGGTGTTTCTTTCCCTGTCCCAAAGCCGAGGCTCTGGCCCTGGATTCCAGCGTTATCACTTCAGTCCCTTCTGTCTCCCGTTTGCTGGAAATGAAGCTAATATGTCCCAGTGCTGACTCACTCTTGCTCCTTTTCTGAGTCCCAAAGGCAGCATACCTCGTCCGCAAAACAGCTAATTGTAGACATCTCTGAAGTTTCATGGTTTTAGACACAGGCAAACACACACACAGCCTGTGTAAACTTAGAGGAGCAATATGATTGAGACTAAGCTCTTACTATGGCTAGGAAGAAGATTGATATTTAAGATAAAATTTGTTCCTCCGAAGTTGCACAGGATGCTTGTTTTTGTCCTAGAAGAGTGGCACTCCTCTGTTTTGCTATTCTTACCCCCATGCTCAAGATGTGTGGAAACTACATCCTGAGCTCTCAGTTTCCTCTTTTTATTTCTGTGTTTTCAAGCTTCCTCCTCACACTGTCTGGAGCCTTAAGTGAGTACAAATGCTTGCCTCCGGGGCTGCTTTTTTTCCCTCGTTTTGTTTTCTTATGGAAATGACTGCGACACAGAACCGGCTGTTGCCCTTTGCTAGGTTGGGGATTGCAGTCAGAGGTTTGCCCAGAGGCAAGAGGATCAGCACGCAGAACCAAACTGCTCTGCCAAATCTGGATCTGACCCTCTGTGGAGGAGGAAGTCTGCATCTCACGTCACATGAGGCTACAAAGTCCACCCTTCCCCTCCTCTGTCACAGCCAAAGGGGGAAAGTTTGTTTCAACCCTGTCTCTTACAGCTAAACCGAATGGCTGCAAAATGGCACCCAGCACTGTTCTCCGCTCCTGTAGCTGCGGAAATATTATTCATGTTTTTATCAGGCCATCACTTAAAGTAGATCATCTTCAACTCGGAAATCTGTTCCCTGCAGCTCTGTGGAGGACCTGGATGTTTTTAGGTGTACTAGACCGTAGCCATCACGGGTCATAGCAGCCCTTCCCCACGGGGCCCTTACGCCCAGGTGACGACTTCCTCTTGTGTGAAAAGGCTGCTGTGTGTTTGATGGTCACTGACTAATGATATCCTGTCCTTCCCCATAAAGGTTTCCTCTGTCTCAGTTTAAAGCTGAACTTCCTCAAACAACAAAAAAACCCCGGTCGCTGACTTGTATACAAGGGCCTGTTGTAGTTTGTCAGGTACATGTGCAGTTTTAAAGGACGTGAAATGGGTCACTTTGAGCATCCGTAAGAGGTGTTCGACATGGTGTTGGGTCGTGTCTGTCTTTCTCTGAGGGGGGGCCTGTAGATATCTTCCACTCATTAAATTTGGACTCCTCAGCCCTTAGGTGAGCTCTTTGATAAGCCCGGCTGACTGAGCTTCTTGAGTTTCTAGCTGTAGAGACGGTGAGTCTAAACACAGACATCTGAAAATCAGTCCTAAATTCCAACTCTGTCTTTTTAAAAACTACCTTTAAGTGGTATTTAATTCATTTACTGTGTGGAATTTTTTATATAACTGATTTATTTCCTGTGATGACACTCTACCAGCAAGTATTCTTTGCAGAAGTCAGTGTGATTGGTACATAAACACTAGTACTTTTATCAGTCTTGTTTAAAAAAAAAAAAAAATCAGTAGTACTTCTTTCTGATAAATCTGTGCAGTTGGTATGAATTACAGTGAAGACCTCTAAAGTTGCATTTATTAACTCGGCATTGTATCAGCTATGCTTTTATTTTTAAAAGAATTGGTGTGAAGGTGACCAATGTAATTACTTCTGCTATGCTAAACCCTTCCAAAATGTTGGTCTGTTACCATTAGAGGTAAGGTCAGTTCTCCCTTACTTGAGCTGCCCAGGGCAACTTTTCTGAATAAGATGACAATCACTTACAGTCCACCTTCAACTTTGTCTGCCGAAACACAGCTCCTCAGCTTTTGAACCAAAGCTGACAATAATTCAGAAAGAATTTAACTCACTAAAGCCTTAATTACGTAGATTGTTTTATTTTGTAGATCCCTGTTTTCCTGTTCCCAGAAAGATTTATAAACAGGAGTGTTGTTGTCTTATGAGATTGCAGTAATACAGGCTATGTCAATGTTTGCGAAGGAGGAAGAACTGATCTTTGTTTGGGACGGGACTGCAATGGAAGGGATTTGAAACCCCATGTCCAGATGTGGCTCTCCAGGTCCTAAGCATCAGGATTCTTGCTGCCTCTCCTCAGGGCAAGATCTGTGGAAGCTGGGTGGGTGGGGGGAGGGGGGGGGTGGGCACAGGGCTGGATGATGTCTGGCTGCAGGGCAGCATGTCCACCTGTCTGGCTGCAAAGAGAAGCCCCAGGAGCAGGAAGGAGAGTGGGTAAAAGTGATGCCTCCGAGGGGGAGCGGGCTGCGGCACAGGCAGGGCATGGCAGCTGGCTGCAGGTGGTGGTGGCCGGTGCTCCAGTGACTTTACCTGCTGGCTGACCAGTGGGGAAGGTGCCTGGGGAGGGGGAAGAGCCCCAGGCGCTGGGCAGTTGGTGGCCCCTGCTCTGAGGGGGAAGTGAAAGAGCCAGGGGAGTTGGCAACTTCCTTTGGAGTGGGAGGCTGGCAGATCCGTAGGCGGGAGCACGGGGGCATATGTGGTGCCTGGAAAGGGCCTAAATATCGGAGGCTATAGAGAAAAGTTGCTGAGCCTCCTCCAGTGCTGTCCTGTATTTCTTATTTGCGTGGAGACAACCTGGGAAGGGCACAGGGTCTCAGCAGGGATAAAAGGCAGTGGGGATGGGGGGGCGGGAGAGGTGTCTCTTCAGGTCTTCCTGGCAAGTAGCCCCCAAACTGGCTTTTTCCTGAAGATCCCCAGGAGATGCAGCCAGAGGTACGAACTCATTTTGTGGGGCAGGTAGGTGCAGGAGGTGACTTGTCAGCAGTTATTGCAAGTGTATCTCCTTCCACGGTTTGTTGCTTGTTTTGGGGTTGGTTTTTTTGTGGGCTGGACCCCGTATCTGGAAGCGAAGAAGGTCATCTCTTCTCAGGACAGTCCTCTTCGTGCACCTCGCTGGTATCTGCTCAGTCTTATGCAACTTAAAAAAAAAAAAAAAAGAAAAAAAAAAAAAGAAAAACCCAACCTAACAAAAGACTTTCTCTCTGCAGCCAAAATGATCTCTCCCCCCCGGAGCCAGCGCCGCAATCCCGCTTCAGAGCCCGGCCCCCGCGGAGCCAGCGGCGGCCGTTCCCTCGGGTAGCCCCCCCGGCCGGGCGGGACCCTCCGACCCGGCGGAGGAGCCCGAGGCGCTGGTAGCGCGGCGACTCTGAGGTAATCTGGGCTTTAAGGAAAGCGGGAGGTCAGCCTGCAAGTTAGATGGATTGAGTCATGTAGAGTTGAGCTAACCCCTCCCACAGCCATGGACCACTAAAGCGCCCATTTTCATGAGCACCTCTCGCTAAGGCAGCTCAGAGCCGGCAGAGCCTGAGAGAGGAGGAGTGGGGGGGAGAGAGGAGGGAGCGCGCACCGGCACTGATGGACGAGCCAAAGGGTAAGGACAGAAGCGAACCGCTCATCTCCGAGGGCCGCCCTGACCCCCGGCCAGGGGGCGCGGGGCGGGGGGGGGGGGGGGGGGGGGGGCCGGCGGGGCTCCCCGGGGTGTCGGCATCCCGCGGCCGGCGCCGGGGGTGGGGGGTGGGGGGGAGGCTGTGCATATTCATGAGGAGCTCCGTCAGATTTGCCAGTCAGGAGGGAGCTGCGGCTGCGGCATCCCCGGGCGGCGCGTCCCTCCCTCGGCGCCCGCGGAGCGCTGCCGGCGGTGGGCGAAGGCTCCGCGGCGGGGGCTCGCCTGGGTGGGTGCAGCCTTGCCGCAGTCCTCCCCGCCGGCCGACATCATCTTCGAGCCTTTGGAGCGCTGGCCGCTGCTGAAGGGACGATGGCGACTTGTGCCCGGGGTGCCGGGAAGGGGGGAGGCGGCTGCTCGGGGGAAGCCGGAGGTGGCCGCGGGCTGGCGGGTCCCGGGGCGGGCGGGAGCGGAGGCTCCGCGCCGGCGTCTGGCAGAAGTTCGGCCGCGTCAGTGCGAGGGATTCCCTCCCTCGCCGCGCAGGGGAAGGGCCGGCGGTGACTCCCCGGCTGCAGCCCGCGGCGCCGGGGCCGGGGCCGAGCTCCCGCGGCGCCGAGAACCGCCCTGGGAGGACGAAAGGGAGAGAAAGGCAAAAATTTCGAAAGAGCAAAAAGTCAGTGGCGGTATCGGCTGCTAGGAAGCCGCGGTGGAAAGCGATAGCTCCGAGGCTGGGAGAATTGCTGTGCTGGGCACGAGGGGCTCTCGGTGCGTGGGCTCGGGGCCAGAAGCGGCTCGGGGGAGCGCAGGGCGGAGGGGGATTCCCCGCCCGGCCCCGTAACCGCGGTCCCGGGGGTCGGGAGAGCGACTCGGCATTAGCTGGACGTGCTTGTTGCCCAGTAATCTTTCCGCGAGATACACGTCTTGTACCAGGGTTTGCCTTTTATAAACAGCTGGCACGGTGCACGGAGCAGCACTTGTCACACTTAACGTTTGGCAGAAACATTTCCTAGTTTAGTATCAGCTTTTGCCTATCTGGGTGTCTTACCCTCTGTTTACAGCAACTTCTGCAATACGGCCCATTTTTCTACACTGCTGACGGTACTGGGCTCTGTGCGGCACTTCTAAACACAAAGCAGGAACTCGGACAAATAGGCAAGAAGCAATAAACTGGAAGAAGATCTGGGCAGAAACTTAGCCTTTAAATGGAGTGGGAAGCTTAGGGATAATCGTTTCCACTATTTTGATAGTTCCTTGTTCAGTACTAGGTGGAAGTCTCTCATTTGTCACTGTTACGACAACAGGGAATCAAAATGTGATTATTTTTTTTTTTTCCTTTAGGCGTAAATAAAATGGTAAACTAGATCTCTCCAAGTTTTTAACTTCACAGAATGTAATGAATGGTGTTTGAGGGGAAGAAGTGTTTTCTCAATCTGACATACATCAAACTCTAAAGCAAAGACTGGCAGGAGAAGGTTAGCTCATTAGTTTACACAGTCATGAGTGAAGCTGGAAATACTTAGAAATAATTTGCCTCTGCTGAGGAGGGAGATAAGAATAGCTTTGAAACCGGTCTTTAAAAAGTTTCATTCCAAAAATGAAATGTAATGCATGAACGGAGATGCCTTTCCTACTGAGGTGAGGAATCACAGGGAAGAAACTTCGATGATGAGAACTGATTTAGCAGAGGACCAAAGGAGCCTTCTTTAAGAGGGTGAAATTTTAAAGAGGCAGAAGGAACCTGAGGAAAGCGGACAGTTAGTGCTCGAGCTAATTGCTGAAGAGGCAGTGTGGGTGTCAGAATGGGCCGACCTGCAGAACATGCAAGTCGTCTTGCAAGAGCCTAATGAAAATTAGTGCAATAAACAGCAAGAAACCACATGGGGGGGGGTGGGGGAGGGAGGAGAAGAAAACATGAGGCAGTATTTTTGAAAATGCCTCACAGTATGCCTTCCAGAGGCAGCAATCAATAGGTTCAACAAGGGGGAGTCCAGGACAGGCAGAATCTATCAACTAGTAGGAAAGTTTCCACCTTGAAATGAGACACCAATGCACGCTGAGGGCATGTCCCTTCATCAGAAAGGTATCATTAGGGACTGTTTCCTGGGAGTCTTGTCCAGAGGGACTGTAACAAACAGGCTTGAAACGCTACTCTTCAGTTTTAGGAAGCCTGTATTTAAAATACTGATACTGTCAGCTCTGCCTTGAAATTTGGATCAATATGCTAACCCAGCCAAGGAAGAAATTCTGTTTGGGGTGCTACAGAGCAACAGATTGTATCAATGATCAGTATGAATACCTTCCTGGGGAGAAAGTGTGACAGTCTGAAAAATATGTTACTGAAAAATATATGGCAGGGCTTCAGTCTGGGGAAAGCACGATACTGATCTCATGCAGACAGCAGTAAAAAGCAGTAAACCTTCTAAAATGTATCAATTTTAACATAAAAGGTACTGAACTGAACAGAAGGTAGTAACTCTGATTTGGAGCTATCTATATACAAGATGAATTAATCACCTCTATCAGATGACTGCTCTCTATGGACCAGTGATTTTTCCAGTATGGAAAGGTAATAAAGCAAAATCTGATGGGGCGGGGGTGGGGGGGGTGGGGGGGGGGGGAGAAGTAAAGGAATGTGAATGAAGATTGCAAATTTAAAGAATACATACTGACCAGCACTCCAAAACCAAAAATGAGGATGACTTTGGCTAGTTCACTCAGGCAGTGAAGGCAGCAAATAGAAGTTAATACAAGTAAATGGAAAGGAAGTGTAGAAAGAGGAAATGGAGAACGTCTGATAGAAAATACAGGCTGTGAATTGGAGAAGATTATTTAGAGACAGTGAAGATGTCAGGGGAAAATCTAAAGTTAGCAGGACCAAGCACAATTCAAAGGAGGCGTTCTGTGCCCCTTAGGAACAAAATAATGTATATCTAGCAATTGCATAATCCTTATGGCGGTGGAGAGGGTAAGATTTTAATGATGACACATTAAAAAAACCCACAGAAGTGTTGGCTAAATACTTTTCCAGATTGTGTGTGTGTGTGTGTGTGTGTGAATTCTGATATGAAGGAATATTTAGTGGAAGTATTATAACTAAGTAGGTAGATTGTTTGGTAGATTAACAATGGGGGGAAGGGAGGGGGCAGTAAAGTTTTGTAACAATTTGAAATTAAATGTGCCAGATAGTTACTGAGAAGATCTATGTGCAATGATGTTAATTTTCAACAAACTAGAGTAGAACACTAAGGATATCCTAGGCAATGGGAAGGGTGCTATTGTTGACCCAATATCCCAGCAGTGTAATGATGGGTAGCCTAGAGAACTGTTGCCAATTTAGTTTGACATCAGTTCTATCTAAATTACTGGATAGATCTTCCCAGTCATTAAGTTTTAATAGCTAGTTTGATCATATTCTTTTGGTTTTGTAGAGGATAAGACTTGTTAAAGTAGCTTTCAGAATAATACTGTTGAAGTGGATAGCACTGTCAAAATGGATAACGGGAATGAATGCATTGAAAAGGAAATTACTCATCCCAGATGGAAGCAAACCTGTGAGTTCATGTGGTGTCCTCAAGCAAGCATATTAATCCGCATCTTAGAACGGAGATGGTCCCACCTACAAGAGTCTGCAGCAACAACCTCAAGGAGTATGTTCCTTTTGGGTTTGGAACTTGGCTAGAGAATGCATTTATAAGGGGAAAGGGGAGGGGAGAGAATTTTAAGTACTAATAGACCATTTCATTTCTCTTTGCTTTCTTGAAGGCTTTTTTTGTTTACAAAGTAAGTCAGCTGACTTAACAAAACAGATGTCAAACAAGCCTGGTGGGATTCTCATTTGGAAAAAACAGGCTGCATTTTGTCTTATGCATGTTACCACGATTAACATCCTCTTCTTGATTTATTTCTTCAAATGAGGCTGGAGGCTCATCAAAGTTCTAGGGGGAAAAAAAAGTATTCTTAAAAACTGAGTGAATATTGAATAAATCTGGGCTGTAAGTTAAGGGACTTCTAAAGCCTCACTTCCCTGATGGTCAGGACCACCTCACAAAAGGGGAACTGGAAGAACTAATCTCCCTGGTTGGTATTTGATAGCCAGGGGGTGGATTATGAGTGTAGGACTGGGAAGGCAACTGGTCCTTTATCTGATCTCTTTTCCAACTAATTATTTGTGCTTGTTTTATTTTTCAGCAATAGCAAATGTGGTTGAAAACAGTAAATACGAGTATCTCCCATGTTTAAACTGCTCCACAGCAATAGATGCATTTCTGATGTTGTTCTGATTACAAAAGTCTCCCTATGACTCTCCAGCAAAGAATGAACTGATGGATTAAGACCTGGATAACAACAGACCTCAAAAATAGTTATCAAAGGAAATCATCATTAAACAGCTGTGTTTTCAGAGGTATTCTGCAAGAGGACTGATGGCATTAGACATTTTCAATAATGATCTAAGTATAAAATCATTGCTGATTTACAGATGGAGTTTGTCAGTGCTAGGAGGACCAGTACAAATACCAATTAAGTCAGAGGAAAAAGTCTAAAGAAGCCAAGAGTGGTTGGAAACATAAAGAGCAAATAATAGGCTTCAGGCCAAGCTTGTAAAAGGACAGCTAATGCAACTTCGGGAGGAAAATTGGGCATTCAAATACTGAATAGACTAGAAAGATTTCCAGACAATGTTGTCCGGAAAAAATATGCAGAGGTGTGTGTATGGATGCATACATATATATATATCTATCTGTGAAAGCCATAACTCACAGTTTATTTACTTTCTTACATTGTATGCACAGCTGCATTACCACGGAGGGAGAAGGTTGTCCTCTAGTCAACTTTATTGGTACCACTGCAACCTGTGTTTGCCTCTTGGCTTGTAATTACCAGAAATATGTAGAAAATCCTCAAGGAATTTCTAGAGGAAAAAGAATAAATTTAAGAGGCTGGACACCTGAAAAGGGAAGGGTTACAAAAGCTATAATGACTGATAATCTTTCTGGCCTTTCCTAAGTTGTATAAATGGCTTAGTATGGTGCAAAAGTACCAGGTTTGGTTATGTCTTCTTTTCCTACAACTTTGTACTTTTAGCACCTGTGGGGTTGGCAGCAACTAGCAAACTGGACTTTGGGGTTAATACCTCCTGGCTAGGTGTATTGTACCTTTTTACTAGCACAGTGCTCAATGACAGTGTTCCACAGAGCTGGATCTGGTTTGAAGTCTGTTGAGACAGGAGCTGGGTTCTCAGCTTGGAAATGATCGGTTCAAAGTGGTTAGGATGTGGTTAAGGACAGAAGTGTTTAGGCTGAACTTTGGGCTGAAGTGGATGATACTGAGATGACTTTGGTTGGGGAGCCAACCCATAAGGGATTAGTATTGCTTGAAGCTGATCAAACTTGAATAGTAAAGTTCTGGATCATCTTCACAAGAGAAGCACCCCTGTTGGTTTCCTGAAAGATCAGTTAGATGGGGACCACTTTTAAATTGTATTTTCTTACGGTTTTGTCAGCTAGATGTGAGAGCTGGCTTCATCTCTCAGCTCAGTGGAAACTTCCCTTCCCTGAGCAGAGCTGAAGTTTTATGGCAGGCATTTCCATCAGTGTTTCCTAGCTGCAGAGCTGTTGCCAGCATGCTTACATGGGGAGCAGCAGAGCCTATGGGTGCACTTCTACAGCCGGTGTAATTTGACATAAATCTGTGCTGCTGAAAGAGAAAAGAAAAGGCACCTGTCCTTGTCCCTAGGCTCGTTTGGGTTTTTTTTGGGGGTGGTGGTGTGTTTTTTTCCCCAATAACTTTCAGCTTGTCTGGCTTGAAAGCCAACACCAGCCCAAGTGAGATAACAGAAGGACGCAAGGGTAAAAGTCACTCAGATTAAAGTTATTGGGGGGGGGGGGGGGCTTCACTGTAAGACAAGGAGAGACACAAAACCAGCCCTGTGCTCTGAAACAGTGCTGCATTAGCAGTACAAATTAAGAAATGAGTTAAGGGAAAAAGTGTTGAGAGACCAGATGGAAGGGAACAGAGTCGGCTAAGTGCACACTGAACAGATTCATCTGCTCACGTCCTCTCGTGCATTCGCTCCCCCTAAATGCTGCTGGAAGCATTAGTTTCCCAGCCTGCTCTTTGGGCTCCTCATCCCTCTGTCCCTTGTGCTGTCTTGGCTGTTCATGTTCAAGGGTGATGCAGGCAGTGCAGCGGTCACTGCAATCACTGCTGTCACTACCCTGTCAGTGCTCAGCCACCACCAGCAATGCTACAACTCTGCCTGTTATAGTTCTTGTCTGAACCCTTTAGTGCTCTTACTGGTCCCTTCCAGCTTGGGAAGGGCTTTCCGTGAGGATCTGCAGAGCCACTTCTCTGTCTGCCCTCACATTGTCTTTCAAATTCCCCTTGTAACATCAACATACTTTGTAGGCAGTGATTAAGCTTCTGGTATGAGGAGACATGGGCCCATCAGTCTGACCCACACTGTCCCATGCTCCCTTGTGACCTTCATCCAGCTGCACGCTACGTCTCTTCTGACCAAAATGTAACCCTTACAGGGTGTCTGAATGGTTTACAGGCTGGGACTTGCACCTTTGAGGGAATGTTTTTATTTTGCTTAAGTAGAAGTTAAAGACTCTTAGTTTGATTTGTATTGTTCCCGTTGTTTCTGATCCTCCTGAGAATCTTTGCCCTGATCATATAATGTGGTGAATGCCAGGTGGTTCTTGGGGGAGAGGATGAAAAGAAAATGGACTTATTTTTACAAAGGAATGAGAATTAGCTTGTTTGTTCATTAACTATCTGCAAACTTTCAGCCAAAGCTTAAACCATCACTGGCCTTTGAGCTCTGTGTACTGCCTGGAAAACGTGAATCAGCAGCTCAGGATGTAGAAACTACTTCAACCCCTTGGTTGGTTTTGCATGCTTTCGCACCTGGGTCGGAGGGCTCCCAAAACAGCGGAGTGGCAGGAACTGCCAGTAGAGCTGCTGTGGTTTCTAACATTCATTAATAGTGACATTGCAGCTGGGGGCAGGGGAGGCAGCAGCCTCTGCACCTTCCTCCCTGGGCTGTAGCAAGAGGGGGGAGACCCCTCCAAAAGTGAGGGATGGAGGGAATTTGAAGACCCTGCAGCACAGCTGATGGGATGGAAACATCCATGGAGCATGGCAAAGCCCAGGAAGCAGGCGTGCAGTGGGAGGGAAGATGGAGCTCCCATATGGAGCATGGACTTGGTGGTAGGGACAGGTAATGGAGTGGGATTTGTTCCTCGTGCTGAAAATTGTCCCTCCCGCCTACCTGCTTTTTGCCAGAATGGCAGTGGGCAGCTCTTGCCAGGGAGAACATCTGCTCTTGGCCAAGATCAGCCCTTAGTTGCTGCTCCAGCTGCTTTGTGGGAAACACTGGAAATCTGCAATTTTGCCTTGAATTGAATGCGCTCAATAAATTGATCTGCAGCTTCTATATATTTAGTCCTGTTTTCCAGAAATAGTATAGGAAGCTTACTGTTTCTCGGCTTTGTCTGAGACAAACTCAAAACCAGCTGAAGCTGAAAAGAACTTTATTCTGGTAAAACTAGTGGTCAGGTTCCTGTTTACAAGACTTAGAAATACTGTTGTGGCAAAAAAGCATGAAAGCCATAAAGAAAAGAAAAGAACATTACAGCATTGTTGTTTAGAATTTATTCTGTCATTAGCCAGAGAGAATTAAGACCTTATTTTGAAATGAATTGGTTGCAAGTTTAAAAATAAATTTAGCAAGTGGTTTAACACATGAAGTTGGGTTGAGCTATGTCTACCCTGCCTGATTAAAAGGTCAGACCACTTAAGCTCCTTTCCTACACTGTGCTTGTGACTGTGTCAGCCTGACCAGAGAACTTAACCCATCTGAAGAGTAGCCCAGTTAAAAAAAAAAAAAAAAAGATAAAAATTAGAAAAGCAGTCTGCAGTTGTACAAGCGCAAGGTAGAACTATGGTAAAAGGCAGAGGTAGGATAGTCCCTTTTTGTGGCAGAGCAAACAGATGAGTTAAGCCAACTGTGAAATTAAGCCTGTGCATTTCATCTTAAAAATAGTGTTTTACAACAGAACCTGGCCCTGTGCTTTGAACTCCTTGTTAAAGACAGTAATTTTACAGTTGCTTTTTAGGTTACAAAGTGTGTCTCGGCTCCAGAGACTAGTAATTTCTCTAGCAATGTAAGGACCTTTTGATGTTGTGGCCGCTTGCTAGGAATAGATGCCCTTCTGTAAATAGGGATCTTGGAGAGCCTTTTCTGCGCATTTACTTCTCAGGAGACTGCAACTATAAATTTACATTGTAATCTGCTGTAAACCACGTCTTGCAAACTTCTGGTGTGGTGTAGTGGTTAGTCTTTAGGTTTACTAGTATTTCATAGAGATTATATATAAATGCAGCAGGACTGCTGTTAGGTAGTCCCTGACTCCTTTATAAAGTAGTAAACAACTCTTTTACTCTACTGGTTTCTCCTACTTTCGCCCCTGAAGACGGACTGCAGGAAGGAAACACAGGGGATGCCTTCTTTCCTGCTATGGGGCTCTGCTGCCTGTGTTCCTCTTTTTCAGCATGTTCCTCCTAACCTAAATGACATTTTCCATTTTTCCCATGTTTTTAAAGTTGTAGCAGAACTAGATAGATCTCGCAGTAAAAGTCGTGCTTATACTTTACTAGACCAATAATCTCCAAGTTTCTATTAGTCTGGCAGAACGGGAGAGAATATATCAAAACGATGGAAGATGAATTTAAGAGTAGGTGTAGCTGAAGCATGCTGCTGTCTCCCCGGACCCTGGGAACTCTGCCTCTCTACAGGAGGGAGTGTGCTGGGAGCCGTGGTTCGTAAGAGCTTCCCAGACAAGCAGACAAGGTGGTCCAGGCGACAGAACATCAGGCTGGCTATTTGCTACTAGCTTGTGCTTTTTCATCATCTGGGGAAATGGGGCTAATGGTGCTGACCTCTGTAAACTGCTTGGCAGTATGTGGGTGGAAAGCACTGTGACAAATTCAAATGTTATGATTTGTTATTAGGTAAAGGCTGAGGTTCAACAAGCGGAGAAGTATGATGGTTGGCTCCAGCATTACCTTTTTGGTATTAGCTCCCCATATGTTGTGGGCAGACAGCACTGCTGAGAGCTGAAGTCAGCTGTGAAAGCCACAGAGTCAAGGGGAGCCTGGGAATAGTGGGATAGTAGTGAGACAGTCCTGGCCTTGCTTGGAGTCTATGTGCTGAGAGAAGGCTGGACTCAAAAGGCTATGACATGAGCATGAGAAAATGTGTGTGCACAAAAGCCGCCTTGTGAGTCTTGTGGTTCTGCTATGGGATAATTGCTATCCTGTCTCACCAGGAGCTTTATGAGGGAAGCTGAGGTTAATGCCAGCCCTGCCCTGTGAGCCTGTGTATAGGAATACTACCAGGTCTGCACTACACTAGTGACAGTGGTCTCGCCCCGTACTGTCACAGGGAGCTGCTCGGGACGTGACAGGCTGAAAACAGCTCCAGCTTTAACATTGTCAGTGAGGTCTTGGGTGTAAACTGTTAAAAATCGCTCATGGTGAGTCTGGTAGTGACACCCAGGGACAGGCTGCATTGTTCCTCTCTTGGGTTTCAGCATGGTCTAATTTCCAACAGACTGCCGCTGGGGCTGTCCTTGTGCATGCTGTGCCATGAGCTCTGGGCAGAAGACCCAGCTGCATCTAAGCAGCAGAGCTGCATGCAGGAGCAGACCCCAGAGCAGCCCTAAAATCTGCTTCCTTTGCTGTTATGAGGGTCCCCCATAACCTTACCAAGCCGAGGAGACCTTTTCACAGCCATGATGACAGCCTGTGAAACGAAGGTCCCGGCATACTGTGCATAAGGCAGGCATGCAGCTGAAGAAGGAGAAATACTAGAACTGGCTTGAAGGAAACACGAATGGAAGTGCGTGTGTGTGTGTGTGTGAGAGAGAGAGAGAAAGGACTAGAAGAAGCAACAGAGCAAGGGTTAAAAGAATGGTCTGTATTGATAACCAAGGATGTGACTGACTGCAGTAAAACTGGGTAAATGCTGACAAATGGGGTGTTTATGATAAGCCCAGCAGCCTGCACCCTGATAAGCCTCACACAGATAGCTCATCAGAACAAGGCATGGGTGCTGATAAAGCCCCCGTGCAGATGACTTCTTTGCAAAAAAAAAGTGCTCCATTAATAAAAGGATGACAGCAAGGTCGCAGCACGTCCCATGTGCAAGTCGTCCTCTTCCTCTCCCGGCAGGAAGGCAGACTGTGGGAGCTAAGGTACCCAAAATGAGGGGGAAAAAATGTACTGAGCAGCCATCTGTCCTAGGGCTCTCGGGGAGGACGTAATTGTGATTTTGAGGCAAAGGGATCACACTGTAGTAACCACTAGCTCCTAAAGATGGCAAAAGACCTGCCCAAAAATTGTAGCTTGCCACTGCAGAGGAACCCAAGAGATGCAGTGAGGACTTGGCATCTGCCACCCTTGGTCCCATCTCACACAGGATCCTGCCAGAGCGCCTGGGTGAGCTTGGTGCCTGTGTGTACTGGGGGAGTGAGCGTGGGTGAGGAAATGTGTGCGACTGAAACCATTATTTGAAACACGTGTCATCTTCCTGTTCCATAAGGTCTTGCACTGTTGCTACGTTAATTTCATATATCATAGCTATGTTAAAAAACTACGCCATTCTTAAATGAGAAAAAGATGTGAAACCGTTGTTTATAATTGGTAAACTCAGCAGAGTCTAAGAGGTTTTCGTTTTGGTGTGATCAGTGGTACAAAAATGTAATCAGGTCCAAACTGAGCTGTGAGAGGCTCTGAGGGCTGAAAATGATTGGGCAAAAACAGTGGACAAAACAAAACAGGAGGGCAAGGAAGATTGTCACATGCTTTCAGTGATGGGAAGTGCAAAGCTGAAACGACTGTCCCCAGCCTTTTGCCTTCACCATTCCCACCCAAAGTAAGTCGACTTCCCTTGTGTCTGTGTAAAGGGTGAGCAGGTCACGGCCCAGGAGGAGACCTCCTGCTGAGAGTCAGCTGAAGAAGAGTGGTGTGGAAGCCCAGCCAGTTTATAAATGGATTTTAAAGCTAGGGCTCCCACATCTGCTCTGGGGAGACAGCCTCACAGATTTCTCTTTGCAGAGTTACCATATAGCTCCTATTTGTCCTTCATCCTGCTAGCCCTCATTTCCATACTTCACATCTCTTTAAGCCCCCGTCCCTTTGGGATCAAATCCTGCTTTCAGTTAGCGTTATTGTCCTTATGAGTATCTGAAGTTTCAGTTATTTTTCTCATGTTTGTCTTTTCCCAAGTTTTATTGTTTCCTGCGTAGGATGGTGGTTTCCATAGATACCTTGGACATTATTTATCTATCCTCCCTGAATGTGTAGTTCCTCCCAATGAATTACAGTGCAGTTTGCCACTTCTGCTTGAGGCCTTTGTTCCTTCATCCGTATCAGTGCTATACTGAGCGTTTTAATGCTGCTGTTCTAACGTGTCTTGTCGTCTTGATACGTTGCCTTGTGCTCTTATGTGGCTTTCAATCCACATGATAGAACTCCTAGCCTAGCCAGTTTTAAATTAAAAAACGGTACATTGCATGTCTATTTTAGGATTTTTGTACTGATAATCGTTGGAAACTTTAGCTCAGCTTTTCTCTGCTATGGGTAACTGTTAAACAGAACAGTGTTTTGTTATTTTTGTTCTCTGTCCCCCCTTGAGAAATGTTATCAAAAAAAAAAGTCTGGCAAAGTATTCAGGATTGGTATGGTCCTATCTGAGAGCTCAGCTAGCACTGACTGGTATCGTTTGAGACAGCTCTCGCATGAGTTTTCTGTTTATCCTCGTTTCTACCTTGTCCCAGAGGAAAGCATATGTCCTGGACTGCAGAGGTAGATGCTAATGTGAGTCACTGCTTGGTATTTAGTGGTGAGAAAGTTGGCCACTATCAGTCTTCCCAGATCCTAGCAGAAGCCAAGAAAAATCCGGATGCAGCATAAGCTAGCACTTTCTTCTTCAGGACTATTCTGCCCTTATCGGGCTATTTACTGCACAAGTGGGGCTGTTCTGCTGATTCAGCATCACAAGAAGTGATGCCAGGGCAGCTCGAGACCACACTTAAGGAATTACAAAGGAGACCATTAGAGTCACAAGTTTTCTCTTTAGCTGATTTTATAAATGGCTTTGTTTTCTTTCCTCCTCCTTTGTCCCAGCACTGTTAATAAATAACCTTTTCAATGCCCCTGCTCTTGCAGGAGACATGAGGAAAGAAGCCTGCGCTCATGTGAACTTGCTGCAAGTGTTGCAGCTGGGCTGGGGATCCTGCGGCTGGAAGGTGGGCTCTGGCTTGAGCCTGGGACCACCCGTAGCCAGAGGGAGAACGGTGCTCAGAGGGGCTGGGGAGCACAGCGGTGGCGGAAAAAGCAGCAGACCTCTAGCTGCTTTTTGCATGGGCTCAGGTTTGCTGGCCATTCCTGCTGCTGAGGGGCTGTGCTCATCTTAACAGAGCCATCTAGCAGCTCTTTTCCATGCTACAAATCTGTCCCCTTTGCTGGACCGGCTGTGTCACAAGCTTGTCACTTCTTCGGCTGAAGCAACCTCCGTTTTGTTGCCTTTTGGCAGTGCAGAGTGTTGATTTCTCTGTCCCAGTAAGCATCTTTGGACACACAGGCTAGAGGATAGAGCAGGAAGCTGGAGGCAAGTGTTACAGAAGAGCTTGGGACGTCCCTGCTTGTACCTCCTTGCTGGGAATGGAGGGTGGCTTGTGCTCTTACTCCTCTGGGGGAGATGGGGTGAGAAGTCAGAGCTGTAATTTCTGTTTGCTGGGCCCAGTCCTGGGTGTAGTCTTTGCAGATGCCTCAGGGCTGCTCGGTCCCCCAGAGGTGATGGTGCTTCAACGCCTCCGCAGCAGCCCCTTCCCTTGCGTGTAATGTGTGCAGACAGGGCACCTCGAGCACTTGTCGGAAGGACGGGTTGCTGTGACAGTCCCTTGTCCTTCTTACCACTGTGTACCCATGCTGCCTTATCCAAAATATTTCATGTTTGTATTTTGAACAAGGACTTTGGGGGGAAGGGCGAGTAATGAAGACATAGAGATTGAAGGCCAAACTACAGTTTGATTATAAATGGGTTTCCTTTCCTGAGCCTAATTCTCCCCAGGATTCACTGCATGTCCCGGTAATAAGTAATCTGAACTTTGGAGATTAATAACATCCTGTGCCAGCCCATTCATCCAGCAAAACCCCTTTGCTGTTTTGTTCCTTGTCTGCATGAGGCTCCAGCCCTTGCTAGGTGCTCTTCTGACCATGAAAATTTAGATTCATATTTAACTTTTACTTTTCATTACCTTTGCAACTTCTAAGAAGTATTTCTTCTTACACTCAGGCACTTTTTCGAGGCCTGCGCCCTGCAGCAGGCTTTGGTCCTGTGTTCTTCCCATTGGCTGTCCTGAAAAATACCACAGGGCAATTTGTTTCCTGCTATTTGAAATGGAAATTGTAGCAGCATGAGGAACAGAGCATGATATTCATGCCAGATATCATGAGCTGAATTCTCCTCATGGTTTGTGGGAATCCTACTTATTAAAGCTGACCTCTGAGAAATCAGTATATTTTTCCACAAAGCCTAGAGAGAGGATGCACTCCTCAGCAGGAGACAGAACCTATCCCAGCTGTTCCCTCTCCTGTGCTCTGCAATGAGGAATGGAGATACCAGTGCTGACAGCTGGAGGTATGGGGGCAAATCTGGAAGTGTTTAACTAGAGAGCTGTCTTTTTTTATGCATACAGTCTTAACCTTGGCTTACTGGACGGAGGCAGTGGCACTGCTGCCCTGCCTGGATAGCAAGGGGCCGTTTGCTTCATCTGCTAGAATTAGTTGCAAAGGGAAGGTACCTACAGTTTTCTCTGCTGCAAATGGGTACTATGCGTGTTGAGGGAGGAAAAACTCACTGGGTATCTTGCAGGCCTAAGATATTCTCCTCCGAAAGAGCAAGCACCTGTGCCGTAAATCACAGTTGCGAGGGGTGGCACAATCCAGGTGTGGGCAATATCCCATGCACCGATGAGCACCGCGGGGGTCCCCCGTGTATGCACTCACGCATGGGGCTCCCAAGGAATGGGCATAATCTGTCCCTCTGCGTACATGGCCTCATCATCCAGGGGCTTCGCCAGTGGCTCTGCTGATGCTGCACCGGCCTGGAACGGTGTTTGCACTTCTGTGGTTGGTCTCCAATGGTTTTTGCTCCCGAAAGGGAAATGAAACTTCAGGAGAGAAGCCGGTTGCTTTGCTGTGCAGAAATACCCGGGAAGCTCGGGTGCCCGCTGGCTGCAGCAGCATGGGCGGCTGCTCTGTTTGCTCACATGTGGCACTTTGGGCAGCTGTGTTGTTTTTTGGAAGTTGGGGAAGTAAGCCCCTGGAAGCAGTAGTGTTGCTCAACGCACAAGGCGATTCCAGGAATCTGCAATTCAGAGAAAAACATCCTCGAGATGTGGTGAGGGGCTCAGTGGCCCCAGCCCCTTTGAGGCAGGATTGGTTATCAGTGGAGAGGGCATACAGGGAAAGTGGTGCCTACTGAGAGGGTGTATCCTGACACCGCTGTAAGCGCCGGGTGCAGAGCACACTGTGGGTAGCGAGGGGTTTGGATTTGTTTTCTCTGCGGTTGTTCCCCTTGCCAGAACCTCTTTTTGGGAGTAGCAGTATTTACAGAGCTCAGGACTTTGTATTTTCCAGGAAGTTTCTGAACTTGCTGACCCAACATGGGTGTTGAAGGGGTGAACAGTTGTTCTGGGGGCTATTTCCTCTCTTTTGCCATGACAAATTGTACATCCCCCGGTGCAGGTGGCTGACAGGGCACAGGGAAGGGTGGGCTGTGCTGGGTTGGTGGTGTAACTCACACATCACCAACCTTCTCATTAAAGCAGCGGCCCTGCTGTCTTTAACAGCAATGACAATAATTAAATAGTTGTACACGATAGCTGCCTGGGGCTGAACTAGGAACAAGCGACCAAAGTGAGTGAAGGTTAGTGCTTGTTACCAGCCAGGATGCCGGAGACAGAGAAGGGCATGACTGTCTATTTAGGGATGAGGAAAGCTGATATGACGGTGGATTTTAGTGAATGACAGGGTAATTCCTCAAAACCAAGGGTGACCATCTCATAATTTGCAATGCATTACTTCCAGCACAAGGGAAATGTGTATTGGTCCCAATCTCCATAGAGAAACATTGCTATGAGAGATACAAATTATTACACAAGTAATGCATACTTCTTTGTGTCAACAAATAATAAGTAGTAGCTCTTAAAAGAAGTGATTTCCCAAATTTAAAAATACTTGAGCTGAATCAGCAGAGTATTTAAAATACCCAAATAGGAATGCTAATTGGAAGCAGCCTATTCACTTCTTATTCTATTCCCCAAAAGCCTTAATACAACAGTTGAAAGTTATGCTAATTTGAAAAATAATAACATCCCTAAAAGATGCATATTTAGGGAGAAAAAAGGAAGCTGCAATTAGTGCAAATATAAAGTTGGAAAGTATAAAAGATGGTCAAAAGAAGCATAAGGAAAAAATTATGGCCAGAGATTTAAGAAGAGCAAAGAAGAGTTTAAGGATATTGAGCAGAAAAGGAAGCCTAGCAGCACCATTGGCCCATTGCAAGTCAGCATATTAGAACTATCAATAATAACAAAACTGAAAATCAGGTGTCAGTGCTTGCAGCTTCTTTTTTCCCCCGAAAGAAAAACAAATGTCTTTACATCATTTGATAGCCAAGTATATTCAAGCAATAACTTGGGTGATAAGCTGGGGAGTTGGGGAAGCCATCTTTAACTCACTGGATATCTTCTGATGAAACTTTCAGCTTCGTGGGTTATGGCAATAAATCTTCTCCAGTTAAAATATAGCTTTGGGCCGGTAGCAAATTAATACCAGAAGTTGCCTGGTAGGAGGCTGATGTAACTGATAACAGTTGTTTCTTCTGATTTGAAAACCTCTTTGATGTGTGAATCCTAAAGAAATGAGTACAAATAGGGTACAGGCTTAGAAGCCCAGTAAACATCATATATATGTGAAAATTAACTGCCTAAAGGTCATTGTGTCAGGGGTATCCTGCCACTTGCTGGTTGTATTTGAGAGTGTTGAGTAACTCTGCTGCGATGTAAATCAGAAGAGTCTCTTCCCATAGAGGGACTATTTAATGAACAGGCATCGGGAAAGCTTTGGTGGGGATGGTGTATAATAACGGGGAGAGGGGCTATAGTGTGGGGATGGGAGGCGGTGTGAGCGTCTTGCAGAGCAGCTGGGGAGGCTGAGCAGTGCACCCAGCGCTGCCAGGAGCCGTGGGAAGGTCTCTGACAGGGGAATCCGCCTTGTGCACAAGGTGAATGGGGGATTTGTTGGCGGGGCAGCCTGGGTCGCAGGTGCTCCGGCCTGGAACCCCACGGACATCTCCCCTCCAGCAGTAAACCTGTGACACAGGGCCACGGGACTGCCCAGAGCACAAAGCCCCTCCCTGCCGCCACCGGCTGCACGGGCTGCTGCAGGAGGGAGAGAATGAGCCTGCGTGCTGCCTGCTCCTTTGTGTCCTCTTGCTGCTGCTTGGCTTTTGCAGCCTCTAGCACCTGCCAGCTCTTCAGGATTGCCATGTGCTTTTCTTTTTTCCAGGAAAACAGGGCTCCTCCAATGTGTATTGTGCAATTTCGCAGGATCGTATCCCAGTCACAACTCTAAAAGCAGCAAAAGGATGAGGTGCTCCAACTTCAAGCAATGTTGTACATATGGATAGCATATAGCGGGATGGTTGCCATGGCTAAACTATGTCTGAATGCAACATGGAACTTTGTTGGGGGAAGGAGGGAACAGCTTTATTCAAATACATCTGTATCCCACAAGGAGAGCATAGGCATTGCATAGGTCTTTGTTAACAGCATGGCTTATGAGTGCATCACCCTCTTTTTGCTGACTCCCTGCCTTCTGAACAGAAGAAACAGAGCTGGGAGAAAGTCCAGGAACCACCCCTGCCCTGAGGCAGAATCAGCTACAAAGTACGGGCAGATAGAGTCTTCGTTTGTTTGAAGACAGCTAACCTGTCTCCCTTGCTCTTCTCTTTCTAAACTAAACAACCCAATTCCTCCAATCTTTCCTCATAGGTCAAGTTTTTAGACTTCTGATCCTTCTTCCTGTTCTCTTCTGGAGTTTCTCCAAGTGGTCTACAACTTCCCTGAAAAGCAGTGTCCAAAACTGGGCATAGAACTTCATAGGAGGCTTTACCAGTTTTAGATGGACGGAGGTATTGCTACAAACTGCTATAGCTGCAAGAATGTTTTCTCTGAAGTGTGACTTAACCAATTGGTCACCAAGCTGTCTTTGGGTGTGTCTTGTCCTTACTCAAGTGAGTTGGATGTTTTCACCAGGCTCTCCTCTACTTATCAAATTTATTTTGAATTCCAGTCTATGTGTCAGCATGCTTTTGCTCCCAACTTGGTATTATCACACATATAGGCACACTCTTTACTCCATCTTCCAGCTCACTAACACACGTGTGTGTCTGTGTGTGTGTGTGTGTGCACGTGGCACAGACTAGCTCAAGTGCTCTGCCTCGCTGCTTAGTCTAGATCTATAGGAGTCTGCTGGGGTTTGAGACATGCAGGGCTGTGCAATTGCAAAATATCAAATGCCTCCGAAAGACATCCAACAAAACCATATTACATTGTTTGGTTTATCAGTTTTGCTGACATTTCAGTGTTTGTACTTCAGCGCTTGTAAGTGTTTAATGTGGGAAAAAATAAGCCAGTAAATGTGAATTTATAATTGTATATAGCACCACAAGGAGGGCCAGAGATCACACCAGTATTGAGGCCATGATGTTTGTCATATGAATAATTAAAACTTGGAGCGGAGCCTCCCACCCTGTTCCATGTAACAGCTGTAAAAAGTGATGTAAAATCCTGATCTGGAGCTTCAATTCTAATTTCAACATGTTCAGCGTCTTGCCCTGATATTTTGAAATAAAACCTCTTAAACCAAAGCAATTCACTTACTGTATATGTGCTTGTGTGTATATTCTAAGACAAACCTGAGCCTCTCGCCAGCCTAAGAAAAGACTTTTCCAGTACGTTCGCCTGAAACAGGTGGTTTACATTACTTTGCAGCAAAATCTTCCTAGGTAACTTGGACAAGAGCATGTTTGAACAAAAAAGGCAAATGAAGAATAGTAAGAAGTCAGATGGGGACAGAGAAAATTTCAGAGAATTGTGATAAATGAAGCAGAGTGACTCTTCTGAGTGTTTATGGGCTCAGATGTTTCGTTGTGGTGAGTTGAAGACAGGTGTGCCTTTTAGGTAGCGTGCCTCAAACCCTGATGCAAGTTCAGCAACTTCAAGTGTGCAATTCAGTCTGGTAAACTTCATGACTCCTAAAATCTCGTTTTCCCTCAGCAGAAGGATAATGTGCATCCCCCCATCCACCTTGAAGAACAGCAGCACTGACTGCTCCCATCCCCTTCCCCTGCCACCACTGCCAGCAGCACTTCATAGACATGAATTCCTGCAGTTTGTAAATGCGCACAGACTGCCAGAGCCCCTGTCTGCTGGGCTCGCTGCTGTCCTGGATGATGTTTGTCTGCAAGCAGCTGCCCTGACAGATCTCCTTCTGCCCAAGCTGCCCACCCTGTGCACAGAGCTGGTCACAGGCGCTGGACGCGTTCAGACTGCCAAGGGATTCAGGCACCCTCAGTCATGGGCTCCTGTGCTCTTCCAGCTGGCAGGCAGGCAGGCAGGCAGGTTGTTGCTCCTTGCTTTAAAAATATGGTGGCATCTGACTCATTTTCAATCCGTACTGTTCCAGATTTCTCAGTCTTCGAATATGCCTGTGTCCCTTTGTGATGGGTCATAATTCAGTAGCTTCTCAGCACTGCGCTGCGTCTCTCTGATGTGTTTGGGTTCTGCAGCTCCACAGACTATATTCCCATTTGCTGGGCTACATGATTGCATGAGCATCCAGCAGCTCTCCCCCAAAGACTGGACGTGTGCTTAGGAAACCAGTTATTGGAGAGACTCCCAACAGACTGCAGCAGCAACGTGGGTGATCAGCAGCAGAGGTAGCTGCCAGCTGATGGGCAGGATTTGCAAGACGACATCTTATTCTCTGTCGTCACTCCAAGCCTCGTGGGCAGCAGGCAATGTGTCTTGGAACTCCCTTTGCTTGCAGCATGTAGCAGGGCTAATTTAATTAAAAGTGATCAAACGTGGGTTTGCTGGAATTGCATAGGAGAGGTGCTGGGTTGACTTAGCGCTGGCTGTGATGGTAGATGATCATGTATCTGAGGTAGTACAGGTCCCCACCTCACTTCATTTAGGCCAGGACTGTATCATCTCCTGGTGTAATGGGTATGTTACTGTGCAAGGCTAGTCTTATTGCAGGTCTGGTCAGAATGCTGAAGAAAAATAAAAGCAGATTATTCTGTACGCAGAGAAGGGCCGCTGGACTGCTCAGGTAAATGGAGGAGCCTGGAAAGACGAAAATCCAGAAAGGATCATTGTTTATAAGTTGGTTAAGAGAATAAATTCCAGGAGGATTGAGAGTTGCAGAAGTTTTGAGACAGAGGGAATAAACTGGCAATAAATAAATTAAAGCCAAAAATGAGAATGTTTCTGACCATACAGAGGTGTGCTGAGAACATAAAGGTGACGGTGGGAACAATCTCTGTCAGCGTGGCACTCGTGCAGTGGAAGAGTGCTGGCCTTGCAGAACAGCCTCTTGTGATCCCTTCTGTAACAGTCTGAGTGTGAGCATCTGAAGGAAAAAGCAAACATCGCCTTTAGGTGTTGTGCTAAGGCAGTTTACAACAGTATTTGTATTTATTAGAGATGATGCGTCACAGTGAGGATATCTGAACTGAGCATGGCTTTGAACTATGCACAGCATCTCTCCTTTTCTGTTTGACAGTCCTAATTTCAGTCCTTAAGCCAGCCTTAGCCTATCCTTATTGCATCTCTAAAAGCAGCGGGTTGCCTAATTCCTTTTAACATTTGTTGTGAAGTCGTTTGGTGAGAAGGGAGGTGGGGGGTGGGCAGCCTTGGCTGTGAGTGACATCTCCTGGCGTGCAGAGCTGCCTGTGACAGTGCGATGTTGGCTGGAGGAGCAGCTTCCTATTTGCCTTGAGGATCTGGAAGACACTGGGGATGATCCTGCTTCCTTGCCTTCACACGGAGTTGCCTCCCATGCTGGTGTGGTCCTTCCTGGGTTATTCACCAAGAGCAACAGGGTTTCTGCAGCAAAACTGCTGTGAGCTGGAATGGCTGCCAACTTCATTCTCAGTTGATAGCTAACTTGGAGACAAAAAGGATATTAGATCTGTTTATGTTCTGGGACCTGCACCACTCACTGGATGGAACCAGTGGTAGCCCCTACAATAAAACAGAGACCAAAATTAGAAACAGAGATGCCTGAGCAGCTGGGCTGTGCTTGAACATCTGGAGAGAGTTTAATACCTGCACAGCTGGGCAGGGCTCCAGCACCAGGTGGCTCTGAGCTTTGGGGTGGAGAAGAAGAGAAGCAGTCTCATTTCTCTGCCTACTTATGGCCTTGTATGATGTTTTTATCACCACTTACAGTGGGCAGTATAGAAGAAGGAGCAGAGATCTGTCTCTATTTGGGTTCTGGCTGGGCACAGAGACAGAAGATCATGCCTGCTTGGTCTTCAGCTGAGGATAACTGCTAGTGGAAGAAAAGTCCTGGGGCCTGGCAATCAGAGGTGCTACAGGGTTAAGTACTGCTCTGCTTGGTGGAGACTGAGGAGTGTTTGCACGGCATTGAGAGTCGTGGGGTGCAAAGGAGCTGGAGGAGTCTAGGGAATAAGTTAATTCTTTAGCTACTGCAGAACCTGCAATTATGCCTAGAGCTGATGGAGGTAAAGAAGTGTGCAGAAAAGGGAACTTGTTCAAATACCTCACCTTTCTGAGCAAATGGCAGGTGAGTTTTGTTTTAATTACATTGAATTCTTTATCTGGATTTACAATGTTGTAGTTTGGTTTTGGTTTTTTTTAATAATCGAGCACTCAAGTCTGTACACTTTGAGTGCTATTTAGAAGGTTATTGCTTTGTTAGGCTACCTTCTGGATTATGCTTGTCATTTTGTACCTTCTCTCGTATGAAATATTTCAACAAAATGCTGCTTGGTAGCATTCGAGTTCATGCAGATGGATGCTCTGATATGGGATACAGCAATGAAGTCACATATCTGCAATCCCCAGAGTCCTGAAAAGCGCTTATGATACTGAGCTAAAATTCACGCAAAAGTCATGTTCAGGGTTAAGGAAATAATGTGCCTTGGAAAAAAATGACTAATCTCAGGTTGCAGGTGGGATGCAGACAATTATCATTACGCCTCTGCCTACAGACAAGGGATTTTTACAGCTGTTTATTGGGATGGTCCATTACAGTGAGAAAATTGTTCCCACTTTGCTGCTAATGCTGCTAGTTTCAGAGTGTGGCTGCTGAAAAGACACAGCAGAAAGAACATACGCATCGCAACAGGAAGTTTGAAAACTTTGAAATGATGCGGAGTCACACATCCTTCATTCCTGTGACAGTAAACACCCAGCAAAGCCGTTAGTGGCTGCCTCTGGGTGAGATCTCAGAGTAACGGTGGCAATAATTACGTTGATGTGCTGTGCAACTGTCAGCAGCAGTTTCGGTTTTAAAGCATGCTAGCTTCATATCTATACTGTGCAGCTAATTTTACATTATAGCATCTGGGGGTTTTAATTTTTCTAGTGTTAAAATAATTTTTGTTCAACAGACATGCTCAGTGCTATCATAACCTGAGCCAACTACTGTCTCCAATAAGAAGAAAAGTCTCCCAGCTGTCATGCTCTGTTGTTTCTAATCACTTCAAGCCATCAGTTCTGGGGCCTTTTCAAGTAAAGCTGTATAAAATGCATTCTTACCTCCTACTGTCTGGTATGTGTACTAAACTATTTTTTTAAGCTGCATTCTTGGAGATATTGGCAAGCATGCTATGCCTCTAACAGGCACTCACAAAATGCGAGCATAACAAGCTTCCAAATTTCACAGTTAGCCTCAGCAGATTTACACATGAGCATGATGAGAGGGAGCGCAGAGCTCCAGGTCAGCATTAGGTTTCCAATGGACCTGCCTGCGAGATCTTCAAAACAAGTTCTTTTGGCACTTTTAGGTTCCATTTTCTCTAGGTAGGTGGGAAGATGTTATTTGTCTACAGTTAGAGATTTCCAGAGGTATGTTGTTTCTTTTCACTTAGGCTAACTGCTGAAAATACCTTTAGGACTTGGGGTCATTTGTAAGGCTGGGTAACACTTCGTATAGTTCTGGTGCCTGGGACCACCTTTCATGTGAAACCACAGTGGTTAGAAGATGACCCTATTCAGAGCTTGAGTGCTTTTCATATTTGCATGTGCAATGTGGGGTGCCAGGATGGATTTGAAGCATTGAACCAGTATCACCTGAGGGTTGGAGAATGACCTCTGGAACTCCAGTTCTGGCATGCAGATGCAGAGCAGGTTCAGTCACCTTACCTTCTTGGAGCGTGAAGATAGTTGATGTAGTTGCCTGCACAGAGGTATTGTCACCCTGGAGGACCTGTAATGTACTTCTAAACATCTCCTGGAGTATTTGTATACAAGGAGAAGAGAAATTAGTACCCGTGTGAGCACTCAGACAATCAGTGCTTTTGAGTTTGGAGCATCAGTCTGGGTAGAAATGGATTTCATGTCGTAGGGGGAGCAGGTATGTCCCCTAGAATGCTGAAACTAGTTTTTAGTTGTAGGCATTGAATTTACAGCTAGATTATAAATCTGGAAAATACTTTTTCTGATACCCTTTCTAGAACTTTGTGTTGTAAGATGGTATTTTATTAAAAAATACCAAAACTGGCTGAGCCTAAGTTGTGAAGTGAGATTTCCACCATGGGATATATGAAGGAGAATCCAAAGCAGAAAAGTATAAAAGACAGTGTCATGCTAGCTACTAACAAATTCAGGTATATGTACATTGGTTCTGAAAGCTCAAATGCCATATTGGTTGTGAATGATTTCCATCAGCCGTAAGTAGCTTTTTATACAGAATTCTACTGCTAACCATGTATTTTAAGCCCCCAAAATCTTAATTAGTTAGATAGGTCATACCAAATATATCAGTAACACTTAAGGAATCAGACTGGTACAAGTTTTGCAAAGTGTGATTTTTTTAACCATATTATGCCAATTCTGCAAATACAGGCTATTCATAATTTACTGGTCTTGTGACAAGTGGCATCAAAAATCTCCATAGATTTCTTAAATACTCTGAGGAGTGCAGATCATATTTTCCGTATATCATTTCCAAGGTGCAGGACAGCATTGCTTGAACTGACTGCCACATACTGAAATGTTAGTGTTAGACTTCCCAAATGCATTACTGGTGATGACGATGTTGTAAATTATTATAATCATTGTAAAAAAAAATGAAGCACAAGTATACTAGGACAAAATGTCGCAGGGGTTAAAGCTTTGCGTTCCACAAGGTTACGCTATTTATATATTAGCAGTCGGTTCTTTCAGCTTCTCGGGGATTATTAAGCCAAATGCAGAGCTATAGAAGGAGTTGGTGTTCATCCCATACAGATGCTTTTGCTATATGGTTGCTCAGTCACTTGCGGGTATCTCAAGGACAGGCTAAACATAAGCTGCATCTTGGAGGTCCTCCTTCATCACCACATGGAACAGGGCAGCCCATGGAGATGTGGCACGGCCCATGAGAGCAGATCTGCAGGACACCAGGGCTCAGCTCTGCCTCTGAGAAATCCCGCACAAGGACAGGGAGCAGGGATGGGCAAAGGCAGATGCTTCGTAGTGGAAAGGGACTGCAGGAATGTGCCTGAAGACCTTTGGGGTGGGAGGTAAGATGGGCTACTGGGATACTAACATGCTTTTTCTGCTCTAGTCACAGGTACCAAACCAAAGATGTCCTGGACAAGAAAGATTCTACTCATCCTGGGATTCCTCTCTACTTTGGCTGTAATTGCTTTAATTGCTGTAGCAGTGACCCAAAACAAGCCACTTCCGAAGAATATTAAGGTATTACAAGCTGGGACTCTTACAGGAAAACAAGCCAAGCTGGGGGGTTAGGTGTGCATAGTGCTCCAGGACATGTCGCTGCCTTGCTGGGTCTGGCTAACCTCTCTTTCTGGGTCTGTGCACCTCAACATCTCATTTTACATCTTCACAGTAAAAACAGATATGGCTTCACATGGGATCATCTCCTAAGTAATCAGTCCCAATTTTGCTGCTTCTCTGCTCTTGTATCCTTTGATGGAAACTTTGCACTGAAGCACTACTGAGAAGAGTAAAGACACAGCATGTTCGCACAGCTGCCAGAGAGGCTGCTCATTTCTGGTCCCCCTGTGTGTGGAGACCAGCGCCTGCTGTGTCTGGTTCGGTGCCTCGGGTGCAGTGATGGCTCTGTTTTGCCCACAGTATGGGATCGTACTGGATGCGGGGTCATCCCACACTAACCTGTACGTGTACGAGTGGCCAGCAGAGAAGGAAAACGACACTGGAGTGGTGCAGCAGGTGGAGGTGTGTAAAGTCGAAGGTAAGAGGAGAAAAGGGAGCTGTGGAAGGGGCACGGGATAAAGAAGAGATAATACAACCGACGGGTGGGGGAGGAGAAACCTGGAGGAAGAGGCCAATAGTGAAAACAGTGTTACATCTGTGAGCTAATGTATATCCCACCGCTTCCCACGGGGACCTGTACGTGCCTGACCTTCCAGGGAGGAAAGCTGGATCCCCTTTTTCCTTTGTTTTTAGGATGCTTGGAAGTAAGTGCTTTTTTGGAAAGAACTACACCAAAGAACGTACTTAAATCAATAAAACGTCTGCATGCACCTTTGCTGAAGTGCCGATGAACATTAGGCAGCAAGGGGGGGGGGCATGGTTTGCTCTTTTTCAAGGCTTCTGTGCAAGCTCAGCACTGGGCTTGCAGGCCAAGGTTGCTCAACTTATGCACGTCATGGTTTATTTTTTTTATTCTATCGCTGCGTAATTACTGTATGGTTTAGGAAGGCATAAATGAAGCCCAAGGATGCACGTGACAAGGAACAGAGTAGACCATCATGGATCGCTGCACTCTGGGGCGAGGAGCGGTGTTGTCCACGCGAGGAGCGTGGGGTCTTTTCAGGCCTGTCTGCAGTGCAGGGGAGAGCCACGCTGTTATTGAGCTGCTGCGATAGCTGCTCGGCACTGCAGCATCCCACGCCACGAGCACCACGCTGAGCGTATGGCGACCTACAGCAAATGCAGAGTGGGCTTCACTGCTACCCCTGCAGGCACTGGTCCTGGGGCAGTCCACTCACCAGGGGACACACGGCAGGGAAGGACAATGAATTTTTCTTTGGGTCAGCATGAAAGCGGATAGCTGAAAAACACTTAGTGCTGTAGTATGAGCATACAATACACAAACAAATGACAGCATCTTCTCCCAGAGGACCCAGTGTAGTGAAGGGTCAGGGATTTTCATGTGTAGATCCAGGGTACGCCCAGGCAGAAGCAGAGACGAGCCTGCAGATGTCCAGGACATACTAAGAAAATGATGTGTCTCACTGCAGCCCTATCGCTAGTTCATAGCCTGCTTCGCGGAGACCGGGTGGCAGATGCTGGGTGCTGTGGCTGTCTCTGGGTGCATCGGGCTTAGTTGGTGCTGTAGAATTTCTAAAACCCCTTAGAAATGGGGTGGTTGAATCTGATGTTGCTGCCCGTGATAGTGATATGGTTTAACACGACTGCTCGTGACAGCACTCTGGGGTTGTGCTTGGAGTTTGAGCAATGAAATGTCCTTATTTCTTGCAGGCCCCGGGATCTCAGGTTACTCCCATGCCACGGAGGAGGCAGGTCCCTCTCTGGCACAGTGCCTACGACAAGCAGAAGAGGTGATTCCCTCAAAGCAGCACCAAGAGACACCCGTCTACCTCGGAGCAACTGCTGGCATGCGGCTTCTCAGGTACTGCAGGGCTTCTCCCCTTCTCCTGCAGCACTGCGCCTGGGACCGCCGTGGATGCTCAGTGGGGGCCTCTTGGGCAAAGTCCTTGTAAACGTTGCCAGCTCTCACTTTGCCCAGATACCCTCTATTGCCGCTGGCCTCTCTGAACCCCGAGTCTCCCTGGGCTCTTCCCCTGCTTGCCCAGCAGGTCCTTTTCCACTCACTCCAACCTTCCATCATCTCCAGCACCCACATGCAGTGCAGAGATACCAGGAGGGTAGCAGTGTGCAAGCTGATGCTCAGGGGATGCCTAGACAGCCCCCACAGTCTGGTATAAGGCCTGACCGGGGATTTTTGATCCCAACCATGTTGCCACTCCCCACATACCTTGACTAAGCCTGAGACCATCAGAGCTAAGGTAACTTCACAATCATGTCCTCCTTTAATTCCAATTCGTGATTTTCATGGGGGTGCCCCAGACCTCTTCCCTGGCTGGGAGAGGGAGCTGATCTTATGTATTGCCTGGGAAATCTCCCTGGGGATACCAGAGAGCATGGATTTCTTCTGTAACAGTGATAGCAAAGAGTGATAGGAATCTCCACGGTGCAGTCCCTACCAGGGCACATGCTCCAGGAGAACAAGAGAGCTCTGGTCTCTGCTCTGGGTACCACTCTCAGCTGTGGGGTCTGTAAGTGTCAGAGCTAGTGGCAGCTGTGCTGTCAAGGTATGATAGAGAGGGACATGGCCAGTTAGAGCTGGATGTACCCGTATGAATACCTGTTCTGTTATAATCAACGCTTGGTGGGGAGTTGCAGCCTGCCTACTCAGAAGAAGGCCCATAGGCTGCAGAAAGCTGTCAGCTGGAGTCACTCCATCCTTTCTTCCATTCATCCAGCTTGGAGAATAAAAGTGCAGCTGACAAAGTCTTGTCCTCAGTAGAGAAGACACTACGCTCAGCTCCCTTCAACTTCCAGGGTGCCAGAATCATCAGTGGTCAGGAAGAAGGAGCCTATGGATGGATCACCATTAACTACCTGCTGGGCAATTTCAAGCAGGTACTGTATCAATGGCAAGTCCATATTTGAATCATTTGCTTGCAGCACTTTGTAAATCATGCCTCACAGGAGGGTGTCGCAGGCACTATCCTCCCTTGTAAGCCATTTACCAGAGATGGGGAAGCTGCACATCTTGCCTCAGTAATTACTGTGAGTACATCCTGATACCAGTAAGTGTCAGGATGTACCACTGTAGTCAGGCTTAAAGTATTGAAATAAAACACCAGCATTTTTGATAACTTCGCTTGGGTACAGCATCCTCCTCACTTCCTGATCTAAAATATTTCTGTGCCTGCAAAGTTTGACAATGATTCTTTACTATTGAGCTCATAAATCATCTGGGAGCTGAAACACTAAGTTGACTGTTTTTTCTCATAACAGTTGTTTTAGATTTCATATTCTTAGCTCTTCTGGCAAACACTCAGACATGATACAGCTTCTGCTTTTCCAAGCCTGCATCTTTCTTGTGTCTTGTTCCAGCTCTCATATCATGCCCCCCTCCAGGTCTTCCTGCCTTGCCTGTGTTCTGTGCTTCTGCTTCTCTCCTCATAGGTCTTCCTCTTTTTTTTTTTAATCTGTTTTACCCTGAGTTGTTTTTTTTTTTTTAAAGTCTGGCTGGACAAAACTTCTACATTCCCTGAGATCCATAAGTGAGACATCAGGAGCACTAGACCTTGGAGGAGCCTCAACACAGATTACCTTTGTACCAAATGAATTCTCTTCTGAGTCCCCAGAGAACCTGCTCTACTTCCGTCTCTATGGCAAGGATTACCTAGTGTACACGCACAGCTTTCTCTGCTATGGGAAGGACCAGGCTCTGCAACAGAAACTGGCCAGGGACCTACAGGCAAGTACATCTGTAATTGCTGGCGGAGATCCTGGACCCTCCCAGATTTGACATACCGGTTGCTGTAAAAGTTGCTGTGTCCCAGCTAAATGTCTCATCCCTTAGCCTGGGTTTGGGAAATGTCATTCTCCTCCATAAAGACTGGGTAGATGCCCAGAGAGATGACAGTCAACATTTTCAAAAGTACTACCAATTTGAAGTGCCTTCATTCTTAGGCATGGGATAGCAGGAGTACTGTGCTTATCTGAAGCATTTGGGGGAGATGATCACCATCTCTGAGAATCCCAAATCAACAGCAGCTTCACAAAAATGTGGCTGAAAGTAATTTGCCCAGGGTCCTACAGGGAGGCTGTGACAGTACCCACATCTCCCAAATCACAGCCAATGCCTTAAACCATCCTCATCACTTTGACCCAATGTGTGTATCTTGGTGTGATGTACTGTGACAAGTGCAGTGCCTTGTGGCCACCCTTCCTTGTGCCTCTTTCCCAGGGTGTTATTCTAAAGTGAAGTGTAACAGCTTGGGTTGATTTTACTTGCAGACCGTGGAGAACAGCAGCCTCTTTGATCCGTGCTTTCACCAGGGGTATCAGAGGACTATAAATATAAGTGATCTCCTCAAAAACCCTTGTACATCAGCCAAGGAAAAGCAATTCCCTTTCAGCCAGCTGTACATACAGGGAGAGGGGGATTATCAAAAGTGCCGAAGAAATATCCTGAAACTCTTTAACAAAACCAGTTGTCCTTACTCCAGTTGCTCCTTCAATGGGATATACCTACCTCCATTACAAGGGGATTTTGGGGTAAGTCTTCACATTCTTCAACTCTCTATAACCCAGAATATCAGGAAAGCAGAAACTCAGAGTAATGCTGGAGTGTATTCTCCGTGGCTGGGGCAGGAAATCATTTACAGGATGGCTTTTTGGACATGTAACTACAAAAGTGGTGCTGCCCTTGCTGTGAGGACAGCATATGCAAGAGCTACCCCACTAAATACTGGCCTACCAGCACTGCACTGTTCCCATAACCCGTATCCTGTAGGCATCTCCTTGGGGTGCTCCGTTTACTGATTCATTTTTCAAGCAGTCTTTCCTGATGGCCAGCACCAGAGGCAGGAGAGCCTGCTGCAGGCCGTGCGTGACACGGTGCTCCTGCAGACCTTGTCTCCTGAGGTCAGCGGTGGTACCAGATCTGAAATTCATCCAGAAGTGTGTGAGCGCTACTGAAACCAGTCAGTCAGCTCACCTGTCTGCCTCCCAGATGTGATGAGGAGACAGCGTACACTCTGGACGCACAGCATATGTGACACCACACTGAACATCAATCCTAGAGCTGCAAGACCAGTGGCTGTGAGGCTTTCTGGGGGAACTGTTAATACTCCCTTGCCCTGTTCATAAACTGCCCCCTACCTATCAGCTATTGGCCATGGTCAGAGATGGGTTTTCTGGACTTTGGATTATGTGCTGGGGCTGCGTACCGTCCTTTCAGACCATCACCTACGCTGTTTGTGGCAATTTTGGCTGCACACTTACCTTGTTCCGTTGCCAAAATGGGATCAAGGTTGTAATGGCAAGCAGCGTTCACCGTGTGCCACTCTGGCACCAGTGCGTAGAGGAGAGAGTTTTACTGAAGTTCTTCAGGATACTGTGATCAGTGAAGTTCCTATCTCCACCTTCCTCTTGGGGTCCTTAGCTCTCATCAGCTCTGAGAGGTGTGTCTCAAAATGACATTGCTCTTGGAAAACGTACCTACTTTTTTTGTGTGTGATGTTGCTTCTTATATTTCTCTATCTGTAAATAAAACTATTTTCTTTTGTGGGATTTCTGTTGTCCTGCTCATGCTGAGGCCCAGTCAGGTTAAGATATTCTTTCTCCTTCAGGCTTTTTCTGCTTTCTACTTTGTGATGAACTTTTTGAACCTGACCGGTGAACAAAGCCCCGTTGCCCTGGACAAAGTTGCCAGCACCATTGAGAGCTTCTGCGCCCGGCCTTGGCACGAGGTGAGCAGTGCTTGTGGCAGTGGGCTGGGGCTGCTGGATGACAAGAGCTGCTGATATTTTTTCTGTAGGATAAATGGTTGGGGGTGACTTCCAAGGCAAAACAGGGAAGATCCTCCCAGCTCCTGCAGTGGATGCTCAGGCACAAGCTGGACCAGCGGGAAGCTGTGTTTGACAGCCTGGTGACTCCCTCTTTCCCTAGGTGAAGACAGCATATCACCAAATAAAAGAAAAGTACCTGAGCGAATATTGCTTCTCAGGAGCCTACATCCTCTCCCTCCTGGAAAATGGCTATGAATTCACTGAAAAGAACTGGCAAAGGATCCACTTCCTCGGAAAGGTGTGTTTCATGGTGGGGAGGGCTCTATGCCAGCAGCTAACTGCAACCTCTGCTGCACAGCCAGGCCCTCTTTCCCCAGGTGTGCTACAGCCCTGGCAATGCTGCAAGCAGCCCCTGCACCCCCCAGCGCTGATTCTCCTCCTCTCCCATTTCAGATTGGCAGCAGTGATGCGGGCTGGACCCTGGGCTACATGCTGAACCTGACCAACATGATCCCTGCGGAGGAGCCCGCTGTGCCCCCTCTTTCCCACGGCAGCTATGTGGGGCTGATGGTGCTGTGCTCCCTCGTGCTGGTGTCCGTGCTCCTGTTTGCCTGGCTTCTCTTCCACAAGCCCAAGTGCCTGCAGAAGGGGATTGTTTAGGAAGAGCCTTGGGGGACAGGGGCCATGTCACCCTGGCTGCTCAGGGCTAGGAGACCCTGGCAGAGCAGGCTGTACTGAAGAGCCCCTCTCACTGAAGTTACTGACTGCACAACAAGGGCATTTATTTCTTCTGACTCACACTTGCACTGACAGACGTTGGGACATCAGGCTCGCCACCTCTCTCTGCCAAGGACAGACAAGCAGGTGTCCCCTCCTTGAATGGGTCGTACTTTCATTCAATGAAACTTTGCTGCTTGTTGGTTTTTGCCTTGTGCACAGCATTATAAAGAGAAAAGTGGCAGCAATCTTTGGGAGCTGGTGCTCCTGCAAGGGTAATCTCAGGGTCACACATCCCACTGAGCTCTTGGGAGTGATCACACACAGGGTAATCCTGCTCCTCCTCCACTGAAGCTGCTCCCAACAGCCCTTCCCACACCAGCACACCTCTGCTCGCCTCCCCACACCCTGAGCCCTTGCAGCCCTACAGCTGGGTACGGCCATCTGCACCCGGCTGGCTCCTGAAGGCTGGCCAGGCTCCCAAATGCCACTCTGGAAACGAAGGAATGAGGATGAAGAAACTGAGTGTGCTGGTGGTCATCTGCCCTTAGCTGGGCTCTGGTGGCTGTCTGCTCCTTTTGCAAGTGGCAAGAAGCCTCTTTCCCACGTCTTCCTGATGTTGTTGCTGGACCAAAGCTGGCTCACTGTTAACACTGAGCCATTCCCATGTCCCTAGGGTACATCAAGACACGAGTTCCCAGCTAGGCATCGCTGATTTTTGTAGGAACAGTTCATACTGGCCAAGGATCCTTGACCAGTACTGAGTGCTTCTGCCTACAGGGACTCTGCTGTGATCAGCGTGCCTACAGGTATACACCCACTAAAGCAATCCAGTGTCACTGTGCTGATCGTACAGCAGCTTCTGATCTAGGGAAAATGTTTAAATGTTTATTAGGTCATGTTGCTTTATAAATAGACAGCTGGCAGCATTTAACCAGCATGAGCATGCACAGATTGAACCACTCTTTCCACCAGCAAAATAAGTGAAAATTTGCCTTTCCTTCCCTCGTGGCTTAGGCTTATCCCATGACCATAAGACCCAGGGCTTGTGAGCACACACACTGCGGCCCATCTTCTAGCACACAACTAGGATGATGCCACTAATCAAGTTTATGAATCACTTTCTTTTGTTTTCCATGCCTTGGTCCAAAAAAAAGAAAGAGAGGTAAGTCAGAAATCCATTTTTATAAAAACACTTGGAAACCACTGGTGCCTGTCTACCTCCCATGAAATCTCAGAAATCTCTTCTCCTGATGACCTGTAAGTGCTGGAGGCCAAAAGAAAGCAGATATTGTGGAGAGAAAGGCCTGGCAAACACACACTTCACCTGTTTCCCCGAGCAAAGCTGTAGGTGTGGAGGGGATCAGGTTGTGCAACCCCAGTAAAGCCTTCTCTTTTAGGCAAGCACAGACACAGAGCTCGGGGTTTTCATGCTCTTCCAGCCTGCCCAACTGCATAGTGCAGGCTGGAAAATATCCCCCATTTATTTCTACTTCATGATTGGAAGTAGGAGCTGTAACATACTGAAGGACCTAAAGGTAAGGGAAAAATCTACCCTGTCTTGTGGTAAGATCTGTGGGCAGTTCATTGTTCTTCCAAAAATCTGTGTCTTATTTTTGCTCTGAATTAGCTGGCTTCAGCTTCTGCTGGATCTTGTTCTGCCCATTTCAGAAAGACTGAGTAACTCTCTGCTATCAAAATCCCTTTTATCTTGTTGGTGCTTGCAAGTCATTGTTGTATCATTAAATAGATTGATCTTCAATCTGTAAAGTGCTCTGTGCTGACCTCACTGGTGGCTCTTGACTCCACTTCTTTGAAAATTTTTACATCTTTCTGAAATTTGGACACCAAAGTTTTCAGCAGCGAGTGGTAGTAGAGTCATTAATAGCGTATGTAAAAGTAAAACCCTCTGGTTTTGATCTATATTCTGTGTTCCCCGTTCATATATCTCAGGGCCAGGTCTGCTGACTTAAGAGAGTTTTGGGGCTGTTTTGTCCAGTTGGACTACTGCCACTTGGCCTTTTTTTCCAGTCATTGCAGTCCAGAACAGCTGCTGTGGCACCGTACATCGCTGTCTCTTAACATGAGCCGCTTTGCCTTCCATGTGGCTCCACTGAAACATGTACTATTCAAAGAATATTCCCGCAAGCAAGTGATCCAGATCAACCCGCAATGACACTTCCCCTGCGCTGTTTGTCCATTGTCCAGTTTTTGTTTTATCTGCAAATACATTGAAATGTTGGAATTCATCTAGAGACAGTCTTCCTTCTGTTGTTTTCAGCAAAGATAAGTAGGTAGATGAGAGACTAACTCGTTTTTGGTCACAGCTGGAAGGCATGCAGGAGGAGCGTGCGATCAGAGCTCCTTCAGCTCCCCAGCCAGCCCTGCTTGCAACACACCCCGTCCTGTGCCACCTTCCTTGCATACGGAGTCTTTGTAGCAGAGCAGGTACCATGGAGAAGCTCCTCACGTGAGCTGGTGCATCCTGCCTCCACATGAACACTGTGGAAATCTGCAGAATGGTAATTCTTCTCCTGAGATCTCCTCAGGGATCTGGCAGCTGCTTAGTTGTGTCCCTGATGCTGGAACTGGCAGATCCGTTGGGACATTTCAGAACTTGATGCAGAAAGTCCACGTGGAAGCTGGTGTGGAGAGAAAGCCTGTGCCAGTCTGCCCTTCTGGTCCCTGCTAAGGTTTTATGCCAAAGAAAAAGGTCAAATACAGAACTTGGGAGAAGAGCTTTAGCAATGTTTTGTATCTTTATTGCAAGTCTCATAGTATTAATAGTGTTAGCGCTTGATTCTGGAATCTGGATCAGCTGGTATCTTTGCTTACTCCTGTGGTGGTGTGGTCCAAACCACTAATTTCGCGACAACACCCTCCTGCCTTCCTTCTCTTGTTTTTTGGTTTGGGCTTTGGGTTTTTTAAAGCTGTAAATGTGACTTGAGTGCAACCTAAAGGCCACAAACTAAGATAAATACAAAATATGTTACATTCTTTTTAAACCTTAGGAGTTTTAGACCACGTTTATGAGTCAATCTCTCCAGAACTAGAATTTCTAAGGTGACACCAAGCATGCCATTTAAAAAATCACTTGAACAGGCTGAGGCTCCAGGCGTTGGCTGACTGAAGGCATCCTGTCAGGGTGAGACCCTTGCATATATCACTGGCTGTACTTGAACCTTCCCAGGGAAGCACATGATTTTTTCTCCCCATTTCTCCTGCTATTGCAGGACTTTATCCATGGATGCTACTCAAAATCCTTGGTCAAAGAGTCAAAGTTTAATGAGCATTCATTTCTTTGCTTCTGTGCTGTATCTGACCCAGCTGTATTCAGCTCAAATGTGTGCTCCAGAGCCACCCAATGTGTACCTGAAGACCATTAACGATAGCGGGAGGAATTTCCAAATATGCCAGTAATAATATGGTATCACTTTTCTTGTTAATGCAGTTGATCTGCCTCACTGATGATTATCTGTGCCTTATTTCTAATTTGATAGCTTCTGGCTTTAATTTCCAGCCACTGGCTCTTGTACAGTTTTGCTCTTCTGGGTTAAAACATCTTTTAACGCCACATGTTCTCGTCTTGCAAATATTTATTCACTGATCAGCTCTGCTGAGCTGCCGAGACTCCAGACCTTCGTCTCTCCCATTTCGCCACAGGAAGCCCTGAAACGTGCTGCAGCAAGGTGGGATGAGTGTCTCTGATTTGGGTTCAATCGTTGAGTAGTCCATTTTTGGGAAGGTTCCTTGCCAGGGGGATTTGATAGGTTTGCAGGCTGCAGGAGCAGTCTGGTCTCTCTGGGACTGATGACTTCCATGACCTCTCTCGTGTTCACTGAAGTGTCAGGTCTGAGGCAAAACTGTCAGTGAGGCTGAGGTTTTGGGGGGTCAGAAGAGAATGCCTGGGTGCCTGCAGCACGCTTACCTCTTGCAGAAAACAACCGGTCCCCGCCACAGGCTCTAAGTACCCTTCACTCTCCTCCCTGACACAGCCAGCTTCTCCTCTGTGCATGGGCTACAGCTGATTTCTCTGGCTCTACAGCAAAGCACAGCAGAGCCTCCGTTTGGAACAAAGTTCTCGGAAGTGGGGCCATCACCTCTGCGGCGAGAGGCCGATTTGCAATGTCGGTGCTGGCCGGGGCTCCCCAGCTTCTCCGAGAGCAGCTCTCAGCTGGATGCGTGCCCCCTCCTTGCCCGTCCCTTCTTCCCGTGCTCTGTGCCAGGGAGGACGTGCAGGCTCTGCGGGGCTGCCGGCTGGGTCACGGGGCTCAATAGCCTGTTCAGGAGGGGCTAGGGGGGACATGCTGAGGACAACAGTCCCTGCCACCTGGGCCAGGCACTTTCTTTTTGCGGCTCAGCAGTGATGAAATGGATCTTTGTTTTCATGCACGCACAAATCTCTGTATCCTTATCACAATAAAGACTTCTGAACTGATGCCAGAAAAGTTTTTGTGCTGTTTTCCAGAAGATGGGAACTCACCAATGGTGGAATGGAGCTTCTGGCACTAAACATGGAAAAGTCCCAAGATGGGTTTTCCTCTCTTGCCAGTTCCCTGCTGTTCTGGGTAGGATCTGGAGTTCCTGGTGGACGGGCAGCATCCCCTCCCGGTAAGGAAAGGCACTGTGGTCCTTCCCAGGCTTTGGGCGCCTCATACGGATGGCCTCACTCCTGGGAAGGTTGCTAGTGCCCAAACCCCATCTTTCCTTGCTTTAGCTTCACTCTGACCTCCCCAGAGCAGCTTGTTCTCCCCTGCTGCGCAGTGAATGGCTGCAGTCCTCTGTCCTCATTTTTCCTCTGTCCTCATTTTCCCTCTCCCTCCCCCAGGCAGCACCACTGGCATCATGCTGCAACTCCCCTCCAAAACAGGTGAAGGATGGGGGGCCTGTGCCCCTCATTTGCAGGGCCATGCGGCTGCATGCCTCTGCCTGCAGCCACAGCTGTAGCTCCGCCAAGGCAAACATGCTTGTCACGGTTCATTTTTCTTTCAGTGCACACTCTCCCCAGTTTGCTCATTCTTAAGGCTCTTGGCTTGAACTTTCCTCAAATTTTCCAATTTTCCCCTGGTAACAATATGGCCAGAATTAAACACACCAGGTGGAGTCTTTCTACAGGCGGCTCTGGAGGGATCAGCTCCTCATTGCCTGTGACCCTCAGCCATACAGTGATGGGGGGGGTGATAACGGGGCTAGCGTTCACATTCCTCTCGCTCTCGCCACCGTGGCACAGTGCGTTCCTGCTCGCCCTCTTTCTCCCACTGCCTCAAGGTCTCTCCATCTTTGAACATCGGGGGGGTGGGGTGGGGTGGTGGATGATCCATCCCAGATGTGTTAGCCACATTTTCCAAATTAAGTCTTTGTTTACTTCCTGCACTGTTTCTAAGAGCTAACATCTTTGTTTCTGCTTTCATCGGTGTTTTTTAACGTGTCCAAACTTATTATTGGCTTAAAGCTTCATTAGCATGTTGTTTTCCTAGAATGTAGTAAGAGCCACGCTAGGTCAGATCAGATAGGCAGCACATTGGCACTCGTCTCCAGCTGCACGGTGTGCGAAGATTTAGATGCACATTTAGGGAAAAGGCATGATCCTTCCCTTCTAGTGGTCAGGGGCATAGTAAATTTGTGATCAAGCGATTGCTTCTGGATCTGCATAATTAATAGCTGTGGATGCCCCAGCTCCCTATGAATTAATCCTATCCTCTTTTGCATTCATTTACCTTTCGGCTTTAACGAGGTAATTTCATTGTGCCTGGTGTGCAGAACTATTTCCTTTTCTTTGATTTAAACCTGCTGCCTAATAACAGGCTGTCTCCATCCCTATGCTATGGATAACACTGACTAAATCTCCAGACTTAGTACTGTGAGATGCGCTCTCCACCCACCCCAGATTTTGCTCATGGCTCCTTTTTAGGATCTAACGGTCTGCCTTTTCTTGTTTCTCACATCAGTGTTGCCTTGTCTCCATAGGAAAGCGAGCTCTTTTCTCATGCGTCCCTTGGCAGCACTGCAGCTCCAACCCTGCCACTGCTGTCGCAGGCTGCTGAAAACAGCCTGGGAAGGGAAAGAGGAGGGAGGAGACAGACCAAACATGGGGTTTGTGCTATTTTACTATAGCCCTGCCTAGCGCTCTCTGGCTGCCAAGTACCACGGGCTAGCGCTGGAAACCTGCCCACCTCTTTTGCATTGCTTTGGTTGCTGAAAGCTGGGGAGACAGCAGCTCCACGGGAACCCAGCAGCCCTGGGAGTGGCCATGTGAAAGAGGCAAGGGCATTTCCCACCACTGCGTGGGTCCCAGCTCTACAAAATACCACCAGACACGGCTTGCAGAAGAGATAGGAGCTGTCCTACCATACCCATGCTCGCCATGCCCTGCCACAGCATCATCTACTTCTCCTTGGTTTCCTACAAGTGCTGGGAGAAGCTGCCACCTCCAGCACCTTTTCTTGTCACCTGGCTAAAGATGGGTGCCGTGCCTTTCCCACTCCTGAATGTGTGAATGTGTGTTGCTCTGAGACTGACTGACGAGTGGGCGTGTAGTGGGATGGAGCTTAACTGAGAGTGTATTAATATGGCTACTGCTATCTTTACATATGTATAATATTCTTTCTTTTTCTGTTCGTGTCTTCAAAAGATATTTGTTGAAAACTGGGACTTTGACGTTTGTTTTTTTTAAAGGGGCCATAATTGAGAGGAGGGCACTGTGCAGATGGGGCAGAAGACCAAGAAGGCACAGGGACAAGGAGAGAAAGGACCACTAGGGTAGGGCTGGGACAGAAGAAAGTTGGAATTGAGAAAATCTGAGCAAGCCAAGCCAGGAGCAGGCAAGCCATGTGCTTTGCCCACCAGCCTGCCCTGTTTGCGTTAGCAGCTATAAAGAGGGGCTCCCTGGTTTTACCACTGGGAAACTGAGGCAGAAAGGCGATCAGTGGCCCAAGGAGATTTGGAGGACAGGTAGGAAAGTAGCAGTGCTGGACAGCACTGGTAAGAGGATGCTTTGCTGGGGGAAGAGGCAGCTAGAGCAACCCTTGCCATAGGGGCTAGTGCCACGCAGCGTGGATCCACCTGGAGGTTGAAGGGAAGGCAGATGTTTAGCATGGCACCAAGTATCCTGAGAAGCCTATTGCTGATGGCAGGAGGAGCTCCTTTCTCGTGTGGCCTGGGCAGAGCAGCATGGCAAGCTCATGTTACCAAAGGGAGCCTTTCTCCTGGCATGTCCAGCCGTGACGGTCAATCTTTCGGCTGTCTGTGCTCACGTTTGGGCTCTGTGTCAGGGATGTCCTAATAAAGATCTCTCTCAGAGCCACTAAGCTGCTGAAGTTTTAGCTCCACAGGATAAGGCTGCAAAGCCTCCTGCAGATGCACCCGTCCGTGAGCAGAGCATAGGCACCCTGAGGTGAGCGCTGCCCACGGGGCCGAGGATGTACCCGGCAGGGGGTTGGAGAGGAACCAGCTTCCCCCACATCCAGAAACGGTCTGCAACTCTTTGCTAACAGACAGCGAGGCATCCTCATCTGCCTTTAGGCCCTTGAGCTCTCTCTCCTCTGCTGCCAGTTGCCCAGTACCTGTTGGTATCATGATCATGCCCACTCCCGGCGCAGAGCAGGGCGATACCAGCGCTCTCCTTGCTGGTACCTGCTCAGCAGACAACTCCTGCATCAAGCCCCACGCCGCCCCGTCCTCCCCCCGCAACGTCCTAGCTCGGCTGTTTGGGAAGGCAGCTGCGGGATGGGCGATGCCGTCCCTGCCTCCGTTCATCCCGGCAGCGGCGGGACTGCCGGGGCGGAGGGGCCGGCGGACCCGCGGAGCCTGCGGCGATGTCTCCCTCTGCTTGCCCAGGAGATGGGGCAGGAGAGCAGGCGCGGCTCCGAGCTGCCGGCCGGGCCCCGGGGCGGGGGGTGGGGGGGGGAGGCGGCGGGGGCTGCCCGCGGCGGGCAGGCAGGGGCCGGGCAGGGCTGCGGGAGCCGTGCGGGCAGCGGGGCCGACCCCGGCGCTCGGGTCTTGCCCCAGGGCAGGGCTCGGCGACGGGCATCGCCCCCGCCCGCCGCCCCCCTCTGCTCTCCTCTGCTCTCCTCTGCTCTCCCCCCGCCCCGCCGCTCGCCGTGCGCTTGGCAGCCCCGACGCCCTCCGCAGCCAGTTTTCCAGCCCTGCGCTTCTTCTGCAGGGACAGCCAGCGGCTGCGGGGGCCTGTTTACCGTCCGGTTAATAAGTGAGCCGGGGCGGGGGGAAACTCCTCCGACGGCGGGGAGCGGGGGGAGCATTCCTGCGCCGCGGGGCCCCGGCGCGCCCCGCTCCCGCCGCCCCCGCCGCCCCCCGCCCGCAGGTGCAGCAGGGGGCTGGCACTCGGAAACTGGAAAGAGCTGGTTGGAGTTTGCACTTTAAGCTCCCGGCGGGGAGGGAGACGGGGGCTCGGAGCTGGTCTGGGCGCCCGGCGCCGCGGGAGGATGGCTCGGTGGCTGCGGTCCCTCGTGGGAGCCCTGCTCCTGCTCGAGGGGGCGGCCGCCCTCAGCTTTCTCCACCATCGCTACGAGGAGATGGTGCAGGCCCTGTTCCGCGTGCAGAGCCAGTGCCCCTACGTGACCCGCATCTACAGCATCGGCCGCAGCGTCGAGGGCCGACACCTCTACGTGCTGGAGTTCAGCGACTACCCGGGCATCCACGAGCCCCGTAAGTACGGGGGGACGGGGACGGCGGTTCGGAGGAGCCGGGCTTCGTCACCGCGCTCCCTGCCACGCGGCGCCGTTGGGGCACAGGGCGGGGGGTATCTCCCTTTCCAGGCAGGACTCCCGACGATGCCCGGGTGCCAGGCGGTGCCAGCTCCGGCAGAGACCCTGCAGCCAGCCCAGGGACGCGCACGCAAAACCCACACGCGTGCACTGTGCTTGCGTGAGCTGCGGCGTGGCCCGGGCGCGTACTTTGGACGGAGCTCTGATTTTTCAGCACGAGCTAACACGAGAACCCAGGCGAGTCCATCCCGGCACCCCACCTGCCCTGCCAACCTCTCCATCCCAAAACGGCGTTGCGCGGGCAGGGAGAGGCAGCAGCTGCCGGATAGTGGCAGGAGGGAAGAGTTCGGCCCTTCCTCCTCCAGACCCCAAAGCCAGGGGGGCAGTGAGCGTGGGACTCCGGCAGAGCGGGCACGGGGCTCCCGCAGCCCCGCAGGCCGTGCAGCCCCTGTGACAGGCCTGTCTCCGGGATCTCTACCTGCTGCCACGTGGCCCTGCGGAGCCTTGGCAGCGATGGCCCTCGGAGCTGCTGCCTGTGCGGCACGGAGACGCCGCGGAGCCAGACCTTGCTGGCAGCCAGGTGCCCCTGGGGGGCTGAGGGGACCAGCTGGCTCTCCGGGCTGGGGGCATGCACACAGGGCTCCCTCTCTTCCCCGACTCGTGCCCCTGGGCCGCAGAGGCGAACAGGGCTCTGCCTCCTTTTTTGCAGGATCTTTTGCTTTTTCAGATCCTGGCTGGTGTGGTTAAACGCAGGGGCTGACAAGTTCAGGCAGCCTAGTCACGTGGAAAACTGCCGGCAGCGCTGCAGGGGTGAGCGAGACCCATACCTGTGCCCCCCTCAGCGGAGCAGCCCCCCCCAAACCCCACAGCACCCCATGCCTGGCAGCAGCTCTCCCAAGGACGTGCTGCACTGGGGGCATGCTGTTCCCCTCCTGCGGCCCGGAGTATCACCTTCAGGGGGGCCGGGAAGCGGGATGGGAGGCTCCCCACCCTGACCGCCTCCACGCCAGCCCTGTTCAGTACAGGGAAATCTGCACGGCGCTCAGGACACCTCGGGTACCTCCACAGCACATCAGGGGCTGATTCAAAGCAAGGAGTGAGCAAAGGGCACTGGTAACACAACACTGGATTTTAGACTTGCGGAACCACAGGAGAGCAGCTGGAAGGGCTATAGGGGATGACCGAGATCTCCCCTGCCCCAGACGGGCAGCATGGGTCACCCTCAGGCTGGCACTTTCAGCTCGTAGCATGAGGACTTTGGGAAACTGTGGATTCCCTTAAAGGCCACGGAAAGTAACTCCGAAAAGCAAGCTTGGAGTCAGTGGGCTTACGTGCAGTTAATTAGGGCTTGTATGTCCACGTGGATAATGTTTAGGGGTCTGCATATTGAAAAAGGCTGACAAGTCCTGCTGCAGACTCAAACAAAGCAGAGAAGGAGAATCCCTGCTGAGACCTTATTTTTTTAAATAAAGGCTGCACATATCCCCAGGACATTTTTATAGTTTTTTTAACTGGATTACCTAATTAAATCAGTTCTCATCCTAATTAAATCAGTTCTCATGTCCCTGAAGTCTAACCAGGTCAAAACATGTTGCCCACCTGTGGTGTCCTGCACTGAGGCACAGCAATCAAGAGATATGGAAAAGCAAAACCTTTTGCCAAAATTAGAATTTTTTTTAGAATCCGTCTTCAGCATGTCTGGATGCGGTGTCTCCTTCCCACGCGGCAAAGGCACAGGGGATTTTGGAAGCAGCAAATGCCTAACATGGAGCTGTGCTGTCTTTTGCCCCAGGGATCCTGACAGACACTGTACATGGCAGCAGAGTTGCACACTGCCACTGTGAGTCTGGTCACTGCTGGTGGCCGGAAAACTCACGGTGCAATGGGAGTCTCAAGCTCTGGCAAGCCGATGTTTGTGAAGACACACTATTTTTTCCTGACCCCTCCATGTGAAAGTCAGGCTCCCTTTTTAACTGAATTCTTCTGGTGTCTCTCATCCTACCAGTGCTGACTCCAGCCTGCAATGGGACATTTTATTTTCCCACAAGAAACTGCTTTAAAAGACCCTCTGCGAAAGCATAGCCCGTCCCTCGTGTGTGTGCTGCCTCTCCATAGGCAAAGCAGCAAGTCCTGCTCCAGGCACTGTCTGCCTGTGGTCTCAAAGTCTGTATTTCGAGACCTCATTATAGAAAAGTCAGTGGCAAGAGACATTTTTGCTCATAACAAAGCTGCCTGAGGGACAGTTTGATCCATACTCAACTCAGTCACTGAGGGTTTCTCCCGACTCTTGTCCCTGTCCCTTGAGGGTGAGGAAGCGCCTAAACCTTCTCCTTGGAGGGAAGTAAAGGGGAGGGAGAGAGGAAACCACTGCTGCCTCCCACCAGCACGGGAGTCAGGGGCTGACAGGCAGCAGCCAGAGGCAGCCATGCCCTTCCAGTGAAAGAGCATGGCTCGCCCCAAGCCAGGGACTGATTTTATCCTGCAGAGTAATGAAAAGCTCCTTAAAGCATGCAGAGCCAGAAATGTGCCATGCTGGTGAGAGGCACTGACAGCAAACTGTGAAGGGCAGAGGTGGGAGAAATGGCCTGTCCCCTCCACTGCCACCCACTGCAGAGCTGGGAGGCCCCTGCACCCCGGGACTTGGGGCGGCAGCAATCCTGCTAGTGTTCCCCGGTCCCTCTGTGCTGCCTCTTCCCAGCGCGAGACCAAACCACCTGCAAATGCATCCTCTTGTGTGCTCCGAAGGAGAGCAGCAGCCTGGTGGAGAGCCTGAGCTGCTCCCAGGGATGCTGGGGCAAAATGCAGGGGAGCTCATGTGAGAACCATGCCACTCTCCCTCACCGAGGTTTGCATTTTCCAGGGGAAAGAGCCATTTCACACCATTTATTGGGGGTCCTTTGGGCTTGACCGGGCTTCCTGCAGTAGAAATTGGCTTTTCCGCCCATCCCAGCCCTGGCTGATGGTGTCACTCTCTTGCTTTCTCCAGTGGAGCCAGAGTTCAAGTACGTCGGGAACATGCATGGGAACGAGGTGCTGGGCCGTGAGCTGCTGCTGCAGCTCTCCGAGTTCCTGTGTGAGGAGTACCGCCGGGGCAACGAGCGGATCACCCACCTCATCCATGACACGCGCATCCACATCATGCCCTCCATGAACCCCGACGGGTACGAAGTCGCTGCCAAGCAGGTACCGGGCAGCGATCGCCTCCTCCAGCCGAGTAGGGGCAGAAGCCCTTCAAATCCATGTGGGATCCCCTTCACGATGGCTATGGGGAGGGGGCATCCTTCCTCTCCATGCCCTGCCAAATTTGTCCCCCCAACCGGTGTCACAGCTTCTCATCTCCTGTGCCAAGGGCTCGTGCTGTGTGTCCTGCCACAGGTGGCCCTGGCAGATGATGGAAGAGGCTTTCTACACCTGTCTGACCCTCCCCAGAAGTTATTTGTCACAGGAGGGTCACTGCAAATCCCCTGACCCAGGCTGGGGAAGGGGCAGCTGAATGCCACTGTCATGAGCAGACAGGGACATGAGGGACAGGGAAGGGGGAAGTCCTCTAGTTCCCCCCAAAACTTCACCCATTCCTTTGTACCACTAGACCTCGGGGAGATATTTTATTCGTGGCTCTTTCAGCTGAGGCAAATTGTTTATTTGGTTTGTGCCTTGCTCTGTCACCCTGGAAAATGAAGATGTTGTTATTGACTTTCCCTGTCAGTACCAATACCCTTTATTCTCCTGCCAGCAATAACACGCGTGTTGCGACTCAAAGGCACCGAAGCGCCGTTACAACGGCCGGTCCCTGCCGCCCTGACACCCAGCCTGCCTGCGCCCACCCTGTACTCACCCCTGTGATGCACCTTTGCCCCGTAGGGCCCAGACAGCAATGGGTACTTGACGGGGAGGAACAACGCCAATGGAGTGGACTTGAACCGTAACTTCCCTGACCTCAACACGTTCATGTACTACAGCGGGGAAATCAACGGGCGAAATCACCACATCCCGCTGCCTGACAACTGGAAAAGCCAGGTACCGGTCTGGGGTGCTGTGAGGGTGACAGCATCTTAGAGTGGCTCAGCATGCGAGCAAATGTACTGTCCTTTGCCTTGCACAGTGCTTGTCTCCTTCTCTGTGCCTTCTGCATGCAGAGAAACAATCTAATCCTGTCCCGTATCACAGCTGGCACCTCTGCCAGGAAGAGAGGGTGGCACCACGGCCAGCCTGGGTGGAAAGTTGCAACGCGCAGGGCAGAGGAGGTGGCACGTGCTGGCTAACACCTGTGCCTCAGGTTTTGGGGCTGTGCTGTAGCAGGGTATGCACAGGAGGAGCCTGCTCTATGTATCGGGGCAGGCAGTGGAGAACGGAGGAAGCTGCAAGGGCTGAAGCAGGCACATTGCAGGGCAGGGTCTGATGTGACCCATCGCAGCCCGGCGTGGGGCAGCAGCGGGCCTGGAGGTGGCTGAGCTCTTCTCCCTGTCCCTGTCCGTGTTCTCCTCACAGGTGGAGCCGGAGACGTTGGCTGTGATCCAGTGGATCAGCAGCTACAACTTTGTGCTCTCGGCCAATCTGCACGGTGGGGCGGTGGTGGCAAATTACCCCTATGACAAATCCCAGGACCAGCGGTTCAGGAGCCACCGGCGCACGGTCAACACGCCTACCCCGGACGACAAGTTGTTTCAGAAGGTGAGCTTGGCCCCGGCAGGCGAGGGCATTCCCACAGCCCTGGCAGGGTGCAGCATGCGAGAGCTGGCTGGGAGTCTCTGGTAAATGCCTCATGCAGGAGCCGAGCCAAGAAACGTGTTGGAAATAACTGTTAGCAGACTACGGCATTTCTGCCAGCCGCCGGCTCATGAGCCAGGTCAGGGCAGTCCCACTGTGAGCCAGTCCCACCACACAGACAGGCCAGTCTTAACCCTCAGGAGCCCCTTCCACATCCGTGCCCTGCCTGGGTTCCCCATAACCCCAGTACCACCAGTGCCTTCAGTACCACCCTGCTCTTCCAGAGTTGGAGCCTGCCCCCAGCTTTGCTGCACCATCATAGCACGTATATGGGGTTTTTTTCCTAGAGAGGTGGCAGGGTCTGGCTGGGGGTCTGCTGAGAGCAGGATAAGGGAGGTGGGTGCCCAGCAGGGCTTGCGGATGGTGAAGAATAAGAAATACAACAAAAAGAGCACCAGGAGCTTAGGCAGACATCAGGGAATGTATCGGTCCGTACTGCTGATCCTGCTAACACTAGCTGAAGCCAGTGGTTTTTCTCCATTGTTAAAATGTCCCAGAAAACAGTGCCTTCAGTCACTGCTTCCATTAGGAAATACCCATCACAAGAAAAAGCAAGTCTGCGTTAGAACAGTTAATGAGAAAAATAAGTCTGAGCTGGAGTTCAGCCTTCTCTGGAAGCAGAGGCTGTGCAGGGGCTTGCCAGGACCTGCTGGGATCAGGGCTGTGCTCGGACCCAGATGTAGAGAGGCTGGAGTCTGGGGCGTAGGCTAATGATACCCACATAGCCTCAGAAGTCAGAAATGTAGTGAAGTAACTGTTTTCCCACTGACAGAACGAGAGTACACCAGCATCTGAACCACAATACAAGGGTATAGAGTTTGCATTAGAAAATGCAAACACCGGTTTCTCTTAAACTGCGTCTTATGCAAAGGACAGGCTTTGGATGCAATGGCCCAATTTTAGCCCTGCCTTTTTGTCTAAAAATAAGCAGTAACCTTAATAAGGGCAATAAACAACCGGTTGCTAGAACCAGAAATTGCCAAAACTCTTTCTTAATCCAAATTCCCCTGATATATATGGTATCTGCATCCAGTCTGATACTGTTTAGTTTTCCTCGCATATCTTCTCCCCCTGTTAGTGCCATGTGCTGGCAGGGAGGGTCAGCACCAATGGGGCTGGATGCCCCTGTGTGGGCCCAGTGCCCTCCGCTCCCTCTCATCTCAGCAGGAGCAGGGCAGAAGCCACCTGTGCCCTCAGCAATCCCCAGCTTACCAGATTTCTGCTCTTCCTCCTCCACCTTCATCTGCCTACATTTCACAGAGGTCCTGGCCACCTCATGTTGTATTTCATGGCAGTAAAATGCAGGAGCTGACTCCTGTCTGACTTCCCTCTCACGCTCCCTAGCAAAGCCTGTGTGGGAGGGAGGATGTTTTGCCCAGAGCCGGGCAGGGTCCCTCGCTGCTTGGTGCTGGAGCTGTGACCACCGGCTGCTCTTTCTCTAGCTGGCCAAGACCTATTCGTACGCCCACGGCTGGATGCATCGTGGGTGGAACTGCGGGGACTACTTTGCCGATGGCATCACGAATGGGGCATCCTGGTACTCACTCAGCAAAGGTAAGGGCTGGGCAGGTGAGCACCACCCGCAGCAAGGTGTTGAGCTGAATGGAGGTGAAGGGATAGATGAGAAACCTCAGGACAGGATGGGTTGGGGAAGGGCTGTGGCAGTAGCACTGTGCCCATTACTAGACACCATTCTGGTGGCTGCATCTCAGACTGGGAAATGGCTTGGGAAGACTGGAAGTGGCTTGGGAAAAATAACTGAGGTCTGCAGAGACCTGCTGTGTGCTGCTGGACGAAGGAAGCATTAATCTGCTAGAGTATTTGAAAATGCCACGGCATAACTCCATCAAGACCCAAAACTGTGACCAAAGGGAAGACATTTCTTGTAGCTGCTAGCTTCTGAAAAATCTCATTAAAAAAGGAACAATGACAAAACTGGAAATCGGCAAGTTAGGCTAGAAGAAAGATTGAAGAGGGACTGGAAAGAGATACATAGCCCCTGCAGTACCCAACCTCCCTGATCTTCTGAAGGCAGAGTGGTGAATGATCCTGCTGAAGGGGAGAGTCAGGCAACCAAAAAGGGAGGGGGCTGCATGGAGGGAGAAGGCTCTAGTCATGCTGTCATGGAGGGAGGAGGCTGCACCTGCGGAGCAAAGAGGGGAAAGCGGGATGGTTCTGGTGGAAGATAGACAGGGGCCAGGATGTCTGGGACACGGGAGCAGGGAGGGAAGGGAGCCTTGTGTTCCCCTGGCCACAGGCTCTTCTTCTCTTCCAGGCATGCAGGACTTCAATTACCTCTACACCAACTGCTTTGAAATCACCCTGGAGCTGAGCTGCAATAAGTTCCCCCCGGAGGAGGACCTGGAGCGGCAGTGGATGGCCAACCGGGAGGCCCTTGTTGCTTTCATTGAAGAGGTAAGGGGGCAGTCCGGAGACTGATACCCTTCTGCAGGTCCCCATGGGCCCTGATGGTAAGGGACTGGTAGGCACGAGGGGTGGAAGGGAGGTGGTCGTGGAGCTCACTGGGTGCTCTAGTTGGTGGCCTTTGGGGAGGCTGTTGTGTCCTAAACTGGCTCTGCTGGGGACAATCAGGAGAACCAAGGGTATGGGGAAAGGTGGGGTTGTCCCCAGAGCTCTGCCCTCCTCTGGTGCTTGGCAATACCCTCTTGAGCAAAGGAGGGTCCTTGAGCCAGCAGTCTGTCTCCCTCCCTGCAGGTTCACCAGGGCATCAAAGGGATGGTGTCGGATGAGAACAACAATGGCATTGCAGGAGCAGTGATTTCTGTCCAGGGAATCAGCCATGACATCACCTCTGGTGGGTTGTCAGTTCCCTTGTATGCTGTCCCTTTTGGATACAGCCTCTCGGAGGCTATCTGGGTATGTGGGAGGAGGTTAGTAGGCAAGGCTATAATATGTGTGGCCAGCATGGTCTGCATCCCAAAAGTTAGCTGCAAGAAATGTGCCTGTGCACCCTGAACCAGGGAGGGCTTAGGAAAACAAGAGGCGAGAACTGGAATGCAAATCTTATTGTAGAGGACTTCAGAAAGTCAGGTCCTGTTTTATCTGAGAGAGGAGAAAATAAATTTGTATATAACCAAAGAGAAAATTGAGAGAATAATCTACTCAAGCTGAATCTACACAGAGCTGAAATAGTTGATAGCAAAGGACACAATGGCAGAACAAGATGAAAGACTGAAAGTTCAAGCCAGACAAATTTAGACTGAGAATGAAGTGCCACTTCAGTTTATCCAAGTTGTGGCGGTTTCTCCTTTGCTGGCCGATTTTAACCTCCTTTTCATAAACACCCTTCTCCAACTGGACTAGGCATTACAGACTGGCTGCAGAAAATAGCCCATATTCCAGCTCTTCAGAGGTCAGACTATGAAATCATCACAACTCCTTCTGGCCTGTGACTCAGGAGCACTGTAGTATTTGGTACTTATTATGCCAACCTGCATAGGAAAGGGGATTGTGCAAGAGATCACACAGTCACAGAGGTGCTGGCTGCAAGAGCCCTCTGAGGTCTTCTGTCCAGCCTCCTGCTTGGAGCAGGTTTGTCTCCAGTGTTGGCTCTGATCAGCCATGGCTCCCTCCAGCTGATTCTCACTGACCCTCAAGAATGGAGATTTCACAGCCTCTCTGCTGACCTGTGCCAGGGATCCATCACCTTTGAGGTGAAGCTGTGCTCCCTGATCCACCCTGAAGCTCCCAGGCTGCCATCTGTGGCTGCTGCCCGTCCTTGTGTTGCCTGGCACTGCTCAGAGGAGTTTGGCCCCATCACCTTTGTAGCTGCCCTTCAAGTAGCTGCTGGCTGTGAGCAGACCCCCCTCCGGCTCCCCCAGCTCTCCTTGTGGGGCCTGAGCTCTCCCTGTGGGTCAGGAGTTCTGGTTTTCCCACATCTCTCTTGATCTGGGGGCATCAAAACTGGCCACAGTATTCAAGGGCAGCCTCCCCAGGACTGACCGGAGGGAGAAAAATTATTCCCTTTGACCTGCCAGCCACCCTCCCTGTTTTCCCTTGGAAGCCCCTGACTTGTGTGTCTCACTTGTACCAATTAGCCCCACCTAATGCTGCCTGCAGGCTGCCTGCAATGATTACTCAAATTTGCAATACCCATCCAGTTTCATAGATGGGAATATACTGAAATTGTCAAAGTAATTCATAATGTGCTGCTGCCTCACTGTTGGCTGTCCCTAACCACGCCAGTACACAGTCCGTCAAAGTGCTCCTGGGGCTTTCTTATGCAGGGAGAATCAGGGAGCAGCTGAGCAATTAAAACTCTGCTGATAACCCAAATGTGGCAGAATTTTATATGACAGGAATTGGAAATTGTGTTATGCATAAGGAGTCAGACTGGAGCTGTGATTGCCTAAGGCCAGTCAGGTCTGCTGTCATCTGACTGGTGAGTGCTCAGATTTGCAGCCTCCCTGCAGAGGCACAGCCAACACTGCTGTACCATCCCCTTTCTTTTGGCATTTACTTGCAGACTGACCTCTACTCAGTGGCACTGATGAGACATCACTTGCAGTCTACCAATGTTAATCCAGCCTTGCGATAGCCAGCAGATTTGGAAGGAAGGCCAAAAAGTGCCTGGGTTTTGAAGGCTACACATCCTCGAGGAAGTAAACTCGGCAAAACCTACTGGAATATCTTCTGCTCTTCTCCGCGTGCATCCTGAGTGCTTTCTCTTCTTGTGTTCCAGGTGATATGGGAGATTATTTCCGGCTGCTGCTGCCTGGCACTTACACTGTCACAGCCTCTGCAGAGGGGTACCAGCCCCAGACGGTGACAACAACGGTGGGCCCAGCTGCACCTTCACTGGTGAGTTAGGCTACATAGTCACGAGGATGTCTCAAAATGTCTTCACCCCAGGGAGAAAGAAATGCAGTGGGGGATGTCTAGTGAGTAGTAGAGAAAGGAGATGGGATGTAGAGCATTGCCAGTGGCTACAGGCTGTCTGCTTTGGCAGACACAGGGCTCCCTGCAGCTCACAGAGAGGGACAGGGTGAAGGCAATGCCATGTGCCTCTCGATTCCTTACTGAGGGCTCACAGCTGCACTGGGCTGCCGTGCCAGCTCCTGTGTCCCTCTGCCTCTTGGCCATGGGGAGAGCCCCTGGCTGGCTGGGGCTGCTGCTCTTCAGCTCTCCCTCCATCCTTCCCACTCTCCAGGACGTGATGATGTGGAGACAGCATCTGTTCCCTCAGGCTCCGTTATCCCCCTGGCTCCGTGGGTTTCAGTGCTCTGCTACCATCTGCATCCTGCCTGGGACCAAACACGCTATCAGACTCGTAGCAAGAGGCTGAAGTCTGCCTTTCTTTCTGCCGAGAGCACCCAAGACAGATGGGAACTGGGTGCCAACAAAGAACAGCCAAGCACCTTTGGGAGATGAAGTGCTCTTGACACCAGTGTGGTCCCTACAGCGCCTTTCTGAGGGCAGGCCGGACAACTAGAAGTTGGTTATAAAAACAATGGGTGGTGATTCCTGCCCCTGCTGTTGCGTTATGAACGTGGTGGGACTGCAGATGCAGCCTCCTCTAAGGACCGGCAAGAACCCCCTGGCTGCGGCATCCTGGCACATCATTTGTTTCACTGCATGTACACTGGTCAGGCTCTGCCATAAATACACTGCGGTGGTTCTCCCACCCTCCCTCTCTTGATCCCACCCTACCCAGCCTCTGAAGTTCTTCCAGAGCTGCCCTTTTCTCAGGATTAGAAACCTTCTAATTTTCGTCCTAAATTTATTTATGGTCAGTTTATCCCTATTTGTTCTTATGCCAATGTTGTGCTTTAAATAGCTCCTCTTCTTCCCTGGTATTTATTCCCTGATGTATTTATAAGGAGCTGTCAAGCCCAGTCCTAGCCTTTGTTTTGCTCAGTTAAGCACCCAGCTCTTTGGCTTTCCATTTTAAAATAGATTCTCCTTTTACCATGTTACTGTGTAAGACTGATTTGTTCCCTGATGGTATGATTTTTGCAGATCTCCTCTCACAGCAGCCCTTCTGTCCCCTGCAGCACCTCCCATACTCACCATTCACGCCATCCCTCCCCCAGGAAGCCCACACAGGCCCATTCCAGTTTCACCTTTCTGTATAGCCTCTCCATTCCCTGTTTATCTGATGCTGTGTCCTGCACGCTCCTTGTCCCCTTCTCTCTCTTGTACCTGCTTGCATGGCTGTAGTAGATGGAGGTTTCTTTCCTGGAATTTTTTTGCCTGGATGTACTGAAAGGACTGGTTGCTGAAAGACTGATTAAGCAGGATTCAGCTAACAGGCTGCAATTGAAAAAGGACTGTCTGTCCTAAACCAGCCTGTGTATTAAATATTCAGAGAGATGCAAAGCAATACTATTTCTCTACTTCCTGGTGGGAAAAGATGAAGAAAGAGCATAGCTCAATCCCTTGCCTTTCACAGCTCATCTTCTAAACCATCCTAGGACATCACGTTGCCACAAGAGCAACTCTCTGCATAAGAAATGTAGCTGATTGTTGGTACAATATTTTCCACAGGAAAAAAAAAAATGTTTCCAGCTGATTTAAGAACTGAGTTCCCATTGTATCGTAACACTGGCTGAGGCCCCTTACTGCTTGTCTTGGCCCAAGAGTCAGCTTCGAAGGCTAGCAGCAGAGGCAGGTCCTGCAGACCCCTGAGCCAGCAGAGCACACACACGGTCTTACACAGTTATTTTTGTTCTTTCTCCAGGTGCATTTCCAGCTCAAACAAGATGTGGTGAGGAAGGCCCCGGAGCGTAAAGCCTCAGGCACACGCATGAACAACAAAGCCCTTCAGAAGAAGGTAGTGCCAAGAGCCACCCGCCGGGGGACCCAAAGATGAGGATGGCTCACTTGGCTAAGAGCTGGGGGAAACCCTTTATACAAGGCCTGGCTGATGACTCCAGCCAGTGAACTTTCCAACAGTCCAGCATGAAACTAGCCCAAATTATTAGGTTATTAAACAAGGAAGTATTTAATCCCTGAGCAAATCGTGAAGTCATTCACAACAAAATGTGCCTGGGCTGCGGTTCCCCAGGCAGTGTGTCTGTAGCTGCTGAGCTCTTCTCCTGCACTCGCTCCATCTCGGGGAGCTCTGCTCCCTTTACTCCTGGACTCAGTTGCTACAGCCCACGTGAGATGCCCAGACACTCGTGCATACCAGGGAGAGTGAATCCAGGCCCTGGTCTTTGACCGCTGCACTCAAAAGCTGGGCATGTGAATCCTGGCACCTGGGTACAAGTGCCATGCTTCTCCCTCAGGTAAGGACACTTGCTGCCTGGAGACCCTGAAGTTAGGGGAAGGTCAGTTTTAAAGCAGTGATGTGACCAGCTCTGAACACAGTTTGTCCCACACGTAGCACAGCTATCGCTGGTTGGCAACACCACAAGTAGGGATGCAGCACTGGGAGGTGGTGGTCCAAGATCATCTCGTGGCTGATGTCAGATTTATCTTGATGTGCAGATGGGACTTTCTGGTAGCTGGTTTGGATTATTTGTAGTCAGACAGGCTGAAATGATACACACTGGCAAAAGCCAAGGATTATCCTGTCCTCTTATGTCTTCAGACCCAAATCAGATGGCTCACTGAAGCCAACACAAACTCTTAGTCTGAAGCATAGGAGCAACTAGGTGAGGTCTGACAACTGGTCATGAGTAGGAGTGCAGGACAGGTGATTTGATGTTCCTTTGAGACAAATACCCTGAACCTTGGTCCTGTCCATGTGCAACAGGGAAGTGTGGATGCTTGATGCCAGCAGTGTGCTGTGCAGGTACAGCACAAGCCATGTGAGTTGTAATTGGGTTAGGAAAGACATGATCCATAGTTCAGTGAGGTGGGGTACTACAGGCTGGACCTTAAAATGCTGCTTAGGCTGTGTTTGGAGTGGAAGCAAGAGTGGAAACAAAGCTGGTTATTTCCATGGTAAAAATTTCTTAAGCCGGCAAAACCTTTTTTAGCATTCTTCAGAGAAAATAAATAACTCCAGAGCGATAAACAGTCCCACCATTGCGCCCCAGCAATTTCTTTTTCCTTGTCTGGTTATCTCAATTTCCCCCATACAGCCCTACATTGCACTGGCTCTCTCTCTGTCTCAAGCCTGTCCAGAAAGTATCTCCCAGACATCCCCTTGCTTCTCCTCTTTTGCAAACATCTCTTCATCTCATGTGAGCAACCTCTACCACCCTATCGCATAGGCAATACTCTGCACTTCATCCCTCACCATCACCTCCTCCTCTGTCTCTGTTACAAGATGCTAGTGGCATTTTCAGCCCTAGCAGCACACACACACTCTTGTAGCTCTGCCTGCTAACAGAAGCTCTTTCTCTGTCATGCCTGCTCTTGGAAAGGCAGAGCAAACTGTCCCTCATAGGGTATTTATACAGGCTATTGCAAGAAAGTGCCAGGAATGGTAGTGCACTTAACCATGGCTGTGAATGATTTCAGCCTGCAGAGGCCAGTGTGGGCTGGAGACACTGGCCAGTTTCACATTCACAACCAAAGCCGAATTCAGATTCTCTAATTTTTTATCTTTCAGTGGTGGAAGTGAAAAAGGATGGTGTGGCTGAGATGTTCAAACTCCTGTGTGGTTTAACACCTCTTCCCCTGGCCAAGCCGAGCAGCATCTCTCCAGATGCTGGGCGCTCCTGTTTGAAGCCACATGTCAGTGCGCATTCACCCAGAAGATTTCCTGGTGGACGTGCAGGCAGGATGAGGGAGGCCACCCTGCATCCCACAGCCTGGCCCCATGCAGCATGCAGGAGGGTCTGCTGTCGCCACATGTCCGACCCATGTGTGGGAAGATACTGCTGCCCCTAATCATGGCACTAGCTCAGCTAGCTGAGCTAACCGCTCACCAGTGAGGATGTGTATGAAGCTGAGAGCAAGTAAAGGGCTCCCAGGGAGCAGCCTTCAGTTGGCTAATTCAGCTGGGCAGTCCCTGGACAGGGTGATGCTCAGCCTGCGCAGAGCTGCCCATACCATCCCACATTCCAGGAGTGTCATGGATAGCCTTGCTGAGCCTGCTGGCTGCAGGGTGCTCTCATGTTGCCCTCTTGTGGTCCTAGAAAATGTAGGATCATCTCAGTTCCCCTTACTTTCCAGGGCAGAGTCGGAGGAGGGGGACTTCTCTAGAACAGGACAGCCAGTCCAGGAGGCCACGTCACTCACCCTCGCAGGCTGCTGTGGGGCTGGCAGTGCAGCAGCAAAATTGGTCTCAGCTGCAAGCTTTTTTCCCCTACAAGAGGGTTCCTACGAGATACAACCTTGTGGAGGACTCTCTCTCTCTCTGGGCTGGGATTTGTCCAGCTCATTCTCCTCCCAGCTCTGAATTTTTTTGTGTTGAACAGTTTGGTAAAGCTCCACTTGGCCATGGCCGAGCTCTCCACGTGAAAACATGGTTACAAAATGTTTCTGAGGCAGCACTCTCCTAAGCACGCCTCTCAAAGGCTTGCCATGAACTTAGCCCCAGTGTTGCAAGAAGCGTGGGCTAAAAACGGTGTTAAACCTTTGGACATAACATCTGCAGCGCAGTGGTTTCACGTTCTTTTGAGGCTCCAGCCAAGGCAAAAGCAGTTGACAGGTTTGTGTCAGAGGACACAGTGAACAGTTGATCCTCTCCATCCTCTCTGGGCCACTCATTCGTAGACCCCTTCCTCCACCCTATGTCCTTCTTCCAAGCTGAAGAGTCCCAGCCTACATGGTTGTTGACTGTACAGTCTGTTCCCATACCTCTGAGCATCCTTACTGCCTGCCTCTGAACCTGCTTCCATTCTCTTTTACCCTGTGATGAGGGGACCAGAACTGTATGCAGACACTGGAGAAACACGCAAACAAAGTGAAGCCAGGCCCAGAATAATGAACCAAAACTCCTACAAGCAAAACTGTGAGGATCTTGGGATAAGCAGAAACCCCAGTGGGGAGGGAGGGTGAGACTCTGTGCATGCAATGCATGGTGCTTTCTGTGGCTGGCATGGAGGAGGCAGAAAAAAGGGAAAATACAAATAGCTGAACTTAAAGAAGAGCAAGGCAGCTTTGCTGGGGATGTCAGCAGAGGAGGGTTTGTCATGGCAGTGACCTGAGGGCTGTAGGAGGGTTTGGGATGATGAAAAAAGCTCAAAACCTGTCTCAGCAGGTAAGAACAGCAGAAGTTTTGGGGCAGAAGACATGATCTAGAGCCCTGTGGCAAGGGCTGGAGTCCATTCCTCAGCTCCAGCAAACCGCATACAAGCATCCATAGCCGCGGGGAAAAGAGCACCCAGCTCCCTGTGCAGCTTCAGGCCCTCTGCCAAAGCCATCACACCGTACCAGCAGTGCGGGTCCCTGCCTCAGGAGAGCAGATGGGGAGTCGGTGCCCAGCCTGTGCACGTACTAACACGCCTCTGACAGCAGTACATGAGACCTGCTCTGCACACCCCGATCCTTGCTGGTGGCAAGCCAAACTGGGATCTGGGTGGTTGCTATGGAGAAGTGTAGCTAAATGCACAAACAAGTGCCAAACAGTGGTAAGTGCTCTGGGGGCTGAGTGACTCTGAGCTTTACAGCATGTAGCTGAGGGATGGTATCCCTTGGGGCATAGAGGCTTCTTTTGGCCTGCCAGAAAAACCAGTGCAGGACCTACTGTACTTGGTGTGCCTGACCCCTGTGTGATGCACAAACTGGCCCTGCCTGTTAGGGTTTTCTGCTGGGGACCCATTTGTTTTTCTCCATCGTGGTGCTCTGGCATGATCTTACGGTGTATCTTAAGCCACCAAGCCAGCTCCTAGCAGCAAAACTTCACCAGATGGACAGTGTAGACCCACTTGTCAGCTGCTGCCAAAGCTGAATCCTGCAAGGCAGCGAGAGACTCCCAGGAGAAGGCAACAGCAGGGAAGGGGAGCCCCAGCACTGCTCGTGTCTGCGAGGCGGCCAAGCTTTGTAGGGGGAAGAAGTCGAAGAGGGTTTGCGCAGGCAGCTGCCTGCCTTGCTCTGCGCAGGGCTCCTGGGTGCTCTGCTAGCACCCTAGCACGGGTGCACGGTGCGCAGGTGCTGTGCCCAGCCCTGTGGCCAGGGGGGTGGCTGCACCCCATGTCCCCGCGCTTGGCACCCCACGCTGGGCAGCGTGCCCCACGTCGGGGTGTCGCCATGGGCCGCCGGGGGGGCTGCCTCGCAGTCTGGGGCCGAGCGGTGCTGCAAAGGGGGATGTCCCCACGTCACCCGGAGGCCCCGGGCTCCCCAGCCTACGGGACAGGCCCCGCCCGCGCAGCAGCTCCGTTCCGTCCCGTCCCGTCCCGTCCCGCCGGCCCTGGCCGCGGCCTCCCAGCGGCACGGCTCGGCACGGCACCGCGCCGCGCCGCGCCCGCCAGGCCGGGCCGTGCGGAGGCCAGCCGGGCTGCGGGGCGGGCCGCGGGGCCGGGCGGGGCCCTGCGAGGCCGGGCGGGCGCTGGGGGCCGGGCCGGCCGGGGCCCGGGCGGGGCCGGGGGCGGAGGCGGGAGCGGGACCCGCAGGGCCGGAGCGGCCGCGGCGCCCGGAGCGGGCCGGGAGAAGGTAGGGACCCGCCGGAGCGGCCGGGGGGAGCCGGGCGCTCCCTGCCTGCCGCCGCCCGCCCGCCCGCCACCCCCGCCCTGCGCGACCCCGCGGCCGCCCGGCCTGCGCCTCCGCCGGGCCCCCGGCGCGGCCCGGCCCGGCCCCCCGCCTCTGCCGCGGCCCCCGCCTCAGCCCGCCGCCTCCCGTCCCGCCCGGCGCCTCCTGCCCTCGCACCCCGGACCCGCACCGTCTCCCCGGCGCCGCCCCGCCGAGGCCGAGGCCGAGGCCGAGGCCGAGGCCCTGCCTGCCCCGGGGGCTGCCCCGGACCGGGGAGCCGCCCCGGGCCGCGCTGGCCGGCCCGGGGGCGGCGGGTGCCCCTGGCTGGGGTGCTGCTGGCTCGGGCGGGAGCTGCTGGCTCGGGCGGGTACTCTCCCCTCGTGCCAGCAGCCGGGCTGCGGCAGCGTGTGGCCCCTCCAGCCCTGCGTGCCCAGCTAGGTGCTCGCCGGGCACTGCCGGCTCCAGCTCTGTCCCAGGGTGCCCGCGCAGCCCTGGGAGCACTTCGGGCACCTCGGCAGCGTGGAGCAGCTGTGGGGTACAGCGGGAGCCGCCCGTCTGCTCCCCGCATTGCGTCCGTTGGGATTTTGGTCTCTTAAGCCGTGTCTGCGCAGCCAGTGGTAACCCGGGGTGGTCAGCCACCCAGCCTGCATGCAGCTGGTGGGTAGCTTGGCATTGCCCGGACATCTCGTTGCAGGGGAGCACCTGGCCGTGTAGAAACAGGGCAGGTATATGGGGCCTGGAGTGGTCTGGCACCATGAGCTTGGGGCGGTAGCACTGGTGAAGGGTGGCACGGGTGGTTGCACACAGAGAGCAGAAGCTCCAGGCTGCAGCACTGCGCCTTCCCCTGGTGCTCCTCTGAGAACATCTGCTCTGCTTGCGCCAGCCTGAGAAAAGAAGCTCACGAGAGTTCCCTGTTTGTTCTAACTCCAGCAAATCCCAATCCCTCTGTGTCGCTGCCAGCCTGACACTGGTGCCTTGTACTTTAGCAGAGACAGACTGGAGGTGCTTCCTCCAGTGGCCTTGCCAGGGGAGGGAGGCTTGGCTCACCCTCAACAGCTTCTGAGAGGTGGCTGCTGCTCATGTGCTGACCCTTTTGCTGATCCTGAGCGGTGACTCAGCTGATCCCGTCCTTGACACAATTTGGCCTGAGTTCAAACACCTCTGCTGCTGCCATTCCTGGCATTTGAAGTACTACCCCTGTCTCTGTCCTTTCAGATCTCATTCTCCTTGCCATAGTACCTAGAAGCCTCTAATATCATAAGCATTAACATCTGTTTTGAGGTTTGTCATGTTTCCATAACTTTAAGTTTCTTCTGAGAAGGCTCGCTCTCCCCTTGCCTCTGCCATTCTCTCCTTTGCTTCCATTACAGTTCTATCTTTTCCTCTGCAAAAGGCCTGAGAGAGTTTGTCGATAGAGAATTTGGTGGTTTGCAGATGCTTTGCCAAATACAGCCTCTGTACCGTGCTACGAGACGTCACCATCGTCCCCCTCATCTTGACTCACTCCTCTGGCTGCAAGTCATTCTGGGCATTGTGTCTGAATGTGTCCTGCTTGTTGGCGAGGTCCTCCATAGCACCGGTAATGCCCACACTTCCAAGTTGGCTGCTTCTGCTGTTCTGTTCTTGAAATCCTCTGCTCTGCCAAGGCCAAAGGTTTCAGTTCTCTCTCCAGCTGCTCTGCGTAGGATTAGAAGGACATTAAAAACTAGTATGAACATACAACAATTTTAGAGAAATGTTAACTTGGCAATAGGACGGGAGGAACTGAGCAGTAGGGGAGAGGAAAGGAGTGACACTCGGAGCCTTGCAGAGCACCGGCTCTGCTAGCTGTCACGGGAAGCGTGGCTGTGTGACGTCTCAGGGTTCTGTGTGCAGTTGAGGTGTCCCTGCAGTGAGTGACTGTTCAGACAGACTTTGTGACGATGATGATGTGAGCTTGGGCGGGACACCCTGAGTTGTGCTTACCTTAGCACTTCACTACTTTAACTGATAATTTCCCCTCGACCTCCAGCAAAAGGATTTTTCTGATGCTATTCTAAGGATTGCTCAACCCCACTTGTAAGCGACGCAGCTTTTACTTTGTCTTATTTTTAGAACCTTTCTGTTAGGAAATAAAATCTATTGCTTACTTCTCAGGAGCACGTCAGGGCTCTGAAAGGAAGAGGTCCACATGATGCCAGGTATCAGCAGAATCCCTGCTGGGGATTTAGATTCTTTGGAGATAATGAGCAGCGTAGAACAGGAGCAAAGGTGAGCAAAGAGCAGAGCTTCCAAGTCAAACTCGAGTAATTTCTAGATTTCTGGACTCCCTGCCCAGCAACCAAAGCATCGTACTGGGCTTCTGTCCAAAAGCTATCTTGAAAAATATTGTTCAGGTTGCAAGTTCAAGTGCTCCAGGGTTAAGGAATGTCCTTGTAGCCCCAGTTGAACCTGTTTTGGATACGTACTCAAGGTGAAACGACTAATTTTGTAATTGTATACTATTTACTCCTGTAGCTCAGTCACAGGTACTGCACAGTGGAAGTGGTGCTGCTCTTGAGGTTTTGTCTGTTCCTTACTCTAAGTTGTATTGTTTTAGCCTGTCTGCAAAAACAGCAAGAGAGACAACCGTGTGCCTTGGGGTGGGAGGAGACAGGTCTCGGTAACAGAGTCTATAAGGTGCATGCAGCCACTCCATACAGAATTTGCGAAACTGTTGTCTCTTGAGCTGATGGTCTGGCCTTTGCATGCTTCAGTCCCCAGTGCCAGAGATTAAATATCCATCACGGTCTCCTTGCTCACATGTTGTGGCAAGGTGTTCTGCTTTGCATTAAAAATTGATGCTGTGCTCTAGTTTCCAGATGACTTTCATTTGCTTGCTGCCTGGCCCAGCATGAGCTTCTTTTCCTTCCTCCGTCCTCCTTCTTTACCCCACGCACATGCCACCAGCCTGCCCACAGCCATGTCCTGCAACGGAGCAGGTGAGAACACTGTGACAACCAGGGCCCAGCTGGAGAGAAGTAGTAGTGGTTTGAATGTCTTGTGTGCTACAGGACAGAGCTCCAGTGGCAAACACCCCAAACTGTCGCCCATGTGTGGTGGGAGGCCAGAGCTTGCTTAAGCAGCCCTTGCCCTTGGTGGTCCTGCTTCTGGAGGGCTTGATGATCCAACCCGAAGGTATTCCTTTCAATGATTTTTGGTATATCAGGTCACAGACAAAGCAAAAGAAGCTGTTTGTTTTTAAAGTGAGGAGATTCCTCTTCCTCCTGGAAGCCATATGGGGTTAGGAGGTGGAGTGCAGAAGAGATCTCATGTTTCCCACTGTGTGAAGCTCAGCAGGGTGGCTCCTTGGGATCTGCCGAGACAAGCGGCACATCCTGATGAGAGGCTGCAGCAGTCACCATTTCCCTGGTGGGAGAAGGCTCCACTCCTCTGCACCGTTAGTTGGGTTTTTGCCCAGCTTGCTGCGTTGTCCATTCTGTCGGGATTCATAGGGTCAGCTCTGTGGTTTGCTAGAGCCGCAGGCCCTGCAATGGCACTCTCTCCAGCCAGGGCCCAGGCGGCCTGGCTCAACAGGGTATTGTTTATCCCACCCAGGAATGTGCAGGCGAGCAAGGACCTCCGGGAGCTTACAGAGCAACATGTTCTGCTCCGAGCAGGGGGAGTGACTGTGGGTAGCGGTGGCTCTGAAGGCTGGCGTGAGCGGTCAGGGCATGCCGGTGTGCTGGCAGTGTCCTACCCTTGAAGTGCGGATGAGGACTGTGCTGGCTCTGCAGATGCAGTGGGGTAAGGAGGAGGGAAGTCCAGATTTGGAGACCACGGGGCGGAACAGAGGAAAAGGGTAGGAATGCCTCCACATGTAGGTAGTAAGCTTCTGCTCTTGACACAATGGCATGAGAAGCCAAGTGTCACTCCTGGTTTCTTCCCACTGCATGTTAGGTACCAATCCTGCAGCAGTGAGAGCTGCAGCAGATCTCTTGTCGAAGCCAGACCCAGCAGCTGGAGGGTGCACTGAATGGGGCCAAGGGGCATCTCTGTCTCTGGGGGTGGATTATGTTTTCAGTGAACAGGCATTGAGCTATATATAATGAGTGGAAGGAGGCGTGAAAAGACCTAGGTGAAATGCATGGCATTTTTCAATTTTAAAAAAAGATCACTGGCAGTATTCAATATTTTTAATATTAATTTTTTTAATCATTCTGCAACAAACTTGGCTTTTGTGCATTTCTGGGAATCTGACTCCTTCCTGGTCTACTGCTCAGGCAGGCTCTAAGGTTTTTATAGAGATTGAGACATCTGCTGCACAAGAATCCACTTGTCCCTCTTGTGCAAACCAAGTGTGCCTGTGGAAGCCCACACTGCACGTTTTGGTCTGCTTGGAGAAATGTTAGTTTTTCAGTTACAGTGCTGTCATGCTGACCATAGACAGTTCTAACAGCGCTGCTTCTTGAGTGAGACACTGGAAAGTATTATTTAGAGGGAAGCAAGTGGTGATAGTGCCTGTGAAGTTTGGTTTTCTTGCTGCTAAATTTGTGGCACCTACCTATTACTGCTTTTTATCTCATGATCTGATCAGCGCTTTGGGTATACCACCGGATTAGCGGTCTGCAAACCCTTTGGGTCTCTCCTTTTACTGGGGCTAATACTTTTTGTAATCAGCCTAAAATGGTCTCTTCATGTTGCTGCCTTCTCTTAAGTGCTTGAAATCCTTGCTTCAGCACCTTTTAGCAAAAACGGGGAAGACAGAACTCCCATTTCTAACGTTCAGAAACTCATCAGAGACTCTTCTGCTCACCCTTACCATCAAAAAGATGCAAAAAGGGCATTTATATCACCATCTTCAGTAGCTCTGCTTCCATTTAAGTGATGGCACTTTGAGCAAGTGCCTGATAATTATTTGTAGTGCTGGTGAGTCCATTATTTGAGACTTCTTACCCTGCCTAATTTCAACTGCAAAAAGAGAGGAGGGATACAAGAAGCTGTCAGAGTCAGCGTGTAAATGCCTTCTCTTGGCTGCTGTGCCTTGATCCAGTCTGTGCTGACGGTCTCAAAACAATACTGTAACAGAGTTAATAGTCGTCATTTCATTCTGGTACCTCCTTTCATCAGCCCACGCTGGACCAGACACACTCCAGAGCTAATGGTGAAATGGGATAGGCAGTCTTCCATGGAGGTAATGTTAATGTGTGCTGACCGTGCATGCAGGCGGGCTGGGGGGAGTGATTAATGCCCTGGGAATCCACTCTCGGCCTTGCTGCACAATGCTGTTATGTCAGGCCCAGAGCTCGGCACCAGGCAGGCTGCCATCGGGCGCCAGGAACACGTTACCTAGTTTGTGCAGGATCAGGCAGCGAGACAGAGACAGCGTGTTCTCAGCGGGGCTAGTTCACTGCTGCGCTGCAGCTTCATACTTGCACGGTGAGGCTCTCTTTGGATGCGGGTCTGCTGCTAGGCGGGGGCAGGAGTCCTGCAGTTTGCAGTCCTGACCTCCACCAGCGTGAAGTCCCAGTGTTTGCTCAGTTGTGGAGGAGCCCTCCCTCCCTCCCCTGGCAGGCAGGGATCACCCGTCCCCGAGGTGAGAGGGGATGGTGCTTGTCCAGCCATCAGGAGCCGTGACTCACTGTGGATGGATCACAGGCGGAGCCCAGCTCTCCCTGCAATCTGCTCTTCCTGCTGGAGCCTCTGCGTGAGCTGTTGCTGAATGTTTGTTTTCACCAGATCTGGGGTGGATCTGGGAGAAGCTGGGGTCCATCGTTAAGCCTGAAGAGCTGGACTCAGTAATACTGTTTCCCGTCTGGAGGGTGCTGGGAGGCTTACTTCTCTAGGTGGGCGTTTGGAGAAAACGTTGGCAGGCAGCACACCATGGAGTAAGGCAAGGCCAAGGTCCTGGAAAACATAATATTTTGTGTTCAATTCATGTTACAGAGCAGGCAAACCCCACAAGACTGATTCACTGCTTTCAAATGCAGGAGCATACTGTCTAGACTCAGATGGAGTCAGGGAGGGATCCTGCTCGTCTCAGTACTGCTGAGGGAACATGAGCTTGTTGGGATTCTTTTTTTGGCACTTTTCAGAAGTTACTTCATGCTTTCTTACCTCATGGGCTGGCTCTCAGGGAATGCTTTTCACATGAATACCTTAGTGCCCATGTTTTATTATAACTGCAATTAATATATACATGGTGGAACAATTGCAACCCTGCCTGCCCTTCTTGATCTTCTGTCTCATTGGAAAATCTTGTACATTTTAATGAATGAGTCCCCAGAGCTGCAGGTGAGTTAAGGAAGTGACACTGCTCTTTTCAGGGGCAGGATCTGAGCCTTGGGCAGTGGGAGGGCCGGATCCTCAGCCCCAGTGACTGCAGCAAAGCCAGGGTTTGGGTCAGCAGCACACATGCTGCAGTCCTTGCACTCTTCAGCCCACTCTTACGTTACACCTTTGACAGAAGAAATGCAAGAAATCACACTGTACCATCATGCGCTCCTGGAGAAACCAACGCGAGGCAGCAGTTGTGCCTGCAATATTTTTTTCCCCCTTTGTCCAGTGTGGCTGTGAAGTTTGCGTATTCAGAGTATGCCAAGGATTTCTAGGACCCTGAGCTCAGTCGTGCCCTGTGCCGCGAGAGTTGGCAGCCTGTCTGCGGGGTGGAGGGCAGCCCCAAGCGCCTGCAAGGGGCTGCTACTGCTGCGCCTGTTGCTGCTGCTCTCCGGTTCCCGTCAGAGCATGCAGCAGCACGTCCCAGCCACCCCACCTCAAACTGCACAAGGCTCCTTCCTTGTCTTTAGTATTTCCAAGCTAATTGATGGCTCTTCCATCTTTTTCCTGGCTCCACATGGTCTTGTTTTTAATACTGTTACTCCTTCTGCCTCACTAGGTTCCTGCTACCCTGAATTGCAGCTCTTTGTGCTCCTGATTCACTCCAGTCCATTCATCTCTTTTTGGTGGCAAAGTGCTGTCGGTTGCTGGATATTGGGCTCTTTGTTTGCACAGCCAGCACAACGCTGGTGACAAAGGGACAGCCTGTGCCCCAAGGAGCCCACGTGCTACGGGAAGACAGCGAAGAGCAATAGGAGTGACAGACGGGACAGCAGAGGTGAGGGTGGCCGGGGCCGGGGTGCAGCGTGCGGGCTGCAGCAGGGGCACGGCTGGGGGTGGGGAGGGACGTGCTGAGGAAGCTGTTCCTGCCGAGTACAAACCCGCTTTGTTCCCAGGAGGTGAGTCGGACTGGATAAACAGAGCAGTCCCGTCAGCAGAAAGCCTTTCCCTGGCTGGGTCCCCCACTGGCACTCTCACTGGAAGTTGGCTGCACCTCGTCAGCGGGGATGTTTTTCTCCTCCCTCTGTTAGCTTCCCCTCTTCCCGACTCTCCGGGGCTCAGGTGGGCTGTGCACGGCTGTATGGAGAAATGGGGGCCCGGGGTGGGGGGCCGTGTGTTCACTGTGGGTGGCGGTGTGTGTGTCACCATGCTCTTCCTGCTGTTAGCTAGGCAGGACGGCTTGACAAGCCATGCTAAGTACGGGACAGGTATCGCAGGCTGGGTGACACTTGGAGGGTGACTGTCCGCTGTGCACATAGAGGTGTTTTCGGAGGGGAGGAGGTTGTATCCCATTGCAGGGAAGTTGTGTCCAACCAGACGCAGCAGGGACTCTGCTTGTGATGTGGGAGGAAAGCAGCCTGTGTCAGGGGGGGCTGGTGGGGCCTGCTGACGTCCCTGCATCACAGAAGGCAGGGCTCTGAAAGCACCTCCGAGGGGTGTCGGCAGTGCCGTGTCTGCCTGTGATTGCAGTGGGACAGGAATGTGAAGGCAAGCACTCGCCGGTCTGAGGTGCCGATGTTGAGGAATAATCTTAGGGTTCCTGGTTGCTTTGGACAGATGCACCTTTAAGTTCCTCTCCTGAGGGGTCTAGGAAGAAGGGAAGGAGCGGCTGAAGCTACAGGACTGTTGCTGCCTTGGTGCAGTGTATTGCCTTGACGGTGAGGCTGCTTGGAACAAAGCAAAGATAATACAGAAAAGTGTCCTGGCTCAGCAGCCACCTCCAGAGGAAGGGGAAATCCAAGACATAGCCCTTGATGAGGACATCTTTGCCTGCCTTCAGGTCCCTCCCCTCCTGGGGGGAATTTCAGCCTTGGCTCCCAGAGCCTTGGATGGGGTCTGCACCCTCAGCTCAGCTGGGCTTCTGCTAAGAGCCATGGTGAAGCCTCACAGGGGATGGCTGAGCCTGGTACCTAGAAGGTAGAAGGGGCATTTCCAGCCAGGTCTGAGGATGCCCAGGCTGGGTCAGCCCAGGTGGGGGCAGGAAGAGTTCGCTGGTGGGGAAGAGGATGGTGGGGTGAGCTTGCCTGAGTGGATTTTGTGCCTTTCCTTTTGCTGGACAGAAGTGTGATGCTGCTCCAGCATGCAGTTCCTGTGGCCCTGAGCGGTGGCATGGGGAGGGGGACACCTGTGCCCATCCCACCAGAGCATGTGTGGTGGGACTGTGCAAGTGAGTGGTGCTGTCTGCCCACCCAGCCCTGCCGGGCTCAGGGCCCTGCCCTGCATGTCAGGGAAGTGCTGAGCTTCCTCCCCTCCTCATGCTTCCTTCCTGACGGGAATTCACTTCCAGTATTCTTGCTGCTTCTCCCCCCGTTGCAGCAAAAACACGTGTCCCCACAGAGATAGCCAGAGGGGCTGGACAAGGCAGGTTAGACCGTGGGGGCTGTATTGCTGAAGACCCTTGGCTCCTGTGGCATGCTACATGGCAAGGGGTTTCAGGGAGCTCAGCACAGGACTCCCTCGCAGTGTTCCTGCTTCTTGTGCTCAGGAAGGGTGTATATGTGATAATTACAGGTGTTTCTGGCTGCTAACAAACTTCCTGCTGTCTCCGCCTTAGGCACTGATCCACCTTCAGACCCCGTGCAATGGAGGCTGGCTCCGTGGTACGAGCAGTCTTTGATTTCTGTCCCAGCGTCTCTGAAGAGCTGCCCCTCTTCGTGGGAGATGTCATCGAGGTACTGGCTGTGGTGGATGAGTTCTGGCTCCTCGGCAAGAAGGAAGGTGTCACAGGTAAGAGCTGGAAATGCCTGCACCTGGATCCATAGATGTGCCAGCTAAACAGCCACTCTTTGAGTGTACCTTCCCTTGGCCAGTGCTGTGCAGGACCAGATTTGATTTACTAAATCTTTCATGGGACTTTGCTTGGGTCTGAGGGTGCAGGTTGCCCACCACTGGTCTCCTGCCAGCTTTGCATCAACTGTTCAGACAGCTTGTTTGTTGTTTTTTGAGGGAGATTAGTGGAGGGTCCGCTCTCAAGGAGATGAGAGCTTCACAATACTAGTTGCTCCATCCTCTGTGGTGAGACAGCCCATTTCCTGGCTAGTTTATGCGCTGACCCACTGTAGCAGTGGAAGGGCAGAGAGGAAACAGATGCATGGAGAGTGGAAATGCATCCACATCCAAGTGACCTTGTCAGGTCAAGTCAGTGGGAGATGCAGTGACAGAGTCCGTGTGTCCCTCCAAGCCCTCTGACTCAGTCCTACTTCCTCCTTTCCGCTTTAAAGCATATTCCTGCACAAGCTGCCATCAATATCTGGGTGCCTGAAGTAGTGTGCAAGTCTCTCAAACTTTTGGAAGGGTGTGAGAAACTTCTGAAGCAGCAAAATGCTCTTGGTCTCGTAGTCCCTGTTTAAGCAGCTCTTTCTCATCTTAATACTGATGTTGAGAGGATGTATGAGCTCTCAGGGAGATGAAAACCAGGCCACTTCAGAGCATAAGCCTGACTGTCTTCGGCATGAGGGTGGGACTGGAGTTTCATCCCTGGCCATGGAGATGGAGCTGCTATTGCACCAGCAGTCTGGGCTCTGCTAACAGCTGCGAGCTGTCTCCTGGCTAAAACAAAGATGGACAGGAGCAAAGGTGGAGAGGAGGACTTCTCTCCTGTGCAACACTTAGCTGATAAATGGCACTGAATGAACGCGTGCCTGATCCTGCTGCTGAAGTCATTGGGCACAGATTACTTCTGCAGAAATCACCAGTATACTTCACTACAGTTTTGTCTCCCAGCATAACTGATGCACTTGTTCTCAAGAGGAGGAAACTATTAAGGAATAATAAACATGTGTGTCGTAGCTCAAAGATAAAGAAACCCACTGAAGTCAAACCAAATGGTTTTTAACGACCTTTAACTTAAAACCCACTTGGATTCCTGCTTTCCCTTGGAACAGCTGTTGTAGTTTTCTGCCCAATTTTCTAAACTAAAGTTGTAGGGACTTGAAAAAGTGCTTTTGAATAGAAGCTGTGGAGGTGCTGCAGCCTACCAATAAGAATAATACTGAGTACTCTGTGGGGAATGATTAATGTAGCTCCATGACTTCCTTTGTAACAGCATTAGGTTGTTTCCACGTACAGAGCAGGAAACTGAGACATGGAAAAAAAGGTAGAGTAGGTTAAAACTGTGAAGGTAGCCACTGAGGCTGGCAGCCTGTGGGCTGCTGGTCGCACCTTAGGTTAATGACAGCAGATGCCAAACTGCCTAAACCCAGTGCAAAGTTCAGGGTGTCTAGGATATGGTATCTCCAGGTTTTATTGGAGAACATGGATGCCATATTGGGTCATTAAGACTGAATGCTGGAAGTGCTACTAGCCCATACTCCATCATAGCCCCTTGCCACAAATTATAAAAGATAGGAATGACATTTTTAGTGGCCTTTGCAGTGGGCTCTGCCATGTCCTCTGCTCCTGGGACTGAAATCAGTGGCTGAGTGATATCTTGTGATGGCCAACAAGTGTACACTGCCTTGTCTGGCTGTGGCCTGTTCAGAATAGGTAGGCATCCAGCAATGGGTACCATGGTGAAATGGGTGCAGAGAGGTGATCAAGTGGGGAAGATCCCTGGAGCCTCAGCAGCACTGAGACTGTGACAGAGCCTGTGACTCACAGACATGGCCATTCCAAGTGTGGTGGCCTGACTTCTGTGCTAAGCCTGTGCAAGGGCCCAGCCTTACAGAGTGAGGAGCACCAGGTGGATGTGCCCAGGCAGCAGACACTGTTCTTGTGATCCAGCACTACTGGATCTCTCAGTCCTCATCATGGCTCTGAGCTGGGAAGCAAGCAATGAAAGCAGAGAAAACCTAGTCTGTCTGTTCCCAGAAACTCCATGCTGATGGCACAGTCCCAGTAATAAACACAGCCTGGAGTGAGCCGAGGGCGCAAAGCTTTTTGTTTTCAGTTAGCTATTAAGCATTTAAAACCTCAGGAATTCCTGACTGCCAAACTCATTCCTCTTCCACCATGCTATTGAGGCACCCTCGGTAGCTGGGTATCCTCCTTTAGCAAGAGATTAATAGATCTCAAAATCTGGTAGGAGGGTGGAGGGGGTGGTGGTGGGCTACAGGAAAGACTCATTGCTGACAACTGCTTCTTGTTTTAGGGCAGTTTCCTAGCAGCTTTGTGGAACCTGTGGATATTCCCCCTTTGAAGCAGGGAGAAAAACTGTTTGTTTGTACCAGTGACTTCACATCTCAAGAGCCAGGGAGCTTGTCATTGCAGAGAGGTAATCTCCATTCCCTTCCTTTTCTTTGTACCTCATAGCTCTCACCTGTCCTTCCAGAAGCATGAACCTAGTCACAACATCCTGCCTAGAGTGACAGGAGAGAGAGAGGAATTTCCTAATACCTCATGACTTGGGTCATGTCAAATCCACCATGGACCTTTGTGCTTCTGCCACTCTGATACCAGTTTCTCATGATCTATCATTACTCTTGAAACTCCAAAAGTTGGAGTCATCTGATCATAGTAAACTTACAGCTGCCCTTTAACTGCCCTCCAATCCCCAAATCTTAGACTTGCATTTGGGAGAGAAATCAAATCAAACCTTTGGTGCACCTTCATGGCTTTGCAGCCAAAACTGTATCTTAGATATGTGTGTGCAAGAGACTGCTGATGCTTCATGCCTTACCTACATTTTGTTCTCTTGTGCATCCCCAGCATGCACTATGCTCTGTGCAGAGTGCCAGACCTCACCCACAGCCAGGAGGGACATGGGGAGACAGGAATAAGAGGTGGGAAGCAATCATGAGGGCATTTTTGTACTGGTGTGTCTCATTCTCTGCAGGAGATCTGGTGATCCTGGGGGGGTCCCTGGCCTCCAGCTGGCTCCAGGGCCGAAGCAGTTGGGGTTCCAAGGGCTTTTTCCCCTCATCATGTGTGCGGGAGCTGTGCCTTTCAGTTCGGAGCCGTCAGCTGTCCCAGAGCGCTCTCTTGGAGGTGCCTGCCTACTCACTGGGCCAAGCCCGGGCCCTGATGGACCTCTCTGCTCAGCTGGAGGAGGAACTGGACTTCAGGGAAGGAGATGTGATCAACATTGTTGGTGTCCCAGAACCTGGCTGGTTTGAAGGTGAGCTCAGAGGCCACAGGGGCATCTTCCCAGAGGGTTTTGTGGAACTGCTTACTCCTTTGCGAACATCAGGAACCTCACTGGATCCAGAGCCCACAGGGACTTGTGACACCAATGGGACAGTGGAGATACCTCCCAAGGAGGAGGAGGAGGAGCCAGGGAGCACTTATGGTGTTGCCCTCTATCAGTTCCAAGCCCTGGAGTCCAAGGAACTGGATTTTGATGTGGGTGACAGGATTCGGATCATAGGTATTCTGGAGGATGGCTGGCTGGAGGGGGAGTTGAGGGGGAAACGTGGCATCTTTCCTCACAGATTTGTGAGGCTGGAAGTGTCTGAGGCTTGCAGGGAAAAGGCAGGTGCTGGGGATCCCCAAGGTGGAGGCAGCTGTGGAGTGACCATCCATCAAGACTCGGAAAGCACCTGCTCCAAAGCTCTTCCTTTGCCAGGGAGAGATGGCAGGGACAAGGAGGATGGCTCGGCTGCACACCCTGAGCCTGATGACATTTTGTCTCACAAGGCAGAGATGTCAGAGGGTCCTCTTGGCACTGACTTGAGACAGCATCAGGCCTTTCCCAGCACAGGACACCAAGAGCCATGTCCCAAAGGCACAGCGGACTCCATGCCCTTTGACCGCACAAAGACGGTCAATGGCATTCTCCCCTCTGCTCAGCTGCCTCCCCAACGGGGCAACAGGCCTGGCCAAGCCAATGAGTTGGAGCCTGGGGGGACCGTTTCAGCCTCCCCAGGAAACTCAGAAACTCACACCGTGCTTGAGCATGATGGAGACAGTCCCACTGTACCCTCACAGGCACCCTGCTCCCCCCAAGATCCTTGCAGGAGCCAGATGATTTCTTCTCCTAACAGTTGGGCAGCATCTGAGCCCCAGGAGAGCCAGAGCAGTGCCCGGGACCTGGATGATTGGGTGGATGGTCAACAGGAGAAGTCCAAACCCTGTTCCTCCAGCTTGGGAACTGCCCAGGTGGGCTTGGACACATGGGCTGGGAGCTGGGGGGAATGCTGCCCGCTCACAGTGCAGGGGGATGGCTGCACAGACCTCGACTCCAAACTGACAGAACAGCTGGCACAGTTTGAGAAGAGTCTGTCGAGTACCGGCTCTGAGCAAGACAAGGTCTCCCGCCACTTCTCTATCTTGGACTACAGCTCTGAGAAGGACATTGTCCGTGGGTCTCCTGAGTGTGTCCCCCAAGCCAGGCAGCCAGAGAGGAGGAAGGCCCTGAGGCCACCTCCTCCTCGGCCCAGCAGCCTTGCAACAACCCCTGTGCACACGCTGGGTGGCCAGGTGCCCAAAGGCAGATCTCTGTCCTTCTCAGTCAAGCCCTCCCGTCCTGCACCCCGGCCTCCTTCAAGCAACCAGCGGAAAAACGTGGCCCCTGTGCAGCTTCAGCCCAGCACTCAGGAGCAGCGGGTGGAGGAGGGACGTGAGGACTTGACACAGGCAGGATCAGCTTCCCCCCACTCCATTCTGCTGACAAGGATCAGAGAGGTAGAGCGAGACCTGGAGGCTTACGGCAAGACCCGCGCTGAGCTAAGCCTGATGCTGGAGGAGCAGCAGGATGAGCTGGTGAGAGCAGAGACCCTGGAAAACCTTGATTTCTGTGACTCCAACATTGAGAGCCTCAGCGTGGAGCTGCAGGAGCTGAGAGGTGAGTGCAGCAGCATAGGATGGGGGTCCTTCAGGGGGACAGCTGGCCCCTGCTGCCTACAGGCACTATTGGAGCCAGTCTTTTATTTCCTCCTTTAATTCCTGATGTTGGTAGTTTTGTAAGCGTTGTTGCAGTACAAGTCATCATGATTTTGCCTCGGAGAACCAGTGTCATTCTCTGGACGCCCCTCAGCTCTGGCCTTCCCCACCCCCTTTTCCTTCCAACTCCCCTATCTCCTCTTCCAGCTCCACTGTACATTCAGAGCCCTCATCTGACCCACTCCCAGTATGTCCTTGCTCTCAAGCAAAAACACAGCTGCTGCAGGTTCAACCTCCCTGCCTCATCCCCTCCGGGGTGTAAGGGAGTGAGCAGGAGCTTCAGAGTGGCTTTGCTGGTGGTCCTGCAGTTGAGATTTGAGTAAATGTCTGTGGTGTGACTGCCCTCAGCCTGTCAGCATGCTGGGTTTCCTGCGGTTTCTGCTCTGGTGGTGATACAGACGTTTGGGGATTTGTCACTCAGATCAGAGGGGGTGCATGGAAGTGCATTGACTCTGGCCTGGGAGGGGGATGCATTAGTGGGCGAAAGGTGAAGCCTGCCCCTGTGCTTCTGCCATCCAGGACAGGAAAATGACACTTTGCTGTTGGTAACAGCAACAAAGAGCTTTAAATTATGGCATGTCTGCAGCTGAAAAGGTGACTTTTGTCCATGCAGCCCAGAAAAGTTACTCAGGAAGGAGAAATTTGCCATGATTATATCAGCACGTTTGGGCTCTGAAACCCAAAGATGCCATGTAAAGATCACTGCTGTTAATTACGTTATACTTGATATTACAGTAGTCAAAGTGGAAAGATGGGACCACATACATCTCCCACAGTCCCGCAGCTTCTCCCAGGAGCTCTGACACTGCAGTTCTGTTACCGAAACCCACAATGTGCAGGAAATGTGGGCACTGCATGAGGGAGGTGGAGTGAAATGCCAGCTTCTGCCTGGGGATTACTCACTCTGACTTCATTGCCTCCATCCTCCCACTGCTTAATCAGCGCTGGGGAGCCCAGGCGCTTTGCTGCAGGATCGTGTCTGATACAGAGCACATGGGAAGGAAGGCTGATACAGGTGCATCAGGGAGACAGGGTGACAAACAGCCTCCACATCAGTGGCATGCGAGAGGGATGCTTGGAAGGAGGCTTGGAGAATTTGAGGCTAGATGAAATAACTTGAAGGTAGGAAGAGGAAAATCTAGGCTGGATCTCAAGGGAAATTTTCTGATGGCATGGATATTGCTGGGAAATGTCTCCTACAGTCCCAGTGCTTCCTGACAGAATACGGATCCTGTGGAACTTGTGCCCTGTTGGTTACTGGAACTGGAAGTTTTAGGCAGGAACTAATGCACTGTCCTGAGACATTCTACCCATCAAGTTATCCCCTTGGTAGTCCTAGGGAATTTTTCACCAGTTCAAGAGACCTGAGGATTTATAAGTAGCCTCTCTGGTCCTATGATAAAAAATATGCCCTATCCAAGCTCTGTCCCATCCCTCCTGCCACATATGAGTGTGGCCAGAGAGCATGTCTCAGGCTTGCTAGCCCAGTTTTAGTGCAGCAGGCCAGATCAGTAATGTGGTGTTGCATCGGCTCAGCAAAACATGTTTGTGCCATGCCTCAGGCATGGCCTCTGCCTTCCTCCCATTAGGGGCACGTGGGGGCATGCTGGAGGGAGAAAAGCTTTCACTGAGCATTGACCAGCAAACAAACTAGGGCTGGCATAGTCCTGGGAGAACCCGGCCCCTTCGTGCGTCCTTTGGGGAGCCAAAGGAAGAGCAGAAGGTATGTGGTTTTCTAAAATACATGTTTAAAATCTGCAGGTTGCCTCTTTGACATCTTGGGTGCACACTGGGGGATTTGCTGATCACCAGGCTTGGGCAGGATTAGTGCTTGCCCTCCTAGCAGGAGGATCCATTGGTTTTATTTTTGTCTTCTACTAGCTGGGAGCATTGGCTGTGCATGCCTAATGAGTGTTGCAAGAACCTGAGATGTGGGTGACATTCATCGACTCTCCTGGTTTCTGTCTAGGGCATGTTGTGGTCATCTCTTGGTTTCTCATAGAGCTCCTGTGTTTGGCATGGAAAACTGGGAATATGTCGTGCCCTGCAGTGAGAGGAGTTACTGGAGCGCATGTTTCTATAGCCTGGAAACTTACATGGTGTGTTGGCACTGGACTCCATAACCCAGACGGTCCCCTCAAGCCTTTTCCTATCAGTGGGGGGACCAGCCATTCACCTCAGAGCGGGGAACCGGGCAGCTGTGGCTGCGTGGCACTGTGTAGGCACCCCGCAGGGATGCTCTGTCACGCAGGGAGCTGCTCATCTCCGGCTCTTCCCAGGACCTGTGGTGAGGGCTGGGAAAAGGATGGGCTCAGCATCGATTTGAGCCAGGGGCAACACGAAGGCCTTGGTTTTCCCCCGAGGTGTGGAGCAGGGCCCAGCCTCTGCTAGACCGCGTCATTTAGCCTCTGTGCCAGCGGGAGCATGGAGGCAGGGCAAGGAGATCGGATATCCCATCTCTGGTCTGTGGCTTCCCGCAGTCTCACACGCGGTCTGTTTCCCTTCCCTGAGGACGTTGGTCTTGGGGCAGGGCCTCAGCATGCTCCAGTGCCCTCGTTTTCCCTGCCTCCGAGTGGCCTCCGAGAGGCTTTGGCAAAGCTGCGGAGCCGGTTTGGGCGGTGAGAGCCTGCCCAGCCCCAGCCTCCCTCCTCGGGGCTGGTTACTGATTACTTTGGGCAGCAGGTGGAGGAGGCCGGGGCTGGCAGCGATTGGGCCCGTGCCTCTTCCTACCCTTGCTGGCTGGTTTCAGGAAGCGACGCCTGCGTTTCACTTGGGACGGGAGTGCTGGAGCAGAGCAGAGAAGTGGCGTCAGCCCGCGATTGGGCTCGGGGAGCAGGTAGTGAAGGGAGTCGGCACCTGCGCCACACCGCAGCAGGACTATGTGCAGTTATCCTGGGACAAAACACGGCGTGGAGGATCCGAAGCAGGAGCCACGGCTCCTCGGCTGGGAATATGAGGACTGTTGTGCCGTGCGGAGAGAGGACATGGCTGGGGTGGTCGTGCTGCGCAGTGAGGCTCGCTGCAATGACAGACCCAGGGTGAGGAGGCAGTACCCAGGCTGCCGGGGAACGGACAGCAGCCGGGACGGTTACAGGAGAGGGGAGGGCACCTCTGTGGACCAACGGAGCATGAATGGAGACTGTGGAGGTTTTTGGAAAGGAGATATCCAGTACACAGACTGCAGGAGAGCAGACGGTGCTTGGGAAGGCAAAAGCCAGGATACAGAGGGTAGAAACTATAGGGGGTGTGAGAGGGAGGGCGTTCAATACAGAGATTGCAGTTCTGAATTCAGAGAAGGGCGATACAGAGACGACAGAGTACCTGGGCAGTATAGGGAGAGGGGAAAGCAGTATGGAGAGGGTAGAGGCCCTGGAGACTACAGGGAAGGGGGAAGGTGGTATCAGGAAGACAGAGATCCTAGGGACTACAGTAAGGATGAAAGGCATTATGGGGAAAAAGAAAGGTGGTATAGGCAGGAGAGGGACTCTGAGGAGTATAGGGCAGGCAGGAGGCAGTATAGAGAGGATGGAGGCAATCAAGTACATAGGGAAGGGGAAAAGGGGTATAGAGAGAATGGAGGCTCTGGGGCATATAGAGAGCAGGAAAGGCAGTATATAGGCGTCAGGGACCAAGAAAACCAAGAAGACTTAGAGTGCCACAGGCAGCCCAAAGACCATGTCATGGACCGCAGCAATCTGGACAGAGGTTGTGAAGCTCCTGCATTCACGATCTGGTCCTCAGGAGATGGTAGAGTGAGCCTGGGGTCAGGCACCTGCTACACGCAGTCCAAGATGCAGGACATGGACTATGATGGCTGTGGGGAGCTGGAAGAAGCAGCCCCAGGGCCCGGGATGCCAGCCAGGAGCAACGGCAGAGCAGAGCACTCAAGGGTACGCACAGGCCGGCCAGACTGGAGCCAGGTCTGGGAGCAGGAGGCCGAGGAAACAGGCAAGGCGGGCTCCGTGCTGCAGCGAAACAGCTTCTACAGACGGACGGCTCCCAGTGCGCTGCGGCACTCGGAGTTTGTGCAGACCAGAAAGGAGAAGCGAGGTACATGGGGAAATGCTGGGCAGTTGCCTTGGGTGTGCCTTCGCCTTGCCCTGGCACTGGGGCAGCACTGGGGCTCTGGCACAAGTGGGTGCCTGGCACAGCCAGGCTCTTGTAGGAGACCCTGGGGCTTGCTGAAACGGGCGTCATCATCATTACCCCTCTGTACAGTCATCTACGTGTTCTGCAAGGGCTCTTGCCTCCCTTTTGCAGAGGCCCAGATGGGAGGGAAGCCCAGGCAGCAGAGGCCCACAGCTCACTGCTGTCCTTTCGATTGCTCCTCATCTGTGGCTCGAGTGTTTTGGGTACACCCTAAATCCTGTGGCCCTGATTTGTCTGCTCTCTTAGGGCCCCAGAGAGGTCCCTTATAGGGGAAAGGGTGAGGTGTCCGGGTTATTCCCACTGCCTGTTTTACTTTCATAACCTATCGTGAACAGATTCTGTGTGTAGGAACCAATTCCTGACCCTGCGGAGGGCAAGTATGGCAGCTGTTTGCAGGCAGCACAAAGCAGGAAATAGGGGGGAAGTTGTTGTAGCACTCAGACGTACGCAGAGGGCAAGTACTTGTAATTGCATGAATACACATGGGCAGGACACCGGGGCATCTGTGCATTTGGGGGGGGGCGGGGCTGTTGCAGATAGGAATGGTACCTCCTGCATTGCCTGCCCCTTGGTACCATAGTGGTCCCTTGCCCCTGCTACAGCAGTTGCATGCCCTGTGTCCTGGGTCCCCGAGCCATCCCTGGGTCTCCAGTCCCACCAACCAGCACCCTGGAGCTGGAGACAAACTAAAGCTGGAGGACTCAGGCTGTCTTGGCATGGGCAGAATCATCCCATTGATGCTGTGGCTGGGACAGTCAGCTGCAGACAGCTTTGTGGGGCTTGGCTCATTATTGCAAGAATTAGTGTGTGTTGGGGAAGAGGCAGCAAGGTGGTAGGGTCTGGGCAGAGGGACTGAAGGAGGCTTCTTGGTGGACTGGCCTCCCTGTTGGGCAGCAGCTGTGTGACTGAAAACCTGTTTGCTCCTGCACCCTTTCTGCCACCATCTGTCTCGGGCACCTGTGTGTGAACTCACCGTGAGGGGGGATTGAAACACAAAGGGAAACAGCACTGTAGTGCAGCAGCCAAAGAGGTGGCAGAGCTGGAGGCTGCAGCTGCCTGTCAGCTTAAACAGCGTGAAATTTGTCCTCTGGAGGTATTTGATTAAGCAGGCTCTGCTGGCTGCCATTTCTGCACTCTTGGGCCAGCCTTGTAGGGTGGGACTTTGCTCAACTGTGTCCCCAGAGCAAGGGAGGGGAGAGGCTTTGCAGTGCCAGCATGTCCAAAGGGCAGCGGGGAAGCTAGGAGGAGCCAGGAGGACCAGAGCAGGGGGGGAAATGGCCCACAAAGCCTTAGGAGGCTGGAGCAGTGCTGGCCTGGCCAGCTTTTGCAAGGGTTAGGGGGACAGACTGCAATGCTGGGCGAGCGCCTTGCTCCTCTATGTTAAATATGATGCTGCGTACACCCATGCTTGCATTGGGAGCGGGTGTTGGATTTTTTTTTCCCTGCTGTGGCAGGCTCAGGGGCAGGGGAGTGGCTGCAGGAGGTGTGGGGCGTGATGTCCTCGCCATCAGGGCCGGTGTCCCACAGCAGGGAGGGGAGGAGGAAGGCTCCAGGTGTTCTGTAACACTGTCCGTCCCGTGGCCCATTTCTGGCTGCAACTCCCTGTAACATTACTCCTCCTGCCCTGCTGGGCCACAGTGCTGCACCAGCAACAGCCCTCCTTGGCAAATACACTTTGCTGCTGTAGCTGCCTCAATGTAAGACAGCACCAGCACCTTTTTGCTGTCTCAGCATAAGACCTCACCAGCGTCTGGGAGCCTCCCCAAAAGCCCTCCCATCGCGCTTGGCAGCAGACATCCCCCTGCCCAGCTGGTAGGAAAAAAGTCAGCTCTGTTTTTTCTTGTGTGTGTGCTCCAGGCGCCTTTTCTAATGCTGTCTACTTCTCTCCCAGGTTCCTCCTACTGTCCACAGGGTAACAGAATTCAGGACTTGAAAGCCCTGGTAGAGATGACATGGCCTGATCTTTTCCATAAGCAGGGTTATTACTCTTCTTACAGATTTCTCTGTGGTGCAGCCCCATGACAGCTACTTGGTTAGAGCACCTCTTCGGGTATGAGACTCAGATGTGTCTGCCTGCCACATCAACAGAAAGAGAACCCGCCTATCATAGCTCTGCTGCTTAGTCACCATTACTTTTGCATGTTTTGCATGCTAATGTGTTGCATTTAAGCTCTGAACCCTAACTTTTTTCTACTAAATTAAAGCTCTTTAGTTGATGGTCTTTTCTTCTCAGGCAGTTACTGTAATTCAGTAATTTTTCAGTCTTCAGTTTTTCATAGTGAATAGAGTCGTAAAATACTCCTAGCAAAGACTCACAGGGAGACCTTTCAGTGTTTGTTTTTCCTGTCCTCGCTCATTTTTCAGTTCAGACTCTTAAAACAGTGGACTTCAGAGCTGCATGAGGTGTTCTGGGTAGGTGTCAGCACTTGCTTGCACAGAGGTACATATTGGTGTGCTCCTGTGCCCTTGTCCGAGGACCCCAGTATGCCTCTGCAGATCTTGGAGAACTTGAGTTTTGGACAAAGGATTACACCGCAGAATACAGCCCTGAGTGTGGCTGCATTTCTTGTCCCCATTAATACAGTAATGCATTTGTCTGCATTAAACCTGCTTGGTTTGAATAATTCCATCTTATTCACTCAGTGACTCATATGCCTCATCTTTATTTGCGATCCTGTTGAATTGATGTTCAGTTTTCTATGTGACAGCAGTGATTTTCCATTTACTTTAAAAATATTATATAGGATCAGCTCAAAATACAGTCCTTCCTCCGATTAGGCATGTCATCTTTTCTGGATATTCTCCACTGGCAATGGGGTTTTGAGGTGCCAGTTAGCAAAGTCATATTTCTGCTTTTTAGATGGAAGGAAATAGAATATGTATTGTATAAATATATTTCTGCCTTTTTGCCAAATTTACCAAGAATTTTACTACCTTTGCTTACTTGTGGGATTGCATCATTGAAAGGGTTTCTTTTGTCCTGGGTGGAAATAGAATTCTATTTTTCCTAATTTAAAAATAAAAATGGATTCTTAATTTTGCCATCCATGGATTTTTCTTGATATCTTTCTTTTCTCAGTTTTTCTGTACTTCCAAGGTCCTGGCGTGTCTATTGTCTGGTTTTCTGTATTCATTCATATATTTATTTATATTTGCTGCCTTTATTGAAGCACAGATCCAGGACAGATTTTTCATCAACATTGTTCTCTTTCTTGATTGCATAACCATGTTTTTTATATTATCTATTTAAAGATTTCTTTTCTAGAACTTCCAGCTTTCATTCTTTTTCCCATCAGTGTTTTTGCTCACAGTCACTTTTGTGGATGCTCTGCCTCAGCTTTGAAAGGTTAGCTCTTTGCAGACCATCATATTACTTCACTTTTTTCTGCGTGACCATCCCCTGTTCCCACTGAATGTGGCGGGGCTATGTTGGGGCGATGGCTGTCATCTTACCTGGCATAGAGACCTCCCCACCAAGCAGGCTCTGCACGAGACATCTTTGAGATATCAAGCCGTTCCGGTGGCCTGGGAGAAGTGTCCCCAGCCTATTTCTGTTCAGCTCATTTCTGTGGTTTGTCCAGATTTATCTCCTGCTCCTCGGTCTCGGGACTCTGCCAAGGCCAGTGGCCGAATTCACTTCTGTGGGCTGAAGTCATCTTTTGCCACAGCACTTCTCTGCTGCACCCCCAGCTTTCTCCTAAGGAGCAACAACACACTGAATGTATCTAGTCTGTTGCTTTTGGAGCAGTGGATATATTCTGTTACAGGCTTGTTACCAATGTCCGGAGTGAGAGTTTTCACCCCAGCCAGATCCTGCTCCTGGCAGTGAGTTTATCCTTTTGCTTAGATTAATTATTCCCTGCCCTAGTTTCATCCCCTCTCTTCTCATGGTAGGCAGTGGCTCCTCCCCTCCTGGCGTCCACATACTTCAAATATTTGCAGCTGGTTTGTTTTGTCCTGAGTCACTTCTTGACTCTGCTGAGCTGTGAGCCTGGGGCTGGGCTTGCCTCTCGGCTGGGTGCAGCTCCGTTGGAGATTCATTTACCGAGCTGGTGCGAGGGGTTGTCCTCAGCGTTGATGGGCAGCACGTCCCTCTTCAGATTGCGTTAGCAGCCTGGGCGCCCTGCGAGGCTGCGCTGTGCCACGGGGGATGCTGGCAGGTGAGCCCCAATGAGGAGGAGTCGGGGGGCCATGCAGCCCTTTGGGTGAGCCCCCCAGCCCGTGCGTGATGGACACGCATCCCATTGGATCTGGATCTTCGTGGGTCAACTCTGCTTCCAGAGTGGGGCAGGGAGAAAACCTCAAATTGCACGTGTGCTCCCGCTAGGAGGTTGGGTAGTAAGAATTAGAAGTTTTCTTTGATTGGAAGAAAGTCGGTGACGGTGGCATTTCTGAGATGAGCAGGATGAGCCATGTGATTGCAATATTAAATCATGGCCTCCATGGGAAGGGCAGAGGTGGGAGTGTGCTCCATCTTGACACCTCACTGTCAGGGGCTGGGTTACAAGTCAGTGTTGAATCTCCCATGTGTCAGCAGGCGAACTAGCAAAGCTCAAAAGCAGGTGCTCCTGGGAGGCTGTCGCAGACCAATCCAGAGAGCCAAGGACTTGTTGCAAATTCGCCACAGGGGACAGAGAAAACAATGTTGTTAGAGGTTTTAATTTAGAGAGGTAGATTGCAGAGCTCACACAACCTACAAGAGAACAAAATTTGAGTCTCTGAAAATTGCCATTGAGAACACTGGGTTTGGAAATGTATTTCTGAATGCCCATTTGGCATCCATGTCATGGGTAAACACGAATTTGTCACTGGATTGGAATTTGGTGGCTTCATTAGAAATGCCAGTCCCATTCCTGCAGGCTAACAGAGCCCCCTCCAGCTGTGGTATACCTCTTAGTGCCTCCAAAGTTGATGGGCATGATGACTCAGATTGAAATGTAACATTTAAATAGAAAATCTGTGAAGTAAAATGGAGATCTGTTTAAAAAGCATTTACTAGATGACCAAAACCCACAGCTGTGAAATGGGTGGGTTTAGTTAAATGCTTAATAAGCCTTGTTTAGGGAAAGCTGCTATTAGACATACAAGAATGTGTGACAAACAGGAAAAAAGAAATTGATGGCAATCAACAGAGGTGGTATGAAATACAAAAAGTGAGAGTTTTATTTAAATGTATCAGAAACAAACCCTAAGTATTATACATACTGGTAAGATAGAAGAGCCAAGTATTAAAACCAAATTCTGTATTTGAATTTTTTGAACTGTGAGTGTTTGGAAAGAGGCAGGATGACTTTTGAGTTCACTGCTGAAGGAGGATGCTGGACTAGTGGTAAACAGCAAGAGTCCTAAGAGACTTGGCTGCAGCATAGCCTTGTTTTTAAACAAATCTTGAAATACTCAGAAAGAGCAAGAAGGCCAGAGGAGAATTAATCTGTTTAAGTTTTCAAAATAATGCAAACACTGATACAGTATGAGTGGGTAGAACTGGTGGCCAGCATCGTGCCAGGTCAAGCAAACTGAGCTGATGACTACTATGGGCTTAAAACTTGTGCAGGGAAGGTTTTGATTTTCCTTCCACAGGCAGGGATTTGAGACTTGCAGAGGAAGGGTGCTGTGGAGCTGGCAATCTCATGAGTGTCAGTCAAAGCCTCGCTGCAGGGTGCTCTCTGAAAGGGCTTGACCTAGATTTACTTGCCTGGGATTTGCTTGGTGGAGCGTGGGGAGCTGCTGAATTCGCTGGTGGCGTTGGGCATCCCCAGCTCTGTTTTGGTGAGCTGGAGCCAGACATACCCTGTGGTTGCAGTTTAGCTATGGCTAAAGCTGAGAGCACAGCAGGGTCGTTTGGTGGTGGTACAGTAAATTCCCTGAGATGTCCTGTACAAAGCTTCATCTGGTGGCATTTTGCCTGGGGATAAATGCAAAATCCTATTCTTTGACCAAGGCAAATGTAGTCTTTTCCATTTGTCTTCCTAAATGCTGCTGCATGGGTCATTTCTGGCTGTTGTTCTGGCTGGTCTTCATTTTCAAGATTCTTCCCAGGCCACCCCATGCTATGGTATCAGCTCACCCGCCCACCTTGCCTGGGTTTCACACACCTGTTTGCATTTCAGATTAACACCTTCCTGTTTCTTCCATGTTGCCCTCCCACTTGAGCTTGCTTCCCTGCAAAACAAATGCCATTCCTTAAAAAAAAAAAAAAATCCTTCTTTAAAATAACTCATTTGTTGTTACTTTCTTAACTCTTTGAGCTACAGAGACCTGCTGACTGTATTATTTTGGTGTTTCTTTGTTCCTCCTGTACATTTTTCTGTCTTTTATCCTGTTCAGGCTCCAAGTGCTGTGTCTTGGGCAGGGTATCCCTGTTGGGTGTTTGTAGAGGAGCTTGCACGGCAGGGCCTGGTCTGCTACTGAGGCTTTGCAGATGCTGTGGAAATGCAAACAGCAAATGTTAAACCCAGTGGCTGCTCCCCGGCCCTCCTCACAGACTCCTGCTGCATTTGAGTTGATAAAGTTCATAACTGGGGACTTAACCTGGTGGGGAGCCAAGACAACCATTGACTTAATTGAAACCAGCCTTTCCCCTTATGCAGGGTGACTCTGGTGGGGGTATTTTTAAGGATGCTTGCCAGTAGGAACCAGTGAATCCGGTCTTCCCAATATGCTGTAATTGCTCACTAAATACAGCGCTGGTTGTGCTGCTAAATCCTGCTCTGGGGAGCTGGCCCTTTTGGCTCTCCCCAGGCTCGATTTCAAGGCAGGGCAACAGGGATGCCTGCTTAGAGAGATGAGTATATTCCCTCCCCTGTCGAGGGCATCTTCTGAGCAGGGTTTCAGCTGTGTTTCCCGTTTGCTGCGGTTGAGGGATTGTCTGGAACTGATTTGGAAGTGTGTTCAAGAGGCACACCTGTTCTTCCTCAGCCCAGGTAGCTGCAGGAAGTTGCTGTTTGATGCTGATGCTGCTGGTTTCTATTTGTCACTGCTGCTCTGCAACGGGAGGGACTGGAGACTGGCACAGTTTCGGCTAGTTATGGGCCAAGTTGGTTGTTCCTTCTCTTTCCTGGGCTGTTTCAGTGCAAATAGCTGAGCCTGGCAGAGCAGCAGGCAGGATGCTTAGGCTGAGGCAGAGATTTCCCATCCCACGTTTCACACTGCTGTTGGTTACTGCCGTCACCTGGCAGCGCAAGGCTGGTGGCTGTGGAAGCAGCTGGGAGCACGGGGGTCTCTTAGGGCTGTGCACGGTGAGTGCCAGGGTACCAGGGTAAGTCCCAAGCCCTGCTGGGTGTCCTGCGGAGTCCAACTGAGCCTGCTCTTAGAGCTGAAGCTGATGGCAGGGTTGTCTCCCCCAGCCTCAGCCACTGTTGCCTACAGCTGTAACTGGAGAGGTCAGGGAGGTGGAAGTGCCTGTCCTGCAAAAATTTGTTTTACAAATGCCTGAGCTGGGGCATGTCCACAACTAATACAATCCCATTGAGAGAGAGCAGCTGGAGATCCATAGGAGATGGCTGAAGTGGATGAGCATTTGTCAAATCAGCAGTTGGCCTTATATCAGTTATCTGAGGCAGGCTGGGGTGCTGCAAGGGGCTCGAGGGTCCCATGGGCCTCAGCTCTGCAAAGCAGCCATAAAACAGGGGAGACCTGAGTGTTTCTGGGCCAGACCCTGCCTCAGAGGGGTGTCCTAGGGAGGGGCTAGAGAGGGGCTCTCCCGAATTTGGGGGCTGGGGGAAGGTACTGTTGCTGTAGTTTTGGCCAGAGGGCACATGCTTTTAGAAGCAGGCAGGTGGGGTCGAAAGTGGTTAGCCCCAGGAATCTGCTGGGGGATAAAATGTCTCAATGAAAACTGGAGGGGGCTGGGCCGGCCTGGGAGCTGCAGGTAGGAGTGAAAACCAGGAGGAAAAGCGGCTGCCGGGGGCCTGGGACGGGGAAGAGGAGGGTGGCCAGCTGCCCGCACGCCCCCAGGCCCCGCAGGCAGGGCAGCCCCGCCGGCCCGTGCTGCGCGGCCCGGCACCCAGCCAGGGCACGGCCGGGAGGCTGCTGCGGGGGCGGGGGGGGGGGGGGGGGAAGACGGACAGTGGCCTGGGCACAGAGCAGGCCCCTGGGCTGTACTGGGGGCCTCTCCACTCCCGGGCCCCCTGCCATGGCAGCGTGGCCGCCCACGGGCTGCATCCAGCCACCCCGGGCTTCTGGGTGCCCACCCCGGCCTCTCGGCAAAGGCCGCCGCCGCCCCGGCCCGGCCCTCCGGCCCTGCCTTGCGGTGCTCGCCGCGGTCCAGCTCCAGGCTTTGCCTCCGGCAGCCCCATTGTGGGTGCCGGAGGCCTTTTCAGCCATTCAGATGGAAATGCCGCGGGGCTGGAGAATGGAGACCCTGTTCCCAGCCTGAGGGGAGGGGGCAGCCGCCATTGCTCGGCTGGCAAGAGGGCGAGGAGGGGACCAGGGCTCCCCTCCCCATCGGCTCAGCCCCACGGAGTTTCCTGGAGCGGCAGAGCTGGAGAGCGGGGGTAGGAGAGGCGTCTGGACCCGGCCGGCATTGGGGCACGAGTGTGGAGCAGGTTTGTGTCGCTTGGTGCCTGCTGTCCCAATGCCGGGGCATTGCAGTGTTGCTGGTGCTGCGAGGGCAGGCTGTGGGAGCAGACCTGGGCTCCCTGCTGCCCTGGGGCTGGGAGAGCCAGGATTAGCCCCTCCAGAAAGGTCCCTGCATGGACAGTCCCTCTCTCTAACGGTCCTGTTTGGCAGTCTTACGGGTTGCGTATGCCACAGTTCAGGTGCTACTTGTCCCCTGTCCTTGCATCCTCGCTGGCTGATGCTGATCTTGCTTGTCTGTCTTGCAGAGATGACTCTCCTGTCCTCCCAGACACCATCCCTGGAGACCTCCTCGGCTGCCACTGAGAGCCCAGAGCAAAGGATGCTGGAGAAGAGGTCCAAGGTTATTGAGGAACTGCTCCAGACGGAGCGGGACTATATCCGAGACCTGGAGATGTGCGTGGAGAGGATCATGGTGCCCCTGCAACAGGCACAGGTAGGAGTGTGGGGCCAGCTACGACACAGTACTGGTGGGATGGGGTGAGGATACAGAGTCCACTTGTTCTTGGAGGCAGCCAAGCAGAAGCACAGGAATCCACAGACGAAATTCAGCTATGCTGAGGGGAGCAGGATGGTTCTCACTGCTCCCTGCACTCACAGAAATAGCCCATCTGTTTTGGGATCCTGCTGAGCTCTCACCGTTGCTGAGAGCAAGAGACCTGGCAGCAAGTATCACAGATTCATCTCCTGGGGCGGGAAACGTTCCTCTTCATTTGGTTTGTGGGTTAAATTCAGTGTCAGGAGAAAGAAAATATGGGGTCTTGGCATGGGCACAGAGTTGGTGGGAGGAGAGGAAGAATAACAGGTAAACAGAGTGAGGGATGGATGAAATTTCTGGGAAAGAGGAGGACACTGTGGTAGGACACATAAGGAGTGGGAATTTCAGTGCGCTGGGGGATGAGGGAGTGAGTACAGAGTCACTGTGATGGGAGGAGGTCACACCAGGTGGCTAATGTGAAGCTGAGGACTGGTGGGTTGCAGAAGGGCAAGGGGGGGCTGTTGGGTCTGACTGGGACATGTTCCCCCATCCAGGACATCTCTCTTCCCATTCCCCAGATGCAGAACATAGACTTTGAGGGTCTTTTTGGAAACATCCACGTGGTAATTAGCTTCTCCAAGCAGCTGCTGTCCACCTTGGAGGCTTCAGATGCCATTGGTATGAATTCTGCTGTTACCTTTTCTCAGCAGGCTGGGATGGGCTTTGCTAGTGGTAGGGCAGAACAGTTTAAATGGTGGGAGAGGATCACGGGGCTGGGCTTCCTCCCTACTGGTCCCCATCACTGCTTATCAGTCCAGCAGTGAAGCCTAGGGGGTCTGTGTTGCCCCATGGGTCGCTATGCTGAGAAACATGGTGCCTGTGGCCCTCCATGGCCCCTTACCCCAAAGCAAGCCCCACTTCTCACTCCTGTGCTGCCAGCTTTTGCTGCTCAGGCCTTGGGCAGCCTGTGCCTTTGCTCTCTGTGGTTCCAATGACCAGTGTCCCCGCTTCTCACCCTTGGGAGACCTGGATCAATTGAGCTCTCTGTGCTAGTGGGTGATGAGGAGGCATTCTGGGTGCTCTAGTAGCACTGTCTTCTTGAGCTGTGTGTGGAATAGGGACACTGGGCATCTCACCATGAGACACACCAGTGTTGCTGGAGACAGCTGGGGACCAGGAGACACTGAAGTCCTGCTTTGCTGCTGTCTTCAGGGCCAGTGTTCCTGGCACAGCGTGAAGAGCTGGAGAACGTCTACAGGGTGTATTGCCAGAACCATGATGAGGCCATTGCACTGCTGGAAACCTATGAGAAGGATGAGAAGATGCAGAAACTGCTCCTGGATCTGCTGGATAGCCTCAGGTTGGAGCCTGTGGCTGTGGTAGCCACCAGGCTGGGGTAGGGGGATCAGTCTCCAATATCCCTGCCCCTCTGCCAGCAGTGCTTGGACAGTTCAGGTGATGACTGGAGAGGGGCTGCCGTTGTCACTGCATAGTTGACCAGGGTCTGGGTTCAGATGGCCCCTGCCCCAATGCACAGGTGCTGGGACACCTGTAGGCCCCCCTAAACTCTGAGCAGAAGCCACCAAGGTACAGAGAAGGTGGCATGTCCTGGATTGAGGGCTTCTGTTTCCCAAGCTCTGCCCCACCATGGCTGGTGAGGAAGGAGCCGCTTTGCCTGGCTCAGCGACTACCAGGGCTCCAGCTTGTGGAGGTTAATGCCCCAGGAGCCAGCAGTGCTGGCTGCTGCTCTGGGGGGCCAGGGCTGCCCGCTGCCCTGGCAGCATCACTGTGGGATGGGGTGAAGGCGCTGGCTGTGGGATTGCACGCCTGCCGCCCCATTAACCCATTGCTTTTCTTTGCTTTTTGGCATTCTGTGGGCCGGCAGGAGCCTGTACAGTGAGTGGTAAGTGCATCCTTCCTGTTGGTCCCCGCTTGTCTGTCTGTCTTGGCCTGCCTGCTCCTTTGTAACTAACCTCCTGCCACCGGCTGGGTGCATGTTGGGGGGCCCTAACAGTGCCTTGTGGAGGCACGTCTGGGAGGAGCAGGGTGTCTGTGGCATGATCACAGCAGAGGCAATGTGTGGGCTACACAGGCAGGCAGCACAGGTGATAAGGCGATGGGGGGTCTTGGGCAGGAAACACATTTCAGGAGCAGTGAGCCCCAAGGAGCCAGGAGAGCCCTGCACTGACTGTCTTCCTCAGCACAGTCAGTCTGTCCTGCACTGGGGGACAGATCTGGGCAGCTGGGTGGTGGGACGGAGTCTGAAGCAAGCGGCACTCTGGTAAGTGTGATGCTGTGCCTATGTGGAGTTTCACGGTGGGTCTGGTGATGGAGGGGACCTTGACTGGGAAGGGTCACCTGGTGTGAGTGAGGTCTGGAAACCTGGGGTTGATCTGAGAGCATCAGGAGTTCAGGAGTGCAATATGTTTGGAGATGAGGGTGGGATGACTTAGGGAGTACAGTGGATTTAGAGGCTTTGGTGTTCTGAGTCTGATTGGCATTGGTTTGAGGGAGCAGAATTTGCATGGCAGAGCTGGACTGAAACCTGGTGCATCTCCTTTGTTCCAACTTCCCAGGGGCTGCACAAACTACATTAACCTGGGCTCCTTCCTCATCAAGCCAGTGCAAAGGGTGATGAGGTACCCACTGCTGCTGATGGAGCTACTGAGCGCCACACCCGAGGCTCACCCTGACAAGGCACCGCTCACAGCTGCTGTCCTTGCAGTCAAAGAAATCAACGTCAACATCAACGAATACAAGCGCCGGAAGGACCTGGGTGAGTAGCTGGGTAGTGCTAGGGAGAGAGGAGACAGGAGTGGGTGTGTTGAGGCTGGCGTCTGTCGGCTCCTGAGCCTTACCTGGCAACTACAGTCATGGAGGGAATTTGCTCCCAAAGTCTGTGCCCTCACAGAAGGGTGGTAGAAGAGCTGCATTTAAAAAAATCTGAACATGAGATACAATACTTAAAGTAGCACAGTATACATTTGACTTCAGCTGTTTCTTGTGATACAGAGATATGAAATATATGCAGTTGCTGTCTACATGGCTATTAAATGAAAACAAAAATTATAAGAATTTGTATTTAAAGTTTAAAAATGCAATTTTAAACAAGTAGGGAATTAATCTGCTAGGGCAGTCTCTGTCTTACTGAGACTAAGTTTGAAGGTATATCTGTAGACAGGACAGAGTCACAGAGGTGCTGGCTGCAAGAGCCCTCTGAGGTCTTCTGTCCAGCCTCCTGCTTGGAGCAGGTTTGTCTCCAGTGTTGGCTCTGATCAGCCATGGCTCCCTCCAGCTGATTCTCACTGACCTTCAAGAATGGAGATTTCACAGCCTCTCTGCTGACCTGTGCCAGGGATCCATCACCTTTGAGGTGAAGCTGTGCTCCCTGATCCACCCTGAAGCTCCCAGGCTGCCATCTGTGGCTGCTGCCCGTCCTTGTGTTGCCTGGCACTGCTCAGAGGAGTTTGGCCCCATCACCTTTGTAGCTGCCCTTCAAGTAGCTGCTGGCTGTGAGCAGACCCCCCTCCGGCTCCCCCAGCTCTCCTTGTGGGGCCTGAGCTCTCCCTGTGGGTCAGGAGTTCTGGTTCTCCCACATCTCTCTTGATCTGGGGGCATCAAAACTGGCCACAGTATTCAAGGGCAGCCTCCCCAGGACTGACCGGAGGGAGAAAATTATTCCCTTTGACCTGCCAGCCACCCTCCTTGTTTTCCCTTGGAAGCCCCTGACTTGTGCAAGTCTTCCAGTTTACTCTTTCCACATAGCCCCACTGAAGCTGAAATGACATAGGCTGCCTGTACTGATTGCTCATATTTGCTAAAGAAGCAATATAAATACATTCTGTATGTCCAGTGATTATTGTACACCATTTCCTATGTCATCTTATACTAATGCTATGCATAATCCTATGGAAGAGTTTGAATGGTGGGTCTACAAACTGTAGGTCATATCAAGAGCCAAATAGGGGATTACAGGTGGCACAGTGCTGGATTTCAAGGTGACGTATGGTGTGATATGATACAATATGTGGTGTACTTGGGACTGCAGAGGCTTAGGGAAAGGGAGAACTAACACGGCAATTGTTGATGAGGCACTGTAAGACATGGGCATTGTGCTGAAAAGGGTTCTGATTTCTACATCAATCTCTTTAGTGCTAAAGTACCGGAAGGGGGATGAGGATAGCCTCATGGAGAAGATCTCCAAGCTCAACTTCCACTCTATCATCAAGAAATCCAACCGTGTGAGCAGCCACCTCAAGCATCTCACAGGCTTTGCACCCCAGGTAATGTGCATCAGCTGCCAGATGCACTTAGACCCAGCAGTGCTTCTGCAGTGGTGTCTGCTGTCCCCCCACACCCCTTCCCTGATGAGTAGCTCTCATCCAGGCCAGCAAGGTGGAGTGAGCTTAGGGTCTGAACCACCTATCTCTGCTGTTCAGCCTGTGGGCAGGAGGCCCCACATCTCATACTCTGGGAGGTACTGGAGTCCTGAATTGCCTCCCTTGAGACATATTTCTCTCACAGCTGAAGGATGAAGCCTTTGAAGAGACAGAGAAAAATTTCCGGATGCAGGAGCGGCTGATCAAGTCCTTTATCCGGGACCTTTCCCTCTACCTGCAGCACGTTCGAGTGAGTTGGTCTGGGTGTGATGCCTAATGCGTGGGACTTGCCAAGTACTGCCCCTCCTGCCTGCATGGTGTGTACCTGCAGTGCCGCTGGCCAGTGCTCAGGCCCTCAGCCCTGCCAGGGCCCTCTCTCAGGGTCTGGGCTGCCCTGGGAGGCCTCTTCTCCTGAGCAGCAACCATGGCCATGCTGATTGTGTGTCCCTGGTGCAGGAGTCGGCTTGCATGAAGGCGCTGGCAGCAGTGAGCATGTGGGACCTGTGCACAGAGAAGGGCAGTGGGGACTTGGACCAGTTCCAGAAAGTGAATCGGCTCATCAGTGACCAGCTCTTCTCCAACTTCGTGAGTGAGGCTGTGCTCTTGTGTGCTGGGGGCACCCCTCTGGGGCCCTCCTGCAGATGGGGAGCCCCTGGGAGCCTGCAGGGAGGGTAACACAGCCTGGGAGAGGTGTGAGCACTCCTGTTCGGCTCTTCCTTCTGGAGAGCTTTGATCCCTGTGCATTTATGATGTGTATTGAATGTGTCTGTTATATACACATTTTTTTACAGCACTCTACATGAGTGGTTCAGGTATTTGCCATAATGTTGCCCACACTGGCACATTTATGTAATATGATAGAATAATTCCTGTTGGAAGTTACCTCTGGAGCTCTGGTGGGTGCCATCAGGAAGATGGACCCTGCTGTGTGCTGGAGGGTGAGCTGCTAGTGTTCACCACACAGTGAGAGCGAGCATCTCATCTTACCTGCTCTGCATTTCTGCCCACCAGAAAGAACGGACGGAGCGACTGGTGAGCTCGCCCCTGAACCAGCTGCTGAGCATGTTTGCAGGGCCCCACAAGCTGGTGCAGAAACGCTTTGACAAGCTCCTCGACTTCCACAACTGCACAGAGCGAGCGGAGAAGCTGAAGGACAAGAGAACACTGGATGAGCTGCAGTCAGCCCGCAACAACTACGAGGCCCTCAATGCCCAGCTGCTGGACGAGCTGCCCAAGTTCCTGCGCTTTGCCAAGGAGCTGTTTGCCAGCTGTGTGCGGGGCTATGCCGAGGCACACTGCGACTTCGTGCGCTTGGCCCTGGAGGAGCTGAGACCCCTGTTGTCGGTGGGTTCCTGGAGCACAGCCAGCGCTCTGGGCTCAGTGCAGCACTAATCCCTGCGCAGGGCTTGTCCCTGAGCCTCTCTGGGTCCCATCCCATTGCGGGGGAAACTGTTGCTGCAGTTTCAAGTCCCAGGTGCCTTAGGGAGGGCTCCTGTGGGATGCTGTCAGGGCAGGGATTGTGGGGTCATGATGCAATTGCGTGCAGAGATGGTGAATGCTCTGGCTGCTCCTGGAGCAGTGGGAGGAGAGCATTTGCCTAAGAGAATCTCAGGTCATGAGTTTGGGGACCACTCAGAGCTGGGTCCAGACAGGACTGCAAATCTGGGCCTGATGCAAGTCACAGGCAGGACTCGGAGCCCCTGCTTAGCCTTCTGCTGTAGCTCTTGGCCACTTTTCCCAGCAGCTGTCACCTAACCATGACCTGCAACCCTGCTCTGGTTTCAGTTGCTGAAGGTGTCGGGCAGGGAGGGGAACCTCATTGCCATCTTCCAGGATGAGCACAGTCGAGTCCTCCAGCAGCTCCAGGGCTTCACCTTCTTCCCAGAGTCCCAGGCAGCTCCCAAGAAGCCTTTTGAAAGGAAGAGTGTGGAGCGTCAGTCCGCCCGGCGGCAGCCCCTTGTTGGCTTGGTGAGTTCCCTCTACCCCATGTCAGGGCTTGCAGTGCCCAGGACAACCACTCACACCTGCCTTATTCCTCTGCAGCCTAGCTACCTCCTGCAGTCGGATGACATTCGAGCTGCCCTCCTGGCCCGCTATCCCCCAGACAGTCTCTTCCAGGCAGATCGCAATTTCAATGCTGCCCAAGACCTGGATGTCTCACTGCTGGAAGGAGACATCGTGGGTGTCATCAAGAAGAAGGACCCCATGGGCAGCCAGAATCGCTGGCTCATAGACAATGGGGGTAGGTGGCTGCTCCCTGCCCTTGGTGCCTGCTGTGAGTCCCCTCCTCCGGTCCCCCTGTGCCCCAATATGAGCTCCCTTCCTCTCTCTCTCTGCAGTGACCAAGGGCTTTGTGTACAGCTCCTTTCTGAAGCCCTACAACCCACGCCGTAGCCAGTCAGATGTCTCTGTGGGCAGCCACTCTTCTAACGAGTCAGAGCACAGCAGCTCCTCTCCCCAAAGCAACACCACGCTGACCTTCAGCCCCACTGGGGCGGCTGTCACCTTCACTCAGAAACCCCTGCAGGACTCGGTCTCCCTAGTAGACCCATACCAGTCCCTGCAGCACCCCTCAGAGATGGACTCCCCGTCTCTGCCCCAGCTTGGCTCTGGTGATGGGACAGCCCTGCTGGAGCCTAGTACAGTGACATCTCAGCGCCGCTACAGCCGCTCCGAGCTGGGCTGCAGCCCTGGCTCTCGCAATGGGCACCCTGCCAAAGCGCATCTCAGGCCTGCGCCCTCGGTGGAGGACAGAGACTCTGGGCTGGAGAGCAGCGAGTCAGAGGGCAACCAGGTGAGCCCTCAGCCTCAGGGAGGGGCTGGGGATGCTGAGGGCTGACCTCCTCACTTGAGTTGGGGCTGAATCATCCTCCTCCCTAGCAGTGACCAGGGAAGGGTGGGAGGTGGAGGCTGCTTTGTCCCAAAGGGCTGAGGTAGGGGATGAAACCTTTTCTCCCAGCAGTAGAGGTGTAGAGGCAGAGAATTAGGCTGCAAATGGGGGTGGGCAGGTGGGGGCATCTCTGGCAGAGGCCAGGATGGGGCTTGGGCTGTCACTGTTTGGGAAGAGGAGCAAAAGCCCACACATCCAATGCAATGTGACTGCAAGGCTGTGTGGCATGACCATCCACCTGACACTCTCCTTCTGCCTGGCAGGTCTATTACGCTCTCTATACTTTCAAAGGCCGCAACGCCAACGAGCTGAGTGTGTCAGCTAACCAGAGACTCAGGATCCTGCAGTTTGAGGACATCACGGGCAATCGGGAGTGGTGGCTGGCTGAGGCGCATGGGAAGCAGGGCTATGTGCCCTCCAGTTACATCCGGAAGACAGAGTACACGTGAGGTGGCAGGCAGAAGCCTGCACCCTGTGCCTTGTTCCTGCCGGCACTGCCAAGGGCCTTGGGGAGGCTGACCAGCCCTGCAGCCCCCGCTGCTTGCCCTGAGGCTGCGTCCCTCGCAGCCCTGCAGTGCTCCTGGGCCCCACCACACTGGCTGCTACCTCCCCTTCTGGGGAGGAAGAAGGGTGGGCTGGCAGGGCAGGCAGGAGCAGCTTGTGTGAGGGCAGGGATGAATTCACCTGGGCTGTTTGAGCCTCCTGTGTCCAGCCAGGAGCAGGGGAGCAAAGCTTGGGGCCATGGCCCTGGAGGGTAAGGCTCAACCAAGGCTGAGGAGCTGCTGTGAGTTTAAATTGTGGAAGGCTAATGCTGAGTTTCTGGAGTCCATCTTTAGCCAAGTAGTGTGAAAAGCAACCCAGGCCCTGTGAATGTGCTCCCTGTGCCTTCACGGCAGCAGCAGCAGGAGCCTGGTCTCGTCTGTCTGTGCAGGCCCTCGGGGTGGAACATCTACACACTGCCTGGGGAAGCAGCTCTGAGGTCCACTGAGAGTAGCTGAGCTCCAGGGCTGGGATGGGCCCAGCCTCTGAAAGCCCCCATCGCAGGGGCCTTAGTGGGTGCTTCATCCCCATGCTGGATCTTCCAGGGGCTTGGGCCTCTCCAAGCTCTGCTGCTAGCAGCAGCCATCAGGTTCTCATCTTCCAGGTATCTCCAGTGCTCAAGACCTGTCTTTGCACTGCCATGCCCACCTGGCTGCTCTAGACTGGGGCAGGGCAGAAGACAAAGCACAGTCTGTCCTCCAGCCTGATTTTTGGGGGGGCTCTGACCAGGACTGCCTCACCTGTGCTTTCCTGCAGGGCACTGGAGATGGTGCTGATGTTCTGGGAGGGTAAGACCCTCCCCAGAAGGGATGTGATGCCCTTTGCCAGGGTGGTGTGTCTTACCTGCTGCTGCCATGTCCTGAAAGAGGGAAGCTCCCTTCTCTTGGGACAATATTTGTATCCCCTGTACTGCTGCTCTGTAAATAAAGATTTGCCCTTGTGTATAGGAGGGGCCTGTGCAAGTGTCAGGAGAGCTGGGAGGAGGAGTGCCTGGCCAGTGCTGGGCTAGGAGGGCAAAGCCCACAGGCTTCATGGAGACCCTGCAGGGCTAGGAAGAACATTATCCTTTCAGTGGGGTTCAGAATGCTTCTGCCTTGGTCTTTGTGCTAGCTGCAGCTCAGACACTACGAAACCCTCAGAGGGAAGTTCTTCATTAAGATGAAGTGATTGCGCTGTCCTCTCCCCTGCTGTGTGTTACATGACTTGGCTGAGGCTGCTGGTGGCTTGTGTCGCTCCTGCCACCAGCAAGGGTGAAGGGGTTTGCCCTGCTGTAAGTGGGTAGGCAGCATGCACATGGGCACAGGCTCTCTGTATGCCAGCAGCCGATGTCAGTGCTACAGCTCCTGGCTTCCATGCCCAAAAGCAAAGAAGGGCCAAGAGTTTGTCAACAGTAACCACCAGATTTTGTGCATGTCAGTATGGCATGCACACATGCCTGCACCTCTCCAGCTTCACCACAGTCAGGTTTGTAGTCTGGAGCCACAGCCCAAAATCTGCCCCACTAGATAGCCCCAGGGACTGCCTCATTTGTTGGCGCTACAAAGGGAGCTGTAGCCATAGGGAAGGCAGACAGGCCCTGGCTTCTCCACCTCCACTGCTGGCAAGTAGTGTTCATGCCTGGGTACCACTGTGCAGCTCAAATTTGGTCTCCCCCCCATGTGTGTTTGGATAACCTCTGTTACCATCTTCCCTCAAACACTAGCCAGGTTTGAAGCTAAACTGAGGCTTATTTAGCATGTCTTAAAGTCAGACTTTCAGTTGGAATACTAGAAACAGTTACAAAAGTTTATAACACTCTTAGATTAAACTGTAAATTTCATTCCATAGTGCTAAAGCATATCTGAGCTAGGTTCCCCTGGCATGGTGAAGTACAAAAACTAAGACCCCCCACGGGGGTCATGGTCTCCCATGGCAGAATTTCCCCTCTATACTGGAATAAATTATGCAGCTCCAGACCCTCATGTGCACAGCAAGCAGGGTGGGGTAGCAAGGTTAACAGCTCACTCAAGTCCAGATCCTCTGTCCCGGCCAGCTAAGCCACTCTCTCTGCTCCTCAGCTGCAGAGAGAAATTCCTGGGCAGCCTGGCAGCAGGGAGAAGCTGCTGCCTGCTTGGTGAGTGCCAGTGGGAGGGAGCTGCCAACACACACAGCCGCACACTGCTCTGCTCCACCTACAGCACAGTGGTTTCTATATTCGTGATGCCAGCGTCCTTTGCCAGTGCAGAGAAGACACCATGCTTCTTGAGCAGCTCCTCAGGGCTGTCGTATTCCACAATCCTCCCAGCCTGCAGCACCATCACCCTGGCGGCAGGGAACAAGAAGGCCTGAGCTCCCAGGATCCGAGCTGATAGCACTGCTTGCACCAGCACTACAGCCCCACTGACCCTCCTCCTACAGCCACGTTATGTGGTTCACCTCTCAGCACAGAGGTGAGGGCACAGCTCTCCTCCCAGTGCTGATGGGGTAACACACATAAGATGTCAACAACGCTTCTATAACCTGTTGCTGTAAAGAAGGATGCCCACAGGCGTAACTGCTGCATGGCCATCCTTCCCATCCCTCTGTTCTGTCCTAGAACCTCCATATATTGCTGTCCTGGGAACTGCATCCACCCCTGCCCTTCTCTGCATCCTTGTTTCTGCTGCTGGCCACCTCTCGCCCCATCCTAGGAGTCCCGATCCCCATTCCCCTTGCCCTACAGTACTGCCCCACGCTACCTGTTGCTGTCCATGATGGTATGGAGGCGGTGGGCAATAGTAAGGACAGTGCAGTCAGCAAACTCGCTCCGGATCGTTGTCTGGATTAAATGATCAGTTTCCAGATCTACGGCTGCTGTTGCTTCATCCAGGATGAGGATCTTGGCTTTGCGAAGGAGGGCCCGGGCCAGGCACACCAGCTGCCTCTGCCCAACACTGGGATGAGGTAGGGAACTTGAGTTACTAGGCAGACACCAGCAGAGCTTCTGCACGCTGCCCTGACCACGCTGCCCTGACCCCAACACCATGCCTGCCCAGCCCTCCCTGGCCTTCCCCCAGCTGATCATCTTGCCACCCTGAGCACCACATCCCTCAGCATCTTGCTCTCTGGGCCACCATGGAAGGGTTGGCTCACGCTGGCTCCCTGGCAGCCTTTACTCCTGGACCTTTTTCTCCCATGCTTACTCCCAGAAGCTTCTGTGGCCTCGTCCCTGGACAGCCACTCTGCTGCAGTCTGCTGTTCCAGGCTGGCCCCTGGGACCAGGGAAAGGGGGTGGTGCTGGGCATGCCTCCGCTCCTCTGCTCACCTCAGGTTCTCCCCCGCCTCGCTCACAAGATGCAGCAGCCCCTCAGGAAGGTCTTGCACGTATGTCTTCAGGTGGGCCAGCTCAAGGGCCTTCCAGACCTCCTCGTCCGTGTACTGGTCAAAGGGGTCCAGGTTCATCCGCAAGGTGCCAGAAAAGAGCACAGGGTCCTGCCAGGGACAGCACCATCTTCAGCCACACCACGGCCATTCAGCAGGGCTGAATGTAGCTGCTCCAGACCCCCGAGTTTGGCCACAGCCTGCCTGCCCTGCTGCCTGCAGCTGGGCAGGGGAGGTGGCGATGGCATGCCCACGGGCCATTGGACTCTGCAAGGCACCCAGAGATGCACCAAGGGCAAGGCGGCACCCAGGGAACAGAGCCCGGGGAGGATGTCCAGCAGTGGGGAGGTGGGGTCAGCTCACCTGAGGGATGATGGTGAGGTTCTGGCGCAGGTCATGGAGGCCGATCGTTGCTATATCCACCTCGTCGATGATGATCATCCCTCCAGCGGCCTCCAGCACCCGGAAGAGGCAGTTGGTGAGGGAGGATTTTCCAGCCCCAGTCCGGCCCACAACCCCAACCTGTGGAAGCAGCTGTTTAGACCAGCTGACGGGGTTGAAGAAAACAGGGCAGATGCTCTCCATCTTGGTCTGGTGGGCCTTCGTGCCCTGCATCTGCAATCACCATCTCCCAGATGGTCTCCTTTGGTCCCTGCCCCACAGCTCAAGTCCCCAGGAGCCACGTCCCATCACCGTCCCTCCCCAGACCACAGACCGAAGCTAAGAGGACAGAAACAACTTTAAGACCATGTCACTACAGAAAGGGTAGAGTGAGGGCAGACAGTCCTCACCTTCTCAGTGCTCCCAATATTGCAGGTGATCCCCTGAAGAACCAGCTCCAGTTCAGGTCGGTAACGAACTTTGTAGTCAACAAACTGGATCTCACCTTTGCTGGGCCAGCCATGGGGTGGACGCTTTTCTGTCACCCACGGAGCCTGGGGGCAGAGGAGCATTAGGAGGGGTTGCACCCTGCGATGCTGGCTAGCACCAAGCTGTGCAGCAGGTGTTTGCCTGGACCCTGGTCTCCTCACCTCGTTCTTCACCTTCGTGTACTCGTGTACCCGCTCCACAGCCACAATGTTTGTCTCCAGCTCTGAAGACGTCCGCACCAGCCAGTTCAGTGTCTGGGTCACCTGTGTGGCAGAGCCAGAGGATGCAGAGCTCAGTGGGACCCAGGAACAGCCACCTCCCATCTCAGCTCAGGGACTCAGCCTGGACATGAGCACCCCTGGCCTGGCCCCTAACTCTCCACTCCCCAGCCCTTCAAAAGCTTTGCTACAGCATCTCTGATCCACAGTGGGAATGTGCTCCTCCCCATGGCAGCAAGCATCCCCCTCACACTGGGATGTGTGCTCCCCTGGCTCCATACCAGCTCCCCAGGTGATAGGACACCCCAGCTAATCCCCTTTCTATGGATCAGAGCTGGATGCAAGGCAGCATCCTCCAGCCAGCCCAGAGCCATCAGGGTATTGCTTCCAGAAACAGCCCTGCCCTGGAATAAGAAAAAGCTTTCATTGACTCACATTGAGGGCAGAGGAGACAGAAAGACCCACGATGCCGCCCTCCAAAGTGCCCTTTGAAATCACAGCTAGAAGCGCAGAGAAGAAGACCACCAGGCTTCCAACGAACTCCAGACGGATGGCCAGCCACCTGCACCGGGAGAGCACGGCTGAGGGGTGGTGGGAGAGGCATCTGCCTGCACCCAACACAGGGCCCACCAGTGAGACAAGCACCCCACCAGCATCCCTGCACACCCAGCGCTGAGCACTGTACACAGGGTACCTGCACCTACACAGCATGTGATTTGTAGCCAATTCTGCAAGCAGGTTCATTTTATCTGTCAGCCCCTGTGTCTCACACACAACCTCCTGTGCTGGTAATGCCATGTATCAGAGGAGCCCCAACTGTACAACCCTCACATACCCTAAGTATCTACCCCATAACACGTCAACACCAGATACTGTCCCCATCGCGCTCCCACCTGGCCTGGAGCATTGGCCTCTTCCCAGAACCCACCAAGAGCATCTCAGCCCTTGACAGCACAGCTCACTCTGCCCAGGCTCTGGACATTTCTAGGGGGCCACACTCTGGCTTTCAAAATCACCCTAAAACAACTCCTTCCCACAGATGGTGTCCCTATCCCAAGCTCCCCCAGTTCCTACACAGACTCTCAATCCTGAGATCAAGAGGGAGAACTGCAGCGTCTCAGGGACCCAGAAGCTGCTGGGCAGAGGTGCTGCAGGCTGTGCTGTGACATGAGGAATAAAACTCACCTATTTGAGACTATCCAGGCATAAACACTTTTCTGATTGATGTCCATGGTGCTCTCATTCTGCTGCAGGAATCGTTCTTGGTGTCCAAAGGCGCGGATCACAGAAAGCCCTGACACTGTCTCGCCAAAGTGGGAGTAGATGGGAGACCTAGTTACAGAGTCCAGACGCCTTAGCTGGCGTGACGTGGAGACATAGAAGCGCTGAAATGAGGGACACAGCTTGGTTACCAACATAAAGTTCAGCAGCAGCAAAGGTACTGCTCCAAGCAGGGCAGAAGCTTCTCTCAAGCCACGGTTACTCACCAGCACAAAATAGTAGAAGATGCTCAAGGGAATGATAACGAGAGCGAAGAATGGGGTGGCCAGGGAGATCATGAGTAATGTGCTAATGATGGCCATGAAACAGGAGAGCCAGCTGCGGAAGGACATGGGAATGGTCTCATCTATCGTGAAGATGTCCTGGAGCATACAAAGAAGTGTGGAGAAGCAGTCAGTGACCCCAGAAAGAGGGAGAAACCCAAAGGCCCCACACATACAGGGTTCCTACACATTCATGTGGTAACAGTGCCAGACACTTGCAGAAATATTGGATGACACTGGATTGGTGTTAGGGTCACAACCCCATTTAGGGCCACAGCTCAGCTTGGGAACAGCTGATTTAACAGAGAAGCTTTCTCCAATATTCCCCTTTTGCACAGACCAGCTTTGGGAACTGTATCTTCATCTGGACCCAGGATGCAGGAGCAGAAATTGAGGCAGAAAGAGGGACAGGGCTGACTCCAGGTCCACACAGGTGCACTCAGGTCTCCAGCTGGTCATCATCTGTCTCCTAGCTGGGCACCACATACTCCCTCATCTCAGAGTAAACCCAGCAGGCCCATAGGCTTGATCTCAAGAGAGATTTTTATTCCCCAAAATCAAGAGGTGGCACCAAAGGAAGAAGTGGAGTGGCAGCACACTTGAAACTCCCTGTCTGTATTCTCCCTCCTTTCTCATTTTCTCTTTGTTTTATGAGCTTCATTTACATAGCAAAGACTGTATATTTTGCTGAGAGTCCATAACCAGAAGGACAGCTCGTTACGGGACATGAGCTCTAGGCTCCTACCTCTCTTGGTAATCTACTCTGGACCCTCTTCAGTTTCTCCACATCCCTCTTGACCAGCTGGCCCCAAAACGGGACACAGCATCCAGGTGTGACCTCCCTAGCACTGAGCAGAGGAGATGATAACTTCCTGTGATTTGCTGGCCACTCTCCTCCTAGTATAGCCCAGGAGGCTGTTTGCCTCACAGTTGGCCATGCATCCACTATGCCCTTCTGGTCCCTTCCAGGCCCTGATCTGGGCTCATCTGTGCAGCGCTGAACAGCAACAGGGTTATGTCACCGTGCAACACTCTCCAGACCTGCTGGAACAAGCACCTCCTCCATACTGGGGCTGTTCTCTTACCTTGGCAAACCTATTCACAATGCGGCCAGTCGGGGTCGTGTCAAAAAAGCTCATGGGCACACGCAGGATGTTGCTGAGCAGTTGCTGATGCATAACCCGGGAGGCTCGCATGGCACCACGAGCAGACAGGATGGTTGCAAAGAGCAGGAAGAGAGCTGCAAGGAAAGCACAGGGCGGTCATCACCAGCTCATGTGTGATACTGGCTCCAGGCACCCTTTGGCTCAAGAGACACATGAAGCAGCTCCAAACCAGCAGCTCTGTAGCAAGCTGCTGTGACGGTCCTGCATCCCACCTTCTTGGAAGGCCCCAGTAACTGCATCCCACCACAGGGGAAGAATGCTAAACCTTTTGGAAACCCTTGGGCCCTTGCACTATCTCCAAACTGATTAAGGACAGTGATCTTCAACCTAAGGGGGCAACACAGACTTCTTGGGGCAATTTATGCTGGCTTCAGACTGCTATCTGTCCCCAGATCTGCCAGGAACTGGAAGGAAGGCAGCAGCGGGCAAATTAACACAATGGTGGGTCCCCTGCTCCTTGCTGCACTGCTGGCTGCAGGCCTTGCAAGCCATATCCCTTCTGGACCACGCAGCTGAGGTGAGCAGGATCCCTTGTGCTCCCATACTCACCTTGTGACACCCCCAGCACCCCAAAGACACCGATCCGCAGGTCCCGCTGCTCTGTGGGATAGGTCTGGTTCAGGTAGTGCTGCGCATCGTCAGTCCAGGCACTGAGCCACAGGTTAGTCCCCACGAAGGCGACGTACTGTCCAACGTAGCCCATGGCAACCCAGAAAGAATACCACAAGCCAACTGCATGCAGGTACCGCAGGTACATGGAGAACTTCACCTGTGGACCAATTCAGCCCATCACCGCTGCCCAGCAAATGGTGGCCAGTGACACCCAGCACAGCCCTGGGACTCCTGCCTTGCTACCCACAGAGCTCCCCTCCACCACCCTGCCCACCAGTCCCAGGCAGTCTGTCTCCTTCAGTGTCTCTTGGCTGCAGTGGGGCCACAGACAGACAGCACCGGCTTCTATGAGCCACAGTCAGGGTCTTGTAGCACTGAGCCAGGGCAGCACAGTGCTTCATCCATCCATCCTCCTCACCTTGCCGGTTTCCACAGCTTCTTTCTCAATCAGTTGCTGGCCTTTCAGCTTCTTGGGGGGCTCCTCCTGGGCCTTCTTCCAGGAATTGGTGCTGCTTTTACTAAGGCTGCAGGGAAGTGATGGGCATCATGGTCACAGGGTGCTCTCCTGGGGGTCCATGCCCATGGTGCATTGGGACTCCAGTGCTGGAGCCCTCTGGGAAATAATGTCCTAACTGGGGCAGCTTTGAATGAGCCTTGTGGAAGCCCTAGGCATTTGCAGCTCTGAAATCATAGCCCTTACCCCCAAAAGCAGGACCAGCCAGCAGCAGGAGATTCAAGGAAGACTACAGAGTAAGGCTGTGACTCACTAATGTAAGTAAAGGCAAGATCAGATGCTCCTGACCCAGTCCAGCTGGTGGTAGGAGCAAGTAGGGAGGCTTCCAGCCTCTTCTCTGCAGGAACCCTCTCCCCTAAGGAGCAATGCAGGGGCCAGGGGAGGGAGCTGAGAGCTCAGGTCGAGTTCCCACCTGCGACTGAGCTCTCTCTGACGGATGCTGGCGTCACGCTTCAGGGTCATGGTCACCACATCATCCGGACCCTCCTCCACACAAGGCTCAATGTCTTCATCACCCTGCTCTTCATCCCCAGCTAAAGCAACAGCTACAAGCACAGGGATGAGGGAAGGTAGGGTCAAGCACGGAGGACAGAGCAGATCCCATGCACCACACCTCTGCTGCATGCAGCTCCGCTCCACACCCCAGGCCCAGGCTGTGTCCTACCACCACACGTCACACCTTCTCCAACCCTGCTGCAAGCCCAGTACAGCAGGAGGAAGAAATCTGTTGTGCTGGAGAGAGAACTGAGAGGGGACTTAAGGCTAAAGGCCTTCATGGAGGCAGTCCCTGCTGCTGACTTATCCCAGTGCCACTGGTGGGACATAGAGCAGAGATTTGTGCTAGTTTAGTAGGTGCACGATCTGGTAGGTCATGTCACTCCAGTTCAGGAGCATCTCTTTGAGCAGGTGGAGATGGGTCCTGTGGGGATGAACTGGGAATAGCCAGGCTTTGGCTGGACGACTGGGCTGTGCCCCAGCAGGATGAGCATCCACCTGACCTGACACCACTCCTCCCTACAGCACTGGGGGACATGATAAAGGTGAAATGTTATCCGACAGCACGTTTAGAATAAACCAAAGGATCCTTCTCACTCCAGCATCACTAAGGTATGGAGCCTGTTGCCACATAAGATTATGGGACCCATAAACAAACTAAAAAGAGAGTGAAAAAATTAGGCAGGTCCTTCACTGGCTCTTCAACACCATGTCTGGATGCAAATCTTGGGCAGAATGTGCTTGTGCCACTGATTGCCAGAAGGTGGGAAGGATTCACAGCAGCCACCACTGGGGCCTGGGCTGGATAGAACCAGGTCAGACTGATGGATCAGGTCCTGGGGTTTTCACAACCCCAAGACATATGCATGGCCCCTCTAACTGCTGCAGCCCTGTTGTGTTCCCAGTACCTGTGGTATTCTTCTCTGAAGCATCCTCCTCTTGGCTGCCGTACAAGTTCAGGAACTGGGCAAAGGCCCCCCTGTTTGCAAGCAGGGTGCTGTAGGAGCCGTGCTCAGACACTACTCCTGCCACCAGCACCACGATGTTATCGACCTGGGGCAGGAAACTGATACTGTGCGTCACCAAGATCCGTGTCTGCAACAAAGTGATTGCAGGGTAGTGAGCATCAGAGCACCCCTTGCCCCCCAGCCAAGGGCTTGCAGGCTCTCCATCCCCTACCTGGGGACCTCTCTTCTTATCACTGCCTGGCTACAGGGACACGGGCACCCCTCTGGGGACCCATGAGGCCTCTCCTGCCTGCTGCAGCCCCACGTGAAAGCCACAGGACCCCTCTCTGTCCCAAGCAAGCAACCTCAGCTTTCCATGGATGGCCAACACCATGCCAGTGCCATTCCTGCCTGGCCAGGTGGTGGGGACGAGGGCAGGGGTGCTCACCTTCTTTTGCAGCAGCCCTTTTGGCCCCAGCACATGCTCGAAGAGGTACTTGCCAACATGAGCATCCACGGCAGACAGGGGGTCATCCAGGACATAGATGTCTGCGTTGCTGTACACTGCCCGGGCCAGGCTGACTCGCTGCTTCTGGCCCCCACTCAGGTTAATGCCCTGGAAGGGAAGGGACCTCTCTGAGCACGGGGCCAGCACAGGGCAACAGCTCTGTCCTCTGCTGCAGGTGCTACGGGAAACCCACAGCGCCCAAGGCTGATACCTTCTCTCCAATCTCTGTCTGGTCACCTGCAGGCAGCAGTTCCAGGTCTGGAAGGAGGGCACAGGCCTTGATGACCTGCTGATACCTGGCTTCATCCAGTTCTGACCCAAAAAGGATGTTGTCTTTCAGTGTGGCGTTCTGGATCCAGGCCTGCTGGGGTACGTAGGCCAGGGAGCCCTGGAAAGAGAGACACAAGAACAGCTACCTCGTCAGAGCATCAGCCTGAGCACCGCCACCTCCTGCAGCCTGCCCTTGCCCTGAGCCACCGCTCCGGGAACAGTCCTGCCCTGATGCCTCCCCATTGAGCTCCCAAGCAGCCCCACAGCCCCCTGCGCCAGCTGACTCCTCTCACCTGGATGTTGACGTGTCCCTTGATATTCTCCATCTCCCCGAGCATGGCTGACACCAGCGAAGATTTGCCTGAGCCCACAGCCCCCACCACGGCCACCAGGCTCCCAGGTGCGATGTCCAGGGTGACACTGCAAAGACATGAGGGCTGAGGAAGCAGCACTGCCAGGTCACCCGCCGGCTCCTGCGTGGGACCAGCACAGAGTAGCGTCTCTGGGGCACTCGCTTCTAGCAGCGCCGTGAGAGGCGATTGCCATCCCCAGCTAACAACATAGAAAGGCCCCCACTCCCCACCCATCTGCCCTCAACATGGCGCAGAGCACTCACTCTCTTATCGCCGCATTGCCGTCCTGCTCCCAGGCAAAGGTGGCCTCCGAGAAACGCACAGCGCTGCCTGTCAGCAGAAAGCCATCCCTCAGGGCGGGGAAAGCCCAGGGTTGGGCCAGCCTGTGACCCACAGGGAGCAACCTGGAGGTTCACCTGCCTGCAATGGGGTTGTGGTGGATAGCCGAGGTGTCCAGGTCTTCTCTGCCCAGGTAGCGCTCCAGCCTCGCAGTCGACACATTGGTCTGCCATAGAAGAAAGAGGATGGCATGTGGGCATGGGGCGTAGCTGGGCGGGCTGGCAGGAGCCCCGTAAGCAGAGCCCCCCAGACACAGCCCCCACCCAAGCACCAGCCCCAACCTCTGAGCCCCAAGCCTGTGTCACATACGGGAGTCCTGTCTGACCCCACTGCCAGCAGAGTCCCACGCACTGACCCCTGGGTGTCCGAGGCCCAGCTCCATCACACACCTGAGCCTCATGTGTTGGTTTGGGCAGAGGTATCATAAGATCCCCCTGCACCCCCTGTCCTTTTTTAAGGCTGACCTGCACCAAGGAAGAAAGGACCAAGGGCAGCATGGCCATGGGGAAGCGCAGCACGTTGAAAAGGGAGATGGCAGTAAAGGCTTTCTGTGCATCCAGGATGTTGTTCTCATCCACCAGCACGTAAACAGCAAAGCTGGCCAAGGAGACCTAGCAGAGATGGCAGAAAAAGCCACCATCAGTGTGGTTGTGTGCAGCCCAGACTCTCATGCTCCCCTAAGGCCTCAGCAGTGCCTTCCTGCTGGGGACCTGTTTCCCTCCTGCTTTCTTTCTCTATTGGGCTCCATCTCACCACTCTGATGGGACCCCTTTCTACCACAGCTCTCCTGCCAGCAGCCAGGACCATACTTTGCATCCCAGGCATCTGTCAGCCAGCCCCTTCCTCACTGCAGGAGCACTCCAGCTGAGGTTCCCAGTCTTTCCCATCCCCATGGACACAGCCCTCCCCAGCCCTGTTGGTACTCACCAGGAAGGGGGCACATGTGAACAGGAAGATAGAGATTGACTGCAGGTAACTGAAGTTCACCAAGTCCTTGAGCTCACGTGCCCGGACCTCATTGACTCGCTTCTCAAATGAGGGCTCCCAGGCAAAAAGCTTCAGGATCTGTGAGATGAGCAAGGTGAGCGGGTGCTGGCCTCATGGGAATGCCCACCTCCACATTCAGCTCACTGGTGGCCAGCACCTCTGTCACCAGCTCCTGGCTTGCTCAGAAGCCTGCTTGGCCACTGCATCTCCCCTCTCCTGTCCTGCCTCATAGCACTTCCCCACAGCATTCCCACTCCCTCATCCTCAGCTTACAGGTCACTGCCAGCCCCTCTGCCACCATGGCAGCCTGCTCACCACCACAGCCATCCAGGAAACCCCCAGAAAACCCCCTCTTGGCTCCCAAGTCTTGGTCCAGGTATCCAGAGCTCCTTCCCAGCCAACCTTTCAAAAGGTCGGGAAGCCAAGGGAATTGCAGAGACTGAGGCTTGGCTACCCCAGACACAGAGGCCCCAAGCTAGACTATAATGCTGGTGCTGTAGGGCAGGTGTGCTGCCTCCAGGTACAGTGCACCAAGAAGAGGGGTGCAAGAGCTGCCGGGGGGGGTCTCACTCCGCTTCTCACCTTGATTCCATTGAGGATTTCATTCATTGTTTTCATGCGTTCATCCTTGTTCTTCATGTTCCTCACCTACAAACAGAAGAGCCAGAGGTCACCTAAACCAGACAGCAACTCACCCTTGGAAATATAGCCGGGCTGCAACAGGTAAGGGAAGGGTGGGCTCCAGAGCCCAGAGAAGCCATCCCACAAAGCTGGACCTTGGCTCCCTGGGGCTCTGGACAACCAGGGAAAAACCAGTACCCTGTTGTTAAGTAGAAGCTAAAGCTTTATGTTATGGCTGGTAATATCTTGCTTTCAGTCCTCAAGGCTGCTGTCAAACACAAGACTGCAGCACGGAGCACTGTTCAAGTTCTGCTGTGATGGTAGAACAGGTCTCACATGCCTCCTGCTCATCTCAGCTGATCACCCCCCGGCTCAGGCTAGAGGCATGCCCAGCCCAAGTCAGATGAACTTCCTAGGCTGGGAAAGATCTGCAGCATAACAGGGTAGAGTAGGGGAGTGCGGAAAATGAGTGAGGAGAGCAACAGTGGGCCTCAGGAGTGGGAGGCCAGGGAGGATCTTGAACCCACCACTGACCTGGATGGTTTTGGCCTTGGCAACCAGGAACCCATTTATGGGGATGAGCAGCACAATAACTGCGATGCCAGCCAGAACAGAGGGGCCCAGCTCTCTCCAGAGGAAGACAATGGACAGGATAATTTGCAGGGGGGATGACCACAGCTGGTGAACAAAGTTGGCCGTGTCCATGAACCTCTGGGCATCAGCTGACATCAGATTCACAGTCTCTCCCACCGTGGACTCCTTGCGGGTGGCACTGGACATGGTGAGTGCCTGGAGAGAGAAAGCATAGTCACCGCAAGCCAGTCTGGGAGCAGCCTGGCTGCCAGCAGCAGGGCACAGAGCAGGGAATTAGCAGGCCAGGCTGAAACTGCTCCTGGGTTTGCTCCAGGTGCCTCTCTGCTGGCCACAGGAGCTGTCACCACAGCCTGCACACCAGGAGCCACTGGATGCTGGAGGCAAAGAAACACATCCCCACTCAGGGATCCTAGCAGAGCTGCCTTAGGTGTTGCACTGCTCTGAAGAGAAACCTCCCTCAGCCCCTGGTAGCTGTCAAACACATGACTACAGCACCCAGGTCCCAGGCAGAACTAGCACCCAGAGTGTCCTCAGTGCTGGGTGAGTGTCCCACAAGCCAAACTCTCCCCATTGCCTTCCTGGGAAGTAAAGGTCATATACCCCACTTACTCCAGGTTGATGGGGTAGGCAATGGATGCCAGTATCCCCAGCCCAGCTTGGACAAAGCCATCAGGGGTGATGACAGGGCCATACCAACCTTCTTGTAGATGGCAGCAATGAGACTGGCACGCACATTTATGCCAAGCTGGAAGCACAAGCTGAAGTACTGCTGCAGGCAGAGGGACTGGATCAGTGCTGTCAGGAAGAGCAGGATGGCATACAGATAGCCTTGCCAGGCAAAGGACTCCTCATCCGACACAAAGGCGATCAGCAGCCTGGAGGGTAAAGAAGCCCATGAGACCCCCACCCTACTGAGACAGACGTGAGCAGGATGCTCCAAACCAATGCAGGAAGAGCATCCTCACAAGAGTGGTGACAAAGACCCTGCCCCAGACACCTGGCTTGATGCTCAGCAAGCTGGGGATCCCTGTTCTGCTGAGTGTCCCTGTTCTGCCAGGGATGCTACATTTCACATTCAGCAGTGGGTCACTAATATCAGATCATCCACAGAGACTGTGTGGCTCTGCAAAACAAACTGGGCAGGTCCTGTTGGGCTGAGCTGGACTGACTCATGAAGGGCCCCAAAGAAGAGCCAGGACTGTCTCCAGCGAGGGAGCAGGACTGCATGAGAAAGGATGTAGGGAGCAGGGAGCAAGGTATCACCCGTAAGAGCTGGCAGCCAGCTCAGATCAGTTCTTCATTAAACTGTAACCCAACACATTCTCACAGCTTTGGTGAGGGCACAAAAAGTCCCCAGGGTGTGGGGCTGGGAGAGGTACACATATGGAGATGGTGGGGTTGGATGCAGTGCACATAGGGAAGTGGTGGGGCTGGGTGCAAAGCCAGGACATGGACAAGGGCATGGGCATGGACAGGGACAGAAAGGACTCACTTCAGCAGCTGGGGGCTGACGAACACAAGTCCATCATGCACCAGCTTGAAAGCCACCGATAGCAGGAGGTTCTGCCAGAAGGTCTTGCACAGGGTTTTCACCAACCAGCCCCGGGGGAAATCCTTGCGAGGGTCAGAGTCCCCTTTGTCTCCCTTCTTCTTCCTCTTCGGCTGCTTTTCCTCCTAGAGGGAAGCCCACACAGAAGTAAAGGAGCTGGTTGTACAGGCTTCCTGCACCTGGAAGGATGCTTCCAGGGCAGCGCCACAGACCCCAGATCAGGTATTGTTATGAATGAAGCCTTAGCTTCACCTCCTGTCATATTCCCTCTCGCTGATTTCTGCTCATGTCATACACCCCCAGTACTAACACCTCTCTTGTATACCAAAGACAATTGTTGCAAACCCCAGACCAGGCTGAACCTCTCAGGCCAAAAATCAGGCACCCCAGGAAGAATCTGAGGCCAAGGGTGATCATAGAGTGATGTTCACTCTGACCTCATTACTGGGAGGTATCTGGGGTAGGGAGAGACAGAGATAAGGGAGCTGCTTGTACTGCAGACTTGAGGGACGTTCCTGTCCTTCTGTAGGGCAGAAGGATGGAGACTTTCTTGGTCTCGCAAAACACGGGGATCTGCCGAGGACAGGGAATACCCTGTCATGGGTTCCCCCATCCTTGCCTATGGCCCTGCAGAATCAAAGAGGGGAAAACCCAGCAAAGGGGGCTGCAGGGAGGTGAGGTGACCCTACACCCCAAGGCTGGACCTGGATCTCTCAGTCCCATGCAAGGCCAAGAGTAGGAAGGGATTTACCAGCACCAGGATGTCTTGGCTCTGGGCCTTGCTCATGTTGTTCCCATGGTCTGGGTCACCTTCCCGGCGTCTTTTCTTGCGTTTACGTTTCTCCAGTTCTGCTTGGGCCTTCCTCACCGCAGTCTTCATGTTCTTCTCCAAAACAGCATAAATAGCCTGCGTCTTGTCTTTACCTTTCAATTCCCAGATATCCTCTATCTCCAAGGGTTTGCGATAGCCCTTGAAAACCATGCTGTGGGGCAGAGAAATCTCTCCTTAGCAAGTTTCCTGTACTACACCTGTTGGAGAGTCCTTGCTGCAAATGCAGAGCCTTTACACCCAGACTGGCCCCAACCTCAGGCTGCACCGAATGTGGTGCCTCTCACAACTAACTCCAAGCAGCCTGTGCTGCAGGCTCCCCCAGACAGGGTTGGGCCAGCCCTAAAGCATGCCTGCAGTTTGCCAGCCCAACCTCCCACAGAGCCCTGCTTACCTTGTGTACCATTCAAAGGTGATGGAGCTCAGGAAGGAGGCTGTCACCTCTGGGTTCTAGGGCACAAAGCAAAGTGCGTATCAAGAGATCATTGATGCTGAGAGGTGGTGTTGACAAGAGTTGACTCAGCACCCCCAGCCATTAAGAAACCTGAGGTTTCAAACTGTGCCAGCTCCAGCCCCAGGAATCCCATTTCACAGCCAGAAGCAGCCTCCCCTTGGACATATGTGCCAAAGACCCAGGCTGCAGGCTCCAGCTCTCACTGTGCCCCTTGCTGAAGCCCCAAGGTCTTCCCTCCCACAGGGGCCAGGAGGAGTCTCTTCATGGAGCCCACCCTGCCCTGCACAACGCCAGCCAGGATGCGGTACCCCAAGCCCACTCCCGCAGGGACCTCGCACCTTCTTCGTGATTTCCTTTGTTTCTGGGGCAACGTCTGAGAAGCCCGAGACAAGAAAAAGCAGCAGCTGGAGCCCATAGGAGATGAAGAAAAGGACAAACCGTGGCATGTCAGAGATTGGTGCCTGCAGGAATGGAGAGCCCAGAGTGACTGCTGGGGCTTGTCTCAAGGCCACCTGGCACTCAGAGACAAGATCCATGCCCAGGACAGCAAACAAGACTGGGCCCAACAGGGCAGTGCAAAACTTGCTCTGGCTCCTGGCTCAGCTTCCCTTCACTACGCCTCCCTGCTTCTTCCTGTCCTCCTCCCATAAGTCCGTAAGGGGATAGATTGGTCCTGGAGAGCTTATGCCACCCCAAAGAGACAGGATGAATTCAAACAGCAATTCCTTCTCAGGTCTCTTCTGGTTCCCCAGGGTCCTTAGGGCAGCTGGGACCTCAGTGATACCACTGAGAACTTGTCAAGAGATGAAGTCTGGAGGGACTTTCTTTGGGGACAGAACAAGACCATGGGGAAGCACAGAGCTTCCTGCCAAACCCAACCTGCAGGGCTCTCCGGAGGAGTGACTGGAATGGCAATATCCCACAGAGCAGGGACAGTGTCCAGAAGCAGAAAAGTATCCCCGAGTCTCTGCGCAAGCAGAAGCGTCGTGCATCATGGATCAGCAGGACCAGGAGCTGGGGGAAGGAAAATCAGTCAGAGGTTCAGGTAGGGCTGCAGGACTCAGTCTGGGCTTTAAATGTGCCTTTGGAGCATGTGTCCTGGGATACCAGCACGTGTGATCTGCTGGGATTCACTGCCTAGAAGACACTGAGCTCCCAGTGCCTGAGGTCACTGTCAACCCTACATAAGCTTTGGAGTTAATCCTACAGGGCAAAGGTTTATTTCAGGAAGACATAAGATCAGGCTCCTCATAAGAAAAGCAAGGTCTGAAGACACCCTGACATTACAGCAGGGCACTATTTCTCTTTTTAGCTGTTGTCACCCCAGATTCTCAGATAATGCCCAGCTGTGAGGAGTCACACCCTGTCTCCTGCATATTGCCTCCAGACCTGGAATTAAAGCCAGATCAGAGACCCAGCAGTGCAGCCTCCTCTGGGCAGTCTCCTTGGCTTACAATCTCACATGAACTCTGCACGTGAAACTAAATGACATGACAAAATACAAAGGACAGCAAACTGGGGTGTTACTTTTGCTTTTAAGTGTAGTTCCTGAGAGTTATGGCTTTGTAAAGACTGTTAGAATATCCCATGTCTCGTACAAGATATCTGCAACTTCCAAGCACATATTCCATCAAGCTAATAGCCCCTGTGTCCTCAGCTTTCTCTCTGCCTGGGTATCCTGTCGCACTTCTCGACTCTCCACACAAAACTGAGCCGCAACCCATGGGAAGCTCTGAGACATCAGAGCAGCAAGCCATGGTCCGATGTTAATGCTATGCAATCAGTCCTGTGAAACCCATACTGCTGCTACTGAGGCTTCTGCCAGAAAGCTCAGCTGTGCTCACAGGCATAGTATCTATCCCAGTTTTAAGGACAAAAGGAGGGAGCACTGTACAACCAGACACCCACCCTCAACCTATCCCCCTTGTGCACCACCGACAGATGTTCAGGGCTAGTCCCTCCCCATCCTCCAGGCCATGCTTCCCTTGTGGACGCAGCTTCCAGCTGATCTCTGCTATGGGAAGTTTTCTGCTGCTTAGCCTCATGGTCTCACACCCTGTCTCTCTAGTGACACAGCACATTTACCGGCTGATCCCTTACCCAGGTAGCAACGTACAGGCTGGGGTTTGTGTACTGGACAGCTGGCAGGGGGGCCTGCTCTGTGTCCTCTACAAACGCCAGGGCCAACTCTGCCGCTGCCGTCAGCATCAGCAAGGTAGCCAGCACCTGCGGGGAGAGGTGAGCAGCCGTGAGGGGAGACCCAGCCCATCGTGCACACGGGAACCACTGGGAGACAGCACAGTTGGGCATAAAAGCACAGTGTCCCATACACCGTTACACCCTTTCCAACTCAAACCTGGCCCGGGAAACCTTTCTAGGGCCCTGTGAAGCTGCAGCACTTCCACAGGAGCACTGCCATCATTTTAAGCTTGGAGGATAACAGCCCACAAGATGAGAAGCCCCTGTACACACCTCTGCCCCCCCTCCCAGTGCATCCCAGCCCTGTTATGCCCTCTGTCCCAGACATGCCTCGTCCCGGGCCCCCCTTTACATTTCTGTCCCAGATGGTGCCCTAGCGCATTGCTCCTTCTCTCCTACATTTCTCATCTCTCCATCCCACACCTGACTCCAGCCAGAGGCTTTCCACCACCCCTCCACCCCGGGCTGCTCCAGCCTGCCCTCTGCGCCCCCTCACCCCCACTCTACCTGTTTGATGATGTAGAGTTTGGTCACAGATGATTTCTTGGCTCTGGATTTGCACATGGGCAGGACCTGCCATGGAGCCAAAATCCAGAAGAAGCCAAGGGGGACCCAGACCAGCACAGTCTGCTGGAAGCACACAGGCAGGTCGGCATCTGGACGAGTGAGGTAGGAGGCGTTCTGGGGGCAGCAAGGACAGACAGCCAAGTCACTTGGGATGGCCTGACCCTCACCTGGCTCAGGGCACAAGAGCCACCACTCCTATAGCTCCTGCCCACCCTGCTCCATCCCATCGCACCCCTCTCCTCAACACCTACTTTCCTGGCTGAGCATTTCAGCACTCAGCCAAGGTCCCAGGTGATGTCCCCCTACTCATCTATCTGCCTGAACGTGGAAGGGCCTCCCCCACAACCACCCCTTACTGGAGCCAAGCCAGGTGCAGCAGCTGGACCCAAATCATCCCGCAAGAGGTCCGTGCAGGGTGTCCTGTGTTCCCAGCTGGGCTGCAGGGCTAAAACAGGACAGGGCTTACTCAGGGAACTGTCATTTGAATTGTTGTTTCATGGATACCACGCAGGCAGCGCATAGCGCTCAGTGCCATGGCAGTCCTGGATAAATACCAGAATCTCTGCTGACCACTGGCAGTTGAGTCCCGCTGGCTGAACAAGCTGCGAGCCTTGGGATCTACTGCTCTCCCCTTCCACTGAGCATCCTATCCCAAGGTGATGCAGCCACTCACCCAAAAGACGGAGCCACAGAACTCCTCCAGGGCTGCCGACATGGCTCAGGGGAGAAGAGACAACAGCTCCTTCCCCTCGCTCTGCCTGGCTGTGAGTCCTGGGTGGATGCTTGGGACAAAAGTCCCCCCACACCCTCAAGTGGTGTTGGGACAAAATCCCTGATGACACACAGTTAATTGTTAACTTGGTGCTATTGCACAACACCACAGACCAAAGCAGTGACCAAAAGGGCTTTGGAAACTGCATGGGCTCTGGGGAAGGGAGGAGAGGAAGACCCAAGAAAGAGATCAAAGGGGAGATGCAGGGAAGCCACTGTCACAGAGTCACTGCAGGACGCCACAGCCATTGCTCAGAAACCACAGCCTTCATCAGCGCACACCAACAGAGACAAACTCTTATGGACCCACTAAGGACACTACTTTAGTGCAACAGACCTCTCCTGCCAGAACAAGCCTGCTGAATACTGCCAAAAAGTCCAGCAAAGGCTGAGAAGCCGAAGAAGACAGTACCCTTTTTCTCATGTGCCACCCAGCAAGGAGGCCCGGGACACCAGCAGTGGTCCAAGCCTGGGAACTTGCAGCATCTGGCAGCTGAGCTGACTGCATGCTGCAGTGGTCTTTCTGAGTCTCTGGGATCTGGGTTCCTTTTACCAACTTCCTCTGGCCTGCAGAGCCTGGAGACTTTCCCAGCTCTTCTTTTTACTTTTCCCTTTCCCATACCTCTGTGTTGTCTGCATGTTATGGCAGCTGGCTGACCACAAAACCCAAAAGAGACTTTGAATCTTCATTCTAAGGCAACCCCCAACATCTGAGACAGCCAGAGGACCATTCCTGAGGCAGGTGACTGCCACTAAATCATCATGCAGCTGCTTAGGAAAGTGGAGGTGTGGGGGCAGGCGGGGATGGTGCTGCTCTAAGGCTGGAACTGGATTTGCTTCATCATGAGTGCTCTTGGGGAGCAGTAGGTAAAAGGGGATGGTAGGTTGACTACAAGGATTCTGCTGTCTCATTGTTCAAGGAGTTAGTAGATAGCTCAGAAGTCAAGGATGATACAACGCGTAACTGCTCGGGAACCACCCTCTTACCATCAATACCAGAGAAAGGTTCAATGTCCAACTCGTTGGTTAATTATTATTGGCTTGTCTGATTAAATCCACTTGTTTTTGTAAATAAAGCTACCCCTCATGCTAGGTCCTTGCAGGAGACTACTCGTAACTCTCCAAAACAAAGACTGAGAGAAGCAGCCCGAAGGAATCATGAACAATGTCGAGAGAGGAAGCTTGGTAGAGATAAGGGGGGAGGGGTGCGGAGGTCCTCTAAGCCTTTCCAAGAAATGTCTCAAACACTCACAAGTACCTTGAAGTGAAACTGTAGTCGCAGCGTGGATAATGTGGAGTCTGGATAATACAGGCTTTGTGCTCAAGGAACTGGTAAGGCAAACACTTGACCCATGTGGGAGGAATAGCACATGGGAGAGGATGCGGCTGGAGGAGGGAGCCCTGTGGAAACATGATGGTTCTGCTCTGGTGCAACTAGTGAAGCCTGTTAGCTCTCTGTTTTTCAGGGCCATCACGTCCAATGAATAACTTTTGCCTCATTATCTGCAAAATGTATATTAAAGTTGACACCCCTGAATATGCTAATGAAGATTATGGAGATCACACTAAACATACGTGACTATAGCACTCGTGTCTCAACCCAAATCATGCTATATGTCACCTTGGGGGCTGGGAGAGAACCTGAAACAAAACTGCCACTGTGGGAGTAGGGTGGGTTGTACTGATGCGGCAAACAAAGGGGGAAGATAGGTGCCACTGGGAGATCCGCAGAAGAGCACTCTTACGAACCAGAGAAGCCCAGTTGGCTGGACCAATGCTTGAACCAGGACTGGTGATCTCTCTCTGTTTCCTCTTTTCTCTTAGAATTGCTAAGTAATGCAAGGCATACCTTACCACTTGCCATAATCTGTTATATACCTAACCAACTATTGGAAAACCTCGTTTAAGACATCCATTAATCACTGTGGGAATCTTAATAAACGTTTGTATACGGACCTTAAGAATTGTCTCACCTTAGTCCACGCCGCTGGGGATTTGCCAATCTGAGTAACTCACCCTCCTCCTCTGAGTGGGTCATGACAGTCCTCCAGGCCAGAACCAATACCCTGCTGATGAGAGCAGCAATCTGATGCAATGGATAAGAAGTGAATGGAGCAGTCACTTCCTCAGCCCTTCTGCATCCAGAGTGCTGATGTCATTCTGCTCTCTGGCACAGGTGTCCTCTGGCCTTGCTTGTACCCATCTGGAGCGCTGCTGCCAAGGGGACCACTTGCTCGTGACATCTTCTATTTAATGCTCTGTCCCATTGCGTGTCTCAGTTTTCAGTACATGTCACAGCCCATCCTCACCCCGTCTTTGGTCTCTCATTCAGAACTGAAGTGCTTTGCTCAGGACAGGATGCCAGCTATCTTTTAATGTTCAAAGCAAGCACACCCCCACTTTCTCTACCCTCATACCTGGGACATGCTCCTCCTAAAAACCCACAAAGCCACCTCACTATCCTTCAGTTCCTCCCATAAAGCTTCCTTCACTACAATACCCAGAAAACGTTCACTGGGACCAAGCTAATCAAAGTGGTAAGACCTCTTTGGCCAACAATACCACACTGTTTCCCTGTGTTCCCTTGCTTTTACCCATCTGTTATCCACCACCTTATAACTTAAGTTTTCAAAATTAGGCATTGCTTCATGCCTGTTTCTCACAGGGTCTGGTCCAGGACAGAGGCTTCTGCAAGGCAATCTACAAATTAGTCCAGCCCTCACTACTCACCTGTTTCTGAAGGGTTTATTTCTCTCCTTTGTTATGCTGTAACACCACATGAGTTCAACAGCCTTTTTTTCTTTCTTTCTTTTTTTTTTTTTTTTTTTTTTTTTTAACTTTACACAAAAGGAAAGAACCAAACTCTGTGTTTACGATGCTAGGGGGGCTGCCTCAGCAAAATATTCATGTTAATTGAGCTACCAGTATCTTAATCATCACAACTTATGAAATCTCACAACATAAGCCATGAATTCTTAAATCAGGTATTCTGAACTATATTGACTATAACCACAAATTTAATCATTTCTTCTTCTGAGTTTAGATCCTCCCTACTGCCTGCACATCTATCTGCCAGTACTGAAGAAGGCTCCAACACCAGCACTAAGCAGCCATTCCCTTCCCAGCTCCTGTGTTGCAAACTACCACATACACTCCCGAGGTGTGTTTTGGGAGACAGATACCGGTGATGGATCCATGTGAAAAGGTGGATGTACCCTTTGAGCTGAAGATACATAGTTAGTCTTGGTTGTAGGTTTTCCGTGACCTGATTATGTTTAAGGTGACAAAAGGTGCTGCCACCTTGTCAAATATTACATTTTCCTGTACATCCTCAGAGGCTGTATGCTATTGCTAAGAGGGGCAAATAAATCTGAACCCTGCTTTTTGTCTCCTAAGAAGGTCCGCTATCTCTGCTGTCAGGGGGATCCTCTTTAGCTTTGTGGATCTTTTAGAGAAAAGCAGGCTGCAAGAATAAAGCTGCTTTATCTCTGGGTCTCTACTCTTTTAATGGACCACTGACACCATTCAGATCTTTCATCGGGTATTTTGCAGGGTAACTGAAATGAGTCTAAGGCTTCAATTCTGACTAGGCAGCAATAACTCAACAGGCATGTTCCCCGAGCACTGTCTGGAGAACAAGCAGTTTGTGCTTCATGTTGGGAAAAGGACCTGGAAACTCCCTGAGAAAAAGCACCTTGTCCTCCCAAGGAATCTCATCACACACACCCCCCACCTCAAGCACCCACAGCCCAGGATGCCTCGCAACTACCTCACCTCATCAGTCAGGTAGTTAGAAGCTCCTTCCCATTAGAACTTAATGTGTTCAATATCTCTAGGTATCAATGTGCTTCTCTCTACCTAGCAGCTGCTGCGTTGCTAATCCCCAGCTACCCTACTGGCTGACCACAGCAGGACTTGTTTTCCACCTGTGGCTATGATGTTTCCCTCCCTGGCATTCTTGATGATTGTATTCTCCTCTGGTGCAGAAGGGGCCTGATTAATTCAGGCTATGCAACACAGATCACAGTCTTGCCTGTAAAATATGAATAAATTTTAAAAAAGCACAGCGAGAGGGGGGCAGCTGCAGTGTTTATTTGACAATCACATGCAGTGCTACACAATTCAGTCCCCCTACTTGCTCAGCTCCCTTCCTCCCAAATACTGCTGAACAGCTTTTTGCCACAACATCTGGGAATGAGTCCTTTTATTTAAAATGGCCAACGTACGTTTCCAGGCCAGGGACTGGTCATTCGGGGGAAGCCAAGGGAAGAGATGTCGGGCTTCATCACCTAGTTCACATCCTCTGCAGCCTGAGGACGGAAGCGATACCCATCTGTCCATGTGGCAGGAAAGACCCTGGAGTCTCAGCGCTCTTGTCCCAGCACAGTGCCTTCCACTACAGAATGTTCTTTGCGATCGCATTCAGGGTCCTCACTTTGGCCACATCTGCCACCTTTATGGAGTATTCAGGGGCAGAGAAGGACGCTCCCATGGCAACGTTCGGATTTCTGTCAGGAAAACCACTGGTTACTATCTGCAGGTGATACAGGTGACTAAGACACACTAAGAAAAACCCACTATCTCCCCTAGTCTCAGCAGTGGCCAGAGAACCTGCTGGTGCCACCCAAACCAAAGATCAGACAGTAATAGAAAAAGGAATAATCCAAAGGCAAGAAACAACAGCATCGACAGAAACCCAGTGCAGACCTGTGGACAGATGTAAGCCATTCCTCAGAAGCACATCCCACTGGCCTCCCAAATCCTCCACACTTGTGTTAAAGGTCTAAGGCAGCTACACCAGAACCTGCCTTCCCGAGTGCCACACAAGCGCACTCACAAGCCCTAGGGCAGCAGTAACAGAAGAAATACCCCAAGGATCCGGTTCTGCATCCATGTCTGGATGATGAGCAGTGCTGGATTCACACACTGCAGAATACAGAGCCAGGCATCAGGACCCCAACCACAAGAGCGCGATTAGCACCAAGGAAGCTGTTCGAAATTTATGCCTGTTCTACAAACTCACATTCACATTAATCCAGCTTTTCCCTTGCACAGTTTTGCTAAAAAATAAAAACAAATAATCAGTTACCTGAACTTCATCCCTGAGTCCCGGGCTGAGCGAGCAGAGCAGTGAAACTCAGAAGCAGTGGAGCCTTCCAGAATCCTCTGCAGGTTGCGCTCTGTGATGCCACCCCCTGGTGGGAAGAATCCCGATGTCACATACAGCGCAGATGGCACTGTCCCAGACCTGACACCACCCTGGGACCTACCCCCGCTAAGGGACAAGTGCCATCTACACTGAAGGGAAAAGACAGCCCTTGGGAAAACGGAGACCCGGGCACATGAAAAGAGACAAGAGAAGCCTTGGCTCATATTCTCCCACAGATGTAGAGCTGTCCCCAAATCCTCCAGCAAGCAAGTCGCTGCAGAGCTCTGCCATCCCCAGCTGTCTGGGTGGCCTTTACTCGCACCAGGGCAGGAGCTCCTCCTCCTGGGGACCTGGCTTAGAAAGCCAGATCAGACAGCACACCCCAGGGCAAGAGGCTAGGAAGCAGGTGCTAGGGACTACAGGACCTGTTACAGATGACAAAACACCATTACCTGGCACCACCACAATTCTGCCCTTTGCCTGAAAGAAGAATAACATGTTAGTGATATTGCTCAGCACTACATCTGCACATGCATTTGTGGGATAGCAAAGAAATCTTACATGCAGTACCTTCCACAAACTCATGGATGTCACCATGGCTTACGATTCGTGCGCTCTCACCCACCTATTTTGTAGTACTCATGTGTTTCAAGGAAAAGGGGAAAAGAATTTGCAGGTACAGCTAAGGCAACTTGTCACCATTTCTTCCTACCTCTCTATCCCACCTGGCTACCTCTCAGGTACATCTGTTGCACTTTCCTAACAGGAACTGTGAGAGCCCCAACAGGGACCTCACTTTGCTGTTTGCATGGCCTAATCACACCCAGCTGCTGAAATGAACTCCTACTGCCCTCGTCCCAGTCTGCGAGCAAGAACAACCCAACCAGTCTTTGCTGTGGGAGACTTTAGGGTCCAGGCCACAAGGACTTAGGAAAAGATTAAAGCCAAGCCAGAGAGGGAGGGCAAATGGTCCTTGACAGGAGTTCCCTTACAGAAATGAGGGCTACCATAAAGGAGCTGCCTCCAGGCAATGCCCAGGAAGCAGCCGCAGTAAACCAGGGGAGCACAGGCAACACTTACCTGTTCTGCAAGCCTCTTAATTAAAGACAATCCTTCCAGCGCTGAGCTGTCACAGCCACTTGTCAACACCCGCTCAAACCCCAGAGAAATCAGGGTCTCCAGTGCCACCAGGGGGTCATGCACCATGTCGAAGGCTGAGAGGCCAACACAACAGCTCAGAAATCACTCAGCTCATTGTGCTCAAGCCCTGTCCCCCAGCCAGCTCAGGAGCCCAGGAGACAACGATAGGAGGGTCCTTCTCACAGCTGGCCACACCTGCAGGGAGCCACAGCTCCTGACTATAATGTCCCCCTCACAGCAGTGGCAGGGCCACCGTGCTCAGCTCCTCAGATGCCTCCTCTCCACACAGGGCAGTGACACAGACCCCAAGCCTGCACCCCCTGGACCTTTCCCCTCCTGGGGGAACAGTGCAGCCACAGCCTGCTCCTACACAGCATGCAGAGCTTTCCCCTCTCCAAAGAATGACCAAAGTACCTTAAGCTCAGCTCCCTCCCAGCCCCACCTTCCCCTGACAGTGGGACAGAGGCTGGTCCCTGCCAGGGCCACTGTCGCAGGCGACTCACCTCGGTGAAACGTGACTGGCAGGGGACGGCACACCGCTGCAATAAGAAGACATATGGTCAGTCAGGGCTGGTACAGGGAGTCCCTTGTGCTAGAACCAGAAAAGCACATCAGATGAAAGAGGGCAAAGGCTTCTCAGGCCATTCATGGGGAGCTCAGAAGAGTCCCAGTACTTGCTGGGAACAACACAGCTGCTGTTCTTTGGCCAGGCTCTTTGGTGAGGAAGAGTTCTTCTGCCCGTTGAGGAAGCAAAAAAACCTTTGTTGTTATGAGTAACACCAAAATCCCCCACCTCATCTGGATCATGCAGAACCCCCATTCCCACCAGAGATGTCTCTCTGCAGGAAGGAAGCAGGGAAGTTGTATCATCTACCTGGGGAACGGACAACACCAGCAAGTAGTCTTTGAAAGCAGGAGAGCTGATTTTTGTGATTTCTTTCACTACCTACAAGTTCTGCTCTCAGACCACAGCTCACTTCACCAGTGGTGCTCTATTTACTAGGCAAACCTTATTTACTTCTTTGAAAAGAAATCCAACTGCCTCCTGCCCTGGAAACGCTGGTTCCAGCAGAGCACCTCATTGCTCTAGTGGAGGCAGATCCTGGCAAGATCGCTCTCTTTTGCTGCACTCCCTACAGCCCATTCACCTCCATACATACAAGAACCTTGGCAGCACATCATCAGGGCAACGCTCAGCCCTCTTTAGCTTTGCCTGTAGCTTACAGAAAAGATGTAGAAGCAAATTCTCTTTCTCTCTACGCGTTAGGCATCTGGACTAACAATTTTCCACTGCAGCTTCGGTATCCTTTTATACGTTTCCACCTCTCTCTCATTATTCTTTCTCACTGCGTGCGCTAGAGGAAAAAATGAAGAGGCCAAAGTCCAGGAGAGACATACCCTAGACACCTGTAACAGGGACATAAGGAAAAGAACAAAGGGCGAGGAAAATGAAGAAGGAAGGGAATTCATAATACTCTGACGCCCCCGAAGCAGCTCACCTAAGCACCTCTCCTGCTTAGATCCTGCCATTACATCCCAGGTGGCCTCAAACACTGTGTGAACCGCTTGGGGCAGCGGCCCTTGGTCTGCACAGCTTCTTACCTGTTTAACGTCTCACAACAATACATGAAACCGGTAGAAGGTGGAGAGAGATGGCAAGACCACAGACAAGACGTGCAGACAAAAGCACCCTGCGCGGTTCCTTCTACAGCGCCGGACGGAGCCGCGCGGGACTCCCACCCCCACGGTCACCGCACAGCTACCGCGCAGAGCTCAGCACAGCGTTTCTGACCGGGGACGCTCTTACCCAGCAGCGCTGTGCAGAGCTCTGTGTCAATGCGCCCGTCCTCGGTGAGGGCCCCGAACACCAGCCCGTCAGCCCCGTGCAGCTTGGCAAGGCGGATATCGGCTTTCATCACCTCCACCTCCCGGTCCGAGTAGAGGAAATCGCCGCCGCGAGGTCGGATCATCACGAACACGGGGACCCGCACGCACTGCTTCACCACCTGCAGGAGTCCTGGGGGGGGGGGGGGGGGGAACGGAGAGCGGCAGCTCAGCACCCAGCCGCCGGGGGAGGCGAGAGGGGAGGCTGGGGGGGGTGAGGGGGGCACAGGGGGCGGGGGAAGCCAGGCTGGGGAAGAGGGCACAGGGAAGGAGGGCGGGCAGGAGGGTGCGCCGGGCACGCCGGCCGACCCCCCCCCCCCGGGGAGGGGGCGCGGCCCCGGCGGAGGGGGAGGACGCGGGCCGCCGCAGGGCGGGGGCGGGCGCGGCTCACCCATGCTCGGGGTGGTCCCTCCTTCCACGAGGCCGGCGCAGAGCTCGATCCGGCCTGCACCTGCGGAGAGGCGCGTCAGAACCGGCCCCGCCGGGGCCCGCCGCGCCGCCGCCCCCCCCCCTCGCCCGCGGGCCTTACCTCCGCGCTCCGCGTTGACGGCGGACTCCACCGAGTCCACGCACACCTCCATGAGGAAGCCATCGTCCATACCTGGCGGGGAGCGGCGCCGTCAGCCCGGCCCGCCCCATGGCTGCCGACCGGCTCCGCGCCGCCGCCGGCCGCGGCCCCGCCCCCGCCCCGCTTCCGCCGCAGGCCCCGCCCCCCCGCTCCCGCTTCCGGCCTCGCCCCCTCGCGGCCCGGGCCCGCGCCGCCCGTGGGTGCGAGGGCGGGCGCGGGAGGGTGGAGGCGGAGGAGGGGGGGGGCCGGCCGGCCGGCGCGCCTCGCTCGCGCGCTGCGGCGCTAAGTCCCGCCCCCTGGCGTCGGTCGCGGCCCCGCCCCCGCCCGGGCCCCGCCCCCGCCTCGCACGCGCCCTCACCTGCGCTGGCGGCGCGCGGGGGTCGCTGCTGTCTCTCGGTCACGTGCCGGGGATTGTCATGGTGACGCCCAGGTGTGTCCGGAAGTGCTCGCCCCTCTTCCGGCGGCGCGCGCCACTTCCGGGGTCACTCGGGATGCTGCGTGCGGCGCGGGGCGGCGTCCGGCTCCTGCTGCCCGCGCGGGGCGGCGGCGCCGGCGCCGAGGGGCGGGGGGGGCTGGCACCGGCACCGGGCCTCGCCTCTCCGCCTCCGCGGCGGCTCCTGCAGCAGGCGGCACCCCCCGCCGCGACCCCCCCCCGCCGTGGGGCGGTGGCTCCTGGCCTGCAGCGGCGCCGTGGCCGGTGCCGTGGTGCTCGGCGGCGTCACCAGGTGAGCGCCGCACTCTCCGCCCCGCTGGCACCGGTTCGCGCCCGGCGGCCGGGGCCGTGGAAGGAAGGGGCTCAGCCTTGGGGCCGCGTGGAGGCGGCCGTCTCCGCCGCCGGTGACCGGTTCGAGCCGTCCCTGCGGCCCGCAGCTGCCTCCCACGCCTGGGAGCCGCCCCGAGTGCGCCTGTGAGAGCTCCTCTCGTGTCTTTCGCCCCTGGCTGTGAGGGGACGCCGTGGGGCATGGCTGGAAGTACCAGAGAGACTGTCCGCGGTGCACTGGTGCCGGCCAGGGGTAACCATCCCTTACATGGTTTTGGTAATTTTGGGTCTGTTTGATCACTCACAGACTCCCTGATCTCCATCCTGTTTCTAACTGTGAGTTTAAGGGTTGTCTGGTGCAGCCAACAGCTCTCGCTTCGGTTCGGTAGGTTTGCATGCTGTCAGCGAGTGAATTGTGCCTGCTTGTGTCTGTTCTGCTCCCAGGCTGACAGAATCGGGCCTTTCTATGGTTGACTGGCACCTGGTGAAAGAGATGAAACCCCCAAGAACGCAGCAGGAGTGGGAAGCTGAGTTCCAGAAGTACCAGCAGTTCCCAGAGTTCAAAATGTGAGTGTGCAAAAGAGGAAGGAGGGTGGGTGGGAGCACCCCTCCTGCGACTGAGCCACTGAGCCACTCGAGGAACTCTTGTAAGAAGGGCAGTGTTTCCTAACATCACTAGGAGGGCACACAAAGCCTGTCTGATGATGGCTCCTTTGCTTTGACTTTTGTTCTCTGAGGAATGTGATCCCTTGTCCTGCAAATTACGGCATAGGACTGCTGTATCACATGAAAATGTCATTTGTTTTACTGTCTTTAACAGCCTGAATCATGACATGACGCTGACAGAGTTCAAGTTCATCTGGTACATGGAGTATTCGCACCGTATGTGGGGCCGTGTTGTGGGTTTGGCCTACATTCTGCCCGCCGCCTACTTCTGGCAAAAGGGCTGGCTCAGCCGCCCCATGAAGGGCTGTGTTCTTGCGCTCTGCGGGCTGGTCTGCTTCCAGGTGAGCGAACTCTAGCCGCAGGGATTAGCAGCAGCATCTCCTGCAAATATCTTCTGATTGAGCGTAGTTGAGGCAGTGGGATTCATGAAAGCTTGGGGGGTGGCAGTGCTGGTAGCTGGTTGAAGCTGAAGGAAACAAGTTGCTTTGCCCCTAATGTTTGTCTGCTCTTAGCAGTTGCTGCTGCCCTGTCTGGCTTTAACCCCTCTCTGTTTTGTCAGGGGCTGCTGGGATGGTACATGGTGAAGAGCGGGCTGGAAGAGAAGCCAGACTCTTACGACATTCCTCGGGTCAGTCAGTACCGTCTTGCAGCACATCTTGGCTCCGCGCTGGTTCTGTACTCTGCTAGCCTGTGGACGGGGCTGTCCTTGCTGCTTCCGCGACACAAGGTACAGAGTGGCGTGTCAGGAGTCAAAAGTGCAGGGCAATGTCAATTCAGAGGGTTGGGGATGTGATGTGAAGGGTGAGGAAAGGGTATAATGGTGCTTCCGTTTTAGTCTCTGTTCCTGACTCCGATCTAATACCGCATTGCAAAATACCCTGTCTGTAAACTTCTTGGTTATGGGACGCTTCCTTTGACTCGTGCTGTTCCGCTCAAAAGTGATTAGTCTCAGAGTTCGTGCAGGCTCAGGCACGGGTGTGCCTGGCCGGGCTAAATGGTTTGTGCCAGTAACTGTCCAGTGGCCACTCCAGTTTCTGCACAGGGTTGGACTCAATTAGTTGTGGTTTTGAGGAACCACTGAAGTGTGACACTGCTCTGTGGTGGTCTCTAGATTCCTCCTGTAAAATACAGGCCAACACCTTGGCCTATATATGCAGCGAAGGCTTTTCTTACCTGCTGCAAACAGCACTGGAAATGCTTTGCCTTGATTATTTTCTTTTTGGTTTTGTTTTTTTAAAATTTTACAGTTACCTGAAACCCATCAGCTCCTTCGTTTGAGACAATATGCTCATGGCACTACAGCTCTCATTTTTCTTACCGCTCTTTCAGGTAAGAATGTTAATTTCTGCTGTCCCATCTGCAGCTCATTCCTCTCTGCCCTGTTTTTATTTCTGGTCTGGCGGTGACTGTGAGCAACACCATCATGTTCTCTGGAAAAAACTTTATTGCTGTCAGGGAGCTTACAGTCAAGAACCTCCCTTAGGGGTCTTTCCTGAGCAGGTGGAGATGCACCTTCCAGCCTGCCTGTTGCTTTGTGCTCTCTGTATATGTTTCTAAAAGAAATTCAGGATCAAGCTGAGCTCTTCAAGTCGGAGCTTTGCAACCTGGAGCACCACCTTTGCCTACTCTGGTAGTCTCATTTTCTGCTCTGGAATTGCAGGTGCCTTTGTGGCAGGGCTGGATGCTGGCCTTGTGTACAATTCCTTCCCCAAAATGGGTGATCGCTGGATCCCAGATGATCTCCTTGCCTTCTCCCCTGTGCTGAGAAATATCTTTGAGAATCCTACAACTGTACAGTTTGATCACAGGATCTTGGTAAGTGCTGTCTTCCTGCTATGTCTGTGCTGCTTCTCAGTTGCCTCCTGCAGCCAAGCTGTCCTCTTTGGGCCGTGGTTCTGTCAGCTTGAGTGATATCCAGGGTGTCCGGAGGTCCTAAGAGCGTGTTACCAATTTGCTTCTGCAGAAAGAGGAAGTTAGCACTCTCGTTTATTTTCAGTGTGGTCTCCTTCCTTAAGGACATCTTCCTCCTGCACAAGTTACAGACTTTGTTTCTTTGTGTCTCCTTTTCCATAACATAAGCTGCAGACCAGGGTAGCCTTCGCTATTGAAATGTCTGGGAAAGCTATGTGAAATAAAACTTGGAAATTCCGATATTTAATGCTTCCTCCAGCATTTCTGAACTTGCTTTACACCAGTAGCGCCCTGTGAAAATATCGCAGCTAGTTAGAGCAATCCAGATATTAAATGCCACTGCCAGCACTGCTGTGGACTAAGCCATCCCTAAGACTAAAAAGAAAGATTAAGTGACTTAGAAGAGGAATCACCTGAGGTGACCTGCACAGCGAGATTATGCTGGTGAACTACAAGTGAGTGGTGAAAATGAGATCAGTTTTCCAGATGACAGCTTCCACCTTTAGCTGTCAAGGTGACAGATGGGATGAGGACACAGATAGTCCCTAATGACTTGAGGAAATGCTGTTGGAAAATAAAGCATTAATTTGGAGAGAAATGGAACTCTATAACTTTAGTTAAATTTCAGGGTTGTTAACCTGGCAGGCATGGGAGCTCCAGGATTTGGTTATGGCTACTAACACTTTTCCACAGTTAAATATTGTTCATGAAATTTCTTTTACTGCATGGAAGGCCCAGCCAAAGGCTGCTCTTCCCGTTTCCTCTGAACTTTTCTTGAAGGGTGCTTGTTTCTCATCCCTTCTGTAGGGAATTGCCTCAGTCACAGCTGTCACAGCACTGTACCTCTTCTCGCGGAAGATCCCACTTCCTCGCAGGACCAGGATGGCAGTGACTTCCTTACTGGCTGTGGCTTGCATGCAGGTACTGTCATCTTCTCCCCCCTCCCTTCTATGTTTTTTTTTCCTCCCTCTAGTCCTTTGTAGCATGTTCACAAGACAGAGCTGTCTCCAGCTTGGATCTGTGCTGGCCCCGACAGCCTGGAGCTAAAGAGGTGGACCTGCCTAGGCCCAGGGCCTCGCCATACTGCGTGCACTGTCTGAATTTGAGGGTGGGATGTCTGGCTGTGGCCGTGGGCCTTTCTACATCGTGCTCTGTGCTGGGGATGTGTATCAACGCTGCATCCACAGCTGCTCTAACTCCTTCCTTTTCCCTTCTCGGCAGGTGGGCCTGGGCATCAGCACCCTCCTGCTGTACGTCCCCACGCCGCTGGCCGCCACCCACCAGTCGGGCTCCCTGGCTCTGCTCAGCATGGCGCTCTGGCTCATGAGCGAGCTCCGACGGGTCCCTAAGTAACCTGACGGAGGCAGAGCCCTCCCGGGGGAGCTGCGGCGCTGGGCCCGGAGGCTGCAGAGATCCGCCCCCCCCCCCCCCCCCCCCCTCCCGCCAACCGCGGCATACGGGGGGAATGTGGGCCCAGCCAGGCTCTGCGCGGGGAGGAGGCGGCGGGTGTCGGTGTGAACTTTGTAACATAAAGGAGTTTTTACGGAGCGGCTGGTGTCTAGCTGGGTGCCTCCTTTCCGGAGCGAGGTGAGGGATGCGGGGAGTCCCGGCGGCAGCGGGCGGGGCGGGGGGGGGGGGGGGGGGCGCCGAGCAGCGCCGCCGCGGCGGGGAGGGGAGGGCGGGCTCCCTTTGGCGCCCCCTGGCGGCGGCCCGGCGTTTCTGCCAATGGGAGGCGGCGGTCGCGCCAGCGCGGTGCGCTCCGCCCGCGGATTGGCCGTCGCGCGCGGCAGTGGGCAGAGCGGCATCCGGTGCGGCGGCCGTCGGTCTGTCGGAGCGGAGCGGCCATGACGGCGCACAGCTTCGCGCTGCCGCTCGTCCTCTTCTCCGCCTTCTGGGGCCTCGTGGGCATCGCCGCCCCTTGGTTCGTGCCCAAGGGGCCGAACCGCGGGTGAGTGGGGGCCCCGAGGGGATACCGGGGACGGGGGGGGCGGTTCGTGACCGGGCCTCACCGGCCTCACGCCGGTGTCTCCGCAGGGTGATCATCACGATGCTGGTCACCACGGCCGTGTGCTGCTACCTCTTGTGAGTACCGCGAACCGGCCTCCCGTACAGCCCCCCCCCCCCCCCCCCAACTCCCCCATCTTCCGTGGGGCTTCACCGGGCCCAGTGGCTGCTGCCCAGCCTCCTGCCCGTGGATGAATGGGACAGCCCCCGGGCTGCAGCCTGCCTCCCTCCCTCCCTCCCGGGCACTTCACCCCCCGGGGCAGCAGTCCCTCTGCCAGCCCCTTGAGGCAGCAGCATCCCGGGATCCTGGTCCCTGCCCCTGTGCTGCCGGGGCTGACGGCAGGTTGGGTCCCTTTGCAGCTGGCTCATCGCCATCCTGGCCCAGGCCAACCCCCTGTTTGGGCCGCAGCTGAAGAACGAGACCATCTGGTACGTGCGCTTCCTCTGGGAGTGAGCAGTCCTCAGGAGCCGGCACCTGAACAGACACCCCCCCCCCAAAATTATCACCGTGAGTGGGCAGAGGGCTGGGGTGGCAGAGGTGTCCCCGCTTGCCTGCCTGTGGCTGGTCGGAGAGGGAGCTGCAGTGTGGTCCTTGCTGGGTGGGAGTTGCTTTGGCTTCTGTGCATTGTGGCTGTGGTGAGCTGGTCTCGGCGTGGGGCTGCTTGCTCTGCACTGAGCCTGAGCAAACAGCCCTTCCCTCTGAGCCTGTGGTTATCTAGGTTTGTGGGGGCTACCTTGTGGGTGCAGTTTGGTGCTAACTTCTCCTCCTTTCTCCCTGCCCCAGCTCTTGCTGCTGTTCCAGCCTCTACTCTCCCGTACCAGGCAGCCCCCAGACGTGCTGGGACGGAGGCTGGACCCGCTGCCCCAGTGCACCCTGAGCATTGCAACCTGGACCAGTGATGGCTGGGCCCCTGAGCATGGCAGGCAGCACCCCCGCCTGGGACGAGGGCCTGGTACACGTGGCCCTGGGAGCAACCACACTACCAGGGAGAGATCCCCTCAGCTGGCCTAGTGCTGTAGTCACTGACACTAAGCACCATCCTGAGAGAGATCTGTGTGTAGTGCCAGCAGCTCCTGTCCCTGCCGTGCTTGCCCTGCTCCCTCCAGTGCACTCAGCCATAGCCCCACCAAGTGAAACCCCTGCTTCCAGCCCAAGCTGCCCAACTAGTTACCATATTCCTGGTCATTTCGGGCACCGGCCGCACCTGTGCATGAGAAGGCAGGAGCCCGTAGCATCTTCTGCTGTATGGTCAGTCCCCTGTGGTGGGGGTGGTGCCTGCTAAGACAGATGCTGGCTGTGGGTGTGAGAAGGGAGGGCTGACCCTGGAGGAACACACAGACCCCCTGGGGTGTGATGAGGGAGGTGCTGGGGTGCAGGACAGAGGATTCTGCTGCTTGGCAGCCTGCTGGAGGGGATTAAAGGGGTGCTGCATCTCCTCCCACCTCAGCAGTGAGGGTGCTGCAGTAGCATCTGGGTACCACCACCCACCCAACCTGTGTCCAGGTTCCAAGAAGAACCGAGTAGGGTGTTGTGTTTTTTGTTTCCCCTTATTTATCACATAATTTATCTGTATTTATTTACCTGACTGTGTTTGTTAAATTTGTGTGGTGAAAATAAATCCTTTTTCTAGTAAGTGATGCTGGAGGCAGAGTCACTTGCTGCTTTGAGGCTGGGGAGCAGTCTTGGCTTTATTCAGACTTTTTCCCTTCCCCCTAACCCTGTTCTTGCACCATGAGAACAAGGCTGGGCTCCTCAGCTGTTGAGCAGGAGCTTGGCAGCATGCTTGTGCGTGGAAAGATTTATCCTTGATGCCACCTGTGCACTTGTCCTGTGTGATGAGGGTCACAGGTACGTAACAGTATGTGCTAGAGGGAGACTTGGGTACCTGCCCAGCCTCTCTGGTGGTAGGCAGCTGTGCTGGGGCCATCCCTGTGGCTGTGCAGCAGCTGGAGAAGTTTAGTGGCCCCTTGCTCAGGCTGGGGTGGGGAATAAGGTAAAAAACATGGAGCAACACCTTCCAGGGGCTCTGAGTGGGCAGGCTTTTTCTCTTGGGAGGAGAGAAGGGCAGCAAAGGATGCTGTCTCCAAGGATCACAACAGTTCAGTTTGGATCAGAGCTTCCCTTGCTGCTACCACCTTGGGAGGTGAGCTCAGCTGTCCTGCTGGAAGGGCAGAGAAAATCTGGCAAGAAAGCAGCTTTGTCGTCCCACTGCAGTGGCACGAAGCAATGCTGTGCAGACGAGCGCTGGCCCCCAGTCACACTGCTATCCAGGAGCTGTTGCTGCTGGGGTGGTGCTCACTAGAAAACAAGACCAGTGCTGGATGGCTCACGGGGTTTGTTTATTGCTACAGGAATGGGAACAGAGGAGTTCAAGTAAAAAGTGACGCTTCATTGGGGGCTCCAGCCCCAGGGGAGGAAGGCTTGTTCCTGTGTGCACAGCCCAGACCTGCCCTGGGGCAGTGAGCTGGGCTGGAGTGAGATGGTTCCCCTGTGGGCAGGCCCAGCCTGCGCTCACAGGGGAGATAACCACGGGTCCCGGCACTAGTGCCCAATTAACGTGTGGGACACCACGGGGCAGACGTGCCCAGGAGGGAATGTATGAAAGGAAAGGGCAGCCGACTTTAGTGGTGCCTAGGAACCAAGCCCTGAGCCCTCAGTGCTGAGCCTGGGGCATTGGCTAGGACCACAGGACTGTCCTGGGAAGGGAAGACTTGGCAAAGAGCAGGGCACCTCTTAAGGAATACTCCAAGAGGGACCAGGCTGGGCAAAGCAGCTCAGTGGAACTCACAGCTTACCTGGTTCCTGCAGTAACTTCGCTGGTGACTGCTATTCTCTAGCCCGTGGGCTAGTAAGGGACTGCAGAAAGGCCACCCCGGGGGATGAGCTACAGCACATCACCAGCCTGCTCTGCAAACTGGTGGCTGAGTCATGGGGTGACCCAGTACTTCAGGCCCTGGCCCTGGGCTGGCCACCTCAGTGGTAGTGTCCTGCTTATCTAAGGGAGCTGCCAGGGCTGCAGCTTCAAGCCCGCTGGCACTAGAGGACTTTGCTCTATACCACGTAGTGAGGCAAAGGCCGGAGGCCAAGGAATGCAAAGATTAGAACTGGGGTGAGGCAGCGAGGAAAGTTCTGGTGTCCGTAGCTGCCTCAGCCCACAGGCTCTGGTTCTGATGTGGTGATGATAGAGTGCAGAGTTGAGATGGTCTTTAAGAAAGAGTCCAAGCCCTCAGAGCCCAGGCTGTCAGCCAGCCCTGGTTCTGCTGGTGCAACTGCACGGTGGGTACCACCAGTGTCATGGCCCGTTTCCCTGGCTCGGTGGCACCACCACCTTGTCCAGCCAAAGCAGGGTGAGCTGGGCCGCACGCAGCTGCCGGCGGTGGATGCGGCGCAGCCGCAGGAGGTAGAGGACTATGGCCAGCGCTACGACCAGGATGCAGGCGAAGAAGAGATAGTGGTTGTAGACGAAGGAGAGGCGCAGCCAGGAGGCGTGTGCTTGCCGGATGCTCTCCTGCCGGAGATCCCTGCGGAGAGTCAGGACTGGCTGTGAGATGCCACGGGGTACTACCACGGTCTGTGCTGCCGCTCCCCTTGCTGGGGTGGCACAGCCCTCGCCCAGTGCAGCAACTCCTGCTCCCCCCCAACCACCCTTCACCGAGCGATGCCGTCAGCGAGCCAATGGTACCTGAGTGGCAGAAACCGCGTCTTGTAGAGGATGGCTCCCAGCGTCCACTGCACCTCCCGGTCGTACACCAGCTGGGCCGTGCGCAGGCTGGGGTAGTCCAGGGGGAAGCGGAAGCCCTGGTGAAGGACTTGGTACATCCAGGCTGATTTGAAGCACTGATACCTGCAGGCACAGCACGCGAGAGCCTCAGCCAGATGCTGCCACCTGCACCACGGTCCCTCACCCCAGCCAAAGCCCCCCAGGAGGTCCAGCCCTGGCACATGCCCAGTAAAGCCACTTACTTCAGCCGGTGCTGGTCAGCGTGTGCCGAGTAGAGGCCACCGCGGAAGCGCTGGGTCAGCACCTCCCATCGCTGGCTGCAGTACTCCTGAGGGACAGAGAAGTCGGGGCTCAGAACAGAGAAACAGCCCCTACTCCCAGCCCCAGGAATGGCGGCTCCCCAGCCCCTGGACTGCGGCAGCACCCACCTGGGCAGCAGAGGTGAAGGTGGGGGCACTGTAGCGGCCCCCCAGACGCAGCACGTCCTCAGTGCAGTAGAAGAACTCGGAGAAGCCGTAAAACTCACTGTTGCCAAAGTCGATGGGTGCTTTGTATGCCCTCACCAGGGAGGCCTGGCTGCTGTTGGGCCCAGCCAGGAGGGGCTGCAGCAGCTCTGCACAGGCCGGCCAGTCCCCTCGCCCCCGCACAAACAGGGTTTGGCCGCCCCTCATCACTGTGTCCTCCAGCCCCACAGGCAGGCAGGGGTCCAGGAAGGGCGTCTTGGGGCTCAGCCCTGTCTGCTGGCCATGCAGGCTGGAAAACAGGCCAGGAAGGAAAGGCAATTGCATGGGGGGACGGGTCTTGTACCAGCCCCAAAAAGCTTAGTCTAATGCTGTCCCACATCCAAATACCCCCTGCACCAGACCATGCTGTGCTCTCTTGTACCCTGCAGCACTGGCACCCGCCCTGGCACCTCCTGCTGAGGCCAAACTTGCCAGATCTCTCACGCTGACCCGCAGGCACGTGCCCCGAGCGCCTGCGGGGTGCAACAAGGCACAGCCCACCCTGACCAGCTTGCATGGATCTGCACCCCTGCGCAGCCCCTGGGGATCTAGAGGCAGGGTCTGCTCCCGGCACAGGAGTACCTGGGCACCAAGCCTCTCCGCCTCTGGTGACAGCTTCACGTAGCGCTCTGGGAAGGGGAGACAGGAGACAGAGAGCTCGAGGTGGGGATGCGATGGAAAGATGTGCTGAGTGAATCAGTGCTGGAGAAGGAGGGAAAGTCAGAGCAGGAAAAGCCAAAAGCCACCAGAGGGGCCTCCCTGCAGCCTGCTGCAAGGGGAGGAGGAAGGCAGGGAGCTGCAGCGCTGATAACGCCTGCCAGGCTCAGAAAAGGGCAGCACTCGTGCACCCTGTGCCAGCCCGGGCACCTGCTGCTGCCAGCGTGGCTGTGGGAGCTGTTATCACCACGGGTGGCTCCTGGGGCAAATCCAATGGGGAGAGGGTGGCGTGAAGGAAGCAGCACCCCATTTTGCAATGCCCTAGCAGGGACACCGCTAGGCAAGGCAGCAATACCGGTTGTGCACATAGGTCTGGTTCAGCACAAGCTCCTCGTAGCGCTGCCGGGCAAAATTGCCCCCAAAGCCCAGGAAGGTGTTGACGTAGACGCGGTACACGTGGCCAGTGTGCTGCACATCGCAGCCCAGGTTGAATTCTGCTAGCAAGCTCTTAGCAGCCTCCTCCTGGGGGTGCAGAGAGGTCCGTGATCAGCAATGACCCAGGGAAGGCAGGGGCTGTTCTCGGGGCTGGCCAGCCAGCCAGATACGCACCTGCTGCGGGGAGGAGAAAGCTCCGGAGTCGGGCACTTCGTAGGCGATCTGCAGGGAGGCGCCTCCCATGTCTAGGATCCCAACTGTTCGTTTCCGAACCAGGGACTCTCCCTGGTCCCCCAGCGCTACGGTGACCACTGCATCCTCCTCTGCAACCCACAGCAGCGCATCAGCAAGGGGCAAGGCCTGGGGGGCATCTCCTCCTTTCCACTCTCACCCCCCCCAGCAGCTTCATGGGGCTCCTCCACCCCTGCAAGCAGCCCCCAAGGATCACTTGCAGGGCAGCGGGTCCTGGCACACGGGGCTGGCCACCCCCCAGCTTTGTAGGTTCCCCCAAAGCATCCACCACTGGAAGCCACTACAGGAACACTACTACAAACCCTCTCTCCCTGGTTCTTCTCCCAAAACGCTGCAGGTGCCCCCCTCACACAGGGACTTGTTCCTGTGACCAGGGCAGGTGCCCCTCCAGGTCCCAGGTTCTGGAGAGTTTCAAGCTCATGGCTGCTGTCAGGCATTGCCTGGTCCAAGGGGCAGACGCTGCCTGCTCCACAGCTTGCTCTTGGCTCCAGCGCCGGGGCAAGCTCCAGCTGGGCTCTGCTCAGACCCTCCCAGCTGCTCTACAAGCAGCCAGACTCACCGTCCTCGTGATCAAACCGGCCCAGGACAAAGTTGATGCCAATCCAAGCATAGACACCTGCACAAGACGGAGAGGGTCATTACGACAACAAGCTAAAGGGAACCAAGCAGTGCTTCACAGAAGCTCCTACCTTCCTGTTTCCCTGAGATCACTTCTGCATGTGATTTGGAGAAGAGGAAATCAAACTCCAGGGGCACATTTCTCACCAAGTCCTCCAGGATTGCAGCTTGCTGCCTGCAAGGACATGGGAGAGGGACAGATGCTAAGGGACCTTCGCCAGTGATGCTCCTCTGCGAGACCGCAGGAAGGAGTGGGAATCCCGCTGCAATACGCCCCACGTCCGGCCCCGGGAGCCCTGCTGCTGCACCCAGTGCACTTTGGAGACAAGCAACGAGATCTATTTGCTTGAGACTTCAGTAAAAAGCGTCTCCTCTCGGCTCCCTCCCAGTGCGCGCAAACCCTCCTCCTGCAGCCCTCGCCCTTCGCCCCAACAACGCACCCTTTCCTTTCTCAATCCCCACCCCCAGGATTCCCAATTCTCCCATGAGGCTCAAGACGAGGCAGCCGTCTCCCCGCTTCTCGTGGCTGAGGGATCCCAGCGGGTCCCTGGCTCGCCCCAACGAGGGCCGACGAACTCACCTCTCGGGCAGCAGCCGCATGCCTGCCGTGCACAGGATGTAAAGCGGAGTTTCCTTGTGCTTCTGAGCTGGGACGTGGGCTGCCGCGAAGCGAAGCAGAGGACGCAGGTAGGGCGTAGCTTGCTCCGGGGCCGCCGCCGCCGCCACGGAGATGCCTGCCCGGGGAAGGGAGGCTGTGAACCGGCCGGGCCTGCCGCGCCGGCAGCGGCCGTCCCCGTCCCCTGCGCGGGGGGCCTCGGGGCCGGGAGCGGAAAGGGCTGGCACCGACCCGGTTTAATTTTCTTGACGACGGGGCGGCTGCTCCGGTCCCTCATCTGCTTGATGTCCAGCAGGTCGTGGGGGTTCCCGTTGTGCGGGGGCCAGAAGTAGACGAAGACCCGGGACCCGCTGCTCCCGCAGTCCACGACCACCCCGTAATTGAGGGTCGAGTCCTCGGTGTCGGTAGCCGTCAGCTCCTCTGCCCGCGCCAGGTACCTGGGGCCGGGTGAGGGACGACGGGGCGCCTCAGCACCGGCGGGCGACGGCGAGCCCCGGTCCCCCCGGCAGCCCCGGTCCCCGCTCACCTCTCGTCGCGTCGGGCGGCGCGGGGCGGCGCGGCCCAGCGGCGGGGGCCGGCGGCCGCCAGCAGCAGCAGCAGCCCCACGGCGAGGGCCAGCCCCAGCATCACCGGGCGCTGCCGCGGCCCCGGGCACGGGCACGGCCCCGGGCAGGGGCAGGGTCCCGCCGAGCGCCACGACGGGCAGGAAACGCCGATCCTGCGGGCAGAGGCCACCGCTCAGCACCGGGCCCGGCCCGGCCCCGGCCCCGGCCCCCCCGGCCCGGCCCGGCCCCGCTCACCTGGCCATGTGCGCCCGCCGCCGCCCGCCCGCGCATCGCCCCGCTGCCGGCACCCGGCACCGGCGGCCACGTCACCAGCGCCCCCGGCGCGGCCAATAGGGGCCCCCACCGCCGAGCCCCGCCGGCGGCGCTCCGCCCACCGCCCCGCCCACCGCGGCAGCGGAGCCCCGCCCGCGCGGCCCGGCGACCAATCGGACCGGGGCGGGACGGCGCCCCCAGGCGGCCGAGGGCCGCGCCTGGCTTCGCCCTTGCTCCCGCGTCCGACCTTCGCCGGGAGGCGTCACGCAGAGACTTCCTCCCGCGCGGCCTATCGCAGCCTCCCTGCCGCCAGCGCCCAGCCAATCCGAGGCGCCCAAAATAAACAGCACGCGCCGCGAGCCGGAATGGCGGGCGAGGCGGCCAATGGCGGCTCCATGCTCCCCCCCTCCCCACCCGCGCAGAGGAACGGCGGGCGGGCCAAAGGTCGCGGGCTCGCCGCCCAATGGGCTTGCGCGGCGGGGCGGGGCGCGAAGTTGAGGCACCCAATGGGCTGCGCGGGCCGGCGGGGCGGGGAGTCCCGGCGGCCAACGGACAGCGCGCCCGAGCGCGCCGGAGGGAGCGGCCGGCCAGTGGCGGCGTCCGAGTCGCGGCGGCGGCGGCCAATGAGCGCGGCGCGCGGGGGTGGCGGGCGGCGGGCCGAGCCAGTGGGCGCGCGGCGGGGGCGGGCGACGTGCGACGGTGGCCAATGAACGGACGCGGCGGGGCGGGGCGGGAGCCGGGAGGCGGGGCGGCGCGGCGCGGGGCCGGGGCGGCGGCGGCGGCGGCGGCGGCGGCGGTGGCGGCGGCGGCGGCGCCATGGAGCTGGGGGCGGGCGCGGGGGCGGGCGCGGGCCCGGGCCCCGGCGCGCGGGGCGGCGCGGAGTCGGGCCGCGTCCTGCTGCTGCTGATGGGCGGCGGCGGCGGCGGCGGCAGCGGCAGCGCGGGCCGGGCGCGGCGGGGAGGCGCGGAGGCGGAGGCGGGGCCGGGTCCCGGTGCCGGCCCGGGGGGGCCCGAGGCGGCGCGGGGTCCCGAGCCGCGCTCCCCGCCCGCCCCCGATTACGAAGCGCTGCCGCAGGGCGCCGCCGTCTCCACGCACATGCTGGCGGGCGCCGTGGCGGGCGTCATGGAGCACTGCGTGATGTACCCCGTCGACTGCGTCAAGGTGCCGGCACCGGCAGCGGGGCGGGGGCGGGGGCGCGGCGGGGTGGGGAGCGGCAAACCGGGGCCCCCCAGGGGAGGGAGGCGGGGGTCGGCCCGGGCCCGAGCCCGGGCCCGGGCCCGCGGGGGGTGACGAGCCGTGTCGTGACGTGACGTGACGTGCCGCCCGCCCGGGCCTTGTGTTGCAGACGCGGATGCAGAGCCTGCGGCCGGAGCCCGCCGCCCGGTACCGGAACGTGCTGGAGGCCCTGTGGCGCATCGCCCGCACCGAGGGGGTCTGGCGGCCCATGCGGGGCATGAACATCACCGCCACCGGCGCCGGCCCGGCCCACGCCCTCTACTTCGCCTGCTACGAAAAGTTAAAAAAGACGCTGAGCGACGTTATCCACGCGGGGGGCAATAGCCATGTGGCCAACGGTACTGCTCCCGACGCCCACCAACACCCCCTCCCGCCCTGGGGGGCTACGGGGGCCGGGGGCTACCGGGGGGCCACCCGTCCCGCCACGCTGGGGCGGGAGCGGGGTGGGGAGAGGCCGAGCTTTGGCGGTAGGGAGGTCTGGCCCCATCCCGCTCGGCCGCAGGGCCTTAGCCGCCGCTGCGGGGCCGGGGGGCCGCGGATGTCCTAAAGGCCTGTGCTCTCTCCAGCCGCGGGCCAGCCGTACGGTGTCGCGCCGGCACGGTGCCGGGCAGGGGGAAGCGCTGGTCCTGCGCCTGCCGGAGCCGCTCCCAGGTATCTGGCTTGAAGCAGGTTAGTGGCCCCAGCTCGGAAGGATGCCGGCGGACGGGAGCCGCCCGCAGACAAGCTGGGACCGGCCGCGGCTCCACAGGTCGGTGGTGCCGGAACTCGCCCCGGGAGCACCGGTGTGATGTCGGAGCCCGTCTTGCTGTGGTGCCCGTTAGTCAACTCGAGGAGCCGCCGTGGTGGGGAAAGCGTGGGGCCAAGGGGAGAGCGGGGCATGTCGCGGCCTTGGCAGCCACGTGGCCGAGTGCCGTCATTTTCCCCTTATCCGTGGGGCACAGGGACGCTCGCTGTCCTCTGGGCCCCTGGCAGGTGGTGGCGTCAGCCTGGCCTTCAGGGGCTGGGCCTGAGTGAGTCCCGCTTAGCCTGTGGGACTTGACAGCCTGTCGCAATCCTCTCCCTCTCTTTCTTGAGCTCTCTCTGGGTGGGAACCGCTGAGGACCAGCCCGCTTCTTGGAGGAGAGATGGAGGCTGCCTTTGGATCTCACCCTCTTCCAGGGGCCTCCTCCTGTGCCTCGGCAGGGGACTCGGGGCTGCAAGTGGAGCCCCGGGGTCCCTCGCCTCCCCCCCTCACATGTGGCAGTTCTTGTTTTGCAGGTGCAGCCGGGTGTGTAGCAACGTTGCTCCACGATGCAGCCATGAACCCTGCTGAAGGTAACGATGGTCCTGGCCCGCCAGGGAGGGGAGGATCGGGGGCTGCCCGCGCCACTCAGGTCCCCTCTTCTTCACAGAGGGTACTCGCCTCATTGCTTGCCTGACTGCAAGGATCATTTTGGGGGCCAGTGGCTGTGGCTCTGGTTAGGGAGCCCGATGGTGGCCCATTACAGAGGGGGTAGGTAGAAGAGATGAATTCTGGGGAGCGCAGCAAACCCCAGCTGAGGAGGAGCCAGGAGGGTACCGGTCTTTCGCCCAGGGGTTTGGCTGGTGACAGTTACCTGGAGCAGGAGAGAAGGCAAGAGAGGTGCGATCTGTACTGTTGAAGTCATTCCAAGCGTGTGGAAATGGGCATTGCTGTGGTGGGATCTCGGGAAGGTGTGTTATGGTTCTGGGCCTGTGTTCAGGAAGAAAAAAGAATGGTGTGCAAAAGGCATGCTAGAGAAGTCAGGAGAAGGGCGATCTTGTGAAATGTCTGGAAGATACTGAGTTTGTTGAGCCTGGTATGTGTGAAAAAGGCAGAGGGAGTTCGTAATTAAAAGTCTGTGAAAGTGGTGGGAGAAGGAGGAATAACAAGGAAAGACCAATCGTGAGTGTATTTTTTTCCTCTTAAAACCGGACGGTTCGTGACTGTGCAGGCTCCAGCTGATCTGGGCCCAGCAAGGCTCTTGCCTGCCCGCTGCCTGGCTGGGACCCTGAGGAGCTGGCAGCTGTGTGGCCAGACCATTGTCATTCCTTCCCTGGAGCTCGTCTTCTTATCACAACTGTAGTAGTTGGTAGTTGCATCATTTTTAGCTCCTTGTGGTCATATTGAAATAAGGGTAGGCAGGACAGCAGCAGGCTGCGATCTGGGCTCCCCTGTCCTGCTCTTGGATGCGTTGGGGGAGGTTTGGCATTTGATTCTTGCCCCAGAGTGGCTGCCTTTCAGCAGTGGCTGCTAATGATCCCTGGCTGGTGGGCTCTGTGATGTGCTGTGGTTATTCTGGGCTGCAGCAGGGGCGGCTGGGGAGGGACAGGCTTGTCCAGATCGAGAGCTGTTGGAAAATAAGGGAACGGATGCCGAGGTAGCTCTGCGGCAGTGGATGGGGAGACATTGGTCACTCGGGAGCAAGGGTTGATCTGAAGTATAAGCACCCGGGTATTGGGATGTTTCCGAGGGCCGCGGCAGCTGTGCAGTTTGTTGGGGGTGATGTCTGTGTGATGGTGATGCCTCAGCTGATCTAAATGACTGCAGTCCTGCCTGGGGACACGCAGGGCACTGCTGGTCTGAGTTGTCCATCATGAGCTCTTAAGCCAGCGTGACCAAATTCCGGGCACTTGGAGGAAGCCTGGCTTCATACTTACCCTTTCTCTCTCGTCTTCCCCTCTGCGCCTGGGTCCTGGCTGCTGCTGCCGCTGCTGCTGTCCCAAGTGGTCAAACAGAGGATGCAGATGTACAACTCGCCTTACCAGCGTGTGACGGACTGTGTGCGGGCTGTGTGGCGCAACGAAGGGGCCGGAGCTTTCTACCGCAGCTACACCACCCAGCTCACCATGAACATCCCCTTCCAAGCCATTCACTTCATGACCTACGAGTTCTTGCAAGAGCAGCTCAACCCCCACAGACAGTACAACCCAGGCTCCCACGTGGTCTCCGGAGCCTGTGCGGGGGCTGTCGCTGCCGCTGCCACTACGCCTTTGGACGTTTGCAAAACGCTGCTCAACACCCAGGAGTCCCTGGCCTTGAGCTCCAACATCAGCGGACACATCACAGGCATGGCCAATGCCTTCAGGACGGTGTACCAAGTGGGCGGCGTGACCGCCTACTTCAGAGGGGTCCAGGCAAGAGTCATTTATCAGATGCCCTCAACAGCAATCGCCTGGTCTGTGTACGAGTTCTTCAAATACATCCTCACCAAGCGCCAGGAGGAGCGGCGGGCTGGGAAGTGAGCCAGAGCCAAACGCTGTTCCAGACCTGCTTCATCTCCCCTCCTGGTTTGTCTTCTGACCCCTCTTCCTTTCGGTTCGGTTTGTGTTGAAGAGAGGGGGCGGCGAAGCCCTTCAGGGTTTAGCACTGCCGTTTTTTGCCTGTGGCTGCTGCAGCTCTGCTCAGGCTGCAAGGCTTGCTCTCTCCCAGGGTCCTCTGAGATGTCCCACTGGGAGTTCCAGCCCAGGTCACGTCCCCTGGCACTTCGGTGGAGCTGTGCTCCTGTCCTTCCCTTAACCAAAACCTCCTCTCACGCAAAGCTCGCCCCTCCTTCGAGGGGAAAGTGAATGTCCTGCCCTGCTTCTGGCAGGGCCAAGATGAGCTCACAGTCACCAAGGAGGGGGTGGTGGCAGCACTGCCCGGGATGCTGGGGACTTTGTATGGCTTTTGGCTGAAGCAAAGTGTAAGCCTTGCCGTTGTCTTGTAGCACGCACACGTGATGCTGACTGCCCCGCTAGTGGTGGGAGGGGGAGGATGGCACTTGAGGAGGGGAGCCTGTAGGTTTGTTGTTGTTCCTGCTCTTGACACCTCCAATAAAAACAGTTCTGCTCTATCCTCCTGTCACCTTCTTACTTCTGCATGGCCCAGCTCCTGGCACCATGCCTTTCTGACTGTGCCCAGTGCTGAGCTCTTTTGATGGGTGCCAGAGGGAGAAGGCAAATGGGGTCTGGGGGTGGTGGTGGGAGGAGGGGGCCTGCCTGGCCTGGCCACCCTGGCAACATCCAGGGAGGAGGGTGGTCCCCATTCCCTTTGGCTTGTGGCCCAGCTCGTTGCCTGCCGCTAGCATGGGCTGTGACCCCACTGGAGCAGCTGAGGTTCATACTCCTCAGCCAGGCAGTCCCGCACCCTCAGTCTGACCGGGGGTTCTCAGGATGCCGAATGGAGGTGATGGCAGGAGAGTCCTGGGTTGCATTTGTTGGGGATGGCACAGGAATCTCGGCACTGGGTGAGGCCGGAGGGCTTTGTGCACCTCGCATGGGAGCTTTGGGGCTCAGCAGGGCTTTTGTCCCCTGATTTTGAGCAAGTAAACTAGTTTGATACTTGACGAGCACCTTAAAGCACTACCAACACACTTGCTCAAAGTGCTATTATTTTTTCCAATCTAACGATAATTAACAGAATAGCTTATTTTTTGACCATTTTGTTAACTGTCTTGATAGAAACTTCTTTTAGAGTCCCACCCAGCTCTGGACCTGAGAGCCAGCCTCACCGGGTTGTGTACTGAGCACAGAAGTATCGCCTCGTTGTGCTGACCCTCCCAGACCAGAGCTCTGGGTTCCTCAAGCTGGCTGCCCGTGGGTGATGCCTGGTTCTCGCGGGATGCTCCCATAGTGCCTGCAGGAAGGGCATGCGTCCCATGGTGCCATGCCCAAAATAACTCCCTGGAGGAAATGCGTTCACAGCCGTGGTATGTGCTGCCGGCAAGCATCTGGCTCAGCTCAGGGCTGCTCCAGAGGACCTGCCAGCCTGGCCTGGCCTGCTCACAGGGCTGCTGGGATGGGCTGTGGTGAGGGGAAAGAGGGGTTTTCCTGCAGCTGGAAAGGCTGCTGGGTGAGCATGGAGGATGCGCAGCCCTTGGGGGCATCGGGCCCCAGCAGTGCCAGGGGACTGGAGGGCAGGGGCCCACAAACTGCAGGGCTGGGTGCTCGACACCCTGCCCAAGCCCTAGCCCAGGCCTGGCTCCACCTTTCCCTTAAGCACCTCTGTTGCCCTGGTACTTGACAGTGGGTGATGGATGCCAAGCGACCGCCCGTGGGATTTTCAACGGCTCTCCCTGCAGGTCTCGGTGTCCCTGAGCACAGAGCGGCCACAGCCACTGCTCTGCAGCCCGGGTCCTCCTGGGTTGTGTGCTGTGTCCATCCTCTGCTCCTGGCGTGGGCTGCAGTCTCCTGGTCCCTGCTTTTTCTGCACTAGCAGGAGGATGAGAAACTCCTTAAAGAAACAAAAGCCACCAGAGGTCTGGAGCCTCCACTTTTCCCACCATTTCAGGAGCTGGGGCTTTAAGAAATAGTCTGAGTATTGCAAAATTTGGCAGCCCTGCGGCTCCTCCACCCAAGAGGGAGAAATCTGAGAAGCAGAAATGGCTGGGAGAGACCAGGGGAGGATTAGCTTGGTGGGCAGGGCATTAGACGAGAGTTTGCAGAAGACGGGTATGACTGGCCTCTGCCAGGATGGGTCTCCCTGCCCAGAAGCCGAAAGCTGTTGGTAGCAGAGCTGCAGCTTCGCCTTTAGCCCTCACCACGAACTGGGGCAAACACAAACCCCGTGGAGGGAAAGGCATAAACTGGGGCTGGGGAGAGATTTGCACAACTAAATCCATCAGCCCCTAGAAGAAGCTCTATAAATGTCAGCAGGCGAAGGCATGATTGAAGGTGACTCCAGGATGTTTCCAGGAATAACTGCCCACAGAAGTGCTGGGGGAAGGAGAAAGACCCCCAGGAACGGAGAGATGATAAGTCAGCACGGCACAGAGATGCTAATGTAAGCAATTGGCCTGAGTGCTCTCTTGTTAAGGGCATGGCCTTTCTGGTCTCCCGGTGCTTTGCCAGCTTACCCAGCAGCAGCTGGGTGTTGGCCAGTGCAGGCGGCAGCAGCCCTGCAGAGGATGGCGCTGCCTGTGAGGGGTCTGGTGCTGCAGGGACAGCAAAACTGCCCAGGGGGTTTCCAGATATCCCTTGGACCAAGCCACGGAAGACTGGAAAAATCCCCTGTCCTGCTGCTGTCTCCATCCCCTGAGCTGAACCTCTGCCACAGCCCAAGAGCTGGCCATGGCAGCAGGCAGCTGCTCCCCAGCTCTGTCAGGGTGGGGGTGTCTACTCACTAGCCAGCCCAATTCCTCTGCCACCTTTGGCATGATAAGATGCCCAGAGGTAACAGAGTTATTGGCTGGTTCAGCTACAGCCGCTGCCTTTCCACGCTGATAATGCTTCCGTGAAGCCACGCTGCCCTGGGTCTGTCCTACAGTCTCCTAGGTATTTGGCTGCACTTTGCCTGAGATCCCTCCTACAGCCTCTTCTGAGTAAAGAGACTATTTTTGGCTTTCCAGCAAGGAAGCCACTCTCAGCCTGGCAGTTTTGTAGACAGCCCCTTTTCCTTTTGCCTCCCTGCAGGATCCCCAGCCACATCCAGCAGGGATTTGCTGCCTTGCCTTCCTGTGTCCGACTGCCCCTTGAGCCCTGTCTTGCCGCTGGTGCTGGGGGGGTCCCAGATGGGGTGAGCCCCGCAGCCCCCAAGCAGGCAGAGCAGGGCAGCACTGCTGGCCTTGCCCCATTCCAGGTGACAGATCCAGGGCTGACGCAGCTTTGCCGCGGCACAATCCCAAGCTATTTCAGGCAGCTTGAGTTTGCCATGCCAGGAGCAGCTCAGGAGCCCCTGGCCGCCTTCCTGGGGTAATTGGAGATGCCTGCACTCCCACAGGTTAAGGGCAGAGTTGGGATGAGGGGAGCTTGGGGGGGGGGGGGGAATCATCTCTCCCAGAGCAAGAAGGGAGACCCCTCCACCATGTCTGCCCTGTACCTTCAGCCGGGGGTGGTGGGCTCCTGAGGTGCTCCTGCCTCAGGGACCCCAGACAGGCTGCTGGGTCCCAGCCCACAAGGGCCTTTGCGAGACCAGCTCAGGGGCAGGCGGGGGGCACAAGGGCACTGCCCTGCCTAACCATATCCCTGCCCCTCCTCTGCCAACGCCCTGGTCTACCCTGAGATTTCCTGCCCCCCAGCCCCTTTGTGGTGGGTGCCTGACAGCCCTGCTCAGTGGGAGGAGGTGGCTGGAGCCCACGGGGAGCGCAGAGGTGGGCTCCCAGCCTCCCTCCAGCCACGACCCACCCTGGCTCTGGGATTCCTCAGGGTTCTGTCAGAGCCCAATAAAGTCGTATACGTTCTCATGACCCCACGGCCTCACAGTGGTGGTAAACGCGGGTGCCGGGGCTGCCTGGACACAGAGCAGACATTGCCTCTGGTGGGCCCTGGGAAACCCTCTTCTGACCCACATTTCTGCCTGGGTTAAACAGCTGAGAGACAGCTCCTGGTCGGGCTGGTCCCAGCCTGCCTGGCTCCTGCCAAGCATCGTGGTGCAGGAAGGCAGGGAATATAGCCTGAAAGGTAATGCTGAGGCTGAAAAACCTGCTTTCTTGGCTGTAAAGAGCCACCAGAGGAAGCAGTGCCCAGGACTGGGCTGGGACTGCTCTCAGTGTGCCTGGTTTGATGGGGAGATATTGGTGATACCCGAACTTAGTGCAGGGTCATGTGTCAAAGTCCCCCAACAAGGGGCTGCAAAGTGGCCTTGGGAAGATGCTGCCTGGCTGGAGCTGGGGTGTGGGCAGACGGCGTGTTGCACTGAGGAGGTGGCAGAGGTGGGAGAAGAGTTGCTCATGGCCTGGATAGGAGTGGCAGCAGTGGTCAGTCCCTCAAGGGCACATGGACAGCTCAAGTGTGCTGTGACACTAGAGTCTGCTCTGGGGTCAGTCTCAAAAGCAGCTGAAGCAAGGGCTGTTCCAGGAGACCCGGGGCAGGGGGGACTCCAGCCCTAATCTCCCCAGCCCAGCACGCCTGCAGGTATTGCGCTGGCGGCAGTGCTAGCCCCAGAGAAACCCTGCAACCCCCCCCAGGACACCTATGGCATGGGGACTGACATAAGAGCCTCCTGGCAGTGCACAGACCATGCCTGGCATGGCTAGGTGGGTGCCAGGAGAAATGCAAACTCAAGCAGCTTTCTCCTCTGTTCCCAGCACCTTTGGGTGCCCATTAGACCTGAGCAGTATGTGGCCCGGAGCATTGCCAAGGGCTAGAAAACCAGGAGGGAGTAGGGAATTGGGCCAAAATTGGGCCATGTCTCCATCGCGGGGGGGAGAGCTCCCTCTGGTGAGGACGCAGCTGTATCAGGCACTAGATGCTGGACACCACAACCATCATTAATGTCCTTGGGAGATAACTTGCAGGCGGTGAACACAGTAGCTAGAGGCTGCGGGCAGTACCAGGAGTTTTGGGGGCTTGGGCAGCTTCCCGCATTGGGTGAATTGCACCACTTTGGGATGGCGAAGATAATCAGAGCTAAAAACCTGTGGGGTCTCCCACAAAGACATGCTGGGTGCCTGTGCTCAGTGAAAAAAACACAGTGCAAAACCTTCCTGGCTAGAAGGGGACCTGCACAGTGGCTGGAGGCCGGGGGGGGAGCCCCAGCTCTCCCACCGCAGTGGAGACACGTGTGGGTGCTTTCCTTTCACTGCGTATACGAGCCCCAGCGATGCTGCTCGCTGCAGCAAAGCTGCTGCCTGTGCCGGGGGACCCCAGCTCCGGCAGAGCTCAGCCGTGGGGAGACAGCAGCCTGCCCACCGCCAACGCAACCAGCCCAGCGTCTCCCACTGGCGTCCTCAGCGCCGGGGACGCGATGCCAGTGGGGGAGGCGACCCCGCCCGGCTGCTCTGCAGCCCCCCAGGCCTCGCAGGGGCACTGGGGCACCCCCAAACCGAGCCGCCACCAGACGCAGAGCCCCCGCGGTGTGGGGTGGCGGGGGCAGAGGGGTCCCGCTACCTGTCGCTCCCGGTCCCCGGGTGCTGGCCGATAGATGGCGGTGGCGTATCTCGCTTGGGGACAGGCCCCGGGAGCGGTGTCCCTCCTGGCAGCCCGGGGGACCTGGGGTTCCCAGGCAGCACCCCGCCGGCGGCCGGGAACCCCCTGGCCCCGGCACCACCCGCCCGCAGCAGCCCCGGGCACGGCGAAGGGTCGTTCCCGGGAAAGGGTCTGTGGATTTTATTGCCCAGGCGGGGTAAGGTGGCTCGGCGCAGCCGGGTAGAGCTCTGGCAGGGCCCAGGGGAAGCCCTGGCCTTCAGCAGTGCTCTGCCCTGGAGGGGACGAAGATGCAGCCCCCTTCTCTGGACGAGTCATGTGAATCCCTCATAGCAGCACTGTGCGGGGCCTCACGGTTGCAGGGAGGAGAAAAGGAACAGCTGAAGTATGCGAGTCCCCCCCACCCCGCTTAGTCAGGTGTAGTCATCTTGTCATGCACGGGACAGGCTGCAGGACTGGGGAGGGTCTGTGGCCGCCAGTGACTCATCCAAGGAAGGGAGGCAGGTCCCTGGCCCTCACGTTGGCCAGCAAGTAGTGGGAGAAACCCTTGCTGGAGGCTCCACAGCACAAGTACCGATATTTTAATTTAATTACCTGATCCATGGCCAGCCACAGCTTTCTTGGCATTGGAGAGTGCTTGTGTGACAACCCCGCATTGCCACTGCCAGGAGGAGCTTCCAGCATCTCCGAGCCCCGACGGCTCCCCAGAGCCCCAGTGGCCAGGCAGCCTCGGCAGCTCCCAGCACGCAGCGTGGGGTGGCTGCGGTGGGAACTGCTGCAGAGCGGGAGCTGCCACTCCAATCCAGACCCAACGCAAAGGGGCAAGAGCTGGGCACCACCCCAGCACACAGCTGGGTCCCTGGGCTCCCGGCCCCAAGGCAGCGGGAGGTGGCTGTGCCTGAATTGAAGTGGATGGGAGCAGAACTCAGCAAGGTCTGCCCAGGTCCATGGGCAGTCTGGCCGGCCTCGCTGGGAGCAGGTGTCTCACTCTGCACCCAGGCGAGCTCCTTGCTGATGGCACCAAGTGGGTGGTGAAGAGAGAAGGATGAAGGGCATGAGGGGGAAGGATGACCGCAGCAGTGGGGGGAGGAATGGAAGAAGTTGTAGGGAAGGAGAGGAAACCAGAGCACATCTGTGCTGCTGCAGGGGCATCAGTGCTGCTCCCGTGTGATCCTGAGCATGACGGAAAGACCACAGAAAACCGGCTAGCACTGGGATTTGGATAGAGCCTCCCTAGCAACCACCGGACAGAAGGAAGTTCCGCTCATGGGCTCCTCCTTGGCCAGGAAACTTGAATGAAGCCCATGCACAGAGCGGGCCTCAGGCCTGGTAGTTAAAGCCTGGCTGCTCCAACAGTTCCTCCTTTGCTTTAAGTCAGTGCATTGTCTTAGAGAATCTCATCCCTGTCCAAAATCAATCGGCACCTTCCTGCCCTGACTCCCAAACAGCAGTAAATTCCCCGCTCAACCAGGAAGAAACAACACGTGCCCTCTGCCCCTTGACCATGGCCCTCCTCACCCCTCCCTCCCCAAGGTCTCTCTGGCCGTGCCGCCACTGCAGTGGGACTATGCCGAAGGGATTTCCACCAGCACCCTGCGCCTCTCACCCCACTGGCAGCACCCCGCTTCACCCTTGGGCACAGGGGACGGGGTGCATCACGGGCAGGCGCTGCCTCCAGCGCAGCCGTGCAGCAACTTCCCTCCATTGTGTCTCCCCTCCCTGGGCAGCCCATCCAATCTGCAGTCTCCCACCATCTCCCTCCCACCGGTCGTCGCTGGCTGTTCCTCCTCTTCGGAGTGCTTCACTTCCGCCGCCCTGCTCCGGGCCCTCCGGCATCGCCGGCTCTTTGTGCTGCTCCATCTTCCCCATCAGCTCGGGGGCTTTGGGCGAGAGTCTGCAAAGGGGTCCCTCCCACTAACCCTCTGCCCTCCCCTCAGTCTGAGCTGGTGGGACAGCTGGGATCTGTCCCAGGAATGGGGCTCGCTGTGGTAGACATCCAGAAACTTCCACTGCCATGCTACATCGGCCTGCAGCCGGGCCTCTCGGCATTCCCCGGCTGGGCACTGCTCCAGCTCTGCATGGGGAGAGCAGGGCCGGGGAATACAGGCGGGTTTCACCAGCCGTTAGTGGGGCGAGTTCAATACTGACCTCACACCTACGGCAATGCTGGGCGCTGGTGGTGCTTGATAATGCTGGTACTGCCTGGCATCGCCTCTTGCAACACAGCTGTGGGGTCCCCGTGTGCCCCTTCGCTTTACTTAGCTGTCCATGCTCCAGAGACTCTGGCTACAGACGTGGGCAGCATGTTCCACACCAGGGTTCCGGTCTCATGCGGAGCCCCTGGGTGCTGCTGGGGATGCAGTGGATTTCTAACCAGCTGCCACGTACTTGGAGGGGATGTGCTAAGCTGGGAGCTCCTCTCGCACACCCTGATTTCGGAGGAGCTTGTACTGTGGTTATGATTCCTCTGGCTTGCACGCTGAGGCATGAACTCACAGGGGTCCCCTATTTTTGCAGACAACAACCTGGCAGAACGTGGAGGAAAACGCAACTCTTTCCTATGGCAGAGACAAATCTCTCCAGCCTGACTGCTGCTGCAAAGAGAGAGCATTACCTATATTTGTTCTTGGCTATCCTGTTTCTACCCACGAGACCACAGGGCTCTAACCACTCATCTCCGAAAGCCAAGAGCAGGGCCTGGGCTTCCTCTCCCGCGACACCTTGCTGCCATCCAGCAAACAATCGGCTGGGTGTGCCGCATCCTCTCCCAGTGCCGGCCCTGCAAAGCCTGCCGGCCCTGGGGTGGCTCACGGGACAGCGGGGTGCTGTGCTGAGCCAGGGCTGGGAGCCGGAGCCTGCTGGTTGCCCACTCTGTCCCCGCGGTGCTGCAGTGGAAAGAATTTCTCCGGTTCCTTTGCAACAGCAAACCCCAAGGGCGCGCGTTCAGCTCGCACGGTGCAAAAGTGCAGCGTAAAACCGGGTTTAGCGGCGTGAACCGTCGTTACCCACTGCTTCTGCAATGGCAGGCTACAAAACCTGGTCCTCTGCTCGTGGCGGAGGGCCCGTCGAAAGACACGCGTGGGGAGGGCAGGGGAAGGACACGGTGGGCATCGCTGGGCGAGGGGGGAGGCATACCGAGCCCCCGGGCTGCGTCTGTCCCGGCGGCTCCGAGACGGCTCCGCTGCAAACATCTTTGGGAGCGCCAGCGCCGCGGCCGGGGAGACCTGCGGGACGGCGCGGGAGAGTTCCCGGTGCCTCCGGTCTCTGCTGCCGCCGCGGGCGGGCCAGACGGGGCTCCGCGGGTGTCCGGCCCTCCCCGGGCGCGGCTTCGGCTCCGGCGGCGCTGCTCGGCGGGACCCGCACGGCAGAGGCACGGCCGCGGCGGCGGGGCCGGCACCGCCCCGGGGAGCTCCGCGGCGGCGGGACGGGGCGGCCCGGGACGGGGCGGGCCGGGGGCGACCCCGCGGCCGGTCCCGCCGGTCTCGGGGGCCTCGGCCGCCCCCTCCCCCTGCAGCCGAGCGAAATGGCTGAACATGTAGCAATAATGCCCCGGCATTCAGGCTGCCCGGCCCGGCCGGCCCTAATCAGCGGCCCGCGGACCCCCCTCCTCTCCCCCTGCGCTCCCAGAAAGGGGAACAAAACCCAGCACGTTTCTTCAGCCCCCGCGCATAAAGCGCCGGGCCTGGGCCTCAGTGGGGGGCAAAGCGGCCCGTCAATCTCGGCGCCGGGGCCCCTTTGTCCCTCGCCTCCCTGCCACACCTTTTGTTCCCGAATCCAATAAGCGCCTATTCCCGCTACCTTCCTCGGCGGCTCCTTTCAGCGCCGGCCCGGCGGCCACAATGGGCCCGGCTCTGAGCTGCGCGGCCCCATTCAGCGCCCTTGGCACGCTCACAAGCCGGCCGGGCCGCCCTGCCCCGCGGGCAGGCCGCTGCGACCGCCCCGCCGCCGGGCGCGGGCACCGGCCCCGGCCCCGGCCCCGGCCCCGGGCTCCGGCCGCTGGGCGAAGGAGGAGCGGGCGGCGGATATTGCACCTGGTTTATTGACTGACTCGGCGAGCTGGCGCTGGCAGTAACCGATACAGAGTAGATAGAGGGGCCGCGGCACCCTCGGGCCCCGCCGTCGGCTTTTTACAAGCAAAGCTGCTCCCGCTGGCGCGGCGCGATCGGCTCCCGCCCGGCCCGGCCCGGCCGTCGCGGCGGCTCCGCGGGACGGCGGCGCTTGGCTGCGAGCTCGGGCGGCCCCGTCCTGCCCTGCCGCGCCGTTCTGCGCCGCGCCGCGCCGCGCCGCTCCGTCCGCCGCCGGCCCCGCACCGCGGCCCGCGGGAGCGCCGGGGTCCCGCCGCGCCGTCCTGCCGCCGCCGCCGCCGCCGCCGCTCCTGGGCGCGCGTTGCGCGGCGCGCAGCCGGGCTGCGGTGCGGATGCGGATGATAACGGGGCCCCGGAGCCGCCGGGCCGTCCTGCCGGTCCGCCCCCGGCCCTCAGTGCGTGCGGGCTACCAGGCCCGGATGCCCTGCAGTGCGCCCTGGCTGCAGGAGGGCCCCGCCGCCGCCTGGTGCAGCGGCTGGCCGCCGCCGCCGAAGCCCCCCAGGCCGCCCACGTTCACGAAGGGGCCGGCGGCCGCCGCCGGGCTGCAGGCGGCTTGCATGGAGGCGCCGCCGGTGCCCGCCGGGTAGGTGCAGCCGTAGCCGGGGTTGTAGGAGGCGGCGTTGCCGTAGCCGTAGGCGGGGAAGCCGTTGTAGGAGTAGGGCCCGTTGTACGCCGAGCTGTAGCCCTGCGACCCGCCGAGGCACGGCTTGCCGTCGCGGACCAGCACGGGCACGGCCACCCTGCGCGGCGGCGGCGGGGCCGCGGGGCCGCCCAGCTCCAGCGACTTGTCCTGCCGCTGCCGCTTGCACTTGTAGCGCCGGTTCTGGAACCAGATCTTCACCTGCGTGGAGGTGAGCTTGAGGCTGCTGGCCAGGTGCTCCCGCTCGGGCGCCGACAGGTAACGCTGCTGCTTGAACCGCCGCTCCAGCTCGAAGACCTGCGCCTGGGAGAAGAGGACGCGCGGCTTCCTCCGGCTCCGCGGCTTCGGCCTCTCCGCCTCCTCCGCCTTCTCCGCCGCATCCAGCGGCTTCTTCAGGACGCAGCTCTCTGCACGGGGGAGCACAGGTCACGGCTGCGCCTCGCCGACGCCGGGCGCTCGCTGCTCCCGACGGGCCCCACCGGCGGGCGAGAGCCCCGCGCCGCGCCCCGGCCGGCTACGCGCCCGTCGGGGAACGGCGGTGCGGGCGGGGAGGCAGCGCCGGGACCGGCCGCCTCCGGCGCCGCCTGTGTTTGCGAGGGGCCGGTCCGGGCGGCGGGACCGGGCGCGTTGCCGCGCCTCCGGGCCGGCTGCGGCGGGACCGCTGCGGCACCGCGGGACCGAGCCCCGGGCCGCGCCGGGCACCTGCTCAGCCGCCTCGCTCCCCGAGGGCCCCGCCACAGCGGGCGCAGGTTGGGCCTAACCCGCCCCGTTCCTCCCTCTCCGCTACCGAAACTGCGGAGCGCGGGCCCGATCCGGCAGCTCCGGATCGGGGCCCTGCGGAGGCGCTTCTCGGCGGGGTTGGGGGGGGCGGCGAGCGGCGGCGGGCAGTGGCAGCCCCACGACGTGCCAGTCCCGGCTCGACATGCCCAAGGATCGCGGCGGCGGGCACACGGGGTTCGCGGGGCGATGCCCAGCGGGCTGGGAACGCACCGCGGGGAGCGAGCGCGGGCCCGTCCCGGCGGGGCGGTGCAGTGCGGGGCAGCGCGGCGGGGCCGATACTCACTTGGGTCGCGGGCCGCGGGGTCCAGCTCCTCTCCCGGGCCGGGGGCCTCGCAGGAGCCGCGCAGCACGGCGTGCACGTAGTTGTCGGCGGAGATCCGCGCGTCCGCCTGGCCGCCGGGCGCTGCCATGGGGCTCAGGTAGGACAGCTTCTCCTCCTCCTCCTCCTCCTCGCCGTCGGAGAAGCGGGCGCCGTCGGCGGCCGCCAGCAGGCAGGCGGCGGGGTGGAAGTGGTGCTCCAGGTGGTGCGGGAGCTGGGCCCCATAGCGCGGATCCTGCTGCTGCTCCAGGTTGAGGATGTCTTTGACGGAGAAAGGGGTGGAGGTGACGGGGCTCGGTAACATCATCGGGGCAGCGCAAGCGGCCAGGCAGTCCCGCGGGCCCGGCGGCGCTCGGGCGGCGGCTCGCCGGGGAGCGCCGCGCCCGGTGCGGGGGGAGCAAGCAGCGCCGAGAGACGAGGGGCCGCGGCTGCTCCTGTCTAAGTTGCCTCCATTAGCCCGGCGCTGGGGGTCTGCGTTTTGTTACAGCTTCTGCAGGGACAGCCAAGGGCTCGGGAGCCTCCTCTGCCCCGGGCCGGCACGTCACGGCGAGGAGGGGCCGGGGGCGGCCTCGCCATTGGAGGGAGGGGGAGGCAGAGCCGGCCCCCTGCCCGGCTCCGGCCGCCCGGCCAGAAATAGCAATGTATTAAGGCTGCGCTCGGGGAGGCCGCTTCCCCGCAGAGCGCCCCGGCGGCCCGGCACCCGCCCGGCGGGCGCGGGGACGGTGCGCCGGGGTCGGGGTCCCCGCAGAGAGCCGCGGCCGCCGCGCCTCCCAGTGCTAAGCACGCGTAGGTAGGTAGGGACCCCCGCCCCGGCGCGCCCCGCCGGCCCCTGCCCGCACACGGCTCGGCCCGGCCCCGGGAGGGGCGAACACGTGCGGCCCCGCCAGCACGGCCGCCCGGCCCCGCAAGCGCCTCCCGCCGCCCGGGACGCGGCGCGGAGGGGGGGCTTCGCCTCCGCCGCCCCGCACTCCTCCCGCAGCCGACGGCGGCCCCGCCGTCTCGGGCGAACGGTAGCCGCGCGCCGTACACGTTGCCGACCCGCTCCGAATCCCCCCGTGCCCCCGCAGATGCCCCCGCAGATCCCCCCGCGACGGGCCAACGTGCCGCCCGCCCCGGCTCGCCGCAGCCGGTGCGCGGTGCGCCCGCTCGGGGGAAGGCGTGCTCCGCCGCCGCCGCTGGATCGGTCCCCGCAGCCCCGCGACAGCCAGGCCCGGCCGGGCCGGGCCGGGCCGGGCCGGGCGGGCAGGCCGGGGCCGCGGTGGCGCGGGGCTGGGGCAGGGAGGGCTGCCCCGCGCCCTTCCGCGTTTCCTTTCGTTTCCTTTCGTTTTCTTTCGTTTCGTTTCGTTTCTCCCGCCGGTAACGGGCGGCGAGCGGCTCCGCGGAGCCACCACGCCGCCGTCCCGGCGGGTAACCCACCAGCGAGCCTGTCGAACCCCATCCGTACCGCGAGGTCCCCGGCCCCGGGGCTGCGCCGAGCACCGGCCCAGCACCCCGGTGCGGCGCGGCGGGGGTTGCCGCGACCCCGCGGCCGCGCCCCGCGGCCCCCGACCCCCTCCGAGGGCTCAGCGCCGCCGCGGCCCGGGGAGCGGGCGCACCGAAGGCGGGGCGGAGGGTCCCGGCAGAGAGATTTCGTTGTGATTAAAATCCTGCCGCCCCGCAGGGCTCGGATCGGCGCCGAGGCGAGGCCACGGGAAGCCGGGCGCGCACGCCGGGCGGGTGAGTGTCCCGGGGCCGGGGCTTCGCGGGGCCTTCCCGGGCGCTTCTCTCGGGTCGTTACCGCCCGGCGGCTCCGCCGTTTACCGGCTCCGTCGGTGCCCTCGTTTCCCGGGCTCCCGCCGCTCCGCACGGCCCCGAGAAAGCCACGTAGCGGCGGCGCGGCGCGGCCCGGGACGGGAGCCCGGGCCCCGCGCACTTCGCCACAGCTCGGGCGTTCCCGGTCCCGCGGCGGGGCCGGTTCCCGTTCCCCCGGCGCGCCGGATCGTTCCCACCGCGCCGCTGCAAACCCCTCGCCGTAAATCGCGGCGGGTCGGTCTCTTCTCGCCGCTTCCCGCCCGCTCCCGGTGCCGGCCGCCATCCTCCCGTCCTGAGGCCGCCCGGTCGGGAGGGTGGACGGGGAAAGGCGCTCGCCGTAACCAGGCCTGATCGGGGCCCGGCTCCGCTCTGTGCCGCCGGTGCGCGGAGAAGCCCGGCGCTGCCTCGCTGCCACGGCCCCGATAACAATTAGCAACAATTAGCGCCTTCTCGGTGTTACGCAGCCGCCGCCGGCCCGGCCCGCTCCCGCCCGCGGCAGGGCCCCGCTCCCGGGGACGTGCAGGCGCGGAGGCCCGGCGGCAGCGGGGCGGGCAGCCGGGACCCTGCACGGCGCCGCGCTCCCCGGGAACCCGGCGGCGGCCGGCCTCCGTGGCGGGGAGGGCAGCGGCCGGTGCCCTCGGTGGCGGCGGCGATGAGGGCTGCCGGGCCGCAGCCAGGTGTCCGCCTGCCCGGCCGTCTGCGGGAGCAGCAGCCGCCGCCGTGCCGAGGGCCCGGCCCCGGGCCCGGCGGGGTCTGGCTCGCCTGGCGCCATCGCGCTCCCGCCCGCAGCGGGATCCCGGACGGGCCGAGCGCCAGGCGCGGCCCGCGGGCACGGGGAGCCCGGGCCGGGCGGAACCGGCGCTTCGGGACGTCTTCCCCGGCGGTGGGAACGGTTCTCCCGCCGGGACCCGCTCAATCGTGCCGCCGCGCACAGAGAGCGCTCGGGGAACCCACGGCCCGCGGAGGGGGCAAGCCGCGGCCGGGCCCCGACGCGCGTGGGGGCACCCCTGTGTTATCCCGGCCTTTCCTGCGGCCGCCTCGTCCCCCGCCGGTGCTCCCGGTGCGGTAACCGAGCCCGCGCCTCCCGCCCTGCCGGCATCCCCGCTTCGGTGGGGGCCGGATCAGGCCCGCTTCGGCGGGACGCGAGCGGCGATCTCCCAGCTGGGGAAGCCGAGGGAGCGGGGCGATCGATGCTCGGGCCCGGCCGAGCCCCTCGAGGAGCGCGACCGGGCCGGGGCGAGCGGCGAGGGGTTGCGGGAGCCAGGGGAGGGCGCAGCCCCGGTACCTGCCGGCGGGTGTCAGCCCCGGGACGCGGCTCCGGGGCTTTCCCAAGCCGGCTGGGCCGGGGTCACCGGGCTATTAATGGTTATTTTATTTATATCATTAGCGGCGTCCCCTGAGCTCTGTTTACAGCGGGGCCTTGTTGTCCCGGCCGCTCCTGCGCTCTGTTTAGACAGGGGATTATTGTAATGGATGGAGCTCGCCGTGCGGATGCTGCAGCGGAGCCAAGAGCCCCCCTCGGGCCCGGGGAGGGGGGAGCAGCCCTGCAGCGGCCGCGCACACGGCGGCTGGCGGGCAGCCCCCCCTTCCCCGGGGCCCCGGGCGCAGGCAGCCCGGTAGCAGACGGCCGCGGCCGGGGGCCTCGCTCGGGGCGATGCTATCAGCCCCAGGGCTGCTAATTGCTCCATTAGTCTCGCGGGTGCCGAGTGCTGGAGCCGGCCCCGCGCTAATGGCCGTAAACAAACAAACACGTTAATCCGGCCCTGTCTCCAGCGCCGGTGCTCGGGGAGCCAACGGGGGACGGCGGCGCGGCCCCAGCGCGGCTGCGGGAGGCCCTCGGCGGGCGGCACCCACCTGCCCCGCCGCCCCGGGCAGCCCGGAGGCCCGCGGGCCGGGGCCGGTGCGGACCCGCGCCGCCGGGAGCTGCCCCCCGCGCCCGGCTCTATTTACACAGAGCCTGCCCTTGTGTAAACGCTGCGCGCCGTGGTTTATCTCAGGGCCCGTCTGTTTCTCGTTCTCTGTCAGCAGCGCCCGGTGAAGGATGGCCCTTTCCCAGGGGCTCGGCTCTGATTTATGTGAGAACCGCAGCGCGCCGGGGACGCCCCCGCACGGCGGGGCCGGCGCCGCGCCGCGGAGAGGCGGCGGGTCCCGGGGCAGCGACCCCCGACGGGGCCGCCGGTGGGGACGCGCCCGGCCCGGCCTCGCACGCCGTCGACACCTACCCGCCGACAGCGAAGCCCGGTCCGGAACGGCGCGGTGCGGTACGGCACGGTGCGGTACGGCACGGCACGGCACGGCGCTCAGCCCGCTCCCGGGCCGTGCTCTCCCCGCACCGATCCTCGGCCGCGGCGCAGTCCCCCACGGTGCGCGGCGGGTGCGCCCGGGGTGGGGGGAGCGGGTACGGAGCGGACCCGCCAGCAGCTTCCAGCCCGGGCGCGCTCCCTCCGTCACCCACCTGGCCACGGACCCTGGCTCGCCGCACCTCCCGGGGTGAAGGGCAGCTTTTATCCCAGCCCTGCCGCTTCCCAGGAGTGACTCTGTTTCACAACTTTTTGAAAAACGAACTGTTATCTTTATTCCCCAGGAGAACAGAGGGCTTCTGCAGGCGGCGGAGCCAGGTCCAGGCAAGGGATGCTGTGCGCTCGCCCAGCAACGTGCTGTCTTCGTCTCCCACTGCCCTGTCCCAGCCCTGCCCGGGCAGCACCAGCACCATCCTGCCCACGCGGGTCTTCCAGCTGAAAACTGCCTCCACCTCTCAGGGTGCTGGGAACCCCCTGGCTTGGTTTTGCCAAGAACCACCCACATAATGCCCATTTTCTTGAGAAATACGTCACTGCAAATACTTGCTTTTCTTCAGCATTTTCTTGCTCCACTGGCATTGGCTGATTTACTTTTGCTTCGCAGTTCTTCTTCACAGTACAGGGATGTACGATTTGGAAATGTGTACTAAAACAAAGCTTTGATGAGAAATATGTTTTCTGGGGGTCAGAGACCCAGACTCTTTAGTGTCCTGAGAAATGCATAACGTTTCCACAGTGGGAGCTTGATTTGGGGGGTACCAGTAACTTGTGCAACATACGGTGCTCAGCACTTTGGGGGGTAGAAGTGGTGCATACACGGGTGCTGGTCGTTGCAGCAAATGGGAGCTCAGTAGGTTTGGACACCGAAGGGAAGGCTGCCCTTGATTTCACTGCCCGATGGACCTCTGAAACCGAGGCTGACGCGTTGAGCTCCGTGAGAGCCAACTTGCAGGAGCAGGTAAAGGTCATCCCACATCTGAGGCAATGCAGGATAGGAAATGTCAATGCCAAGGACCCTCTCCCACCTGCTTTTATTTGGCATCTCTGATGCACAAAGGATATCCAGGCTTCACAAAGCCACAGCCCCACAACTGTGGACATGCAGAGGGTAGCAAAACACCTCTTCCTCTGGAGGAGAAGCTGTCATAAATCACAGTTTACTGGTCATGCGATGAGAAGGTCCCGTGCCGAGGCTTCTGCTGGAGGACACAGACACGCATACACCACCCCCTTGCTAGAGCAAAACCCACAGCCTTTCTGGGAGCACCTTTGCTCTGTGCCTCGGAAGCCGTCGCTGCATGTTTGCGTCCATGAGGTTAAGAAGCCAGGCTGAAATTCATCCTTCAGCAGAGGCCCAGCACGACGCTCACTCACCGCTCGCATCCACAGGCCTGCGTACCACTTGCATCCCATAGGGCTTAAGTGGAGCCTAAGTGGACCCTGGGCCTTGCGCTGGCGGCCAGCCCGGCACTGGATTTCAGCTCCGAGCCCAGGCCTGCAGCTCTGATTCATGCACGTAATCCTGCTGAGGTCAGCGGGTTTCATCCTGCTCCCACTGCAGCCCGCGGGATGGTTCACACGAGAGTGGCAGGGTCAGGCTCTGTGTTTTCATGTGCCGTAGAAAATGGAACAATTAAGATTAAACCAATTAAATTTTAACAGGTCTGGAAAGCGTTTTATTACATAATAAACAGGAGGGATTAGCCGTGTCGGGCTTTGCTGCATGTGTGCTGGCGGAACGGTTCCTTGCTGTCCGCGGCACTTGGTGTTCATCTGGGCTGGGGACCTCCGTGCGCTGCCGCTGGGGCCAGCCCGCTGACAAACACACGGGGCTGGAAGCGCAGCTGCACGCTGGCTCCCGTTCCCATCCAGCGCCTTCCCCCGAAGCATTCTGGGTGCAGCGCTTTTCTTAGTCCAAGCAAAGCCTTTTCTAGAAGAAATTTCACAAGTTATTCGGTGGCTATTTCTACGGCATCCTTCAGGGAGAGGGAAGCCCTCGTGCTTCTGTACAGGCGTGCTGGTGAGGAGTGAGCGGCTGGGCTCGATCTGTGCGAGGTGGTGACACGTGTCTCGTCTTGGAAACAGAGCTGATAAGTTTCTCTTGTTTAGGGCATCTGCCTGGCAGCCAGTCCCCACTTCTCTCCCTGCTTAATCAGAATGCCTCTGGCTGCAAGCAGGGCTTGTTCCCATGTGGGTGAGGCCATCCTGGGCACAGCTACCCCCAGAGCTGGCAAATCTGCGCAAAAATGGCACACAGCTGTGGGCTTGCCAGGGTGGTTTCGAGGTAACTGGACTGAGAAAAGATGCAGAAACCAGCTCTGGCAGAAACTATGCTGCAGCCTTGGCTGAGCACATGCATGGTGCAGTGCACAGGCAGCTGCCTCTCTGTGGTGGCACTCGCTCGGGTCTGCTGGGATTCATCTATAGGGGCTGCCGCAAGCTCCGAGGGGCACCCACAGCCAGGGGCTCTTGCACGGCTTCATCTTCTCAGCTGTAACTTACCGCTGGCCAGCTCAGCAGCGTTGTGCACAAATATCCCCCTGCCTTGCAACAACCTGCAGCTGGGGGCAAGGGAGGAAGACGGGGGCTGGAGAACCTCATCCTTTCTGTCTCTGCTGGGTAAATATGGGACAAGAGGCGGGCAGGTTCAGCCGAAAGGCATTTTGCACGCTGCTTCCAGAGGCCACCGCAGGCCCGCTTCCAACGCTGTGGCGGTTTTTTTGTCTGGAAGCAGAACGGTTGCCGCGGGTGGGGACTGTGGCATGTTCAGGGGCAGCGAAGGCAAACAGCTCCCTGGCTGGCTACCACGCCTGGAAAGTTTAACGGTGGAGCGTGTGCTTGGTCTGCACACTTCTAATAAACAGCCATTCTTTCGTTTTCCTTTAAAATACTTTTCATATTTTGCCATGGCTGCTTGTGTTGCTCCCTCCTACGACAGCTCCTCACCGATGGCCACTGTATAAATAGAGCAGCCCCTGGGTCCCGCACGCAGTCGGGCGGGTGGGAGATTTGTAAGCTTCTGTTAATAGTTTATTTCTGAGTCCGCCTAATGAATTCTCCTCATAATTACTGCACAGAAATTGTTAGTGTATCCTGATGATTCAGAACTTTCTAACAACAACTCTGGACCAAATTATAAACTGTTTTTCTATCTTGGAGTGGAGACTTGAGAGAGGATTCCTAATTGTTCTCGTCCCCTCAGGGGCCAGAGCCGGATTATCCCACACAGGCTTCTCTGCAGACTTGTTTTTAGCCTATCGGTGGGCTCTCTGCCAGACCGACGGGATGGGGAACTCAGTTTTCCAGATTTAAATCCCCCCCCCCCCTTTACCCTTCCACTCCACTTACACCTCTAAGGAAGAGCATGGATTAGAAAGGATTTGCCCTCATGGGGCTTTGGTTTTGGTCTGTGGAGATCGGTCCATAAAAGCTTTGCCTTTTTTTTATCCCCATGTAAACCTGACTCCCGGCTTTACACCAGGAATGGGCAGAAGTGAAGTGCTGTGTTGTTCGGAGAGCAGAGATCTCCCATTTCTTTTGAAATACCTGCCTTTAAATGGCATTTCCTCTTGGAGACAATGGCTTAACGTGAAGGACAAGCAGGTGGGGATGGGCAAGGGGCAGTGTTTTGGGAGCAGGGCATGGCCGGACCCCTCCTGCCGTGGTTGCTGTGCTTCGGCCATGCGTGCAAAAGGCTGGGTGGGCCCAAGGCTCATCCAAAATGCCTCCCTGTGCCAGAAGCGAGAGGGCAGCCCGGGTCTCTTGATAGGGTTCCTGTCTTGTCCCTGTGCTGCTGATGTCCCAGCGCACTGGAGGTGGTGGGCATCCCAGCATGGCTGGGATGCTCTCCCCAGGATCCGTCCTGGTGCTCTCCCCCAAGGACCCATCCTGCACTGGGAATGACCCATGCAGCGGTGCCGCGTCGGGCCAACAGTCCCAGGGGCGCTGGGGCCATAGCGAAGGCGGCCAAGGCAGCTCTTCCCTTCCTCGTCCCCCCCTTTGCCGGCGAGGCAAGAGGCCACGCCGCCGGCCGTGCCCCGTCTTGCTGGAAGCGCCGACGCCTGTCTGGCTGCCGGGACACCCCGCCGGCCCCGTCCCGGGCACGTCCCCCACGCCCGGCAGTGGCGAGCGGGCACCGTGCCGCGTCACGGGGCCACCCGGGCCCAGGCGCCCTTCTCCAAACATCCCTCCCGCCGCGCGCCCGCGGTACCCCCGCGGCTCGCCCACGTCCGCCCCGCGCACCCGCCCTTGCTGACAGCGGGGAAAGTAGGAGCCGTGTCCTTGCGCTGACCTTCGCCTGACCTTCCAGTAACGCTCGAGAAACCCTCGGAAAGGCTTTCTCATTGTGCAGCCCCAGGGTTTCCAGGGAATTAGTCAGCAGGCTGGAATTGTGCTCTGTGTATGTGACCCCCCCTCTGCTCCCCCCCCCTCCACCTCTCCCATCTCTGGAGCCGGACCGGTCCAAGAGATATGTTGCCAGGGTGACAGCGAGGTGTGATGGATGGACAGAGAGTGGCTGTGGAGTGGCAGGGCCGCTGGTCAGTAACCCAGGGCTGTGTTTATAAGAAGGAAGAGGCTGTTTCCTGGAGCTAACATAATGCAGCTCTAAAAAAGGCAGGGGAAATACATCATGCGAGGAGAGCGCAGCCCTGGGAGGGGAGGGCCGCTGGGGAGCCCAGCACCAAAGCGAGCCTCCAGGTCAAGGTGCCTTTGACAGGGGCCTTTTTTATAGGCCATTTGCGTGAGAGTTCGCTGCTGTTTCTCTGCAGCCCTGACAGCGGCTCAAGGCCCAGCCGGGGTTTGGGGAGGGTCTAATCTAAACTCGCCGCTTTCCAGCTCTTCGCTTGCAGGACCTGCTGATTTATTTGGAAAATAAATAATCGTCGCTGACTGTCGTTTCGTTGCTGCAGAGCGACAGTCCCCCTGCTCGGCGTGGGTCCGTGACCTGTCCCACAGCGGACGCTCGGAGCTGTGGGGAGCTGTGGAGGGACCCCAGTGTGGAGGGAGTGAGGGGCTGAGTCCGCAGCCCCCCGTCTGCCCCTGCCTCGCCAGGCCCCAGGGAGCAGCGATGCTGATAGCCACGGTCCCTGCATGGGGTGAGGGCCGGGGGCATCACTCGTGGCGCCAGGGCTCAGAGCTGGGATGGAGGCGACCAGCTGAAAAGGCGAGGGAACATCCCACCCTCCTTCCCAAACACCAGCACGGCAGTTTTCTTCCCTTTAGCCGCATCGCAGGTGTGCAAGGTCCTCGTGCCCGACGCCAGCATCTCCGCCCCTGCGGGTCCGGGGGCTCTGTGGCCCCGCACGCCCGCTGCTGTGAGAGCTGCGGGGTCGTCCCTGCACCTCGTGTCACCTCCCAGCCCTGTGGCCACGTTCCCCCTAATGTCACCCCCTGTGCCGGAGGGTCTGGCCGTGGGAGAAGCAGCGGCTCCCGGTGCTGCAGGCAGGGGTTTTTGCTCCCCACCTGGCAGCGCGGGAGCTGAGCCCCCCAGGTGGGCTGGGACATCACCGCTCCCTCGCCCCTGCTGCTGCTCCGGTGCTCTGCGCTGCCCTTGTGTTCTCAGGGCCTTAATCATCCCAGCTAATCAGAGACCAGTGCCCCAGAAAATAGCCCCCGATTTTTTCCCTACTAAAAAAAAATCCTAATTAAAGCATTTCAGAAAAGAACTTCACAAACAAAAAAAGGAAAAAAATCCAGGCTCATTCAGCTGTTAAATCCCACCATTTTCTAGGTAGGCAGAAATTGTTTCTACTACAGCTGAAAAATTATGGAAATATTGAAAATTATTTCTTCTTTCTTCTACTACTTTTATTCTTACAACCCTTCAATAGCTGAGCAAGTGATATTGCATTTGGGGGTTTTATGTTTTTTTCTTTTACAAGAGTGCCAAAGCTTTGAAAAGTGTCAGTGTAGGAAAGAAAAGATGAGAAAAGAGAGGAGGAAATCTAGCGCGAATGTCAGGCGTTCTTCAAGCAGCTTCGGGACAGGGGAGAAAAAGATGACGAGGAAAACATGAAAACACAGCACTTCCAAATTTCGAACAGCTTCCTGGTTTAGGAAACTGGAATTTAAAAATTGCTTCAAAATATCCCATAGAAAAGTTAAATGAAAATGGTTTCCATAGAATAGTTTTCAATCTAATTCATTCTGGGCAAGAAAAGTTTCTGTAATTTTTATACTGAATAAGTATCATAGTTTATTTTTCACATTGGTAAAAATAGTAGTTCTACTTCAGTATAATAATAAAAATCCTCAATTTCCACCTTTCCAGCAAATATCTGGTTTTGGTCCTGTCCTCCCTGGTGCAGGAGTAATTTTCTTCTTTCAAGTAGAGCCTCATTTTTGGCTCAGGTTTTTGCTTTTCCCTTTTTTCTTCAGAGGAGTGTTCTGTCTTCAGCATACCCTGTTCTAATTCATGCAAATACTGCCACATGCACAAATTCCTCAGTGAGTTCAGTATTAATCAGCAAATGATTCTTTTTGCAGCCCAGCCTGATCACTGTCTAAAAGTCACTTTCTAAAGAAGTATTTGATGAGTATTTGTGTATTTCATGTTTGCATTGTTCTAAGTGACTTTTAACATTAGGTTCTCTCACCCACTTTTGGATTAAATGAGCGTGTTCACACACACATTTGAATTTGCATTCGGCTCGGATTTTACACAGCTGTGTTTGAACAACTTTCAAAAAAACAATCCATATTTTGGAGTTATTTGGTTTTGTCTGACATATCCGTCACAGCTGCCAGTGCAGGGGAAGGCGATCCGCACTTCTGGAAGCCCCAGTGGGAGTTGGACCATGCGGGTCCCCGAGCAGCCCCAGCCCCAGCCCCGCTGCACGGGTGTTGTGGGGCTGCGGAGCTGCAGCCCTCTGAGATCAGCTGTGAGCGTGGGCTGGTGTTTTTTCAAAACACTGTATATTACCGTTTCCATGGCCAGTTCTCGCTGGATTTGCGTCGGACCCCTGTGGCACCCCTGGACACGTGCTGCCTGGGGGGAACGACGATGTTGGCCCTGGGGGAAGGGGGTGGCTCATCTTTCCAGCTCTGCAGATTAGGGCTGCCCAGCTCCTCTGCAAGCCTCCCCAGGTGGCCATGGTACTTCTAAAGGACTCGTCCATGTGCGGCAGTAAGCTCATTAGCTAATTCCCTTATTACGCAGCATCAACTGAATCATGTGTGTTTGGGCTTCCAGACAGCCCCCCTCTTGCCTTTCTCCCCAGCTCTCCTCACCTCCTCCTTACTCCCTTCTCTTTCTTTTAGGTAAGAAGGAGGGGTTTTAAAAGTCTCCTTGGCCCAGCCATTTTGGGTGCACGCTCATCCCTCCCTCGCCAGTCCCAGGCCTGGGGTACCCCCAGCGAGAGGGGCTGCTGCGGGCTGGGGCTGCAGCGGGCAGGACCCTGCTTGCCCGGCGGTGCGGCGCTTTTGCCTCTGCCAAAGTAGCTTTTCGGGCCCGTTCACATTTCTGTGTCAATCTCGGAGCCCAGCCGGGTGAACATGCTGAGGGTTTGGTTCAGACAAAGCAAGGCGCGGGGGAGTTTTCTAGGAAGGAGGCTGCGGCGTGAAGCCACCGTGAAGGGATGCTGCTCTTTGCGGGGTTGCCACAGGTTTTGAGAGGGTCGATGGGCTCTTGCATCTTGTTTGCAGAGAGACGCCGAGCCCCTTGCCCCTGACCCCAAACCAGGCGGACGCTCACCCGGAGCCAGGGGGTCAGAGCCCGCGGGGCCAAGCCTTTCGCCCCCAAACATGGGGAGCCTGGGGGCCCTCTTTCCTCACTGCCTGCTCCAGGAGAAGCCCGGTCACAACCCTTGCCCGGGGAAGAGGGACGGACCCAGCATCCCACCCTCTTCCTTCTGGGGGGCCACACGCCGCAAAATCCACCTCGCGCCGGCGCTTTCCGGCCCTCTGTGAGAATGTACAGTTTGTGGCTCCTTCATTGACTTTGAAGAATGTCCCTTTATTCACAATGTTATTTCCTTTAATCACTGTGAGGTTGCAGGAAATCTTCTTGGAAAATTGTTTCAGAATGGCTGGAATCACCATACTGTCGTGGGGATGGAAAAGTCACTTGAACTTGTTTTTATTTTACCCTAAAAAGTCGCTGTCCCCAGAAGGTTCAGTTGAATTTGGATAAACATGGGAGTTCCGAGGATTTAGTTGTTGTTGAGCAGTTCCCCCCCCCGCCCCCTTTTTTTTTCCAAATGAACCTCTGTGTCTTTCCAAGTTCCTGAGCTTTACTCAAGATCAGGGGTGCAGAACTGAAAGAAAAATGGGACATTGGCATAAAGAGATTGAAGACAGGCAAATACATCATTAGGGGACACAACATGAGAGTAGCAATAATGAAGCGGTAAGTGACACAGCTTTGGCTGTCAGCTAAGAGCTGAACCAACTGAATGTTCTTCTACTTTAGGATACCTATGCTGGCTGACACAGGAAAACAAAGGATGTGCTAAATCTTGACTTTTGTGAGACTTTAGTCCCATTTCCATGTCAAATTCTTGTGAGCAATGGAGAGAAATGTGGTCTAGGTGAATGTGTGGCTACATCAAAGCATAGCTGGCTAGAAAACTATTGAAAGGGCAGTTACCAGTGTTTAACCCTCAGACAGGGTCTGGTCTGGATCTAGGGCTAGTCAGTACTTTCATCAGTGATTTTTTACCTGCAGCATCAGTCTGGCAGGGCCTGCAAGAGTGCTTTTCTTAGAAATTGGAGAAATCCGAAATAAACCTGATAATAAGAACAAATATAAGGCTTTCCTATGAGTTGGGGAAAAATCAACATCACAAGCCCTGGCTGGGGAACGAGCAAGGTTGCTCTGTGGGAAAGTAGCTGGAGGTGACAGTGGGTCCCGCAGGGAGCGGGAGCCACCAGCAGCCCGAGTGAGAAGAGCAAAATCAGGCTGGGACATATAAACAAGGTGTTTGTAAGACACCTGATGTGATCCTGCTGCCCTTAGAAGTGTTAGCCTGAGCACTGAATCCTACTTGTGGCTCAGTGTTTCAAGTTGCGGTTCTTGGAGAAAGCCCAGGGAAGAACTAGATCAGAAATTCAAGAAACATGACATACTGGAGAAGGCTGAAGGACCAGGGTAGCTTGGTATCAAGACGAAAAGACTGCAGGGAAATAAGATAAAAGTCTTTAAATGCATAAAGCCCTGCTACAAAGCACGAGATAATGGGCTATTCCTTGTTTTCAGGGTGGGTAGAAGAAGCCATCGTCTCACCCTGCAATGACTGTGGTAAAGGAGATTAAAACTCGTTTTTCTTGGGAGCTGTCTTCACCACTAGAGGCTTATTTTAGGAAGAGGTTAAGACAAAAGCTTCACCAGGAAGGGTTTGCCTCATTCGGGAGTAGGCAGACAGGCTAGGTGACCTTTCAAGGGCCTTCCAGGCTTATTTTTTATAATTCTATGAATACGGATACTAAAAAGAGAAAACATCATTTTGCCTCTGGCCAGTCTATTCGGGACTGGTCCTTGCCAGGTGTGTTTTGCTTCAGCTGTGAATGTCGTCCAGGTTTCCATCATCTCCATCAGCTTTTTTTTGTTATTTACTTGTAAGAATTTTTTTTCTTTCTGTCCAATTTTTTCCCTGTGTCTGTACATCCCTGTGGTCCTACTTTTGCCAGAATGGTCATATGCCTTGTGTGGTCCCCCCAAGCCCTGCACAGAGAAACCTTCTCTTCCCCACCTGATGGACCATATGCTTATACTTGGGATCCAAGAGCGTCCAGGGGCAGACTCCATCTCGCTCATGAATTTGCCTGGTGACAGATTCCTGGTGGTGTAAGCTCGTATCTCGCTCGTGGTTTCACTTCCATCACAAGGCCCCTGTGGGTTGTCCATGGGCTGGGTGTTTCTATGCATATCAGTGACACGATGGATTTTTACTCACGATGTTTAAGATCAGAGTTAGTCATTAGATCACCTATGCTGATCTCTCTGACTGCCTCATCTTGTTATTCTTTCTGGATCCAAATAACTTGGGGTTTCACTAGTGCACAAAAGCATGTGGTCTGGAGGAGCAAGGGAGTTCATGGTTTGGTCTTACTTAATCACTGATGGTTAATCCACTGGCTAATCAGCATTGCTCAGAAAATGTATGTCATGTTTCTTATGCAGGTTTGTCTAGCTTTTAATTTCCAGCCATTGATTCTTGTTCTGCATTTTTTGGCTGGAATAAAAATGCTTTAGCACACAGTATTTTCTTACTATGAGAGTACTTGTGCATAGCAGTCAAATTTCTTAAGCTTTTTTAAGGAGAAAACAGGTTGAGCTTGATTTTGTCACTGTGGGGTGCATTCTCCTGCACTTGTGTCTTTTCTGTGGCTGTTTTCTGCACTCTCTCTCATTTCACAGAATAATTTTGGCCTCAGGAGCTCTGGCGGTACAGCCCGCTGGTCGGGCCTTGATCCGTCGAATTTTGGAAATGTCTGAAGATGCAGATCCCACTGCCTCGCTCTGTCCCTGTGCCAGTGTTCAGTTTTTAACCAACCTTGTGTCTCCCACTTCCAGCCCACACCTCCCCAGTCTGGCTGCAAGGATGCTATGGGAGATGGTGAAAACCAGGCAGGGGGAGGGAATCGCATCTGTGGCTCTCCCTTCATCTGCGTCTTCCTAAAACGGGGCACCAGGCTAGTCACAGTATCTCAGGGCTGGCATCCCACCCCCTGCTGCATAAGACACTGCCTCGTAACTCCCATTCACTGTGCCCCCTGCTCTGACGCCCAGGACTGCATTCGCCATGTGGTCCTAGCATCGAGCTCACATCCAGCTGCTCGCCTCTGGGACCCCAAACCTACCCCGCTCAGTGCCAGAGCCCGGCCTTAGCCCCTGCCACCCAGAGGGATAGCCCACTTTCTTCGCTGACACATCCAGCCTGTCATTCAGCTCAGTCAAAACCCACGACCAGGTGACTCCATCCCCTCTGCCATGCGCCAGACTGCAGCCGAGGTTGGCAGCAGCGAGCGAGTTGGTGCTCTCAGCTCGCCTGTGTCTGTGCTGCGTACCTGGAGTCCAGCGCTGACCTTTCTTGACACAATTTCAGCAACATCCCCCCGTTGAGAATGACTTCTGGACACTGCTCAGGATGTAGGTAATAGATGGGCAATCAGCATTAATTAGGACAAATACTTAACCGGAATATTGTTAAGCACCTTACAGATACCCACAGGTCTGACACCCGCAGCCTCACTGCTCTCCCTGTTTCTCTGAAGCCGTTGCTTTTGGTCCTACAGGCAGTTTGAGTCCCTGCTGGAGTCTCACAGACAAACCTCTTTGTTTGCCATTTTCAAGCAAGATTTCCTCAGAAGATCCTATGAAGACAGCTATTGACTAGTAATATCTTCACCATATATGGTGCATTTCATTCTCAGTTTGTGCGCGGCTGTGAGCATGCGTTACCCTGCGTGCCGCAAGGAGTCAGCTGCTGGCCAGCGAGCGTGTGTTCTCCAGCCCAGTGCAGCTGCACGCTGTGGAGACCCAAGGCTCGGGTACAAAACCAGGTGCATTTTGGCCAGGCCTCTGCTTTTCCTTCCATGCAACGTCAAAGCTGGATGGGTTTGGCCTGTGCAGTGCAGATGACTGCGCTACGTGTGCTTTTATAGTGTAGCATTTCAAAGGGCTGGCTGCAAGGAGGTGCATGCACATTTCCTGTACGTCTGGCCAAAAATCCGATACTTGAGAGCGCTGGGGAACCCTACAGTTTTGCAGAACATGCCATTTTGATGTTCACAAAAGACAAGGCATTGCCAAAACCTGGGGAATGGCGTGGAAGGTGCCAGCATTATTTTCCTGCTCCTGGCTTCGCTTAGTTTTATTTCTCACTCTGCCCCTCCATGACCAAATGGCTGGCTTGTTCCTGCACCATGCGGGTCCCAGCCCTGTGAGGGACAGTGGTGGGATGTGCCCCAGCTGGGATGGGGGCTCAGGTTTAGCTTTGCTCTGTGCCGGTGACTCGGAGGCGGCCAAAGCGTGAGCAACTGCACCAGTGCCGATGTGACACGTGCCAGGCTGGGGGAGTGCAGGTGTCTGGCTCCAGAGGGCAGGTATGTCCCCAGGTGCCAGCTGTGCCATCAAGGGCACCTTTTTGTGCAGGTCAGCCCCCTCAAGCCTGCCCAAACGTGCCGGGGTCTCTCTAATGGTCAGGCAGGAGGACAGACCTGGTGCTTCCAGGTCTCCTCTCATGACATCCGCCGAGTCCGCTTCCTGCACTAATCTTGTCCTTCTATCCAAAACAATTATGGAGGGCTTGTTGGTTTTGGCGCAGTCCTTTATTTACAAATCCCATCCTGCTTATAGCTCATGGTTTCATTATCCTCTAGATGTTTACAGAGCTCCTTTTCTTAATATTTGTGCCATTATTTTACTAGGGACCCGGGTGAGACTTTCCAGACAGTAATTGTCTGGCTCATCCTCTCCCCCACCAGCTCTTTCTGCAGAAGTACACATCGGCCTGCTGTCCCTGCCTGCCCGGGGTGCCCAGTGAGGCAGGGATGGGCAGGCCTGTGGGCAGTAGCAGAGAGGTGTCCCACTGTGAGGATGCGGGGAGGGATGTGCAGGGGGGGCAGCTGCCCTGCTGCGCCCTGCCGCCCACACCACGTGTCCACGTGTGCACCCTGCAGCCCCTTGTTGCTGCATCTGGGTCACTGATGTGCTCCCATAGCCTTGAGCTCCTGATGGATACCCCCTTCCCCCCGCACCCCTGCGCACCCTGCTCCCAGGGTCAGGGCATGGGTGCGCATCCCTGGCTGGGGCACTAGCCCCTCGGGGGGCTTTTGGCTGGCTGGGGACCACATCCTGGGAAGGCAGACGGTAGCAAACCTGGCGCTGGGATTTTGGGGTCATTAGCATGGTGCAGACGTGGGTCGGAGGCTTATGCTGTGCATCGCTCTGATGCGGGTTCCTGCCTCTGGGCCGTCTGTCACAGGGGCTTGTTTAACCTTCTTTGCCACAATATCTCGCAGTCTTTAATCTGTTTATCCTCGTAACCCTGCTATGAGGTGAAGGATAGTTATCCTCATTTCAGAGGTAGGGAACTGAAGGGATTCTTTTCAAATGTAGATCAGTGTTTAATGATGCAGAGATAAAGATTTTAAAAACATGCCCGAGACAACAGGCAGGCATAACGTGTGTAACTGAGCTGGGTGTTTCTGCAAATCCCATTAAGAGCCTCTGCCTTTTTCAGCTGCTGCTGTTTTGGGGCAGACCTGGCACAGGGACCCATGGAGGTGCCAGGCAGGCTCCAGCCTCCCAGCCCATTAGCCAGGCCCAGGCCAGGCCCAGGGAGACAGAGCTGACCCCACGCCTGCCATTCCGTTTCCCTGGGCGCGCTGGGGGTGTGTGGTGCCACAGCAGCCTCTGCTCAAAGCAGGTGCTGAAACCTGAAATGCCTGAGTGCATAAGATCCTCGGCTGCATTTAGGGATGAAACCTAAAGCCTGTTTATGCTGCGAGTATGTGCATAGAAGTGTAAGGTAGGGAATACGAGGGCGTGCTTGTGCAGTATCCCTCTGGCTGTGCAACACAGGCAGCGCCGAGCCCACTGCACCGCTGAATGAGGAGCGAGCAGCAGCAGCAGGCTCTCTTTGCTGTCACTGCCTGGGCGATTGATATCTGCAGTAGATCTGGTTAAAAACCTGAAACTGTGGTTTCTGCGCAGTGACCCTGGTGAAAGTGTCACTGGCTGCTGCGCAGGCCCTTCCCAGCGGCTGGCCGGTGAGGTTTGGTGCAGGTCTCCCTGCTGCTGCTGCTGCTGCTGCTGCTGCTGCTGCTCCTGGGCAATTGTTGCTGTGCTTGTGGGAACGCAGTGGCTCGGGCTGTGTGGAGGTCAGTGCTTTTGTCTTGCTCCAGGGAGTTTATCTCTGCGGATCTTGCCTGCTTTCCTGGGTCAGGCTTCACCTCCGCTGTTATCAGCAAATGCAGGAACAGCCCGGTCCAGAGCCAGGCTGCGTAGGAACCTCTCGACCCCCTTGCAGCGGGAGGCTGCACTCTCACATCCCTCCCACGCTAACGGGCACCAGCCAGGCCCGAGCCCGAGGGCTGGGTATGGGACGTGCACAGCCCTGTGGTCGCCGTTCCCCCTGCACTGCTTCAGCAGTGCCGTTCCCGTGCACCCCGGCGGTGTGGGGCACACACAGCGTGGGGCGCAGGCAGCGGGCACGCTGGCATGCCGGCAGCAGCCCCACGCTTGCAGCCTTGTGTTTTGCAGCAGCGGCTGCAGCCGGCAGCAAAGGAGGAGGCAGCAGAGCTGTTGGGGCCCTCACCAGTCTCATCTCCCGTTGGGTCCTCCACCCCAAACACAGAGAGGACAGATCCCCAGTGGCAGCACCGGTGGCACCAATTCCCCCTTCCCTGCCGGGCTGTACCGTCCCAGCGCACCCTCCCCTTCCCAGCAGCTCCAGCCGGACCCCTCCAGCTGTCTCCAGAAACCCAAACCATTAGCATTTCCTGTTCAAACATTTCTAATAAATAAATGGAGACATCATGCCACAAGCCCGCAAGTGACCCAGAGGCGGGTCCGAGGCCAGGATGGACACGACCACCCAGCGCCCGACCCCCTGGCTGGGCGCCAGCCCTGCCTTTGTTTGAATTCCCGGGTGAGTAAGCACTCGGCTGACGCCAGCCAAAACGCCGTAAGAAATTATTTTTGATATTAAATAAATTGTTTTCAGTAAATCTGTTCCTACACCAAGGTCCAGAAACTACCCGCAACACCGGGCTCCCTGCAAGGGAGCTGGAGTCCTCTTTCCTGGCCTCGTCCCAGCCGTGCCGGGGCAAACGCCCTGCCCGGAGGGGTCCAGCTGGGACCGGCTGTGCTACAGATGTCTCCGTCCTGCTGGCCCCACGGGTGCAGCCACGCTCCTGCAGCTGCCTGGCAGCCTGGGCACGCCGTGGCGGAGCAGCTCCCTGTGACACGTCGGGTGTCTCTGTCCCGAGGCAGGAGCGAGTCTCGCTGGTGAGGGGGCAGAGGCTTGGACAGGGGGTTCACTACCTCTGGGGGTAGCAGCTATATTCCCACATCAGACGTCCCAAAAATAGCTTCCTCGGCTGTGCAAAAGTCCCTCCCTTGACATAGCAGTGCCTGTCCTGCTCCAGGGCTAGGGATGCTTGGGAACCGACAGCCCAGTCTTTTCTCCATTGGTCCTCTGCGCCCTTGGGAAACCATCTTTAATGTGCCAGGTACCGGGCATCAGCGCCTAGGCAGGTCATTGTCCACAGACCGGTCTCCTGACATCTGCCAGTGGGTGCTGATGCAAAAGGAAATATTAGGGGAAAGCAGATCTCTGAAATGTGCTTTCCCAGCCCCAGTGGCTCATCCTGTGGTGAGCACCGGGACCAGCCCATCCCTTGCCCCTTTCAGGGCCAGCGCTTCCCCGGGGTGCCTGTGCTCCTCCTGGGTGCCTGGGGGATGAGCGGATGCCGTAGAAGTGAGCATGGCCATGGGGTAGGTCCTGAGTAGTCCATGGGCCAGGTTGGCACTCCAGGGACATGAGGACTGATGTGCAAAATCGGTTTAAAAAGCGAAATGGTGAACCTCTGGCTGTGCCCAGGCAGCAGCAATGGCAGGAGAGTTTGAGCCTGATTGGGTTGGTGGATATGCTCCTTCTTGGGGGTGCACAGGCTTTGTCCTCACTGCTCTGGGTTGCTCTCTGTCTTTCAGCTGGAAGCAAAGAAGATGGATATGGAGCCAACCAAGCTCTGTCATGGTGGCAGTTAAGAAGAATACCAGGAATATAGCTTCACTATTTTTTTAATTTTTAAATTTTTAATTACGTTTTGCCGAAGCCAAAACTTCCTTCAGGAACATGGTGTTTAAAGGCCAAATTTTGCTGTTGAAATTTTCTGAAGCATTTAAAGAGGATGAAATGTTCCTTGAAAGAGAAGATGTAGATGTTCTGCCCCAGAAGTCTTCATTCAGTGGGATGTTATGCTCCAGTATTATAAGACTTCAGAAACTGAAATGCAGTGAAACCACATTTTAAATAATTTGGTTTATGGAGAAATTATAAAGTCTTTTCTGATTTGGAATTATTTAATTTCTTTAGAGCTTCTGCCTTGCTCAAGGGAAACTGCTGTTGCTCCCACCTACAGCAGGCGAGAGAGGAGGTGGGACGACGTGTCAGGGGTCAGGCAGCCACCACGGGCACAGCACCCGAGTGAGCGGCTACCAAGCACCCGTGCGTTCACCTGCAGCTCAGCAGAGCAGGAACTGATTTTTTTTGATGCTGGTGGGTGAAATCCCTGGTACTCCCTATCTGTGTGTGCAGTGGGGCTGGCAGGGCGGGAGGGCAGGAGGTGGGTGCTCCAGGGCAGTGTGGCCAGGGACTCAGCCTCGGGGGCACCATGGAGCTCTGGATGGGCACTGCCCGTCCCCAGCCGTGCTGGGATCCGAGCTGCTGCCGGTGCCCCGGTGCAGCAGGAAGGCAGCGGCAGGGACCCCTTCCCAGCCCCTGACGGTGCCCCTCGGCAGGACCTGCGGCCCCGGCTGCCACCAGGGCTCGGTGCCATCAGCACTCGCAGGCGCTGACAGATGGACCAGGCGAGGGGCTGGCGGGGGCCGGAAACTCCTGATCCCTCTTTATCTGCCCCTCACCCTGCTCTCTCATCTCCCCGTCACGCTCTCCGTCTCGCCTGGTATCTCACGCTCCTGTTCCTGCGCCTCCCCGGCTGCTGGGGGGCTGCCTACCCCTCACAGCACCCCGTAACCAGGCACTGGCCCCGCAGTCCCCCATCCCAGCCACAGTGCGGGGTCCCAGAGACCCCAGGACCTGCTGGGCTCGCTGCTTGCAAGGAGCACCAGCCCTTGAGTAAGGGGAGGCACCTCAGGTGCCTCCATCCTGTGTTTGCATGTTGAGCATCAGCCACAGCGGCAGGCAGGTGCCTGGGATGGAGCTCTGTGGCTGCGGTGCATTGCAGGTTGGAGTGGGAGGAAAGGATAAGGCCCAGCTCAGCATCATCACGTGCACTGAGGAGGTGAAGGAGGCTCACTGCTGTCTTCCCCAAATGTCCCAGCTGCTCCTGGGCTAGGGTCCAGCTGGGTACCAGCTCAAAACCAAGCATGAATCTTTCACTTGGCTCTCCTGGCACCCCTGATCCCCATCGCTCCATTGCAAACCCACTGCCCCAGCTGGGCAGGGTGGCGGGTGTGTGTGTGTGTGTGTGTGTGTGTGTCAGCATCCCCAGTTAATGTAGCTGCCCCTAAACGCACTGCCAGAGATCAGCTAATCTGATAATTACAGCAACAAAAGCCATTTAGACAAACCATGACCTGACCCCGGGAGCTTGGAATGAAAACATTTTACCCTCCTCTGTCTGGATCCTGCACTGAGAAAACATCTGTATTCGCAGGATGGCTGGGAAAACAGCCCCTGCGCAGCACCCACTGGGAACGGCCGTGGCTCTGCTCCCTGCCCGCATGCTGCCTGCACCCCATCTTAGCCTGAGATGGGCAGCGCCTTGGGGCAGGGCAGCCTAAACCCTTGCTGTGATGCTGGGATCAAGGGTCCCCTGGCTCTGGGCTCTTTGGCGAGGAAGAGGATGAGACAGAGGCTGTAGGGGTGTGAGGGTGGACCTTGCAAGGGGGAGTGAAGGGGACGGGGTGAGCAGAGCTCATCTGTGCTGTCCCAGGAAGGGCTTTTTCCAGGCCCACATGGGGCTCAACAGTGCAGGGAGGGCAGCACCCGGTCCTCAGTGGTCCCCACATCCCTGCAGCAGCCTGAGCAATGCAGGAGCCGGGCTGGCTGCCGAGCCCCCCTACCTCTGGCTCCCAGGAGGGGCTGAGTGTGGGGGGCCGTGCCTGCGTGCGGTGCGGCAGTGCATGCCTAGGGGGGCTCCTTCGCTCTGGGTAAGGTGTGCAAGCCTCCCCATTGAGTGGCAGGTCATTGCTGGCTGTCAGTCAGAGGCAGGAGATGAAGGGAGGGTTGCCTCAGGGCCGGCTCCCATGTTTCTTCTGCTTTTACATACATTTTGGTGGCACCCTTTGTGTAGGCTGGGGAGATGAAAGCTCAGGGCCAGAGGGATCTTGCTAACCCACAGCCACCCGGCTCAGGGGCCCGGCGGCCTGCTGCTATGTGCCTGTCTGTCTTGTTCCTGCATCTGTTCCCAGCAGAGCCCCACTCTGCACCGCCAAGGGCATGGGACGCTGGCCGGGCTGGGGGCAGCCAGGCGCACCGGCAGGTAACTCCTGCTGGGTCAGCGACCCTGGCCTCGCAGGCACAGGCAGCAGCACAGACGGTCTCCTCCGGGCCGGCAGCACTGAACTCAGGCTGCCCAGGAGCCCCTGAGGAAGGAGAGCAAGACTGTGCTGATTTGGGGAAACCACATTTTTTTCCTGCGACTGGCACTGCTCAGCCTGCTCTGGCAGTCCCAAGCAGTGGCTTGGTGCAGCCAGCTTGGCAGGCAGAACCCCTGCGCCGTTATGACTTCCCTGCTTTGCACTGAGAAAGGGCTTGGCCATGTCCCTAAATATCCCAGTGCTCTTTGGAGAGTGGTGGGATTAGAAACCGGTAAGCACAGTGAGAGCCTGCCACTCTGGGAACTCCCCAGCATTTCTGCCTGCTCCAGAAATAGGATGCTCTAAGCATCCTTGGTCAGCTTTTCCCATCGCAGCATCCCACTTGCGCAGTCCTTTACTCCCCGTGAGCAGAAAAGACGATTCACCCTGTGGTGGGCTACCCCCGTTTACCTCTGATGCTCTTGTTCTTGTCAGCTGCTTCCCTGCTGAGCACTGCAGCATCTCTCATTTAGCAGCATCCACAGACCTCAGGAAACCCAAGTGCTCTTCATCCAGTTGGGGTTAGAGTTAAGCTTAGGGTTAGAGTTAAGGGTAGGGTTAGTTTTAAGGTTAGGGCTAGAGTTAAGGGTGGGGTTCAGAAATGCCCTCACAAGGTCAGGTGTTTGCAGGGTCTCACAGCTATTGCAGAGAGCAGACCTGAAGCCCCTTCTGGGTTTCTGCTTGGCCTTTTCTCAAGGTCCGATAAAGGTTTTGTCTGAGTTGGACTAAAAACCCCACCAGGGCCAAGGCCTTGGTCTAGTGCTACTGTCTTGCTCTTCTGCCTTTCCCATTACGCCGTTTTCTCCAGAGGCAGGAGCGGTGGCATGCTGCTGCGCTGCAGGGCAGCTCTAACTCTTCCCCGCTCTCATGCTAAGCAGAAAGTGCACTGGGCAGTTCTTCCAGGTGCTGCCCGGAGCTGGGGGAGGCAAGGGCTGTGCCCCCGGGCGCCCTCCCAGGCAGCCGGGCTGCGGAGCCACCTTCGGCATGGGAGGGGGGTGAGGAGCCAAACTGGTTTTCAGAGGGATCTTGGCTGGGTTAACAAAGGGTTGTATGACACGGGTTGTCTGCAAAAGCGTTTGGGGACAGCATGGCCTTTCCTGTCCCGTATCCCCGTGGTTTATGTCACGAGAGGCGGGGGGGGGTCGCGCTGCCGGGGGTTTTCGCGGCGTCCTTCCCCTTTCCCTCGAAGCCTTTCCCAGATGCTGCAGGGTCGCGGGCGGATTCCCACAAACTTCAGAAGCCGCTTGAGCCAGGCGGCAGGTTCCTAACGGAGCCGGCCACGCACCGGGGGGGCAGCGACCCCCCTCCCCGGGGATGCGCGGGGGGGAGCGGCGGGAGGGATGCTCGGGCGGCCCTGGGATGCTCGGGCGGCCCTGGGCCGCCCGTCCCGCCGGGCCGGAGCCGGTGACGCCTTGCGGTGTCGCTTCCCGCGGGGCTTGCGGGGTAAGCGGCGGGGCAAGCGGCGGGGCCGGTCCCGCCGGCGGCGGCGGCGGCGGCGGCGGCGGCGGCGCGATGCGCGGGCCGGCTCTGCCCTCTGCCGACACCCCCCCAGCACAGCCGCCGCTCCCGGCCGAGTGCCGCTCCGCCGCGCCCCGCGACGGCGTCCGCCCCGACGCCCAGGGACCCCAGAGGTCCCCGCACGGCTGGAGGGAGGCTCCCCGGGCGGTGGGCGGCCCGCAAGAGCCACAGAGGCTCGGGGCGCCCCGTGGGAAGCGCTGCGCCTGCGGGAAGGATGCAGAGCTGGGCGGCAAGGCGCCACGAGAAACTCCCTGAGGATAAGCGCGATGCCGTGCGCTCGGGGAGAAGGGCCCCGAGCTAAGCAGTGATCCCAAAGGCTCCTCGTGGGCCAGAGCAGGGCTCGCCTTGGCGGTTATTGCCACCCGCCGGAGGATCTTGCTGGGACGGAGACGCCCCCAGGCGACCCCGGGGTTTCTGCGGGGCTGGGAGGCTCTCAGGGGGCCACCCCACAGCGCCTGACCCGCAGGTGGCCGGGAATCGGGAAAGTGCCTTAAAAACCCCGGGGCAGCTACACTGGAGGGTGCCCGTGACCTGCCCTGGGGTGGGAACACCCCGCGCCCTCACAGCCCTCCTCGTCCGGGTCACCGCACCCCTGGGAGCACCCTGCACCCCGGGCACCGCACCTGCACCCACCGCACCCGGGCACGGCCCTCCTAGCACCCCTCTGCACCCCCCAAGCCTTGCACCCTGGCACCCTCCCGCACCCCCGGGCACGGTCCTGCACGGCCCCCCCGGGGCTATCGTGCACCCCAGCTTTGCACTCCAGGGCTGATCTGCACCCACGCGTACGCTGCACCCCGGGTCCCCTACGGGAACCGTGCCGTGAGCCCCGAGCACTGCACCCCGAGCGCTGCACCCCCGAGCGCTGCACCCCGAGCACTCCACCCCCGAGCGCTGCCGCAGAGCAGCGCTGCCTCGGGCACGACATCCCCGGCAGCACTCCGTACCACGGGCACTGCACCACGGGACCACCCCGCACGCCCATCGCTGCCGCTCCCGGACGCCTCCCCTGGGACGCTGCACCCCCGCAGCCCCTGTGACGGCTCTGCACCCCTGCGCCGCGGCCCCGGGCCTGCCGGCACCCCCCGGTCGCGGCCGCGGTCCCGGTCCCGGTCCCGGTCCCGGCCCTACGCCGCGCCCCCGGGCGCTGCACCCCGGGGCGGCCCCGCCGCGCGCCGCCCGCCCAACCCGCGCGCGCCGAGGAGGGGGGGGACCGCGCGGTGGGGGGGGGGGGGGGGCGGCGCCGGCGGCCAATAGGCAGCGCCTGCGTCCCCGCGCCGCTCGCGTCACCGGGCGCCGCGACCGCCGCCGGCCGGCGGCCCCGCTGTGATTGGCTGCGCGCGCTCCGCCCGAGGGGCCGCAGGGCCGCCGCTGGCTGGCGGCGGGGGCGGGGCCGCCGGCTGCCCGCTGATTGGCGGCGGCGTGCGGCGGCGCCGCCCCGCCGGTGAAGGTGAGCGTCTCCTCCAGGCGCCGCGCGCCGCCCGTAACGGAGCGGAGCGGAGCGGAGCGGAGCAGAGCGGAGGGGGCCGCGCCGCGCCGCCATGGCCGCCTCCATCTTCACCGCCGTCCCCCGCGCCCCGCCTGTCGCCGTCTTCAAGCTCACGGCGGACTTCCGGGAGGACGGGGATGCGCGGAAGGTCAACCTGGGCGTGGGCGGTGAGTCCGCGGCCTCCCCCCGGCCCGGCGGGGCCCTTCTCTGCGGGGCAGGCCGGCCGGCGCCCTTGCGGCGGCCCCGGCACCTGCCGGAGCGACTGGGCGGCAGCGGCGGGACCCGGGCTCGAAAGGTCACCGGGCCGCGGCGAGGCTGGGTGCGGGCGGGGCGGAGGCAGGGCAGGGCAGGCAGCGGGTCACCGGCGAGCGTCAAGGTCGTGGGGGCGGCCCCGCGCCGGCCTGCCCGCCGTTCTCCGGTGTCGGTGCCCCGGACAGGCCCCACCGGGGACCGGGAGGCCCAGCGTCCCGCCGGGTGTAGGAAGGACGACTCTCCTTCTCCTCGCAGCCTACCGCACGGACGAGGGGCAGCCATGGGTCCTGCCGGTGGTGAAGAAGGTGGAGCAGATGATCGCCAACGACAACAGCCTGAACCACGAGTACCTGCCCATCCTGGGCCTGCCCGAGTTCCGGGCCAACGCCTCCCGGATCGCCCTGGGTGACGACAGCCCCGCCATCAAGGAGAACCGGGTAGGTGGTGGACAGGGAGCGAGACCGCTCCTTGCTGGGAGAGCCGCTGGGACCTCCGGCGCGTCTATGCAGCAGACGGAGCAGAAGAGCACAAACGTGCAGAGTAACTGCATTTTGGTGGGATTTGGGGATTGCTCTGACGTGGTCTTTACTGATTGTAGGCTACTTGATGAAGCCGTGTACTTGAAGGTGTTTGTGCAAGTGGTCGTAGTTTTTGGGAAAGACTGGACGTGGGCTGTGATTGGAATTTGTTTTTTCCTTCATCTTTTAACGGTTGCCCCACGGGAAACTGAAGTCGGATAATAGACTACCTTTCCTGAAATAAGCTGCTAGCTGGGAATCTGCTCTGTGCCAAAAAGTAACGGGAATAACTGGAGTCTATTTATAACTGTAGAAGGTGTCTGGATGGGCCTGAGCGCTGAAGGAGGTTGAAGACCCACTGGAAGGGTCCTGCCTGGGGTGACCCCAGGGAGCACGTCTGGGATCCTCTCTCGCTCTTGCAAGCGCCCCTGTTGTCCGCACACCAAAGGCGAGGTTGACCCGGGTGGACCCTGCTGGCAACTCTCTCTGTTGCAGATTGGAAGCGTTCAGTCCTTGGGCGGGACAGGCGCTCTGCGTATCGGCGCCGAGTTTCTGAGGCGGTGGTACAATGGAAACAACAACACAGCGACCCCAGTCTACATCTCCGCTCCGTCCTGGGGTGAGTGCTGTCATCAGTGCTGCTGCCTCCTTGCAGAGAGCCCTGTGGGTCAGTGGGTGAGGGAGGAACGGCAGGGGCCTGGGCGGTGAGAGAGGGGCCTTCCCCTTGTGGGTTAAGGGAGCGTAAGTATCTCCGTCACGTATTTTGGTGGCATTTAGGGAGGTACTGGGACTGGATAAGGTGGCTTGCTGGAGGTGGGGCCTGCTTTTCTGAAAAGTGATTTCTTTCCTCAGAGAACCACAACTCTGTGTTTGTGGATGCTGGCTTTAAAGATATTAGAACCTACCACTACTGGGATGCTGCCAAGAGGGGTCTGGATCTCCAGGGGCTGCTGGATGACATGGAGGTGAGTAAAAGTTGCATGGGATGGGTGGAGCTTGGTGCTGTGCTGTGCTGTTCGCAGCTGGCTGGGCTCTTGTGTGTTGTGTCTGGAAGTGGATCTCTATAAAAGAGACTGCCAGTGCCCAGAGTAGCTCAGGGCCTCTCCCTCTGCTGTGGGTGCCCAGTCTCGTCTGTGTGTGTGACCAAGACCTAATCTCTCCTCAGAAAGCCCCAGAATTCTCCATTTTCATCCTCCACGCCTGTGCGCACAACCCAACGGGCACGGACCCTACTCCTGACCAGTGGAAGCAGATTGCTGCTGTTATGAAGGTATGGGCTGCTGCTGGGGCTAAAGCAGTGCTGAGGGGACAGGTAGCTCTTGAGCCAGCCAGAGCACTTGCATCCAAAATGGGCTCTAGGGAATGGCATGAGGTGTGGCAGGAGCTGGAGGAGTCCTGCTCGGCAGGTGTTGAAGGGAGAGGTTGATAGGATGCTGGTTGTCTGTGCACAGAAGATAACAGCATCCCAGTTCTGCTCGTGTCTCCAAGTTCTTGCTTTCAGACTCTGTGGCATGAGCTGCAGTGAGGTTTCTCATACTGGGAAGGTTATCCACGGGCACCTGCTTTTAACAGGTGCTGGACAGTAGGATATAAGGTGGTGCATCTCTTGTGCCTTTGTCCTCAAATGCAGTTTTGTCCTGCGTTTGACCTTTTATTGACCACTTCAGTCTTCCTATTCTTTTACCCCAGTAGAAAGAAAATATCCTAGTCTGGTGTTGCAGGACCATGTTTCCTTTCAATTCACCCAGAAGCTCAATGGTCATTTTTCCCTCCTAGGGGGACAGCGGGGGGTAAAGTGAAGGTTGTGGGGAAGGGGTTTCCCTCTAACACTGTTCCTCCTTGCAGCGCCGGTTCCTGTTTCCGTTCTTCGACTCGGCGTACCAAGGTTTTGCCTCTGGCAGCCTGGACAAGGATGCCTGGGCTGTGCGATACTTTGTCTCCGAGGGCTTTGAGCTCTTCTGTGCACAGTCGTTTTCCAAGAACTTTGGGCTCTACAGTGAGTGTCTGGCAGTAAGCTGGCCCAGTAGCATCATACCCAGACAGATGGGGCTGGCATGCTGGGGGGTGGGGAGAGCACTGCCTTGCCATGATGTATGCGACCAATGGCTCACGTCTCTTGGCTTGTCCACAGATGAACGTGTGGGGAACCTGACTGTGGTGGGGAAGGATGCAGACAACGTGCAGCGTGTGCTTTCCCAGATGGAGAAGATTGTGCGCACCACTTGGTCCAACCCTCCCTCCCAGGGAGCACGCATTGTGGCAACTACGCTTTCTTCCCCGCAGCTCTTTGCTGAGTGGTACGTGTTGCCAGGGCTGGTGGGAGAGGGAAAGCTGGGGGAAGCTGTCTCCCTGAGTGCCAGGCTTGGCCAGATGGCTCCAAACCAGACAGGTGCCTGTCCTCACGCTCTGCTTCCTGCCTGCTGCAGGAAAGGCAATGTGAAGACGATGGCAGATCGGGTCTTGCTGATGCGGTCAGAGCTCCGGTCTCGACTGGAGTCTCTTGGGACCCCGGGCACCTGGAACCACATCACAGAGCAGATCGGCATGTTTAGCTTCACAGGGTTGAACCGTAAGTACAAGGTGGCCTGGTGAAGGGAGGATTGGGTGAGGACGGTTATGCTGGGGGTTGAACTGGGCTGAAGCAGTCCAGGCAGGAATCTCTCAGGGACCTTACTGGTCTCCTGGCATCACTGCCTCTGTGGTTAGGCAGGGATGAAGCATCAGACAGCATTTCAGTGGCCAGTGCTCGAAGTTTTCTGCTTGTTGTGAAAGATTCAAGCAGCCTTGACTGGTTCTTTGGGCTTTTCTGAGCTGTGGGGTCATGGCTCTGACCTGATGTCCAATTTTTTTCCCCAGCCAAGCAGGTGGAGTACATGATCAAGGAAAAACACATCTACCTGATGGCTAGTGGGCGCATCAACATGTGTGGCCTGACTACCAAGAACCTGGACTATGTGGCCAAGTCCATCCATGAAGCCGTCACAAAAATCCAATGAAGCACATGAACAACCAAACTTACATGAAGTCACCAAAGCTGTAGTGTGTAGTCCGTGTCTTTCCCTGCTCATGGCTTGCCTTGTCCCACACCTCTTGGGGTTTAATAAAGGTGGGAGCGGTAGCTGAATCGGGGATAATCATCTTTTGTCCTTTTTGAAGTACTCCTTGCAATATAGTAAGCCAGTGCCCCCAGGAGGGTGGGGGCAGCATGAGCTGCCTTGGCTCTTGTTTGACTGACAGCAGCCTGGTCTTCAGGTGCTTAGAGCTGCATCTTTAGCACATCCAAATCAACTCCATGTAACTGATTAGTTTGGTCTAGGTGAAGTCTGGTGCCGGTGCAATGCGCTGTGGGATAACAGCCCAGTCGGTTGGCATCTTTTACGGCTTGTGAACTAATGTCACTTGGTAGTATTTTGGGGAGGGGCAAAGCTGTTGCTGGCTTCCCCCCGCTCCCGAGTTCTGAGCCTTATGCGAGCAAACATTCGTAATTGTGATAATTGCTTCTTTGTGTTGCTGACAGAAAATTAAACCTTCATCTCTGAACACTACCCCTGCCTTGTGTGATGAGCCTTCAGCCTGCGCTAACCTCTTCCCAGGCTGAGGTTAAAGCCTCAGCCTCCTGGTTTGTCCACTGGGTCTTGCTCAGTTTGTTTCAAGGCTTTCCCTTTCTCCCTCATGGTGTGTTGCATCTCTGATGGTTGTGGTTGCTACTAATGGGGCACAGTTCTATTGGGAGAGTGTAGCTAAGAGCTCCTCGTGGCTCTACATGAAGCTGACCAGTTCCTCCCACGTCCGTCTTGCGTTCCTCTTTCTGTCCCCCTGCCCTGTGCTGTCCAGCTTGTCCTGTCCGTCTGTATGTGCTTGCTTTCTGGATGGTCATGTGTTACCCGGCCATCTGGCCACCTCTCCCTGGCCCAGAGCTCCTGGCCTGCTGCTAATGTGTCGAAAAGCAGATCTTTCCTGTTCCTCCTTCTCAGCAGGCCCCTGGTGAACTGCCACCTACTCCCCCTGGCTTCAGTGGGACCTGCCAGAAACAGCCTGTGTTTCTGGCACTGAAAAAGAGCTGGGACCATCTGCTTCTGCTCTCTGCAGTCACTGTTTGCAGATCTATTTGTGAGCTGATATCACCACCTTGACAGAGCAGCCTCCTGCCAAGGTCTTGGTGAAGAAAGGGGAACAGCCCCTTTCCTTAAGTCAGTTAGCAATACCCGCTGTTGCCCTGATGGATTTTGCTTGTGCTGCAGCTTGGACAGTAAAGGTGAAAATGGTGCTTTTTTCCCATGTTGTGTTTGCAGAGAGACAGTGCATGGGGGTCTCATTTGTCCTTTTCAGATTAGTGTTCATGTCACATAGAGTGAGGCAGAGGCAGCCTTTTCTCTGTGCAGGTGCAGAGCTTTTTCCTCCTCTTGGTGTCCACCTGCAGCTGGGATGATGGGGTAGTGGTTGTTAAAGGATGACTAATAGGGGTGATCTCAGGAGAAGGAGTTTGAAGAAATCAACTCTGCCTTTATTTCTGACATCTGCTTACACTTCTGTCCTTGCAGACCTCTAGGTGTGGAGCCTGGCTTACCCCCCCATGTGATCTGTACCATTGCTTTGCTAGCCTTACCAGCCTTGTTTTTCCTAACAAGTGACCTAAATTTCTCCTTTTCTGCGGTCTAAGCTCATTACCCATTATCCCATTTACCATGGCAACAGAGAACAGATTATTCCTTTCCTCTTTGCAACAGCTTTTTATGTATTTGAAAACTTCCTCTCCCCCTTCACATCCTTCACCAGTTAAGATTAAGCAACCCTGTTTCCTTCAGCCTTTGGGGTAGGTTGTTTTCCAGCCCTTGCTTTCCTCTGGCCTCCTTTCAATTGCTGTGTGTTTCCTTAGAAGGGCAGTGCCCAGACAGGGATTCGGTTACTCCAGCTGAAGTTTCATCAGCATTGGTGGACTACGAGATTTCTGTCGTTATCTGTCAGGCTGTACTCCAGCACGTGTATCCCACTATTGTGTTTGCAATGGCAGGATATTAACTCCTGTTCTTCCCCAGTCCTTGTCTGCACTGCTATGGTGTAACTGCACCGCTGAGTGCTCTCCTGGCAGCAAGTGACAGGGAGCCCAGGTTTACAGGGAGATGTTGGGAAGCACTTGCTGACCTGGTCCTCCACCTGCTCCCTTCAGCGATGCTGAGTCCTGTTATGCCAGGCACCTCTGGCCACAGGTATGAGGGCAGCCTGGCCTGGTGGGAGAGGTTAGCGTGTCTTTCCCTGTACCCATTGACACAGACAGGGCATCGCTCAGGGAGAAATCACTTTTAATGTTAATATCCCCGTTGCGTTCAGCCTCTACAAAAACTACTGACTGGTCCGTACCAACCCAAAGGCTCGGTGCGAGCCTCCCTCGCCCAGGCAGCGACGTGCAGAGAGGAGGATGGTTCGATGCAGCGTGGAGCGGCCCTCCCCAGGGAGGGGGGCTGCGCTTGGCGGTGAGCTGGGCTCCCTGCCCTGTGCCTAGCAGGGTTCGGGAGTGCTGGGCTGTGTCGATGGTCAGCGTGCGCAAGGCGCTGCGAGTGTGCACGTCACTGGGTACGGCACAAATGCGTGCTGGGGCCCTGAGCTGTATGTGGCACCCCCCAAACAGCACGTTCTCCTCATGGCGGAGACCGCATCTGTGCGGCACCCAGCACCAAGGGGCTCCAGGCCTCGCTGGGATGGGTATGGTAAATGATGCTAAGGGCAGTTCTGGGTTGGGCCGCCCCTCCCTGCTCTGCCTGCAGGGACGCCGTGCCAGACACTTCACCTTTCCTTTTTCCACCTCTTCCTTGAGACCAGTTGCTACCAGGGAGCAGCTGGGCAAGAAGGGCCCTTGGACTCCAGCTAGCTGGTCCAGGCCGCCTGGGTGGTTCAGCCCCGCCGGGGGCACATCCTTTCTCGCCTGGGGATGGGGCTCTGCGCAAGTCCTGCAGGGAGGGGCGGCACGAGCGGGCAGGCGGGCGGGCAGGCAGCAAGCAAGTGCAGACCTGCTGCTGTTGAATGTGAGCCTCGCGGCAGGAGACCCCCATGCTGCAGACCTGGAAGACACAAGCGCAGCCTGGTACAGGCGGCCAGAGCTTGCCCTCCCTGACCTGCTGCTGCTCAAGCCTGCAGCACCTTTCCTAGCCAGACTTAGGGATATTGGTGCAGACACATGTTTCTAGCTGCAAAAACATGAGTCAGGGTCTCACTCTGTCTCCAACATCCATTCCTGCCCCAAGGATGGTTGGAGTCTGCTGCTGCATCCCTTGACACTGCTCCAGCCCCCAACGATATGTGTACCTGCATGGGCTCCAAACCACATCGTTTGGCTTTGCTACTTGAAACTTGATTTTATGCTATTAAAATTGAGCAACTTCCCATTTGCTGGGGAAGGAATATTGCACCAAGAGGCAGGTTCCTACCTCCAGTCTGCATGGGCCTCCAGCACTGTGCTCTGGCCACGCTGCTGCTCAGGTGATTAATGGGGCGAGATTGGAGCTCTCCTCTGGCATCTTCTCTCCCTCCGGTGATGACTGCGACTTGCGCCCACCTGCAGCAGCAAAGGTGCCTAGGGCTGGGGTGCTGGGGGCCAAGGGTGCTCAGGACAGGGGGTGCATAGATTTGGGCCGGGACCAGGTGGCTGGCTCTGCCTGAGCTAGCCCTAGGTGCAGTTTTTGCCTGCTGCTGGGGTACTGCCAGGGAACTGGGCTGCCCCCCTGCTCCAAGCCAGCCCCATGCAGGGTGTCCCCAGGACGGGGCTGGGGAGCAGCTGACCTGGCCAGCGGGGTGCCGGGGCGGAGCTCTCCCCCTGGGTGCTCCCTCCCTGGGTCAGTCACTCACTGAGGGATCTCAGCAGCCTCCTGCCCAGCGTCTCCTCGGAGCTACTTGGCGACGAGCTGGTGCTGGCCTCTTTCCCCAGGGACTCTGCCTCCAGGACAGTGCCACAGCACTCACTGTCTGCAAAAGCCCAGCGTGGCTGTAGTGTCTCAAGGCAGCGCAGCCCACGCCACCCCCAGGGTCGTGTGTGTGCGTCCCCTGGCCACACTCACTCTGCCGCTTGCTGTTCTCCTCATTGTCAGCCAGCTCCTCCTGGATGAAGGGGATGCCCTCCATGCGCAGGAACACTGACTCGCTGGGACTGCGCAGCCCCTCGGAGCGGCAGCCTGCAGGGACACAGGGCAGGCATGGCAGCAGGGCAGCCAGGTGCTGTGCCCTGGAGCAGGACACGGCAGGACGCCAGCCACGACAGCAGGTCCCAGTGCCAGGGGACCCCAGGGGACACGAGCGCGTGGCAATGTGGAATTACACGCCTGCACGCTTGCACCCGTGTGCGTTTGCAGGCACAGAACAGCGTCCACAGGTGTGGGTGTGTGCAAACGCCCACGTGCCCCAGTCCACATGCAACTGTGTCTCTGCGGTGGCATGCTTGTCATGCCAGTGGGTCCCCGCACGGCCCTCCCGGGGGACATGCGGTGTTGGCTTTTGGTAGGGAAGGGATGCTGCCGGGTGACTCACACATGATGCTGTTCCTCTCATTCAGGAGAGTGGTGGGGTCCTCCTTGGGCGTCTGCGGGGTTCCCCGCGTGGTCGAGGCCTTGGTTGAATCCCTGTCAAAGACCTCCATGTCGGGGGACTGCGGCGAGCTGTCCATGCGGCTGGCCACCAACGCGTTGTGGTACTGCTGCCGGGTGACCTGGGCACACAGACATGCATGCCCAGCTCAGCGGGCACCAAGCCCCACTGGGACCTCCCGGCAACTTAATGGCACCAAACCCCTGGACAGCAGGAGTGCGGGACTCCCCAGCACCCACTGGGCACCCACCAGGCTCCCGGGGCAGAGCAGAGCAAGAGGGTGCCTGGGGAGGGGGTGGTTGGGGCGGGACGGTCCCTGCCAGCTCCGCGGTACCTTGACAAACTGCACGTCGCAGAGGATGTGCACAGAGTAGTCAGGTGTGTAGATGTTGTTGCTGCTGCTATGGAGCTGTGTGGTGCTGCCCCCGTAGTCGTTGTGCTCCCGGTTGGGGGACTCGGAGCGGTTGAGCCCGCTGCACCGCGACGGTGACCTGTTCACTGCGGGACGGGACGGCAGAGAGGCAAACACTCACTCTCATTCGTGGTGCCGCTTGGGTCCCCGGTGCCGGCGCAGGGCCAGGGTGGACCGGTCACCTCTGGCGGCTGTGCCCCACGAACACCAGGGCTGGCTGGGGCCCTACAGGGACCTGCAGTGGGGGGGGGGGTCTTCCTCGGTGCATGCTGGCGGCAGAGGCTCTGCGCCATGCCAGCCCCATGCAAAACAAAGGGACCGGGCAGGCAGGCATCCGACCTGGCGACGGCAGCAGAGGTTAGGGCTGCTGCCTGCCACCTGCCCGTCACACTGACTGACTGACAGCTCTCCTGCTAACACAGGCCTTCTGCACGGCATTTGGCACAAATTCTCCTGGTTGCAGCTGGCAGCCCACAGGGTTTACTTAACCTGCCTCGAGGGCACGCTCCTGTCCACCCTGACTCTGACAGAACAGGAGCAGAGGCTGCCACAGCAAGCTGGCCCGTCACTCATGTTGACTGATGGCCTCCGACATGCGGCATGATGGATTTTGTCTGGTCAGTGATTTATTAGGGAACAAAGGCAGCTTGTTCCTTACATGGGTGACGTCAACATCTTGCTGACTTTGCTCTGCTGCTAAAACGCCCTTCTATTACCCGGATTGCCAGAAAGCAAGCGAAGTAGAGCAGCGTGCGTGCAGGGCTGTGGGTAACCATTGTCAGAAGCAGCAACTAGCAAGAAAACGCAAGCACTGAGTGCAGGAAGTTACAGAACTGTGCACCAAAAGCCCAAGCTGTCCATGGCTCCTCCTTATCTGCATCCCGTTCTTCCCAAGGTTTGAATCTTACTAGGGAGGCTGCAGCAGGGACAGGGCTGCTGTCACCCATCTGCTGCCCGTGCTCCAACTAGTGAGGGGCTGCCTGGAGTGGGGTGCCCTGGGTGCTTCTCTCCTGGCGCTGTCCGGCATGCAGGGTGGAGGGGGCTTGGTGCACCGTGCACAGGGAGCTGGAAAGAGCCTGGCACATGCAGAGGTCCCTTCCCAAAACCATGCCCATTACCTGGAGAGCCAGCCAGGGAGTCCCCTCTGCTGAAGGCAAAGGTACGGGACACTGAGACTGGCACTGCAGAGAGAAAGGGAGGAGGAAGGAAGGAGGGGATGGGGGAAGGCGAGAGACAGAGGTGAGGGTGGGAGACAGACCAAGAGGAAGAATGAGAAAAAGAATCATGTGCCAGCAGCCCTGGGCTGGGCTCCCACCACTGCCTCCAGTATCCCTTCCCACCTCTCTTATACCCTCCTGCTTCTGCTCTGTGGAGGCACTTGCCAGCTGCAGGGACCAGGACACTGGCAGGGACACCGACTTGAATGCTGTAAATCAACAGGCTGCTCTGTGATGAGGTATGAGGAGGTGAGGCTGGTGGGGGGGGACCAGCTCCTGCCAGGGCTGTCTGCACAGCCACACATCTTAGAGCCACGGTGAGGGCAGAAAGCATCTTCCTCCCATCAGCTGAGTGCTGGCACCCTGCTCCAGCCTGTCGCCAGCTGCTGCCAGGGGACTTTGTGGTCAGCTTGTGCCACCTGGGAGATGGGTGGAAGCTAAACTAAGTCACTGCGCTTGGCATCTGGGATGCTTCTGCGTGTGCAGGCAGGTGGCAGAGAGGGAATGTGCTCTGCAACAGCTCCCACCTCCACACAGCCCCACAGCTGCAGGCAGGGGCTGGCAGGAGCCCCTCAGCATGATGCAAAGCAAAGGCATTCATGCCCAGCTGCCTGCAGCTCCCTGCAAGGCCCTGGATCTCAAGAGACTTGGGGCGATGCTGAGAAGAGTCTTCCACCAGGAGCTGCTCCATGTGGAAACCACAGGAAGCCAGGATCCCGTGTCCCAGGGTGCCTGACCCATTACCACAGACAGGGCAAATCCCTGGACATTCACTTTCCACGTTTTATTGCCATGGGTTACAGCAGCAGTGACAATTTCAAGGGCAGGCATTCCCCCTCTCTGTGACTCACTGCCTGCGGGGAGCTGCCCTGTTGCCCTCCACACATGCCACAGGGGTGCAGGGCTCCATGGGGAACATGGAGAGACTGGCACACAGCGTGAGCGATGCACTTGTTAACACCTCCTCGTGCCTCATCTTTCCTCTCACTGCTGGCAGCGTCCACCTCGAAAGCAGCAGGAGATCTGAGCCCACTGGCTGCCAGTGCCCTCCTCCAGGCACGGCCACGCTTCCCCCAGCTGCCGGCCCTCCTGCCTGGGGAGCACTGCTCTCCCTCCAGCCACTGCGCCCGCAGCGTGGCTGCAACGCTCTAGGAACCGTCTGCTGCCTATGTGATTAGTGTTTAAATTGCTTCGAAGGTAAAACCTCCAGGAAATTTGCCCTGCAGCCCCCTCCTTCTGATCTCCCCGCTCCTCGCCCAGTAACTCCTGTTCCGTGTCCTCCCCTGGATCGAAACCTTCTGCAAATAGAAGTCCAAGCAAAGGCACCAGCACGGAGCGCTGCCCAGAACAACTTCATCCAGCTGGGAGCAAAGGACGGGTTGATAACCACTAGCACTCTGTCGTGGTTTAACCCCAGCCAGCTCCCTGCTCTCACTGCCCGACCCACCATGGGGCTGCCTGTACCGGGTCTCTGCCGCCACACTCCTGCCCCGGCCGCCAATGCCAAAGATCGCCTGGTGATAAAAAGGTTGCATAACAATGGTTAATTAATAACAAATTGTTAAATGCTCAAGGGTTAACGTCTGAATTCTCTGCTGTGACACACTACTTGCACTCATTTCTGCTGGGCTTTGCTTCAAGGAGGAAGGAGGACGCCAGCCTGACAAGGGAGATGCCCTGCGACCTCTGCCTCCCACCCAGCCTCCTCACTGGCCAGGGGTGCAGCACCGCACACGTCCTGCGTCCTGTGGCAGGCAGGGTGGCAGAAAACATCTCGTGACACAGCATCACACGCAAGCACGGAGAGCAAAGGAGCCCTGAGCAGCAGCGTCCCGGCAGGCAGCACTGCGGGCACGTGTGGCCGCACCGACACGGGTCCCACTGTGGCTTGTGCCCTGCCTGTCCCGTGGCCCACGGGCAGCACTCACTGCCTGAGCCCCAGTGGGGCCCTGGGGATGATCACCGAGGGCACGGGGGCATGAGGCCATGCAGCAACGTCCCAGGGGAAACGGGACACTATTTATTCCCTCTCTCCAAACCAAGCGCAGGGGAGCAGGAATGCACACTGCAGGGTTAATCCAGCAGTCCACGAGCCAGCCTTTCGAATGGAAGAAAAGCAGGCAGCAAGAAATAGGTGAGCCCTAGAGCTGCACGCAGACTGAAATGCATGGCAGTGACAGTCACCTGCCCCAAGGGACTCTCCCTCTTCTCTCCATGACAACTCTCCCTACACCTCTCTAAAGGTTGAACTTAGCAGGTTCTTGTTTTGATTAGGCACCCAGCGCATCCTCAGCTTACCATCAGCACTGCAACATCTGGGGCTTGGGATGACGGATGTGCCGGACTGGGGGTGGGCAGCACCTCCGCCTGCTCCCAAGCCACCAGGCACTACACGTTTGCAGGGGTGATCAGCAAAGAAGGCGGGGGGGCTCACAGTCTCCCCTGATCAGAGCTCCCTCTTAACTCTTGCAAGCAGGGGATCTGCTCATGAACCCAGCAGCTCTACAGGCAGGGAATTTATCCAGACCGGGACATCTACTTCTAACTCAGCTAATTTCCACCACCACCATGTGTGAACAGCTCATAAGTAAACTGACCCATCTCTGCAATTCCCAAGCAGCCCCTGTTCCCCCAGCGTGGGACCTGTGTTCAGCTTGTGCTCCAAACCTCAGGAACACGAATGGGTCCAGAGATGTTACGCTGAGACCTAGATGCACTGTGCCAGAAGTCACAGGGCTTACTGCTCCCATCTGCGTGGGCATGCTGCCGCCTGTGGGCAGTGCCCCTTGCAGTACCCCTTGCAGTGCCAGCCGTGCTGGGATCCACCCACAGGGATCCAGCACATGGCTGAAACCTCAAAGGGACTTCAAAGGGACCTCAAAGGGAACTCCAAGTCCCTCTGTGGGGACTCTGCTGCATTGGTCTCTCAGCATGTTGTTTCTCCACCGAGGTTTTTAAAGGGGGTGATCTGAGCACAGAGTCTGAGCTGCTCTGCGTGGGACGCAAACCCATCTTTCCTCCAGCCGGCCAAGTGCCACAGAAGAGAGGTTTTAGCGCCCCAGCCTGTCCCAAAATACTTACACAGGAAAGAGGATCCAGCCAGGCTGCCCACTTTCCGCACGTCGTTATCTGAAACAACAGTTGGAGATGTAGGAATCACAGAGGAAGGGCTTCCACCTGCCCCGCACCCCATAGCGGGGCCATCCCACCCCACGGCCAGCCCCTTCTCCTAGCCACCAGCCGGCTTAGCCCTGTGGAGGCTGCAGAAGTGAAGGCAGGGCCAGAGGGAGCCTGCAGAGCCTTTACCTGAGGAGATGACAGCCATGATGGCAGGGACACCATAGTAGGTGAATGCCCCATTCTCAAACCGCAGCCCTTCCTTGCCAACCTCCACCTCCACTTTCCCCTGGAAGGAAAAGGAAAACCCGCTCAGACAGGCACCCGGTGCTCCTGGCCACCAACCCACCCGGGGCTGTAGGGACCCCTGCCGCTCCGTATGAGAGGACGGGCATCTCTGCTGGCAGAAGTAGCCCAGAGCAAGGTGGCAAGGAGAGACGGGCCACCCTCTGCTTGTCACTGCCCCAGGCACCTGCAGGATGAGGATGAAGTAGTCAACGGGGCGGTTGCGCTGGTAGAGGTAATGCTCTGCCGCCTTCTTGTTCTTTCGGTCGTACTTGAGCTCCTGGATGACATTGGGGTGTTTCAGGAGCCGCAGCAGGATCTTCTCGGAGAGGTAGGGGGACTTGAAAGGCTCCACTTCTAGAGGGGAGGCAACACACACTCACTCAGTGGGGTCAGGGCTGCCGGGAACCCCTCATCCTGAGCTGCACGGCCTCAGCCTCAGCATCCCACTGCACTGAGGGGACCCAAACGCAGACCCATGATGGTGGAGCAGCAGGATGCCCAGGGTGGCGGTCCAGGCAGGTGGGAACTGCTCGCTGATGGGGGAAGACCAACCCAGGAACAGCTCAGGGATGTCCTGCAAGGCTGGTGCTGCTGCAGGGAGATGCAGGGCTTGCACAAGGGCAAGGGTACCTGTTGCCATGAACCGATGCGTAGCCAGGAGGAGCTGTGGGGAGATCTTCACCTTCATCTCACTGTCTGAGAGCCTGAAGATGGAGAAGTCCTGGGGCTTGCGTCCCCGGTGGGGCACCCGCTCCTTCTTCCGATTATCTGCTGCGGGGCAGAGAGCAGAGCGGTCGCCTGCCTGCAGCAGCCACAGAGCCACTGCAGCTGCAGAGCCCCATACCACATGCACATGTATATAGAGGCATGCCTTGCTGCACCCTACGGCAGGGCTGCTGTGGAGCAGCAGCCAGAGCAGCAAGGGGCACAAAATGTGCCGTGCATCACAGCCTTGGGGTGGAGGGAGGGAGCAGGGTGGTGGAACATGCTTCCTTCTCAGGAGCACATCCTGGGTTGTCCTGGCTAGATGCATCACCTGAGCTGGAAAGGAGCTTGGGAACCACCCATGGGCACTTCATGGCCAACACATGTGTCCCTGGGTCAGACCCTGCCCCACCACCGGCTGCTGATGCTGGTGCTTCTCTTATCTGGAGCATTCAAGGCTCCCTGACATCTGACCAGCATCTCTCCATCACTCTTGTTTTTCCCACCATGACTTTGAATTGCTCTGGGGAAGGACCACGATTTGTTCTGGCCTGTTTCCTACCCACATGTCTGTCTGTCTGTGCGGGCTCCCACCCTGGCTCCTGCAACCGCAGTAGCTGCTCTGGGACACTAACTGTACAGATCCGTCTCATCCAGGATCTCGGACTTGATGATCTCCTCAATGACATCCTCCAGGGTGACAATGCCCATCACCTCGTAGAACGGGTCTCCTTCCCCTTCATTGTTCACCCGCTGCACGATGGCCAGGTGGGACTTTCCTGCGAGGGGAGAGCAGAGTGGCAGTGAGACCCCCACCCCAGGAGAGAGGGGTGCCCCAGCACGGCGGGCTGGCAGGCGGACAGGGCTCAGTGATAGGCACAGATCACAGCCAAACCTCAGAAGCAGCCACTATCGCCCAAACCCACCCCAACCGCACTAACCCAAGGAGAAGGGCTGGACACACAGCCCAGCCTAACAGGGCTGCCACTCCCCAGGCTGATTTCTAGGTGTCATGGGACTCTGCCTGGCTCTTTTTTGGGGCCGCTTGCTTTCTTTACCCAGGCAATCTGCTGCGAGTCAGTCTGTTTAGCTCTTTGACAGCCTCCTGTGCAGGAATGAAGTATACGTTATACCAGCTGCTTCTTGCTTACCCTCAGCTTCATTGGCATGAGAAAACTCTTAACAGAGCAATGAGACAGTGTCCTCCAACACAGAAATGTGAGCATGTCCTTGGGCTCTACTGGCTTCCCTCATACTCCTGGTGTTTTCTCATTCTGTTGTTAATTATCTTTCCTATCAAACTGCCAGGAACAGATCCCCCACATCTTTCTATCCATCACTGTCTGGACTGATCCTAAAGCTTTTCTTAAAATACAGGCAAAGCCTCCAGCTCCTTGGAATGGCAGCTGGTTTTAATGCAGAAATGCGTATGTTTGTTTGCAGCTTTCAGCCCAGCTCCTGCAGAACTCTTGGGTGAACCATCTGGATGCAGAGGCTGAATGCTTTTCAAGCCATCAGCTTGCACCTGAAAGTCTTCTCCAACCCCTGCCCCTGCCAGCCCCTCCTCTCCGTTACCTTAAACAAGCAGACTGGGACCAGGACCTTTAGCTGCAGTGATGGTGACTCCTGCTTGGAAGTCGCAGTGTTTCTCAATCACAGTTTCAGTTTCCTCACTTGCCCAAGTAAGCTGGCAGCTCTGCTGACACATTCTCAGGCTTCTTGCTTTTGGCATACTTGAAACATCGCTATTTGTTTTTGCACGTCCAGCTCTCTGTAAGCTGTTTTGACTTCTTCAACTTCTCCCTTCCTTTACTGTCTGCTTTGATTTATTCTCCTGCTCAGCAGCTTGACCAGAACCCAACTTCCAAGCCACAAACAACTTCTGGGTTTCTAGCTCCAACGTATTCTTGGATCTGCCAACGAACAGCACTGGCTTTCTTACTGCCCCTGTGGCTCCTACACTGCTCAGCACTGCACACAGGTTCTGAACCTCTAGTTTTACTTAAAATGTTAAAAATGTCCTTCATCAGTCCCACAGCCAACAATTTTGCCTCCCTCTGTTTGCTCTGCATCCCTGGGGTCTCCTGTTGCAATGCCTACACAAACCCAACTGTACCGTGGGCACTGCAGGGACCTCCAGAAACCTGCAAACACCTTATTTTCCCCACAGGCCCAGAGCTGAGGTCCTTGAACAACAACAGTCACCCAAAAGGGGGGCAGGTCCCTTCTGCTATGCAGCTGCTTCTGCATCTGCTTCTCCCGCAAACCCTCCCTGACAGACTCGCCTGCTGCTCCGGGTGAGGGGATGGGAACAGTGTTTATGTATAAAGATGCAATAGGGGTGGGCTCCTGCCTGCTGCACAGCTCCCTGCTCACCCGCTGGTGCCTTCTGGCTCATCCCCGCAAAGGGACAGGGATGAACGCATCCAGGGCAGCCCAGCAATCCCTTCAAACACATCTTGCTGGGGACCACGCGACCTTCAAATAACCCTGCCCTGGATCTGAGACAAGCAAATGATATTTCTCAGCCGAAGATCAGTACTATATATTTCTCACAGCAAAGCTTGGGCATTTTCCACAGTATAAATTCCCTCCTCCTCATACCAAGCTTTTATTGCAAGATTTCAGAGTGCAGCTCGCTGCCTCCCACGCCTACGGAATTAGAACATAACATCGCAGCAAGTAGCACCGAGATGCACTTTAAAAAACCAAATCAATAGCCTCGGGGCATTGGAAATTCAGGATGTTCTTTGGACCAGGCTATTTCACTCCTTTTCGTACATGGGTTTGTGCATCTTGTCTGTTCAGTGGGTAATAAAGCAACATGACTTGAGACTTAAAAAGAGAAAAGCAGCAGAGTTGGCCGCAAGACAGCCGCAACAGCTACGTTTCATCTTAGCAAAGTCCAACTTTTGAAAATGTCTCCTTTGCCAAACCCCGCTCCCAAACACTGGGGCCATCTGGTCTCCTACAAGTCCTCGGGTGAGCAAGGAGAGGGGAGAAGTTATTTCTTTTGGCCGAAAGCTTGTTGTTAATGACATTTACATGCAACCCAAAACCACCGAGCCCTTACAAAAAGCTTAGGTGCTACTTAAAGGCAGTCAGAGAGTAATGGAGGCAATTCTTTTTTTGGCCAAACACCTACATCAACACTGTAATTTACTCTAGAGCAGCCTCAGAGAAATGTGATTCCAGCTCCATGTTCACGTAGCGACAAATGAGATTATTTAGAAATAACCCAGCACTGTTAGTCTGGGAGGAGACCCACAGTTTCACTACACTGGGGGCAGAGCCAGGAGGGCTGTTAGAGTGCTCAAGAGTTCTTTATTTTCACAGAAAATAAACACTTGTAGCCACACCATAAACCCCCAGGTTTAGGTTTCCAGGCTAACATCCGCATTAGAGATGGAGCAGGTACCCAGCAATGGAAAATTGTTGCAGTTCATGTGGTTGCTCCTGGCCCACACCGAGTGAGCCGATCCAAGCCCCTGCCTAGCCAGCTGACCACAAAACACCCCGAAACCCACTCCCTTCCCTTGCAGAGCTGGGTGCAAATGACTGCTGCTCCAGCTGGCCCCCACTGGGAAAGGGCTGACTTGCCCGGATTTCCCACCTGAGGGACAGGAGATCGTTTGCAAAGTCCTGCCCCCCAACCTGGCTGGGTCCTGAGTCTCCTCCCATCCCTTTTTTAACAGACCCTATAAATTTGACAGTGGGGAGGGAGGGTTTGTGGGTGCCCTGCCTGTATGGTCATGGCTTGGTCCCTCATGGATTGGGGATGCTGCCAAGCTCAGCTGCATCCCCTTACCCTGGGAGCTGCTATACTTGCACAGAGCAAAAGCAGTGGCATTTGGAGCAGGTATGAGGGTAGAAGCCGGGCTATTTTATGAGGTGGAACCAATGTCCAAGGGAGGGTGGCACAGAGACAGTGCCAAGGATATCGGGGTGGGTTGGGAGGGTGTTGTGTTCTCTTCTTGAGCTGTTACACTGCAGGTCTGCCTCAGTGGGAGTACAATAGAGAGAGAGAGAGAGAGATCATTTAAACAAAACCCCAAACTTGATCTAAACCAGCTTTAAGATCTGTGAAACTGATTAAAAAATCTGAGCTATTGTAACCATTGCTTGATCGCTCAAATGAAATGAATTATAAGGGTGAGCTGCTTCCCCACTAGCAAGCTGTCACATGTGAATTTTACAGAGCTATCACTGATGCAGGAAAGCACAGTGAAACACTGGAGAATCAAAGCCTTTGTTTGGCAAATGCTAGAACAAATGGGCAATTAACTTCACTTTTGTGAATAGCTCCACTGGCCTCCGCAGGACTGCTCTTGCACAGGAAGTCTATAGGTGATTAAGTGTCTGCTCAGCATGGGATACAACTGTACTAAATTCTTTATGAGCTACATGAAATCTGCTCTTTTCAAACAACAGCTTCAGTAGAAAGTTAATGCCTCAAAATGCTAAATTACAGAGCTAATATCAACAGCCAAAAGCTTCCGGATGGAGCAAGCATCTGAACAGATATCTAAAGCTTTTATGCCCATTTTTAGGAGCCTTGTTTTTCATAGGTACCTAAATGACCTTGGGCTCATAGATCTACCTCAAAGCGTCCTCCCTGATGGGAGAACAGGGTCTGAACACATGGAAATGCCTTTACTTGTGGGAAAGAAACTGCTGTTGGCTGCAAATATAGCCCAGACTACTTCCTTATCATTTTTTTATGTAGGTGCTCTGCCAGAGGAATGTTAAAGATGCTTTAGCCTTGTCTCTCATTCCACAGGATGAGCATTCTGAGCATGAAATTTATTTTCATGAATTTTATGGTAAGATCTAAAGCTGTTACTAGGAGATCAAAGGTACAGGCACAAGCCATGAACCATTTACAGCTACAAAATGGAAGGCAAAAAAAAAAAAGAGTAATTGGTAAATAAGGTTGATTTGTGAAACAACCATGAGGTAACTGAAATCTATCTTCTGTGTGCTTTTCATCAGAGCTCTTCTCTGGGCCAGGGGCTGCCAGCATCTCTGTGTCCTCTTGCAGTCCTGCATCTGAAGTAAGTGGGGACCCTGATTTGAACTTCTTGACCTGGAAACATGTGTGAGTGTGCTCTTGTGTTACCACACCTCAGCATCAAGGGTGAAACCACACGCCTGAGGATTGCACCTAGAGGCAAAGCACGTCTACACCTAAACAGGGGGGAAATAACCAGGAGGGCTGCGGGGCACCCAGCTCTGTGGGGAATCAGAGCTATGTGAAGGGAAAACTGTAAACACTAATCTAAACCAGACCTTCCCCAGAGATGAGAACTTCATCTGCTTACATCTGTCTCTAGTAGAATACAAAAGCCTTTCTCATACTTTGCTTTGGTGCTTTTCCTAAACCTAAGGAAAACTGGGAAAAAGATGGAATATTTGCAACAGCTGATGTATTACCACTGACAAAACAGATCAGGAGGGTAAGGGGGATATTAGAGGGGACACGGAGTCTCATCTTCCATCTGCTGTACAACAGGGTTCTGACCTCCTGGGTATGACCCTGCCTGCCCACAAATGGTAGGTTCCCTTGCATGTTACTTGGAGCCCAAGGAAGCCTACAAGGATGCTGAGGCTTTCTGAAGCTAAAAAAACTTCTGTTTTCATTGGTGTCTGTAGCATAGGCCACTTTATGTTTTCCCACAGCTCAGTCTGAAGGTGCCTTTGACAGCTCCCAAAAGGGAGATGGCTGGCTGGGTGCCCTCTCCCCCAAAGACACGGCTCCCCTCTCGCTTTGCTGAACACCTCCCCGAGCAGGCCTGTTCCTGGGCTTGCTGGGGCAGGGTAAAGCAGCCCAGGATCCACACAGTAAGATTTAGCACTGTTTGCAGGGGGGAAAGCAAAGTAATGTTTCAGGCAGAGTTGCAGCAGGAGTCACCGAAGCCATCTTTGTGAGGTGTATCAGCACCTCACCCACTCTCAGCCTGGCAATCGCCCATCAAGGGAGGCGTAAGCGATAGTTCCTGAATAACAACGAGCTCCTTAACCCATACAACTGGCTAGGGAGGTCATTCCTTCAGCCCATCAAGTGCCCAAGATAGCGGCTATCACGCTTGCACAAATCTCTCGAGGGCCGATTTAAATTTCAAGCCGTGCTTTGTGCTTTTGTGCTTGCAATGACTGCAGGCTCAGAAGAAGGACCATAAGAAAAGCAGCTGAAATGGTACTGGCCCCAGCTCCTGGCAAGTGTGAGCAGCTTCTCCAGCTACATTCAATTTGTACAAGTCTAATAGAGGCCGTGGAGTATTTTGAAAAGCAAAGACAGACGGACCCTAGGGCAGAGCTGTCCTCTGCAGGACAGGCTGTTTTCCCTGCTAAGCCAGGAAGTTTGTTTCTGGAGAATTTACTTTTAGTAACTCCTAAAAGATGCCAAACCACAGAAGGCTAATTTGAGCTGCACGTCAGCCTCTGCCCTGCTGCAGGAAAATGAACATAAGAGAAAATTTCTACTGTTCCTCTCACAGAGGAAAATTACTTGCTAAAAGGTGCCACTGCTATATATAGACTCCCCCAGGAAATTAGTCAACAAAATCTATAAATTACTTCAGGAATGGGATAAGACTACGACTTGCCAAAGGCACTACAGAAGGAGGTGGACCTCACAGAAGAGTTCCCCATGAGGAGTTAGATCACAGGACTGGAGCCGCAACACGCATTGCTTTGGTTATTTTGTAGGGATGGAGGAGAAACAGACTGCATCACCCACAGCATTTCACGCTGAATGAATGCATAAACCTTTCCTCCTAGCTCCATGTTCCCAAGGTGAAGTTTATCTTACTGGGACCTCATCTGCCCTTCTACATTGCTTTAGCTTGCTAAACATGGTGCAGTTATTTCTCTGGTGTATTAGGTATTTCCTCCTGGGAGCCTAGAATAAAGGTAGGTACTCCAAGATGTACCAGTACCAATTGCCAAGAAATTGTCTCCAAATTTTTTCACTCCAGTAGTTTCAGCTCCTTTCAGGCTGCAGGTGGCAAGGTTACTGTGCTGGTACGTATTTTCTTATTTCTAGAGAAGAGGAGACACATTTTCTGTAGTGTCCTCCACTTAGCACTTCTATGTAGATGCTGCACAACTATGCATGCCTTCTATAATGACCCCATCTAGCTTGCCTGAAAAGATGGCAAATTGGGTGTCCAGATCTCGCTATTTCTGAGTGCATTCTGCTGAGTTTTGATGAGAAGATAAAGTCAAAACCATCTTCTAGCACAGGTATTTCCTTCTTTCAGCTGGACCTGTCTCATGCTGCTGTAATGTTGGTTTTCAATAGTTTTTGCAGCTGCCCTCCTCTTCTGGGCTGTGGGTTGAAGTCCAAGCTATCCCACTGCAGGCTACCTCCCCCCCCCCGCTGCTGTTTGCAGCCTTCTCTGGGTTCTTCCCAGTTCCCATTAGTGCCCCCAATTTAGCCACCTTTCTCCAGGAATTAGTGGCAAAAGAGACATCAAATGATGCCAGCAGCAGTAGGCTTGTGAAGGGGCAGATGTGAAGGGTTTGACCAGTTCTGCTGTGATGGGACAGGGGCCAGGTTTTGTCAACCAGGAGCTCACAGCTGCTCTTGGGCCCTGTAACCACACCAGGCCATTAGTTTTCTAGGTGCTACTGAAGTGCATGCTACTATTTTCATATAATTTAAATGTTTTGGCAAGCTGATGCTACAGAAGTGCCCTTTCCCAGGTTTGTGGAGGGTAATCCCACCTACACAGGGTCCTGCTGGGGGAGAGGGGATTTGCAACTCATCTATGCATTAAACTCAAGGCAAATGTCAATGGGCCTTAATGGAACTGAGCTCAAACGAGGTTAGGCATGAGCGTACCTAGAAACCAATGAAGGAAAACTTCCCTTCAAACCCTGCTATAAAAGATCAGAGAGGAAAAAAGCTGACCATCTTCATAGCTAGGATAGTATAACGAGAGAAAAGAAACGCATCAGATAAACAAGAATAATAGTGTGGTATCAGTGAGTAGGAGGAGAGACAGAAAAGAGAAAGTGCTGCTGGAGGTGTGAGCAAGAGTCCCAAAGTGCTGTATTTAATCATTCCTTGACATCTTCAGTAAGAAGGAACAAATGTTTGTGTACTGTGGCAAGGAGCTCTGGCAGTGAAATTGTGTTACTTATACATTATGCAAAAAAAATGACATTATGGGTATAATGAATGTGACAGAACATTAATCATTAGTGAAACAGATCAGAAGTATACATTGCTATCCAGAAAAGAAAGATATAAAATGTAATGAGTATTTTGTATAAACACTGTAATAACAAAAAGAAATAAAGGATACAAAAACTGTTGGAGTTAATCATGGGAGAAGGAAAAGAAAGCTGGCAAGGTTTCTCTAGAGGTTTGTCAGGGACCTAAGGACCTGGAGGTGGTTATCAATGCCCATCCTTACCGGAGACTTGAATTTCCTAGAAAGAGACCAGGCCTTATCAGTGGGAGCATTTACTGTCCTGCAGGCACTTTGGATGTGCAAAGTGATGAATGCCTTCATTAAGCACTCGCTGAGCCACCAAGCAATCAGCCTACTCCCTAATTAGCGGAGGTGTCACAGAAGACCCGGCCATGGAGAGCAACCTTGATTGGATCAAACAAGATACTCCACCATAATTCAAACAGACACAGAAAAGGAGACGGTGATGAAGATTCTTAATTACAAATGGGAAATCTTTATTTTAGAAATTAAATAGTCAAGTGAACGTGGCTGAAACAGCAGTGGACGGGACTGAAGGCAGCTGGGAGAAAACGTCTGTCGCCGTGTGGGAGCTGGCAGGGGAATCTGTATTTAGAACTAAGAAAAAGAAAGTTTAGGAGGGGTTCAGGGCTTGGCTGGGGGTGGCTATCTACAGACACAGTATGCTGGGGGTGACCAAATGCCTACAAATAGGGGAAAGATGAATTAGAAGAGAACAGCAACACCTGAGGAGAAGAACATTTGGAGGAAGAGCCGGAAATGCTAAACACCATGCTGAGTTAGATACTAAGACCAAAAGCAAGTCTTTTCAGCCACGTAATTGAGAAAACAGAAGGAGAAATGAGATGGGAACCGAAATAAGTTTTAGGAAGAGCTCTATGTAGGGGCTGTAGCAAAACGCCCCAGAAGGCCATGATGGCAACCAGATGTAAGGGAGGAAGAGCCTGAAGTGAAATGCCAAGAGTTTAATGGAGCAAAGCTGAAGAAGGACGGATAATCTTCATGTGAGATGAGGACTAGCATGTGAAAGTGTAGGGCAGGTAGCAAAGCTTGTTAACGCACCTGTCAGCTCAGGGAACAACACACACAAAACACCCCTGTTTAAGCAGGGCAGAGAAGACAGCAAAGGGCAGTGAGCTAAGCAACCACAAGTCCATTTCTATAGGTTTATTGATCCATAGGGTACCAGGCTGTAGAGCAAATTTGGAGGGGGAAGTAGTTGAATGCATCAAAGTAAATCAGATAAAGGGCAGGGGAGGCTGACCAAGGGGGACTGTGCCAAAGTCATCTGACATCTTTGGTAAACCCAAACTCCCTAGACAAGGAAGAGGTAGCAGAGACCTCGGGTGAACTTCAGTAATGTAGTATCATGCGGGAAGCCAGAGTTAAGAAGGAACTGTGAAGCGCAGAAGGAATTAGGAAGAGGAGAGGGAACTGGTTATGTTAGAAGAGGCACGGGGTTGGGGGGAAATACTGCAGCTCATCAAGGTTGAACCCAGAGAGCAATCTTAATGCTTTTGCTAACAGTCTTGGTATAAAACCCAGGAACTGGCTGATTTGCACTGTTGTGAGTCTCCAGTTGTCCTGAGGGGCAGAGAGGGTTGGCGCGTCAGACAGAACGCTCCCTGTGATCCCAGGAGGCAGTGGGGACACAGTTGTGCATCTCCAGAGAGGATGCTGACCTGTATGTATCTGATGATCCCTGTCCTGGCGCACAAGAAATGTCCTCCCTCCCCTCCTCCCAACTCTAAAAACGAGCACGGAGGTGACTCACAGAGCGGCTTTCTCTGTATCTGGGATGGACCAGGTTGGCCTTTCTCACATGATCAGCTCTGCTTGCAGCAGAGCGGCCCCAGGCAGCCTGGGGAGCCGAGTGCTGTCCTCCCGCATTACATAATGCAGGATGTCACTGCTGCAGCCATTTCTTAAAGACTCACTCACCACGGTACGACCTACTGAGTAACATGCAGCAAAACACAATTCCCAGCGAAGGGGAGAAAAAACCACACGCTGTGTGTATTCTCGAGGTATGGTTAATGAAATACAGCTCTCAGCATCTCTGGGGCTGCTGGCAGCTGCTGCATTATGAGTACTGTCACAGCTGCAAAAAAAGTACAGCTCTTTGTAAGGGTTTAGGCTTTTGTTCTTCCTTTAAATCGCTTGCACAGAAACACTTTCTAGACCTGCTTCTCACTACTAAGCTGAAAACACAAAAGCCGAGTAACGAGATGGGATCTCCTGCCATAAACTCCTCCGCGCAGAACAAAGCGGCGAATGCTCCCTTGCCTGGGCAGGGGTGCGAGGCAGGCACCGTGCCCACGCTGCCGGGCCCCCGCAGAGACATTGCCCTGCAGGACGGGCTCACCCGCTGAGCCAGCGACCTCTGAGGCCGAAGGCCCTTACAGTCTCCATAACATCACAGGCACGACCGGCATTGCAGGCCCTCGATCCACCCGGGGGCTGTTCCAGCACGTGACACCAGGGTCACCGCCACACCAGCACATGCAGGGCCCAACTCCCCCCAGCATCCCCGGTACCTGCTGGGTCCTGCCAGGAGGCCACGCGGGGTGGGCCGTGGGGGCTGCTGACCTGGGACTCACTGGGGGTGCAGAGGGGTGCAGGGGGAGCCCGGGGGGTGGCGGCCCGGCGGCCTCACCCTTCTTGAACTCCTCAAGCAGCGTGTCGAGGCGCGTGTCGTTGAAGACGCAGTGGAGCGGGCGGCGGTAGAAGCGGGTGACGGTCTGCAGGGGGGTGCAGTCATCGGGGTCGACGAAGGCCAGGTCCTTGACGAAGAGCAGGTCGACGATGTTGTCGCGCCGGTCACCCTCGTAGACGGGGATGCGGGTGTAGCCGGAGCGGAGGATCTCGGAGACGGTGGCGAAGTCCAGCACGGCATCGGCGCGGAGCATGAAGCAGTCGGCCAGCGGCGTCAGCACGTCCTCCACCACCTTGGTGCGCAGCTCCAGCGCGCCCTGCACCATGGCCAACTCCTCCCGCACCAGGTCGCCGTGGGGGCCGGCGGCGCGCAGCGTCTCCAGCAGCCGCTCCCGCGTGGAGAAGACGCTGAGCTCCTGCCGCAGCGCCCAGTCCAGCAGCCGGCTGAGCGGGTAGCAGAGGGGGAAGGCGGCCAGCATCAGCAGCCGGGTGAGGCACAGGGTGCGGGAGGCGATGGCCAGCCCGTGCCGCGAGCAGACCGAGTAGGGCAGCACCTCGCCGCCCAGGAAGACGGCGGCGGCGCACAGCACCACCGGCAGCCAGGGCGCTCCCCGCGGCCCGCCCGCCGCCGCCGCCGCCGCCGCCGCCGCCCCGCCGCCGGGCAGCGAGGCGCAGAGCCAGCCGGCCAGCGCCGCGTTGGCCCCCGCCTGCCCCAGCAGCAGCGTGCAGAGCAGGTAGGTGCCGCCGCCGCCGCGCACCGCCTGCACCCGCCGCGCCTGCTCCCGCTCGGCGGCCGAGCCGCTGTTGCGCAGGACGCGGAGCTCCAGCGGGTCCAGCGAGAGCAGCGAGAGGCGCAGCCCGCTGAACAGCGCCGACAGCCCCAGCAGCAGCAGGGCGCCCAGCGCCCGCAGCCAGCCCGCCTCGGGCAGCGGCAGCAGCCAGGCGCCCAGCGCCGGGGCGGCCGGCCGGACCCGCAGCAGGAAGCCGCCGGCCGCCCCGTGGTGCGCCCAGGCCCGGCCGTCCCAGGCGCAGAGCGAGAAGAGCCGCCCGCCCGGCGCCGCCGCCGCCTCGCCCTTGCGCGGCTCCCGCACCCGCACCTCGGCCAGCGCCGAGCCCGCCGCCCCGCCCGAGCGCAGCGGCCCCACCACCTCCACGTCCGAGGCCCAGGCGCTGCGCTCCCGGCACCGCTCCGCCGGGCCCCGCGCCGCCTTGCCCCCCCCCGCCGCCGCCGGAGCCGCCTCCTCGATGAAGACCAGCCGCGGCTCCCGCTCCCCCGCCGGCCCGCGGCTGCCGTTGCCCTCGGGCGGCGGCTGGAAGTAGAGGCGCAGGAGGAAGCGGCTCCCCTCCGCCGCCTGCACCGCGCCGCCCTCCAGGGACACCCGGCCCGGCGCCGTGTCCTCGGGCCGCAGCCCCAGCAGCCAGGCGGCCCCGGCCGGCGGCCGCGGCGACAGCGAGAAGAAGAGCAGCAGCACGGCGCCCCGGCTCCGGCCCCAGCCGCCGCCGCCGCCGCCGCCGCCGCCGCGCCCCGGGCCCGCTGCCGCCGCCGCCGCCGCCATGCCGCTGCGCCGGCACCGCAGCGCCCGCCCGCCGCACCGGGACTGCAGCGGGGAGCCGGCACGGCGCGGCGCGGCGCGGCGGCACACGTGGGCCGGGGGGGGCGGGCAGCCGCCGCGCCACGTGCGACCGGGAGCCGGCCCGCGGCGCCTCGGCGGGAGGAGCCGGCGGAGCGGGGCTGCCGGGACGGCCTACGCGGGGGGGGGGGCTCGTCCTCCCGTCCCGCACGGCCCACGCGGGAGCCTCCCCACGGCGGGCGGCACCGCGCGCTCTCCCCACATGTGGCGCGACGCTGGCGGCGCTGCCCGGGAGCCCATCCCCGGCGGTGCGGGGCCGCCCCCACCCCCGGCAGGTAGAGAGGGCTGCGGGCCCCGAGCAGCGAGCCCTGCCCCAGCCACCCGCCGCCGGGCTCGCTCCCGGTTTCATCCCGGCTGCACCGCGAGGGCCGGCCGTGCGGGGGGCTGCGCCTCCCCGTGCGCTGTGCGGTCCAGGGCTGCCGAAAGGCTCCCGCCGGCAGTCCCTAGAGCTGGGGTGTGCGGTCAGCCTCCCTCTGCTACCCGCCGAGGCCCAGCTCTTCAGTTCAAATTCATCTCCCTTCTTCCCGTGGGAGTGATTTTTCTTTTTTTTTTATTATTATAATGGGGGGCGGATAGTCGTTACGTTCGCGGTCCTGCTAGGAAACAAATGTACCACGCTGTAACATTTATTCTCGTGTCTAGACCCGATGGGGAATGTGATACACAAACGGGGTTTATCAGCTTCAGGAGTGGATGCTGAAGAAGGCTCTTGGGGACTGTGGAAATTTTCGGGTCCTCCCTGGACCGACATCCACGACAACCTTGAAATGGGGCTGGGGAACCGGAAAAGAGTCAGTTGCTTACAACTGTAACAGGCTCACTAGTGGCAAAACAGGCAGCTGGTCATAAAATGTCGTGGAGGAAAAGGAAATGCTCCAAAAATTCCGATTATTCACTCATTGTTGCACCCATGAAAATGGGCCACTTTCTATGTCAGTATGTCAGCAGGCAGATAGGCATGAAAAGCTGACGGGGAAATCTGTGCTTCTTGCTGTGTTAGGAGACACTCTTCCCCCTCTCTGGGAGACGCAACTCATTTTTTTCCAAATTTGATTAATTCCCTGGGATTTCACAGGGGCCATGCGCTGCTTCACACGCTCTTGCTGATCTTCCCCTTTCTAACTCTCCCCTACGTCCAGTGGGGAAATACTGCCTGGTGCTCTACCTAGGCATAATTTACAGAGGAGCCAACTGGTAAGCTCCTTTTGCAGATCTTACCCCAACTTCTATCACCTGAGGAACAAAGCTCACAAACTGTCTAAACAGTACCTAGAGTGACTAGGTACAAGCTCAGCCTGCTCCTGCCTTTCTCTCTGCAGTTGGTGGGGACGAGCACATGGCTGCTCCTTCCTTACTAGGACCCTGGGGGAACTACTGTGCAGCACCATCCCAAATTTTTGAAACTGCAGGCTGTCATCAGCACTGAATTTCTCTCAGATTTCTTGATGCCAAGAACATTGTAAAGACGATCTGGTTTTGTGCATCACTGCCATAGCGTTTTGGATCGCTGTTTGGAAGCTGTGTACCCATGCCAGTACTTACTCATCTTTATTAATTTGCAGATTAGATTCCTGAAAGATTTTCTGGGGATAAGTTTCTCTGTGTAGGAACTGAAGACTGTGAATTACAGGCTTGCTTTTTTAGTTGAGTAAGTACTTGGAAAATATTCTTGCCTATAGTACCCTTGGCATCAGAAATCCTCAGACAGCGGTTTGGAAACCAGTGGTCTAGGCTAGTACAATTTAAAAAAAAACGTGGCACTGCAGGAGGAGGAACCACAAGGTGGCAATCTCTCTCCGTACTTCTACTGGCAAAATAAACCTCTGGCAAAAAAAAATCTCGGACAGTGACTGTGTAAAGCTGCAGAGACGATTGGTCACATCTCGTATCTTCCAGAGTCGCAGCAACATTCGTTTCGATGCCGGATTTTCTCCTCTGAACGCTTTTCCCTTTGGGATGAAACTCTCAGTCTTGAAGAGGTGGCACTGGAGGCTGTTCTTTGCTGGCTTTTCCATCCTTTGCCCCAAAATGGGCACCAGATGTTGCTTGTTAGATTGCTAACTGCCAGTGCTGCTTGCATGCATGCTGGCAGAGCTACTGTGTGCTTGGAGAGGAAGTTTCCTCCTGCACTGGAGGCACTATCTGGTTCAGAGTATTGCTAACCTCATGTTATATTAATGTACAATGTAACAGTTGCATCAGGATCCTGCTTCATGCACTGAGATGCCTCAATGGGAGCAAAGTAACCTGGACGTTAGGACTAGGCAGTGACATGCAGATTGAGTGTGGCGTATGGTCTCGAGGGGACTGCAAAGCCTTAGCGACGATAGCTCCACTCCCCAAAAGATGTGGCCGCAGGGTGTAAAAACGCAGAAGAGAAATAATGCTTAGTTTGGGGCGGAGCTGCCCTGTTCCTGCAATATCAAACACCATCTGTTGCGATGAGCTCCATCTCGATCAGGACATAGTTGTGTTCTTGCCAGATGTTAGCTTACATGTGCTACATGTAAAAGTAAACTGGTGCGAAAGCTGCGGTCTGATGTGCTTTCAGTAGGATTTGCCCTGCATAAGTGACGACGTGCTAGCCAACCTCTTGCTGAGAGGATGCACTCCAGAAGTTGCAGGTGTGTGGCTGGAGCGTGTTCAATGAGTCAGGATAGGAAATATCTTCCAAAGCTCCAAATAAGACAAAACAAACTGAGCTTTAGCACATGCTCAATTGATTGAGTCTTTGGCAAAGTATGACATGAATTTGCAAGGCTCTCACTGAGGCCCGTCCCGGCTGTATCCTGCTTGGCGAGTCCTTCAGCAAGCACGGCATAGCTGTCCTTGTTTTCTTCTTAAGCTGAAGCCTCCTTCTTTTACCTGTTCTTCCCTTAGGAGATTGCTCTTTGGTTAGGAATAATAACCTGCTTCCCGCCCACCAGGACTGCTCAGGTTCTGCTTTATACCGTGTCTGCCACCACCGAGCTCCTTCTGCAGTTTCTGTGTCGTAGCCTGCAAATTCCACGACCCCTGCCAGTGGTGACATCTCTGATCACGGCTGTCCTCTTCCAGCTCTGACTGTGCAGGTCCAGGCAGGAGGACCTGGAGGAGGAGGGAAGTGTGCACATGGGGAGTTTTGTAAAGACCCCTCACATCACCTTGACTTTAAGGTCTGAAGTCAGAGACCCAGAGGCTGCGGACTGCAATTGGCTTCCTTCCTGGCTGATGGGAGCGCAGGGGGGCTGCTCTCTGCTGGTCCTCTAGAAAAGGGCCAGGAGCCACCGGGGGACTGCTAGTGGGGATAGAAATGTTAGCAATCCAAATCATGATGGGAAACAGGAAGAGTAAAGAAAATCTGGATTTTTTTTTTTAATTCCAACCCCCGCCCCCCCCCCCCCCCCCCCGAAAGCAGAAAGAAATCTAGCAAGCACAAGGCTGGCTTCTGCTGGAACATGTGTGCAACGTGATTGTCACTAATGCTCTGTAGCCAGCTGAGAGAAGATACTTTCCCCAAGTAAGTGAAATAAGCACTGAGATGTGGGATATATGATAACTTCTGAGGCAGAAGGAATAAGACCCCAGGCAAAGGAGCTCCAAACAGTGCACTGTGTCTTTTTTTTTTTTTTTTCCCCATCTCTGAGTCTGTGGTGTTGAATTAACCCCTTTTCTCTATCCTGGCCATGGTTACTGTAGGTTTGCAAAGCTTTACCCAGCCTTCTGGATGATGATGTGTTAAGCGCTTGGTTTGTGATAACCAATTTTCTCCTGAAATGATACCAAAAGTCTGCTGGTTTGATTTAAACTGTTTTCCAAGCACTTTGGTTAATAACAAAAGACAGTCCACTCCAAGAGAATCTTAACTTGAGGAAGCCATGAAATTTAATTCATTTCTGCAACTTAAATGTATAATCAGTGACATATGGTAATACTAAATACAGGGGGAAATGTCATTGTTTAAGTCAAATTTCTGCATTCAGTCAAAACCCAATAGTTGTAACATCAAACTGCAGTTTCCATTGTACAGGAAATAAAGCATCATTTTTTCAAAGAAAATAGACATCCAATTGCATGCCTATTATGTTGCTTATATAGCTTTATTTTTAGCTTTCTCCATGTTGCTGTTACTAAAGGGCTAACAGAAGGGAAACTGTGGAGGGAGAAGAAACAAGGCAACACCCAGATCATGGTAGAAAGGACAAAGGAGATGTCTGCACTGTGAATATATGCTCTTTCCCTGCAATTGTTTCTGGGTGATAAGCTACTGTGCCTGGGCTAGGGACCCTGTGCCTTCCCCCTCACTTCTGCAGACATGCCAGCACCTAAGCAGAGCTGAGGTGAGGCTGCCTTGCTGTAAGGGCTGTGGAAATGCTTCTGTCGGAGCTTTGTCATCATACATCATTTTTCTCCTGCCCCATTGCTGCCAAGCCAGGGGAAGGAACTGTTTGCTTGTTCATTGTCAGTAGGAGGGGTAGGGTTTATAGCAGATTCGTGTGAAGCTGCAGGCAGACCGTGTCTTTGCATGGTTTCAACCTTGCAAGTGGTGCTTGCAGACCTTAGTCTCTCATCACCACCTTAAAGAGGAGCAGCTCAGGAACTTAACTGTTGTTATTGGAATTTATGCAGAAAAAGGATTGCTTTTTCTCGGTTTGTTTGAGAGCTTTCACTGGGCAATGGAAGCAGGGTATTGGTCTAAGGTCTATCCAGCATCAGCCCATCTTGTTCTCCCTCCATTAGTACAGCTGGCCTTTGCCCCTCGTTCGGTGGTGCTCACTTCTGATGGTCCTCATCTGCTGGGTTCATTCTGGGCATTCACTGCTTCTACACCCCTGGCATTTCACTTTGTTTCTCCTTCGTCTACTTGTCTGGTTTTCAGGCATGACCCATAGTTCTCAGTGGTTCCTCCTCTTGCTCTCTGGCTGTGAGTTTCATGTGTTGCTTCTGATTTCTCTACACAAACCAACAGCTTGCAGCTTTGACATAGCTGATTTTTCCTGTCTGTCTATAGCAGGGCCGTGCTCAGTTGTCCTGATAGAGCTGGTGACAGAGGTGCCATAATCAAACAGATGCTGAGGACGGAAGCTTGCAGTTTTATCATTATCTGAAAGATTCCCATTTTTTTCCTGTCTTTCTCACCCCAGCAGCGTCTCTGACTTGAGAGACTGTTTTGGCTGCTGTTTCTTCCCCTGAGCTCCATCTCCTCATTGGTTTCTGCACACAGCCCCTTCCTCTTTTTCATAATTGACTCGTTTGCTCCTCCAGCCTTGCACTTCATCCATCTTCCTATTTCCCCTCTCTGATCTACTCCTCATGTCCGCTTCCTTCATTTTTGCTGCTGGAATGTGAAGCATCCCTCCAGAAAAATAGAAGGTCTCTGTGAACTTTTACCATCCCCCCTGTATTCCCTCTTCCTTCACTTCTATCCTCTCCTCCCAGATGGTGGGACAAATACTTGCTCGCATTCATTTTCAGGCTTGTAAAATTGGCACATTCAGTTCTCTTTCATGTGATGATGTGAAATGAGGATAATTCTACACATTTCTCTGCTCCTCAGGGCTGGGCTCAGTTTGAGGAAAATATTTCTGAGGCTGTTGTGGTCTTTGGAGCGCTGCAGAGCTCGGGGTCTCGCTGTTGTATTTTACCTCTCTATCTCTTTGACAAATTGCTGTCACATTTACTTCTACTCAAGATACGAAAGACAAAAGCTAAATCAGACCCAGCCATTGATGAGTTTGGAGAAGTTCATGGATCCAAAGAGTGTTCTCTGTCAAAGGGCGTTGTTATACACAGGTATTCTCAGTCATTATGTGGATTTTTTTTCTGCTTGCTGAAAAGGCACTGGGCAAAGGGGATTTCTGTCTGCTGGAATGGCACCTGGTTTGACCAGCTTCCAGAACAGTTCCCACAGCTTTATGGAAATCGTGCATCTCTGTTTTTCAAGAACCTCAAAACACCTGTTGGAAGATGGACACTTTGGGAGCTCACTAGTTCTCTCACCGTAGACAAGTCGGCAGGATTAGGGTACCCTGAGCTTGTCAGAGAATTTTTGAGACCACGTGTCAAATTAGGCAGATTAAGGAAAATAATAAATGCAGTTTATTCTAGCGGAGGACATGGTATCTAACTGCTCACAGAACTGGGAATTAAGTTACAACAAGAAAAAAAAGAAAAAAAAAAATCATTTATCAGAAGCTGCCTAAAACTCAACTTCATCCCCCCATTTTCTCATGTGTCTTTCCACGGTGTGCCAGCTAGGGAGAGCCCACACTCGCAACCTTAATGGGACCGGTGCCTTCTTTTTGTCTCTGTCCCTTTTTTTTATAGGCTTCTTAATTAGGCAGCTAGTGAGTACAGATTGACTCTCAAAGGAAAGCTTGGCACCCACTGTGCTCTATTTTCCTATGGCTAGATTTGGAAATACCAGTTTGTGTCCCTTTCATGCTGGCAAAAATGCAAAGACAGCATTGCCAACTGTGCTTTTCCTGACCAGGCAGTTGATTTTGATCGATGCCTTGCTTTTTGCACGTACGGAGGGAGGAAGCGCTCTCAGTAGGCTTGCTTTCCTCCCGCTGTCGCTGAGCTCCTTAGCCAGCCAGTCATTCTAGCCCAGACAGATGTATTTGCTAGTTACAGAGCTTCCCAGGTCACCTACATTAAAGAGCAATGCACGGATACTGTATTAAATCAAGCAGCTGTCCTCTGCCTGCTTGTTCAGGTTAGACGTGATACATAAATGTGCTAGAAAATGGTTTCAGCAGTGGAGTTCAGACTGTGCAACCCCCACCTTGAGCCACTGGCAGTTTTAGGAGATTGCATTCCAGACATTAAGACTCTTGTGGTGAAAATGATGGACACTGCAGTGCAGAAAGAGCAAGAACCTCAATAAAAAGAATCTGTCATGCAATTGTGTGCTCTGATGACTACAGCTTTACCACATTCACTGGTCTTGCTCTTCTTCTCAGAAATTGTCATACCGTGGTACAGGGCAGGAACTTAAGAGTCTGAAAAGAAAGTATATTTTGGTAAAGTATGTATGGATAACGCTCTTAATTTTCACTTGCTGAATTTTCTCCTTGCTGGCTTCTTTTAGAGCATCCATAACTCAGGTTTACTTGACAGCACTACAGAAACAGACATGGTTGATATCTTGGGAATCAAAGACATGATGATTTTTTTTTTTAAAAAGGCTGTCTAGCCTGTTTTATCCTTCCCAGCCTAATGGAGGTTTGTTTGGTACAGCACATCCTCTGATGATAATAACTTTCATCATTTATGAGCAGAAGTTTATTTTCTAGCAAACTAAAAATGTTCCTCCTAAGGAGGTTTTCCCTGTTTTCTTTTGGGCCAATTTGTACAGCCTGAGATCTCCGTTTAAATTTCCATTGTGCTTTTTCTTCTGTCTCTTTTTTTTTTCTTTTTTTTGTATCAGCCCTGCCATCCAAAGAAGTTTCCTCTGCTGAAAGCCTTCAACAACTGCTCAGACCATTTACAACAAGCACTTTCACAGGCGGTAGCTCTACAAAAGTGAGGAAAAATCAAAGCAACTACCTATAATAACGAAATTAAATGCAGATTTAAGTGTTTGTGAACTGCGACTGACTGAAAGAGTGCCAAACATTTTGCAAATATACACAAAAAGACAGGCCCCTGCTCTAATCGGCTTATAAATTAAAAGGAAAGTACATTGGCAAGAGCAGAAGAGATGATATGACATGCTTTAAATAGTTTATAGGGAGCTGGAGGATTGTTGTTTATTTGGTGATGTTGGGAAAATATTTAATGTGCTTTGGTTAAACTCTTTATAGAAATGCTTCTCCTCCCCCAGTTTTCTTTCCCAATGACTGTTTTGGAGATTAAACCCAGCAAGTTTAGAGTAGATGGAAAATGGAGAAACGTACTTCCAAATCGACAAAACCGCGAGTAAATCTTTATAGATACTTTTTACGTGAGTCAGGCTTTCTAAACTCATTATCGTAATATAAGAAAGGACCAACGCTTCACTGCCCCTGCGGACGGCCAGCCAGGGTCACAGCTGGTGTAAATTGAGATACCTCCTATCTGGTATGCATTGCTGTGCAGGAGGTGCGCCGTGGCCCCCCCATGCACCCCTTGCAGGTTCCCGGGCCCTCCCCGAGCTGCGCCGGGTGGCAGCAGCGGCGGTTCCCGGGGCTCCCCGGGCGGCAGCACTTGGGGCCCGGGGCCCTCCGTACCTCCGCGGCTGCCCCAGCACTCACAGATAACCGCAGCTTTTTAGCGTTTAAAGGACTTCTAGAGCAAACCTACAATTTATTAAAAAAACCCCACAAACACACAAAAAACCACAAAACCCAACCCCAACCAAAAACCAACCAACAAAACCCAAAAAAACAACAAACCCAAAACGGTTTATTTTTAGATTCGACTTGCCGTTGCTTGCAGCCGGATGCAAAGTGGGGTGCAATTGCTTTTCCACGGCCACCAGATCAGGGCAGGCTCCAGGCGTTGGTCTGGAAAGCTGAGACAGGTAAGTGAATATTTCCTTTAGCCCCGTCTTCCCAGAATCCGGAAGCTGACCCTGGCAGCTGGGAGACTTTTTTGCTCCTTTCCCTGCTGTTTTATGTTGTTGGTGATACCTCTGCAGATAAGTGACTTTGCTGCATCCGGAGTTTGCGTTCAAAGCAGAGACCAATTGTGAGGAACGTTTCAGAATAAACACATTTCTCCTCCAAAGGAGTTTGTTTGTAAGGGAGAAAAATGTATATCTAGGAGGTTAAACGGGATAATTAGTTTTCTTTCTTGTCCTTTACTACATAACCCACCGGAGTTTCCTTTTAAAATAGAGCCATCCTTAGCAGAAGGCACAGTACAAAATTCCGGCCTGCAACCACAACACTGATTTGAGCAACAAATGCCCCTGAAGCCTTGCTGACACCTTCTGATAATACAGGAGGGGAAAAAAATGTTATAAAATAACGAGATATTTCAGAAACTCATGTCCCTCTTTGGGAGGTGACCCCAAAACTGAGCAGCTTCTGGAGAGGAGGCTTCGGGTCCTGGGTCAGTTTTAAGCGCTATTGCAAACCGCGGCTGAAGTGTTTGCAGCCGAACACAAATTTCCAGGCTTAAATTGCCTTCTTCCTGTCCCGGGATGCCAGGGCTTTGCACAGCCGAAGTTGCACGGCCCTTTCCCCCGGATCCTCTTACTTCTTCAGCGCTCAAAGCCCCGCTGCTCCGGGCATCCCCTTGCTGCTTTTTGTCAGCCCGTGCTGCGCTCGGCAGCCTCCGCCGAGGCGTGCTTTGAGCCCCGCTCCCCTCTCCGCCTTAGCGGGATGATTTCACGACAGGTCCTGGTCTGTGCATTCCCTGCTCACCCCTAGCAGGGCCAGAGGTATGTGTCGTCCTCCCCCTCCGTTACTATTCAGTGCACAGTGACTCCGTGCCCCGGCAGCCCCTGCCTGGGTAACCCGGGGCTGGCAGCGGGGCAGACCCGGCTGCCCCCCGGGGCGATGGGCTCGAAGCGTTTCGTGGGGTAGAGAGAAGAGGGGAAGGGCGATTTCCACGGGGGACGGCGCCGCCCGCGGACTTCCCCAGGCCCGAGCGCCTCCGCTTCGTGCGGGGCTCCGCCGAGCGCACCGAGCTCCGGTACTTGCCGTCGCGGGAGACACCGGGCCCGCTCCCTCCGCCTCCCGGGCCCGGGCTGGGATGGACGAGGAGCGCAGTGGCTCCGTACGGGCACCGGGAGGAGCGGGAGAGGGTTCCCACCGCGGGGAGCCCTGCCGGGACGGCGGGCTGCCCGTACGCCGGCTCGTAGCCGACCCCGGCCGGGCTCCCCGAGGGCGGCCGGCCGGGCTCCGGCTCGCTCTTCCGTGCGGTTCCTTGCGGCTCGGCGCCGGGCGCGATTTGTGCCTCTCTCCCGGAGCCCCGCTGCTCCGTGCCGCCCCGGCCCCTCCCGACCCCGGCGCGGGGGGTGTCCGCAGGTGGGTGCCGGCTCCCCCGCCGCGCCGGGCCCCTCACCAGCAGATGGTGCTGCGGGCGCCCCATCCCCGGGGCTGCGGGGCCCCGACGGACCGCACCGGGCCCCGCTCGGCCCAGGCGCTCTCAGCCCTCTGTCGCCGGGCCGGGCAGCGGCACCGGGGCCCTGCGTGCAGCCGGGCCCGGACGAAAGGGAGACCGGGGCGGGCCGCGGCGGCGGGGGGGGGGGGGCAGGTAGGACGCGTTGCGTGTCCCGGAGCTCGCCGGCTGCCGGTGTGCGAGAGCCCGGGGCTTGCCCGAGAAGCGGCTGCTGGCGGGAGAGGATGCCCGGTTCGGGTGGGCACTCCCTGCGGTGGGCCGTCGCTCCCGGGATGCTCGGCAGCCGCCATCGATCGCGGGCCCGGTGCCACCGGCCTGCGCCCAGCGTCGAGAACCGCGGCCGCTTGCACCTCTGCAGAGCGCCGAGCCCGGGCCGTCCTGCCCCGGGGCCGCCCCGCAGGCAGCGGCCGCGGGCTGGCCCCGGCACGGGGGACATCGTCGGTTCCGTCGAACCGTGCTGTCCTTGGCACCCCCGGCGCGGTCGTTTCCACAGCGGGCGCCGCCGCCGCCGCCGCCCCCCTCCTTTCCTCGCCGCCGAGCCCCGAGACCGGCGGGAGAGGCCCGATTCCCCGTGCGCGGGCCGGCCGAGCCGGTGGCTCCGGACGGGGCGAGGCGAGCGTGCCCCGCCGGGGCTCCGGGCTGCCGGCGGCTCCGAGCCCCGCTGCGCCCGTCGGGTCCCGCGGAGCCGTCAGCGCTCAGCCCCGGGGGCCTCGCCCAGCACCGCGCGTCCCAGCTCGGCTCGGGGCGAGCTCTCCCCGCGGATAGTGCTTTTTTTTTTTCGGGGTGATTAACTCCCCTTTCCCCCAACCAGGGCCGCCCCCGCAGCCTTACCGCCTGGGCCGTTCTTGCAGCCGGCGACAAGCTAGGGCCGTGCTGGGCGGCCGCCGCCCTCCGACCCCGGTGCGGAGCTCCCCGGTGTCTCGGTGTCCCGGCTCCGGCCCGGTTTTGCGCGGTGCGGGAGCTCCCGCGGCGGAAAGCGGCCGCCGGTGGGCGGCGGAGCCGGCGCAAAGCGAAAGCTCGGTGCTGGCGGGGCTGCGGCGGGGCCGGCGGGCCCCGAGCCGAGGGGGTTAAACCAGGAGCCTCCCCTTACCTTCAAAAAGTTAAAAATGTCTGGAGCCTGCATCTCTTAAAGGGGCGGTGCTGGCTGCAAGGAGTCTTGGCACCGGCTGCGAGAAAGGCTGGTCAGGGGCGTGAGTTCCCCTCCACCAGCACCAAAACATTGCAAAAAAAGGCAGAGCGCCCCACACTTTAGATAAGGACAATTAGCCACCAGCGAGCCCCTGCAGACAGCGAGTTAATTAGGGGTTTCCTGCTCTCCGGCATGCCCTGTCCCAGCTCCTGCCCCCCCGGGCTCTTAGCCCTGATGGCACCTGGGCTGGCTCTCATGGCCACCTTCTCGCTGCCCTCCCAGGCCGGGGACAGGAGAGCGCTGCCGGTGGAGAAACCTCCAGGTGTGAAGGGAAGAACTCTCATTCTCCTTGATGTCAACACCAAGAGCCCTGTCAGGATAATCAGTGAGAATTTCCTCTCCCTGCAGCTGGACCCCTCCATCATTCATGATGGCTGGCTCGATTTCTTAAGGTAAGGCAGGAGCCCCCCGGCGCCCTCCCCACGCCGCCCGCGGGGCTCCCCGGCGGCCCCGCCGCCCAGCCCCGCCGGGCTCCGCGCTGCTGGCGGCGCTTGTTGTGACGGAGGGAGCGAGGCCATGGTTTCCATTAAGATGCACATGTTTGCAATGGAGAAAGCATTTCGGAGACTTATCAGTTATGACTGCAAAAATGTCGTGCTCCCTTCGCTCCAACAACCGCTCCTCCGCAAAAAAAACCACAACACGGGGCCGAGGCAGCACAGGGAAAAAAAACCCAAAAACCCAAACCCGAACAAAAACCAGCAGCAGGAACGGGGCCGCCTGCCGAGCCGAGCCGAGCCTTCCCCAGGTCCCGACGGGCGGAGAGCGGGGTGTCGGCCAGGTCTTCAGAGCCCTCCGCTCCCGGGACTTCCAGCCCCGCGCGGGGGGCAGAGCCGGGCTGCAGCTGCGCTGGGCTCCACCGGCGGTGCGGAGCGGCCGCGGCCTGGAGGCGCTGGGACGGCCAGAAAGCCCTCTCCCTGCTGGGTAAGTCGGGGAGGGAGAGCGGGTCTCCTCCGCACGCCCGCTCCGAGGGTCCCTTCGCCTGCCGCCTCCGGGGAAGGAGCGGGGCGAGGAGGCGGGAAGGCGCGGGCGAAGCGGAGCCGGGCCGGCTCCCGCTTTCCTCCCCTCCCCGGCTCCGCTCCCCTCCCTGCCGGCTCGGCCCGCGGCACGGTCCCGGGCTGAGCGCTTCTGCCTCCGGGACGCCGCTGCACTTGTCCGGGGGGCGCCGGGGCCGGGGAGGGGAGGGGAGCGGCGCGGCGGGGGGGGGCGGTGGGGGGGAGAGACCCGGGTCCCGCCGGCCTCCGGGCCACCGCCGGCGGGCGGGGCGGCTCCCCGCTCCCGGGCCGCGCCGCTCGGCCGGCGCAAAGCCCCGCAGCCGGGTGCCGCTGCGGTGGTACCCGCACCGGGCGGGGCAGCAGCGCCGGGGAGGGCAACGGCGGGTCCCCGAGCCCCGTGGCCGCCGGTCGTTGCCGGTACCGGGGCCGGGAGGGGAGGGCCCGGCCCGGCCCGGCCCGCGGCGCCCTCAGCCCGCTCTCTGCTCTCCCCAGCTCCCGGCGGCTGGTGACCCTGGCGCGGGGCCTGGCTCCCGCCTTCCTGCGCTTCGCGGGCAAGAGGACGGACTTTCTGCAGTTCCACAACGTGAAGAACCCGGCCAAGAGCCGCGGCGGGCCCGGCCCCGACTACTACCTCAAGAACTACGAGGACGGTGAGCTCCGGGGCCGGGGCGGGGGGCGGGCGCGGCAGCGGCAGCGGGGGGCTGCGGGCGCGGCAGCGGGGGGCTGCGGGCGCCGGGCGGTCCTGCTCCGCCTGCCCCGCGCTCCCTGCGCCCAGGCGGGGCCGCGCCGCGCCCGGGCAAGCGCTGCCGCCGGGCACCGGGCAGGGGAGCCTCCCCCGCGCCCTTTCCTCCCCGGGAGGGGCGAGCCGGGGAGCTCGGCGGAGCCCGCCTGCCCGTTGCCCGTGGATCCGGCGGATGCCGGCCCCCGGGAACAAAAGGCCGGCAACGGGGAGCGGGGCTTTTCGTATTCCCCCCCCCCCCCCCTTCCCCCCCTTCCCCGCCGCGTCCGCCGGCTCCCTTCGCTCCCAAGCCCCGAGCGGGCAGCGCCGCCCGCTGCAGAGGGGGGCTTTGCCCCCGTTCCTGGCGGGGACCGGGCACCGCAGCCCCGGGCTGCCCGTGCACGCACCGCCCCGCGCCTCTCCCGCGGCTCTCGGGGAGCCCAGCCTTTCCCCAAGGAACCCCGCCGTCGTTCCGCGTTTCTCCGCCCGCCGCAGACCCGGGGCTCCCCGCCGGGCTTGGCGGCGGCTGGGCCGCTCGGTCCCCGCCTGCCGGTGCCCGGCCGGGGCCGCCCCCCCCTCGCCCCGGACCGCTCTGCCTTCGTAGGTCTTTCTAAAGGGCACTGCCTGGCCCACGGCTTTCCGCTGCTCCCCTCTTCTCCGCGGCTCTGCCCTCCTCCCCAGCGGTCCCCAGCTGCAGTAAAGGCTTTCACCTTCTGCGGCCCTTCATTCACACAAAGAAACTTCGTAGAAAAGTCAGGGCCAAGGCTCCATCCTAAGGCATTTGTTTTAAGAAGCAGGATACCATGTCCGCATGCAGGAATTTATTGATTTTTTCTCTCTTGCTTCTTTTTTTTTTTTTTTTAAACTTTTTTTTTCTTACTCAATGACTTACAAAAATTAGCTGAAGATATTTCCATAAGTAATTTTGAAGGCCAATTAATGCCAGACAGATCCCGGTGGGCAGGTCTGTGGAACAGAGGAAGTTTTGCAGAGACCTAGTCAGCAGCACAGTGCTGAATGGAAAAAGCAGATGCATTTGCCAGTTTTCTGATGGCTCTCACTCCCGCTGTTCCCTCACGTAACATCTGATCTCACGGAGATGAATGTCCCTCTATTCCCACACGCAGGCAGGTGGGTAGGTTTGCGTGCTCCATCTTTCGCTTGGTCTCCTAGATGGAGCAATCCCGATGTTATTCCTTGTTTTTCTTCTCCTTGTAACAAATCTCGGGATTGTTGTAAGCTCTGCCTACTGAGATGTACTTCAGGAGAAAGTGCTGGCCAAACCTGCCGCAGCCACCTTGAACAGAAGAAATTAAGCGTAGTGCATAAAATTGTGGATGGGACTCATACAAAACATTTGTAGGAATATATTTTCCCACTTTCAATATTTCAACAACTTGCAGGAGAGAACTTGCACTTATTAAATGTCTTCACAACAGCTTTCATGTTAGGGAAGGACTGAAAGCTTTTGTTTTTTTCAGTTTTCCTCATGGCAATAAAGTTGAAATGTAGCAGCCCTTCAAAATGAAGCTTCTCATAGAAGTTGTAACCACAGGTCTTAACTTTTCATCACTTAAATATGGAACAGAACCATTGCAAATGTGGGTGAGGGAAGGAGGGGACACATGTGGTGTGTATCAAGCATCGGTGTAAATCAGAAAGGTGTGGTAAAAGGGATTTCCTGCCTGGAAGCAAAGCTTTCGTATTTGTTCTTAAGATCTGTGTGCAAACTCCAGGGCTAGAGTTGCTGGTAGCTCGCATCTTTTTGTGCTGAGGCTGCACCGAGCGCTTCACTAGAGGGATCCAGTTCTCCAAAATGAAATCCTGATGCCACTGCAACTCTCTGCCCTGCTGTACTGGATCTGAGCAGCCATCTTCTTTCAGAGCACTGGTCTGGTTTTTGTTCCCTCATCTGTGGCTCGCCCGGGACCTGCTTGGGATCAGGGCATGCACAAATGTACAAGCAGATGCCCTTGCGGTAAAGAACTTGCAGCCTGCACAGACAGCACAGAAAAAAAGATGCCAATCAGCGCCTGAGCGTGGGGGAAGCCAGCAAACGTCCTGCTAGGTAGCCTTCCTCCTCTACAAGTTATCTGGGGTGGTTGGGGTTGTTTTCCATGTCTGTGGCCTTTTGTATGTCCAGCATCTATTTTCTGAAATTTCTTGTCTCGGCTTTAGTGGCACAGGAGTGGGGAAGAAGCGGGGGGACTCGATTAGTTAAAAAAGTCAGAAAATAATGAGAAGAGAAATCAGTGAATCTCTGTCTTATGCATCACCTTCGTGATTTTTAGTTACATGACAAGTGATAGTTTGGTTGTTTTCTGCTTCAAGTGTTTGTCTTTTTGCCTGTTCACCCTGTGGGTGCACAGAGACTCCAGGCCCGTGACCCCAGTGCCTGGACTCTCTTTGCAGCCCCCACGGGTGTTCCCCTGCCTCGTGTTCCCATGTGGCCTGTGCATGGATGGGGAGGGAAGGGCACATCTTACGTTCCTCTCAGCTGCAGCAACTCAATAGGGTGCAGGACTGAGAGGTGAAGGGCACCTGTACAAGACTGCTCGGAGAACTGCAGTCACTAGTGAGGGACTCTGTGAGTGGTAGGCACATTACAGGCAGCTGCACTCCTCTGCGTGCTCACAGGCTACCCCAGTGTGGCCATCTCAGGCATTCAGGTGGGCAGCAGCACCTTTGCAGCATCCTTCATGGATCGTCTGCCCTGTGACCATGCTTGCTGGAGTTTGAATGAATCTCTGTACAGGGACCTTTGCGCTGTAAATCCCCCTCTGCCACCCTGTTGCCCTCCAGACCGGGTATTCTTCACTGCTGCCTTTGATAGTCTTTTCTATCTCTGTAGTGCTCCACCTTCCTGATGACTCAGAGAGTCGCCCTACTCTTTCCCCTCTGTTTAGATTTCTATTTATTTCCCTTTCAAACTGTTACAGCCATGCGTACCTCCACCTGAAAATTGCCTTTACCTAGACCTGCCTTTGGGCTCACCAGCCCATCTTTTTCCTTTGCTTTCCTCCATTGAGAGTGTGGGTGCTCTCTGAGGGTTATAGTAATTGTTTTAGACTTGTGTCTAAAATGTACTTAATTTTCCTGAAATAAGGTGTTCCCTTTAGGCTTCAGGGTCATTCTTGTACAAATTCTTCCTGGAAGCACAGATGTGGAAGTATTGTGTAATACCAGGTGTGTACGGCGTCTGTCTTTTGTAACTCTGAACAACCTCACCCCAGTCCAGACCAGTCATGTTTGGGCAGTAAAGGTAACTAAGTGGTGAGCGATCTGTGGTGGCAGCCTGTGGTGCCCAGGAAGAGGCTGCGTGTGGCAACTTGTTTCAGCACTGCGTATAAAGCTGGCACAGCAGTTTCATCACCTGGTGGCAGGTTTGTCCGTACCTGACAGAGCAGCTTCCGTAAAGCTGTAAAGTGATTGCCTGTGATGAATGGTTTAAGTGAGCCGCAGGGTGTGCAGTCCCTGTTGATGGTAGCATGGCTATATGCACCCCCTGAACTTTGCTAACTATGAGAAGGTCATCTAACTAATCTGTTACATTAACACCTCAGCCTATAGTGTACACCAGGTGGCTGCCATCCCATGCAGCCCCTACTTTGCGTGGTCAGTCCTGGAGTCCAACCTATTTGGGTATGGCATTGGCCAGCCTGAGGTCTGTTAGAAACAGAAAACCAGTTTAATGTATGTCACGTTCTGTGGTACCAGGAGGTGGGGCTGTGCCAGAGACTTTTTGACATTTGATGATCAAGAGGGGTAACGTTTTTAGCCTGAGACACTTTTCTCTCCCTTAAATGGTGTTTCTCTGTATGTGCCCTGCTGAGTTTGTTTTTCTTCACCAGCTGTGCTGAGAGTAGTGCTTTGTTATCTGGAGATGGGTTTCTCTCCTGCCATAGGCACATGTCTGATCCCTGGGCAGGTACCAAGATGTAAGGTCTCATGCTCAATCTATGTAGTAGACCTGCTTCTCCTTTTGCTGTTGAATTGTCTACCAAGCAATCCGTTTGTCCTGTCCTTTCAGCTGCCTCACACATGCCAAGGACCAGTTGGGTCTGAGGAATGGGATGATAAGAAACATTAGTCTCCAGGAAAACAGGCTTGAGCAGCTCCTTTTTGGAGCAAACACACAGGGCAACCTTTTTGCTCAGGCTGTAGTTGCTGGTACAAAACCTCTTCTGAAGTTGGGTTTGCTAAAACCTGACTCACATGCTGCCCTGGAGCTTGGTGTTGGAGCGTTACATGTGGTGTGGAGACCTGGTGTTGGTTCAGCAAGGGTGCTGCAGGTGCTGTCTCCTTGCCTGAACCTAGAGCCCAGTTTGGAAGCTCCCTGCTGGTGCTATAGCGTGAGTGTGGTGGGCTAATGTGGAACCTGCTCATCTGCTGGGTGGTCCTCAACTGCCTTTCACCTGGAAGCCACACAGACCAGCTTTGCACAACCTGTGGTGGCATAAACATTGCTTAGAGTTTCCCCCTGTGCATATGTGCTGTGAAGGAGAAATCAAGGGAGAAAGAGAAGTTACTCGTAGCTGGAGTTCTTCAAGATATGTTGGCCCAAGCGCACGGCTCATCCATCCTGTCCCTCAGGCTCGTAGCCTATTGGGCTTGTGTGGCTGAGAAGAGACCAAAGGACATTTACCACACACAACCAGTATGGGCCTCTGTGGGTCATGGGAGGGAGAGGGGAAGGGGAGCACATATGCATGCTGTAGGTAGTGCGTCAGAGAAGTTTCTGAGCTGAAGTGCATATGGACAACACATTTCAAAAATACTCTCTTAATTACTGGTAAGTTACTTCCTTCTATTTTATCTCCTTTTTTGGAGAGGATACTGGGCATCTGGAAAAATGGCCGATTACCACAAACAACTGGAAAAAGACATGTTTCTTATGCCTTCCATACTAGTCAGGAGATTTTGCCATATAGTGTGGGAAACTTCTCATTATGCTGTGTAATTCTGGCATAGGTTTTCTGGGCGTGCTTTCAGTCTGGGATCCATTCCTTCAGACGCTTTCAGGTACCTGGCACTTCATCTGAACCTTGAGATTTGTGCAGCAGTGGGAATGTCATTTCACCCTTGCTCAGTTTGTATTGCACAGGATGCTTCTAGGATGCCGTGCTTTTAGAGTATGTGCAAGGGTCTTAGGTATCAAGTGGAAAGGAAGATAATAAATGCTAAATGACCTGAGGATTCCTTTACATGTGTGTCTGGTTGCGCAGGGGCTGGAGCTGACCTCAGCCAGGGCTGCTCCTCCCACCCTTCTGCCCCTTCTGGCATGTTCCTGCTCTCTCCTGTGTCTGGAGCCTGAGTTTACCTGGTGAGTCAGTTCAGGGAACCCCGCTGGCCAAAACCTGATGGTGGAGAGGTGCTTGCACTTCAACTCATTCAGCTGCCTGAACCGATTAATGACACGTGGCCGTGGAGGTGTAGAGGACAGTGCTGGAAAGGAAAGCTTGCAGGGAAAGATGGGAGTGCAGCAGCCTCAGCCTTGGTCAGATTAAATCCTACAAAACTGTGTCCTGAAGGTGGTGAAGCTTGGTTTGCTGCCACCAAAAGGGCTGGTCCCCCTGCCTTCTTTTGCTCTGCACTGTGTCCTTCTGCTGCTTCCCTTCTATTGGTGCTGGCATGTTTCTGATCCTCTGCTAAGCCAGCAGAAAACTAATTCGGGCGGGGGGGGGGGGGGGGGGAAGACAACTGTTTTACTGTGAATTTAGTGAGTCATCATGGGGTATGAAGATACCAGAGCCAGAGCAAGGGAGGGTTATCACCATGTGGCTGGGACTGCCCCTTTGGCTCTGCCAGCTCATAAAACTTAGCAGCAGGTATTTCTGCATGAAGAACCATCCTGTTGTCCCAGTAAAAATGAACAAGTTTTCCTTTATTCAAGGAATCACCTTCTGTTTCTGGTCACCCAGAGCCCCTTTTTGTCTGCCTAAGCATCCCTCAACAGTTCAGGCATCTGTCCTTGCCGAGCTTGCAGAGGGACCAGTTGTTTTTTCACCCTCCCAGTGTTTAAAACACGGCTCCTTTGGGAGGGCTGCAGCATTTCAGGCATTGCAAACACTCGGTCCCAAAAGACAGGTAGAGCCTCTGGTGTCCTTCGGCCTCCTGGGAATTGCCAGACCGGGGGCTGCTCCGTGCCTTGGCGTGAGCTCTGAGGCAGCCTCCTGCTCTCTAGTTCCCAGGCACCACAACTGCAGGGAAGGAGCTGCAAACTGCTCTGCCTGGCAGGGATTTCTATGTAAGGAGCACCAGTGCTTAGTTGTTTCCTCAGAATTTTTTTAAAAAAAGACCACAGAAATCACCTTACACAAGGTAAGGGAGATACTGTCTATGCAGGAGGTGCTTCCAAAAATTTCCTGTTTATCTCAACTTTTTATTTTTAAATTTCAAACTGTTTTGCTAGAATTATGCATGAAAATTGTTTTAATAACTGCAGGAAATGGCATAATCAAAGAATTAGATCCTGATTTGTTAGCTATTTGCTGGTATATGGGTGAGATGAAAGATTTCTATGGTTATATGTTTGATTGTTTATAATAACTGTTCTAAATTCTCTAAAAAAATTACATATTTTTGCTAGTTCCACACTTTTTTGTGTGCTACATCTTCTTATGAATTAAAAGTGATTCATGCAAAGTTACATGCACGAGGGAAATGTGTATGACTTTTCATATACGACTATGGGTTTTAAATTAGCAGTTGCTATTCAGGGAAAATTTTTTGAATTTATGGTCTCTGAATACATTTAGGGAAATAAAAAGTGAATCCAATGTTAGAAATATTAGAAAAGAATTGCAGAAACTCATTGAGAGCATTCTTATGCTATAAGCAAACTAGGTGACGACACATTAATTGGTGTAAATAATATATATGTGTAGAATAGGGTGATGGAAATGATCAAAGTCACAGCTTTCAGTCATAGAGCTTAGAGTTTTTTTCAGCTTGGAAAAAATGTCTGAGAATATGATAAATGCTGTGAACTCAGTGGCACAGAGAGAAGACAGTTTGGGAATGATTATTTTCTTGTTTTCATGACACAAGAAATAAGGAGCGTCCAGTGGAATTATTACATATAAAACAAACAAATATGTCTGTTTTTTGTTTTTTTTTTTTTTTTAATATAGTGGGAAATAACTTGTGGAACTCATTGTCAGGGAATTTTGCCCAGCTAAAAGAAAGGAATGGTACTGATGTGTCAGAAATTTGCCTGTTGAAGACAGACATGATGAGGATGCAGTTTTTGGCTTGAGAAATCTTCAGGCTTTCTAAATAGAAATTGTGTTCCAAATTTCACAATCACTGGGCATTTTATAATAATTGCAGCAGACAAATCTGGTGTTTAAAGCATTTTAAGATGTGTTGATTTAAAAAGTAGATATTTTACAACTTTGGCAACCTGCAATTTGTAAGAGTTTTGGCTGGTGACCCATTAAACATCTATTTAACTTCTGCACTAACACCATTTTCTAATATTTCAGTTTTTTAGCGAGAACATTTAGTTTTTGTTAACATAAAATAGTTTGCTTTTTTCCTTTTAAAATTCACTTTCTAAGGCTGGAAAGCTGAAGCAAACAGTCCCATTAGGAGGATGGCCAACCTCAGCTTGTTCTGGTGCCACGGCAGTGGCAGTGGTGACCGTGGCTTTTGCTGGAGTGGCGATGGCTGCGGGCAGCGCTCGCTTTCACACACACACACACACACACACACACAGAGAGAGAAGGATGAGTTACTGCTCCTCTTCACCCTTCTGTCACGCATCCCTTTGACCATAACCGTATCCCTCTGCCCTGTCCGCATAAAGGTGGGTCTGTGCCCTGACCAGCTGCAACAGCCAGTGTCTGCTCCGTGACTCCAGTGACTCCCGGAAGGGAGGTCGCCTGTGGGCAGATGGTGGCACGAGCCATGGGCTGGGCCTTGCTCGCCGGCCACGCTGGTGCCCTGTAAGTTCCCGTGTGCAGAAGCTCACCGTGGGTCGGGGAAAGCCTCTCCAGCAGGCAGCCGGGAGCTGTCTCTGTGTGCCGTCCCGGAGGTTTCACGGCTGGGGAGCTCTCCGGCCCGGTACTGGTATGGTGGGAAACGGTTAGTGCGAGCCCGTGGTGCCGGCGGCTCGCAGGAAGGGACTGCTAGTCCTGGGACGCCCTGGGATGGGCATCTCGCCCTGGGATGGGATTGCTGTGCTCGAGTCGCTCCCGAGGGGCGTTTGCTAACTTGTCCTTCAAAATTTCCGTGGGTAGACGGGGTGGCCTCCAGAGGCGGCACGCCTGTAGGCTCCGGAGATGCGCAGATCCCATAGGCGGGACAGAGAAAAGTGCAGGCGCTCGGAAACGAAGCCGCCTTTGCAAAGCAGCATCCTCCGCGCAGGGTTCGCAGCCCGGCGAGGGGAGAGCTCCTTGCGGGAGCCCGGCACCTCAGCCGCTCCCGGGCTTTCCCCTCCGTGCGCCGGTGTCTCCCGCCAGCCGCAGCTCACCTGACCGCCACACGGGTGTGCTCCCGCCATACCGCACGGCGGCTGCCGGACCCCGCACCGCGGGACCCGCGGCGCCGCCGCCGCCGCCGCCGCCGGGCCGCCCCGGAGCGCCGCGCCGCGCCGCGCCGCGCCGCTCCGCTCCGCTCCGCCGGGGGTCCGCCCGGCCGGGCCGCCGCCGCGGGAGGCTGAGCTGGCCAGGGTACTGACCCGGCCCCGGCCCCGGCCCCGGCCCCTCTCGGGGCAGAGCTCGTGGTCTGCCGTCTTTGGAAACCATTTGGCATCCTCTGGGGCTCCCACATCTGGAGTTCTTCTTTCGCACTTCTGGCAAGCGCTGCTCGGTTTCGTGTTTTGCTGGGTGGTTTATTTCTATATTTTTTTTTTTTTTTTTTATCCACGTTCAGGAAGGCAGCGAGTGTCCTTCTCCTGGAGCTCCTGCTAGGGGACTGCCCTGTCCAGCGCCTCCTGGGTTACTCTCCTCCTTGCCCTCCTTGCGTCTCTCTCTTTTCTGTCTTATCCTTTAAGATTTGAGGGCAACGAGCTCCTTGCTGGCTGTTTCCCCTGTGTTGCTCGGCTGAGACTTCCCCTGAGCCTCCAGAAGCTGTGGCCTGCCACCCCTCTTCACTCGGTGCTGCTGGTCCCCAAAAGTGGTGCGGAGGTGCCCTTGCCTCCCAGCCCTGCACTGAGTACAGCCTGGTGGGGTCTGGATGACCAGACGCCGAGTTCTTTGGAGAGATCCATATCCCAGACATCTGCCCATTGTTTAAGCTGGAGCTATAATGAATGTGGGGTCCACCTCTGGTTTTACGTCTTGGGCAAGTTTCTTGGGTCCTTCATCAATTTCAGAAGCCAGGACCTTGCATGTCTTGCCGCTGCTTCCTGAATATCTGCAGTGGTAGCTCTCTGAGCACCCCATGAAGACAACTGCCAGAAAGTGCCCCCGCTTTCTGTGCCCTGCACACCTTCTTCCAGACTCTCCCAGGAATTTGTCTGAATGTGACTTGACTTCCTTGTGCTAATCCCTGTCACTGCAGCTCCATCACCTAAGGCCAGGACTCCAAACGCTGCTCCTGCTCCTCATTCCTGGGCCTGGTCCCCTGGGCCTGCCCTTTGTCCCCAGACCCTGCTGACAGTGGACACAGGGCCATCCCTTGCCCAACCGTGTGTTTGCTGTGACGTGTGGTCCCTGAGGATGGAGGTAGGGGTGTCATGCAGGACCCGCTGCCACGTCCCCTTGCACTCTCCAAGGTGCTGTCCTGGCCCCTGACCGGGAGGGCAAGGACCCTGGTCCCAGGCCAATGGTTCCTCCACATGGGTCCACATTGGCCCTGGTTTGGTTTTTAGGAGCCCTCCATCCCTTTTAGGAAACAAACTTGTTTTGACCCAGCCTGGACTCCCTTATAGCCGTTTGAAGAGAACTGGAGATGGTGTATTGACTGTCTAGTTTCAAACCTCTCTGCCTCTCAGTCTTCTCCTCTTTCAAGGCCTCCTTGATGTGTTTTGCTCCATTTTGCCTTGGGGGTGGGGGCATACGACTGTTGCATTCAGTTCTGTGGGAAAGGAAATCCGTCACCCGGGAAGGCGAATGACTATTCATGAGCTCCAGGTGACACCAGTAGCTGTAGTAATAGCCTTTCTGGTGTGGGAGACTGATAAGGTTGTGTTTCTCAATCTTCAGTTCTCCAAATATCTCACACAACAGGGGTTCAGGATTGTATCATTCATTAGTCAGGCAGAGTTTGGGTAGGCCCAAATCTTACTCAGTGTCTACCTAAGAGGTTGTACACCAAAAGCACATGGCTGGGGTGTGTGCGCTCTGCAGAGGAACATTATTCCTTCTTCTTGCTCCATCTCATCTCTCTGCATCGAAGGCCCTGTGCTGGGTGTGAAAATAGTGAGCCATATTTTCATGCTAGCTGGATGCTGCCCTATCTCCACTCCTGAGCATGCTAGCTGTGGGTGGAGGAGAGAACTCATGTCTCTAACTACAGACCACAGGTGCTTTAGTGACATTACTGTTCTGAGCAGTCTTTTTTAGGCAGGCTTTGGAGAAGCTGTGTTAATCCCAAACTATGCAGTAAAGAGACAGACAGCCTGGGCAAGACAAGTGCAGTGACTCTAGGGTGAGGCTCAGAGACAGGAAGATGATGTGGCTTCCAGTCCTCCACCCCACCTTTGGAGGGGATTCTCTGCCAGCTGAAGACGTAGCAGAGCTTTGAACCCAGGTTTGCTGAACCTGGGATTTGACACCTTGAAAGACAGAAGCATGACCATTGGAAACAACTTTGGTGTTCCATGATGTGCGTAACAATAATGGAGCTGGAGAGTGTATGTGGAGCAAGATGTGACGCTCTTCTGACAATAAGCTCCTTCAGAAACTTTTAGCTAGACGGGAACTAAACCGAGCAAAGCGCAACCCCGTGATGCAAAGGGTGACCTCATGCAATGTGGTGGAAGAGCTCCAACTTCCATCCTTCCTTATCAGTGCTGGCTGCCTAAGGTTTTGTAAGAATTAGACACAGCATATGGTGCCTGTGGATCTGAGCATGCTACAGAGTTTATTAAACTCAGAAAAGGACCTTGCAAGGACTAGTTTGCACCACTCCCCTCCTGTTCAGACTGGACACATCTTACTTGATTCTTGTTCTGCCCTGCTACCCCCATCTTGCCATTTCCCCAGCAGGTGAGTAGTTCTGGGAGAGGAATATCATATTCATATTTCACAGTATGACTTAAAAAATGCTCATGTGAAGAGAAAACAATTGATAAATAATCCTCCTGCCTTCTGAATTGAATGTCAGGAGACAGAAGGGTACAGAGACCTGTTCAAAGAGTCATAAGCCATGCTGACCGAACTCTAGCTGTGATAGCTGCAGCGAGGATAAACAAGGTGAGAACAAGCCTTCTTCATCACCTTTTTGACAGGCAAGGCTAAATGGAAGCCAGGGGTCACCAGAATGGGATTTAGTCTTTTCTCATTATTTAGCATCAAACACACTAGTAACAGGGTCATAATATAAATGTTGGGAGACTTTTGCACTTTCCTGCAAGGGAGGATCACTGTAAGAGATCAGCTGCTAAGCAGGTGAAGGATGGAAGGGGTGGTAGGTTGTGTGAGCATATTGAAGTCAATGACTTGAGCTTCCTGTGGGAGAAAAGGAGACTTGAGCAAAGGAGGTTCATTGGATAGGTGCATCCAAGGGGTTTGGACCCCTTTTTTGGGTTGCTCGTGCTGAGTGATGGTTGTGTGGCTGTCATGTTGGCTGGTGCTGATCCAAGCGTCTGGTGAAAATCAAAGCTGAGGTTTGGCCATCTCCCTTTTTTCTTTCCCTTTTGCTGTAGACATTGTTCGCAGCGACATTGCCCTGGATAAGCAGAAAGGCTGTAAGATCGCCCAGCATCCTGACATAATGTTGGAGCTACAGAGGGAAAAGGCAGCTCAGATGCACTTGGTTTTGTTAAAGGAGCAGTTTTCAAACACATACAGCAACCTCACATTAACAGGTAAGGCTGCAAGACCAGCTCTGGAGCCAGGAGCTGGGGCTAGTTCTTGCTAACTCACAGGTGTGTTAAAAGCCTCGGGTGCTTCACCTCTGTATGAATCGGCATCTCTCTGGCTGCCTCTGTTTCCTACCAAGATTACTGGGTGCTGGGAGGGAAAGGACCTGCAGAAACCTGTGGTGGACTCATAAGGCCTCTGCAGCTGGCACCTACGCCGACACTCCAGATTTGGTGCCCCTGGACAGAACATTTTCTACAGTCTGACCTAAGCAGAATACCACAGCACGTGAAGTGCTGGAGAAATCTCCCTGCTAACTGTTCACGTCGATGGGGCTGCAGCAATTACTAAATTTGGAGTCCTTTAAGCTGCAGCTGATTTTTTTTTCTTTCCAGAGCATGCACTTTGTGTGAACCCAGTAAATATTAAAGAGCAAATATAAAGGGATAATGGCCCAGACAGAGATGAGAGGATACTCTTTTTCTGGCAACTGTTTGTATTATTCAGGGAACAGAATCTCAAAGGATGGAGGAGACTGCCACATTTTGGATACACATTTAATGGTGCTTGTAAAGGACTGATGTCTTCAGGCAGTGAGTGGGCAGAAGGATGGGATCCCAGCAGCCAGCAGTGTCCTTTCATAGCTGTTCTCCTTATCACTACAGCTGGATGAGCCACAGACGATGGGAAGGAGGAAGAGACTAATAAATCAAACAAGATCCCCTTCTTCTCTTGCTGGGTCCCTTTCTTATGAAAGGCAGGGAGGCATCTGATTTTTATGGGAGGGAGGGCCCCATGCTCTGGCTGGGGAGGAGATGGCAAGCCCTGTGGTGGCCCTCCCCTGCTGCTGGGCTGGGAGAGGCAAGCAGGTCCTGCATAACCTCCCCCCCTGCTGCTGTCCCTAATTCAGTGCCCAGCCCCTGCCTTGAAGTCAGCATGGGTCTGCGTCCTCGCCAGTGCAGCAGTGAGTTCTGGCTCTCCTGGGGACATCGGCTGTGCGGGACTTCTCAGGGACCCCACAGAGGTGGGATGGTGATACCAGGGCTGGCAGTGGACTCAGCCCAGGGGGCCGGTGGGCATCGGGGCCACGAGTGGCTGAATCGCATCATTCCTGAAAGCCCAGCATTTAAATGGGATCCTCAGAGCCGTTTCTCATTCTCTGTAACGTAATCCACTTGGCTGTTTATTCCCAGTACAACTGCTGGAATCAACATTGTCAGCTTTTCCCCTGACAACTTGCTTACTTTCCACTAAACAAACTTCCCTTGAGAAGAGAAGCCGCTCTCCCCTATCCTCCTTCCCTCGCTGCTTCAAAAGCTCTCCGGCATTGCTCACATTTTTTACAGAACCTGCAGAGCAGAGGTGCTACCTGGTTATCAGCTCAGTTCTTAGCCTTTCCAAGTGTGTTTACAGGATAGTTCAGAAGGTTTTAGCTCGAACTCTCCAGGGGGGAGAAAGCAATTTCACTGGAATATTACCCAAAGAGCTATTTTAATGTCCTTTAACTCCCTTTGAATGTGAGCAGAGCAACTTCATAATTGTTATGAAGTTTAATCTTTTATTTCATAGACATAGTCTGAGAACATGGACTCTAGACAGCTAAGCATAATATTTAACTGGAACTCTACTAACTTGTGTAAATATTTCCCTTCTCCGTGATGGATCTGGTGTTTGGGGTGGGCAGAGGGGGTTGTACATCTGTTGCAGAAGGGCATTCCTTACCTTCAAAATTCAATCAGCCAGAGTTTGCTTGAGGACTTCTTTTTGTTCTGCACAGTGGTTTTGTACAGTGCTGTAAGGAGTCCCCAGGTAGTGAGGCAAGGTGCAGGAGCCAGGATCCAAACCTGGTTTAGGGAGGGACAGTGATGGGCTGAGTTTGCAGGGATAGACTATCCGGGGACCCCTGAGAACAGGGTCTCCTCCTGGAGGTCTGTATCCAGGAGTCCTGTGGCCTCATGCAGTGCATGTACTGTGGATGACCCTCAGTACTCAGTGTCCAACCTAGACTGGAGGAATATTCAACCCCATGCCTCTGTGTAAGAGGGCCTCCTACTACTGCTAGCTCCTGCAGCACTTTAACTGTACCAAAAAAAGGTAAATGGAGTATCTTGCCCAAAGTTGTATGAGAATAAAGGTGCTTTATGATGGGATAGCTATTCTAGGAGAGCTTGGGAGTAGGAATACTGCTGTGAGGCATCTTTATTCCCATGCTACTACCACTGTAGTGATTTGGATTAAAAGTCCCCTTCTCTTCCTGCTCCTCCCAGATGACATTGTTATATGAACAACTTGAAAGACTGTAGATCAGGCCTCCCGTGCTGCCTGCAAGTGTGGGCAAGTGATACTGCCATCAAACTTTCATGCATTATCCTCATGGCTTTAAGAATGAAAGCTCTTAGAGTGCAGGGAGTGTGATTCTGCAGGCCCTGTGGCATCACTGTAAATCGGGGGCTTTTTCAAATCTATTCACCAGTTGCACGTGGTTCCCGGTGCGCTCCTTATCTTAGCAATCAGGCAGCATTGTGGTTTTGCACTGGGATTTAAGCTGCTACCAGCAGCAGGTACCTCCAAGGTAAGAGGGTGTCTTAAAATGAAATATGGGTTTTTTTGTGCTAAGACACAACTGAGACTGAGTGAAACCAGGCAGTCTTTCTGGCTCTTGTTCCTCCAGGAACACATGTTAGACTCTGGCTTAGGCCACTTTGGTTTCTCTAGGCAAGTACGAGCTTTCCTCAGCTCCTGTCTGCAGTCTTTCTCTTGCAACTTGTATTTGCTTTCTGTACATGATCTTTCTAGGCTTACGGAGCCTGCCTCACTGAGATGAGTGATAGTCTTTGATCTGTGACAGTACTATTTAAATACTGTATAACATTTTGAGGCTTATTAATCTTTGCTGCTTCCCCCGTGGTGCTCAGAGATAGGTATCTCATTTCACAGAACAGCATCTCTGATGCTCTCGGGTGAGCCCATGGTAGAGCAGGGGGAGAGTGCACAGCATCGTCTGATCTCCTCTGGGAACTGGCGCTCTCAGCTCAGCCCACAGTGGGATAGGGGAGGAGGAGTTTTTCTGTAGAAACACTTCTCTGTTCCTTCCCAGTAGGGTTAGGTGGAGCCAGGGGTGATTCTTTACGGCTTGTATCAGCTGGAGTAGAAGTTGCAATTGTCACAGCAGGCTCCTCTCCTTTATAGCCCTCAGGAGAAATGTCCAGGTGACAGTAAGGTGATTTTCGAGCCCTGGAGCTGAGGGTTGAATGTACAGCATTGGGCTGGCAGCAGGTGAGGTGTGAGGAACTGCTCAGGGCAGTGGAGACAGAACATGCATGCACGTTTTAGGGAGCGAGCTTGTGGGGAGTGGGGCAGCAGCAGGCAGAGCTTTGATAGATTAAATATGAATCCCTCCATCTGTGTTGCCAGTTTGGGCTGAGTTAAGGTACTGCATTTGTACTTTAAGAGACTGGATATCTTCAGGTTTCTGCACTGTTATTAAGTAAAGCCTGTTAAGCCCAATGGAAGAGGGAATTGCTCAGGTCAATAGACATATGTGAAAAACTGTCCCCTCCTGTATTTACGTGAAGTGTTAAGTGTAACCGAGCTTCCCAAGATACAAGTACGAACCATAAATTTCCCTCTAGGAGTTCCCGTCCTGAGGAAACAAAATAGTGCCCCACTTCTCATTCTGAACAGTGGAGAAACATCTCTTCTTTCTGCTCTACCTTCTGCCTGAAGCTACAATGCAGATTACTTCATTGCATCAAGAGACTAGTGATGACAGCTCTCCAGGCTGTCCTACCACACCACATCTGCACTGAAAAGCCAGTGAGGAGACTGCAGAGTGTGTGGTGGGAACCCTCCATCCTGTCACATCATGTGACACAACCTCCAAAAGCGGCGGTTAAGGGAGGAGACCCTCCCCACAGGGTACATAGTGCTCCCAGATGACCCTCTGTGGTCCCACCCTGCTGAGGGTGTTAGCAGTGGGTCTCTTCCAGCTGCACTGAGAGAGACTTGAGGGGGTTAAAATCAGGTGGGAGCTACCGAAGAGTGTATTTCACTGTCTGTGTCCAACATTGCAATCAGGTGTTTTACACTGGCATCCTATTACCCCTGTTAAGGTCATTAGATAACTTAAACTCTGCCATAACAGCAGTTATAAGCTCTGTGTGAGGCTTTCCTTGGAAAAGTCTACTTCTGGAGATCTTAGCAGCTAGGCAGAGACCCTCTTCAGCCAGGGTAAGTGGTATGGGTATGTGATGTGATGGTGAAGGAGGGTGCACACCAGCTTTTCCAAAGTGGGGATGCGTAATGGTGGGATGAGTGGAGCAAAGCAGAGCGAGGGGGAGCAGAGCGTGTGTGTGGCTACTGCAGAGCAACCATGCGTGGGGTGGCACAGAGCAGGGATGAGGGCAGTGTGTCTGCATTCTGCAAAACGAGTTTGCAAGTGAGAAGCTGCCCCACAGAAATATGTTTTTCTCCTCTCCCCTGAAGACAGCGAGAGCCACAGTTGTGCTTGTTCCTTGGCAGGGAATCACACAGCTCAGGTCAAGCACCTGTGACATTTGTGTTTCCTGCACTTGTGAACCTCCCCCAGTGGTTTTGTGATTTCTGCTGAATGCTGTGGCTCTGGGAGGTGGTGGTCCTGGAGCAGGACAGGTCTGCGGGGCCTGGGACCCATCCCATGGGGTGCTGGGTCCGGAGGGGACCGTGGCTCAGAGGCTGCCCTTGCGAGGGGGTCTGTGGAGAGAGCAGGGCACGGGACTGGGTGTGCTTTTGGTGCCTGTGCTGCTGGGCAGAAAGGCTGTTCTGCTTGCTTTTGCTGGAGTGTTCCCTAGATATATGGTTTTAACCCCAGTTACAGCTAACTCCATGGGGCTGGAGGAGGGGGCCACCTTGTCAGATGGGACCTGGGAGGGTTGTTGCAGAGGTAAGTGCAGCTTCCTTGCCTTTTTGGCAGCTTGTTTGGGATCAGCAGCCTAAACATCCTGTGGTCTGCACAGCAGTGATATCTATCATAGCTGTTTTACTGGGTGCTGCACCAGGGTGGTCCGTGCTGTGCTTGCTCTCCAGCTTTCCTTCAAGGAGAGCACTCTCTGGGGCTGTGTAACAGGCCTGAGAGTGGCTTTCAGATCAGGCTATCTGCCCTTCTGTCCATTGCAGGCCCTTACGTTATACACGTTATCCGCAGCCTTGTATAAAATGGATCTGAAAAGGACCTCAAGAGGGCATCTTCTAGCCTTTTCCGTGACAAATCAGCTGTACCTGGTCTCTGCTTGGGGAAAGGTGTATAAGGAGAGGCAGTATCTTTTATGTGACCAGCTGATACAGCTGAAAAAACAGACACACTTTGGGGTGCTTGAACCCTTTGCTGGGACTGAAGAAGAGAAAGCCTCATTCAGAGCTAAATACCCAGTGAAAATAATTTCTAAGGGTTTGTCTCTTTGATTAGCACAACTGGGGTACTGGTGGAAAAGTCATGTCAGCAAGGGGAAGACAATAATGTCATCAGTCCCTATGGGAGAGAGAGAGGGAATTGCTGTGAAACCCTGGGGGGGTTACTGGGAGGAAGGGACCAGAAAAATTGTAATATGTTGTTAAAACAATATCTGTACTGAACCCATAGTTAATGACCAGCAGAGTTGCCAGGTCCCTTTGGATGATGGTTTGCAGGTGTCTTCTGAGACCTCAGCATCAGAACTGAGGGGACGGTGCTAGGAAAAATAAACCATGGAAAACAATCTCTTGTAACTGAGTATTTTTGTGCCATTATCAGTTGTTTATATGAGCTCATTCTAACGCGAAGTGGCTGCTTGTTTTTACCACACAGCTTTCTGAGTGTGTTTGGTGCGTAGCTGAGATATATTGTGTTCCTGGGCATGTCTGTGTAAAGCCAGCAGGTTGTTGGGGCTCAGTGGCCAGGCACCAGCATTGCCCAGGTTGTGGGGACATCACGGTTAACTGTTTCAAATGATATGGCTTTATCTTTGTTCTGAAATGTCCTGTGATGGGAGTGATGTACCCTCCCTCAGCAATTGGCTCTAGGGCATAATTATCTATATCATTATGGAGTTGGTGTTTTTAAAATCTCTTGCTTCAATTTAAGCCCATTACAGCATGTCCTCTCCCTGTGGACATGGAGAGCAGCTTACAGCACTCCTTTCCTCTTTGCAGAAATCTTTTACATATTTGAGGCTTGTTATCATGTTTCCCTGAAGACTTTTGTTCTCTACACTGAACAACTGCCTTTCATTTGCTCTTTCCTCATGGCCATGTTATTTTCAAGTTGAATGACACATGCGTGGTTGATTCTGCCTCTTGAGGTCCCTTTCAGCCCTCTTTAAATTTTTTTGTGGTTCTGTGTTTTGTTGGGGTCCCTTGGGCTCTCTCCGCTTGGTCTGGGCTATTTTTGAAGTGCATTGATTTGAAATGTGCCCAGCATTGTAGCCAAGGCCTTTCTTGATTGAGAAGAGCAGCAGGGTTATTTCGTGTATCTTGTGCATGACACTCCTGTCTGTATACCCCTGCATAATCATGGATTTTTTTGTTACAGTATTGCTTGTTCATGCTTGCACTTTTGTGTACTATTTCCCAACCAGCTGTGCGTTCCCCGTATGGAATTTCATCTAGAGTCTATTTTCCAAATTTGCAAATTAAAATGTTATATGAAACTGAAGGTAAAGCCTTGCAAAAGTAGAGGTACATAACATCTGTTGCCTCTATCTCATGTACAAGACCCTTTTGCTCTGTCAAAGAGAAGGCAGGTTGGCTTCATGTGGCAGGTCTATTGCTTCCAGCCCTTCCTTGCAGATGGATTGTTTGATGATTTTTCAAAATTTTTCCAGGAATTGAAGTTATGTTGACTGGCCCACAGTTTTCTTGAGTTTTCAACCTGTTGAATATAGCCACTATATTTGCTCTTTTCCAGTCCTTTGAAACCTCATTTGTCTTCCAGAAATTCCCAGAGAGAGTTGCCGATGGACCTCAGCCTATCTGATGACATCAAACTTCAGTAATCTTCATTCTGCTCATGTGCTACTATGCCTCATGCTTCTACTCTGCTGCTTTTAATTGCATTGACTTTGTGGTCTTAGTTATCCTTTTTCATGAAGTCTGACACAACAAAAGCATTAAATATTTCAGCTTGAACTCTGATTTGTTGGCTATTGTGAAATTGTGTCCCAATTTATACCTCTTTGCTTCCTGAGACAGCTGTGAGCCAAACCCCTGGGATCCCCCGCCTCCTCTTACCCTAATTAGTAGTTTTACAACTTGTTGTGTGCTGACGGCATTTGTGTGTGTGTGAGAGAGGTCATGAAGGTGAATCTCTTTTTCAGGTGACACTCTCTAGTCTGTTAAGCAACACTTTGGCTTTCTCATTATCTGATTTGGTTATTGCTTTTGTAACTGTGGGGGACGTGGCTTCTTATGACGTGTTCGGTAGTTATTAAATTCAATTTACTGTCCAATTTAACTAGCCTCACAAGAGAAGATATTTTATAAATTGTGTATCTTAAAATTAGCAATTATATGTACATTATAATATGTAATGTCATTACCAGAACCAGCCAGTTCTGGGTGCTGTGTAGAGAATAAAGAAAACACATAAACCTAACAGAAAACAGATTTCAGGGGGATGGGGGAGGGCTGACATGCACTAACAGCTTCGGAAGGGCTTGTGGTGTGTTCAGTGGCATAAACCAATCTATTAACCTTTTCTCCCTGCTCAGGAGGTGATGAACTCTTTGGTCTGTCTCTTCCCACCGATGTAGTTATCAAATGTCTTCTCCTTACTGCTGGTGATCCCTGCTGCGAGCGCTTTCTGTTGAACACTTGGCTCTTTTGCTCTGTCCCTCTCTCCTGGTGCCGTTCCTTTGTGCTCATCTGCATCAGCCTGATGGAGTTTCCATTTCTCCTTCGTGTGCTGCAAGCCATGGAGGAGTCTGTGATTTACCCTTACCGTACCCCCACACTAAGATAATTTGCATCTGCTCCCTTCCCTTACTGTGTGTTTACAAAACACCGTCTTTCCTGAACTCCCTTTTCATTCTGCATGAAATCTCACTTGCCAGCCCTCTGAGTTTACCGAAGCCTCTGTCCTTACTTACAAAGCGCTGTTTTCACTCTGCCGCTATTTTCCCTTCTATTCCTAACAAGTACAAACACCCGTTTCGGGCTCCTTTGCCCACAGTGCTTTCCACCTTCGTGGTTTTTCCCAGTTTTCCTCTGCTGATGAGAATCAAACCTCGGGGAGCCTCTTTCCTAGATTTGTTCCTGTCTCTTCTTTCACAATTTTTTTTCTCGGTGCATTCCAGGAACTTGATGCAAGGCTGTGTCTGATGTCTTCCTTTCCCAGCAAATGTGTGGGCAGTTAAGGGTCCCTAATTACCAGTGGGTTCTGTGTTTCAGATGCTCCCAATAAGCCTGTGCTTCTGATCTCCCCTATTTCGTAGCCTAAAGCAGACCCCCAGTGTGCCAGTGTCTGGGCTCCTTCCACTCTTACGTTTCACAAGAGGTTTTTATACCTGCCCTTTGTACTACTGAATTTCAACTCCTGTTTTTATGCTGGACCCCTAGGTAATCCAGATTTTCTTGTGTGGTGTTTCTCATCCTCTGCTGGGCTGATGATAACTTTCCTCTTTTTCAGTGTTGCGCTTACCTCTGACTTTCAACCCCTGGAGCTTCCTTTGTCTCTCCCCATCAGGTTAGAAACCCCCTCTCCCCCCACGCTAATGTAACGTCTATGAGCAGCAGTCGAATCTTGTGGATTTTCCTCTTTCATAAGCTGAATAGATTTGGCTCCTTAAGCTTCACTTTGCCAAAGTCCCTTCGTAGCTCCTCCTTTGTCCTATGGCCGTGCAGGACAGACTTTTCCATCCTGGAGATACGAGCTCTATATTGTTTTCCCGTACGTGTATTATCTTGCGCTTGGCTGAATTAAAGCACGCTTGGTTGGACGGTGGCCATTTAGCCATACAAATCTGTACAAAGCCATACACAGGGTAAACGGGGGCTGTTTTGTTTGTTATTTAGTAAGCTGTGTTTGTGCTATCTGCAGTCTGCCTCTAAGGATCTTAAATTTATATTTATCTGAATGATTGGTAAAACCCCTGCATCCTGTGGGATGGGAAGCAGGCAATGGATACGCTTTTGTCTCATCAGCCACTTCTATCCATCTAGTTACACCAAATTATTTCTATTAACGCAAGTTCTTAAATCAAGCTGTAACATCAGTTAGACAGGACTTGATTCTGTACAACATATGCTGGCTGGTAATTAGCTGAGACATGAATATAATGAATTATCAGTAGATTCTCATATTGGCTTTTAATTACTCTGTCTAGTCTGCTGTCAGGCTGACTGGCTGTCGCTCCCTAGGTCAGTTAGTCCTGCCTAAGCACCGGCATGGGGTTAGGGCTCTCCTACCCTTCTAGAATTACTTGGCATTCCAAGATTTATTAAAAATTAGCATCAACAGGTCAGAGATCTCCTTGGCGCAATCGGAGGTGCAAATTATCCAGGGTGGGTGATTTAACAGTGTTTATCTAAAGCAGATGTTATCTAATACATCTCTTGGTCATTAGTAAACTGTGAAGTATATCATCTTCTTATGAGTTCATCATCATATCTCTTTCCCAAATACAGAACACATATATTTATATTTTTGTAGTTACATTGGTAATTTTACTGTGTGCACAAAATAATGGATCTATGTCTCTGTTCACATTTCCCTTCTTTCCTCTATATTTAAATTCCCACTATTAACTCAGCAAGGCACGAATTTTTCCATCTTGTTTTTTAAATACTTCATTAATTTTCTAGACTTAGTAATTTGTGGTTGGTTGCCATTTCTTTAGCTTTACGATCATGGCTTATGTTGTTTTCTATTATTGCTGTCTATACCACTGCAGAAGAATGGGTTTCCAGCCAAAATCCCCTTCCAGCATGGTGGTGGAATATGCTGATTTTGGCCATCTGAACCACCTAAAAACAATGCAAAAAACCCCCCCCTTTAAATATTCCTTTGGATTCTTTTGTCCAGTATTTTCTTCCCAATAATCTAATTAGATAATTTTTCTCAGCCTGGAGAAGCTGAAGCACCTTGTGTGTGTATTTCTGACTGGGGTTATGGTCCCAGTAGCTTTTCTCAAAAGCGGACAGAGCAGGGAACTCCGTGTGTGGTGAGTTCTCTGCGTTTTTAAAATAATTTCTGGCAAATTGTGACATAGCAACAAACGTCACTGCAGTCGGAGGAGTATCGCCAGCTTCAGCACTCCAGTCGCCATCCCTATGTATTTGCTCCCCATGAAAAATAACAGGAATGGTTATTTACATGCTGCTGGGAAGCCTGCAGCTGGGAATCGGGGATGCGTGGCTGTGGTGTGCAGGATGCATCTCTGACAGACCCACGCTTTGTGGCTGGGCTAACTCATGGAGAAAACAGAGGAGAGGGGAGAAGCATGGTTGGTAAACCTGGCTTGGCGGGGAGCGATGGGGATAATCTCTGTGGCCGGACCCTGGCTCCTGCCTGCCCCGCGCTGCTCGGTGGGGGCACTGCCTGCTGGTGGGAACGCAGTTTGGTTCCCAAGGCTTGTTCTCCAGTTGCTCACTCTAACCCCTTTTCCATCTGTCTGTTCATTTATTATTTACTGCTTTCTCTTGCTCTTTTCTTCGTTAGCTGGTTCCCGATGCTCCTGGCTTGGGAAGGGTCGGTCTTATGGGGAACACGAGGGCAGCAGCAAACGCCGCTGTACTGCTCCTCTGCCAGCCTTCCTTGTCGCGGGGACAGGAGTGTGTGGCATGCACAGTTAATTAAATTCTTTAACATTTTTCCAAGTTGAGAAAAGGGTCAAAATCCTGGAAATAAGAGGTTCTTGGAGTCCCCCATGCAGTCCACGCTCTGCTTTTTCAGAGGCTTGTACTGGGGATGGATACACTCGGGTGGGAGAGTAACGTGAGAGCCTGTGGATATGCATGCTTTGTGCAGCTAAAAGCGGTGTGGGGAAGAGTGAGGTTACAAGGTGTTCAAAAGAAATTTTGGATCTCTCTTTACTTCATTAAGTTTTATATTGGGTTGCTGTGCCAAGAGACACAGTCATTGACTTTCTTGAAAAAATGAAAAAATCCATGAATTTAAATACTCTTTTCTTTTTTTTTTTTTTTTTCCTGTTGAAAAGGTGGCAAAAGCAAAGGTTTTGTAGGGGAAACTGAAACTGGTTCAAATATAATTCTATTAACTAATTAGGGGAACCCTGGAAACGGGGCTGAGACTTGCAAGCCTTTTTTCTTCTCTTTGCTGGGGCACTCCAAGAATCGGATCACCTGGGGAAAGCATGTTTAAGAAATACCAGATGGTCTTTGCGATGCTCCAGCTGTGGACAATCACTCCCAGCCAGGCAATCTGCCTTGCTGTCGAAGCCCTCTAAAACTGTGCTGCCCATTTGTCATGCTTCTCCAATTGCAGTGCTCTGGATAGCTTCTTTTTTCCTTGTCTGGCTCTTCCTTTCCAATTTTTATCACCCACCCCCTCCATGAGCTAATGTAGTAACATCCCTTCATTGGCTATAAATCCATTGAAGAGCCATATATAAAATATTACTTTGTTAGGGAAGATTGGGAAACATCTGTTTTTTACCCGTAAGAGTCAGTCTCTACTTGTCTCGTATGACGATGTGACTATTTATACATTTGTAAAGTAAAAAGAAGGAGAGAAAGATGGGAATCCTAGAAACAATTTGAGTGGAGCCTCTAAACGAAGGAAACTGATTCAGCTCTGGGATTTGTTTGGAGGCTAACGCTGGGGGGGGGGGGAGGAGAGCGGGAAAAGGGGGAGCACAGGCCAAGAAATTGCTTAGATGTCTCACGGAGTAACAGTTGTACCGACTGCAGAAGGTCCTTCTGGAAACCTTTTGATCTTGTATAACTGTTCCTAGGTGCTCCCCAGCACATACCTAGGAAAGCTGTGGCTCTAAGCCGTTATGTATTATCCACTACATAGAACAGGAACCTGGGAATGGTGACAGTTCGTTAGATCAGGAGGGGACTATAGCCACAGGGGTGTACACGCATAGCAGCAAAAGTACGTACCTATGGAGGCCTTGCATTTAGGTCGGTATGCCAGGGCACGATGTCTGAGCCTGCTGGCATGAACTGCCTCTTGCCCAACCTCCTCAGCACTAGTGCCTTGCAGAACTGTCTGCTTTTGCTCACGTGTATGGCACTTAACCTACGTCTCCATCCTCTTGCAGGACAAAGGGGTTGGTTTCTGGGGGGACTTGGGGAGGGCTGACTCCGAGTACCCCAAGGTAGCAGTGGTGTGAGAGCAGGATGCTGAGGGTGTATTGTGCCTGCCATGGGGTGTGTGACGTGAGAGCTTGAGGGGGGGATATGGGGCCTCTGGGCTTGGTGTGGGAAGGCTGTCCCAAGGAGCCAGCCAGGCTTGGGACGCTTTGTTCGTGCTGCTGGCATGAGCCACAGAGCGAGCTGTTCTGGCAGCCGTGCTGAGGTTGCAAAGAACGAGTCTGTGTGAGGAGGGCACTTGGGAGCGAACAAGGGAGGATGCCGCCTGGGGCGAGCGGGGACATTGCACCTCCAGAAGGCTGCCTGTGGTGCTGGGTACCTTGCATGCCAGGCAGCTGCACTGCCAGTGTCTGAGCCCCTCCACAGGTGAATATGGAAGAAGAAAAAGGAGATTTCAGTGCTTGCATGCAGGTGGTGGCAGGGTTTGCCAGGTGGCCCATGCCACAGCTACTTTCTGTTCCCTGCAAGGCTGGCATATAGGAACAAAGTCCCAGAGCTGCTACTGATAGATGCCGTTCCATGCAGCTCTCCTTTCCTGGCCAGGTTCAGTGCCCTCAGCTTGCCCCTTTGCTGCACAAACATGAAATCCTGCTCTCAGTTCTCCTCTCCTCAGGGTTAGGGGTTGCTGTGTTGGTTTGGACGCAGCTCACCCACCTGAGGTGGGGAACGCCCCAGAGGGGAACTCTTCCCTCCCTCTGCCAGCCAGCCTTGCGCATTCCACGTAGCCTCCACGATGGACAGCTGCCTGCTCTTCTCCGCCTGGCCAAAACCAAACTCCGTGTGTGTCTCCCCTGCCGAGCCCGCTCATGCCTTTCTGCAGGGCTGTGGTTGACAGCTGCGTCTTCCCTGCGGCCTCGTAACGCGCTTGCGCTGCTCCCTCCCCGCTTCTCCCACACACTAGCTGCTGTGCTGCCGCGCGGGAGCTCAGCCTGTTCTGATGGTTATCTGCCCTCGTCATAGCCTCGTGGCCCTTCTGCTTGGCTTTTGCAGCTTTTCCTCTTTCAGGCTCGCTCTCATTCTCCCTCCCATGGTGTCACAGCAGCCTCTCTTGCTAATCACACCTTGAGCCCTCTTTTCTTCCCTCTGCCCAGTTGGCTGCCCGGTTGGTGTTGAGCTACGCTCCAGCTCCCCTGGCGCTGGTAAAAGATCCCGAAACCACACGCAACACCCACCTCCACCTGGTGCAGCTCCCCTGTAATGCTAGTGACAAGTAGAAGGTTATTTTTAAATGGTAAGGTATTAAATAGATATTGCTGCTCTAACACCTGCTGTGTCTTTGTCCTCTCTGTGCCAAAGCCTTCAGTTATCTTGCATGGCGTGTCAGGGGACTGGTGTGAATCTACTGCTTGGTTTTGGCAAGCTCCTGTGGCAGCAAGCCCTGTACAGCTCCAAGCTTGGAAGTGGCGCCTGATAGTTTTACAGGTGAACACACGTTCATGTGTTTTGATACTGGGTATAAATTCAGACTTTACAGGATTAAAGACTGTAGGCTAAATCTGAGGTGGAAGCGGACAATGAAAAAGAAGTTGGAGATGTTGCAAATAGCTGGGTGGGCATGACCCACGTGAGCAGAACAGCAGCTGGGAGGACAGGCACAAACAGAGCCGTCTAAGGGTCAATGGGAAGCTCTGATGTTGGAGATGGTATTGGTGAGGCAGTGTTGGGCACCATGTCCAGTTTTCTTTTCCATTTTAACAGAGAAAAGATGCTGTATAGTTGGAAAAGATTCAAAAAAGAGCAATAAATGTGACCAAATCCTGGAAATATGGAGCTATAGACAAGGTTTTAGTAAGATTCATCTACTTAGGGAAAATTAAAAAATAACTTGATCATAATGTACAAGTACCAACAAGGGGAAGAAAAAGTTCGGAGCAAATAGATTGAAATGTTAGCAGAGAAAGGCACAGAGAGAAGCTATGATTTAAAGCCTAATGCAGGACAACCTTGGGCTAATAATGTGCAGATTTATAATGCTGAGAATAAAAATGGGAATGTTTCTACCTAGGTATGAGGTGGATTAACAACCACTGTCAGCCTGAAAGCCAGACTCCTGCTGAAATGGTTTCAGACAGAAGTTATGGATTTTTGTGTAGTAATTACTAGGTTAGGTCCTCTAACCCCTATTGAGCAAGAAGCAAAACTATGTTCTATTAAAGGTCCTTTCCATCCTTATAATCTGAATAAATGCGTAACATGAGTGTTGTGTCTCCTAGAGAACAGGTGGTGGCAGGAATTAATTGATCCCTGAAACCAAACCGAATTTGTTAACCTTTGCTAGTAACTTGGCCAAATGGACCTTTCACTCTGCCTGGAACAAAGCTGAGCTTGGACTACAGGCTCCAGTCCTATCCTGGTTAGGAGAGGAGTTGAACTTAGTCCCTGCCTAGGCCAGAACCTGCCTGGCTTTGGTGTGATGTGCATTGGTACTGGAAGAAAGATCAAGTTTAGGTCGGGTTTTTTTGGCCAGAAAAGGAAAGCTTAGCTGCTTATCCTTGCCATGACCACCCCCAGGGAGGAGCTGATGTTCTGACCAGGACAGCGGGGCAGTCTTCACTCCCTGCCACCAAATCCTTCCTTGAAACAAGATCCAGAGACCAACCAGCTGAAATGCAAGAGCTTCCCCAGGTGGGACCTATGTTTGATACAGTAGTCTTTATTTTCCTGCTTTATTTTAAAGCTTGTTCGTTCCCCCCAAAAAGAGATTTAGCAGATATTTCATTGAATAAATGTAGCAGAGCTACTTCTGAACTTTGGTGTCCAAAAGTTCATTTATGATCTTGCTGTATATAAATTCCCAGATCTCGGGTTTTGACACAGAAATAGTCTTCATTTGATAGAATGTTACAAATTCAAGTTTCAGAAATTATCCTCTTGAGCCATCTCTGTGGTGTTTGGCACCACGACAAGTCATTAGTCAATCCTGAAATAGTCATCAAGCAGAAAAACAGCTTATTTTATATACTGTTTCTTAGAGAGTTAAATATTTCCACATATTCAGGCTCTGATTGGAGTCTTGGATCATTTCCAAATGTTCAACCTGTAAAGATATTTGAGAACCCCAGGACTTAGGCTCTTTCCAAAAAATGATAGATTTCACTTGAATTTTCACAAATGGAAAACCACAACTCCCCATAGCTGCAAAGAAGCAGCTGTCATACCAGGTATGGAGTATGAGAAAACACTTTTTAAAAGCTTCAGGGACTTCCCATTATCTGGAAGTTTTTAGCGCTCTTAAAATTTGCGAAGAAAACAGCGTTTTTTTCCGGCACAGCGTTGCCTCAGATAATCGGCCGCACCTGTTTGGAAGCGGTGCTTCACGTTGTTCCCTTATACAGACCCTTGCACGTGTTTCTGTTAATTTTTCCTAGAAACCCAAGTGTCAACAAATCAGAGCCCCTGCATTGCAACTCTGTGCAAAATCCCAAATTGGTGTGTTTCTGAGCATTTTGCTGTGGAAAGTCTGTGGTCTGAGTGACTCAATCGACTTTGGAGTTTTGAAGTTGAAATCCTGAAGTGTGGGGATACAGGCGAAAAGCTATTGAAGAAATCAATAGCTCCAAACTAACAGCTCCAAATCTAACATTCTGCTGTTGCTTGTTGCTCCTCTCTTAAAAAAAAAAAAACCCCGAAAAACAAAAACCCCACACCAAACCAAAACAAAAGGCAATTTTCCAATTCAGAAATTGGGATGGATTTTGGTAATGGTAATGGGCTTGTTTTGGGAAGGGTTAATTTTTGGTGTGATTCAGTGCAGACATGTGATGAGAATTTGGGAAATGAGGAGTTAAGTCATGATGATGTAAATCATTGTTCCACATTTAAAATAATAGTGCTTGGATAATTCTGATGTTGGGGCTTCTGCTTTTATTGGCTGAGAGGTTGCCAAAACATGTGTGTGTTGCTCTGAATTGGTAAATGATTCCTATTTATAGGACAGGTGTCTTCTGATGTCCCAAGTTCAGTCTGTTCCGTAATCCCAGATCCTGTTTCTGATCTACATTTAATAATGTGTGACAGAAGAAGATAGGAACCTTGCAGACCAAATCAGGCTAGGAATGTTTTGAATTTAGCTCTGCCCAGCTCTGTCCGCTTGTTACGCAGGGTATCTTTTCATAAGGGACTCGCCCTTCTAAAATTAATTTTTTGGACTTATCTTTTCTTTCTGAAACACATTGTCTTTTGGCTCGTTTACATGCAGCCCAAAGGCTGCTGACTGTGCCAGTCTCCTTCCTTTGCGCTGACTCAAGAGGAAAAATGCTTTCTTACATATATTATTTTTCTAATGCAGGAGCCGCAGTGAGGCAGGGCTGCAGGAAGGGACGTGGTGGCAGAAGCAGAGTTGAGGTGTCCATGATGGCAGTCATGCAAATAAACCCTTGTGTTTCCACCAGCATCTGAATTAAACAGTGCTTTACAGCTATTGGTTTGGGCTACGCAGTATCATCGAACAAAGGGTCAGACTAGTTGCAATTAGTTATGTGGCCATCAGAATGACTCTTTCCTCTTATCTTGTAAGCTGGTGGGGGAAATGAGGACAGACCCAGTTACTGTGATGCTTATGCTTCTGCTCTGGTCATTATACTGCATTTTGAAAATAAGTATTTAAAAAAAAAACAAAAAAGCTTCCTCAGCTTGAAATTACTGTGGAGCCAATGGAGGTGTTTGTTAAGGGGGCAGCAAAAATATGACCGAGATCCTCTTCTACAGAGGAGTGCAGGCTTTGGAGCTGGGGGTTCAAAAGAGGCACAGGCTGTTGGGAGGAGGGAGAGAAATGCAGGTTCCCAGGCAGGGGAAGCTCTTGAGATGCCTAATTCAAGGGAAGAGGTGCAGCTGCAATGCTGGGGACCGGGGTGGAGGGAGGAAGGAGTGGAGCTCCCTGCCGTTTCTGCTGACCCATCACCCTGTGGTCTGGCCACTGCAGAGCTAGGGCCTGTCATGGTGTGTCTGGCCATCGTTTAGGATGGGAAAAGTACCAAGGAGTCCCAGGCAAGCATGCTGCTGCAGGGTGGGTCGGCAGAGCGGTTTGCGAGGAGCAGCTTGCCGTCAGCCAAGCGCTGAAGATACCATCGTGCCAGAAAAGGAACTGGGTCTGGGGGGAGGTGGAGGGGGCCATGAGAACTGGATGGGAGGTTTGGCTCTTTTTCAAGCAGTTCCTGAAGCCAGATTAGTCCTCTTTACCAGCTGGTGTGAGATGTTAGGTTTGTGTTATTTCTGGCAGCCCCACGGGGACTGGGAGTAACTCCATGCCTCGTTTCTCTTTGCAAGGACAGGATAGTCCAGAAGCAGCACAAGCTTTGTGTTCCTGTCCCCAAGAGATGCCAATGCTGGTTTGCCCTCAGGAAGAAGGTGTGAGGAGAAGGGCCCAGGCCGCCATGCCTGTCTTTCACCTCTGATGCCACCAGCTTCCTCCACTGGCCGCACCTCCTGGGCTAGGCTGCTTTTCACATGACCATCTGTCCAGGTTTCCCCAGACTGTCCTCTTCTCTGTCAAGCCACATTTGGGGGATTCAAGTGTCTCCTGGCCTTGCCCGCTGCTGTGCGTGCACAGAGACTCTGACTGGACTGTCCCGTGTCTGGGAAGCCCAGATGCGTCCACAGATGCAGGAATCCTGACAGGCTGCCAAACGTCTGGAAATGTAGGATGTGCCCACATACGCACATAGGAGCCTTGAGCTGCTGCTTGTCTGGAAATCGCTGGTACGTTTATGTGCAAGGGATTGGACACTCTTGGGGAATTTTGGATGGGCCAACTACATGTGTTACGCAATTGCTTTTAGTGCACTTGAAGGAAATGCAAGATCTTGAAGAGGAATTGGTCTGTGTGTCCGAGCCTAGTATGTTCCCAGAGGTTTAGGACTAGGTTTGTTGTACATGTACAGACTGCTCCGTACAAGCGTGCATACTTTGGACATGCCTGCCAGACTGTCCTAGACCTTTACGTTCCCTTCCTAGATGGGGGTATTTTCCATCATGATCGGTAGGAAGGCCCTCTGTGTCGTGGTCTTGCTTTGAGGCAAGACCTTGTATTTGTCCTGTGCCTAAAATTCCTTTTTCTGCCTGAGCTTTGCCTTTCCTTTTTGGGCTCCTCCATCCTCTTTCTGCATAGGTCCCCACAGGGATCTGTACCTTCCCACTCCATTTTGCAGCAGAAAAGAGCAGAGGCTGCCGGACATGGAGATTAACACACGTCTGACATGCTGCTCACTTGCATTTAGGACATGGAAGGACTGTAACTTGAATGTAAGTTGCTGTGTTTGCACTGTGGCTTTTCTGGACCAGGGTCCCAGATTTTTGTGACAGGCTGGAGAAGGAAGGGAAGGAAGGATTAATAGCTTTCTCTCCTAGATTCAGGCAAAATGCAAGCAAATTCACCAAATTTTCTCTCTGGCACTTCTTCACTTTCCATTTACAGGGCCATGGTATTTTGTCCTCGCTCTGGAAGTGAGCAAACCTGCTTTCCCATAGCTGCTGTCGTGTGCAGTGAGTGGTGGATGCCTCCCACCTTCCTGAGAGCTGTTGGGTGACATGCCCCCAGCGTGGCTAGCGCAGAAGCCACCTCATTCCCTGAGCCCCTGTTCTGAAGTGACCAAACTCCCGATATATTCCCTTCTTGTTCTTCTGGAAAACAGATTTGTTCTGGCATTCGCCCTTGTCCGCACGCTCCCCCTAGTGAATTCCAGGGTTAAAAAATCACATAGGCTTTCGGTAAGAGCTGCCTTGCTTGTCATTTAATGATTCCACCTCTGAACTAGGACCCTGCTGCTTCACTGGCTGCCTTGACAATATCTCATTTGTCTTTTCTTCTTTTATTTAGCTTTTCCTACATTTTTCGCACATTCTGTAGATTCTCCTGCATTCCAAGTGTCTTATATTTTCATGCCTCCTTTTATCTCTCTATTCATCTATCCCAGCATAGGCAACAGAAATGCTAAGTCCACATAATCTGTAGAAAGCATGAACTGGGTTGTTAGACATTTTCCAAACATTACACTTCATGGAAACATTTTCCTGTAAGATGTAGAAATGAAACAGCTGTCTCGCTCTCTCCTGGGCTGTTCCTGTGCAGACTCTCCTGCACTCTGAATTTACAGCACCATCCCTTGGACAAGTGACCAACAGCCAGCTTCAAGCAGTTGTATTTATGATGCGCCAAGCAGTGGTGAAGATGATGGTGTTTATATGCTAGTCAGATCTATGTGGTGGGATTAATGTACTGCAAGACCTGGTGCTAATGTTTCCAGAGTCAAGAGCATTTCACTGGCAGAATTGTCACTAGGAAATTTGGTGCAAGTCATGGCTGATGGCTCACTGCAGATTGTGGGACAAGCAGGGATGCTCCTCACTCATGTATCTTCCTTCCTCATGCTCGCCTCTGTCCTTCTGGCTTTGTGCTTGGCCAAATGGTAAAATCCCTCCAGCTCCTGCCAGGAGCTGAGTACTGGCATCAGAAATGAAAGGCATGGGTGCCTCATGTAACCCAGCTTGCTGGAAGACAGCGGGCACCCGCTTTTGTCCTTCTCTCCCTGCCTTGTTGGGTGGCATCACTTCTCAGCTGGCCTGAGCATGGGATGGCAGCCCAAAATCCTGCTGGGGCACCCGCTGATGTGGGCATGGTTTGGACACCCCCTCCTAATGTAATTGCTTATTCTGCCTGCGTGCTGTCTAACTTCAGCACACAGCTGAAGATGTATTGATTGCTGGAGGGTAATTATTTCTTGATTCTTATGGGAATTTATGGGAAGCTTAATGCATCAGTGGAGTTGTCTGAACTGGAAAGGTAAATCAGGAAAAACAAAAAACCCAAAACCACACAGCAAAAATGTTTGGGCTGAAGCAAGCAATCCTTCCCCTTCCACATGGAGAAGTGAACACTAGGCTTTTTAGACAGAAGTATGATGATCAGTGCTAGTGTGAGCTAGCGGAGAGTGGGCTTATGAGCAGATGATGGAAGAGGAGAGAAATAGTGAAATTCGTATGTTACCATGTCCAAACTGAGCAACCGGAAAAAGAGTAGGAGAGACCAGAAATTATTTGAAGATTTGCTTCCCTTCAGTGTTTTAGTGGAACTGAGTGAGCAGATATTGGCAGGCTGTATTCCAAGCTGAGGTTATTTCTTTAGAGCATGTTCTGGCAAAGGATTTTTGGCTACAGCCCATCCTCAACCTGAATGACTGGGTGATACCATGGGGAAGAAATCGGCTAACAGCAAATCATGGATCTAAATTTCAGGCAGTTGTTGACTGTGCATCTGTTATGCTACCTTCTTTATAACTCTCCATATTGTAATCCAGTGCTTTTGGCTTTGACCTTGATAGGATAAAGCAGAACTACTCTTACCCTTAAATGCTGCCCCATGAGAAGTGTGGTGCTTATATGCACCAGCAGGAAGGGTCATCTGCTCCATGGGAGGATTGAATCACTGCAGAGGTGCCTGGGCAATCTCTAAGCATGTGCTACCCAAGCATGCCATGGGGATCTCATGGTTTGGGAGGTACTCTGGCACGTGTGCTGATAAGTCACATGTGCAGCTTGGGAATACCAGAGACTTCAAATGGGAGCACATCTGGATACACACAGAGCACGTCTGGAGCATCAGAGTTGCTGCATGTTTGTAGCATCCCTGTATTGTGTGTGCAACGAACTGCTTTCTAGCCTTTCTGTAGCCTCTGGGGGAACCTTTGTCACATCTACATGAAATAACATTTGGGAAACACCTTCCCTTCTTTGCCTCTGTGGCAATGCTTCACATGTCCATCAATGTGAGCAGCAGGGCTGTTACACTGAAGGATGAGCTGTGTCAGGACTTAGTGCGAGTGCTTCAAGGTTGCATAACTGGTTGTGTTGCCTGTGTTTTGTCCAATGCTCAGGTATCCAGTGGTGTCTCTGAGAGATGTTTGTCACTGTGTTTTGCTGGGTAGTCCGGAGGGCCTTTTGTATCTTTGCCAAGCGCTGGTCTGTTGTATCATTTTTCCAGGCACGACACAGCACTTGGCACAGCAGCCCCCCAGGCTTTGCCCTTGTAAAGACTCCAGATTTATTCCCTGGGATGTGACTGTGCCCTGGGAGGGGGATTTGAGGGTTGCCCACTCTACCAATGTGCATGTGGACAATGCAAGGGAAAAAATCAGGTTATGTACCAGCACCAAATTCTTCAAAATGTGCTACGCATATGCACTTTGAGCACCTTCCATCCCTCTTCCCTGCTTTGGAGTCTCTTGACTTCTTAGAGTGGGAAGAAATGGGGGATGCGGGATACACCCTTTTCAACTATGTCTGGCTGTATAGGATGATGACTATGGCTTCTTGTACGCCTGGCCACCTATCTGGAGCAATTTTGGGGATTTATGCTGTCCTGTGTGCACAGACAGACAGTACTTCTCAAAGTGCACTGGGTACGTTGACATCCCCAGTCTCGGCAAGAGAGCGACTCTTGACCTTTCAGCACTTGCCACTGCTACCTGTGGTGTTGCCAAGCCTGTGCTGCCTTGCCACGGGGAGGGGAGCACCCTCCCACGTCCACGGTGTGCAGAAGCAGGGGGAAGCTCGGCTGGGCACCTCGTGGCATCTGGGAAAGAGCAGCGTGCATCTGGCTAAGCGGGTCCCTAAGTCCTAGGTGCCTGAAATAAGACGAGTAGCACTTTCATTTGCACATTGTCTGATGCAAAGTGATCGTGTCTGTAAATGGGCACAGTTCGGTTTTGAATAAATAGAGGAAAAGAAAATAATTTTCTGAGCTTACAGGTAGAGATAGGAAAACCCAGAAGAGGCAGGAGAGCTCTGGAAAGTCTCTGGAAGCAAATATCCTATACATTCAGCACAGCTTGGCTGCACGAGTATCAGGGCTGATTTGACTGGGGATCAAATAAGTCCTTGCAGGGAGGTGACACTGAAGACAGATTTTTATATTGGGAATCAAATACATTACTGGGTTTGAACAAAACCACCATCAACTGCTATTTAAGAAGGTTTTCAGAATTTCCCTGGTCTTACACTACCTTTTGTAAATGAGGAGACAAAAAAAAAAGGGCAAGTATATTACTAATTTAAAACAAATATTTCACTGTTAATGTTTCAGAGCATTTAGGAACACTACTTTCAGTTGTTTTCTTCCTAAATAACAAAAAAATGCCCTTCCTTCTGTATCTGTTTCATGATGGGAAAGTTTCTAAGTCACCTTATCTCTGTAGGTATCAGAAACATCACATATGGCACTGCCTTAATGTCTTTTTTCTTGCAATTTCCTGGATTGCCTGCAATGTCTTTGTTGAAGCAAAGCATATTCAACCACTGGAGAGACTTGTAAGAGCGCTAAATTAATCTTTTCTCCTGAGCTTTGCGAAATAGGTTAAACCAACATGCAGTACTCATGGATGTTATAAGCTCAGACACGCACATAAAATGCGAGGCTACTGAATGAAGAAATAACTGCTGTTCACTGTTTCAGCAGCTTATTGTAATTATCTCTTTATTTTCTATGTGACTTTTGCCAGGCAGAGATTATCAGAAGGTTGAAAATGAGTTTAATATTGAAATATCTGTGTTACTGTTTGTGCAAAGCTCAAAGTTTCTTCAACAGCCAAATAATGCGAAGGGAGAGCTGAACTTGAGAATACATAACACAAAGCACATTAACTTACTGGAAACCTGGGCACAAGAGCTGTTCTTTGATACACACAGCCAACCCCTGTTTCCACTGGTCTCGGTGAACATTTGCTTGTTCCCAAATGCTTAGTCTGGTATGACTAATGAATTTAAAGTCTTCTGAAAATGCTGGCTTCACCAAATACTTCAATACATGGAAAAGCTTGTGCTTTTAAATCTTGATACTAATACTTTACCTCAAATTTTTCACCTCCTGTGCCATGCTCATTTAGGGACTCTCACAAGTTAACCCTGTGCCACTGTCACACTTGTACTGATGTGCTACCCTGTGTGACTTGGTGCTGCAGTTGCAAGACAACCAAGAAGTGTTGGGCAAAGCATTCAAGGATATGTATATTTAAATATATATTATTTCCACTAAAAGAAAAAGAAATATGTTCATTTCGCGGTAGACGTGTATAGCAGATTTCTTAAAATCAAGTGTTAGTACTGAGCAGATCTGGACCCAGTCCAGGGTGAGGGTTGTGTGGTACAAAAGAAGGAGAAATAATCTGTGACTATCTCCTGCTTCCATGTCCTGCAATTTATGGTGAGAGCTGCTGCTAAATTGCTGGGTGAAGAGCCTGAAATGTTATATCAAGCGCATCTTACAACGCTGTGGTTAGTGGAGGGAGTGACTGTCCTCTGGGGGGACTGAGGTTCAGCAGGAGCAGAGATCTTGATGAGCTCTCTTGGCTGCTACTGTGCTGAGTCCAGTTCAGGGTATCTTCAGCAGACTGTGGCAAATCCTGTTTCTGCTGAAGAGGAACACGTGGGTTATAAACTGGGTTTTTCTGGACACTCATTGTAACTGGAGTATTGCTGCGAAAGGGTGGAGACCTGTGGCTCTGCCATGAAACACAGTGACCCATGCTGAGGGTGAGCCAAGGGCAGGTGTAGTAAGACACCCTCCTCTTCTTCCTGCACCTTCCATGGCTCCCTGGCATCTCTGAGGCTGTCTGAAGCTCAAGAGAGTTCAGGTACTTTTTCCCCTTTTGTTCCTGCGTGTGGCTTTTCTCCTGCATTTCAGAAGGAAGTTGCAAAAGAGACAGTGAAAAGTCCATCTGTTCAGTGCCGCTAGCCCAAGCACGGTTGGGGAAGCTAGAATTCCTACAGAAGTTACTTTATATGGTGGGATACTCAGCCCATATATGTAATCTTTGTGGGACTTATGTCCTGTGGTGAGTCAGCCAGATCTCTGATTCTCCAGGTCAAACGCCCAGCTCTCCAGAATCTCAGCACCATGGTCTGGAGGTGCAGATCTGCCCTTAAAAGTGGTCTGTAATGTACAGTTTGATGAGAAGCAAAAGCTGCTTCCCGTAAGTGGGGGATCGAACAGAGGGACTTTGCATTTTGGCTGCAGCTCTCCCACTGCAGAAGAGTGGTGTTAGCTGGTCATGAGGCTGAAAATGGTCCTGGAGGAGCCCAGGAGCAGATATCTGCACAGATATGCCAGGCTCATCTTCCTAGCTAGCTCCCTGGCCTTGGCCAAACCAGGTAGTGCATCATCAGTGCCTCTGGACGAGTTGCTCTGGTCTTGGGAAGGGGCCTCCAGGACTGGTGCAAGACAAATGAGTCGCTTCTTTTCCTCCTCTCTCCCCAGAACCGCATGTATCCGTGTGATCTATGTGTCTCCGGATTTTAGCTCGTGTTCACTCTGTGGAGAGCCTGATGGCTTCTCTGTTTGCCTTGGTGCTTGCCTTAGCACATTGTTCTTGCTGCTGACAGTCGTGGTGGTGGTGGTTTTATTTGGAAAGGGGGGCTAGGGGCTGGGTGAGGAAGACAGCAGTGAGGAAGAGGTGTCATGCTGTGCGGAGCCAGTGCTGCCGGCTGGGCTTCCTGACCCTGGGCAGGCAATTCCCACCCGTGCTGTGCTGCTCAATGCGAAACACAGAGACAGGGAATGTGTTAATGGGTCAGGAACCAAACAGGTTGGAGATGTTTGGAGCATTTCTGCAGGGGCCGGAGACCCTGACTTTAACCACCTACTGACAGGTAAAAATCTGCCTCCCTCATATCTGGGAGGCATCAGGCTGCTACCACCTGTGAGAGGAAACTGATAACTTAAGCTGAAGCAAAGTGAAAACTGAGGGAGGTGAATGCAGCTCTTTGGATGATGTGGGATACAATCACTGCTCTGCGAAAGCTTAATTGCCTGTAGGTAACACGTGTGGTGCTGCAGACGGGAAAGAAAGAAGCACACGGGTTTTCCAGAGGCTTGCTCCCATCAGTTTGGTTTTATTTTGTGGGTCTTTAAGGGAGGATGGAGCAGGAAAAAGAGCTGGATCTTTTGCAAGCTTGTGCAGATCGGTGACTTCCACCAAAGCTGGGAAGAATGCTCCAACTCCTAGTGGGTGGAAGAGATTTCTGTGTGAGAGGGGCTTGCATGGGCTCAGCTGCTGCTGAAGACACATCTTGAAATAATATGCGGCTCTTGATGACACCTCCTCAACACTTAGTAAATTTGACCTCTTCTTTCATGTGCCATTATACTGCCTCACATGGCTGCACAGGCAGCTAGCACGTTGAATCCGAATTTTCTGTTTTCAGGCAAGGAACATGTGCTCTTTCGAATTGAACGTTTATGCTACCAATGGCTGGGTCTACTTCCCATCACCTGGGAGGCGGGAGGTCAGTTCACAGGAAATCTCATTCTCTGTCACCCAGGAGAGTTGCCATCCATCACACAAAGGCGGGTTTGGTTTGGTTTAAAACCCTTGTGTGTGCTGAGCGGCACAGGTGCTCAGCCCCTCCTAGAAGCACTTTATCCTTGAGTAAAATGTACTCGTCCTCAGTGTTGTTAAATAGCTTTTATAAACACCATCTGAAAGTGCTCTGATTGTACATGACCTTCCCCCTCTGCTTAGTGTCATCTCATTAATCTATCTATTAGGTGAATAATTCTGTTTCGTGAGCAGAGCAAATATAGAAATTGCACAATGAAACACATTTAATATATTCAAACAACTTTTTCTTAATATAAAAACAATCATTTGCCATTCATTTTTCATGTTGTGTGGAGTATTTGCAGGCCAACATTGGAAACAGGCTGGTAATTTGGTCCTCCTTAATTCTGGCACCTGTAGTTATTTTAGAACTACAGGCTGTTTTCTGTGGCTTTACTGCTCTGTAATTCAATACCCTTTTAGGACCTTAATGCTGCCATTAGTAGCAAATTGGCCTCTATTCTGAATAAAACTCTTTATTACGTTTGTTTGCTTAATTTTTATTAGAGAAGGGTTGCCCAACAACCACAGGGAATGAATTTCCTAGGAGGTACAGGGGCAGTGCCTGAAATCCCTTTCCCGTAATTGCTGGTGTGAGCAGGAAAGCCTGAGTTACTCTAGGGATCTGCGGGGTGCAGATGGTTAGCTCTGGGCTTTAGGTAGCCAGGCTGATGGTGATGGTAACATCTCATGAGCTCCTCTCTGCACCTCTGAGTAATGAGCTTCATTACCTAATCTGTGCACAACTGAGGGCTCAAAGTCCTGTATATACTCTCTCCGCTAACATGTTTTTCATTTTTCCGTTGCAGATTTTTTGTCCTGAAGAGATAGTTATTGAAATTTGTATTCCTTCACCCATTTTGTTGACCCTTTTCTTTGCTAGTGTAGCTTGCCTGGTTTTGCCTTTCTCTGTGTTCATACTAGCAGGGGGAGGATGAGGGCTGGAACTGGGGCTGTGAAGGGAGGAGGGGATGGTGCCTGTGCCCCTCGCTTTGTCTCGGCGACTGTCATGCTCACCAGAGTGGTGGTTTGCTCCCAGGGAGGAGATTGCTCCCAGATCTCTGTGGACCAGAGGAGAAGCCCCTTAAGCACCAGCAACCCCAGCTCCCCAGTTGCTGGGGCAGGGGGTGCCGGGGTGCCTGAACAGGGCTGGTGCCGATGTATATACCTGGGGTTAGGATGGGTGCTGGAGGAGGGAGCTTGCTCCTCCTGCCGTGTTTTGAAAGGAGCTGCCTAGTCCTCCTGCGTCCTTCCTGGCTGGCCATGGTCCCCCCCATCTCCTGGGCCAGCTCTGCCGTAGAGCTAGGAGAAGATGCTCAGCCATTCAGTCTCCAACTCCTTGGGAAAGGTATCAGTGGAGGAGGTCAGTAGGACTGGCTCACGCCACCAGTGCCCAAGGGTGCCGGCCAGCATGGCTCTGTCCTGCTGCTGTAGGCTGGCGGAGTTGTGGCAGTGGTCTCCCCAGGCCCCTGTGCCTCGGGATGATGGGATGAGCTGGGAGCAAGCAAATCCAGGGAAGTTTCCCCCTCTCTCTGTGCACCATTTGTTCTTAGTTTTACAGGTCTCTAACGCAAAAAAAATTAAGACTTGTTCAAGCAGACATCTGAGTATGAGAATGAGCGTGCAACGCCCACCTACGCCAGTGTGCTGCCAAGTGCCTCTAGCACAGCAAAGAGCTCAAACGTGCTGATTTCCAGCATCCCTGGCTGCTTAGAGGGAGGCAAAAAAGACCTAAACCCCATATGCAGTGAAGTTGCCTGTTATATAATTACTGCTCCAGTCTTCTGCTCCCAGCAGTTGCTCTCTTTGCTGAAGAGACCGAGGTCTATGTTGCTCCTTTAAGGTCCTGAGTTAAGGTTTTACTGCTTTACTGCAGACATTTGCAAGTAGTCTTGTACGTTTGCGTAATTTCATTTCTATTTCTCCTGTTTCTGTAATGACAGGTAATCCTAGACAACGCATCCAAACCCTTCTCTGTAAAGCTCCGGAAATCAGTCATACAAAAGTTAGAAAATACCCAGGCCCAGGCGACCTTAATTCAGTTCCCTTGCATATATGCATTACAAGAGTATGCGATCATGTAATTAAAAACTATTGGCTTGGCAGGACCTTGGCTTACTCCTTGCACAGAACAAGATAGAGGACTGCAAAAAGAGAGGGAATGTTTACTTGTAGTTAAGGCACTGGTGAGGGATGTGGGAGAACTGGATCCTAACCCTGGCGCTGTCACAGGATTCCTGTGATGCTGGGCAGAGCCGATCCCCCTGCAGCCACAGAGGGTGTTGAACTCCATTATCAGCAGGTCGCCTACTCTAGCTTTTTGAATATTCAACCTTCCAGTGTAAAAAAAAGTCCGTTAGTGCTGGTTATTTGTATAAGATATGAATCTGAATAAACATATGCGCAGACAATTGTAGGGAAAGGACGAAAACCTCTTATCGGAGGTTTTACTCCAGATTATTTCCTTCTGTAGCCGCTCCAGAACCCATGAATGAGGCTGGCTGTTTTCATGTTGGAGCTCTCAAGCTTTAAGGGCTCTCTGTGTCCAATTAAACAGTAGCATATCTCTTGAATATTAACACATTAAAAGCAATATACTTCCAGCAAAGAAATCTGATCCTAATTGGCCCTGGAATATTTTATTTTCCAAACTGAGCTGTGAGCCGTTAAGCTTCCTTTTTTAAGACTAAGCAAACACTACGTTCTTAGGGGAAAGTCAGCCCAAGGAATAGGGAAAAATAGACTCTCAGACCGTACCTGTCAATCTTCCCTTTTCCAGTGTTTTGCCCAGAAACAAGCACAGGAACTAATTGACTTCTATCCCCTTCTGTCTTTTTTTTCCCCTTAACATAGTGACTCAAATTAAAACAAAGATAAAATTCCAGGGGAAGCTGGCATTAATCAGGGTTTGGATTAAATTAAATTAAGTGCTTTTTATTGAACTCAGCAGTATTAGTTATTAAAACCAGAAGGCCTTTCCCAACTAGTGTAAAAAAGCAAACAATGACTCATACTGTGGCATAGATTTTATTGGGAAATTAAAATGCTCATTTTCCCTTATTCTTTCCTTTTTTCTTTTTCTTTTTTCTTTTCTAACTTCAGACACACATGTAAACAACTGCTGGTGAGCCTGTGCTTGCAGACCCCTTAGCTATGCTGTCGTTGCTGGCACTAGGGCTGGCTCTGCCAGTGGTGGCACCCGATGGTGGCAGAGTGAAATGGTGCTTCCACAGGTCTCCTGTGCCCTTGATGTCAAAGTGTGGCTTGTAATTGATATAAGGACCAGTCCTGCATGGTGCTGAGCTGGCAAGCACCAGAGCTCGAGACTCTAGGCTTCATTTAATGGCAAGCAAGGCTTAGCAAGGGGCTTTCAAAGGCAGAACAGGGATGCCTGTCCTAGTTTTCCAGTGTCTTCCCCACCCACAGTCAGCCATGCTCTCACCCTCTTTTCTTGCACGATGCTTATTTTGCCAGAGCTTGTCCAGTTCATCCCTGCTGGGCCTGTGATCAGGGATATGAATACCCTATTTATGCCATGCAATGCCAGGTCCTATTATTAATCCTTGAGAGAGGGATGAATCTCAGCTTTTCACATTCATGGGGTGGTGATTTCCCTGGAACCACCTGCTCTGCTCCCAGGAAGGACAGAGAGATGTGGCCAAGCTGATGCTGTGGCACGGCAGCGGACCAGGCGAAGCTGTGCTGGTGCGTGGTTCTGGGGGATGGAGACCGTGCTGGAGCCTGGCTGGCACTGCCAAGGATGCAGAACACGAAGCCCTTCCAAAAGCATCCGTGAATGTGGAGCTTGCGTGTAGCTGGGATAGGAAAATGGTTTAGGAGAACGCTTTGGAGACTAAGTAATCCAGTCTTTGCACCAAAACAGCTGTCTTCAACAGTCCATAGAGGACAGGTTGTGTCCCGGCAGAAGGGAGTACAACAAGCATAATCCTTCTTCTCCAAGACAGGAGATCTGGGTAATTATAAACTGGTCGCTTTGATAATGAGGAAGATACTAGAGCAAATTATCAACCAATTTAAAAACACTTCTAGGATAATAAGATGACAAGAAACATTGGTCTAACCTAGACCAGTCAAGAACAATTTTTTTTTTTTTTTTACATCCATTGATCTGGGAAGGTAATAGTAGCTGTGATATATTTTGAATGTGAAGTAGTATTTGTCTTAAAATCAAACCAAAGACACTTAGTTTGGATGAAATCATTACAAAATAGGTGAAAAAATGTATTCAAAGAATAACTACAGCTAGTTCTCTGTCGAACTGGGAAGATAAATCATGTAGGAAGACTCAAGGGCCGAGTCCGGTATTATTCAATAGTTTCATTTAACTTATTTAATTCCTTCCATTCAGATTCAATTTAGAGGGGTTTCAAACAAGCACATTTCTGTTGTTGATTCCCTGTGGCATGTGTTTGTTAATGAAGACAGCTGAGAAGAAGGGACATCAGCGGGTGAGGGTATACAGCTCTCCCCACCATCAGGACAAGGGTGCTGTGAGATGCTGCAGTTACTGACCTGGACCAGTCCAGGTTTCAGCCCTCCTTCCTCCCCCAGCACAGGTATAACCTACGGAAAGGGCTTGAAGATTGAGAAAACAGCATAAATCGAGAGCTCTTGACCAGCCAGCTCCAATTGCTTTACAGATAGTATAAAAGCTTTGAATTCAAGGCAGCTGGACTGAAGCACTGGAAAATCTGGCTGTAGTTTGGTTGAAAACAAAATCTATTTCCCTCAGGTGCTGGGCAGGTTGATGTTACCAATGCAGTGGCACTGTGTAAGATGTTATGACATGACTGGTGCAGAAGCATGCCTGGGAGCGTGAGGGTCAGCTACGAGTTTGGCTTTTGTGGGCAATGCCTGATTGTTTTTTTGTTGTCGTTTTGGGCTATTCGTGGCCAGTTCAAATAGGAATTGCTTTTAGCTACACAAGGGCGAGACAGAGGAGGCTTGCTACGTCTTGCTGTAGAGGAGCATGCCTGGCGAAAAGCCATCTTTGTGTATCTGCCCGCTCCGAGGTGGTGCGTACTTGTGTGTCCCAAGTGTGTACATGAAGGAGGAAAATGTTTAAGAATCTGCACAGCATAGGAACGTGAGGCACCTTGCGTCTGGATTTCGTTTGAGGGAATTAAGAGCTGATCCTTAGCTGGAATATGAATCAGATCTGATTGTGTCTGTGTTGACTAAAAGAGCTTGTGTGATGTGCATGAGCCGGAGCTCAATCTAATGTGGAAAAGTTTGATCCAGACCTCTGTTTAATTTAATACTTGACTATTCTACCTATTTTAGTTCTGACTCAAAGTTCAGCGTTCTTTTTCGTCGACGGTTGTTTGTGTTAGCAAAGGACATGTGTGCAATGAGAGGAGAAGGACCTTCATGCACCCAAACCTCAGTGAGTCCAGCAGAAATTCGTTAGTGGGCTCTAATATTTTGTCTCTGTTGCTAGAGGGACTGGAGGAGCTTTCCCTTCACCCTGCTGCCACGATGGTGGGGGGGAATTAATATCCTGCAACATCCCATCAAATCCCCAAATGCATTCATAGCACTGGGTTAGTAATCCATAGTTTTACAAAGTTTTAAACTCCTAATATATTTCAGATATTTTACGTGCTTCAGTAAGTCTATTGTGCTATATTAAATATATGTTAAGGAAAAGTCCCATGATTAGTTTTAGTACCTTTTGATATCTAAATAAACACTGACTGAATAAGAATATCTATATCAAAGCAAAAATTTTCAGAGTATTTCAAAGAAATACAATTTAATGCCCTTAATATCATCTCCTTTAATGGGAAACCTCTCTCATTACAATCATTCTTGGCTTTTTAAGGTCAGTAGGCAGTAATACAAAAATCTTGTCTGTCTTGCATAATAACATTGAACAAAAATTCTTATTCAGAAATTCCTACTTAAAACTCACAACTTCTGGTTGAACCAGAGCAGATTTTAATAAAATTTTCTATTCTTGCCTTAAAAAGATAACATGTGATGGAGAATCTTCCACAATGTAGATAAATTGTTCCAATGATTAACTGCCTTCACTGTATATATGTATAAAAAGGAGGCTTATTTCTAGTACATACATTTGTCTTGCTTCATCCTGTCTCTAAAAATTGCCCTGGCTTTGATAAATTAAAGTATAACTTATAATTAAATAAAAAAAATCTTTTTATCGTATTCCGGTGCTTAAGAGGTGATTGACGTGCTGTCACTAGAATAAATTGAATAGCTTGAAGTTCTTTCGTATCTTGCTGTGGAGTTGTTATGCCAGCATTTCTAGGAGCAAAGCCATCTTCCATTCATCTGCAAATTTCCCCTTGCTACAGCCAAATTGAAAGCTCTCATTTCCTGCCCCAAGGAGGTCTAAGTAAGTAAGAGAAAGTGAGACTTAATATTTTTTTTTTTAAACTAAATATACAAATATATAATCTGTACACTATTTTTTGGTGGAGCCCTGAAATTTTCCAGGGGGTTGTGGGTGGGAATTAGGCTCAAATATAGAAAATGTCAGGCTCCAGGTGTTGGGCTTCCTGGGTTTGTGTCCCGCAGAGCCCCCTTACATGCTGCATTCCCACAGGTGCCAGGGACCATGGGGCTGTGCAGCACCCTTGTCCATGAAGCTCCACGTGCCTTGGTAGGTTAAATCTGTGTTTGTAAGTTTGAGAAATAGATTGGGTCTTGCTTCTGATTAGCAGCCTGATCCCTCGGGAAGGTGCAGTGGTGAAAAACTGAGGCTGGAAAGTGCACGGGGGCAAGCAGATGGTGAGAGGAAGGGGCTTGTGCAGTGCTCAGAGCAGTCTAGATTTAAAAAAAAATATATATAAAATGTCCAGTTATAAAATTACACCTTTCCTTAGCATGCACATTTTCACCTCCAACCCCCAAATTTTCCACCACTCCTGTATTTGTGGTTTTTTTCCCCCATAAAAACAATATTAACCTTAATAATACAACCCTGTTACAGACAGCATTGCAGCAGGCTCTCCTGGGAGACACCCCGTGAAGCCAAGAAAGTATTGCTCAGGATAAGCACTCTCGTCCTAATTTCATCATCTGTGGTACTGTGACTAGTCTTCATAGCTGTGTGAATGATGATGACAGAATATGCTTGGTACCAAATCACATACAATTTGTGCTGGAAGCAGCCAGGGACTTGAGCTGATGCATTGCTCAGCTACTGGTGGTTCAGTCTGACCAAGGATTTCCAGTGTGGTTGTAGGCACAGTCCTTGATCTCTTTAGCACCAAAGCAAAATTCTTCTGAACCCCCGCTGTTTCACAGTACCATCCTCCCCCTCTCTGCTGTCATCCTTTAATTATAAGTGGCACTGTAAGCCTTCATTACTGGGACCTTTTCCCAAAGAACAGTCTTAAAGCAATAATGAGGGTGATGGCAAGTCTCATTTGGGTGTTTGCCTTCAGCCTTCCCTCCTTCTGGGGACTCCTTCTCCCTCCCTCGGAGGGATCTCTTGCATCTCTCACCTTTAACAGAGAGCCTGGACAGGAGTGCTGTGGGATTGCCAGTGCTGTAGGACAGCTTGGTGCTCATTGCTGACGGTGGATTTCTTGCGGCTCATTCATCTCAGCGCCCAGGGAATCCATCCAGCCCTGTGGCACCCTCGGTGCCCTTCTGGTAACGAGCTCCTCTGCTTAATTACGTAGGGTGGGAGGGAAGCTGGTGCTGGCTGTGTGAGTTGATATTTCCACTTTGTGATGTCCTGGTGCTGGTGTTCCCTGTGAGGTGAGGAGCAGTGACCAAAGCTCCCCTGTCCTGCCCGGCTCTGCAAGCCCCTGTCATTGCACTTCTGTTGCTGGTGTTGCGGCTGGAGACATTCCTCTGGCTCGTCCCACATAGAGCAAGGCTCTGCTGTGGGAACCTTCTTAAGTTGCTTCGTACACATGCCAAGAATTAATTTAGCTTTTCTGCTGTAGCCTTATCTTTTTGCCTCAGCCATCTACTGGCTCTACAGATCCTCTGGCAGGCTTCCTCCTTTTGATGTGTTTGAAAAAAGCTTTTATTAGTTTTTAAGGCTTTAGTAAGTTGTTTCTTAAAATCTTTTTGACTTGCTTTATTATGCTCTAACGTTTAATTTGCCAAAGTTTATGCTTTTTCTGTGGTGGTTTTTTTTTTTTTTTTTAGACAGTCTGCGTGGAACTCAGAGAAAAAAAGACTGTTCCTTACCCTGCAATAAGGTGGTTCTTGGGGGTTTGTTTCCCACATACATGTACCAACCTACTCTTTCTTCCCTTTGATCAAAGAGCCTGTATCCAGAAATCTTTTCTGCCAGCATTGTGGCATCTCTTTCCTTTCCATCCTCAGCCCAGGAGCCCAGGGGGCCACAGCAGTGCAGCAAAATATGCAAATAAAAAAGACCCCAGTGTCACTGTACTGGGTACAGAAATGCATCCTGACCGTAATAATGTACCCTGCCATAGCCACAGCCTTAGCCTGCTTTCTCCACGCTAAACACTGACCAGGAGGGTGATCTAGGGCGGCACCAGGCTGTGGAGGTCACTCCACGAACAAACCCTCAGTCGTTATTTCTCTTGAGCTGGACAGATCAGCTGTGTGTTCCTCTGATGCTGTTGGAGGCGCGTTAACCTTTCAGGAAACCTCTTCAGAAAAAAAGCCGTGTAATGGGCACCACTTACACTGATACCACGCAACCAGAAGGTGCTTGGCTGCTGTGGCTACGGATGCATCACCCCGCAGTGAATCGCTGACCACTGTTGCGGTGCAGGAGCAGACGGGCTTCTGGCTGAGAGCAAGCAGTGCTGCTGTTGCCACCCGTATCCATCATGGTCACAGGGCAGCAGCTTCCTGGGGCAGCTGTGGCAGAAGATCAGTGGGATCTTCTTGCTTGTGAGCATGGCACAGCCAGCCTTTAGTGGGACTGGTCATGCCTCTTTCCCACTCCTGGCCTCTGTTCTCCTCCTTACTCTGATTTATCTCTTCTCATCCCAGGACTGTCTAGCTGCAGAGTTTCATCCTCTGCTGTATCAGCATAGGGATGCCTCCATCACCAAGGTGGTGATGCCTAATGTAGGTCATATCTGTCCCCTCTTGTATTCCAGCCTGTAATCTGGGCATTGGGGTCTCTTGCCCCCGACAGAAGCCCACCTCTGAGCTAGCTGTGCTCGTGTGCCCATTGCTTCAAGCGCCAGCCCTTGTTTAATTTACTGGTGCATGGTTTCTTGGTATGTAAGTACATATTGCTAATTGCTAATATATAAGTACATCTTCTCTTTCCTTTCATAGATAATTATTTTGCCATTTCCTTAGCCCTCTCTGAAAGAACCACTGCTGGTTTCTGGATTCATGCATGGCATTTGATTACCTTTTCACAGGCGTATCTTTCGTAACTGTAAGTGTTATTAACGGCCATAAAATTACCCAGCCCTGAAACAAAGTGAAAATGCAATAAAAGCTTTAGCTTCAGTGAACTCCCAAGAGTGCGAATCCCAGAGAGGTGCTGGTGTGTCACGTAGCTATGTGTTCCCTTGGGGCAATCACGTCCCAAACGCTGGTCACAGCTATTGCTTTAAAAAGCTCACATGTGAGTTACCTCATGCACTTGGGCTGCTTGCATTGCCTTTGTAGCAGGAAAGTACATGTGCTTTTCTCCTTGTTGGACTTGTTAGTACCCTGAGCAGTAAATAGAAACAACCTGGTAGATCTTTCAGACAGGTTTTGCTGTTAGCGATGCTCCTGCAGTCCCCTGTCCTTGTTCAAGAGCACTGCAAGGCTGAGCTCCTGCTAAGTGAATTATCCAACTTCAAAGCCAGCTGCTTTGCAGCAGCAGAGCTGGTGGATGGTGTTTTTATTAGCGTTCACATCACCTTTAAGCTGCTTTAAAATGGCAGATTTAAGTTCCAGAAACATGAGGTTTAAGGGGTTTATGCTTTGCAGAAACACTGACTTGGGACCTCGTGGGGCAGATCCATGCTCGTGGCTTTCTGTAGGCTTGGAGCAGCGCCATGTGCTTTGGCACACTGTGACAGCGATGCTGCCTCCTGCCTGCCCACGCAGCTGTGAGGCTTGGGGGTGCCCGGGGATGGGGACCCCTCCATGGCATGTGTTCCTTGAAGTGGCTTCCCAAGGGAAGAGTGTCTCCAACACTGTAATTCAGTGCCAGCAGCTTCAGTGCCATTTGATTTTGTGCGGTTTGGATTGTCAGCTCTCAACACGGGAACACGGTTCTCTGATAGCCCCCTGCTCAGGCACTCAAGGAGCCCAATTCCCACTGATGGAGTCTATGAACAGAAGGTTAAATACAGCCTGTGTTAAGGCTGGGGCTTGAGCTCCCATGGGTTTCTGTCCTTGGGAGGGATTTATCTCACTTCATGAACAGGGTGATGGAAGAGATGCGGGGGAGAATAACACTAGGTGTTATGGTGTGTCCTCATTTTGGCTTGTTGCAAGTAAAGACAAATGGACTGCGTGTGCCCTGAGGATTTAGCTGCAACAGTGCATCTCTCATCACAGCAGACATGCAGGCTTTGGCTTGCTCAGCATTTGAGTGCTTCGGTGTGAAACTAACTAGAGATGGACACGAAATTTTATATGCTCAGAGATAAGCTGGGCATCGTATGCAAAGGAGCATTCTTCCCTGTGGCAATTTAGGTGAGATGATATTGGGGATAATAACGATAGGAAGAGGAGACTTGGGGCTGGTGGTTCTCGTAACGGCTAGTGGCTGCTTGGGCACGTGGGTGCTGCTGCGGTTCCACTGGGTTATGATGCACATGTGGTGGGGTATCATATTCTGGGGAGAAAAAGCAAGGTTTTCCTTTAAGTAACATGATGGGTGACAGGCAGGTGCAAGTCTTTGGAAAGAATCTAGAGGGCAAAAAGATGACAGCTAGTGGAGATGTTCATACACAAGAAAGCCTAGGAGAAAATGAAGGGATATGGGAGACTGCATGCAAATACAAACCTCATGCTTAGGGAAAAGCAATGCTTGTCCAGCTGGAGAAAGCGTGCATGTGGATACCTAGGAGTTAGCTGTGAGCATCACCCACAAGAATTCCATCCCTCTCAGGATGCTGGTGCCTCCTGGTGTCTGAAGGAAGTTTTTGTTAAAGCAATGTAGAGGCAGACACCCTATATGTTTTGGCTGTATGAGGGTCTCATTGTATTCTCGTTGCTTCCTTTAATTAAAAGCCATGCTAGAAATTAAAATTGCTGTTCTGTCCCTGCTGACACTCGTGATTTTAAAAATCAGATCTTTGTGTCCCAGCTGCCTCCCTGTGCTGCTGAGGAAGAGCTGTGTCAGGGATCCCAGGGGCTGCTCCATCCCTGGCCCTTACACCCACTCTGTATAAAAGATGCACACAAAACCAACCTTGTTTTGGGGGTTTTTTTTTGGTGTTTTTTTTTTTGTTTTGTTTTGTTTTGTTTTTTTTTTAATTGCATGGTGCTTGACCTCTGCTTTGAAGTGAGGAAGGCACACAGCTCTGCTACTGTGACTAACCGATTTTGCACCTGTTTCTGGAGTGGCTTTTTTAGGAGGTCTAAGAGAACCTGTGAAAGCTTTTGTGTTGGCAGCGAGCTCCTGGTGATCCCTGAATCTTAGATGCTCTCTCTGCTATCATGTTATTTATTAAGCAGCTCAGGCTAACCTTTTCCAGAAAAGATGTTTCTCGTAACCTGCCAATTCACATTACTTGCTTAATGACTAAGTCCTTGCAATTAAGTGGGGGATTGGCCTGAGTTAAGCTGGAAAGTGCTGTGAAATAAAAGATGCACAGAAAGGATAATAACACAATAGCACTCTGGGGTGTAGCCTGGGCAGGGAGGGGACCCGCGGTTTCTGTGCAGGATGGACAGAGCAGCATGCTTGCAGCCCATCTGACATGACTTCTCCAGGACTAGGGCAGGTGTGGTTAGTGGTGGAGAGCCTTGGGGTCAGGTTTATCACTAAGCAGGGCTTAAGTGGCACGTTATTTCGTTAACCTGCCTGAACCCACGGATTTACAATGGTAGGGCAAAGGTATGAAATAACAAAATGTATTGTCATTTAAAGATCAGGTTTGCCCTGGAGGTTGCAGTATCTGGGGCTTCTGAGCCTGGCTCATCAGTCACTGCCACTGTCCCAGGACTGAAGTGCAGCATCTTGGCTTCTGTTCTTCAAACTGCTACTCACAGCAGAAATAGGTGATCTGGTCCTCTTCTAACTTCTTTACTCCATTTAGGCAGCCCTGGTTTCCTTGGGTGGGCACTGGAATATCATAATATTTGTCATATATCATGCATGACCATGTGGAGATCTGTCCATTTTTGTCTCCCCTTAGCTCTGGTTACCTCATTAACGTTTCTGCTATACAACATCATGAAACAGGGATAATAGGGTGAGTTATAAATCACTGTCTGCTGTGGGAGTTGTGAACTGTGTATTTTAATGCCCAAGAATCCCATCTCGTACTTGATGTCTTTGTTCATGTGTTGACAGCTCATGATGGTCCATTTGTTCCAGCTGCCCCATGTCTGAGGCTCCCAAACCCTTACATCATTGCTTGCACCCTGTCCCAGGAAACATTTAACACTTCACTGAGTAGGCAGCAGTATAAAAGTGAATCTGGTGCACGTGTTTTTCATTTAAGAAAAAAACCCAAAATTCTCATGCTTTTTGCTGTTGAGTAAAATTCAAATTACTGAGGTGGCTCTGGGAGGTACCTGGCTTTGGCTATGTGGGAGGGTAGCCTAGCTGATGTGATGACCTTTTCTGGTCTTCATGTGGACTGAGGGTTTTTTTGTTTTGGTTTGGGTTTTTTGTTGTGGTTTTTTTTGGGGGGGGGTGGGGGTGGGGGGTGTTTGGGTTTTTTTCCCAAGAATTGTCTTCTGTGCATCGATGTGTGAATCAGATGCATGAACAGGAATGGCACTTTGGGCGTTACTGTAACCGAAGATCTCGGCACACTACAGGACAGAGTTTGGTGTGATCTCCAAGCTCCCCTGACTTTTCCTTGTGGCTGAGAGTTGTTGTTCCCTTTCAACTCTTCCTCCCTGAGCTCCTCATGCACCAGCTGAGGCACGTATCTACCGAACATGTTCAATATGCTATTTTGCCTGGATGTGTCTAGGTGGGAGGAGTGGAGGGTGCTCTACAGGGTGCTGAGGGTACCATATGCAGGGAGTACCCTGCGGCAGGAGCCTTCACAAATGTGGTCAGTTTAGTGGACCAAAAACAAGACCAAAAAGTTACTTGATTTGTGTGTTCTCAGGAAAAAAAAAAAAAAAAATCAATCTACTCCAGAGTCTCTCAATCTAATGGCTAGAGGCAGAACAAGAATCAGGGGCTGGAAGCCAATACCAGAGAATTCCAATTAGAAATCGGACACAAATATTTAGCCTGCTGCATAAACTACCTAAGGAAAAAAAAAAAGTGGCTTCTCTTTTCATCTTGTAATGCTTTATATTCAGTCTGGATGCCTTTATAGAAAATACACTTCAGCCAAATTTGAGTTATTTGGCTCAGCACATGGATAAGTGGGTGAAATACTATAGTGTGTGATGTACAAGAGGTCAGACAAGGTGATCTGATGGTTCCTCCAGCTTTAGAGCCTCTAAGAAGTTTTAGCGTGGCCAGAAGGATGGGGCCAGTTAAGGTGTGAGGCTGTGACTCCATCTGTGCTCTCCTGAGACTAGCAGAGGGTCTGTGTGTGACCCTGCCTCTTGTTCCTCTGATCTCAGGAGAGGATGCTCTGAAGAGAAGCTAAAGGCTATGAATTTGGAAGCCATACATAAAACTGAATTCCCATCAGTGGGGTTTTTTTTGGTTTTGTTTTTTTCTTCTTTTTTAAACCAGCACTTAAACCATGTGTGATCCAGCCCACATATGAGTTTGAAATGTTCCATTACGTTTTCATTATTTGTTTAAAAATGGGAATTCTCAAGATCTCTTTTGCTCTAATTACCTGATGCTACAGGGCTTCAGTGTGCCTTTTTACACTCTGCAGAACGTGCCCTTGGGATGGGACAAGTCTGAGTTCTGCAGCAGATGCTTTAGAAGAAAGTTGTTGGCATGAGTGGCTGAAAATAGAAGCTTGTTTACAAGGCTGGTTTTGCATTATCAGCTGTAGTGCTCCAATAATTAAGGCTGTGAACTTAATTAGCTCAACACTCCATAATTCTCTTCTGCCTCTCCAGGGGCTTGTCTGCGTACAGTTCTGTACAGCTTCAGCTTGTGCCGGGAACATCTTTATCCCAGGGCGGCTGCATTCACATGAGTACCACCTTAACTGCCATGAATCCCGTGCTCCATTTTCGAGTACACAAACCCTCCGTAGGGCTTTCTGGAGAGCTCATCCCTGGATTATTTGGCTGCTTTTATTAAAACCATACAGGCAGAAGTACCGATCTCTACTGAAGCATCAGCAGAACTGAATGATGCCATTGTTACTACTGATTGAAAGGGTGCTTTTACACTGGCTTCAAGCTTGTGTCTGTTCTTAAGTGGAAAATGTTTCTTAATGCTGAATAATGTAGTAACATTTCTGGCCAGCACAGTCTTTTTGACAATGAAACATTGCCACACTCTCAAGAACGGACTGGGGCTGCCGCTTTTACCTCTCCCATCTCGGTTAGGTGTCTTCTGAGCAGGACCCGACCCTGGGCAGGGGACTGTGTCCTCTCCAGCCCTGACCCAAACCAGACCATTCCCCAGTGACCCCACCGCAGTGTGCCCAAGCACATCCTGTGGCTGAGACCACCCTGTCCCTGGGCATCATCTCCTGTGTATTTCCTGATCCTCAGAGCCAACCCACGCACAACCGGGAGATGTTTTCCTTCTTGAGTGCGTGAGTTTCAGCTGTTCCAACTATCCCGTGTGTGCGTCCTTCCTGTTTGGATGGATACTTGATACATACACCTCAAATGGAAAGGGCTGGACATGATTAAAACACACAGTCCAGCCACAGGCATCCTTTTTTCACTCAGTGTCGTCCCCCCCCTGCCCCAAGTGAACCTAAGAGGTTGTAAGGATATTTAGAATTTATTGTGCAAAGCGTTGAGTAATTCTTCAACTGTTTTTAGATGCGGAGGGACAGACACAAGGTGCCTGCCGGTATCACGGCTGAGACTTGCTATGCTTACACTGAGGTACTTTCTATTTCTGCAGGAATATCTTGATATAAAAAAGTCAAACCTTCCTGATTTATTTGGACTTAAAGTTGGTATGTAAACTGATTAGCTTTATCAAAATACTTACATTTTTAAAATTCTTTGAACTCCCAGGATAACTGCTGTTCCAAGTTATTAACATTTAACATTAACATTTCCCCTTAATTACAGGGCTGTGATGAAAGCCTCTCTCCCAGCGGGTGCGTAGCTCTGGAACCAGTGATGGTTCCTGGCACATGATTAACAGCTCTGAATCAAGGCAGGACAGTTCCCTTGGACATACCACCTCTGCCAAGGGCAATGGTGTTCCCACAGTGTATCCGACCTCACCTCACCGCTGCTCACATACAAGCACAAAACCGTATTTGTTTTACTCTTTTAAAAACAGTGCTTGTGTAGCTCAGATGCCTTGAAAGTCAAGGTAAAAGCAAATATTGGTGTGCTGGTTTTCACAAGCCCTGTTGTTAAACGGTTATGTATGACGTGGTTGGCAGAACATCAGCAGCTAAAGCAAACGCACTCACACCCGCTTCTTTCTCATCCTTGTTCATACTGTGTAGACTTTCTGCTGCGCGCTGCCTTTCGGCACACAGCTGGGCTAAGCGATGTTGTCCCCGACAGTGTGGTGGGGAATGGGACTATGGATTTATCTTCCATGTTGTCTTTCATTCTGGTTCCCGAATGCTCCAGTGAGTTAATTGTTAGCAGAGGGAGAGGGTAGGGAAGAGCCATATGCAAAAGAGGAAGGGGATATTTTCAGCTGAGACCGAGGCAAAGACGCAAGCTGTGAAGAGCAGCGATACAGAGACATGACTTTCTGGCCTTGCAACGGGCAACGTTTCTGATGGGACTGCGAAACTGCAGGGCGGGCTCGCCAGTCAGAGCCGAGAGGGCAAGTCCAGAGCTGTTATGCTAGATAGCATAAAGGCAAAACTTGCCGAGCTTATAATGGATAATTTATGATGCAATCCTTGCAGAAACAGAGCCCCTCCATTTTGTGAAACAGAATGTCCTCTAGAAAATATTTGCACTTAGCTAGTACACGCAGATTCAAGGAAATTCTTTCAGGAGGGTTTGAGTCTAATAAAATGGGAATGTGTGACCTGGCCTGCACCATTATTTGCCCGGTTTTATCCTTTTGTTATTATTTCCAAATGTGGAATTCTCATTCTTCTACAATTCTGCAGGTGAAGCTAGGCCAAGAAAAAACACTGGTCTCCTGCAATCACAGGGAGCACCTATTAGGGCTGTAATGAGGCTAGCAACGCAGGCCCGCATCCAGAACGGCACGTGTTCCCAGGGGTTTGTGGAAACGTCCTCGCCAGTGCCCAGGAGCCCAGTCCCTGTGTGGCTGAAGAGGTGCTGGTTGGAGCGGTGGGACCCCTGTGGGGCTGGGCGACGTTCACTCTCAGCCCTTCTCTACGAGCAGATGGGTTGCCTTGGCCAAAAGAGCGCAGCGTTTGGCTCCAGTGTTCTGGGATGCAACGGCTTACAGATGATACCGTCCCCTCCTCTTCCAGGACGTAAATCCTCTGGGACTGAGGCTGTGCCATCCTTATGTGCTCGTGTTGGAGTGTTGGTCCTTGCGTGACGCAGAAGGCAGAGCTGTTGTAAGCACACTGCCGGCAAGCTCCAGGTCTTTTCTGCTCTAATATTTATGATTTTTCTTACCAAAAGAGCTCCTTTTAAAAAACGTGAATGTTCCTGCTTCTGCCTGCCAGATATTACAACTGGGAGAGCTGGATCCTTCAAGTGTGTCCTTGTTTCTAGTTATAAAACCAAATTTGGACAGCAACATGTAATATTTGCAAAGGGTTTTATGTTGGCTTTGTGGCACAGACGTGGTGGGTCCCGGTGCCTGGTGTTAACCGGTGGTCACTGGGGCTGTGGGCTGCAGCAGAGCCACTGCTAGCACAGTGTGGGGACTCTGTGGCTGCAGGATGAGGAGCAGTCAGAATGAATGCAATGACTATTTCCCAGAATGTAAACAGCCTCGCAGCTTAATGGCTCTACGTTGACGGAGATCAGGAAACACACTTTGTTATTTTAGTCTGAATAAGCTTATGCAGATGGAAAGCAGAAGCAACGTGTTTGGAGTCTCTGGTGTTCTCTGACAAGCCAGGTTGCACATGAGTGTGTTAACCTTGCCTTTGAAAAGCGCTTGATTTTTATCGGCTTGTTTACCAAACTGTCACAACAAGGCATAAAACCACAGAAGACTCACATGCTGATATGAGAAATGTGCGTGTTCTTGGTAGCGGAAGAGGAATAGGAGCTTTCTGCTCTTTGTTAAATGCGGTAACAACCCATTTTTTTCTACAAACTGTGGAGTGAGCTGTTGAGCGGGGAGCCAGGGCGAGAGGAAGATGTTCCATGCGACAAATTGCTCTCCTCTCCCGCCACCTCCAGCCTCCGCAGATGCGTGGGGTGGGATTCGTCAAGTTGCTCAAAAAAAGCCATTTGTATCGTATCGTTTACCGGCGCCAGCGAGTCCCCCATTCCCTCCCAGCCAGAGGCTTCCCATGCCGGCGGGCCAGCTCCTCGCGAGCCGGTGTCACTGCTGCGGGAGCCGAATGAGTTAAGCTGTGCTTGCCGTTCCAAGTGGGAGCGAAGAGCCATTGCAAAATGTTTTTCCCCCCGTTGGCTCTGCGTGTTGTTTTAAAATTAAATTGGTTCTGGTTAACAAACAAGAACAGGACGGCAAAATTAAATTTTCTGAGGAATGTTGTGAATCCTGTGTGAAAAATAAACCCCAAAATGTTTTTTCCCTTCCCGCACTCTTTGGCTTGCCTTCGTCCCCTCTTTGCCTGCCATCCCTCCCTCTCTGCTCCTGCTGTGGACATGTCAGTGGGTGGCAAGGCTGGTGTCCTTATGCCGAGGTGCTGTGGTGAGCAGCAGTGGGAGTTAATGGGAGCTGGGACGTCATAGCTTGGTGAATAACTTTATTTCTTTTTCCTTTCTCCTTATTGTCCTGCATCTTCTTTTCTCACGCCTTTGTTCTCGCTGTCCTCCCAGACCATGCTCTGCCTGAGGGTCGTTGTTGTTCCCTCTCCAGCAGGTGAAATCTGTGCAGGTCCAGAGAGTACCTCAGACATGTAGAGGAGACAGTACTAATTTTAGAGGCAGAATTGGACCTATAAAGTATAATTCAGCCCCACGCAGATGACTACCACCGGCCATCTGCAACACTTCAGTCTCACTGGAGTCCAGCACAGACTCTGCATTGGAGGAGCTACACCCACGTAGGGCTCTGTGATGGACAATACAGATTTCTCCCTGTCTGCTTCCATCTTCCTTATTTATTTATTTATGTGCAGATGGAAAATCTTTGACACAAATTGGCGCTCCTTAGATTCTGTTACTCTGGAAAGCTTCTGCAGTTCTTAAAAGCTTCTCCTCCATTTGGTCAGCCCTGCAGGCATTTGCTGTGCGCTTCATAAGTCATTTCTCTAGTCATTGCCTCAGTATTTGTGTCAAGTCTTCTTGGATCTTTATTTATAATTTGGCACGAGTCTCTTTTGAGGGCTCAGCAGACTCGCTGTTTTGTGCGAACTAGGACATCTTGCTCTCAGACCTTTAGATGAGACAGCAGGTTACTCCGAGTTGAGTTTCATCATACTTGTGGTGCATGTGAAGTGCTGGGTCTATTGTTATTTACTGGCTTTTGCAATTGCTTTTATTCGGGAAGTAGACTCCTGATGCCTTGTATGCTCGGTTCCCTGTGCCACCAATGCCTGGAGACCAGGAGTGTACCCTGGGAGGTGTCATGGTGTGGTTGCCTCTCTTGTGCTCTTCTCCAGGCATCTCCTCTTGGCTGCTGCTGGAGATGGGAGGCTCAAACAGTCCTCTAGCATGATGTGGAGCCACCACATGGGCTCACCTGACTGGAGAAGATGTACAGGGTCAGACAACAGGTCCAAGAGAAGAATAAACATCTCTGGGGAGGTAGCATGGGTCTGCTGAAACCTTGCCTCCAGGTGGCACATGAAGATGGGCCCTGTGAGCAGTGTTTTCTGGAGCGGGGTTGTGCATTGGACCCCACGTCTGGAACAGGGCTGTGGCTGTCACGGGCAGCCAGGGAGCACTCCTCCCTCGCCATCAGACCATTAGAATAAATAAAACAGCTCCACTTATGCTGGATGAAATCAAGTCTTCTGGACTGTGGCCTAAACACGGTCAACAGCTCCTCTGGGCCCTCGAGCTGCCAATAGCTTGCACCTCCTAGCGAGTATGTCCTTGGGAAGGAGCCATTAGAGGCTAAGGAAATTTTGCAGATCTCCATCCTTCAAGAAGTGGGAAATCATCACTGATAGGACTTGCAGCACATCTTGTGTCAAGGAAAGGGATATGCAGGAAACACACTGATTAGAACCCAGCTCTGTGCAATGCCCCAGCCAATGCCCTCCTAGAGCATGGTTATCAAGAGCATTGCCAAAACTTCTCCAAGGGCACTGTGGAGGCTAGGTTTCCCTTCTGCTCAGGCCTCGTGGTGATTAGTTTGTGCTTGGGTGAAGAGCCATCAGCGAGCTAATGAGGCTTTCTGAGGCCCCTCTGATAGTTATGGGCTTATGTCGCATTTGTCATGCCAGGACTTGAGTGCGCTGAAGTGCCAGTAAAGTTCGCCCGAAAGAAATCGTGATCAACTAGGGCCTGAAGGATCAGCTTGACAAACCTCTCCCCGCTGCTGCCACCTCTTCTAACGCAAGTGCTGCATATGTGACTTCTTGATTGGATGGCCAAAAGTGCTCTAGAAAGATGTAGTCACGTTTCTACGCACGTGCACACAAAATACTTCACATTCCTAAATCACTGTAGATATCTCCTTCTTCATCACTATCACTCTTTGTGACCAAAGCTGTTGCGTTGCACAGCAGCGCACCGCCAGCAGGTCTGGTCAGTGCTGCTGGGAGGAGGCTGGGGCTGCCGGAGTTTCCTGCCGCTTCTGCCTTCATCCTGAGCACCCTCAGTCTCTTTCTGTTTTCTCTCCAGCAGGTGCTCCTGGTGCCTGTCCTCCTGACTTATCCTCCTGGTGTCCAACCTCTCACCCTGCTTGTCCCCTTGGTGCTGATATAGCACAAGAGCATGGGGAAACCCGGGCTGGTGGTTGCAAACCTGGTTTGAGTATTTATAATTTTATCCTATCATCTCTCTTTAAATGGGAATTTCTTATGCTGAAGTTTCGGACTGAGGGCTTGAGGAGATGACCTGAAATCTGAGTGAGAATCTATTGAGTCATTTCTGAGTGCTATGAGCGTAAATATATTCTCAATTCTAAAAGTGTAACGTTTATCAGCTGTACAATAATGTGCAACCAGCCTCATTTTGCAGGATCAGGCTTCCAATATCCACAGCCCTCAGCAATAAATGGAGCAAGGTCATTGCTAAGCTGGAAAGTAAATGCTTTTGAAGCATTTCCTCCTAGGACAAGACCTAGTCTTTTCTTCCAACTGCTAACACCTTCCTTCCCACTCAGAGCAAGTCCATAACCTTTCTGATACAGAAACTTTCCTGTTCTCTGCTGTCAAAAGCTTTCAGCTCTCCTTTTTTGTCTCCCTTTAATCTTCATCAGCATGCCATGGTGTGTTCGTCTGCCTTTCACTAGGGTCACCTTTTCTTGCACTTCCCTATTCTAATGCTGCCCACATGGTTCCCATTTACCGAGGATGGGAGCCAGTGGGCATATCCCATGTGTGATCCAAGGGGATGGGATTCTCAGGTGGAATTATTTAATTAGAGACTGCCAAGCAGTTTTGGGTGAATTTATTTTAATAAGTTGACTTTAATATTTTCCATGCATTTATTTTTCAGTGGAGATTATGCCATATCCAGAAAGATAACCATTTACTTAACCAGTGAGATACACTCCGTTAAACCCTGAGAAACTGTGCTTCTTTAGATCAACCTTTATCCCCAGGAATTGTCTTGGAGGGCTGTCTCCTCTGGCTGGGGGCAGAATCCCTTTCAGAGGCTTAACGATGGTTATTTGTTTAGCTGAGTAAGTTTAAAAATCTGAGAAGTACATTGCAAAAATCTCAGATCCCTCTCCCAGAAGGCAAGCCAACGACACCATTAGCTTAATCCAGCACCTCATACGCTCAATTTTAATACAACTCTTTAGCTCCAGAATTTGATGTATTTTCAGTTGAAAGATCTGTGTTCCAGTGGTAAGAGGGGAGAAGGAGGGAGGGCAGTGCTGTAGGTCACTCAGCAGTTGGGTACACAGATGTATTAAAAAACATGCAGAGGGTCTCTCTGGAAAAGAACTAACATCCGACATCTAAATCCATTCATTGACTGGAGTAACTCACAACAGAGCCTTCTGCTGTGTGTTTAGCTGGGTCCCACGTACCACGAGCGAGCCGTGCTCTCATCTGCCGCCTCCTGCCTACGTGGCTCCCTGCATTTTTGACAGCCACCTCTAGGCATGATACAATTAATGGATGATATTTGGAGCTACTGTCTTGGCAGGCTGTATGAGCACCCCTCTCCATCTCCACAGTGACCGAGGATGTCCTAGCTAATGCGGAGGAGTTGTGCTGGCAGCAGTGGCTGCAGAGCAACTGTTGTGAAATTTAACATCCGTCCCATCCAAGTCCGTATATCTGCGGTTTGATCGCTAGGGCTGGGCTGACTTTGGGTTGTTGTCCAGGAAGATAAAGAGGTATAGAGCTCCTATAGAGTTCACCTGAGCCACTTCGGGTGCTTACTTCACATGCAGTCATGTCTGTTCTTCCCTGCTCACCTTAAAAGGATAAAGAAAAGTAGTTCAGATGATCATATCGCCATTGCAGTAAAGCTGGAGGAGATGCATTCCCTGGAAACACTCGCAAGCAGTGAGGGGAAGCTGAGGGTCTCAGGGATGCATCTGCGTCCAGGTGAGTAAAGCAATAAGTACACTTTCAGCATACCAGGAGTAAAACCATTTCAGCAAAGTGCAGCATTATTGCAGGAAGGCATGCTGGTAACGGCAAAATGCTGGGTGAAAATGCAGGAAAAGTATTATTGAATACATGTGACTCTTCTGTATTTGACAAAACAATCTGACACAGATTTTGTAGTCATAATTGAGCACTCCTGTGGTTTAGGTTTCCTAAGTGGCCTTTCATCTATTCCTTCCCTCTTCAGGTCTGTTTCTGTTTCACACTTAAAATTAATGTAATTAACAACCATGTCACAGTTAAGTGTTTCTATGAAAACTAAAGCAAAGAGCTGTCTCTATGTTAATATATCGTTTACTCTTTTGCACTGAGTTACAGATTGATATTTTCCTCTTACTTCCTCTTATTTTTTATGTATTTGCAGGGTATTTTCCTGCTGTTCTTTCTTCTCCTCGCTCCCCTGGACCCACAGCACAGCTGTTGCCTCTCCATGTCTCAGTGATTGGGAAATGCTGTCTTAAACTCCCTTCCCCAGAGATCCTCTTGACCTGTGCCCTGAATTTGTTCAAATTTGGTTTTTTTGAAATACATTATCTTTAATGCGTTGTTCTTGTTCCTCCACTGCCTTAAATTGCTGAACTTTTGGTTTTGTAATCACTTGCACTCAAATTTACGTCTAGTTTTGGACTATTAATCAACTTTCTATATCAATAATATCCAAGTAATAAACATCCCCTCCCCTGCTACTTCTCCTTCTCCAGAGCAACTTTTCTTTATGCATTCCAGCAGCTTGGTATGTTTGGGACCTGCCCTGCTCTGTCTTCAGCAGATGCCAGGGTAATTAAAATTACCTGTTCCTACCAACTCCAATTATTTGGTTGCTTCAGTCAGATGCTCAAAAAGGCATTGTCCATGTCCTGTTTCTGATAAGGGAGCCTGTGGGACATCTCCTGTGCTCCTTGTCTCTTTCTCTGTGCCTGGGGACATGCATAGCGTCTGTTTCTCACCTCTTCTTGAACCCTGAAGTATTCTTCATACCAAAAAAAACCCCTTCCTATTTCCTCCTTCTGTTTCCCAAATGAGTTACATCTTGTCCTGCAATGATGTCTTTCCATGAAGCATGTGTGAGGCTAAATGCTGTAGTTGCATACAAGGGCTTTAAAGCAGTCTTGTTTATCCTCTATTCTCCTAGCATTTATGTGCAGACATATAATATGATCAGAAGGCTGCCCTGTTATTCTCACTCAGAGTTTTTCTCTGAGCTTACTGCAATTTGCCTTTCCTGTAGCAATATCCTAAGCCTTCAGTTGGTGTTTGGGCACCTACTAGCTTCTGTGAGTGACTCCCTTCAGGACCTAGTTTCCAGACCTCTCTCTAGATTGGAAAGGTACCAACCATCTTCATCCAGATGCTATTTTTTCCAGTATACTCCCTCTGCTGAAGACATCTCACCTGGGCAGCAGCACCGTGCTGCCAACAGCAGGCACTCGGGCACGGCTCTGTGGCTGGCGCTGGGGAGCAGGAGTCTGAGCGGACCTGTCCTCCCTCAGCACATCAGTATTGTTTCGTGAGATCCTGAATGTCGCGCGTAGCAGCCACTTGTTGACATAGCTTGGGAAGACTTATAGGACAGCAAAGAGCTGCAGGATTGGAAGCTTGGAACAACTTGCATTACTGTGAAGGTACTGAAGACCTGCAACAAGTGCTGCTTATTGAGAGGAGGCTTGATCTTAATCTTGAGCTATCCACAAGAAACAAAAATCTAGCAGGCAGGGGTATAGCAAGATCCAGCCACTAGAATGCCAAAACAAGTAAGTTTGGATTAGAAGCCAGGTGCCTATTTTGACCATGGACGTTAAATAACAGAATTTTACGTGCGGATAGGCTGATTTCCATACTTGCAGCAAATTTTAAGCTGGCAGTGGGTGCCTTTACAAAAGGTCTGATCTGTCCTGCTGAGGGACTGGGTTTGACTCCTGCACTCCTTGTGCGTGTCCTGGGCTGTGTGGTGCAGGACATCAGGCTAATGACGCTGGCCTTTTCCAGCCATTCATCTGTGCCTCTGAAATCAGGTTCAGACTCCACCCTGTGTGCTTTGGTACAAGATTCCCCCAAAGATTAGCTGGGGAGAGCTCCTGCCAAACCGGGTCCCTCCAGCTGAGCCGTATCTGCGAGCCCAGAGGAGCAGGAAGAGCCAGGGCCAGCTCCTTCAAATATTTTACAGATTAAGACCAGGGTCTGGGATCTGCGGGAAGTCAGCGGAGTTCACAGACCCCAGCGGGTTGTGGTCCTTGCTGCAGTGCTAGAAGTCTGCGCCAATAATTGCTGTCTTCCTCATCCGCCTAGCTTGGTCGTTCACTATCGTGTTCAAATGCAATGACACTCGGCAGTGTGGACAAGCCTTCTGACATTATTTGAGTGCAGCTGGAGGCATCTACTTTAGCCTTGAAAATGCCTCTTTCTTGGCAGTGCTGTGTGTTTATTATAATGCTGTCTGTAATGTGCAAAAGTACATTTCTGTTTTAACTTCCTTCTTTATGTACTAAAGAGTGTGGTTTTAATTAAGGATTTCAGATTGAAACATTTCCGGTTTTATGCGTTGTTTTTTGGTTGGGTTGGTTGTTTTTTTTTAGGACAGTTTTCAGTTAAAATGTTTTAGAGTTTTGAAAAATACCAGATGCCCAACTCACAAAGTGTGCAAAGAGCCCTAGTCACTCCCTCTTCCTCCCAGGGAAATCAGCTGCTCCGCCGAGCGGGAACAGCCAGGGACGGCCGATGGCGAGAACGGGGTCAGCAGGCAGGAGAGGATGAGCCGGGACTGGGATTGGCGGTTTTCAGCAGCACACCATGACTGCGGCTCCTTGCACGATAGGAAACGTTGACTCAGGCCCGTAAAATGAAGCACCTGATTTTTGTGGATTGTGGGTTTACCCCCCAAATAGCTAGGGATTGTACGAGGGGATGGGCAGATCCTTCCTTAACAGCAGAGCATCTCTCTTGCAGTGTCCGCTGGCGAGGGGCGCCAGGTGTGCCCCTGCTGTCCCTGGCCACCGCCTGCAGCCCCCACCCACAGGGAAGCGAGGCCAACCCAAACAACTTGTAAAATAAAACGGTTGTTTTGCTGCACGTCAAGTGCCGTTAAAAGGAAAAATAAAAACGAGCCAGATATTAGCTCTCCTCCTAGTAGAAGAGCTTAAAAATATCCTATGAAGGCACCCAAAATTTTTAAAAACAGCAGGCAATGAAAATTATGTTAAAACCAGGTTTCTCAAGCTAGTCCCATGATTTTTGGGAGTTTGACTCATGATTTTTGAATGTTAGGATTTGGCAACACTAGAGTCCTCAGTTTGAATTTGTTCCCGATGTGGTATTTCAGCTTCCTAGCATGACTGATCAGTGTCACTCTCCTCTGGAGCAGCACAAGACCCGGGGGGTGGGAGGTAGAGAGGTCCAGGACAAGGTGCTGCACCTTCTGCAGCTCTGGGGATGCTGTCAGGTGGGTCTGGCACGCATCCCTGCGTGAGGTTCTCCTGAAACAAGCCGTGTGTCTGCCACATGGCAGCAGTTCAGGCAGCAAAAACGGAGGATGGGAACTGCTGGCCAGGCTGAAGGGTATCAGTGAGCTAGATGAATAGCTTACCTGGGTTAAGCATTTTCCTGAGATTAAATGAACATGTTAAAAACATGCTTCATACCCATACATCTTTCATGCCAGTTTAGCCGTGCAGCATGTTCACAGGGTGTTGCTCAGCCTGTGCTGCCCAGCTCAGTTTTTGCAGGAAAGTGCTGAAAACACCCATCCTCTTGCTGCAGTGATAGCACTTCTGGTGCTGTCGAGAAAAGGTATTTATAAAGAAAACCGCTGCCTTGCAACTGTGCCTGGCACCTTGAAAGAATGGTGTGGGTGTAGCCTGACTGAGTAGCAAGTGATGCGCAGGGGAGCAGGTCCCCGTGACGGCTGCTGTCGTCTGCCCTGCAGCTGGCAGCAGGAGGTGAGCATGGGGACAGACATGGCACCTGCCCCTTGTATCTTCTCACTCTGCCTCAACAGCCTATGGCTGTACAGCAAGCTACAGTGTTATCTTGTAGGCACCTGCGTGGGTTTGGGCTGCGTGGGGTTTCCTATGCCTGGGAGGTGAGACTCGGTCACAGGAGGAGATGACCCTCCGTGTGGCTTCCTCGGCTGGGGAGCAGCACCAAGCAGGAGCCAACTCACCTCTCCTCCCTGGCAGTACAGAAATGGCTCATATTTGCACCTCAGGCCAGCTTTAAACCATATAAATCACCTTTCCCTCCACCCCTGGGTAATGCTCTGCAGCTGCCCAGGTACCCCTGCCCCAAAGCCCCCCATCCCAATGTGATCCACAGCCCCGTCCTCCCTGCGAGGCAGCCGAGGAGGGCATTTGGTCCACCCATCAGCCGTCCCCGTCCATCTCCAGCTGCCTGCCTATTTGGGAGCTCATGGATTGCTGAGTGCTTGAAGAGCTGACCACTTCTTGCCTATTTGGGAATGCTTTTAAATTGTTCCAGAAACTGCTGTTTGTTGATAAATCGGGGCGATTGCAGAGAAGTGTTTTAGCTAAACTGTGTAAAAGAAGGAATGAGCTGCAGCGCAGCACTGCCAGCTGTCATTGGATTTAGAAACACACATCATAGATTTTGTTGCTTTTCAGACAGCTGCGCTTATAGCTGCTCTTATAGCCATATAAAACAGTCATTCTGTCAGCAAACAGTCTGGCAGCGGAGCTGGGTTATATTTGCAGCCGTGTTCCCAAGCCTGGAGGGTTCGCTCCCTCCACGTGCATGGGTAAAGTCTGGAGGAAGGTGGCTTTGTGGCATGGGCTGTAACCTGTCCCCAAGGTTGCAGGTTTGCACAGGGTAAAGAGTAAAATGCTGGGCTGTGCCCACCGCCTGTGCAGGGGATGGTGCTGAGAGGGCTTGTCTTCAGCACCCCTGGTCGTTAGGAATGGGTAGCTGCTGCTCCGAGAGGGTGTTTGGGGAGGTTTTACCTGGAGTCTGCAGTTGCTGCTCAAGAGTCTGTCTAGCTGGAGGTCAGGTTGACAAACCACAGCTTGTTATAGCAGCACTCACAGCGATCAGACCCTGTCCTCTGCGGTCTATCCTGTTTGGACTTTAAAGCTGAGAGTCCCAGGGACCAGAATTAGATTTTAAAGAATTTCCTCAAGGGAAGGGAGATAGTGCCGATTTATCAAATTTGAAGCTTTTCACAGGATCAATATTGCTTTCAATAAAACCTCATCCAGGAAGGTTTCCTATGTAACAGACCAACTGTAAATGCCCACTCAAAGTAGCATTTGAGTGTTTTATACACATTTTATTTGCGTTCCTTTATAAAAAGTGGAAGAACTTCAAGCAAACTAATCTAGCTGCGTCAGGAGGCTACTCCACAAGTGAGCTATGAGAGTGGGAGTGAGTTATTGCTGCGCACGCTATTTCACCCCAATCCCTTGTGCAAGCGGCGTCAGTGAGAAGTAACTGCAATGCAGGCTATGCCCATCTCCCGGTGGGATGAGCTGCCTCCCGCAGAGGGCCCGAGGACGCCCAGCAGTGCAGGCACTGCAGAGCAGTGAGGATGCTGATGAGCTGTGCCCGTGTTTTCTCTGGAGCAGTTTCTGTGGCTCAAGCCCAGTGATCTGGGGTGGCCAACAAGGTGGGCAAGAGCAGGTGGTGCTCACAGTCTTATTTTCTCTTGCTCCATTCTTCTGCTCTGCTCAAACCTGTAGCCCTCTTCCCACCCACCTCCATTTCCCTCTGAAACTTCAGAAGGTACTGGATCCATCCTGATCCAAAAGGGAAAATGTCTTAAGTTATGCAGCAGAAGAAAACAGCTTTCTTAGCTGTAATGTGATCTTGGTTCCTTCCCAGGCACCAGCTGGAACAGAGGGCTTGGAAATTGCCCCTCTGGCCATTATCTGAGCTTTACAGCATTTGGAGATTGAACCCAGATCCCACATCTCTTCTGAAGCTCCATGTCAATTTACACTTGTTCCTAGAAACCATTACTGTCCTGTGAGCTCTTTACCACGCGAGGATTGAAAACAGAGCTATTCTGCTCATTTGAGCTCTTTCGTTGCATGAAGGCAGAGCTCAGGGCTCATTCCTTTTTCTCACCATCTGAGGATTAAGCCCAATCCTGACTGTTATCCGACCTCGATACCATTTACACGCTGAACCCAATGCCTATAGCTTTTATCTGAGCCCTTACAGCATTTGGAAGCAGGCCATGCCCCTTGTCTGGTATCAAAAGCATTATATTAATTTGGGATTCATTCCACAAAATGAGGCTGTCAGCCAGACTGCTTAGCAATTGGATATTGAACCCAGACCTCGTGGTTGTCTTCCAAGTTATATGCCAGCTGGGAACTCAGCCCACAATCCATGGCTGCCAGCCAAGCTCCTTATTGGCGAGAGATTGACACCAAGCCCCCAGACTGCTATTTCTGTACGGCGGTGTTAAGGACTAAACCTAGCTCACGTGGTCAGCATAATCACCTCTGCATTGGCAATGAAATGAAAAATCTAGTTAAAGACTTGAATGAATATCGAGGGTCGATGTTCAGCTGCTTAAAGACCAGGGATGATGACAACAATTCCCTTGGAACAAGGCCCCCTCGATACTCCGGGGGGAGTAGCGCCAGATCCCCCATCTGTCATCCAGCTGGATATAAAATCCAGGTTCTCATTAACACACAGTGCACAGCATTTCTTTACTGGCTGGCAGTATTAAAGCCAGTTCCTCCAACTTTCAGGTATTCTTCAGATGGGATTAAACTAGATCCCTTTTCTATAGCACCATTAGGCTCTGCCAAAGCACTTCTTGTCACTCAGAGCAGACCTCCAACGCTGCACCTTGCCTTGGGAAGCCCTTCCTGCACACAGCATGCCCCCAGCCTTTGCTCCTCTGTAGAGCAATAACGAGGCCTGGGAGGTAAATGAGAACGAGGGACGGTTCTGCACACCTCCATCCTCTTTGGAGGAAGTTGGGAGCCTGACCAGGTAGAGGGAGCATTTCAGGTGAAACGTGTGTCTGAGGCGAGCAAACTTTTCCCTCCTGCCAGCAATTTTGCCTGGGAATTCTTCAGCATCTTTAACACGGTGTGGTTTTACTGCATAGCAAAATGCTTCAGAAGACTGAATTAAAACCAAACGGCTTCCCAGCTGGGATGGTCATCATTAGAATGCAATTTCCAGCAATCGTGTGGGTTTCTTGGTAGCCTCGAAATCTTTAAAATTCTCCTTAAGCAGCAACTTTGAAGGAGTGGCTTAGCATGCAGCTAGAATAAGAAAATCTTCCCATGATCCAGTGGATCAAGCTGGATGTTATAGTGCGTATGGACAGTGTGGGATGTTGCTTTTCCTCTGAACTTGCAGGGGTGGTAAAGGCTACCCTTTGGTGCTCTAACTGTGCGAATTGTGGATGGGTGTTCTGGTTTCCCTGTCTGAAACCCTACTGTGTCTGAGGATGGAATCCATGGGAAGTTTTCGAGCCAGTTTTGCAGACCTGTCCCATGGGTCTGGAGTTACTCTGATTGCCTGTTACATATCTTCTGATTCATATTTATTTGCTAAGAAAATATTAAGTCCTTGCCACACACATGTGGTTTTATGAGGACTTTCAGCCCAAGAGAGCTAGTGCAAATGGGATTCAGCTGACTGTGGTGGCAATTTGTTTGTAAATAAATTTTCCATGTACCCACTTGTTCTTCTATAAGTGGGAACACCTTTCTTTTTCCATTCATTGCTCTTGCCAGCCATCTTACTCATCTCTTGTCTGAACACTCTGTACCGCCCTTTCTGCCCCCTCCCTGTAAAGCTCTCTTTGGGCTTCTCTCTGCTCTTTGCCAGGTTTTTCCCTACCCTTTCCCTCCGCTATCTCCTGTGGGGTGCTTGGGGGGCAGGGGATGCTGCTGGCTTCAGTGCTGGCACGAGGAGCTGTTTGCAGGGATCCTCCAGGCATTGCTCAGAATTTATGGGGAATGCAGAGTCAAGCAATACCCATGATTAGTTGAAATCATTATTTCTAGAACTGCATTTCTTTGCTTTATCAACAGAAGGGTTCATCTGTTGTGCATTTGCTTGGTCTCTCCGCTAACCTGTGGATTTGGGGAGTGCAGCGTGTGCTGCCCGCTCCATGCTCAGCTCTCGCCCCATCCTCCTCAGTGCTGGCACACGCTGTACGTGCAAGAGACTGACGTGGTGAATGGTGGGGATAGAGGGAGAACAGGCTCTTCTTTCCTGTCCTCCTGGTTGACTTCCCAGAGTTACGAAAGCCCCCGGCTCGCCGTGCCATGCCCCGCCACCCCTCAGCCCACTGGCTGATCTCAGGCTCCGTCTCAGCGCGCACATGAATTTCCACTCTTCGTGCTAAGCCCTGCCAAAGCAAAATTCCTGAAGCAGAATAAAAAATGTGGAAGACTTTCAAACCCAGAGATTATTGAACTGTCCCCTTTACCAAATGGCAGTCAACACTATGTTCTTTATAAAGTCTCTAGTATAATGTTTAATTCAGTAACTACAACTGGAAAGTCTTTCCAATTATTTTAAACTGCCAGAGACATTTTAATGTGCCTCAGATTTTGTGTTGGCATGCTACAGAGTTAAGTGCCATCCATCTTTCAGAGAACTTTAAAATTTAGCCTCGTATAAAAAGGAGAAAAACAGGAAAGAATTCCAAAGGATGTACTTGTCCCATGAATCCTACCACTATTTGTGGCCTCACAGACACCTTCTCCTGCATTTTGAAATCGTTTGTCTCCCTCTGTGCAGGGTGAGAGATCTATGCAAACAGCCAAATTCTTTAATTCCTGTGCAGAGCTTCAGTTGAGGGCAGGATTGTGAGCAGAGCTTCACTGGCGGCCACCCAGCCGTACATCGTCAGGGGATATTCACTCTCCAGATACGTTCAAGCCTCTGCAACCAAGGATGTAAAAGGTTGAGAAAGCCCAAGTACCTTCTGATTTCTTTTTTGTGGCAGGGCCATGGGGCCTCTGTCTCTGCTTACTGACTGCTGTTAGTCCCAAACCCACTGATGCAGGCGCCCATCCCTGCTGAAACCTGCCAGCGAGCACTGCTGCTGTGTGCAAGGGAACAGAGCACATAGCTTTGCTGCCTTGGTTAGCCTCGCTCCAACTACGTGAACATTAGTACATGGCAGAAGCTGACTCTCAGCATCCTTGCACTTTTGTTTAATTCTTGTTTTTAAAATTTTTTCTTCCCCCCCCCCCCCCCCTTATTCCTTCTCCCTGAGCTCAGTGGCACGTGAGTCCTGAGCATGTGCATCTCTGCCCTGGGCAGATGGGGAGAAGGGGCAGGGAGAATATCTTATAAATCCAGTTCTGCTCTATTAAGATTCACTCTGGTATGACAATAGCTTTTTCTATTGAAATGCTTTGTGAAAGCCTTGCCTAATGATCTGTTAGCTGGGGAAAGGTTAAACTCCTGCAAGATTTTCTGTGTTTGATGAAGAAAAAACAGTGCAATTTTATCCAGAATTCAAAGTGAGTTTTAGCCAGCTGTTAATAATACTGCGATTCTTCATGTTCTCATTGCTCAGAGGTAATGTGGCCATCCCTAGTCGTGGCAGTAAAATATTTATAGCATTCTCTTTTGGCCCTGTTTGTACTTATGGAGGGCTGAACATCACTTGAGGTCTTCTAAATTTGCTTCTTTTTGTGCTTTAGCCACCCATGACAGCACTCTTCTCATCTAACTGCAGCCATCTGCAACAGAGACGTCCAGTTTAAGGTGGTCATCTCAGGAGGGGTCAGACATGCCCTTTAACCACTAATAGTTGGGCATCTTGTGCAAACTGGTCATCAAGGCTCTGCTAGAGTCACTGGAGAGACTGGTGCTTCCAGGTTCACACTATGCCAAGACAGCTGCCAAGGATGAAGGAGATAAGTGGATTTGATACCTGACACTCTTGATACCAAGAGTGCCTGTATTAACAATCGGATTTGATGGAGAGGTGGGTTTATTAGTAGTTTTCTGCTTTGTGGCCTCTTTGCAGTCTGCAGGTAGGTTTGTGTGCTGGGAGACCACTGGGAACGTGCAGGAGCAACCCTCAGACATCTGTGTGTTTCTCCTAGCTCTCTCCCCTGATCACTGAGGTTTCCAGCTTGGAAAGTCATGGCAGAACATGAAATACACGTGGCATCTCTGTGTCCAGGCGCACGGAAACAAAATAAGTGTCATGGGGAAAATAAAATTTCACAGTGGCAGGCCCTGCACTGGGATTAACAGACGGCTTGTTTCCTCCGGTGGATGCATGGAAAATCAATTCCCAGACCTCTGCAGAGGCTCCTAAACATGAACCAAATCCCCTCCTGTAATACTTAAGAACTACAACTGTTTTGTGCCAGCAAAAAGGTTTCATTTCTAGCAGGGGAACTGCAGGTAACACCCTTTTGCTATCTTCATGTTGTCATTTAGGTGTCTATCTTATCCTCTTTATAGGAGTCTCATCTCAAGTGCAGCTTTTTGCCTGGAGGTCTGAAGTAATTGAGTATTAAGTAACTGTATCTGTCTCTAATTCACTAAACATCCAGAAAAACAGCTAATGTGCCTGAACCAGTGGGATGAATACATTAGATTAATCTAATTCAGCTACTTTTCACTCAAACAACCAGTAGCGTTTAGAAAAAGGTTGTGAAAGGGATTAGGAATTTCTTTTCCACATTTTCCCTTTCTTTTCCTTTCCATGACTTTGCTGCATTCCATTAAATGTTAGCTATTCAGTCAGCTGAATAACAAAAGTAAAACATTACTTTTAAAATAAGTTTATTCTTCTCAGACCTCAGAGCTGGATCCATATTCACAGAGGCTTTCAGTGACCAGGAAAGGCAACAAAATAAATGCAGACATACAGGCTGTGAGGAATTTATCCTGACCGGGGCGAGCAGCTCCCGGCTGTCACCATCTCACTTGCACCTTGGTCAGGCAGTGCAGGTACAGGGAGTCTTGGAGCATCACCCCTGGGCTTAGAGCAACTCCCTGAGCATACAGTCACCTCCTCTTATCCCTTCATCTGCCTTGGCCATGGTGGTGCATGCTATCACCTTAGTACCATGGCAAGTCCGATGTATGTATCCTCCACTCCTATATACCCTTTTTCACTGTAAATGTGTAAAAAGACCCAGAGCAGGCTGCCTAGACCCTTCAGTTTAACAGCAAATTACTGGTAGCTGCTCTCACTGTGCGTATTTCTTACCGCAGTTCAGTCTAGATCAGGGTTACCTCACTTTCTGGAGAGACGATCATGTGCAGTCCTGTCAAAAGCCTTAAAAACCATCAAGGTATAAGACCTAAATGGCTGCTTTGCTGCCCGCAAGCCCTGCTCTCCTGTCAGTAGTTTGCTTCAGCGTGATTTGTTCTTGACACATTCCTGTGGCTGTTGATCATCTCCTTATATTTTGTAAGTGCTGACAAGCAGCTTGATTATTTGTCCAAGTATTTTTCTGGGACCTGAAGCCGGTCTGCCTACTCCGTAAATCCCCAGCGCCTCCTTCCCCTCTTCTGAAAGCGGAGCCCTCAGTCTGCCCTCCCCAGCCCCCTGGAACCTCCCCATCCCTGGTGGCTCCTCAAAGTTAAGTGGTTGCATCTCTGAGGCTGCTTCAGGAAGCTCGCCGAGTGTCCTGGGATGCAGTTCAACAGGCAGGGATGATTGAAAACACCACAGTTATCTAATTACTCTCTCACCAAATCTCCTTGCTGTCGCGTGAGTTCGTATCCCGCTAACACTGGCATTAACTTCGTCAGGCATTTGATCGCTTTTGAGTTTTTAGGCAAGATTGAAACAAAAAAAGGCATTAAGCGTTTTGGCTCTCCCAGCAGCGCCCTGTGTTAATGTCACCCCTCCCTGAATAGTGGGTCAGCTCTTTTTTTGGTCTCTCCTGCTGCTGCTGGCTGGTGCCCCACTGCTCATCAAGGCTACAGTACAGCAGGGACAATGCCAGCTGGGGAGTTTTGGGGCCAGCAGGTACGACATGAATCCTGCAAAGATGCCAGCATCCCAGGAGGGCCACCCCAGCAGCAGGGCTTGGCCAGGCTGTCACCAGGCAGGGAGCCCTCCTTTCTCCCCAGGCTCAAGGGGTGGCACGAAGCTCCTCTCTCTGTGTGCAGAGCAGAGGTTAGCCAGGTGCGTGGTACACACCTTGGGGGCTCTACTTGATTATTGCTGGGGCTTGGTTACTGCACAGGGGGCTGCGGGAGCTGAATGCAGGCTGTGGTGGCGTGTGGGAGAGGTGGCCGTGAACTGGCAGCCCTGGGCAGTGATTTCCTCCTCTGCTCCCCAGGTACGGCAGGGATCTGCTCTGAAAGAGATGCAAGGCAGGATAAGCACAGGAAAGGCTGAACTTTCCTTGCCAAGAACAAATGAAAAGAGATGTTATAAAGTCACTTGTCTCCGGTAACATGGCCCCTAGCTCTGACACGGTGGTGGAGGGCATCCAAGTTTCTTGCTGGAAGGAGATGAGCCCACACCTGGTATCCTATCCTGGTTTCAAAGGTCAGGTGCATTTCTGTGGTTACAGATGTCACAGGCATGGCATTTGACCCTGGCTCATCCTACACAGAAGGCAAGGTCTGATGGACAGCAGGATCATTTGAACCTCCCTGGAACTAGCTTTCATTTGAATTACAAACTGTTTTTTTGTTTCTTCCCAGCCAGGTCTCTAGACAAACTCTATAACTTTGCTGACTGCTCTGGCCTTCACCTGATCTTTGCACTGAATGCTTTGCGCCGAAATCCCAACAACTCCTGGAACAGCTCCAATGCCCTCAGCCTGCTGAAGTACAGTGCCAGCAAAAAGTACAACATCTCCTGGGAGCTGGGCAACGGTGAGTGTGGGAACAGGAGAGCCCCGGGAATGGAGCTTGCTGTAGCAGAAAGGTATTCCCTTTTGGAAGAAGATATTTGCAGATCCCAGGATGCTTTGCCAATGTAGTTTCAGAGGGAATTAAAGGCCCCTGCTATAAGGCAGCACCATCTCAAAGATGGACCTGGCATGTGTTAGCACCTTAGCTGGATGTTTCCATCAGCTGGTATTAAGCACATGAAATGTTTCTGCCCTGGCTGCTGGGCACAGCCAGCCCTGGGGTGGCCAGAGCAGCAGCTGCATGGACTTGTATGGTGGCTGCCGTGCCAGGGGAAGTGGGGGGGAGCCTAAGGGGACAGGAGCATGACACCAAGGTGCAGGTCCTTCACCCAGCACACAGCAAAAGGGGTACGGGAGGAGATATGGCACAGAAGAGCAAGTGATGGCCCTCATCCACTTCTCAGAGGCTCCTTCTGCTGCTCCACAGAGCAGGCAGGCAGCTCTGCAGAGCTCAGGCTGTGCGACAGCGCGAGCTGTGTATCTCTCCGGAAGCGCGGATGAAGGAGCAGAGCTGGCAAGCCTTGCTTGTCTATTTTTATTTTCCCAGAACCCAATAACTATCGGACACTGATTGGCCGCTCGGTGAACGGCAGCCAGCTGGGGAAGGACTACATCCAGCTGAGAAGCCTGCTGCAGCTTATCCGCACTTATTCCAGAGCAAACCTCTACGGGCCGAACATTGGGAGGCCCAGAAAGAACGTCATCACTCTCCTGGAAGGGTAAGTGATGTTGCTTTGATCAAGAAGAGATCAGAAACCCCTCCTCAGACTGATGCCCTTTGCAGCAGGTAGACTTGCTCTTTGGCTTCCCGATGTCCAACAGCTGCCAGGACAGCGAGGCTCTGTGTGGCTCAGCCACTGCAGTACCGGGGGCTTGGGGACATGGTCATCTGTGCTGCTAAACTTCTGCAGAAGTTCCAGGTGGAATTTTGGGCTGGGCTGATCAACACTTTCCCAAGCGTTCCCAGCGTTTCCCAATTATAGGCAGACTGACGTGCCCACATTTTTGGGATGTGAAGATAACACGGTGGTGTGGATGCAGGCTCCTGCATGCCTGTGGGCTGCAGGGCCGGGAGGTGGGTCCTGGCACCAATTACCAGTGTAAACGTTGCCTCAAAGTCCTCCTGGACAAATTGCTTTGCTCTTCCCATTTGGTGACTTCTCCCTGTGCTTTCTCCATCTGTGCAGAGGAAGAACCTGTAGCAACTTTCTTCACCGGCCAAGCCCTCTGCTCCCTCCTAGGAGAACTGGCATGTCTCTAGTTTGGGGAGGCCAGAGGTGGAGAAGGAATGGTGACAGTGAGGGGCGCAGACACCTGGAGGTGACATTGGACAGCTACAGGAACCAGGGAGGTGTGGGAGCCTGCTGGCAGCAGGAATTGGGACTGTGCTGCTCCAGGACTGTGCAGCAGAGGGGAAATTCCCTGTAGGACTGTAAACAGAAACTCCAGTGCAGAGGGCTGGGCAGGGGGAGGTGTGGAAGGGACTCTGCTGGGAGCAAAGCTGGGTCTAGCATTCATTAACATCTGCATGAATGATCTGGCAGAAACAATAAACAGCACACTGATGCAGTCCCCGGCGAGGCGGGGAGGGAGCCAGGGCCAGATTCTCAGCTCTGCTGCAGCAGCACAAAGAGACCATAAAGCTGGTTGAACCAGCTGCGACGCCAGCATCCCTCCCACTGACGAAAGTGGGGAAGCAGCCCCTGCTCCCACCCCATGGCTGCTGCCGACGTCGTGTGAGCGCATCGCTTGCCGGAGCCCCCACGTTCGGTATGGCGCGGTGAAAGTGGCGCAGGGGGAGTTACAAGATGTTGTAGTAGCCTTGATCAGCAGGAAATCTATTAGCGCCAGGAGGAGCGGGCTGAGTAAGAAAAACAACAGGGATGAGAGCCAAGAAGCTCTTAGAGAAAGGGAAGTCCTACTGCTGCGTTTGCCCTTCGTGCACCGCAGCCGAGTCCCAGGGAAGAGGGGTCGGAAGAGCCGAGTCGCACGGCCAGGGTGGTCTGGCGGCTCTGCGTTGCTGGAGCTGCGCTTTGATTGACGGCAACCTCGGGAGTGAGGCTGTAGCGTACAATCTGATGGAGAGGATGGCAGAAACACCATCTTGAATGAAGAGGAAGGTAGGTAAGAGCTAGGGTTTGAACAGCCCTGGTGACGGGATGGTGGGGGCTCTCCAGCCCCCCACACTGGTCTGAAAGAGCTGTAACGAGCATGCCTGCTCTCCAAGCTATATGCTGTTTCTCTGCTGCCATCCCCACCTGCCAGGGTGACCCTGGTCCGCAGGCACTCAAAGTCATTTCTCTCTCCCATGGAGAAACCTTGTGTCCTGCACTCCAAACCCTGGTGTCTGCAGCTCATGGCGAGCAGCACGTGCCTGCACGGCCTTACAGCCCATGGGGTCCTGTGAGAAAAGGGCTGTTTGTCTTTCCACATAAAGACCCCATTATTACCAGACAGGGCGTAAAGAAGAGGAACAAGTCTGATTACACAATGACAAAGAGCTAAATGCTCATTTGCAGTATTTGGAAATGGAGTTGCAAAAGGACAAACAAATAAACCTCAATGCCTAAGCTGCTTGACAGTGTGAGCTTTATTCCCAGCAGCTCCCTGAGGTCTCTTCAGTACTCGTAGTTAGCGCTACTGAGAGCTCTGCCTTCTGCAGGAGCATTGCAGAACTGGTCAATGGGATGTGGCTCAGAGTGTGCCTGGGGCTGTCGCAGCCAGGACATGCCTCTCGGGATCCTGAATGAGCCCCACACAGTCAGCAAGCAGGAGAGAGGAGAAGGAGTTTAGGGAGGTGCTCTCAGTGGCAAGCCTGCTGTCTGCCATGCTGGACCACCATGAGTGGTCTATGTAGCGCTCACAGTTGGATGAAGGTTCCAGAGTGAGTAAAGCGTGTGCAGTTAATAGTCCTGATGATGCAAAATCTGCAAAGTTTTTCTCTTATTTTAATAAACATGAAGAACAGCAGAAGTCAACCAGGTAGGAAGAGATATGCCAAGTGGGAGATAATGACTCAAGTGTTAAGTAAGGCTAGAGGGGAGAGATGAGACACCCCACAGCAGAAGACAGGATGGGTGGATTAGTCTGCCAGGTAAGCAGTGCCCTGTTACACAAAGTGAGGAAGTGGGGTTTGGTGGGGAAAATCATGGAAATGAGCTGAAGTGGGAGATGAGAGCTCAGAGATGCCCAGGGAAAGCTTCTAGACTTACTTGAGGTCCTGAAACACTCAGGGAAAAGTCTCATTGTGAAGTATTACCTAAAATTACATTTTCCTGTTGCACGCTCTGCGTTCCAAACATTGTAGTCTATTGTTTAACTGTTATCTCAGGCAACCAAGCTAAACTTATTCTTTTTGTTTAAACCTTGTCCTGCAGTAATGGCAGTATCAACGTGAATTGGGCATTGCTCTCTGCCGTGCACCAGGCTCTGTCTGTCTCAATGGTGGGAGGTGGACACCTCCAGGGCTGTTCTGACCCAATCCTAGGGCCTGTCCTCCAGGACAGGGTGGGACTGAACCCCTCCTGGGGTGCCACTTTTCTCTGGGGTCTCCTAGACAGGCTAGATGATGAGCACAGATCAGGCGCCTGAAGGTTTGCAGCACATAGGGGCGTGCGCACGCTGTCCCGCTGCAAAGGCTGCCCTTAGGCAGGTGACAGTGAGCTGTGCTGGGTGAAACCTATGTGCTTTCTGATGATGTAGGTAGGCTATGGTGAGGGGAGGAGACCCCTGCCTGCAATGCAGCAGCACGGGCTTTGCACACCCATCACTGCTGAGTTATTGCTCCTGAGCTCTTGCACCACCCTGCCTGGTGCAACGGCTCAGAGCAGCCACAGCGCCCATCAGTGCGTCTCTGGGCTGGCAAGTAAGGACGGGCTCTGCAGTGATGGAGCATTGCTCTGATGGCTGGGGCGTGCTGTGCGGGAGGCTAGAAATGGTGTCTTGTGAATGCACAGGTGCAAGAGGGAATTTCTCCAGACACAACCAACAGTTGAGTTTGATGAGGTGTTAATTAGACTATTCATGCAGCCTGAGCTGTTGGAGAGCAGACCACGTTAGCTACCTACTGCGTCTGCCGGGTACAGGAATCCCAGAACTGCTCAGAATTTGCTTAGGGAAAAAAATTGTGGGATTCTAAGGAATTAACGTAGATTTTAACAGCAGATCAGGAATCAGACACAAAGGTTAATGCATGGCTGAATCACACATTCAATGCTGGAAGAGAAAAAACATGAGGGATAGCTATTAGGAAGAAGAGATGCTAACACATGTTACAGCACAGAACATTTGGTACAAAACTTAGGCCGGCATGTCTGGGCAGATTTGGCTAGGGGCTCTCATGTCCTGTTGTTCCTCAGCTGATGTAGTCTAGTTTTTGCCACTGGACACTCACAAGTGTTGGGAAGTTACCTCCACCTCCTTGGGAGCTGCAGTGCCATGAGGACAAGCACCGGCAGGCACTTGTGTCCACACTAGGCCGGCTGTTGTAGATGCTCTGGTTGTTTTGGGTCCTGAGCCTGCTGAAGTCACCAGAGAAGTGAAAATCTTCCTTGTCTGGAGCTACAGCCTTTCCCTACCTCCTCATCCCCCAGCTCTCACAGCCACCAGACCTGCTGCATCCTTGGCTTTCTGTCTGCCTTCTTTCCAGCCTCCTTGGCCCCTCTTTGCTACTGCTGTCACCATTGCACATCCACCCTCTTGTCAAGAGCCACAGCACCTCTGGCCAGGTGGCAGCAGCAGGCAAGAAAGTTCCCACATGTCAGTCCTCACCTCGCAAGGCACAAGAGTTTCTCATCCTTCATGATTTTACTGCCTCTTACTCCTGGTTTGTAGTTCCTGTGGAGCGTTAACCACCCGTCTGGGTCACTTTGGCTCCTTTTGGTGACTATGTCATTCCACAGTGCTCTGAAAGGAGCCCATAAATGCGAGGAAGCACATCTGTCACTGGTGATGAAGTCCTTCCTCCCTGCCAGCTATGGACGTGGCAGGGTCGGGAGCGGACATGGAGGAGATGTCTTGATTATCTGTGGACAGCCCAGGTAAGGGTCAGGTTAAAAACTGTCCCAATCCTCAGCCCTCCTCCCTGCATCCACAAATCAACCCCAAGCCCAGGTTCTGGTGTTGGTGCTTACGTGGTAGAGAGAGGCGTTAGCTTCTAAGTCATGAAATGGCACAGGCTGTACACTTAGGGACCAACAAAACCAGAGGCCAAAGCAAAATCAAGGTGCTAAAAATGGAAGAGTCTTTGGTAGTATTTTTATGATGACTGCCCGTGCCTTGTGTCCGTGCCGTCACAAGGGCGAAGAGGGCTGTGACTGTCAGAGCAGGTCAGCACACATCCGTCAGTCCAGGCATTGCTTTTTATCTGTGACTTGTTCTGGAGTAGCAGCCAAAGACAGTGTATGGACAGAGCTTGTTTGTTTAAATTCAAGTAGGGAAGAAAAACAAGGAGAGCCTGGAGTAGGCGGTATCTGGCAGAGGGAAAGACTCTGGGTGGGTTTCAGGAATATATGTAGGTCTTTGTCCTGTCCTTGACAAGGACTCCTGCCCTGTTTGACACAGGGGACTTGCAAACACTGCATTTTTTAGAAGCTCTGTTTTGGCTGTTTGACTTTCTTTAAAAAGTACATCCTTGCTGTATTAGTGATGCTGCAGAGGCGAGCGTGTCTCAGTCAGCAGAGCCAGAAGCTGCACCCTTATGCAAGCTACCACAAGGCTGGTGCCACAGACTGTACCAGGACACTGAATAGGTCCAGAGCAAGAATTTTGTGAAAAAAAAATCAAGCCACAAGACAAGCAACATTAAACTAATGATACAAAGGGAGGAGGAGGTCACTGCAGCATGAACTCAAGCTCTGGTAGCATTGAACTTATGAGTGAATCCGTTCATAAATACATTGAAATGAGGTGTGAAGGATGTAATGAGGCATGTTGCAGTTGGTTATATAGCAGGGTCAAGGATCTGAGATATAAGCAAAGGCTTTAACTATTGCTCTTTCAGGAGGAAAGGGTTAAGACAGTTGTTGTTGCTGAAACTTGATCTGGATGGCTGGAATGCCAAAATCACAGTCACCTGTACAGGAAGAACAAAATGGGTAAGAAAAGACATGGGTGAGATTATGCCACTGTATAAGTACACAGTGTACCTTCATTCTGATTGCTATCTACAGTCTTAGTCATTTTATCTCAGAGAAGATGTAATAGAACCAGGAGGGTTACAGGGAGAGGAGCTGAGGATGTGTGGAGGTATATGTCTTCATGTGAGAAGAGATTATATAGGCTGTGCCTTTTCAGCTCAGAAGACAGACAGCTCAGAGGGAGCGTTATTGAGGCCCATAAGCCTGTGAATGGCGTGGTTTTTCCACAGTGCAGAAAGTAGTTTGGAAGGAAGCTTTGGAAAGAAGGAGGAAGATTTTTCACATGGTATGCAATGGCATTGTAGAAGTCATTGTCACAGGGTATTGTGGAGGCCAGAGGTGTGTGTTCAGAAAGGGACTGGACAAATCAATGGTGGGAAAAAGCATCAGTGGTAATGCAACATCGTGGTCCACATGCAACCTCCGGAGTCCCCTGAGTGCAGATTACCAAGGCTGGGTGGGGCAGCCTGGGACATAAAGACCTCTTTGCTAGAAGGCTTGTGCAGTTCTACAGTGGATCAGGTTGGTTGAAGAAAAGTGATGCTGAGCAGATAGAGAATACAATATAGCAGCAGAATTATCTGTAGTCCCCACGAGACTCTGCTCCCCAGAGTGAAATCCATGTCTGAAATCTGGCACTGCAGGTCAAAGTCTTTGCAGCTGGTGGCATGAGTTGGGTCTAGTACCTGTCTCTGCTGCTGCAGGTATTTGACTGTGCTATTGGAACCTGAAGAAGTTAGTAAGTGAAGCCTGTGCCCGAGTCCCCCTCACCAACCAATTCAGACACAAGGTAAAGCTATTTCTACCCATCACTGTTGGCTCAAAGGGCAGATATTTGCCACCCAGCTCTAGGGATCCACCACGGCACCACAGGCAGGCCAGTGTTGTTCCTACATTTGGGGCTTGGGGGGGTCAGTTTGTGAAGTCCAGCACCCAGGAGTCAGACGATGATGCTAAACCACCTGGGAGCCTGTGCAGTGGTAACTTGTCTCCTTGTGCAGCTGCATTCTTTGTTACAGGGTCACTTTTTAAAATTATTTAAAGGATGACAATCTGCAATTGCCTGCATGGGAAAGAGATTTCCAAATGCAGATAGCTCTTTAATGTATCAGGAACAAGCCTAGGAAGTTCCAGTGGCTGGAACCTGGAGCAAGACACATTCAGATGAGAAATAACATACTAGGAGGCTAATTAACCATGGGAGCAATTTGCTTAAGGTTGGACTAGGTGCTCCATGACTGGCAAGTATTGAATCAGCACAGGAGATCTATTTCAGAGATGTGCCCACACTCAAGTGAAAGTTGCTGTCCTGGGAGATGTGGCTATGGGAGATGCTCTGGGAGAGGTCAGATTTGAGCCATGGTTTCACAATATAGAGTTTTGGTGTCAATACCATCTTGTGGTGTTGCAGCCCCCCTGCCCCACTCTCCCACAGCTCATTCCTGACCTGTGAGGTGCTGTCCCACCTTGTGCCAGTGTTACCATTTCTGGGACAGAGCTGTGAACTGTTTGGGTGACTGAGCAATGTTAAATTACATTTTTCTCAGTGCTTAATTAAAAACAAGCTTGAGCCTCAGTTCTAGCTCAATGGAGGGCCTCACAAGTAGTAATGCTGGCACGGGATGCTGGCACACAGGCCGCTGCAAGGGTAAGGGGATGGACATATCCGAGCTCAGTGTCTTTGTCTCAATCCTCACATCACATATCACAAACTCCCTGCCTGAGGCTCCTGTTCCTCCACGCACCTCTGACATGTTCTGCTTTCTCCCCTAGAGAAGCTGCCCCAGCAGATTTTGAGGACTTTTACATTTGCCCAGGTTTCTGATATGTGGAGGTCCAGCCAGAGATACTGCACAGGCTTGCCCTGGGGCTGCCACCCACCTGAATTACGGGGCATCGCTACAGTAGTCGCCCACATTGCCTGCACAGCACGAACTGAGCTTGTCCCACTGCTTCTGGGGGGGATTTACTGCACATGCGCTGCGCAGTCAATTGGTGCTCACAGAGAAAGCCCAATGTGTAGGAAAATGGCAGATTTACTGCGCCGGTCCAGCCCATCTGTGCAGCACATGTGCAGGGATCTGAGCCCTCCCGGAAGCGTCTCGTTTGCTCTGCCTGGGCCACGCTGCACACATGGACATCGCGCAGCCCGGGAAATCCCAGATAAAAATGTGCCAGCGCTGGTCATTTGGACTGTATGGATCTTCACTGGCCTCAAAATCCACGGTCTGAGCAGCACAGGTGTACAGGAATAAAAGGATTAGTAACATCTGTATTCCTAAACCAAAGATATTCAGATACCTGTGCATCACTGCATCTCCACCTGCCCTGGGCTTTCATCTCTTGCTCGTGCAGTACCACTTGTTGGCTGTTGAGCTGCTCTAGGCTCCCTTTGGAGGGTAGAGACCATTGCCCAAGTCATCTGGTTTGCTCCAGTCACAACTCCATCATTAAGGCAGGACTTGAAGTTTTACCGGGAACTTTTGAACTTCATCCTGCAAAAATCTGAATAAAAGGAAAATAAATTAAAAAAAAAAAAAAAAAAAGAAAGAAAGAAAAACAGCCATGGAAAACAAAATTTGAGCTAGATATGTATCTTTTATGGTAAAATTTGAAAATGAACAAAACTAACCCATTTATTTCACTCTTATGGAGACAGAAGAGGAACACTAAGAAAACCAAGGCCTTTTCTGTCCTGCTTTTTGTCTGCACTGCACTGCCTGAGTGTGCCTGTGTCCCAGAACAAAATTTTCTCAGGAGCTTTTTAACAACAGGCCAATGGGCTTCCTAGAGTTGTGGGAGATGGGACAGATGGATGTCCTGCTTCTGCTGCTCCAGAGATGCTGGAGGTTATACCAAGGGTTTGCTTTGCTTTTCAGTCCCTGCTCGAAGACCTCTGTAGTGGGTGTGTTTGCAGCAGGGCTGTAGGCACCGTGGAATTGGCAAGGAAAACTGGAGAGCTTCATCCTCTGAGCTTTGTCTGCTCATGGTTTTGGACTGTGAGTGGAGAGTGCCAAGCTAAGCCTGAAGAGGTGATTTAGTAAAGTTCAGTATGGCTTATTTTGTGGCCAGAACATAAAGCATTTGAGGGTAAAAAGCAAGCAGGGCTAATCTTCAAACCCAGTTGCAATATATTGATCTTCAAACTCGATATAGATTGTGTTCATAATTTCAGTTTAGAGTTCATTAGTGCACTCTTATACACTTCATGCATTACATCTTAGGCAGCAGTCCCTGTACTGAGCATTTAAAACCTGGGAGTCAGGTTTCTTGATCCTTTTGGCATATTTCTGCACGTTTAGTTTTGTAGAACAGCAGCCTCTCTGTAGCAATATTTGCAAAATCCCCTTTTTGCCAGATGACTGGTGTGAGTTGCGGGCAGCTCGCACCTCTCCCTCTGACTGCACTGGGGCTGGTCCAGCTGGTCTCCTCTCCCTGCTCAGCTGGGGAGGAACTGTCCCCAAACCATCGCCCTGGCACTGGTCTCCTGGGCCTGACCCTCAAGAGAGATGTAAAAGCATTTCTGAAAGGCGAGCCTGGGAACTGAAGCTCACAGCACTGCTAGGCAGCAGAATCAGGGATGCATCAGTGCTACGGAGTTTTACAGCACGTTATTGTTTTTCCATTTCTAATTGTATCTCTTCCCTCTCTGTCTGCAGGGATTTATTACTGCTGCCTTTGCCAGTGTCCTCTTATGCTTCACAGGGTCCAGCTGCCCTTTTGTCCCAGTCTATAATTGACCATCGTCATTAATTTAAAGTCAGAATGATTGTTTCCGAGCTATATTTAGCCTGAAGCTTGCTGCTCTTGTTTCAGAGCTGATTAGAGGCTCGTGTGCTGGAAAGCTTGCTGCTCATCCCTGCCATGATAGCTAGTCTGATAAAAGGTCTCCTCTCTCCTCACAAACCTTCCCTTTCCTTCCCCACCCTCAGTCATGGGGCTGTCGTGGGGGAGTCAGGGTCGCAGGACTTGGTGCCACTCATCCCTGTGTCCCGTGGTGGAGTCAGGAGAGCTGTGTGACTCCTGTTGTGTTCCCGGGATCCCTGTGCATCAAGAGCAGCCAGAGACAATATAGCATTGGTTTCTTTCTCATCACATTCACTTGCTCAAGCCAATGTCACCTGTCATGTACAGACGTTATCACTTCCCAAATGCATCAGCTACACAGTACATGTTACGCTACTGAACAGAAAAGCGTCCCTGTCTGGTTTGTGTGTGCCTTTATGTGTTTTCATATCTGTGGCCCTAAGCATAAGACTATAGTAACTCCTTGGGCTTCCTTATGGGAGCCGCAGTTTCCCAAGGTGCAGTTTGGATTGCTGCATCAGGGAGCCAGGGAGGGAACCTCTTGGAAGGCAGCAAGCCTGTGCTAGAGGCTGCTGCTGTGGTGGTTGCATATGGTCGCCAAGATTAGGAATTGCTTTGGTTTTGGCATCAGCAGTGTAAGCAGATACACCTGTGTAGCCTCAAGTCTGACTCAAAGAGGAGCTGTCTGGAAGAGATGTATTTTCTTTAAGATAGTTGGGTCACAAGCCATCAGGAGACTAATACATATATTTAACTCACTGTAACCTTGCGCATGGAAATGCTGTCGTTAGTCATAGGAATCAGACAAACCAAAAGTGCACCCAGGTCCCCATCAGTTTGCTAACAGCCAATGCCAAAGAAAGAGCATCAAAAAAAGGGAAACACATAGCAGTATTTGTCCAGCCTTTCCTCCCATACTCCAATGTTCAGGGGCTTCCTGAGCTGGAGGTGGCATCTTTGCATCTAATAGCTTTGCTGGTTTTTATTTCCGTTTTCTTCCATTTTTGCAGTCCTTGCGTGAATTCAGGAAAGGAGTTCTTCAGCTTAAATACATGTGGGGTGAAGAAGTGTGTCCTTCTGAGATGGGCATTTGAAATTTTTTCTTTAATTGCTATTGAGAGTTGTTGCAGTCATAGAACTAAGTACATACCCCACAATCTTGTTCCTGAAATGCTGTTGTGCTCTGAAAACTCTCCCTACCTGCCTCAAAATGATGCTCGGAGCTCTGCTGCCAGTTGGGCTTCACTCCGTTATTCTCAGCTGTGCTTGCTACAAGCATTTGTATTATGTATAATTTATTCCTTCCATTTGAGAATGCAAAGGTTTCATTAGAAAGGGTCTGTGAGTGTCGTGACCGCCTTTGGTATCCCGTGAGGTAGGATGGGCATCGGTTGTTTTAGGATTTCCCCTGTGACAACATTGGGATTATATGGTTTCTTCCTCTGTTTCCTATAGGTTCATGAAAGTGGCTGGCAGCACGGTGGATGCTGTTACCTGGCAACAGTAGGTATTCACCATTCCTTCTACTTTCCAACACTAATTGCAGTGATCAGACGACGCTGGGAGCAGAGCTGATGTGCTCTCTGGGTGTGAAAGGGGGCAGACATGTGACAGCCACCTCCTCTGTCCTCCTGCTGTATTTAAATAGGTGAAAGAGCCTCTGCCCCTCCTTCTGGAGCCTCTCGAACAAATACAGGAGGGGATGTATTAACCTTTACCACTGCAGCTGAGACAGAGGCTAAAAATACCACTGCCTGCATGCCTGGCCTGCCTGATTGCTGGAAACAAAGCCCTGTGCTGGACCGCTGAGTCCCTGGAGGCAGCTGGGAGGACAGGTAGCTCCAGTGGTGGCCAGGGTGGGGATGACAGGGAAGAAAAAGCCACGTGTGACAGATGTATGGGACTATCTGAAAGCCCTTTTCCTTTCACCCCAGTCACTGTTTCCCCACAAACTCTGGCCTGAAGCTAAACTGGTTTGGCCCAGAGGAGGGAGAGGCAGCTTAGTCTATGCATTGGTAAATGCATAACGTCCTGGTCCCCGCTCCGTTTTGTAAGGGTCTCAGATGTCCGTAGACATGCTGCTGCCCTCCACTGCAGTTGGAGCTCTAGGAGCTCATGTCGATGGAAAGGGGGTGAACATCCAAGATCCAGGCCCAGCTGGGGCTGCCAGAGAGATGCTAATACCTGATTTTCTTTGTGGTTCCTGCATGTGCTGCAGTTCAGAAAAACAAAGCAAGCTCTGAGCTGTAGCACTGAGTGTGACAAGCACCAAGTGGAGTGAAAGGTTTTCATTTTCGGGGGAAAATCCATAAACACCTTTTTCCTCTTCCTATTTCCAACTGCCCCAGTTTGCACACTGTGACCAGAGGTAAGGTCCAGAGCAGGCTGTGGCTCTCTGTACTGGGAGTGCAAATACCAGTGCAAAGGTGAGGCAGTGTGCAAGCACAGTGGCGACCACCAAAATTGATAGAAAAAGGGTTTGTGGGGCAGGCAGGACTCTCTCCTGCCACAGAAAGGACACATTTCAGAGACAGGCATTCACTGGAGCAAAAAGCATGGTGATACCCCCCTGTTCCCAGAAAAAGTGGATTAGTTCTGACCCTGGGTTGAACTTCCCACGTGGGGCACTGGCCTTGAGCACGGGAGCCAGGGGCTCAGGTCCAAGGTGGGCTTGTGTGTGCTGCTCACAGGGCTTGTTCCCCAAGTTGGTCCTTCACAGCGACCCTTCATGGGGTGCTCAGGTTGCTTTGCTGAAGTGTAGCAGTGTGGTTTGTAAAGCCCACATTGAGACCTGCTCTTAAAAAGAGCTCAGTGGGTTTTAAGACATGAGGTTTTCTTGCAAGTGTATCCACACTCTCTCTCACAGTCTCTGTGTTGGTGTGTTAACCTTGAAGTCTCCTGCAGAAGCAACTGTTGGCATCTTGGAGTGGTTTATAGCACCAGGCATGACCAGCATCCAGCAAAGTCCCATTCCTCCCAGAGCTTAGCTTGCCTCGCTGTGCCACAGTGTTACTTGCTTGGGTGTTTGGGTCCTGGGGCTTCCCTGCCAGGCAGCAGCAGCAGCTTGCTGCGATGGGGGCAGTGGGGTAGCAGAGCATTTGGAGTGGGATTTGTGTTACAGGCTCATGCTGTGCAATGATGATCTATGTCTCAGCTGGGAGTTCGCTTTTTATGATTACACGATGTGCTGATCACATTTACTTAGTCCAGGAATTTGCTTTCTGCAATGGGGCTTGATGACTGGGCCAAGCCCTTGGATGAGTCGAAGGAACAAACTTCCAGGCTTCAGATGTAGAGTTTCATCCTGGTGTGCAGGGAATCTGCCCACACGGCTGCTTTGAAACCTTTTCCTATAGGATCAGTGCAAAGTGCTTGGCAGCTCTGGTGCTGAGCAGCCGTGCTGAAGCAGCAACCTGCGGCAGGAGGGCTGGTGGAGCTCCCCGCCAGGGTCAGCAGAGCTGAGATGCTGCTCGCTGACCCATTTCCACTGCAGTGTAGGAGCTGCTTCTCCCCCAGCCCGGGTTTGCAGCTCTGGAGATTGCACCCACATGCATTTGCGAGGACTGGCAATGGCCACAGCTCCGAGCTGGGCTTCTGTACTGTTTATGAATAAATGTCAAAACAGTGTCTCATCCCTCTGCTCCAAACAGCAAAACAAAACAAAACAAGTTCCTTTGTATCCAAGACGAAAATTACTAGCAGGAAACTGAACTGCTGTCTAACTTCAAGTATGAATATTTCTGTTCCAAACCCTAACGTTCTCCCGGGATATTGGTTATAAATTTGTCAAATCTGTTATTCCTTTGAAAGGGCTGTGCTTGATCCAGAAAGGGAATTGAGAAGGGAATACATTGCAGGGATCCCTTTTCTCTGTGTGAAAGCAGAATATATCTGAAATATATCTGACAGAAAAGTGACACTGGTTGGAAATAAGCAGCTCGCCAGCCTTTCTGAGTATGGTTTCACTTACATATGTAACTCAGCGTGAGTGCCTCCCTCTTCAGAAGTAATGTGTTGCTGGAGAGAGATGTGTGAATGGCTTCAAAACACTCAGGGAATTTCCACTAAAGGAGGGTGTGGCAGGTGGGACTGACAGCGGCTCTGAGAGTTTTGGCTTTTCCCTGGTAATTTAGTTAGTTTGTTTTTTATGTTTGGTTGTGAGTAAATCCTCAGTTTACTGCAGACCCCCTCAGCCTTTGGATGAGGGTTTCCACTGCTCAGAAGCCTCCCCACAGCCATCTCTTTGCTCCATGCTGGCATCCTCACACATGGTGAAGATTCATCGCCTACTTAAACCTGCAGCTGTGCCCAGCTCCATCCCTGGGTGTGCTCTCTCAGTCTGTACAGCTGGTTTTCCATCCAAAGTCTTGTGTACAGCTCCAAGTTTGGCATATTTAACGGGCAAATCCTTATACAATGCTGCCTCTGAAGGACAAATCCCTATTACTTACAGGGAAAGTAAATGTTTGCATCTTTAAAGCCACTGGACATCTATCCCTCTGGCTCCTTGGAGAATGCCATGTTATCTTTCAAGATGGAAAGTCACTTGCCCTATGTAGCAAATCAGAGACGCCAGGCACACGGGCATGTGTGAGGTGCTGCTTAAAATGCTTTTGCTGGGCTTGGTTTGGGTGACATCTCTTCCAGCTTAGACATGTTGAGTGTGCAGGTGGAGATGCTCACGAGGCAGTAGCAGGGGGCAGATTTCCCAAAGGTGCCAGGGGAAAGTTCCCCAGTGTGCACATACACACCAAAGTATATACCAAGGGTATGTATTTGGGCTCGCATGAGCCTGCTGCGAGTGTTCAGAGCACAGTGTCTTCAGAGGTCATGCCTCTGAAGAAGGGTTGCATGAAGGAATCACTGGCCCATCTCCACTGGTAAATAAACCTGGTGAGGGCACGGCTTTGCCCACTGGCTTGCCGTCCTCTGCACTGTCTGAGGGAGGGCACAGTCCCTGGCAGCATCGTGGCCCTGGCCACCAGCATGGTCCCAGGTGATGCCAGGGCCTGGCTGGGGAGATGGCATGGGCAAGAGATGGCTCCCGCTGGCGAAACTGACAGAGGCACCTTGTCTGGGGGCAGAGAAAGGCATGGGTGTGAGTTGTGCCTTTAGGGCCAGAGAGCAGCCCCCAGTCATTCTTCTTTATCAATTATTAGTTGACAGGAGGTGGGCAGCACCTCTCCCCTGTGCCCACTGGTCATTACCTGTGGAGAGCAGGTCACATCCCACCTCTCCTCTCCGGGGGGAGCAGTGGGGCTGTCCTGTGTCCTGTGCTGCAGACAGGGGCTCTGCCCACTCCTTGGGAAGATGCTCAGGGATCAGGGCCGCCTCCATCTGCAGAGGTGTCTCAGTTTCACAGCTGTGGTGGCGGTGGGGTGTCACACTGATGGCAGGGATCTGCCCCCTCGACAGCCCTGGCAGGAGGGTGCCCTAATTCCTAGCAGACTCACCCCATAGCAGCAGGCAACAAAGTAGATCCGGAAATTCCTGAGCTTTGGGAAGTCGGCTTTAATGTAATTAACTGCAACAGAAGAAGAGGTCAGATAATAGGGGCAAAGGTTTCTCTTTAAAATGAAAGAGGAGGTAAATGAAACCAGCTGCCCAGGAGCCAGTGCACTGCCTTCATTAAACATGGGATGATGCTCATGGTCCCACACAGCGAATTGTGGATCTTTCCAGAAAACCATTTTAAAGGCAGCACAAGACCTGGAGGTGACAGGATAGAGTCATGTAGCCAGCCCCAGGTTCACATAAATGTCCTGGTGCCTGGCACTGTCCTCCTCTGGGAGGCACTGGGAAGCTCTGTGCATCCTGGCCTTGCAGCCTGCCCAAGAACAAGGGCATTTCTGACTGGCAGCTGTGCTCAGCCCTGCCTCAATACTGCTCCCAGCTCATGTCTTCGTGCCTCAAGTCGCATGCTGCAGTTCCAGCCAGGGATGGGGGCCAGGAATTGGGGTGGTGCATTTCCTAGCACTGGCACAAATCCCTGCCCAGCCCTTGGCCAAGTCCTCCCCCTGTGCCGTGCTCTGGTTTGGCCACCTCCAGAGTCATACAGTCACATCTCCCTTTGCAAAGTGCACTGATCCTATCCTGGGTTTCTAGGGCATATTCAAATGGGGTTTTTAGAAATGGGGTAATGCAAACAGAAGGGAGAGAACTGGCCTTGGCTTTGTGTAGTATAATAGGGCACCCAAACTGGCTGTACGTGGCCTCTCCTCTTGAGATGCATGACTCATCTAGGATTTAGTTGCTAGAGCCCTCTTTTCCTTGGCTGGCTCTTCTCATGTTCCTGCAGATTGTCTGTCTACAGAGATAGTGGCATCAAACTGGGGAACACGATAAATCAGCTCTGCATGTAATTGCCCGCATCTATTCTCTCCTGTATTATGAGAAATGGCATGGTCTGTGCCCACGGCGGGCATGCTGATATCTCCTAGGCTTTGAGGCCAACTCTGGTGCTGCATCATACCCAGAGCCCACTGGAAGATCTGCCAGCCTGTGCTGGAGACAAATAGCTTGTCCATGACCTACATGTCCTCTGCCTCTGCAGAGTTGTAGCTGCCAGAGACCCCTGTCCATGCTGGGGAGGGTCTGCCCGTTTGTCTCCTTTGGCACTCAGACCTCGCTGGCACCAGGAGAGGAGGACGTGGATGCTGCGGCCCCCGGGGCTGGCTCGGTCCGGCTGCCTGTGCACCGTGCTGCTGCCTAGGGAGGTACTTGTCAGTGCTGGAGCTCTCTGCAGCTGCTGCTGGCTTTTTTGGAGGTTGGAGAGTTGTGACTGTTCAGGGTTGTGTTTTTTTTTAAGTCAAGTGCACTGAGTCATTGTAAATATCAGCAAAGCTGCAGCCTTTGCTCCTGGGAATAATCCACGCCTAACGAGCGCTTCTCCTGCTTTAAAGGCCTGTCAGTTGTTTGCATTTTGCAGATTTCTATACTGCCTCTACTGACAGTTAAAGTTCTCAGAAGGAAGTGCCCTCATCTCAATGACAAAGCCTATAGCTGGAAACAGCTCACCCATTCCTGAGTAGTCTGGAACCAGAGAAGACCTCAGTGCCTCTCTCTTCCTCACAAGCCTTGTGCAACTGGTGCCATTTTCCCTCTTTCCCAGACTGGGGAGGTTGAAAGTACCTGCTGGAGTCCAACAGCTTTCCAGGCAGATTTGCAAGAGATCCTTGCCTACCTTACAGAAGCTTGTAATTGTCTTCACACTCTGCTTAAATACCCGAAGCTGAGGTGCTCCCCTCCTCGCTCCCCCATGAGACATGCTACCAACAGGATTTCCTGATACTGAAGCAGGTGGTTTTTTCATTTCATTCCTCTACCAGTCCCCATTTCTCTGGGTTGTTAATGCAGGTGTCAAAAAAATGGGACTGTGGCATTGTCCCAGGGCATTTCTCTTCCCTGCAGGGTCTCAGCTGTGCTCAGCACAGCAGCACCTTCCCAGGCTGCCCCCTCCACGCGGTCCCTGGGAGGGCACAGCCTCCTCTGGGGCTGCTCCTGGAGAGATGTTCCTCTCCCTTGGCAGCGGAGCTGTAAGGCAGAGCACACTTTGTGCTTGAAGGAGATGATGAGGATGTGCAAGCCTGCCTTTGCTCTCCGAAGGGTTTATTCTGGGCTCTGGGACCATATTGGCTTGCACAGACAAGCTGAACCCTGCCGAAAGCCTGCTGCGTTGGAGGGGCCATACGCAGGCTGAGTTCTCTCTAACTCCATCTTTTCCCCAGTCAGTGCAACCTTCTTTTTATGGCCTTTCAGCCAGTTTTCGGTCCAGGTGATGGGGTTTTTAGTCCACAGCAGTCTGAAAAAATCGTTTCTGTTTAGTTCTTAAGTGCTGTGCTAAAATCCAAACATCTGCCATCCCCAGAGTCCATTGCTTTGTAATTCTGTCTTAAAAAGTAATCTCTGTAAACCCCACCACTGCCTGCTGCTTACAGATCTGCTCTCCTCCCAGCAGCCAGTGGTTCGATAGTGTATAACTGATCAGAACGATTTTGAACACTTCCTAAGTCCCCCCCCGGAGATAATCTCTGCCCTTAGCACCTTCCAGTTGCCACGGACATACAGAAATGCCTCTTTCCTCCTTCCCTGGGTTACACAACATTGGAGCGAAATTGGGGGGTGACTGGCATGATCTTGTGCTTTGCTGGGGACACAGCTGGGACTGCATGGCTGGGGGAGGGTTGACAGAGGAGGTTCTTGTTTAATACATTTGCAAGTTGAGCCTGTAAAGCATTTCTGTTCTGGGACAGTTAGTGCTGGTGGTGTTCCCCCTTCACCACAGCCCTGCACAGCTCCAAGTGCATTTACTCTGTTACCTGGGTATTGACTTGGAGCAGTGAGACACAAAAATCCTCTCTGAGCACTCGTGCATGTTGCACGTGTGCCGGGTGCTCTGGCTGAGGATGAGTTAGTCCACGGCATCCTTTGGGGATGCTCCTGCATTCCAGCACCCAAGTGAAGCAGCCACTACGGCTGCTACAGCTGCTCGCTGGTGCGGATGAGATGCCTGTTATGGAGAAAGCCCTGGAAAGGTGACTCCGCCTTTCTTCAGACCCCAGGTCTTCAGCCCGTTATGCATCCCAGCACCCATGGCTGCACTGAAGTCTGTGGAGAGGGAGAAGGGTCTGTGTAACTCTGGTGAATGCCGAGTGGATGTGGCTCCAGTGAGGGATGGGATGCGATGGCTGAGCCCTGCCAGCCTCCACTAGAGATGCTGTAATTCTCTTGCAAAACCTATTTATCAGCTACATGGCTGTCCCAGGGGTAGGCCAGTGCATGCTGCAGCAGACGTCCTGGTGTCCATGCAAGGCTGGGAGGAGCCTCTGGGAGATGTACAAGGGCTGCCACTGCTCATTGCATGGGGGCAGAGGTGCCAGCCCCAGACACTTCCTCGGGAGGAACCAGTTGGGATTACTTCCAGCCACAGGGTATTTGCACTCCAGGACAGACTGCTTCACCTTATGTCCTGGAGCCAGGAGGTGGTATTGTGGCGTTTCAGAGCCTTCCTCTCACACCCAGGGACAGATGATTCACATCATGATTGGCAGCACTATAGCTGTGTTTTATATAAGCAAGCACATGGAGAGCAGGAATCAGCCCTCTGTATGGGAACCACTCCCTGGCATTCCCAGGGCAGAATGGATTTCTGTGAGAGCAGGATTTCCCCTGCAGGTAATGGCCACGGCATTTCTTGTGTGGGAGGTACAGCTGTGGATTTTGCTGGAAGAGCGAGCAAGGAAGGTGCAGGGGTGCTGGGAGCAGGGCTCACTCTGGTGCCATAGGTCCTCAGCCCGTGTACCCCACAGTCGCTAATCCTTGCTCAGAAACACCATCAGGGCTTAGCCTGAAGCGTTGTTATTGCAGCAGGACATCCATGAGCAACTGTGATTCTCAGACCAGAAGAGGCTCCGTGCAGTTGCCCCTGCAGACCAGCTATTGAATGGAGAGTGTTCCATAAAGCAGGCAGAGTGATGCAGTTATTCCCATGGCTGGGAGCACAGGCAGCATCCCCCATCCCCTCCTGAGGGTTTACTGCAGCAATTTCCAGTGTGTCTCAGAGGGTATTTGCTGCTCAGGACCCTTCTCCTCCCTGGTGTCCCTGTAGTGTCCTCCTGTGGCTAAGGAGCCCTTTGTTTCAGCCTTTAGATTTGCATCTTCTGTTTTGCCATCCCATAAAAGCAGTCTTTCCCATAGCAATGATACTGGGCCCAGGACTGACTGGCTTATCTGCATTTTGAAAACAGTGTGTCCGTAAGATGGGGGACGGGTACAGATGGGGTGAGCCAGGTGAGCCGAAGATCTCCCTGGTTGTGGACCCCAGGCGCTGCTATCACAGGCATCGTGTCGGAGGGTCTCTTTCCATGGAGTCTCCATGAGAACAGTGCAGAAGGTGCTGCAAAGCCTTTGTGGGTGGCATTTTGCTCCCAGCCTTTGGCGTTCTGCTCCCAGTGTTTCACCAGCAGTAAAGAAAGTGCAAAACTTCCCATGGTTTGTGCAGTGCAGCATGCTCAGCATTCAGGGTGCATCCACCTCACACCCTGTTTTGGAGACTGAAAGCACCTGCCAGGGCAGAGCAGGGTGCAAGAAGGGACACGCCCCCGCCCCCAGGAGCAGAGGAGGCTTCTTGGCATGGGGCAGCAGCAGGACGGGAGGACATGGTTTGGGGCAGAGCTGCTCCCAGCTGTCTGATCCTTGTCTTCTTATTTTCCTTCCAGTTACTACATTGATGGCCGAGTGGCCAAAGTGACGGACTTCCTGAAAACGCGCCTGTTAGACACGCTCTCTGACCAAATCAGGAAAATCCAGAAAGTGCGTGAGTGCAAAGGATCTGCAAGGGACGAGGGGGCACTGTGGCCATAGTGCCCGACCTTGGCACAGCTGGTGGCTGGGGCTCTGGCCTCAGCACCGATGTGCTCCCAGGGGAGCTGCTGTGGGGCAGGGATGGCAGGTGTCTGCTGGGGGTGGCTGTGCTCCCAGCCTAAATGCAGCCAGCCTTCATGCAGGGGATGGGAGGAAAGACCAGGCAGCATGATGCCTGGCCCCGGGATGGGATGTGCAGTGCGTCGGGAGGGAAGCGGCTGCAGGCTGCGGTGTGGTGTGGGCTGCACCAGTGTTCTGGGATGCAGGCTGGATGCACGGGGCAGGGGCAGCACTGCTGTGCAAAGCCTTTCTAAAGCAGCCGACTGGCTTGAGTCTCCCATCTGTCCATTCCTGAAGGGAGCAGCATGTAAGATGGGTATCCTCTGAAACTGGCTACCAAGAACAAGGAGAAAGAAGCAGCCAGGCAGTACCAAGCCGTCCCAAACACAGCCAGGGCCGTGCCTGCTCAGGAGGGGGCTCCTACTGCAACATCTTGCCCCACTTGCTCACAGTGCCTAAAAACGTTGCTTGCAAAGTTGTGACAGTTGCATTTCCGGGGTGATTTTCACTAGTGAAGAATCATGATCATTATGAACAACAGGGTTTTTTTCCCTGATGATCATGTTTTGACTGTGTTATACAACCCAGCTGTTGCTGGCATGCTCTGTCAGAGCCCATTGGCTCTGCCTAGCTACCGCAGCCTGCAGCAAGCACTTCTCTCCCCAGCGGTTGGGGTGACCTGGCTCACAACTCTAGCAGCGGGGTAGGGGACAGGGGCTTCGCAGTGTCCCCCTGCTTTGGCTGATACAGGGGCCAGGGCTGTGACTGGCCCACTCAGCTGTCAGTTCCAGAAGAAATAAGGAACACCTAGTAAGTGGGGAAGGCTTAAGGGACTTAGAGGAGATGTCTGTCTGTCCGTTTTGTCTAGGTTTTCACACCATACCAGTCACCACAATGTCTTACTGTTGTAATTCCTGCAGGGAGAAACCATAGGATGAGTAAACAACTCAAAAGAGGCCCTGAGAAAGGGGATGTGAGGGTCGGCAGAGCAAAACTGGAGGAGACGAGCTGCTCACTGAGTCCTCTGGCACAAGCTGGGAATCATCCACGCATGCGGATGATCCTCCTGCTGCAGGCAGTCATGGCGGGGCAGCCAGCGGGATCACCGCAGGGACAAGCGAGAGGCCCTGGCTGACCCTGCTTCCACTGAGGGTACAATACCCCACCAAAAGTGGTGGCACGTGTCCCACTTCTGCTGTGGGTCGAGAACCCGCTGGGAAGGGAGCAGAACCCCATCCATCCCCAGACTAGAGGCAGCAAGGAGCTGCCCTCGGTGTGGGTTGGGGGAACCCTCGCACCCACAGGGCAGGATTTGGTCTGTGCAGGGCAGGGCTGGGGAAGGGGTCTCCCGGGAATGCCAGTGTGGCTGAGCAAAAGCACAGCGCTGGGTGCTAATAGCCTCCAGCTTGGCTTTGAGTCTGTGCATCCTGCCGGGGCTGATTAGAGCAGCTGGGCTTGTCCACTTCCCTGTTTTATTGCTTCCTCTCCGACAGGGGAAGGTGGCGGGCTTAGATAATTACAGGCAGGATGCCAACACCTCTGGGGCTTCAGTCAGGGATGTCGACTCTCACAGGCTGTGAGTGGGAGGCAGCCCAGAGCTGGCGTATTTAACATCTTTGAGGGATCCCAGTCCATCCAGCACATTCCAGCTCTCCTCACTAATGGGGCAGGATCCGTCAGGCTGCGCAGAGCACTCCTTGGGCTGCTGGTTTGCAGACATCTGGTCACAGGAGCCTGTCACCCGGCCTGGAGAAGTGGGATTGCAGGAGACAGGATGGGGCGTTGCGCGGTGCTGGGGGTTGCTCATGGCTGGGAGAGGGCAGCTCCAGCCACCCGAGCCCTCCCATCCCGCCTGCCATCTCACGAGTGTCTGCGCTGCTGGCTAGAGCCTCGTAAGGGGTGGGCCAGTGTGCTCGGACCTGCATGTCCCGCCTGTGCCAGGGACCCCTCAGGTTGCAAAGCAGCCCCTGCTCAGCCATGGGGCTGGCTCTACCTATGCCCAGGGGCATCCACTGCTTTCTTCTCAGCTGCCCACCGTTCCTCCATGTGGCTCCAGTGCATGTCCCAGTGCTCCCACACCATAGAGCCATTGGGGCTTAGGTGCTCCCTGTGGCCGGCAGCCACCTTGCTTGGGGGCATGGAGAGCTGGGGTGATGTAGCAGGGCAGCCTGCAGGACGGAGTGCGTGGGGAGACCACAAGGAAAGAGCGGGGTCCGGGTTTGGGAGCATGAGAGCATGTTTGGGAGGGCATGTTTGGAGCGGCTCTGGAAGACGCGTAGTGGACGTGTGGCAGTGGCAGGAGAGAGTGAGGAACAGTCTCCCACCACCCAGCCGTGGTGAAGACACCTAGTGACCATGCCAGGGGCCAGGCAGGCACTACCTGCCCAGCAGTACTATTACTGAAGGTCTCTGTAAGCCTTCCCAGGGCATAGCACAGGAGATGTCTGCCTTGGCTTTAAATCACAGGTTCGTGGGAGTCATTTTGATTGCTTTTGTCTCCTGCACAGGTAGTGAACACGTACACTCCGGGGAAGAAGATCTGGCTGGAAGGCATTGGCACAACCTCGGCCGGAGGCATGAACAACCTCTCCGATTCCTATGCGGCCGGGTTCCTGTGAGTTACGCCGGCTTGCCGGTGTCAGGGCACTGCCACCCCCATGGGCTCTGTGGGTGCAGCTTGGGTGCTGCAAAGCCGCTGCAGCCAGGAGAGGGCCAGCTCTGTGCCCAGAGACCCCACCTGTACCCCCTTCGGTACTCCCCAGCAGCCTGGGCACTGTTATCTTCTCTGTAGCATCCCTATTACCCCTCCTCAGCTCTGCTTTCCTGTAGGTGACCCAGCTTCTGGCATACACAGGGTAGCAGAGTAAGGAGGGGACTGCATGGGATCCCACACTGGTACCCACGGTGTGCCTACAGGGCATGGGTTTGGAAGGGAGGTGTGATCTGAGCACGCCAGTTCTGGGACCCCAGGGCTGGCATCCTGACAGGCTGCATCACTCGGCAGCTCGGGATTGCCCAGGCCTCCTCCCGCTCTGCATTTTTGGTTCAGGCGGCATCCACACGTCCTTGCATGCATTCACTCCCAGGGCACCTGCCCAGGGAAGCACTCAGCAGGGCTCTGCTCTGGAAACCATTTCCTCTCCTTCTTTGAAGCTACAACGATTCTTAGCTCCTGGAGCTTGTCTATTGGCACAGCCCCGTGGCACAGGCATCCTGCTGCAAAGCCCCAGTTCAGATCTTCAGAGCTGGCTGTGATCACAGAAGTTGGAGGAAGATTATCCAGGCTTTGTGGGGAGGCACGGGGACATGCCCAGGGTATCAGGGCTGTGGCAGGCTGTGAGGGTTGAAGACTTTCCCTGGGGGGGTGTGAGGAGACAGGCTGGTGCAAAGGTCCGGTCCCGCTGCTGAGGTGGCGGGTGCAGAGTGCTGGCAGGCTGGGGGAGCACCCAGGCTTTGGGCACAGGGCTGTGATGCTGGCGTGCACGCAGCGGCTCAGGTCTGGCACAGCTGCGGCAGAGGTGGCTGTGGTGGGTGGAGAGGCACGCAGGCTTGCTGGGGCAGGGATGGTGGGAGCTGGTTGATAGCCAGCTCACAAAACCATCTGAAGGCTTCAGCTCAGGTGCTGGGAGCAGGCACCAGGTCGGGTGCTTGGAAGGGACGCCGTGTGCCAGAGCACGGCTGTGCCACTGGGGCCGGGCGGTCCCCCTGCGGTGGCCTGACTCTGCTCCCTCCGTCCCCAGGTGGCTGAACACGCTGGGCTTGCTGGCCAGCCAGGGCATCGACGTCGTGGTGCGGCACTCCTTCCTCGACCACGGCCACAACCACCTCGTGGACCAGAACTTCAACCCCTTGCCGGTAGGTCTGCCTGGGGGTGTTGCGCTGGTGCTGGCTTCTCCCCACTCATTTTGGGGGGACTCTCTCCTTGTGGCCTGTTTGAACTCTGCTTGAAAATGAATTTTTCCAGATCTGTTTCTTGCAGTGTTAATAGGAGACATTAGTTCACGTCAAATGCAACATGTTGGAGGCAGATGGGAGAGTAATACCTCTGTAGCTGAAACTTCATCTAGTACCCAGGGTCGGTAGCACAGGAGGGAGGCTGGTGCCACTGAGGGGTGCCAGTGAGGACTGCAGAGTTGGAGGGAGGGAGTGATGTGGCAGGACCACCACACACGGCACGGGGCGGGCAGCTGGATCACTAGTGGTGAGCTGGCCCAGGGAAAGCCGGGCTGGAGCCTCAGCACCCAACTTCAGATCTCTAGAAACCAAGGTGAAGGGCATTTGAAGGGCATTCCTGGCTTCACAGGGAGCAGTGGTCCTCACCAGTGCCCCGCAACATCCCTCGCTCTTCAAAAACGCCTGGGCTGGGGGAAACTCCCAGCACACATGGTGCTGATAAAGACACCATATGAAAAACCCTGTTAAAAGTAGCAGGTTTCCTTTTCCGGGGCGGGGCTAGTAAATACACTGCTTTGTAAGCGGAGAGCCTGGCAGAGCGGCTGGGCGCTCTGCATCTCCCCTGGAAAGGATTTATGGGTCCATGACTGAGCAGACACTGCTGGCAGGCTGGGGATCCGTGTCAGAGAGGTGCACAACCCTGCCGCTGCAAATCTGCCTTTGATGCTGCGCCGGGATCTCGGGGGGGCGGCTGCAGGGAGGCAGAGGCTGACGGAGCTGCATCTCCGTCGGCTGTACCTACTCAGCCTATGAAAACAGCATCCCCACGACAGCATCCCTGAGTGTCGGGGGAGGATGCAGGAGGTGTCGGTGACACGAGGTCTGTGCTAACCCTCCCAGCATGGCCTGGTGGGTGGCTCTGGAGAGTGAACTGCTGAGTGGGAGGTCACGGTCCCCTGCCTGTGCAGGTATCTCCTGGAGCACCCTGGGCTGCTCCTGCATGTACCCCTCTGGCAAGCGTACCTGCCAGCTCTGGGGGCCTGGGCTGGGGGGAGCCTGGGGGGCTTTGAACTGTGTTTGAGATGAATCTGAGCCTGGGGCAAGCACTTGATGGATTTCTTCTGAAGAGCCAATTCCCCTGGCCAAGCCACATCCCCCCCCCCTCCCCAGGGCCTCAGGGCCCCCCTGGATTTCTCCTGGCTGGACTGGGGCAGGCCAGCTCCTGCCCGCCAGGCGCGTGGGGGCAGCGGGTGGCCCGTGGCCAGCTCTGCCAGCACAGCAGGGGCAGCGGGTGGCCCGTGGCCAGCTCTGCCGGCACAGCTGGGGCAGTGGCCTCGGAGCGGCTGGAGCAGGCATGCAGTTAGGAGCGGGATTAAAGCCAGGGGAGGAGTTAGAGGAATAAACCCGGGGCTGTTAAATGCAATAGAAGCCTTTAAAATGGATTTTGCTGTTGTTTTAAAGAGAAGTCTCCCAGAAGTTAGATGCCACCCTGCCTCATGGCCGTTTCCTCGCTCTCCCATGTGCTTCAGTATTGATCCCACGTCCCACCACTGTGTTCCTGCACAAACTCCGGTGGGTGCTTCCCCAAGCCCTTTCCCTCCACTCCTGTGCTATAAAAGAGCTACAGGCAGGTGCAAACCGATGGAGGGTTTAAAAGCTGCAAACACCAAAAAGCCCAGCAAGACCGGACTGTGACCTGCTCTGCAGGGCAGTGGCCACTCTTTTCCCGTGGGAGCTACCAGGGAGATGAAAGCCGCTGGCTGTACCTGCGCGAGGCCGCGGCGCTGTGAAATACAATCTGCTCATTAGCTGCCACGACAAAGAGGTTTCCGCACGCCGGCTGGGCGTGAGGCAGCTGCCTGCTGAGAGAAGGGCTGCACCACTGCAGCATCAATCGCAGCTCAGGCTGGCAGCTCCTCAGGGAGCCGGGAGCCAGGGCTGGGCTCCCCGTAGCAGCCTTTGCACCTCCTCCTCCTCCCCTGCCACTGCCGATCCCTGCTTGTCAGAGAAGAGTTCGGCATGTTTGGGGATGCTGAGCTGAAGTTGAGCCTTTTATAGCAGTGTCTTTAGGTGCTGGGTAGCTGCATGGTCCAGGGAGGGTTTTCTGCGTGGTCCAGGGATGGCACAGTGATGCAAATACAGCTCTCCATCCTTGTGCTAAAGAGTTTCCCATATAAAACCAAGTGATTTGTAGTTCATCACCTTACGAGCACTGCACTGCTGCCACGCGAACCCTCCTCTCTGTCCTGCAGCTGGGTCCCTCGTATGCTGCTGGTCTTGCTCACATTAGTACTGTCTCTGTTAGGGCATGTTACAGTGGATGGCATAAGGAAGCTCATAAAATGTGGTGTGGGTGCCATGTTGGGGGATCAGTGAATGCAGGTAACGGGGGTTGCTTGGTGGGCACTGCTGTGGGAGTATCAGCTTCTAAATCACGATGTTTCTGCCTCTCCCCCAGGACTGCAGCGCTGGGGGGATTTGTTATGTACAGGGGAAGGAGCAGGCAAATCACTGTGCCGCTCTATGTGTAGCAGGGTGATAGTTGCTGTCATGGGCCATGCTGTGAGCTAGCGAGGGCTACCAGCACGTCGGGTGAGCAGGGAGCATGGCTGCCCCTGGGCATGGGCACTGGGCAGCATACCTGGGCAGGCTGGTGGGGGTTGCTCTGTGTTTTCTGAGGTTTAGGCTTGGTTTGAAAATAAACTTGTAAACTCTGGCCATTTCGGTGGGAAACACAAGAGCACCTGGGAATAGCTGCTTACAGGCAGGGATGCAGTGAAACCTTGAAAGCGGAGGTTTAAGCCAGTCTATCCCTGGCTTTGCGCCGTGGTGGCTTGCTGGTGCAATGCAGACTGGTTCCCCGAAAATGGTCTCAGGTGGCAGCAGTGTGGCCCAGGGGCACTGCAGCTTCACAGTGAAATTAGGGAGATGTTCACATCTCTTCTGGGCTTTCCACACACAGCTCGTTCATGAACTCGTGTGGCTTCTGGGGCATCTTGCAAGGGACACGGCCTTTGCATCCCCATCCAGGTCCTTCACCCATGAAAGAGCAGCTCTGCGTGCCTGTCCTGGCTGCCAGAATTGCTTATCCACCTTCTCCTCAGAGATGATGCCATCAAAGCTCCATGTCAGGGACAGGTGCTGTGGCAGGGGAAGGTGAGGCCATGTCTCTGAGCCTCCTTCCAGGTGCAGAATTGAGGAAATGGGTTTCTCTTGCTGGACTAATGGGGAGCAAAGAAGGAGAAACTGGGTGACATGAGGCTCCCCAGCCTTAGCACAGATGTTATTAGGCTGGGGAATAGAAATGCTCAAGCCTACCTTAATGCAACTGAGCTCAAGCATTTTAATGCCTTGTTATTTTTGAGAGAACATTTTCATGTATGGTTGGAGTGCTTTTTCTTCCTGAGTGATTGGGGCAGCCAGCTGTATAATAGTCAGGGCTTGTGCTTGAAGCCCTTTAAATAAAGCCTCTTGCAGGTACGTCAGTCTTCTGCCTGCACCTAAACCCATCCGTACATGCGTGTGGGAGTGAGGAGCAGAGGAAAGGAGGGCAGGAGCAGCACTGATATTCACTCTTCACATGGCAGTGTCTTTGAAATGCCACTCTGGCATTTAGTAGCTCTAGGCTCATTTCAGGCATGCGGTGTACATACTCCATTTCTGTTTCCTTAATATCTCTCTGAAACAGTCCAGAGGGATGCAATACTTTTATTTCACTGGAGAGCCCCCCAGCTAGGTGTAAGCTTTCTCTTCAGATTGTTACAGCATGTTAAAGACCTTTCTGAATGCTCTTCCACGTGGCACTCGCCTCTTTTTTATCCACTTGGTAGTGACTTCTGCTCCCTTAACACACAGTGCTGTAAGATTATACCTATCCATGGAAAAACTTGGGTGCATTTCTAGGCAAAGCCCGAGCAACACAAACCCCACAGAAAAGCCAAAGCTGAAATCCAGACTTCCATTTCCTGATAACTGTGGCTCTTGTTGGGCCCTGTCCTAAAGACTGTGGACAGTGAGATACTTGGTTCTCCAGGGTTAGGTAGATACTAAAACTTCCTTTCTGTGTTTAGGTTTCATATGCAGCATGAGAAAGGCCCAGAGGGATCACAGGGTGAAGCGATGGCAGGGGCTGCCTGCTCAGCTGTGGTAGTAGAAGACAGTAAGATATTGCCTGTGAATTGATGGCATCCTTGAGAAAGCATCACAGCGGTGTGGAGGCCTGTGCCTGACGGTGCTGTGGTTGGACGCTTGGATGCTGTGGGTGATTTTTCACCTGCTTTGCTTAGCCCGAAGGCACTGGAACTCAATGGGAAAGTTACTGCCTGTCCTGGAGGAGGGAGGACCCTGGCCTCGGATCGGGTCTGTCCTTAGTGAGCTGTCCCCTTCCTAACCAGGCTTTCGTAAAAGCCCTGCTGTGAACGAGCTCGGTGCCAGTTTGCCGCCATCCCCAGCATCCCTTGGGGTCCCTAGAGTCATGGTGCGAGCCCGGCGATTGAGTGCCGATGGTGCCTGCCCCACCTGTCCCAGCACCTCCCTGGCAGGGCATGGGCTGGGCCCCCCATCTCCGGGAGCACAGAGGCAAGGGGCCGGCCGGGGGGGTGCCGTGCCGGGTGCCAGGGGTGGGAGCAGGTCCCCCGGCCTTGCTCCTGCCTGCCGCACGTACGCGTTCCCCGGTGCGCTCGTTAGCTGAGCTGGCTTGGCCGGAGGCGTTGCTAATTGCAGCTGGAGGTCCCAGCCGTCTCCCTGGACGGTGCCTCTCCCGCCCCTGCGCTGCGCAGGAGGGGGCCCTCGCCCCCTCGCAGGTCCTCACCCACCTGCGCCCATCCCCACCCTGCCGGCTGCTCGCCCGGTGGCTGCCCGGCTGCTGAGCTGGGCAGCGTCCAGAGGTGAAGAGGAGACCCGGCATCCATAGGGGGAAGCGTACAGAGAGCCCTTTCCTGAAAGCGCTTGCGCTCCCACCGCCAAGCCCGGCCAGCTGGCTGCGGGGCCGGGGGAATTCAGCCCCGCTGCTGTGCCGGCCCATCTGCACGCCCAGCACTGAGTCACCGCGCTCCGCACACGCAGCCGGCCGAGCTGGCAGAGGTAGGACTGCGGCTGCTGTTCCCCCCGGCGGGGACCCTCGGCTTTGGGGTCACTGTCGGGGAGAGGGCAGCCAGGTCGGGCTGCAGTCTGCCATGTGCCGCCACGGGCAGAGGCAGAGGCATGGTCCCAAGCCTGGGAGCGACATAGGGTGGGGAGAGGGAGCAGGTCCAATGGAGCTCGCACACACATGGAAACTGTTCCTGATGACCATAAATCTGCCGCGCGGGTGTCTGGCACCCCCATCTGCCCCGCACGCTGGAGCACTGGCTCTGGCGGGAGCGACGCCTGCAGATGGGGAAGGGGTGGGAGAGGCGAGGACAGGCAGGAGCTGTCTGTACGGGATGTTTGCTCCGGCCGCAGGAGGGAGGGATGAAATCCTGGGCAGTTCAGGTGTGTGGGGGAAAGGCTCTCCCATGAGATGTCAAGCCAGAGCATGGGCCGCTGAAGGGCAGAGTAGAAATGGTGTCCCGCAGAAATCTCCCAGCCAGCCTCCGCATGAGCACCTGAAGTGGGTCTGAGCAGGGCATCTCCTGTACTGCCTTGTCCTTTCAGCCATGATCATACCATGTCTCGAGGACTGCAGCATCCTCAGCTCTCCGCACCTTCGCTGCATTCAGCCTTCCAGGAGCTCGAAGTCTGCTCTGAGCCTCGTTTTATCCACAAACAAGGAGACAGATTTAAAGCGCCTAAACTCTGCTTGCTGTCACAGTGGGTTAAGGGGCCTTTCCCTCTTAGTGCACCATAAAAAACATCTCTGAAGTGTGTATGCTTGGACTCTCAAACACATCAAAGCTATGCTGCGGCTAGCAGCTCTGGCACCCACCCGCCAGAGCTGCAAGACATGTGCAGACCCAGAGCTGGGCTGCTACTCCTGCACCAGAGACTGGGGCAGAGACACACTCCGTCTGGGACCGGCAGCAGTGGCTCATACTTGGAAGGACGGACACAGCCACTGCCCATGTCTCCCAGAGGCACCGTGCTAGATGGGACAGCAAGACTCTTCCCAGTATGCGTTGGTGCTTGTCAGCGGAGCAGAGGGAAGTAGCGTTGTGGTGAAAAGCAGCAGAAGATCAGAAAACAGCAAAGAAGTTGCATTTGGTTTCCAAGCCCTCTGATCCGGCAGCTCTGCTCCCTTCCTGCGGCCTCCATCGCCTGGTCCCTGTTAGGGAGAGGTGATGACAAAAGAGAGGTTTGGCTGTTCCTCCATCTGCTCAGCTCCCCGGGAAGGTGGAGGCTGCTGGCTGGGGGCCAGCTCATCAAGGGCAGTGGTAGGCAAGGACGGCTTCCCACTTGCCACTTTCCCAGTGCCTGGCAGGCTGTCCCCTCAGTGCCACTGGTGCCCAGCAGCGATTCCTGTGGCTGCCGCTCCCACAGCAGGAATTTTGCCTTAATGTCAGTATTTGGTCTTTCTCCAGGATGGAGAAAAAGAGAGGAAGAGACAGAGACGACAGAGAGGGGCTGTGCAAAGGGTGCAGTGGCTCGAAGGCTGGGAAGACGTGATGCTCTTCAAAGCCTTGGTGGGTTGTGCTGCTGGCACAGCTGGGAGAGACCCTGAGCTGTAGGATGAATGGCTGATGCTTGGCCCAAACACAATGCTTGAGGTGCTGCCGGTACCGGTGGATGAAAATGCTGCTCTCTGAGGCCATGGGTGCGCACATGTTAGCAGGTTATTTGGGATGGGAGCAACTCTCCTGGCTGTCTCCATGTGCTGCGCTTTGGCACTTATCACAGAGCTGTTGTAAAAGGTGACCTGGTTTCCTTTCCCTAACCATGAGTAGATATTCAGTCCACAGGGCCAGACAAGAGCCAGCCTGCCTGCCATAAGCCCGTGTAAGCACACAGAGCACACAACACAGCCACAGCAGCAACTGTTCTGCTCCACAGAGCTGTTCCTGCCCTGGCTAATGGAGCCATTGCCCTCCCTCACCGTGCCTGCCTCCTCTCCTCTCCCTCCTTAGCTGAAAGGCACTGGGGCGCAGGACTGGCAGTCCTTCATGTCACGCTTCAGCCATAGATCACTTGCCAGCAGAGAAAGCTGCCGGGAAGATATGAAGGCGGAAGGCGATGCAGGAAAGAGTGGTGTGAAATGAGGCGTTCGCAGCCGTTAGAGCAGGAAGGAAGAGGATCAGCGCAGTGAAAGCAACGGCTGGCCAGGCAGAGACGTCAGCAGCTTCGGGGGACTGGTGGTGGGCACCTGCAGGGACCAAGGCTAAGCAAGAAAGGAATTGGGCAGCATCGGCTGATCCTTTCATAGGTGCAGGTGCCTGGATGAAAGCAAGGGTCTGTCCTGCCCAGAAGGGGCAGGGTTGTGTGGGCAGAGCAGAGAGAAGAGACAAGGAGCCACTTCACTGCAGCATCTCCGTACATGCTGGCCCCATCCTCCCCTGCTGGTGCCACTGGCTCCTGGCAGCCCAGTCCACCTGAAGCCCCCTTGTTTGGGGCTAGGAGGAGTGTTGTTCCCCATTCACAGACCCTCTCTGGAGTGTCCCCCGTGATGCTCGGGGCACACCTGCAAAATGCACCAGTATGGCAGCAAATGTTGTAGGAGACGGCTCACCAAGTCCTCAGCTCTTCAGGACCTCCACACAAGGAGGGTGCACATGCAAAATGGCCAACAGATCACAACCTTGAGGGTGGGTGCATGCGAGCGTGTGAGGACAGCATCAGTGCCTGCTCCCAGAGCTGGTCATTTTTACTTCAGAAAAAGCTCCCTTTGGGGAGAGGCTCTGCCCCACTCTGCTTGTTGAAGGACCTTGCACAGGATTTGGGTGAGAAAGCCTCGAACTCCCACAGTCCAAGAAGCACATAAAACTCAGGGATAATGTTAAAAGCAGCATAAAGTCCAGACTTGCTGAAGGAACAACCAGCCGTGGTTTGAACAGGATGTAAGGACCTCCGCAGGGAGAAAGCTTTGGATGCTGAGGATCTCTTTAATCTAGTGGAAAAAGAAAGAACAAGAACCACTGGTTGGAAGCTGAAGCCAGACAAATTCAAGCTGAAAATAAGGAGTGGGATTGTTAACAGTGCGGATGTTTAACCGCTGGAACAGACTCCCTGGGAAGTGGCGGCTTCTCCGTCCCTCCAAGCACTCACAACCACAATCACTACTTTTCTGGAAGATGCTTTTGCCAAAAACAAGCCATCAGGCTCAGCAGAGGGATAAAAGAGCAAACCTCTCTGTCCTGTGATGTACGGGAAGGCAGACCAGCCAGCCCTTATCTCCATACAGGTTGCTTGGACTGTGGAAAAACGCAGATGAAGGTGCAGGAATGGAGCAATCTATAACAGACTGTTGAAACTTGAGCACGCCTGAGGGATGGAGGAAGAACTTGTGTAGCTTCAGAAGAAGGAATAGGCAAGAGGAAGAGGAGGACGGTGGGCAGCAGCCAGCTGATGCTGCCGGCAACACAGGGACAGAGAGCCATGCCCCAGCAGCCCCAGCCGGAGGAGGCTGTGCACAGCAGGGTCGGCAGCCTGCTCATTTGAAGTTCGGCTGCCTTTGCCGGTTACAGCCCCCAGAAGACCAAAGGGCTACAGCTCCGTTACTCCGGTTTTCTGGTTATGGCAACATCTTCTCAATGTGGTGAGCACAGAGCTGAACAAACTCAGGCGGGCTGTAAAGCTGCTTTGCTGCCTCTAGGAGAGAGCGTGGGGATACGCTCCTGGGCCCTTCCTGATGACTTCTGAGATGGGAGGTTCTGGTTAGTAGGTCTGTCTGAAGGTCTGCCTAATCAGCCTTGTTTCCAAAAGCTGAAGTCTCTAAAAGCTCCTGCAATTAATTAAAATGTGCAAAGAGATCAAGTGGAACCCTCTGGGCTTTCCCTGTCTAGCAGAAAGCTTGTGTGTCTTCACTGGCCCCATGGAGCTCAGAAGATGTGGCTGGCCTGAGCTCTGCACATCAGCTCACTTGAGACAAGCGCCTCTCTCGCCCATAAATCAGGGGTCCCAGCCAGGAGACCTCCTTGAGGCGCAGGACAGCTCTGCCTTCAGGTGCTCCTCGCCTGCAGCTCTGACGGCTGCAGTGGCAGCACTGCTTAATGGGCCTGCAAAGTAATTAAAGCAAGAAGGCTCCCTTGATTCCCAGGGGACTAATAGCAGACCAGATTCCTGTCTGCTAGTCCTCCTCTACCGCTACAGCTGTATTGCTGGCTAAGCCCTCACAACGGGAGCCCTCTGTGACTCCAAAAGCCAAATCCTTTCTGCGGTTGCACTGGTTGGAGCCACTTATCTCCCTAGGCATTGCTGGGGCTGCCTTCACCGGGATGCCCGGCACCGCGCTGCAAAGCGGGCACTTGTCTTTGCAAGGGGCAATTGGGCACTGCTAGGCTGGGGGCCACGCTCGCACAGGGTTTGTCATATGGGAGGGGTGCCAGCTGCTGTCAGAGGTCCAGGAAGAGGTCACCGATGGGTGGAAAAGCCACCCTGGTTGCAGCCAAGCTGGTTTTCAAGAGCAACTGCTTCCCAAGCTGGTCACCGTCTGAACAGGAGCCAGTAGCTGCAGGTGCCCAGCAGCCCTGGTGTGATTTTAACTGGGGTTCGTTCATGCCGGTGGTAGGAGCAGCCCCAGAGCATCGGTCCAGCCGGGTGAAGTGCCTGCACCCGGCAGGTTTGTTTCCGCAATGCTAGGTGTGTGTGTAATTCATCATCCAAATGCTCAATGTCACCAGCTCCTGGTAATTTATTGCGAGTAACATGATTTTGGCCCCTGCTGCAAGTGGGCTTGTGATGACGCGAAAAGCTGCAGCTGTCTTCAGTGCTTCCCTGCAGTAAGCTGAAGAGCTCGAGGCCGGCACTGACGACTCCTTTTCCAGCCCCGGGGTCGTTTTTCTGGCCCTCCTTTGAACTCTCTTTGGTATTTCCACATCCTTCTCGAAACAGAGACTGTGGAGCTAGCTTTACCAGCAAGGCAAGGTAAAATCACTACTCTCCCCTCGCCTCCTGCAGATGCTGGAGGGAGAAGTCAGTCCCCACGCTGCCCTGGGGGCATTGCCTGCACCGAAATACTCTACGGTCAGCCGTGGTCATCTCACACTTTGCAGAACAGCTCACCCTGCATCACTGCTGCCTGCCTTACCTGTCTCATGGCATCTGCACGGTTTTTCCCAGAAAAGCTGTGTACCCTTAGCTGGATCAGAAGCTGAAAAATGTGGCCAATGCTTCCCAGAGAGACAAGCATCTGTCCTTGTGCCCAGCCCAGGAGATGCTGAATGGCACAGCTCTGCCTGTGAGCTGCCATGGCAGGGGCCCTGGGCTCAGCTCCCCCAGCTCTGCAGGGGAGCAGGGTTTGTCAGAGCACCCTTGGGAAGAGTGTATGCCAACATGTGAGACTTGGCAGCACCTGGGGCAGGCCGTGGGGCTGGGCAGCTCCCTGCACCCCCACATTGCAAACCTTGCTGCTGCTGAGCCTTGAGACCAGAGAGATGCCGGCATCAAAGCAGCAAACCCCAGGGAACTACCCTGCCTGGAGGGGTGGGTGCTCAGCCGGAGGCTGGAGCTGCTGGTGCCAACTCCCTAACATGACAAGGCCATCATGAGCCCCCTGCAGAACAGCTCTTGAGACCCATATGGAAATTTCGAGGGTGGCCACGATGTCTCTGGCCTCTACCGCTCCCATAACTTGTAGGCAAAAGCAGCATCTCATCAGTGGAAATACGGAGAGGAGGTGAGAAACCCCGCAGGGTCTGCTAGAAAGACCTAAGAGCCTGAGCTGACAGGTAGCTGGGGGCACTGAACTCATTTATTTTAACTCACGACCGTGCGGCTAAACACTGCGATCTGTACTCACCTTTGGCCTCGACATAAACTCAAGTAATTACTCATCTAATGACGCCTGCTAATCGCCGTGGCTCACCGGGGAGCCGGCAGTGTGCTGGGCACCGCTTCTCCCTGCTAAGCCCAAGCAGGGTGGGCTGGCACAGCTTCCCACGGCGGAGGAAGGCTGGCACAGCCGCTGCAGCGTGGTGCAGGCAGGGACATCCCCAGGGTGTGGGGCAGCACCACCAGCCAGCAGGCACAGGGACAGTGGCACGCACCTCAGGGAAGGCACGTGTCCACGGTATGGAGCAACTGCAGCTCGTCCTCCCCGGGAGCTTCGGCCTCACAGCCTGAGCCTCCCTAGAGTGCACAAGTCTCTCCCTTCACCCTCGCGTCTCCTCCGGGGCCCGGGGTTTGCAGGGGAAACATTTACCAGGCTGGTGTGGCACAAAGCCCCGTGGTTTTGGCTGGGAGCAGTGAGAGGAGAGCAGGAGGCAGCTTTTTCTCCAGCCTTGTGGCAACAGCTTCCCAGAAAGTGGGAAGTGGGTTTGGATCTCGCTTTGCCAGGCCGGCCCAGCGCTGCTGGCACAGGTCAGCTTCTGCTGAGCGGGGCTGGAGAGAGGATGGGGCCAGCAGTTCAGTCTGGCCGGCGGGTGTTCACCTCGTGCCAGTCTCTGCTGCATTAATGCTCCGTTTCACCTGCTGGCCTCTTCATCCAAAATGCAGGTTAACCGGTGGCTGTGTGAGGGCTTCTCACCCGTGGGATGGATACCTGTACCTGTACAAGGGATCTGTGCTTCCACCTGCCCACCCTGCCCTGTAGCCTGAGGCCCTGGAGACCCCAGTTCCCCCACATGCCCCTCTGGGGTGGCAGACCCCTTCCTGGCACTACGCTGACCACACAGGGTTTTCCTCGTGCCTCCCCAGGCAGTGTGCAGGGCCATGGGGTGCTTGATCTGTGCTCCTTTCCACAACAGCAGTGGAAACGGGCCAGACGTTGCTGGGCAGAGCAGTCCCTGGTGCCAAGTGTGACCATCGTTGCCGGGCGTTTGACGTTGCCAGTGGGGTTGGGGGATCATCACAGTTGCCCGAGGCACATGGTCTCTCTGGGGCAGCCAGTCTGGGTTGCGCAGAGGGGATTTATCCAGAGTGCTTGTGTGTGTAAAAGTGCCCCAGCACCCAGGCGATGCCCAGCGCACCCACATAAGCAGCCCAAGAGGCTCTGTCTCCCCGGCATCAGCCGGGGTGCCCAGAGCAGAAGCAGGGCCACAGCCTCATCCTGCAGAACGCAGGCGAGCGCCTGAGCCTGCCCTTTCCCTTCCCACAACCCTGCTTCATTTACTGCACACCTCCCAGCTTCTGCAGCGGATGAGTGGGGGGCCCTGCCGGCAGCGGCCTCCGTCACCGCACAGCCTCACCCCCCTCCCTGGGGCTCGGGGCCCATCCTGTGTGTCGAGCGAGGCTGTGCCCTGTGGGAAAAAGTAGTATGTGGTGACGTAATTAAAGGCTGCATCATTAACGCATGTGTGCAGGGGCTAAACATTTCCTATTTCTTGAGCGCTTAGCTTCCCTGTGCTGTGTTCATGGGTGCTTAACTCCACAGGAGGCTTTAAAATGGGAGAAATACCTCTGGGAAGTGGAGCACCCTCAGCAGTCACCAAAGCCAGTGTGCCATGAACAGAGCTGGAGAGCACGGAGAGCTCTGGTGTGCTCCAGCCCCATGTAGAGAGAGGGCTAGAGGGTGGCCTGCCTGCTCCAGAGACATCACCATCCTGCGTGCATCAGCTGGAGCTAGTACACAGGTCTGCGGCATGGCTACGTGCGGGTCCGTGGGAACATGCAAGGGCATCCATGCCGCTCCCCACGCTCTGCAGCCCAGCCAAAAGCTGAGCTCCTTTAGAGGGTATCGGTGTCTCTCAGCATGTGCAAAGCAATGTATTCCTCCCTTAATCTCTTTCCTGGAAACAGCAATGCCATTTTGGCTTGGACTGCACAAAAAAAGCTCACCCCAAGGCAGAGATCTGGCACACATTTTCACCCCAACACCCAAAATTTTGCTAGGCTGTAAGCAGGGAAGCCAGCCTCTCCTGCCCGCTCCTGCTGTGAGTCGGGGGGGGACCGTTGTGCTGCTGACTCTCCCCTCTGCCCCCCAGGACTACTGGCTCTCCCTGCTCTACAAGCGCCTCATCGGTCCCAAGGTCCTGGCGATCCATGTGGCCGGTCTCCAGAGGAAACCCCGGCCCGGCAGAGTCATTCGCGACAAGCTCCGTATTTACGCCCACTGCACCAGCTATCACAAGTAAGCAGAGCGAGGGAGGCTGGGGGCTGCAGGGCAGGGATAAGCAGGACCCCCAGGACTTGGGGACCACTAAGGACGTGCTGGGGCAGGAGCCCAGGGTTTGGCTCTGGCAAAGCAGGTTGGCTTCCCAGGGGACTCGCTCGGGCACTGCTCTGGCTGCTGTGGTGGTGGAGGGAGCGCAGAGGAACAGTGATGCCTCCGATGAAAGTCATGGCAAGCCCGCGCCTGGGAACGGGGCCGGCCGGGGCCGGTGCGGTGGCTGCCGAGCAGCCCCAGCAGCAGAGATCAAGGGAGTGGATTTCACACGAGGGGCCCCCAGTCGGTCGGGTTACCCGCCGGGCCGCGCTGCCGGGGAGCCCGGCCTGGTTATTGTTTCGCTGATAAGGTCTTTGAAAGCGCCCCAGCAAGCTGGGGTGGGGGCGGCCACCTCCTCCGCAGACACAAGTTGCTATTGTGGAGGAGGAGAGTCTGTTTCTTTACACAGTCCAGATGCTTTCAACATGCCTCCAGCTCGGTAGGAAACCTTGTCCAGTAACTGACAGGTGCAAAGTGCTTTATAGCCTTTGTTTGGGGCTGCCTGATTAGGCAGGGACAGAGGATCAGTGTCTGGACCTGTCAGTTAGGTGCCCAGGGCGGCGGGGGCAGACGCCACTTGCGCACAGAGCTCCCCTCCGTTCTCAGCCTCCTCCTTGTGAGGCCCTGGGGGCGCTGCCCTGGGACCGCCACCCCCTTAGCTCCAGACACTGGCACGGCACCCCCTTGAGCCATGCCACCGCTGGCTGAGGAGGGGAGGGGGAGACTGAAAAGGCATCATTGCAGAGCTGGGCTTCGTGATGGGGAGGTGGCATCTCCCTGTGGAGGGGCAGCCAGGACAGTAACGTCCCCTCCGGATCGCTGCACGAGGCCAGTTCTTGCAGAGACCCCCAAACCACTTCTTGGAGGCGGTTGCTCCCGGGGCATGTGCCAACGTCCCCCTCAGCTCCCGCTCTCCCCTTTGCAGCCACAACTACGTCCGGGGGTCCATCACCCTTTACATCATCAACCTACATCGCTCCCGGAAGAAAATCAAGTTGGCGGGGACGCTGCGGGATAAGATCGTCCACCAGTACCTGCTGCAGCCCTACGGCAAGGACGGGCTCCACTCTAAGTAAGTGCGATGCTGGCGGCTGCGGCTGCCACTGCCACCCCGTCCTCGATGCCACCACCCTCACCCTCTCCTGGTCCCGCAGGTTGGTCCAGCTCAACGGGCAGCCACTGGCCATGGTGGACGACGGGACCCTGCCCGAGCTAAAGCCTCGTCCCCTGCGGGCCGGCCGCACCCTGGTCATCCCCCCGCTGACCATGAGCTTCTACGTGGTGAAGAACGTGAACGCGCTGGCCTGCCGGTACCGATAGCCCACGGCCCAGAACGGACCCGCCGGCCCCGCTTCTGCCCCCACGCCCTCCCCGGGACACGCTGCCTCCTCGGCAGCCCGCACGGCCTCGCAGCAGGGCCCGCATCGGGCAGGCGCCGCGCCATGCCCTCGTCCTCACACCCTGGATGCCCTCCGGCTTGGCACCCTCTCCCGCCCCGCGACCGCAGAGCTCCGCTTGGCCCTGGCCACCATCCCGCCAGTGCGGTGCGACGGCGAACTGGCAGGGCCTGCCGCGATCCGTCCCACAAGCTGCGAGAAGCACCCGGGGTCCGGTGCCCGCCGGCTGCTGGGGAGGGCTGGGGTGCGGAGGCCGGGGCTGGGCACCCTCCCCGGCCCCCCCAAGTCCCGCTGCCCCTCAGGGTGACCCCTCCCGCAGCCGGGTCCCCCTTTCCTCTGCGCCTTCTCGGGCGACGGCCAGCGCTGCCGGTGCAGCAAGCGCATGGAAGCAGCTCCCTCTGCTGCCGCCGGGCTGCCGCCAGCCCGGCCGGGACCGACGCGGGGATGCCGCGGGCAGGGCGGGCCGGGAGAAGGGGCGCCGGGGTCCGCCCCGGGGCGGTGCTCGAGGGTCCGCCGCTGGAAATGTTGATAATTAAATTATACGGCCCGAGGCGGGGCGGAGCGGCGGGAGGCGGGACCGGCGGTCAGTCCCGGCGGCCGCCGGGCCGTGAGTGTGTTCTGCCCGGGAGAGGGGCGGTGTGGCGGGCGGGAGCAGCCGGGGCGCGCCGAGGCGCTACCGGAGGTGTAAATAAAGTTGGGCTGTCAACCGCGCCGGCGTCTTCTGTCCGCCACGGGCCGGGAGCGGGGCAGGACCGGGGCCGGGGGCCGGGGGCCGGGGGCCGGGAACCGGGGGCCGGGGACCGGGGATCGGGGATCGGGACCGGGACCGGGACCCGCGGTCCGGGGCGGGCAGGGTGCCGGCAGGGTGCCGCGGTGCAGGGCCGCGCCGGGCCGCCGGGGGCGCTGCGCGCGTGGGCGCGGCGGTCACGCGCGGCGGAGCAGGAAGCGGCGCGGGGCGGGCGGAGCCGCGCGGTCCCGGTGCCCCCCGCTGCCGCCGCCGATCGCTGCTGCCGCGGGTCGGGCCGGGCCATGCGCTGCGTCCTGATCGCCAGCACCGCGGCCGAGCTGCTCTTCTACTGGGCCGATGCCGCCTTCCTCCGCCGGCTGCGGCCGCCCCACGCCGGGCAGGTGGGGCGGGAGGGGGCGGCGCGGGTGCGGGTGCGGGGAGGGGGTGCGCGGTCGTGCGTGGGCGCTGACCCGGGAGCGTGTGCCCCAGGGCCCGGCGCTGGAGGACAGCCTCAACACCCTCTTCGCCCCCCTCATCATCTCCTGCGCCGCACTGCTGGAGAAGCTCGCCGACACCTACACCTGCTTCGCGACCGAGCGCGGGCGGCACCTCCACGTCCTGCACATGGTAGGGCCGGGACCGGGGACCGGGGTGCCCCGGCTGGCCCCCACCTGACCCCGCTCGCCGGTTGCAGTTTGGGGACTGCCTGTACATCGCGGTGAACGGCGACGGGACGGAGAGCGAGGACGACCTGCGCCGGACGCTGTTCGTGCTGCGGCGCTTGGTGGAGGCTCACTGCGGCCTCGTCACCCTCGACTCCCACCTCATCCGCAAGGAGTGAGCGGGCACCGCCGGCTGGCACGGGCTGGCACGCCGGGGTGCCAGGGCAGCTGCCAAGCGGTGCCTTCGTGCAGCCCCGGGGGGGTGGGAGTGGGTGTCTCCAAGCTGGGACCCCCCTTTGCAGCAGGACCCCCTGCCTGCTGGGCTGCAGCTGGGTTTTGGGGTGCCCGTCCCACCCGGGGAGGTGGTGGCTGGCTCTCAGCTCTCACGCTCTGGCCGTTGCAGGTTGCGGCCGGCCGATTCGGAGCAGCGGGAGCGTGTCTGGAGCCTATTGCGGGGCCTGCTGGAGACCTACAGCCGCCTGCGGGAGGAGGACCAGAGCTTTGTGGTGGAGGTACCGTGCCCCGGGGTGTCCCTCGCCTTCAGGGCATCCCAGGGATGTGAGGCTGCGTGGAGTCCCGGGATGTGGGGAAAGGTGCTGGGCTGGGGACTTTGGGGCAGCTCCCTGGAGCTGTGGAAGCTCAGACCTGCCCCTGGGGCTGCGTGGCTGGGTCTGGGGGGACTCAGCAGCCTTCCCCCCAACCTGCACCCCAGGCTGTGGAGCGGCTGATCCATCCTCAGCTGTGTGAGCAGTGCATCGAGTTCCTGGAGCGGCAGGTGGTGCAGTACATCAACACCAGCCCTGAGCGTGGCGGCGATGAGGTGGGCCATGCCTTCCTTCTGGTGCACACCAAGCTGCTGGCCTTCTACTCCAGGTGCGCCCGTCCCCGTCCCCGCCGCCCTCCCCAGGGCAGCCGCTCACCCTCCTGGATGACCCTTCCCTTCTCTGGCCCACAGCCGCAATGCCAGCTCCATCCGCCCTGCCGACCTGCTCGTCCTCATCCTCCTGGTGCAGGACCTGTACCCAAGCCAGAGCACCGAGGAGGAGCTCGGCCCCCAGGTGCTCCAGAGTTGGGGGGGGGGGGGGGGGGCAGCAGGTTGGGGTGCCCCTGCAGGATGATGCCTTGGTGGCCAGGGCTTGATTTTTTTCTTCCCTCTTTTCAGAAGGCCGCGGTAGGGAAGCTGTTGCCTCAGGGACCCAAGAGAAGTGAGAGCATCCCCATGAGTGGCCCTGGCTCCCATGGAGCTGCAGAGAAGGACTCAGATGATCAGGTGAGTCCCTGGGATCGGGAGCTGCCGAGTGGGACTCTGGCTGGGCTGCCTGCATCGCTCCCATTGCTCACCCAGCCATTCTCGCCAGCAGGACACAGATGATCTCTCTGCGCCCGAAGTCTACTACACGCCTCAGCCCTCACCGGGCAGGCACAGCACGGGTGAGTGCCCAGCCAGGCAGCAGCCCTGCCCTGTGCCCCCCAGCCCTGCGGAGGCTTCGGGGCTGCGTGGGGAGCTGGCAGGGAGGGCGACCTGCTGTCCTCCCTGCAGGCAGCGAGAGCTGGTCGGAGGGCGCTGAGATGCTGGGCACTGGGGAGGCAGACAGTGCAGATGTCCAGGTGAGCAAGGGGTCCTGCAGTCCCTCCCAGCTCCGCACCTCCTCAGCCTGTCCTGGTGCTCTTTGCGGTCTCTGGTCCTCGTAACTCATCCCTCGCTGTGCTGCGGCTATGGGTGCCCCAGGCTCTAGGACTGGGGATGTGCCCTGTGTCCCCCATGTTGTGCATGACTGTGACAGCTCTGACCACCTTCTCTGAGACATTCTTTACAGTCTCCCTGTCCAGAGCTGTCAGCACAGAGGGGCCAGGGCTGCCTCAGAGCAGTCTGGTGTCTCCCTCTGCTGCCTCTGGGCTTTCTGGGCTGCTTCCCTGACGGATGCCGCAGAGCCTCACACACTCTGCAACCAAGTGCTAGCCTCAGCATAAGGCATTTGCAACCTCTGTCTTTGCAAGCAGCTTCCCCTCTATCTGCTGCTCTTTTGGGGTCTCTGGGCACTTTCCCCACTGCTGATCTTTTGCCACGTGGCCCCTCCAGCTTCTTCAGTTCATTTGTGCCTGGGTGCAGCTTTCAGGGCATTGCTGTGTCCCTCCAGAGCATCCTGGGTTGGTGCAGGCTGTCTCATCCCCGTGGGGGGCTGAGGGTCTCCCATCTTTCCCCAGATGGCAGAGGACTTGCTCCAGACTTTGGGGCCTCTAGTACCTGAAGCTTCAAACCCCAGAAGGATCTTCCTGGATGCCAACCTGCGGGAGGGTTACTGCCCCTTGCTGCCGCACACCATGCACTGCCTCCCGCTCTGGCCGGGCATCTCCCTCGTCCTCCTGACCAAGGTGAGCTGCCTCTAAGGTGAGGGAAGCGATGCCGGGTTCAGTCCTGGCTGACCCACCTCTCCCTTCCCTGGCAGGGCCCCACGACCCAGGTGGCTGTCACCTTGTACCAGCTGCTGGATGGTTTCCTGGTGCTGGAGAGGAAGCTGGAAGAGGGGCCGGAGGTGGGAGCCCCACGCTCCTACCCGTTCCTGGCTGAGCTGCGGCAGCGGATGGACAAGTTTGTGAAGAAGCTGAGCGGGCAGGACATCCAGGTGGGAGTGTGGATGCGAGGACCCTGTCCTGCTGTCTCCGCAGCCTGACACTGAGCCCTCTCTCTCTCTAGTTGCAGAACACCTGGGCAGACTTCAAGAACAAGATATTTTCCCGGAGCGAGCCTGGGAGCTCCCTGGAGTGAGTATGGGGTGGCCAGGGAAAGTCTCCAGGGCAGGCAGGGACCTTTCCTAGCCTGGGGGGCGGCACAGCTGTCTCTATGGCACTGGGGACCCAGGGGCCAAACTCGGCACCGTCTGTGTCTCCCGGCTCAGGCTGCTGCAGGCAGTGGCCAACGTGAAGCGGCAGCTCTGCTCTGTGTATCGCCAGCTCTTCCTGGCCTCCACCAGCCACAGCCTGTCCCAGGGGCTGCGGGACCGTGCCCAGAAGCTGATGAGGTGAGTGCATGGGGGTGGCCGGCATCCCCGGGGGTGCTGCCCCACACTCAGCTGTCGTGGGTCTTAGGGGGTCCCGGCCTCTTACCACGCCTCTTCTCGTCAGGGAGAAGCTACTGGACTGGCGGGACTTTCTGCTGGTGAAGAGCAGGCGCAATATCACCATGGTGTCATACCCATCCCTGCAGCTGGGAACCCAGCCCAGTGAGGAGAGGTCCCCAAGGGGGTAGCAGAGGTGGGAGTGGGGCCCTGTCCCCCCCGCAATGGGTTTAAGGGGAGAAGTGTGGTGGGTGAAGGCGGTTTCCCCAAGGCTTGGGCTGTCCTGGAAGGGTACCAAAGTTGTTGGACACCCTTAACCCATCCCACATACCTGGAGGACTTTCCTGGCCTGGTGCACTTCATCTATGTGGACCGCACAGCTGGGCAGATGATGGCACCATCGCTCAGCCTGACAGAGAAGTCCAGCTCAGAGCTGGGGAAGGGCCCCCTGGCCACCTTCATCAAGAAGAAGGTACTGCTTGTGGGGCTAGAGGTGGGATGGTGATCACAGGAGTGGGTGACAGTTGGAGGGTTTTCTGCTCAGGCTTCAGGTGCCCCTTTCCCTCAGGTCTGGTCCCTGATCGCGTTGGCCCGGCGATACCTGCAGAAGGGCTACACAACGCTCGTCCTGCAGGATGGCGACTACTGCTGCTCCTACTTCCTCTGGTTTGAGAACGAGCTGGTACGTGGGGCCAGGAAGGGGCTGAGCCGCTCTCCCCTGGCACCTTTTAGGGGCAGAGAACAGGGCTGTAGACGCAGCCGGCTCCAGCTCCTCAGCTATCCCTTCCTTGCTCCTGTCCTCTGCTGTCATCTCTCCCCAGGGCTACAAGCTGGAAGTGATGGAGGTGCCAGTTCTCTCTGATGATTCTGCTCCCATTGGGATGCTGGCAGGAGACTACTACAGGTGAGCAGCCCCCAGCCCTGCGGTTTGGCACGAGGGTCCCGGTGAGTGATGCTGTCCTTGCTGGGATGTCGCTGCAGGGCGGTACCAGTGCTGTGGTGTCACCGGGGTTGCACCAGCCCATATCCCCAGCCTGTTGCCATGGTCCTGCCAGTGGATGGGCGCTGTGTCCTTGCCATGAACTTTCTAGGAGGAAGGTGGTTAGAAAGAGGGTGCCAGTCTGCGCTGTGTCTGTCAAGCCCCCTGTCTTCTTCTCCCCAGGAAGCTGCTGCGCTACTACAGCAAGAACCACCAGGCAGAGGTGGTGAAGTGCTACGAGCTGCTGACCGTGCACCTGGGCATCATCCCCTCTGAGCTCGTGGTCCAGCAGGCCTGCGACCTGGCCCGGCGTCTCTGGGAGCCCTCCCGCATCCCCCTGCTCTGACCTGCCTCCAGCCACCTCGGGGCCGGGATTAAAGCGGGTGTGTGGGTGTTCCCGGCGCCTGGGCTGCTTTCTCGGTGTCTGTGCGTCCTCGGCTGTGGCTGCAGGCAGCCACAGGCAGCCTTCCTGTTCTCCAGCCCGGCTGGGGCTGGCACTGCCTGCCTCCCCGCTCCTCACGGGCTTCGCTGGCACCCAGCAGCCTCCAGGGACAGGCGGAGAGTGGGGCTGAGAGGTTGCTGGCAGATCACCATCTCGCTGAAAAGCGCGTTTCCAAAGCAGAATTTATAGCATTGGCTTAGCATCACCGCCAGGCTTTGGCCGGAGAACAAAATGGTGTAGCCAAACCTGTGTAGAGGAATGGCTGGGGGTGTGTGCCCCTTCCCCCTCATCCCCAAATGGCAGCTGTGGGGCCCTCGGGGGCTTGGCAGGCACTGGGGAGGTGCACCCTGTCCTGCACACCCTTCCCTGCACCCGGGCTCCCAGCCACCAGTCAGCCACAGGGCTGAGCTTAGCTGTGAGCAGGGGGTAAAGCTGAAGCAGCTTATGGGTTTCCCAGGCACATTTGCATGTGCAAACCCCCCTGGGCACAGCTGGGAATGGGGCCAGCCCAGAGGGACTCCGGTCCCCGCTGCCCCTTGTTGCTCCGTGCCACTCGCTGGGGCTGGGGACGACGGTTCAGGGAGCACTGGACCACAGCAGGGCCTTTGCCCCGTCCTGCTGGGCAGGAATTTGCCCTGCCGAACAACAGCACTGAGTTTGGGGCCAAGCTCATCCTCAAGCTGCCCCTTTTCCCACTGCTCTCGGGGCTGTGCTTGGGCCTTGCATGCTTGAGGGGAGCCAAGCTCCTGTCCTGCAGTGTTTGTTGGCCCATCACCCCAGCCATGTGCCCCTGGGTCCTCCTTGGAGCAGAACAGGGGCTGGGGGGACTCTCAGGCCCTGCCTGCCTGCCCAGCACCTTCCTGGGGTACAGGCTGGGGAGCACCTGGCAGTCTGCTGAGCACCAGGCAGGATCTGACCCTGTCGCCTTCTCAGAACGGGCTGGTCTCCAGCCCCACTGCAAGCCCCCAGCAGCACTCTGCCAGGGTGACCGCCTTGATGTGGGCAGCACCAGCAGGGCAGTGCTTGGTGTGTGCCCGCATGTCCTGGGACACAGTGTCCGGCCCTGCGCCAAGGCGTCCCCTGCCTTGGCCCCCCCCTGCCCGGAAGCTCTGGGAAAAGTTCCGCCACAAAAGCAAAGTCCAGGCTGCCAGGTGCAGGGCAGCCATGGCCAGGCACTGCGGGGTGAGGGCAGCTGGGCTCTGGGCAAGACTGGGCACGGGCTGCCCTTCCCACTGTCTGTGGGGCTGGCATCTGTCCCTGGGGCTGTCGGCAGCACGGCTGGCCCATGCCGGGGCAGCAGACCAGCTGCAGCGGGAGTACGACGCGGTGGTGATCGGGGCAGGTAACGCAAGGCGAGGGAGCCAGTGCTGGGCTGCAGGGAGCTAGCAGGGACCCCCAGGTGCCCTTCCCCCGGGGCAGGCGGAGGGGCTGGTGGCCAGTTGGGGACCACAGAGGTGCTGGGCACGTTGCAGACCCCTGGCATGCTCCTTGTGCCAGGGAGGATACAGGACTCTGGCACGGCCAGGCACACGTTGCAGCCCCCCAGCGTGCAGGGCACAGCTGGCGCATCTGCCTTGGGCACCTCTTTCCCCCCTCCCCTGCGTTGTTAGGGCCAGGCCTGTAGGGCCAGGGGAGGATGCTCCCTGTCACCTCTATCCCCGTGTCCAGAACCCTGTTATCTGGGGGGGTTGTGGCAGCCCTGCGCCCCAGGTGTGGCAGGGTGCTCTGTGTTGTGGGACTGCCCTGACGCTGGGCTCTGCTCACCTCCCTCTCTCCTTGCAGGGCACAACGGGCTGGTGGCAGTGAGTACCAAGAGCAGGGTGCTGTCTCCTCTATCCCAAGGGGACAGTGGGGAACCCGTGAGGGTCTGTGCTGTGGGCAAGGGAGGGTCTTGGTGGGCTGGGGGATCCCACAGGGCTGTGGGGAGTGGGGCCCTCCCTGGTGAGGGGGGCACCACGTGCAAAAGGGTGCTCAGGGGGATGAAGATACCTTCCACCTGTATGGATGGGCAGCGTGATGCCGTGCTCCCCGCAGGCTGCCTACCTGCAGCAGGCAGGGGTGCGCACAGCCGTGCTGGAGAAACGCCACGTGCTGGGCGGCGCGGCTGTCACGGAGGAGATCGTGCCAGGTACCCCTGCACGACCCTTGCCCCCCCTGCCCCTGGCCAGCCCTGGGCACGGGCACCCCTCACTGTCCCACGTCTTCCAGGCTTCAAGTTCTCCCGGGCGTCATACCTGCTCAGCCTGCTGCGGCCGCAGATCTACACCGAGCTGGAGCTGCAGGTACCGGCACCCATCCCTCGCCGGGCTGACGGCCCCTCCCGGCGTGCTGACAGGGTGAGCCTGCTGCCAAGCTGTCCCTGCAGGGTGGGTCCTGCCATCCTTGTCTTGCAGCGGCACGGTCTGAGGGTGCTCCCGCGGGACCCCTACTCCTTCACCCCGCTCCTGGAGGACAGGAGCCCCCCCCGCTCCCTCCTTCTGGGACACAACATGGCCCAGACCCAGCAGCAGATCGCTCAATTCTCCCAGAAGGATGCCCAGGTACCACCGGGGCATGCACCCAGCATGGCAAAGCTCCCAAGGGGCTGCCCTGCCCACGGAGTGGCAGGGATGCTCCTGGGTGGAGTATCCATTGCACCCACTGTGGCGCAGTCCCTGTTGTCCCCCCTCTATCCCCTTTTCAGGCTTACCCTGAGTACGAAGCGTTCATGGGGGGCTTGGTGTCGGCCCTCGACCCGCTGCTGGATGCCCCGCCAGTGGATACAGCTGCTCTGGGGCAGGGCTCCCTGCTCCAGCGGCTCAGGGCCCTGCGAGCCCTCCAACCCCTGCTGCAGGCAGGTACGTCTGGGATGCCAAATGGCAAAGGGTATTTGCCTGCACCTGGGGCAGGCAATGCAGAGCTGCCCCTTCCCAGGACACAGGCTTCTCAGGAGCACCAGCTGGGCTGGTAGGCTCTGGCAGGCTTGCCCACCTTGGTCCCACCACCTGACCCCCAAAACCCAGCCAGGCATGGGCAGCTGGCCCTGGCACAGCCATGCAGGTCTCACACCTCTTCTCCATCCCCAGGGCTGGCACTGGGGCAGCAGCTGCCCCGCTATTACGAGGTGCTCACAGCCCCCATCTCCAAGGTGAGTGCCAGCAGTAGTGGTGTGGAGCCACCGGCTGCCTCACTGCCTGCCTGCAAGGGCACCGCGGCAGCCCCCCACCCTGAGCCTCGTGCTCTTTTTCTCCTGGGCCAGATCCTGGATCGATGGTTTGAGTCGGAGCCCCTGAAGGCAACACTGGCTACTGATGCGGTGATTGGAGCCATGGCCAGCCCCCACACCCCTGGCAGCGGGTGAGGGTCCCTATCCCTGGGGCTCATGGCTGCACTGTCCCCTCATGCTATCCTCTGTGCCAAGAGCTCCTTGGTTCTGCTGCGCCCCAGTACCCCATGCCCTGCCCCACTGCTTCTCCCTCCTGCCACCTGCTCGGCATTGCCGGGGTGGCCCAGGGGTTGGGGCTGGGCAAGGGGCTGCCCCGCATCACTGCTATGTGTGTCTCCTGAGTGGTCCCCACCTGCCCCTTTGCTGTTTGGACACCTTGGTCCCCAGGTTGGGCCAAGTCCTGGCTGCTGGGTGCTCCCTGTAACTAAGTTGGCATCCTATGAGCTGGCATGGTCCCATATATGGGGGCCGTGGCACCACCCTCACTATGCCCATGCAGGTGGCAGACCCGTCCCCTTGGCCAGAGGCTAACCTGTGGTCCTGCCACCGCAGGTACGTGCTGTTGCACCATGTGATGGGTGAGCTGGAGGGACAGCGGGGGGCCTGGGGCTACGTGGCTGGTGGGATGGGGGCCCTGTCCCAAGCCATCGCCCGTGCAGCAGCTGCCTGGGGAGCCCACATCTTTGCTGAGAAGGTACGGGGTGTCTGGGTGCAGGGAGCTGCCTGGCTGGCCTGCAGGCAGCGGGGATGCTCTTGGTGAAGTCCCGTCCCCTCCACTTGCCCAGGCGGTGTGCCACGTGCTGCTGGGCAGGGACGGGCGGGCACAGGGCGTCACGCTGCAGGACGGGACGGAGGTGAGGAGCAAACTGGTGCTGTCCAACGCCTCCCCCCAAATCACCTTCCTGGAGCTCATCCCCCAGGTACAGGGCATGTGGGGCTGGTAGGGACTTGGTGTGGCAGCGTGCCCCCAGCTGCAGTGCCCCCTCACAGCCAGCCTCTGCACCGGCATCTCCCACCCCAGGAGCAGCTGCCGAAGGATTTTGTCCAGCAGATCCAGCAGGTTGACACGCGCTCCCCTGTCACCAAGATCAACGGTAGGTACTGGTGGGGCCACCTCCGTCGCCATCCCTGCTGGAGGGACACTGGCACCGGGCTCAGCAAGAGGCGGCACCCTGCTTCCCCTGTTCCCCCCTCCTGTGCCCAGTGGCGGTGGATCGGCTGCCCAGCTTCCTGGCTGCCCCCAATGCCCGTGACGGCCAGCCCCTGCCCCACCACCAGTGCTCCATCCATCTCAACTGTGAGGGCACCCACCTCCTGCACCAGGCTTTCACGGAGGCCACCCACGGGCACCCCTCCAGCAGGTAGGAGCCTGCACTGGCACACCTCAGTGCCCTGGGGAAAGGGTAGGGCAGCCACAGTGAGTGGTGCTGCAGGAAGAGGTTTGGGGTGGCTGGGTCTCCCCTCTGCCCGCCCAGCTGATGCTCTGCTCCCCCAGGCCCATGATCGAGCTCTGCATCCCCTCAGCGCTGGACCCAGGGCTGGCCCCAAGGGGCTGCCACGTCGTGTCCCTCTTCACCCAGTACACCCCCTCTGTGCTGGCGGGTGGGCGGCCCTGGGACGAGCAGGCCAGAAATGCATACGCAGACACGGGTATGTAATGCGTATGCGGATGTGGGTACGTAACGCATACACGGACGCAGGTAACACCAGGAGCGCTGGTCCCTGCCTGTGGGCAAAGCCACCCTAGAGGTGCTCAGGGGCAGCCAACATGTCCCCCCAAGCTGCCGGCCAGTCCCTCCATCCTCCTCTAGTGTTTGACTGCATAGAAGCCTATGCCCCGGGATTCAAGGCATCCGTCATCGGCAGGGACATCCTGACACCACCAGACCTGGAGAGGATCTTCGGGCTGCCTGGCGGGGTGGGTACCATGCAGGCTCAGCTCTGAGCATCACTCTGGTGCCAGTACTGGTGGGCACACAGCCCTGGGCCAGGCACAGCCAGCTTACACAGAGCTCTGCTTGCAGAACATCTTCCACGGAGGGATGTCTCTGGACCAGCTGTACTTTGCCCGTCCGGTACCATCCTACTCAGGCTACCGGTCCCCAATTCCCGGCTTGTACCTGTGTGGAAGTGGAGCCCACCCTGGTGAGCAGGGCTGGGAGCCAGAACCCTCCTAGGGGGCTGCAGGAGGAGGGCAGGAGCATGTGGAAGAGGTGCAAGGGCAGCATGGGGTGGGGGAGTGTCCACTCCCCTCTCTGCCCTCGCATGGGCAGGGACGTGGGGCAGCTGCACTGATGCAGCCCTGGGCCCCATCTCCTGGGGCTGGAGCTGCCCACCCCTCCCCCAATTCTGCTCTCTTGCAGGAGGAGGAGTGATGGGAGCAGCAGGACGTAATGCTGCCCGGGTGGCCCTCCAGGACTTCAGGCGCCTGTGATGGCAGTGGTGACACTGACTTCACCTATGCAGGGTTGTGGCTGCAGCAAGCAGTGTTGATCCCATGCAGAGCCCTGCCCGTCCCCAACTTGCTTCCCAGGCGCCACAGGGCAGCAGTGTCCCCTAAGAGCTGGGGTGTGCAGGCTGGCAGGGTCCCTTGTGCTCCCAGTTGCTACTGTCACCTTGCACACTGGGCTGCTCCCAGCCTGCCGCAGCCCAGCCTTGCCTGGGCGGCTCCTGGGCACGGGGCAGCCATGACAAGTCTTGCTCAGCCCCTGCCTGCGCCTATGGAAATAAACCCTAGCAAGGTATCCGTCTTTGAGCACTCTCGCTGTGGTTTTTCAGCTCTTCTTGCAGCTCCTAACGTGCTGGCATGGGGGGGCTGCACTGTGGCTGGTGATGCAGCCCTGGGGGAGCTGCCAGAGGGGACAGGCATGTCCCAGAGCAGCGACTGGGGACAACCAGCCTCTCGCCCTCTCCTCCGCTTACTGATGCGGGCTCAGGTGCAGGCAGAGCTATTTGGCTGGGGGCACCCAGCCCCGGGCTCTCCTGGACCACTCCGAGGTGCCTAGGACAAGCAGGGAACCAGGGAGCTGCCCGAGACCTGCTTTGCTACCTGGAGCCCTCGGTGTCTGTGCATACAGCAGCCAGTCACCCAGCAGCTCAGAGACTGCAGGAGCCAGGACCGGCCGCTGCCCCCCTGTGCCCCACACACACACACCCCCCCCCCACTCGTGCCAGGAGCTGCCGCACGTGTTCTGGCCCCATTCCTCCATCCCCAGGGCAGACGCTCCGTGCAGCCCAGCGGCTCTGGCTGGCCACCCCTCAGCCGGCGGCAGGCCCGGGGTGTGCCCCTCTCCCGGGCTGCTGCCGGGAGCCGCTCGCTGAAGATTACAGAGCTCACATCCTCTCCCTGCCCTCTTCCTCCCTCGGACAATGCTCCCGATTCAGCCACCCGCCTCGCCTCCCACCGGGCCCTAAATACGGTGCTGCCAGGCTGAGCTGTTGCACCTGAGCTGGCTGAATCAATATTGACCGGCCAGGAATAGTCCCGCAGCCCTCTGAGAATAGCCCCGCACGCCTCCCCCCCGCTGCCCACAGCTTCCCGCGCACGGGGCTGCCCTGCTGCCGGCAAAGGTATTTTTAGCTGCTGTCGTTGTTGGCTGCTGGGGGCTGCAGGTGCTGGCACCCAGTGAGCCCCGAGGGGTGGGCAGCGAGGGGGATGACAGCAAGGGGGGGCACCTCCAGCCTACCACGGTCACGCTGAGCAGCGGGACACAGTGCCCCCACTACTGCGGGTTAAGGCTGGCAGGTCCCAGGGGTGGGAGAGCCCACCGGACCCCCCCCGCTGCCCTCCTCCTGCTGCCCCCAGGAGCAGAGGCAGAGCTGGGAGTGGGACCCAGCACCAGCCTGCCCTGCGCCCCTGCCAGCATCTGCCTTGGGGTGGGCTCAGGGGTGCTCCTGGCCTCACACTTGGGTAATTGAGTTCCAAAACGTCGAGACACGAATGAGTCACGGGCTCCACTGCTGGCCCCAGCCCTGCCCTTCCCCAGGGCTTTCTGTGGCCCCCATTTCTGTTGGCCAGGGACCCCCATCCCAGGAGAGGTTCCAGCGTATGCCCTGAGCCCGGCTGGGGCATAAAACTGGGATGAGGGTGCCCTGCAAGGGGGGTCCCAGGGCTGTGCACCCCTGCACGCCCGGGGGTGCTGGAGGCTCCGGCGGGACGTGGCGATGAGCTCACACGCTATTCTCGGACGTGTTGATCCTGGCTCCTCCTGGCAGGAACCAGCTGCTTCGGCACATTCCTGGCCGGCCCTTGGCCACAGAGAGGGCACAGGGCTTCCTGTTTTTCCCCGTCCCACGGTGTGGCACGGCGGGGCGGGTGGGCAGCGGAGTGCCCCAGGGACTGGCAGCACCCCAAGCCAGAGGTTGCTGTCGGGGCAGGTCGGGGGGGGGATGGACGGGCATCCTCCATCTCCATGTTCCATGGAGTGCAGCTGTGCTTGGGGACCCCCGCAGCCCACCTGGCTCAGGGATGGCCCAGGTGATGCCCTGAGCCCCAGGAGGACCCTGCTCTGGGCTCCCAGTCCCACCCCATAGCCTCTCCTGCTCTCTGTGCCCCCCCAAGTCCTGGCCCCATTGCAGCAGCACCAGGCACCCCATGCCAGCACGCCTGCTTGAGCTGCTGTGTGGGGTAGGAAGGGGCAAGGGGTGTCCTTTTGGGGTGTCCCTAGTGTGGCAGTTTGTCACCCCCAGAAAACCCATGCTCTGCCTGGCTGGGGGCTGGCCCCATGGTGCGGTGGTGCTGGGGGGTGTATAGCATCCGTGACTGGGGGCATTGGGTTCATTCGGGGGAGGGGGTCCAGGCAGGGGCTATCCCAGAGGTACTTGCACCCCCCAAGCTGGGGGGGGGGAGAGGCAGGGATTGGGGCAGGTGCAGGTTTGCCCCAGGGTGGCAGAGGAGGGCTGGGGGGGGGGGGGGGGGCGGGGCAGGGTGCAGGGCTGGGCTTCAGGCACGGTGCGGGGGGGCCGGGGCCAGGCTGGGCAGCGTGGGCCCCCACCCGGGGCGGCCCACCCCACCACACCATAAAAGCAGCAGCAGGCGGTGCTCAGCAGCAGGAGAGCTGCTGGAGGCCAGTGTGAGCCAGCGCCGCGTCCCCTCGCCACTGCCTGCCCCACGCTGCTGCCTGTCCTCCTCCGGCACCCGCTGCCAGGGTGAGTGCCGAGGATGGCCCCGGAGGGGGGGTTCTGGGCACCTGGGGGGAGGAGGGCAGCAACCCACTAGTGCTCTGAGTGGGGATGCAGGGGGGAGAGGTGGGGCGATGGGGGACAGGGGTTGTGTGCAGGATGGGGAGGGGACCCTGGTGTCAGGCAGAGGGTTCACATTGGGGATAAAGGGGGGCTCTGTGGGACCCCCGCCCATGGCCCGAAGCATGGGGCAGGCAGGAACCAACAGGGGCAGGGCAGCATTTGTGGGGCTGCCTGTGGCTGTTGGCAGCCAGGGCTGAGTGTGGGGCTGGGAGGGCTGTGGCAGGGCTGAGGGAGCCCAGTGAGGGGCAGGTGGGTGTGGGGCTGGGGCTGAGCCCCAGGGTGGGGGATGCTGTGAGCTGTGCGCGGCAGGGACCAGCCCCAGCATCCCCCGCAGCACAGGGACAGGGACGTCACCACTGTATGAGGGGGCATGATACCCCTCCACCCTCACCCAGCTCCTGGGGCATGGCGGAGGGGCTGCAGCAGCACTCCCCCCCCCGCCATGGTCCGCAAGGGCTCAGTGTCAGGCTGTCCCCAGGCATCCCACCCCAGGACCACAATGGTGACGCCAGCTGCTGCTAGACCCATCCTGCTGCCTCTGGTGCTGCTGCTGTGCTGGGTGGCCCCCAGCGGGCAGGAGCCAGCCCCGGTGCAGCTGCGGCTGGCGGGGCCGCGGGGGCCGGCTGGGGAGGGCCGGCTGGAGGTGCTGTACCAGGGGCGCTGGGGCACCGTCTGCGACGACGGCTTCGACTTCCACGCGGCCACCGTCGCCTGCCGGCAGCTGGGCTACACCGCGGCCGTCACCTGGACCCATAGTGCCACCTACGGCCAAGGGGAAGGTAGGGGGCAGGTGGGGAATGGGGTGGCAGGGGGTCCTGCTGAGGGCAGTGAGCCTGCCCGGGGGGCTGTGGGTGCAGGCAGCCTGCGGGGGGCACTGGATGTGGCCCATGGTGCTGGGGAGGGAGATGAGGACCCCCCCAAACGGTGACCCCCAGCCCTGCGTGTGTGTCCCCAGGCCCCATCTGGCTGGACAATGTGCGGTGCGGGGGCAGTGAGGGCTCCCTGGCAGAGTGTGTCCACAACGGCTGGGGCACCAGCGACTGCCACCACGGCGAGGACGCCGGCGTGGTGTGCTCGGGACAGCGCCTGCCCGGCAGCCCCCCCCAGGCCACCATCTCTGGTCACCTGGGAGAGGTGAGAGGGGGGCCATGGGGTTCCTCTGTGCCCAGCAGGGTACACCAGGGGGACTGGAGCAGGTCCCCTTCCCCTTGTCCCCATCCTGAACACCCAGCCCTCGATGCTGGAGCCCCCGTGCCCACCCCTGTGCCCACCGCGGCAGGTGCCGGGGCTGAGCCTGGAGGAGGTGCGGCTCAAGCCCATCCTGGCGCGAGCCAAGCTCAGCATGCCGGTGACGGAGGGTGCCGTGGAGGTGAAGCACAACGGGCGCTGGAGGCAGGTGTGCGATGCTGGCTGGACCAGGAACAACAGTCGCGTGGTCTGCGGGATGCTGGGCTTCCCCCGGGAGAAGCAGATCAACACCAGCTTTTACCGGTAGGAATGCGGGAGACCTTCATCGCAGCCGTGGGGCACGTGGGGCAGGGTGCCTGGCTGGACTTGCTGTGGGGGCAAGAGACCAGGGGGTGTCAGGGAAGGGACGCACATGTGCGTGCTTGTGCAGGTTGCTGGTATGGCCTCTCCATGCCTGGGTCCCCTTCTTGGGGCCTCGACGAGGGGCAGAGCTGGGCTCAGCAGCAGCCAGGGGTCTGTGGGGATAGTCATCAGCCGGTGCTGGCAAACCGTGGGTGGAAGGAGAGGAGAGGCAAGTGGCCATGGGCCCCTCCACCCTGGCCTCAGGCTGGGGCTATAAATACAGCCTGTAATGAGCCCCTGCCGGTGCCAGGAGTCACGCAGTCCCGCCGAGGCACGGCACAGCCGGGCTTGGCATGGTAATTGCCAGTGGGGAGAGGACCTGTCCTCACCCTGCCATGCTGTGGGAGGACCCCACAGCTACAGCTCCTGCCATGGGGTGCTGATGAGGGCAGGGATGATGGAGTGGGGGTCTGGAGCCCTGCAGGGTCAGCATGGCCCCCCCTGACCTCCTGGCTCCATGCACCCACAGGAAGCTCTGGAACATGAAGCTGAAGGACCCCAACTCCAGGTAGGGCTCAGCCCTGGGCAGGGTGGGCAGGAGCACCCTGGGTGGGCACCCAGCGCGGGTGTTGGGTAGGGGAGAGTCTCTGGCACCCAAGCTGATGCCGGTCCCTGCTCCTCTCCCTTGACAGCCTGAAGGCCCTCAGCCAGAAGAACAGCTTCTGGGTCCACAAGGTGCGGTGCCAGGGCACGGAGCCCCACCTGGCCCGCTGCCCCACACAGGTGGCCCCACCGGCCCCCCGCCAGCAAGCCTGCCCCCACGGCATGCATGCCATCGTCAGCTGCCTCCCCGGCCCTACCTTCCAGAAGGGCACGGGCAAGGGCAGGAGCAAGACCTCCCCAGGAAAGGTGAGCCCTGGCACAGACCCGCACCCCATCCTGCTGACGGAGGGTCCTGGAGCCGGGCGGCAGCTGGCCACCCTGTTTGCACTCGTGCCCGTGGTGCAGGCAGGTGGCCGTGCCCTGGGGCCACTGACCATCTGCTCCCCATGCCCAGGTGCTCCCAGTGCGACTGCGAGCGGGCACCCATGCCGGTGAGGGCCGGGTGGAGGTGCTGCGCCACGGGCAGTGGGGCACCGTGTGTGACAAGCAGTGGGACCTGGCCGCGGCCAGCGTGGTGTGCCGGCAGCTGGGCTACGGGACAGCGAAGCAGGCCCTGGTGGGAGCCCAGATGGGCCAAGGTGAGGCGGGTGGCGTGGCAGGGACTCAGGGTGCCACTGGGCTTGGGGGGGCACCATGGGGAAAGCCCATGGTTTACTGGGTGCTGCTGGAGCATCCTGGGATGTCCAGGCAGCTCCAGCCTGCACTGGGATGGGGCTCCCCTGGCTGTTCCTGCCATGGGCAGCCCTGTTCCCATAGGGAACGCCCAGTCTGGGGAAGGAGGGTGGGAGTTCTCCCTGCTCCATGATGAGCACAAAGCAGGGAACGCTGACCCTCCCCCCTGCTTCAGGCCTGGGGCCCATCCACATGAGCGAGGTACGGTGCACTGGCCACGAGCAGTCCCTGGGCGAGTGCCGCTTCCAGGACGCTGAGCGGAGCGGGTGCCGGCACGAGGCTGATGCCGCCGTCCGCTGCCATGTGCCCCACATGGACTTCCAGACCCAGGTGAGCCCCTGCCTCTTCCCCAGAGCCTGTGGAGCCCCATTGCACAGCCCCTGCGCCCCAAGCTCTGTGCCTGGTGTGGATGCTCAGAGCAGTCCCGGGGCGGCCCAGGGGTCGGGGGAACACAGAGCAGCACACTGATGGGGGTCTGCAGGATGAGCCGGTGGCAAAACCGGTCCTGTGGGAAGGAAAGGAGGAAAAGGAACTTGGGGGAGATGTTCAGCTGGATGCATGGGGCTGTGCCGGGTGGGAGGGCTGGGGGTCTGCCCCATGCTCCAGCTCAGCCCCTCTTTGCCCGCAGGTGCGGCTGGCCGGGGGCCGCAGCCCCGAGGAGGGTGTGGTGGAGGTGCTGGTGCCGGTGCAGGGGCGGCTGCAGTGGGGCGCAGTGTGCGGTGCGCAGTGGGGGCTGAACGAGGCCATGGTCGTCTGCAGGCAGCTGGGGCTGGGCTTTGCCAGCCATGCCCTCCAGGTGAGCAGGGTCCCAGCCTGGGGCCTGGGCTGCGAGGGGTCCAACAGGACACGTGGCGTGAGCGTGGGGCTCTGGGAGGGGACAGCCCAGGGGGACAAGCCCTGGTGGCAGTGCTGGGGCAGGGCAGCTGGCAGGGGAGGCAGGGTGGGTGCTGGCAGGGGGTGCGAAGGCTGGTCCGAGCGCTGTGCTCCTCCTCTGCCCAGGAGACGTGGTACTGGGCAGGCAGCCCCGACGCTGCCCAGGTGGTGATGAGCGGGGTGCGCTGTGCCGGCACCGAGCTGGCCCTCCAGCAGTGCCAGCGCCACGGCCCCGTCCACTGCCCCAGTGGCGGGGGACGCTTCTCGGCAGGGGTCACCTGCACCGCCCGTGAGTACTGGGAGCCCACGGGGTACCGCTGGGTGGGAGCACCCCCTTCTCCTGGTACAGAGAGCAGGGGCGGGGGGAGCTATGGGGGCGGGGATCGCCTGCTCCGTCCCCACTGATCCCCTTTGTGCCAGATGCCCCGGACCTGGTGATGAACGCCCAGCTGGTGCAGGAGACAGCCTACCTGGAGGACCGGCCGCTGGAGCTGCTGTACTGCGCCCACGAGGAGCGCTGCCTCTCCCGCTCCGCCGACCACATGCACTGGCCCTACGGCCACCGCCGCCTCCTCCGCTTCTCCTCCCAGATCCACAACCTGGGAAGAGCTGATTTCCGACCCAAGATGGGGCGCCACGCCTGGACCTGGCACCAGTGCCACCGGTGAGTGGCCCGTGGGCAGGAGCTGGCAGGGAGCTGCCCTCTCCCCGGGCCAGGCAGGGCACGGTGGCATCCGTCCCACAGAGGCTGGCCCACCCGGGGTAATTGGCAGCGTCTGCACTGGCACTGTCATTACAGCTTTATTTGGCTTCAGGGCTGTAATTTGCTCAGAGCCTCTGGGTGCTGCCCGCTCCCGGCTGGGCGGCTGGGCCGGCTGCGTGGTCCCTGGCCAGGCACCGGCCCCGTGCTCAGCCCCTGTCCCTGCAGGCACTTCCACAGCATCGAGGTCTTCACCCACTATGACCTGCTGACGCTCAACGGCTCCAAGGTGGCCGAAGGGCACAAGGCCAGCTTTTGCCTGGAGGACACCAACTGCCCTGAGGGTAGGTGCCAGCTGCAGAGCTGCCAGCAGCGCCCCCACCTCCCCAAGGGGGACTCTGCCTGTGCCCTCTCTCACCTCCCCTCCCTCCCACAGGGCTGCAGCGACGCTTCGCCTGTGCCAACTTTGGGGAGCAGGGGGTGAGCGTGGGGTGCTGGGACACCTACCGCCACGACATCGACTGCCAGTGGATTGACATCACTGACGTGCCGCCGGGCAGCTACACCTTCCAGGTATGGGGATGGAGGGGCGGGGGGGGCACTGAGCCACTGGACCTCAGGGCTGGGGGCCACCCTCCATGGGCACCACCAGCACCCCTCACAGCACCCTGCACATCGGGGTGCTGCTCTGCACCCCACGGTGCATGCCACGGCCCTGCCTGGCCAAGGGACAGTGGCACTCTGGGGGGCCCAGCAGTGACCCCAGCCCTGCCCCTTGTGGTCTCCCCAGGTGGTCGTGAACCCCAAGCATGAGGTGGCTGAGTCAGACTTCTCCAACAACGTGATGCGGTGCCGGTGCAAGTACGACGGGCAGCGTGTCTGGATGCACGGCTGCCACACAAGTATGGAGGGATGGGAGCAGAGGGGGCACGGTGGGCAGGGCAGGGGGGAGGCAATGGGGCTGGGGGTGCCGCAGGTCCTGTCCCCCCTGCCCCATGCCATCACTGTCTCCAGGTGATGCCTATGGCGCTGACGTGGTGAACGATCTGGAGCGACAGGAGCGCCTGGCCAACAACCTTGTGTGACCCCCCCCTCCAACATCAGCATGCTCCCAGCAGTGCCACAGGGCAGCCCGGCTCCTGTGCCCAGCCCCTGCGCCCCAGCAGCACCAGCCTGAGCTCAGGGACTCGAAGACTCTTGTATTTATTGATGCTGCTGCAGAAGATGGAGATGAGCACTGGGGCCAGAGGGGAGCGCCCAGGGGTGCCCAGCCCTGCGCTGCCAGTGGGACCTGCGAGAGGGGCCCAGTACCTCAGCAGCCCCCACCTCTGTGGCTCCAGTGCCTCCCAGGACGACTACCTCAGCCTGCCCGCCTGGTCCCCCCTGCCCCAGCAGACTCAGGACAGGACCTGGCCGCTGCTACCTGTGCACCAGTCCTGTCCTCAATAAAGGTGCTGTGCAATGGGAGACAGGTCCTGTGCTATGGGAGAGGGGGTACCCCTTATCACCCCCACCATCCTCTGCTTCTTCCCCTGCACTCTTCCCCACCAGGACCGTGAAGCCAGTTCCCAGCCAGGAACGACCCTGGTCTAGGTGATGTGTCCCCAGCCAGGCAGTGTCCCCCCTCTGCCACCCAGGGCCATCAGCTCGCCAGCTGCCTGCGTGTGGCCAGTGCCAAGTGGCTCCGGCTTGCCGCCAGCAGTCCCCACCAGCCGGGGCACCCCAGCCCTGAACTGGCTGACCCCATGCACACAAAGGGACTCGGCCAGCTCTGTGGCAGCTCGGGCTGGCAGCCAGCCCACTGGCCGCTGTGGCTGCAGCCACCGTGCCGGGCTTTCCGAGGCTGCCCTGGCAGCTTCCCAGCCCCGGGAGCAGGGATGGGGCCGCTCTGCACCTTGAAGCTCTTGCTCCTGGACACAGGGTGAGGACACAGGGGACGCTGTGCCCTTGCTCTCTGTGTTTCTTTCCTCCTGTGGTTTCCAGCAAATTTTTTTAAAGGAAATAAAAGGGAATTTTTGCCAGCAACCCACACTCTGTACTGCCCAGCCCCCGGTGAACCAGCTACCAGGCAGTGCCACCCCTCTCCTTGCACAGCCCTGCTTGTCCCCACCTTGCCGGCAGACACCAACCCAGGGTGGGGGGCTGCCAGCACCCACCTCAGCCCTGCACAGCCAGGACAGGGTGGGTTGTACCCACACATGACAGCCCCCACATGTGGAGGAGCTGCCGGGAACGGCAGTGACGTGCTGGGGTGGCCCGAGGCCAGGGGCCGTGGCGAGGCGCGTGCCGGCAGAGGCTCGCTCTGCCGTGGTTAGGGTTCAAGGGGTGCCGGATGGTGAGGAAGATGCTTTCCACATGAGATTAGCTTCACGCCCTGACATTTCCACCGGCAGAGCCACAAGTGGCTGGGACAGCTCCCAGCTGGCAGCACCACCTGCGCGGGGGCAGGCAGCCACCGCCACGGGGTCGTGACCAGCTCCACCGCCAAGCTGGGGGACAGCCAGGGGACACGGGGCAGCCGCACGAGCCCTTCAGCGCAGGCTGGGGCAAGACAGCCGTGACCAAAACCACAGGCGGGGGTGGCGGAAAAGCACCGTCCCCGTGCCCACCCGCTGCAAAGAGCACGGGAGCCCCACAAACTGTGGTCCCGAGAGTTTGAGGGGTTACAGGGTGGGAGTGCTGAGGCACACGGGGCTGTTTCCCAGATGCTGAGAGACGATGCAAAGCAGAGGAACCAAAGGCGGGTCCCAGCCGCCTGCCCGCGCCCCCGCACCGGGGCAGGGCAGGAAGCCCCCAGCCCGCCAGGGCCGGCAGCGCAGCCACATCACAGCCCCGCACGGGGCCGGGAACGTGGCCCTGCCCGCGCGCCGACAAGGGCCCCGCTGTTCGGATGGCAGCTGCTCCACGGAAGTAAACAGGGTCTCCGCCAGCACATTCCTGCCCTCCGCCCTGCCCGACCCCTCCTGCCTGCGCCCCCACCCACCCACCGGGGACACCCACCACCTGGGAGGGGTGAACATCCCCACGGCGGCAGGGACCATGCGTGGCAGCCCCTGACACGCAAGCCCTCCCCAGCACGCAGGAGCACGGAGAGCCACAGCCAGGCCAGGCACAGTAAAATAAACGGTATTTATTAGCAAAATAAAGGACAGAAACTCTCGCTCGCAAGGCCCTGCCAGGTGGCCAGGGCCACCCCGCACGACCCTGCATGCTCACTGCCGAGCTCCCCGCATCCCGCTGGCTGCTCCCGCTGCAGCAGGCAGCACCGGGGTCCTGCCCCAGGCAGGATGGGCAGCACTGCCTGACGGCGACAGCATCTGCACGGCACCAACAAACCTGCGCGCGTCCTGCTCAGCCCTTTCAGTGGAGCAGCCCTTTTGGATGCGGTGCAGGATCCATCCCAGCTCTGAGATGCAGGGTGCCCTGCCTGCCCGCAGAGAAGGGCCCGGACACCCCAGGGGGTTCTCAGTGGGGCTGAAGGTGCAGTCTTCCAGCTCAGTCCCGGCCCTCCCAGGCATCCTCCCGCTGCTTGTTCTCCAGGCGCTTCCTCTCTGCAGGGACAAGAGGAGGGTCATCCCCATGTCCCCATCACCCCACAGCCACCCACTTCCCCACAGAGGTTGCCGAAGCCCACCCTGGCACAGCCCCCTCCCACCCAGCGCCCTGTGAGAAGGGGCATCCACGAGGAGGGTACCCCCACACTGCAGCCTCCCCAGGCATCCAAATCTCACCCCGGGCTTCTTGCAGCTTCCTCCGCTCAGCATCTCGCTGGGCTGGTGTCTGGTTGCTGCGTACCCCCAGGGCACCGATCACCAGCCGCCTGGCCAGGGCGGCTGATGTTTCGGGGCGCTCCTTGGCTGGCTGCAGGTAGTCTGGATGAGCAGAGATGGGGGACATCAGTAGGGGCATCCTGGGAGGGATGGGGCAGCCGGCATGGCTCTGCTTAAGCACCGTGGAGCCGTGCCGGCTACCCCATCCCTCCCCAGCTATCAGGATGAAGATGCTGCAGCACAAGCACCATGGCACAAGTCGGCACAGGGCAGCATCACTCACCAGCGTACGCCCTGGCTTTGGCTTTAGAGGCATGGGTGCCCTGGGAAAGCGGGCGCGTCTTCACCAGCAGGTGCTTGGTGCTGAGGGCATCGCGTGCTGCAGGAAGACAGCAGTGGTGTCTGTGTGCAGGGCCAGCCCCAGGCCCGCGATCCGGCTACGGGAGAGGCAGGGATGCCTCCCCTCTGCCTATCCCAGCCAAACTGGGAGCAGTACCTGTTATGGGGCTGGAGAAGATGCCCAGGGCGTGTGTGTCATCCACCCACTTAATATCAAAGCCTTTTTTCCTGCCAGAGAGAAGGAAGCTCAGCAAGGCATCAGCACCACGTGGGGAGGGGTCTGGAGCAGAGCCCAAGCAGGGGACGGGGCATTGCCAGCAGACTCACTGATAGCTGCAGAAGACACGCAGCAGGTCCTCAGTGCGGAAATCCGAGGGGAAATCATAGATCTCGATGACGTGGGGCAGCTCAGCATCACTGAGGTCTGGTGCGGTGGGCTCAGCCCCATAGTAGTCGAAGCGGGGTGACTGCCGGCTCTCCCGGCGCTTCTCACCCCCCAGGAGCTGCAGAGGTGGGAAAGACACAGCACTGAGCAACCCATGCCCGCCCATCCCACACCAGCTCCGAATCCATGGCAAGCAGTCCTCAGGAAGTTGTCCCACCCCCATGACCCACCCCAGCACTGCAGATGGATTCATGGCATTGAGATATTAGGAGTTATCGACCGGGGCTTTCATACCATGCACTTGCTTTTCCCATTACCAGCATCCCTTCACTTGCTGTGCTCTGCAGTCCCACCGGGGACACAGTAGGAATGACACTGCTGAGACAGCCCATGCACCTCCAAGCACACCCCTCCTTCCACAGTGACATGCTGACCTTAAATACATTTTGGGAACAACAAGGAGCAGGACAGCAAGGCCAGGAAGAAAGACTGACGTCTGCCCACCATGCAGGAGCACCAGGCTCAGCGTGCCCTGGCTGCATCACATGCACTGTAGCCCTTTAGGAAACGCAGCCCTTCGGCACCCCAGACACCAAGACGGAAAAGCCAGCACCCCCCTGAGGAGCAAGTTCTGGTGCTTAATCACATGTGCGGCTAAAATTTTATGCCTTATTTCTCATTTGAATTTGTCTGGCTTCGCTTTCCAGCCGGCGGTTTTTGTTCTGCCTCCCCGCTGGATTAAAGAGCCTTCAGTCCCTGGTCCCCTCCCCATGATGGCACTTACTCACGCTAATCAAGTCCCTTCTCAATCTTCTTCTTGATAAGCTAAGCGGGTTGTGCGTGTTTAGTATCTCACAGCGGGGCACTTTCTCCAGCCCTAAAAGATGATGGCTGTAGTGCTTTTCTACCTCTCCCATTTGTCAACCTTCATTTTAAAACACAGGCAGCAGTCTCCCACTGCCACAACACGGGGGTGCAGCTGCACCCTGCTCTCCTTCGCGCCACAGCATCGGTGCCAGTGGGCACCACTTGCTGCACCTCTGCTTTCCAAACTGTGCCGTGCTGGCAGCCGAGGAGATTCACGGCCCCACTCCAGCTGTGACATGGGGCCAGACGCAGTCCGAAGTCAGTGGTGGCTCCCCTGTCCCTGCTGAAGCGTGGGGCCGGCGCGGTGCCGGGGAGCGGGTACATAACTCAGCCGGGTTCCCAGCCCGATCCCCCAAGCGATCGTAGCAGAGCACACCACGGCTGGAAGGTTAGAGTCCATAAATCCCAGCCAGCTCAGTCAATAAAAAGTGCTCATTCCGACAATTTTATGGGTAAGATGGATTCACGGCAGGTGAGGGGGTGCTGCCAGGGCGGCTGGATGCCAGCGGAGGGTAGAGCTGAGTTATGGAACTCACGGGACAGGCTAGCACTGCCACCTGCCCCGCCACCAGCACCCATTATCTGAGCCCAGCCTGTGGGCAGGGGACTCATCAGGCACCCCCTGCCCACTCAGGGGGAGTCGAAGGAGCCGTTCCCAGGCAGGATGAAGCCCTACGGTGCTGCTTGAGGGAGCAAAGCACTCGGGTAGTGCCAGGTGCCGGGAAGATGATTAGAGAGCAGGAGCACAGAGTGCCGGAGCGGTCCTTGACCTTCACAAATCACGGAGTGTGGTGGGGCGGCAAGGACGGGAGCCGTCTGGCAGCCGGGCTCAGGCACACAGCAGGCACGACTCAACAGGTCCCCCTGCGCTGCCAGGCTGGGCACGCAGCGTGCCTGCAGCCCCCAGGCCGTGGGGCAGGGCAGGGAGCGGGAGCTGGGGTACGGACCCCAGCCCTGGCAGGCACCTGGCACTGGGAAGGGTCTGCTGAGGGATGGACAGACAGACAGACGGCGGAGGTGGGAAATGAAGCCTGCCTGTCATGCCTCGCGGCTCTGTAAAGACGCACCCTCACCAGAGCACGTTAGAGGGGTCCGTGGCTGCTCGCTTACGCTCCCGCTCACTTGCCGGGAGCGCACCTCCAGGGCTGGAGGGGAGGTGTGCGCTGGCGTGCACGCACCGCAGCCCCCGGCACGCATGCACCACGGCCCCCGCCCCACCATGCCGGCTGATGGAGAGTCCACCAAGCCTGCAAGGAAATGGTTGCAGTGCTTAATTACCCTCTGCGTTCAACCTGAATTTGTCTGGTTTCAGCTTCCAGCCAATGGATCTTGCTAAGGTGTTTTTTCCTGCTAGATTAAAGAGCCGTCCCCTATCAGAAATCTCTCCTCCACACAGAACGTCATAAATCTTGCTCTCTGCTGGCTATCCACAGTGCATAAGGATTCGGTTACGAGGAAAAACGCTACTAATTTTCTTGTCTTTTTTTGTTAATTAACAACAGCTCCATCTCCCCAAGAGCTGTACCCTCCCTGAGCAGCCGCGTCCACCTGACGAGAGTTCGGAGGGCTTGGGAAGCACCAGGCTCAGCATGGGAATCTGCAGGGGGGTGAAGATGGCAACTTTTAAGTGATAAATCCCTTTTTCAGGTTCTTATTCACCCATTTTGGGAAGCTCCCTGGAAAGCTCAAACGTTGCTCAGAGCTTGTGCACAGGGGAGCTAACACGGATGCTCCAGAGCTGTTTGCAGTTAGCACCGGTGCTGCATGGCACAACCTTGCCTGCAGCATCCTACGGCTGCAGCGTAACACTGGCCCTCCCTGACCTGCCGCCCCAGCGGGGCCACGCAGCTGCTGTGCTGTGCCCCCATGCCAGCCCACGGAAAGTCAGTGCCAGTGCCACATGTGCCGGCTGCCATCAGAGCAGCAGCGCTGTCCCCATCCCACCAGCACTCACCGCAACCTGCTGGCTGGAGGGTGGGGGACCGCAGCTGTGGGGAGCACAGCCTGGCAGGGATGGAGGTACGCAAAGCTCTTCCACATCACCCTCTGAGCAGCCCCAGAGGCAAACCTTGCCTGCCCCACACCCTGTCCCAGCCCCACACCAGGTTTGGCAAGGGCACGCCAGCCTGAGCACGGCCCCGTGGACAAGGTGGGTACCAGTGCTCCTCAGTAGTGATGCTCTTGATCTCATCCCTTCCCAGAAGCTCTTATCAGGCACCATCCGCCACTTCACACCCTGTTTCCAGCCCGGGGTGGACGGACGCTGGCTGTAACAATATTAGCGCTGTTTGTTACATTGGGCACATTAATGTCATTCGGAAAATTACTGGTTTGACGCTACTGATTTAAAATGCAATAAGGGATATCCAGCCTCACTGCAGAAGCCGAGCTTTCCTCCCGAATGGCAGGAAAACGGCGTGGGTCCCGGTGCTAAGCAGCTAATTGTAGTAAATTCAGCCGCACGTGTGCAGGAGGGGATGGTAATGAGCCACAGCTGATTAAGAAGCTGTAGTTTCGAGGAAACTTCCCGTTGCTATTTCAATGGGAGCCCATACGTCTCAGCCCATTTCTTTATCACCAGCCCCAGTTTCACGAGGGTGCAGTTGCGGTTTACAGCGCTTGAGCAGGTTTTACTGGGTGCGCTTTATGTAGTATAGAGATAAGATCTCCCCTAGCCTTCACCAGCACCAAGGGACAGGATGGGAACCACCCGGGGGGGGGGGGGGGGGGGAACAAGGTGGAGATCCCAGGAGTTTTGGCACCGCAGGCAGCTCCTGCCCTCAGGGATGGCCGGTGGTGACAGCAGGCAGCACAGCCAGGCTGGCCGCATGCTCCGAGTGCAGCCTACCCCCCCAAGCACCCACCCCAGAGGACACAGGGACAGCCGACCCCCACAGACCCCTGTCCCTGCATCCCAGCAGACAGCAGCCACTGTCCCTGCAAACCCCACGGGCGCCAGCTCGCAGGACGTACCTCCTCCAGCAGGCGTGGGTCCAGGCAGTCCCCGTCGTCATTGAACAGCGCGTCCCAGCTCTCCTCGGCACCTGGGCTGGCCTGGCTTGGCGTGCTGGCACTGGCCTGCTCTACCTTTGGGGAGCTGCTGTGGAGACCTCCCTTTTCCTCCTCGGCCTCCTGGCTGCACTGGTGCTGCTGCGGTGAGCCCATGTCCTCGCCTGCCCCTGAAGGCTCCTTGGCCCAGGCCACTGGTGAGAGACCCTCTACGCCACAGCACAGCAGCTCCAGGTGTGGCGGGGGCTCGCGGCTCTCCGGGGGTGCCCTCTCTGACGCTCCGCTCGCCGGCTCCTCGTCAGCATCCAGCGGGCCACTCTCAGCCCTGGAGCTGCCATCCGTGCAGGCAGGAGTGCTGCCCACTCCCTCCGCAGCAGGCACTGGGTCACCCTCCCCACCGGGATGCCCGACACCGGCAATTTTCTCCTGCTTGCCAGGCAGGAGCTGGGACAGGCTGACAATGCCCTGCCCTGGGGTCCTCTCCCCTGGGAGCACTGGCACGTCACCCGCACCACCCCTCGAGCACCCAGGTTCGCAGCTGGCTCCTCTTGGTGCATCCAAGGTGCTCTCCCCGGCAAGCTCAGCCATGCCTCCCCACCTCTCCTCCTCCTTCGGCACCCCAGCAGCACAGCTCTTGCTCTGCCCTGCCAGGAGAGACTCCCCACACTCCCTCTCCTCCTCCTGGGCTTTCAGAGCTGCAAGCTCCCATGCCAGCCCGGGCACACTGCCCTGGTTGCTCAGCCCTGCCAGCTGCAGGACACCCTCTCCTGGGTGCTGGGAGAGGTCCCCAGCTGGATCCGGGGTGCTGTCCCCCAAATGCTCTGACACGCCACTCAGCCCTGTCCGACAAACCAGCATTGGGATAGCAGGAGGTATTGAGCTAGTGGGGTTGCCCCCGGGCTCAGGGGTAGCCTCCATGTCCCCAGGCTGGGCACTGGGTGGGGATGGAGGGTCAGGCTCGGTCCTCATCATCCAGTGGCTGCGGCTGAGCTCCCCGAGTCCTTCATGACGGGATGCTTTGTCCTGCCCGTCCCAGGGCTGGGCAACAGCCGGATCTGAGGACAGCTCCCGCACGCTGGGTGATGCCCCCGGGCCCCTTGGCACAGCAGGGCAGCTGCCGCCCGGCCTCCGGCAGCACCCGACAGAGGCTGCCCGCGGCTCCTTTGGGCCAGCATCCACCTTGGTCTCCCTTCTCACCGCTCTGCCCGCCTGTGTCCTGGCACGGGGGCTTCGCCTCTGCCCCTCGCCGCTGCCCCGGCAAGCGTCCTGTGCCAGGCGGTGGTTCTCAGGCTCCTGACGATGCCCGGCCAGCGTGTCACCCGCCACTTGTGCCGCTCTCTCCCGCCGCGCTTTGGGCACGTAGAGGGCCATGTCGGGCTTCCTGTGGCGTGGCCGGCCACCCTCCGTCTCCTGCTGCATGGTGCCACCACTGCCTGCCAAGGAGAGACAGCGTCACTTCCCTGCCTGCATCCCAGTGGACCCACAGCCGGCCACATGGTAGGCACCCCCTGCCCAGGTCAGTGGGTCGGGGTCCCAGCCTGGCACCCACCCTCGCTCCCACGGCAGCCAGCACACAGCGATGGACAGCAGAGACCCAAAACTGCCCCCACGGTAGAGGCTCTGCAGACAGGGTTTGGCACCTGGAGCAACCCACAGCCCTACAGCCTTTGGTGGGGTGTACCGGGCTTGGGGGAAGGAGGGAAACCCTGCCAGCATCACAGGGATGCCTGCCCCGCTCCAGGGGCCAGCAGCCGCAGCCAAAGCAGGACACAGAGCCCTTGCACCATTCATGCATCAAAAACCGCGGAGAAGCCCGCAGCAGCCGCGGAGCACCAGGAAACCAAACCCGAGGCCAGGGACACCCCGGCGCGGGACCACAGCTGCCACCCGGGCACGCCACAGCCCCGCTCACCTGCTGCCCCGTCCCGGCAGAGATTTATTTTTCATCATCTTTGGCAGCAGCAGGCACACCGTGAGCTGCCAGGCCCCCCTGCCCCTATAAATATGCATCAGGCAGGGTTTATGGAGACGGATGGCGTGGGGGTCTGCGCTGCGGTTGAGGGGAAGGCAGAGCGGGGCCGGGCTGGGGCCCCATGATTAATCACTGCCCACTCTGTTTAGGGGGATTCATCACAGGCCGCTGTCAGGTAAATCACTGGAAAAACACCTCTTCAGTAATTAATGTGAAGTGACGGATGGACAGCCCCCAGGCCCATTAATCTGGACCATCAGCGCCGACCGAGATTATGAATGTCAGGATGCATAAACTGCCGGCGGATCAATAGGGCCAGGAACTCATCCAAGGCTCTCATTTCCGAGGCACCTCCGGTACATTAGCCTCCCCTCCACGCAGCCCCCAACCGAGGCGCGAACGCTCCCCGCAGCCCCTCACCGACAGCCGGCAGCGGTGCCGGGAAGGCGAGGGGAGGCCAACCACCGGCTGGAAAGCGGCCGGGGCTACCCGTGCCGCACGGCATCATCCCCTCCTCCTGACGGACAGACGGACGGACAGCTGCCTCGGCATGATGGATGGGTCTCTCACAGCTCTCTGGAAACTGCCGGCAAGCCTGGGCAAGGCAGTGCTCCCCAGCATCACCGCGGCGCCCCTGCCTGCAACTCGTGCCGCGGAGGTGGGCAGCAGTGCACCGCGCTCCCGCCCACCTCCGCGGCACGAGGTGCAGGCACGGGCGCCGCGGTGATGCTGGGCACCGTCCTGGGGCTGCCCCCAACCATTTTTCTGTCTCCACAGCTCTTGTCATTTTTTTTCCCTCTCTTTGATACACTAATTTTGTTGGCAGAACGATCCCCTTTATCTTTATCGACCGCAAGAAAGGAACGTATCCTACAAACCCTCCAAGGTCTGGATTAGTCATTTTTCAACACCGAGGCGTTATACATTTTCTCGCCAAGCACAGCCCGGGTGCCAGAGGGGGGGGACACCAGGAGCCCCCCCGGCACCACCATTTCCAACCACACAGAGCTTCCAACTGCACCGAAGCACATTCTGCTAAGGGACTTTTCCCTGCCAAGCCCAGAGTCTCAGCCCATGGGACATCACCAAACACCCTGGGGGGATCATGGATCTCCCCAGGGCTCTGCTTCCCGAGAATTGCCAGCACTGGGAGCAGCCAGGAGCAGCATTGCTCCACGCACATCCCAAGTCACCTCCAAGAAGGGCCTTTGCACGCGGGATTTATGGGCTCCTCGAAAGCTTGCTGTTCACCTTGCCTCACCCTCCAAAGCAGATGGTGCGGCATTAGCCAGACGGCTGGTGCTGGGAGCATCCTCTCCCCGCACAGCTTTGCCTCTGCCTGCCACACTCTGCCGGGAAAGAGCCTCTTCCCGCAGCCTGGGGAAGGAGCATGGTAAGGTGGTGGCTGTCCCACGCTGGCAGGGATGCTGCATCACTTTTTTTTTTCCCCACAGGGCAGCACAGCTCCTGCCCCCAGCCTATTACACACTTCATCGATGCCACGGCCACGCGTCGGCACCGACTGATTTCACGCTCCGGGAGGCAGAGCAACAGCCCTGGCTTTGGGTCTCATTCACACTACGCTGGGCAGGGCAACCCTGCCACTTCCAGACTCCAGAACCAAGCTCACCCCGCAAAGCCAGGCGGTGATGGGCAGCGCATCCCCAAAAGGGCCTGTGCTGCCCCCAGTGCTACCCTGCTTTTCAAAGCCATCTAGCAAAACAGCTCAGCGTTGTGGCACCAAGCAGTGAAAGGCAGCCCTGGACCGGGCACGCCACGGTACCATGGCAAAAGTGGCGGTGGGAGCGCTGCCCAGCTGCCTGGCATGTAATGCCTGCCAGCCTGGCGCAACACAGCCTGGCATGGCTGGGGGATGCTGGAGCATCAGCCAGGAGGTGGCCAGAGCTCCCCGCGGGCACAGGGTCCCCTCGCACTGTGCTCAGGAACATGCTGCTCATGGGGAGCTTGTGCTCGTGGCATGAGTTTGTGAGGTCTCAGAGCAGCAGCGTGGGCGATGTGCCAGCCTGCATTTCTCCTCAAGCGACCATGTGCAGCACAGACGGGCAGCATTTTCTCCCTGATTTCTCTCCTCCTCCTGTCCAGGGAAGGACCCCATGAACATCAGCAAGACAGGGCTGACCACATCGCAGAGCCCACTTCACACTGCACAGCGCATCGCCAAATTCCTCCATCGTCTGCATCCCTTCCCGGTGGGTGGGGACACCTACAGCACAGCTCCGACGGCAAAGCCAGGGCTGCTGCGAGCAGAGATGCCAGCCACGGTCCCGCTCACGGAACCCGGGGACGGGCACGGATGCTGGGCTGCGGGGCTCACACAGAGCATGCCAGTTCCCGGAAAAGTTTCGGTGCCACCCAGCGCCCTCGCAGCAGGCTGCCGCATTTCCTGGCAGGGAGCTGTATTTTTAGCCTTCGAGGTTTCTAATTCCACTCAATCCATACTCCCGTCGATAGAGCAGATAACCTTAAAGCCTTGACGGTGAAAGGGGATGGCAGCACCGGGGGACCCGGAGCCTTGGGGGACCACGCGCAGCCTCGGCATGCAGCTCGCGCACCTGCAATGTCACTCTTTACAGCCTGCCGCAGATTGGGCTCTTCGGAGGGGAAAAAAAATAAATATAATAACAAGACTAATAAAAAGGCAGGTACAAGGAGATTCTAAACAGCCCCGCTGGGGAACCCGCCGCTCGCAGGGCTCATCCCATGCCAGGCACGTGCTGTGGCACGCTCGCTGACTGCACAACACCGGCGCCCGGCAGTCCAGGTAAGGATTGTCAAGAGGTTTTGGCTACCTTGCACCTCTCCTGCTCTCAGCAGAGCTCCAGCCCAGCCTGCCCGGCTCACACAGCAGGCGTGAGGGCCAGGAAAAGGACCTGGATACCTGGCAGGGAAAGGCAGAGCAAAGGCGAGAACGCAGAGCTGCTGGCACAAGGCAAAGCAAAGCACTTAAAGGAGTGGAGAGCTGCGCCCCAGCCGACGCCTGCCCGCAGCCCCGCAGGCTTTAAGGCGTCCCCGTCCCCTGCTGCCAGGAGAAAGATCCTCTCCAGCAGCCGAAGCAAACGCTGGCTATGCGAGGAGGCAGCGAAGGCGTCAAAGGCACTGAGAAAAGAGAGAGATTTCAATCGTGCCTTTCATTTGCGATGCTCTTAGGAGATACCTGGAACAGATGCTCTTAGGAGATACCTGGAACAAGAGAAGGGGAACAGGGGGAGGATTTGTAAGTCAATAGTGTCCCCTCGCAGCTGCAGGGGGAAAAAGGGACAACAAACCAGCAGAAGGAGTTAACAGCTGGAGGGCTAAGAGGAACACAAAGGACTTTACAAATATACCCGGGCAGAATCAGCACAAAAGTGAAAAGGTCTATTAATAAACAAGGAGGGAGAGAAAATTAATGATGGCTCAAAAATAAAGATGACTCAAAAGGGCAAAATTACTGTTTTTAACCAGAAAAATGCAAATGAGGCAGCAGCCTCACAAAAACAGCTGCAGGGAAAGCAAAAACAGCATCTCCACATAGACACAGTCACCTGGCCGGTGTGGCCGGTGCCGAGACAAACTGATTAACCCACCAAAACATGCGCGGTGCTGGGAAGAAACGAGGGCCCTGGTGACAGGCAGAGCAAACCAGGCGCTGATTTTCTGTGCAAGAAAGGACAATAAAACCAGAGCCAGGGCAGGATAAACCCTGTGCCCATCCCCAGCACAGAACGTAATGGGCAGAGGAAGGAGCCTGCACACCCACCACGAGGGGCTCCTGGAGGAAGGACGTTGGCTTGCCCGGCGGGAGTTATTTCAGAAGAACTGCTGGGCAAAGCTTTTGGATAAGGCAAGGAAGACGCAATTTAGCTAACTCCAAGGTATCGTTTTACACCATCTCCCAAACTTTCACTTGGATAGTGAATTGTAATTAAATTTGCAGATGATACTGAGCAGAGAAGTGTTGCAAACACTGGCCAGAGCAGAGCAACCATTCAAAGGATCCAAGAAATGTAGGCAGGAAACAAAGCGAGACCCAGTCTGGGAAAATGAGGGTAAAAAAACCCAAAGCAGCTACGCGGTGGGCAGGAGCAGCCTGGAAAGCAAGGCCCAGAGCCCCGCGGTGCACTCAGACCAGAAAGCAGGTAGCCAGGGTGACCACTCGGAAAAGTGCAAGAGGCAGAAGCCGGTCACTGGTGCCATGGGCCACCCCAGGGCTGCGACAGCCCCACAGCGGGCAGCACACTGAGCCCTGCAGGCTTTGTGAAGGATGGAAGGGATGCCGAGGGCAGGCAGGCAGCCGTGAAAAACAGCGTCCAGTGCCTGGGAGCACCGGGCATGTGTTTTACGAGCCATGGGAGCCTGGCGCACCAAGTGCCCAGGGATGCTGTATAACTCCCCTGCCCTCGAGGGCTGTCACTGCCATCATCACCCCATGACTCAGTAAGTCGCAGAGAGTTATGGGATCTGCAACATGCCATGTTATCCGGGTGCTCTGGGGGCTGCATGCCAGCAGAGTGGGGGTCAGGGCTGGGACAGGGGGTGAGGGTTGGGGCTGGGGCAAGGGGTGGGGGTCAGGGCTGGGACAGGGGGTGGGGGTCAGGGCTGGGAAACTGGGATGGGGGTCAGGGCTGGGAAACTGGGGGGGGGGGGACGGACGACAGGGCTGGGAAACTGAAGGGGGGGGGCAGGGCTGGGAAACTGAGGCGGGGGGGGACGACAGGGCTGGGAAACTGAGGGGGGGGGCAGGGCTGGGAAACTGGGGGGGGGCAGGGCTGGGAAACTAGGATGGGGGGCAGGGCTGGGAAACTGAGGGGGGGGGACAGGGCTGGGAAACTGAGGGGGGGGGCAGGGCTGGGAAACTGGGGGGGGGGGGAGGGGCAGGGCTGGGACAGGGGGTGGGGAAGAGCGGGGCAGGGGGCACAGCGTGCAGCCCGGGGACCGGGCAGGGCGCGCACCCCGGGCTGCCGTGCCCCCGCCGGGCCGGGCCGGGCCGAGCCCCTGCCGTTACCAGTGGCCGCGCCGGGTCCCCCGCCGCTCCGCGCCGCCGCCGCCGCTTCCGCCGCGCCGGGCCCGCCCCATCCCGCCCCGCCGCGGGGAGCGCCGGGACCTGTAGTGCGGCACCGGCACCCGCACCGCCCCGCGCCCCGGGCGGCCGCTCCTCCCCCGCGGGGGCAGCCGCGGCGGCTCCCCCCGCCGCGCGGGCACCCCCGTGGGCACACGGGCCGCCACCCCCGGTCCTCGGCGCCCGCCCGGAGCTGGGACCGGCACGGGCAGCCCCCGTGCCAGCGCGGCCCTTCCTCCCCCCGGGCACCGCTCGGCGGCAGCCCGGGGGAAGGGGGCAGAGGGCAGGGTGCTCCGTGGCCGGCGGGGGTGATGGACGCGGGGCTGCAGGAGGGAGAGCGACCCCCGCTCCCGCCGCCGGGTGACCCCCACGGGAGGCTGCCGTGGATTTCCCGTTACCGTTTAATGTCACGCCCTAGGCGGGAGCAGCGGTGCTCGCTGCGGCTGTGCGGGCTGGGCCGGCGGAGCCCCGCTCCCGCCTGCCGGGGGGGGGCACCGGGGGAATTGCCGGGGGCACAGGCACCCCCGGGCCACAGCCCGCGCTCCCGCCGCAGCGCTGCGGGCTGCCCAGACACCCAGACGGGGAAAGGTGTCTGCGCCGGGCCAGGTTTGCTCCGCTTCCTTCCTGGGGTTTGGCGAGGAGCAGCCTGCCTGCGCCCAGCAGATAACGAACGGGGCCCCGGCGCTCGCACGCGTTTGCCGGCAGCGTGGGCAGCCAGGGGAGCGTGTCCGGGACCGGCGCATCCGCTGGCTCCTAATGAAGCATCGGTGCTGCGGAGCACTGCCGAGCCGGGGCCTGCGCCGGCGGGGAAGGATGGGGCGCCCGGGGGAACAGGGCTGGATTCTCCCACAGGCAGGCGTGGGCTGGCAGGGGAGAGGGGGGGCTGCTCGGGGGATGCAGGCAGGCGTGGGGCTTGCTGCCGCTGCGGGCTGAGGGCAGAGCGGGGCCGTGACCCGGCTCACTGGGGCACAGGGCTGTCAAAGCTTTGGGCAGGCTGGTGCAGCCACCCTGGTTCGTCTGGCTGATGGACAGGGGGTCTCCCCTCTCCCAGCCCCCAGGACTGGCTTCCTCACTAGCCGAAGCTCTCCCATGCGATTCCCAAGCAGCTGCTTCCCTCGTGGCGCAGGCGAGGGAGGAGTGATGCCCCATAGCTTGAACACAGCCTGCGTGTGGTGGGATGGGAGGCTGGTGCCCGGGCAGCCGGCAGCCAACTGGACTTCTGCAGCTCCCCAGAGGCTGTGCAGCTGCTGAGGGCCCGGGGACCACAGCAGCTCCCTGCCACCCTGACAAGGTGTCACTGAGGCATTGCATGGAGCATCAGTGCATGGGGCTGTGCCAAGCATCTTATCCCTCCTTGGGTGCAACTACGGGGCTGGGACTGCTGATGCCTGAGGTCTGGGATGCCCTGAAGTACTCCCGACCTTCCTGACTGCCCAGTGTGGGTCCCAGTATAGCCACAGGGGCTCAGACCCAGATAGGTAGGGCCACCCCATCCCAGTCGCATGGCCCCGTGCAGGACAAGGAAGGCTCACACCAAGCAGGGCCACCCGGCACCCCCCGGGGACCAGCCCCTGCCCCAGCCTGCCATGGCACACAGGGAACCGTGGTCCCTCTCACAGGTAATCGATGGCAGCAGATCCTGATCGCTTTCATTATTATTATTTTCTTATGCATGTGCGCACAGGAGATTTATCGCCAGCTACGGAGGCAAAATCAATTATTCATGTTATAAATTAGAAAATGATTTATGTTTGTGGGAGGCCAAGCAGCGTGGAGCCCCTGGCCGCGTGGGAGCTGGGTTTGTCTGGGAATGGCACCAGACACCCCCTGCCAGCACTTCCTTGGCCTCTCTGTCCCTGCCTCACCCTGGGTGTCCCACCCCAGGGTGCTCCCATCCCGTCACAGCCCCAGGGTGACCCAGGGATGGTGGCTGACAGGGAGCACCCAGCCTCTCCTACCCTGTCAAGCCAGATGCCTGTGGATGGAACCCAAGGAAGGCTGGGGACCACGGTGGCCTGGTTGCCCTGGCCGGTGCGGCAGGATGATGCTCCACCGGCAGTTTCCATGGCAGCAGCAGCGCGGTCCAAGCTCTGTGAGGTGTGGGCTGCAGAAGGACCCCCTCTCTTTCCCCCGCTGGAGACATCCTCACGTGTCCCCTCCAGCCCCAGCAGCTGTATCTGTGGTCCTGCCTCCCACAAGGGACACTGTGGTACCCTCCAGACTGCCACCATGGGGACAGAGACCCATGCTCTGACACCCCCATGCTCCCCAGGAAAGAGGGGATGGGTGAGGGAAGGGGGTGGTGGAAAGGTACCCCGCTTGCACCAACCCCTGAGGCCAGCTACCCCAGAGTGGGGCCGCAGGGCTTTGCTTGGCTGTGGCCTACCTTCTCCTGGGCTAGGGGGGTCTCAGGGGTCCTGGGGGTCTTCCCAGGCATGAAGACCCCATTTCCCAAGGGCTGACAGATGTTCTGCACAGAGCAGGATGTCACTGGGCTCCCACTGCGCCCAGTGCTGGGGCGGGGGGTTGGCTGTTGCTGCCAAGTCTGCCCCCAGCCCAGCCAGGCCCCAGGCACTCAGCCCAGTGCTGGTGGGAGCTGCAGCATCCCATGGCTCTGCACTGGGGGCCCAGCATCCCAGCCCTGGCTGCTCTGGCATCCTAAAACCCACTGCCCATGTCACACAGCCAGTGGGAGCGAGTGCCGGGAGCTGGCCGGACACTCTTTGCTGATAGCCGGGGCTGCTTTTGCTTCCGAAGAGTCTTGATCTAAAGCTGCCGTGTCTGTGCCTCCCAGGGGATGGCAGAGCGGGCCGGGAGTGCTGCCTGGCTCTCCTTGTCTGTTCATCTGCAGCTGCGTCAGCCGGGGCCATGGGGAGGCACGGGCTGAAAGGAGCAGCGCAGGAGAGAAAGAAGCTGTCAGCGGCCCCAGATCTCGGTCTGATCACAAGCAAGCTGTGCATCCAGCTCCTGCTCGCAGAGCATCCTGTGCTGGGCTGAGCCCTGGTCCTTGGGATGGGAAGGAGAGGCAGCATGGGGTGACCTCAGCTCTGCTCTGGCTCCCCAAGCAGCCTTTTACACCCCAGCCCAGCCTCCGAGCCGTGGAGCCTCCTTCCAGCTGCCAGAGAGCCTGTCACACCCTGTGACTCCCAGGGCTCTCAGGGAGCTGAGAACTTGCTGGCTCAACACACACATGGGGGTGTCCGAGGAGGCAGGGGTTTTGGCTGCCACCCCAGCTCCCTGCCAGGCCGTGAGCAGGAGGGACACTAACTAACAGCCAGGCACAGTCTGGGGACAGGGAACCACCTTGTCCTGGAGTACCGAGGCTGCTGCAGCCAGCCCTGGGGACCCTCTGGGACCACACGCAGGGTGCGGAGGAGTCCCTGCTTGCTCTGCTCTGGCTGTAAAGGAGCCAGACAACCTGGGGAGCTCAGAGACCCGCCAGTGTGGCCTGGGACACCCCACCCCCCCCACCCCCCCCCCCCCGACCTGTGAGCACTGGGCTTAGCACTGAAACATTGGGAAATAAATGAGTCACGTTCTGGGCCGGAGCATTGCCTCAGGCACCTCGCTGCGCCCTGGTCCCAGGGAGCCCAGCGCCGGCCCGTGCTCGTGTGAGCATCCCTCTGATTTATTGCTGCGGAGCAAATGCTTACAGAGTGCTTTTGGCAGAGAAAAGCCCTGGGGAGCTGCAACGGGCACGCAGGGGCAAGGAGGGAATCGCCAGTCCGCTGCAGCGTGCCGGGGGCACCCAGAGCACCCTGCAGCCGTGGGTGTCTCCCCCATGCCCGGCCAGGGGACACGCTCGGCCTGCGGGGAGGGGACTGCGGAGAGCTCGGGGCTGGGGTGGATATAGATCTGCTTTGCATTATTGCACCAAACACCTGGGGACTCGGTGGCTCGTGACAGTGCTGTATAATGTGGGGAAGCAGCCCACAGAGCGGGCAGGCGCCGGTGCTGCCGGCAGCTCCCGGGCAGGGAGGCGATGGGGCTGTGCCCCTAGAAGCATGGGCTGGCTGTGGATGGGGAGAGCCGGGGTCTCTTGCTCCCTGCTTTCCTGCACATCTACAATGAATAGGCAGGGAAGGCAGAGCTTGTGCTGCAGGAATCAATACCGCTCCAGGAGCGGCCTGGGTGCTCCTCCCTGCGCTCCCCAGGAGCCTGCCCCCGAACGCCTCTCCCTGAGCTATAGCTCTTGTCTCCTTCTCGCTATTGTCTTGCTTTCCAGCACTCTCAGCAGGACCGTGCAGCAGCATGGGGTGGCCAGTGACAGCGCCGAGGCTGGGGAGCTTGCTAACCCAGATAGCCTGGCTCCTTTGGGAGACAGGGGGAACAAGCGGGAGAGGCCTCTTGGGGAGGATCCAGGTTTTATCCTGACTTGAGGTAGCCCCCATTGGCACCCTGTCGCAGCCCACTCCATCGTGGCCCATCCTGCTGTGGTCCCTAGGAGGTACCAGGGTGCCCTGGCCGGCTCCGGCAGGCAGAGATGCTGCCGGGAGGCGGTTTCTGCCCGGCAGACAGCACTCAGGGATGCTGTGACTGGAAGCAGCTCCCGATCTCGTCCAGCCCTGGCCGTGGCAGGGCCACCGTGTCGGGTGACAGCCACTGCCCTGTGGGAAGGAACCCAGATGTTTTTGATACACCATGATTTGAACTGCTTCATCATCGGGATCCACTTGGAGCTGATAAATCTTTCAGGAGCCCTGGCACAGGAGGCTGAGCTGGGCAGGCTGGGCATCCCCCTGTCTCCCTGTAGCTGCACAGCTCCTCAGAAGCAGCTGGCTGCACGTGTCCCGGCCCCATGGGTCCCGCCAGCCCCAGCCGGCTGCCGGCAGCACCCCAAGTTTCCCTGTGGCCTGTTTGCTCTTCCACAGCCAGGGCTGCTGCCTGGGTGGGCTAGAGCACAGCCTGCTGCCTTCACCCTGCTGAGACCCCCAGCCAGGGAGCCCTGTCCCAGTGCTCGTTTCACGAGGGACCCCATTGTCCCTGGCTGAGAAGAGCTGACGGTCCCTGGCTCCATCGCAGCCCTGGCCAGGTCCCTCCTTTGGCCTCCTGTCCCCCCTCCTGGCATGGGGCAGGGCAGTTCTCAGGCCGAGCGCTGGCACTGGTGCATCTCCATGCCAGCCACGGCTCTGGGATCCCAGGGGGGGACAAATCCAGCTCGTCCCATGGGGCCATGTCCTGCAGGGGAAAGGGGGACTGCCCTCACTCCCCCACCCTGTGCCCCAGCAGGTAGCAAGGGAAAGCAGGGACGGGGACTGCGCGGCGGGAGGCGAGCGCGGGTGGATCCGGTTACAGGCAGCACGGGGCAGAGAGATAGGCAGAGAACAGCAATGCAGCAAAAAGGGCTTTTAGTGATAATTAATAATTAACATTTCTAATGATGTCCCGGCGACAGGAAGAGTCCAAGCAGGGACCCAGGGGCACTGCACATGGTGACAGGAGTGGCTGGGGACCGTGCAGGGACCACGGAGGCTGTGCAGAACCAGTGACTGAGGTGGGAGTGAGCTGTGGGGCCAGGGGTCCCGGGGCAGGGGCTGGGCACCCCTGGGGCCCCCCGGCTGGGCAGTGCCTGGGGCCCAGCCTTTGCACCTGGCTGCTGCCAAGGGTGCAGTAAGCCTGCGATAAAGGGGACTGGAAGACAAGATAAAACACACCTCAGGGTTGACCTGGCCTCCGTGATAAGATAACACCTCGCCAGGCGTTCCCGTGCCCAGCAAGTGCCTGAGAGGGACTTTGGTGGCAGGAAGAGGGGACTGGGGAAGGGCTGGTGGGAGGCAGCAGTTCATGGGGAGCCGTTGGGATGAGTGGCAGTCCCCAGGTCACTGCCAGCCCCAGCACAAATTGCCCCCGGTGCCCGGAGGTGTCCAGGCACTGAGGAACAGCGGGCTGGCCCAGGGTGCAGGACCAGAGCTGGCAGGAGTCCACAAGCAAGGCAAGAGGTCAGGTGCTGCGGGACAGTGACGGGGGGGATGACAGGGAGGAGACGGATGGAGCCAACAGCTGGATGAGTGTGGGAGTCCATTGCTGTGAGGCACCGCACGACGGGCATGCAGTCGTGGGAGAGTCAAAAGCAATCCTAGGGATATACTGGGAGAGGCATTTCTGGCAGGGCTGGGGACTTGTTTGCATCCCTGCATGGGCCCCAGGGGACCTGCCTGTGCTGGAGCCAGCCTGGGAGATGAGCAAAGGCATCACAGGGCTGCCAAGGGAGGCAGAGCCTGGGAGACCCATGATGGGAGGACAGTGGCTCGTGCCCAGCACGGCGCAGGCTGCGGGGGAACAGAGCGCTCACTATAAATACATCGTGGGGTAAACGCCAGGGAGGAGAAGAGCTATTTCAGCTAAAAGACAATGTTAGCACAGAAATGACTGGGGATAAATTATCCATGAATACATTTAGGGTGGAAATTAGACCCTCAGAGCAGGGAGGTCCCAGCACAGCCCCTCCAGAGAAGGAAGTGGTGCCAGGCAGAAGCCAGGGTCAGCTTGGCAGCTGGGGGATCGTACAGTGTGCTGTGGTGACAGCACATACCCTCTTCTAGTGTCAAAAAGCAGCAAGGGTAGCTGGTACGGCCCGCCTGGCTGTGCTGGTGGGTACAGCGAGCAAGAGTGCGCTGGGTATGGTGCATGTTGGGGTGCACGCACATCACTGCATGCATCTGTGGGCAGTGCACAGGCTCCATGTGAGTGCACATATGTGTGTGTGCACAGGCCACACGCATGTTTGGGCAGCATGTTGGGTGCTCACCTACCATGTGTGCACGTGTGTGCACAGAGCATGTCCAGATGGGGGTCTGCAAACAGACTGTGTTGCATGTGTGCATGTAGGTGCGTGAGTGTGCTGACAGAGTGTGTGTGCTGTGTACCCACCAGGCTGTGTGCAGGTGTCTTGGCCTTCAAGAGGTTCTCAAAAGAGGAACAATGGCCCCAGTGAAGTATCTTGGAGGTTAGTGCCTTGAGTCAGCATCACTCTGCTCACCTGCACCCGGTTTGCATTGTACCATCTGGAATTTGCTGCAGGGGACAAGCTGGGTGCTCCATGAATCCAGCTGGTCCTGGGTGAATTCCCATCTGCTGAGGGTCCTCCAGCTCCCAGAGCAGTGCTGTCCCTGTGAGGGCCACGGGGCTCACTCTGCACTGCCACCCCACAGGCTCACCCCAGCTGTCCAGAGCACTCAGCACTGCCAGCAAACAGCCCCGTGCTGCCCCTTCAACCATTGCAATGCAAGCAAGGGCCAGACTGATCCCCAGCACCCTGCTCCTTTCTCCCCAGGGCCCAGGGTGGCAGATGAGCCACCAGGCACAGAGATGCAGGGTGTCAGGGCTGCCAGCCGCAAGAGGTTCCCCATGCCCAGGGACCTGGGTCGGCATGGATGGGGCAAGCACCCCAGGAACAAGGGCCAGGGAAAGCGGGGGCATCTCTGCCCTGGGGATGGGAAAAGGGTATCCCGGGTGTGTGAGAAGGTGGCTGGTGCTCATGCTGGCCCCAGCTCAGCAGAAGAGCCTCCTCCCGCCTGCGTGCAGCCCTTGGTGGAGCACAGCAGCTCCCTTCCCCCCGCAGCGTGTCTGGCTGCCGCTCGCTCTAATTTCCTGTGCATTGTCCCCACCGCCACCACCATCCCCTGCGCATCCCCCAGTGCGCCGCACAGCCAGGCTCTCCACACCCCGGTGCCCGCGCCCTGCCTCACAGCCCTGCGATCGTCCCCGCATACATCCCAGCTCATTTCACTGATGCTCTGAGCTCCCCTCTGCAGCTCCTTGCAGAGACCCGTGTCCCAGCCTGGGGTCCTTGCCCCACCATGCCCCCCATGTGGGTGCAAGCAGAGGGGTGGGATGGAGATGGCTGGGCCAAACTGGGCCAGCACGGGGCAGAGGGACTTACGCAGGGCTGTGGCTTACAGCCACACCAGTTGTCATGCTAAAGTGCTTGCTGGCTGCTCTCATCCCCCAGAGAAACATCCCAGCCCGGCATGGTGGCAGCATCCATGGGAAGGGCACCGAGGGGCTCCAACAGCGGGTATTGGGGAGCACCTTGCAGCCTCACAAGTGGAAAATCACCCTGCTGGGTGCAGTAGCGTGGCCTCAGGGCTGCAGCGTGCAAGGCCCTCTCGGCACGTGTGCCCCGCATACACGCAGTGTGTGTGTACCCATGGGGTGTCATGGCACGAGTACATCCCTGCTGACATGGTGTGTGCACCTGTGGAGTTGCGTGTGTGCACACCACGCTGTGTGTCTAGCTGTGCACGTCACGTATGCACACCTATGCGCACACACGCCTGTACAGGTGCATGCGCACAGTGTGCTGGCAGGCCTGCCTGCATCTGCCGGTGGGCACGCACACGCTCAGGGCCGGGGCCGAGCCCCGGTGCACTGGCACGCCAGGTTTGTGGCCCTGGGGAGCCGGTGTGCCTCACACCATTCACAGTCTCGGCATGCTCGAGCTGGCTTCCTGCCGGCGTTTGTGTTCTGTACCTGCCAGTCGCAGGGAAGGCGTTGGGAGACGGTTTGCAGAATTTGTGCTAATAATTACCCAGGTGGTTACTAAATCTGGGATGAGCTAACGACTCAGCAGAGGGGGTGCTTGCCCTGAGCGCACATGCACATGCAAGGCTGCAGCCAGGCAGTCAAGCTGTGGGCCACAGGCAGGCAGAGTGTACCCGCAGCTCTGGGGCACACGAGGACACGTGAGCACAGAATTGCACGCGTGTGACGGTCCCGCTGGCCCCCCCAGCCCCAGTGGGTTTGCTCAGCATCCCGGCCTCCCTGTGGCAAATGTGGAGAGCAGGGGCGATTCCTGCCCCACAGCAGCACCCAACAGTAGGTTCCCCGTGCCTGGACACCATCACGCTGGCTGTGGGGGCCCTGCAGCAGGCAGCCATGCAGCAAGCCCAGTGCTCAGCCAGGCACCCTGCAAGACGGGGTCATCAAAAATGAAATCAAGGGGTACTTGATGGTCACATGGAAGCACCTTCATGGGAGACAATCGCCCTGACTGGAGAGCTCTTGAATCCAGCAGGGAGAGAACCGGGAGCAACAGGCAGAAGCTGTAGCCAGACATGTTCGAATGAGAAATAAGGGTTTTAGCAGGGCAGGTGATTAGCCACTTGAAGCAGCCCAAACGGCGTGGGCTCCTGCGGCTCCTGCTGTCTCCCAGCACGTCTCTCGTGGTGTCTCCTGCTGTCTCTCCTGGTGGCCGCAGCCCCAGGTTCCGTGCTGGGCACCTGCAAATGTGCTCCACTGGAGTGATCTGGTAGCCTTGTGCCCTGCCAGCGCTGTCCCAGTCCCTGCCACAGCCACCTTCTGCTTCCAGAGACATACAGAGAGCTCTGTGCCCAGCCCCAAAGCGGCCACGCAGGAGAAAGACACGTCAGGGAAGGCAGGCTTGTGGGTTAAGTGCCATCCTGCCTCAGCATCCACTGGCTACAAGATCTGGGGCAAGTCAGTGCCTTGTGCCCGAGACGGGGCCTTGCTCGAAGTTTGGACTGGCCGCCGGGGCACAGCCACTCCGAGGGTCCCTGCAGAGGCAGGTGGGTGACCCGCGGGGTGATGGCACGGGGAGGGTGGGGAGCCCTCGGGGTGCGGCCAGGCGTTGCACTACGGGGGCTGCCCAGCGCCTCTCCCTTGCCCCCTCCCGTGCCCGCGGTCGCACTGCTCTGTGGGGCAAACCCCCGCTGCCCCCAGGCCGGGGCAAAATCCCCGGCTCTGCTCGCCCCAGCTGCCCTTACAGGAGGCGGGAAGCCGTGCCCAGGCGTACCCCGACCACCACCCACCCCTCGGCACCCACGGGGCGACCGCCGAAGCGCAGCTCCCCTCCTGCGTGCCGGGAGCCCCCCCCCGCTGCCGCCAGGCACCTCCCCCTCCAGCCGCGGCTTCGGCTACCCGGGAAGCCCCCCGTCCCCCTCCCCGCGACCTCCAGCCCCGGCGGGCCCGGTGCCGGGGGCGATGCTCCCCGGCGGGTCCCCCCCGCAGCACGCCAGCCGGCGCTGCCGCCGCGACGGGGGCAGTAAATCAGCGCGGCGCAGCCCCACCTCCGCGCTCCCCATTGGCAGCGGCGCCCCTCACCCCGCTCATTGGCGCTGCCGCCGCCGCCCGGCCCTACATAAGGCGCCGCTCGGCCGGGCCGGCCCCGTCGGAAGCCGAGGAGCGGCGAAGCCGGGGCCGGAGCCGGGTGGTGCGGCGCGGCGAGGCGAGCGCTGCGGGATGCGCTCCCGCCGCCGCGGGGGCGCCGGGCACCCGCCTTGGCCCGTGAGTCTGGGGGGGAGTGAGGGGGGGGGTGGTGTGGTTTGCTCCGTGAAGTTTCCCGGGGACTCCCGGCGCGGGGGGGAGGAGGAGGCTTTCAACTCCGGCACGGTCACCGGCCCGGAGAGAAGTTGGTGGCGGGTGGAGCGGGACGGTGGGCACGCAGCCTGGCACCGCAGCGTGGAGGGGATGCGGGCTGGGCAAGGTGGGAGGAAGGGGGATGAAGGAGGGGATGGGGATGGGGACGGGGATGGAAGGATGCTGGGCTGGGGTGGGATCGGGCTCGGGAGGATGGAGCGGTGACGGGGGTGTGGGCTGGGACTGGGGGAGCACTGGCAGGGGCGTCAGCGTGGTGAGACGCGAGGGACGGCTCGGCTCCTCTTTTTAGGGGCACTTGTGCTTGGTCGCGGCTGAGCCCGTGGAGGGGCTGGGGGCTGTGCGGAGAGGGGTCCAGCAGCCCATCTGCCTGCGTGGGAAAGGGCTGGCAGTGTGCTGGTGGGTCTGAGCCCCCCCAAGGACCTGGTGTCCCTTTGGGCTGAGCTCGGAGGCTAAGGTGACTGCTCATCTCCACACTGCATTAGCTGCTGCTGGCTGAGCCCCAGCGTGCCGGGTCCGGTGCTGAAGAGTCCTGCATGGGAGGGGACAGGGACAGGCCAGCTGGCAGCTGGGGGCTTTGGGCCTGTCAGAAGCATCTGTGATGGGATGGGTGCACAGGCCAGGGTCTGTGAGAGAGGTGTGGGAGGGAGCAGTGCTGAGCCCATGGCAGCAGCGAGCAGCCGGGGCAGCGGGACCGGGGCTCATGGGCTTTGGCCGGAGGAGAGGCACTGCAGGGGCTGGGCTGCTTGGGGCGGAGGTGCTGTGGAGGGGACACTGCTGGTATCCCTGGGCAGCTCAGCTCCTGCGGAAGAGGGGCTGCTGGGTCTGCGGGACGTCTCCTGCCTGTCCTCTGCCCTGGCGGGTACAGCTGTGGCAGCCTGGGAATGGCAGGAATGTGAATATGGTGTTACTGGGGCACATGCATCATGTTATCGTGGGGTGCTGTGATGTCACCTTGTTGTCACTGCTCTGGGGTGCCTTTGGGGTGTGATGAGGCCCCTGCTGCACAATGTCGTAGCGGTGCTGGAGGTGGCTGCGGCCCGGGATGGGATGTTGCTGCAGTGTTGGAGCATGACATCACTGGGGTGCATGATGTGGTGGGCAGCAATGTCACGGTGGCATGCGGGATGGGATGGCTGCACAGAGAGCCAGCTCCCACCCTCCCCATGATGTGGGCTGAGGGCTGGACATGCGCATGTGGGTATGTGAGGAGCTCTGGGGACAGCATCTCCCCACCTGTGGTGAGGAGTCTGGGGCACAACCCCCTGCCTGCCCCATGGCTCCCTTCCCAGTCCTATCCCACTGTCCCTGCAGAGCATTGCCAGCCACAGTCACGCATGGGGACAGACGAGCCCTACATGCTGCATCCCTGCCATGGCGCCAGTACCCTGTCCCTGCACTGCCTGGCTGCACCCTGTGTGGGTGCCCATGGCACTCCCTGCCTTGCTCCCATCTTCCTGCTGCCTCTACCCCTGCCTGGCAGCTTGGCTTTGTGTCACTAGGGTTAGCCTTGCTGAGCAGGCACCATGGGATGACCGCAGCTCCTGGGGTGACCTTGCCACCACATGCCACAACATAAGCCGGGATGTGGCTCTGCTGGGACAAGACAGGCCGAGCTCTGCCATGGGTACAGGCAGGACCCCATAGCCTCAAGCCTCAGGTGGAGCTTTGTGCCTGGCCCTCGGTGCTACCGGTAGCATGCTGGGGAACCATGAGGCCTTTCCCATCTGCCACGAAGGGCCTGAGCCTCTTCCCTCCCCCTTCCCAAATGGCCTGGCTCTGGGCCGTGCATCCCTTCCCCATGGCACCAAGCACCCGATCTGCTGGGAAAAGCCTTTTGTCTCCAATCAGGAGCATTGTTTCCTCCTGGAAAGGCTCCATCCAGCCTGGAGGGATTTCGGCTGCAGCTGGTTGGGGCAGGGGAGTACCTGGGGAATGGGCCAAGCTGTAGGGAGCTGGAGGGGAGGCAGAGCAGGGAGAGCTCTGCCGGTGGCCTGGGGACAGCCACCCATCACCCAGCTGTGCCTGGGGGGCACTGCTCTGCATCAGCAGTGGGCTCACGTGGCAGCACTGCGCCCATATGTCCACATGTGGATGGCTCTCCCCCATGCTTACTTCAGTGAGCACAGCGTGGGGCTTTGGCAAAGGCTCGCCCTCCCTCAATGCCTGGCATGGCAGAGTGACACCCAGGGACTGTCCCATCCCTGCGCAACCCAATGAAACCCCATTCCCATCACGTGTGCCTTGTATTGAGCACCTGTATCAGGGAAAGACCCAGGCTCCTGCCCGTGGAGAGCCACCCCAGACAGGACGGCAGGGTGATGGGCACAGTGCTTCAAATCTGGCTGGGTGGTGGAGAGCACGGTGCCAGAGGGGGGCTGGCTGCACCTGGGTCTGCGCAAGGATGTGGGTCAGGCCAGGGAGAGAAAGGGAGCTGCACAGAGTAGAGCTGGGTACACGCACACACACACACACACATCCACCCTTGCAGCTGGGCCTGGGGAACAGATGGGATTGGAGGGGGAAGGGGAGCAGGACCAGTGCAGTGGGACGCAGGGCTCTGGGTGGTGGGGCTCAAGGCTTCCTTCCTCTGTGGCTGGAGGACAGCCCCTTCCCACCCAGCCAGGTGGGCATGGAAGCTATTTGGTTGTGGCGGGGGAATCCTGGCCCCCCAAAGACCCTTGGGACCATTCCCAGGGTAGGTGGAAGCAGCCTGTTCCCTGCAGCCCAGTGGGTCTGCCAGGATCCAAGCCTCCGGCATCTTCCCCTCTCCAAGCAGGGCATGTGTGGCACCATGCAGCTGCCACAGCTTCCTTTGCTCGCTGGCATGGGGACCAGCTGGCAGCGGGGCCATTCACCCCTGTCCCCCTGCCAATGCTTGGGGGTAGTCCTGCCCAGGAGGATGGCACAGTCACAAGGAGCAGTGTCCCCCACCTTGGTGGCCAGGTATCCCAGCCATCCCTCTAGTCTGCAAAAGCAGGACAGGCTGTTTTTGCTCCCAGCTGGGGTGCTGGCACATGCGCTCATGCCCACAGCCCAGGGATGCACAGATCGCTGCTGGGCTCTTCCCTTCTTGAGGGGATTGCCTGACCTGGTGTGAGGGCTGGCCACCTTGCTCATCACCTGTGCTACAGCCAGGTCAGAGCCAGCTCCAAAATCTCTGCAGCCTTGCCAGCAGTGCTGGCAGACACTGTCCTCCGCAGTCCAGGTTAATTGAGCCTCTCCTCCCAGTGTCCCGTTCCTCCCAGCATCTCCTTCCTGCGGTCGCATCCCTGTGCAGAAACCTTCCCTGGCCAGCCTGGGAGGAGCTCACCCTGCAGAGACCCTGGGAGGAACAGTGCCAGCAGGGTGGGGAAACTGAGGCACACAGGAGTCACCTGGCAGAGTATCCCCATGTTCTCTCTGTGGCCTTCCCAAGCTCTGGAAGACCAGCTGGACAGGGGGGGAAAGCTCCTCAGCCTGCCTGCCAACTGCCTGCTTCCTCTGGCCCTGCCAAGGGAGCAGCGATTGGCATCGTGACTTGCCAGGATCTTGGGTGCCAGCAGCCCCTGGGGGCAGGGAGAGCTGGGGCTGAGCCCAGCTTTGTCAGCACCCCACAGCCCTCCTGCTGCCTCCTCAGTCCCTCCCATGGGATGGGCTCCCAAGGTCCCATTCCTGCTCAGTCCCACCTCTCAGCTCACTGGAGCACGGTCTTGTCCAAGGAAGCCCTGAGGGTGAGCTGCACCAGGAGGGTCCGTGCATGGGGATGCCAGAACTGTGGCAATCCCCAAGGATCAAGGGGCTGGTGGGGTGGCACAGGCTGGGGTGGGTGACAAGGAGTGGAAAGAGAGTGTCTCCTGTGCAAGGGTGGTGGGGATGCTCGAGCACCGTGGAGCAGGGTCTCCTCCTGGAGCTGATGGGCTGCAGGTCTCTCCCAGGTGCCCAGGATGCTGGCACTGTGCCTGCTGTCCCTGGCCTGGCTCAGCGAGGGCTCCCAGCGCAGCGAGCCCATGTTCGCAGCCGTCACCCACCGCCTCCTCCCACCTGACTACGACAGCAACCCCACGCAGCTCAACTATGGTGTGGCCGTCACTGACCTGGATGCCGACGGTGACTTTGAGATCGTGGTGGCGGGGTGAGTGGTGCACCCAGTGCCTCAGTGACAGCGGGAACTGGTGGCCCTGCAGGGCCAGAAGCTCCTTCGTGAGCATGTGGCTGGCTGGGGGGTTGTGCACCAGGGTGGTGGGATGGGGGTCTGCATGCACCCACTCGTATGTGTGTGCACCCACATAGGGTGTTGATGCCAGCTGGGAGCCTGCGTGGGACCACGTGGGTGCCCCCATCCCAGCCCTGGGGCCAGGTCCCCCCTCTACAGGGCAGTGGCAGCTGCCCAGCGGCTGGGGTCCACCCTGCAGTGCAGAGCCAGCGTGTCCCCAAGCCGTCTCAGCTCCGCTGACAGGACTCAGCGCTCTCCGGAGATTCGGTTAATTGGCTGGAGGTTTTTTATAGCCCTTTATTGGAGTGATGGCTTGGAAGGGCTGGCAGGAGGCAGGGAGCCGTGCGCTGCGCTGCCAGTGCCTGAGTGGGGCTGGACACGGAGCAGCTGCTGCCAGCAGGTCTGGCCCTCGCCGGGGACAGCGGGGACCATGGCACGGGCTCTGTGTGTGTGTGCTGGCATGGCTGTGAGCTGCTGGTGCAGCATGTCTGTGCACACACCACCATGTTCACCCCTGAGGGAGCCTTGCACACACAGGTGTGCTCACTTGGAGGGGACCCCTCACCCCCAAAAGAGCCCATCTGAGGTGGCTGCAGGAGCCAGGGCACTGCGGTGGTAGGCAGAGTCCAGCCCTGCCACGGTTCTGAGCATCACCCTGGGGCAACAAACCACGGGCAGCACTGGGGACCCACTGAGTGGTCCAGGACACTGCTTCCAGCTGGGCTGAGCCAAGCAGCCAGCCGTGGTTTTGTAAGCGGCCGTGGTGCCCGTTGTATAACTTGTTTACTGGTGCCCCGGGCAGGAGCGGGCGGGGAGGCTGTGGGGCGCAGCGTGCTGAGAGGATTTGCCTTGCGTGCCCGTTTCCCTGCCCTGGGAAAGGGCTGCAAGCAGGGACCTGCGCCCCATCCTGCCTGCTGGCCACCCAGCCCCTGCCTTGGCATTGCCCTGGGGTACCCAGGCCAGGTAGACATGGGGTGCCTGACATGTGCTGGAACAGGTCCAGGCTGAGCCCTCCTCATCGGCAGCCAGGAGTCGGCCCCACATTTGGGTGCTGAGGACAGCCCGGGGTCCTTGGCCTCCATGGACCATGCAGGTCTCTGCTGTGCCCATCATGGGGAAAACCTGGTGTCACACCCGGTGTGTCCCCAGGGATGGGCTGGGGCCTTTCATCCTGTCCCCAGGCCTCGGGGAGCCATCACCCCTGCTCGCACCCACAGGTACAACGGCCCCAACCTGGTACTCAAGTATGATAAGGCACGGGGACGGCTGGTGAACGTGGCGGAGGATGAGCGGGACTCCCCATACTACGCGCTGCGGGACCGGCAGGGCAATGCCATCGGCGTGACAGCTTGTGACATTGATGGGGACGGCCGTGAGGAGATCTACTTCCTCAACACCAACAACGCTTTCTCTGGTGAGCCCCGCTGGTGGCTGTGCCCCAAGTCCCGGGCAGGGGGGGAGCTCCCAGTACGGCCGCCCGTGACCTTTGGTGCGTGAGGGATGTGTGCGGGCTGGAGTTAATTTCTCAGTTGAGTGGCTCCATTGATTGATGGCAGCACGGGCGGGATGCTGAGTCCAGCCATCCGCCGATTCAGCACTTCCAGCTGCCCACCGCCCTTCCAGCAGCACCCTGAGTGGGACGGCAGATTTCCCCTCCACCCCTGGGGCTGCCCTGCCACAGGGACCCTGTGCTGCAGATCCCAGCTGTGCCCTGCAGCAGCTGTGCCCCTCCGTGCCGTGGCTTCCCTGTTCCCACTGGACCAAACCAGGTCTAATCCTGCCCTGCTGGTGCTGTCCCAGCTCCTGGGACATCTGTCATAGGGAGGACACCTGCATGCCCCAACATGGCACCGGGCATCCCCAGAGCTCCCTGGGTCAGTTCTCCAGCCCAGCTCTGCCCCATGTCCCCGCCCCATGTCCCTGTCCCATAGCCCTGACCTCCAGGGAGTGGATCCATCTTCCTGATGCTCCTAATTACTCGGGCTGGCGGTGGCCACTGGCACACCTGTCCCTAAATCAGGCGCTGCCATCGGCGCTGTCACGGGCAGTGCAGCTCACTGCCTGTGCCTGGCACGGAATCAAATTTTTTTTTACCTTCCTGGGGATGATCTACAGGACTGCGCCCCATTGGGACACATTTTACTTTAATGAGTTGATTCTTCTGCGTGTCTCCTGGCGGCCCTTAAGGGTCATGGGGGCTCTCGCAGCAGCAGCCTGGCCCCATGGCACTGCTGGGGGCTGTGGGGGACAGAGCAGAGGTTTGGGATGCTCTGGGAAAAGGGTGCCTCTTCCACAGCCTCCCCTTGCCACAGGGCACCCTCCTCGGGAGGAGGCGGGATGCTGCAGCTCCCTGACCCGTGCCCCCCCCAGGCATGGCCACCTACACAGACAAGCTCTTCAAGCTCCGCAACGGGCGCTGGGAGGACCTTCTGAGCGACGAGGTGAACCGGGACGTAGCCAGCCGCTTCGCTGGGCGCTCTGTCGCCTGTGTGGACCGGACGGTGAGCAGGCAGGGCATGGCGGGCAGGGGGCATCTCCACTCCCTTCCCACCCCCTGTGCCCCTCCAGCCCTCCCCTGCAGGGCTCCGGGGAACCTCTCCCCTCGCATGGGCACCAGTCCCATCCCACCCCCCACTGGGGCCGGGGGTGTCCCCAAGCAGCCTGGGACTGTCAGGGCTGGCAGCCCCCCCAGCCGTGGGGACTGCAGGCGCCTGTCCACATGGTTGCCGCCAGCTGATAAACGTGCCTGTCGAGGTGATTTATGTTCCTGTCACCTGCTCTTTCTTCTTCCTCCTCCTCCAGCGGTTTGTTTCCAAATGATTATCACTAAATCAGGGTCCAGCTGCTGCACGGGACGAGGGGAGTGGTGGGGATGGGGGGGACCTGGCACACTGGCGATGCTGTGGGGGCAGGGTGCCCCATGCTGGCACCATGAGCCTGGGGACCACAGAGCTCCTGAGACAATGGGGCATGTCCCCACTCCCGGGGTGCTTTTCACCATGGGCTTTGCAGAGCTCTTGCTCAGCATGTGGTAGCGGTGCCTGGTCCCATGGAGCCATGAGAGCATCCAGCCCCACGGCAGGGATCCTGAGGTCCCCATGGAGATGGGTTTTGGGCGGGTGGGTGCTGAGGAGGTGCCACCGGCCACAGGGCTCCGGCAGGTACTCCATCTACATCGCCAACTACGCCAGCGGCAACGTGGGCCCCCACGCCCTCATCGAGATGGATGTGGCTGCCAGTGACCCTGCCCGCGGCATCGTGGTGCTGGTGGACGTGGCTGCCCAGGCTGGTGTCAGCAAGTACACAGGTACCCAGCTGCTGTGGCCCTGTGGAAGGGACGGGGCACTGCCGGGCACGGCGAACGTGGGACCCCATCGCAGGCAGGGCGGTGCAGTCGGTGGCCTGTGCCACGCGTTAGGCTGCCTGACTGCCCCATCTAGTGGCAGCCCCACGGCCCGTGGAAGGGACCAGGGCCACGGGATGCCTACCTGGCAGGACCCCCGTGCCCACCATCACCTGGGCTGATCCCTCCACAGCATCTGCAGGGTGGGCAGCGTGGCGTGGGGATGTGGGTACACGAACAGGGCAGTGGGGAGTGTGCCAGCTTGTGTCCCATCCTGCCCCACCACCACGGGTACTGCTGTTGCGCCCTGTCTCCCCAGCAGTAAATTGTCACTAATTAGGAGTGTTGTCACTATGGTGATGGCAGTGATTAGGGTTGGGAGTGACACAAGTGGCTGCCAGGCCCAATTAGCTCCTGATGAGAGGGACTGAAGGCAGGAGGTGGATGAGGAGGTTGTCCTGGGAGCACTGGGTGGGCAGTACCGAGGGGGCAAGAACTCCACTAGGGCAGGGTGCCAGCTGTCCCCTCACCCCTGGGCTGCTGTTCCCAGGAGGTCGTGGGGTGGCCGTGGGCCCCATCCTGAGTGACAGCGCCTCCGACATATTCTGCGGTAACGAGAACAGCCCCAATTTCCTCTTCCACAACTGGGGGGACGGGACGTACCGGGACGTGGCGGCTGCTGTGGGTGAGTAGGGGGAGCCAGGGGGAGCACCCAGGTGTCAGGGACCTCAGGGCTCTGCCTGCCCCCACCTGCATGGGCTGGTTGCGTGCAGGGTAGAGAGACAGCCCCGGGGACCCAGAGACCCTCTGACCACCGGGGGTGGCTGAGGTGCACCAGGGCATCCATCGGTGCAGGGATGCAGCCCTGTAGGGGGACGACCTGCCTGGGGACCACAAGGCACATCCTGGGAGGCATCCCGGGGAGGCAGAGGCAGGGAGGGGGTCCCGTCTCCCCCCGTCCCCTTGTGGCTCCCCAGGACTGGATGACCCCTACCAGCATGGACGTGGCGTGGCGCTGGCTGACTTCAACCGCGATGGCCGGGTGGACATTGTCTACGGCAACTGGAATGGGCCGCACCGCCTCTACCTGCAAAGCGGGGCCCCTGGGCGTGTCCGATTCCGGGTGAGGGCTGGGACACACCCCCACCCCCCACCCCCACTGCTGGCTTTGCTACTGAGCCTCTTCGGCTGGGGGGGTGGGTGGCTGGCTTCACCCTGATTTGGCTTTGAGCCCCAGTTCCCAGCGAGGAGAGGACCCGAAGCACCAAAGTAGGACCTGGTGTCCCGCTCACCGTGCCCATTGTCACCCCGTGCCCATCCCCCCCACAGGACATTGCCACCCCCAAGTTCTCCATGCCGTCCCCCGTCCGCACTGTCATCGCAGCCGACTTCGACAACGACCAGGAGCTGGAGGTTTTCTTCAACAACATCGCCTACCGCGGCTCCTCTGCCAACCGCCTCTTCCGGTAGGAGCCCGGGGGGGCCGGGGCAGCCTTCACCCGGCCCCAGGGGGGTCAAGCAGCCCACGCGGCACAGCCAGGCTCAAGGGGCTCCTCTCCAGCAATGCCACTGCTTGGGCTCGGCTAATAAAAGGCGGCGTGACTGAGCCCTTCCCGGCTTCATTACCAGCCACTGCAATCGTGCCTGCAGCAGCCCCAGGGGTCCCTGGCACCACTAATTAGCAGCTGCATTCAAGCTTGTTCGTGGCTCCTGTTAATTGTGGGGGTCAATTCCTCATTAGCGCTATGTGGCACCTCGCCTGGTGTGTGGGGCGGTGGGAGCTGGTTGTCCACCTGGTGTTGGCACCCATGGGTGGATGGAGGGCAGCGGCATAGCAGGGAGTCCGTGGGGGTGGTCTCTGGTCCCAGAGGGATGCAGCAGTGTTTGGAGATGGCATTTCTGCTCCGCGGTTCAGACCCGCAAGAGCCAGGCTCTCATGCCATCTCTGTCAACCCTGCATGGCGTGGGGACGTGGGGCCCTAACAGGCAGGGGCCAGTCTTGTGCCCCATTCACCCTGCATAGCCATCGGGGCTGCCACCTCTCTACCATGCTGCTGCGGGAGAGGGCAGGCACTTCCCAGGAAGGTGCTGGGGACTGCAGGGGCTGGTACTAACAGCTTGTCTGTGCTTGCCAGGCTCATCCGCAGGGAGCACTCTGACCCCATCGTGGAAGAGCTGAATCCGGGGGATGCACTGGAGCCCGAGGGACGGGGCACGGGTGGGTCCCCCTGGCCCTGGCAGTAGGGGCCCATGCAGGGGCTGTGCCACAGAACTGCCTGGCATCCTCTATGCCTGGGGATGCTGCATGCCTGGCTGAGTCACCTGCCTGCTCTCCACCAGCATCCTGAAGCCCCTCATCACCCAAGAGTGGCCCCAAGCTTTCTCCCTCCACCCATGCCCAGCGAACAGTGCCATCTCCAGTTGTTCTGCAGGGCTTCACTCCTGGGGGGGCTCCTTCCTGGGTGCCCACTGTTCAAAGCTAACCTCTGCATTTGGGAAGGGGCCAGGCAGCCTCCTGTGTCCCACAGCCCCCGGAGAGCTGACCCACCTGATTGCAGGGTGCCACCCATACAGGGACCCTTATTCCTGCACTGGGGTTACCCCATCTTCCCTATTGCCCCAGTACTGCCAAGAGTGCTGCTGCTGCCTGTGGGAGCCCACACCGGCAGCAGGGTGTAGTGCCGGGAGATGTAGAGCATGACATGATCCTGCCCTTGCAGGGGGTGCAGTGACGGATTTTGATGGTGATGGGATGCTGGACCTCATCCTGTCCCATGGCGAGTCCATGGCACAGCCGATCTCCATCTTCAAGGGCACCCAGGTGAGTCAAGCAGGGGGTCCTCGTGTTGTCCCTGTCCCTTCCACCTCTCCTTGCTCAGTCTCCCTGCTCCCTCCTCCCTTGCAGGGCACCAGCAACAACTGGCTGCGCGTCATCCCCCGCACCCGCTTCGGGGCCTTTGCGCGGGGGGCCAAAGTGGTGCTGTTCACACGGCGCAGCGGGGCCCACCTGCGCATCATCGACGGTGGATCAGGATACCTCTGTGAGATGGAGCCTGTGGCACATTTTGGACTGGGTGAGCTGGGGGGACAAGGGGCAAACCCCTGGGCAGGAGCCACCTCTGCTGTCCCGGTGCCCTGCAGCGTGGCGGTTACCCATACCTGTTACCCTGGGCACGGTGGGCTCCAGGGGAGGCTGTAGGCAGGGTGCCCAGCCACCGCAGCCCTGCTGCAAGGGGCAGCTGCCCCCTTCCCAACCCCCTGTCTGCTGCTTTGCCCAGGCACCGGGGCTTTCTCTGCCCATTAACCCTACCCTGGCTCAGCAGAGATGGCAGCTAAGCCTGCAGGGATGTTCCCTGCCCCATTCCATGGTCCCCACTTGCACCCCTCAGGCTACAACCCTGTGCACGGGCTGTCAACACAGGCACCTGGGGCGCAGCTCAGGGAGCAAGGGGAGGCTTTGCCCCTCCATCCCTACCACGCCCCTGGCCTCCTTTCAGCCCCTGCCCATCCCGGAGACCCCCCCCTCTGACGGGCTGCCCGCCTGCAGGGCATGACGAAGCCAGCAGCCTGGAGGTTACCTGGCCGGATGGCCGCGTTGTGGCACGAGCTGTGGCCAGCAGTGAGACCAACTCTGTCCTGGAGGTCCCTTACCCCCTGGACCTGGAGGAGCCGCTCCTGCCTGCCCTGCTGGAGGTGAGGGCCAGGTGTGGGTGCAGGGCAGGAGCCTTTTGTGGGGCAGGAATGAGGGTCTGGGCTCTGCTGGCTCGGTGGCTGCCCAGGGCTGATTCCTCCCCATCCCAGCTGTCTCCGCTTCTCCCCAAATGCAGTGCGGACAGGGATTCTCCCAGCACGAGAACGGACGCTGTGTAGGTGAGTGGCTGCTGGGGGCAGAGGCGTGCCTGCACCCGGGATGCTGCAGCACGGCCCCGCGGGGGGCACGAGGGCAGCACCCTGCTACAGGGAGGTGGCCGCTGGGCAGGCAGCTGGGCATGCAGGCAGGGTGGCCGCGTGGCTCAATAAGGGGTACAGCTGCCTGCCTGGCCCATGGCCTAGGAATAGGAGCAGCAGCATGGCTCTAGAAGGGGGGCTGTGTGTCACAAGGAGGGAGGAGAGCGCTCTGCCGGGGGCAGGAGGCATGGGTGGCATGTGGCGGGCATTGCGCTAGAGTCACAAGCAATGGAGGGGCAGCAGGGATGTGGCAGGGTGGCCGGGGCCATGCCGTGAGCCTCCTGGGTGGAGGCATGGCTTGTGTGTGGCTAGCTCTGGGGGAGTCATCCAGCATGTGCAGGGGGAACCGGAGAGGCCATGGCCGGCTGCCCTAAGCTGCCAGCCCAGCCATCTCACACCAAGGCCCCTCTGCTTGCAGACACGGATGAGTGCATCGAGTTCCCCTTCATCTGCCCTCGGGACAAGCCCATCTGCATCAACACCTATGGCGGGTACCGCTGCCGCAGCAACAAGCGCTGCAGCCGGGGCTTTGAGCCCAATGAGGACGGCACGGCTTGCGTGGGTGAGTGATGGCTGGGACGCCCTGACCCCATGCCACCGCAGCCTGGCCAAGCTAGTGGGCAGCAGCCCCAAAGCACCACCCTGGGATGCAGTTGCACCCTTGCCAAAGGCCTGGCCGCATCCTGCAACCTGCCAGGTGGCTGCCCAGCCACCTCCACCCTCTGGCTCTGTATCTGTTCTTCCTGCACCTCCCGCTGAGCTGCCACTGACCCCCCCTTCTCTCTTTCTCTCTCTTTTTCTCTCTTGCTCCTTCTCTCCTTCTCTGTGCAGCTCAAGTGGCCTTTTTTGGGGGATACCCCTCTGCCGGGAGCTGGTCCGGGCCCCCCCACAGTGCCCTTCTCCCTCTAGTCCTCGGACTCTGCCTTTGCCTCTATGCACTTTAACCCCTGCCCGTAACACGCCAGAGCAGCCTTGGCGGAAGGACCGGCCGGCCTCTGCCTGTCTCTTTTTCTCTCTCTCTTTCTCTCCATGTCGAACCACCCTGGAAGCGCCGGCTGTGCCCTGCTGGGGTGGCCTGCGGTGGGACGGGCATGGAGCAGTGTCTGGGAAAGCAGACCCAGGGCAGCACCCCTTCACCGGCACCTCCTGCCCCAGTGCTGCTCCTGCCATGCTGGCGCCTCCCGGGCGGTCACTTGCTCCGTCGCCTCGATACTGTACCATGTGCCTGCTGGTTTGGCCTGCGACGTGTGTGCTTTGCCTGCCCCCTCCTCGGTGACGGGGACTCCCCTCCCCAGCCCCGGCAGAGGCGGGTCCCCCCGGCCCTGCAGGGGAAGGACCCTCCTGGTCTGTTTTTTAACGTATTGACCCCACTGTTTGGAGTCGGACCCTGCTCAGTCTTCCACCCCCTCTCCTGGAGAAACCCCCCTAATAAACTATATCCTGTCTATTAGCCCGGCCTGCTGAGCTGTGGGGGGCAGGGCTTTGCCTATGCTTCTGCCTACCCTGCTGTGGGGCTGCATAGGGAGGGGACTTGGGGGGGGGGGCACCCCCAGCATCCCCCAGCTCTCCCTGCCCCCAGGCCAGGAGCTAGCTGGAGGGCGCATGGTGGCCCTGGGCAGCTCTGCCCCTGCCCGGCCCTGGAAGCACAGACAGATATGCAGCACTGGAGGTGCTGGGGTGCAGCAGGCAGCCCTGCCCACACCGCAGCAACAGGGCTGTGCTGCCTTCCCCCCACCTGCTGTAACACCGTGCCGCTCTCTTCCCCACCACCAGACATCGACGAGTGTGCTCAGGGCCTGCACAACTGCAGCCAGCTCTGCACCAACACCCCCGGGGCCCACGCCTGCCGCTGCCGCCCGGGCTTCCACCCCCTTGATCCCGCTGCCAGCCAGTGCCTGGGTGAGTACCTGCAGGCAGCGGGGCCGGCAGCCCACGGTGCCCACCCACCTGCCGCTGCCCGGTGCAGCCGTGCTGCCCTGGGAGCAGGGATGCTGTTTCCTGGGGTGCCCCGTTACGCTCACAGCCCTGGTCCCAGCCAACCCAAAACACGGGGGACAGGATGGACTGGCTGTGCAGGAGTTGATGGAGTGAGGAGGCATCTGCCACCCAGCAGCCTTGGGGACAAGTGGTGGCAGGACCACAGCTGCGTGACTGCAAGCATTGGAGATGCCCTCGTGTCCCAGCTTCAGCCAGCCCCAGAGCTGCCCCCCCCCGCCACTATGCCCCCTCCATCTCCTGCCCTGCCCATGCCAGATGCACCCCATACCCTTGGCACAGCTCTGACCCTCTCCCCTTCTTTTCCAGACATAGATGAGTGCCAGGCACAGCCTGGCCCCTGCGACCATATCTGCCACAACAGCCACGGCTCCTTCCACTGCCACTGCCACCATGGCTTCTCCCTGGGCACAGGTGGGCGCTGCCGGCGCAACTAGCCCACCCTGGCACGGTTGGGTGCCCCCAGCCCCGTGTCGGTTGCGCCCGGTGCCAACTGAATAAACCCTTTCCTGCACTGTTTTCCCCGTGGGTCCCTGTCACTGGGACCACATGACTGCTACATGGGTCTGTCCCCATCCCCCCATCAACTGCCCCATCCCCCCCCTTATTTCCCCCATGCTCACCCTCCTCGTGGGGCTCTCCGCACCCCGGTGTGCTGGGGGATGCCCAGTCTGGTTCTGTGCCCCTCCCAGCATCACCCATTTGACACAGCAGGACACGGGGCAGGCAACAGGGGATGAAGCGTGGGGTTTATTGAGGAAGGCCTCCATGCAGGGGGGCCCCAGTGGGAACGGCAGGGCCAGGGCCACCCTGCACACATGCCATGACCAAGCCAAAGGGAATCCCACGGGGCAGGGTTCTCCCTCCAGGACCCTGGGAGGAGAGCAGCGCCAGCTCGATTCAATCTTGCACCCAGGCAGGGACTCTTCTCCTTGAGGTGCTGGATGTCACAGGGACCCTCCTATTCCCCACCTTCTGACCCTGGCCCATGAGCCCCCACACCTTGCAGCCAGGCCCAGGTGCCTCTCAGCGTCCCCACCACAGGCCAGGCTGAGAATTGGGGTGCTCTTGGCAGACGCATGCAGTATGCGTGGGCAGGGGAGGGCTCAGCAGCGGGAGAAGAAGGGTGCTGGTGGAGCTGCTCCGCAGGGCACCCTCCCTGCGTGGGGCAGGTCATGGGGCAAAGCAGGCAGGGGGCTGCCAGCAGCTAGGTGAGAGCAGGCTCTGCCGGGACTGGGCAGGGAGCCTGGTTTGCCCATGCCACCGCTTGGCCTCCACTATGCTGGGTCATGCATGAGCCCGGGACACATGGCACAAGGGCAGGAGCCTGCCCAGCACTGTACCCCCCTGCCCTGGGCATGGGGCTTGGGGCTGGGGGAGCCTTCTGGGTCCAGCTGGGGATGGCACTGGGTCAGGCAGGGAGCAGAAGCAAGTGGGCAGTGCTGAAGGATGCTACTGGCAAGGATGCTGCTGGCAAGGATGCTGGGGAGCAGCAACGGACAGCATGTGGGACAGGGCTGGGGTGAATGCATGGCACCATCATGCAGCTGAAGCGGCACCAGGGCGCTGCCAGGCACCCTGGGCAGCAGGCACGCAGCAGCTGAGCCCACCCTGCAGCACCAAGAGCAGGATACCCTAGGGAGGGGATGCAGCAAGAGCTGGCCAGTGCCCGTGGGCGTGGGGGTAAGTATGTGTCCCCCTTTAGCGCTGCCTGGGCCTTTGCTGGTCCTGCTGCTCCCCAATGCATGGCACAAAGGGCGCTGCCAGCTGGGGCTGCCCATGGCAGGGCAAGCTCCTTCGCTTGGGGCAGGGGCAGCAGCGCTGGGCACCCGGAGGGCTGCGGAAGCCCCTTGGCACCAATGTGGCTCAGTGGGAAGCACATGGGATGCCCCAGCACCAGCCCCTGCCCACAGTGGGTCTGAGCAGGGGCAGAGCCACTGCGGGGGGCACAGAGCAGAGGGGGGTGGGCAGCCCCACTGGGCAGCCCCTGGCCTCCCCCTCCTGCCCACCCTGGGCTCAGAAGCGGGTGCTCTGGTAGTGCAGCCTGCGGAGCTCGGAGAGGCCACTGTCCCGGCAGTACAAGTCCCTGCAGGGACTCCCTGCCAGTCACCGGCCCCCTGCCCCGCCGCCCCCGCCACCGCTGCTGCTGCTGGAGCTGCCGCTGCTGGAGCTGCCGCTGCTGCACCGGTCCTCGTAGATGGAGATCTCAATCTGGGCCCTGCTAAGGATCATCAGTGAGACGGGCTGGCCCAATTGCCCAGCACCCACTCCTGGTGTCCCCCCCACCCCTTGCCCTTGTCATCCCCCCAAGCACCCTGCTGCCCAGAGGATACAACCCTCATGCCACGCTCCAGGGGGTCAGTGAGCAGCAGCCCCCGCGGCGCATAAATCTTCTCGTTCTGCTCCTGGATGTACTTGGAGATCTTCTTCAGGACCTGCTGGCACACAGAGGGATGGTCAGGGCCTGCCAGCACTGCTGCCTGCTCTGGCCTCCAGCCCCCCCTCCTCCCTGTGTCATCCCTGTGCCCACCGCCAGGCCTGCAGCCATGTCCATCCCTCAGCCCTCCCCTGGTCCTCAGCACCTTCTCATAGTGTGTCTCCATGCAGAGGAAGATGAAATAGGCAGTAGCACAGGCCAGGCACCCCTCCAGGTACGAGCTGCCCCCGATCTTCTCCGCCTCTGCATAGAAGCCGTTAAGGGTTTTCACGGTTTCCTCAAAGAGCTGCCGCTCAATCTAGAGCAGAAACCAGGGTGAAGAGGAGTCTGTCCGGAGGCTGACCCCCTGCACTGCCCTGTCCCCATCCCCAGTGGGACTTGGGGAGCACTTAACCCTCTCCTCCCCGCCCAGCTGATGCCTCAGCTCCCTGGCGCCTGCCCACCTCCCGCCTATGCCAAGGCCTGCTGAGCCTGCATCCCTTCGCTAGAGCTTCCTGGTCCCCAGGAGCACCCAAGACCTTGCAGACCGGGCAAGGCAGCTGTGACTGCATGCATCCAGCAGCATCGGCTGGTCCCGGGCCATACAACACCTCATGGGGGCCCCACGCCTTCAGACCCCTCTTCCCCCTGACACCCCGTAGGGCACAAACATAGGGCACCCCCCACCCTGTCCACCTGCGAGGCTCCCTACCCGGCTCTCCAGCTCGGGGGGAAATTTTGTCTGGAACTGGCACGTGGTCCCGTCGCTGTAATCCCGCTGCACGAAGACCTTGGTGGCCAGGGACGCACTGCGCCGCAGCTCCTGCAGGCTGTGCACCTGTGGGGCAGCGGGGTGAGCTGGGGGGCTGCAGCCATGGGGGGCCGGGCATCCCTGCTGGGGCGCTGGGGGCCCGGGGAGCAGTGCCATTCCCCCAGTGTTAGGGGCTGCAGGCTCGCACACCTGGGGCAGGGAGCCCCCAGTGTGGGCTGTGTCATGCCGTGAGCTGCGCTGGAGGTGCGAGGCCTGGGGCAAGGGGAGGATGGCGGCAAGGGGAGGATGCTGCGGCAGCCCCCCGCTCAGAGCGTGGGTAAGTGCATGCGGGCCCTGCTCCGGACTGGTGCCTGGCCTCGTCTGCACCGGCTGCTGCACCTGTGGGTGTGTGTCCCCTCGTGGGCCACGGCCCAGGGAGGGAACGGTCTCCTGTCCCCAGCAGCACCCCAGCACACAGCCACCCCAGCAGCTCCCAGGTGGGAAGAGGGAAGGGAGCTGAGCAGGAGCAGGGGGCCGGGCAGCAGGTCTGCAGCAGCAGTGCAGCGGGCAGGCAGGCTGCAGCGGGGCAGCTGCACAAAAGGAATCGGCAGCCCTGGCAGCAGGCACTCAGCCCAGCCCTGCCAGCCCTGACACCCCACGGGCTATGCGGGCTCACGCCAGACCCCCAGGCTCTGGGCCACGGGGCAGCTTTGGGTTGCTGGAGCGGAGGATGGAGGGGCCGGGTTGTGCCAAGGGCAGGTGTCAGACCCCTCCCCGTCCTTCCCCTTGGGTAACACGGGGCCACCGCCTGCTGTGTGCCCCACAGACCCTCTGCCCCTGTCCCGGATCCCACCCACGGCAGCTGGGAGAGCGACCCCACAGCTCCACAGCCTCCCCTCCTCCCGGGGCACCCCACCCCAGACCCATGCCGCTCCCTCCAACAAGGGCACCCTGCACCCTCCGCGCCCCCCCCCCCCTCCAGGCACCCCACATACAAGCTGGCCTTTCTGTGCACACACCAAACATCCCTCCCAGCCCCACGCTACCCCCCACCCCCCAGTACCCCCCGCGCGGACCCCAGCCCCACGCTGCCCTCCCACACCAGCGCACCCCCACGCGGACCCCTTCCCTCCGCGCCCAGCCAGCCGATGGCGGCGGGCAGGGGAGGGCAGACCGGGGGGGCTCCGCCGTGCCGCCGCGCACCCACCTCCGTGGCCATGGCGCGGCGTGCGCCCGGGCCGGGCCGGGCCGGGCCGGGCTGTGCGGTGCCGGGGCGGGGGCGGGGTGGGGAACCGGCGCTGTCACCGGGGCCGTGCCGAGCCGCGCGGGGGGACCGGCGCTGTCCGCGGTGCTGCTGTGCCGAGCGGCGGGGGCGGGCCCGCCCGCCCCGGTGTGCGCAGCCGCCCGGCCCGCCACGGCCCGCCCCGAGGCGGCGGGGATGGGCGCCCGCCGCTAGGTGCCCCTGGAGGACGCGACCCCGTTGCTGGCGACGGCGGTACCGGGGGGCCGAGTGGCCCGGGGCCGGCCCCAGCGGGGGGCTGCGGGGGCGGGGGGGGGGGGGGGCTGCTGCCGTAGGTCCCGGGCGTCCGGCCGGCACTGCGGGTACCGGGACCCGGCTGCCGAGGGCGTGCGGCCGTAGGTCCCTGGGGCGGACTGGCTGCTGAGGGGGTGCCGCTGGAGGTAACCGGGGGTCTGGGCGGCCGTGGGGCTGGCCCGGTGGGGGTGCGGGGGGCCGACCGTGGGGCTGGCAGCCTGCCGCGCCAAGGGGCCTCGACTGAAGCTGTTTGTTTGGGAAGGATTTGCAGCTGGCGCTGCGCTCTGGAGCGGGTGCTGCGATCGCAGCATGGGCAGACATCAAAGAAGGGAGCTAACGAATTCCCTGTTATCTCTGCCCACTGACAGCTCAATTTGAGCCGGAGAAATGCCAAACGGGGGGAACAGAGGCTCTCCCGAGAGGCGAAGGGGGGGGTGCTCCCAGCTGGGACCGTGGTGAGGCGGGAGGGATGCGGTAGCTGGGCACAGGGCCCTGGTCAGGCAGGAGAGCAGCCAGCCCTTCCCTCAACACCTGGGCGATGCTGAAGGCAGCGTGGGGCCCTGCCAGCACGTCTGCTCAGGCAGCTAATGCAGCATGGCCTGCTGCCTGCAGCACAAGGGCCCTGATGAAACAGGGCAGCTTCATCTGACTCCTGGTCCCTGCCCTGAGCACCAGCCCAGGCTTTGGGCAGAGCAAATAGAGGCAGAGCCCTGGGGTGGCTGGCGGGCAGCCCCTGTACTCTGGAGTGTGGCAGGGTTTGGGACCAGGGGACCAAAGGCCATGTGCAGGCAGGGACCCGAGTTGAAGGGCTCATCTCCCCCATAAGCACAAAGCTATGGATCCCACAGCTTTCAGGAGGAACCTGCTGTTCCCATGGTTCAGAGCAGCCCTGCCAGCCCACAGCCAGGAGCAGTGGGGTACACCCTGCCCAGATGATGCCACAGAACCAAAGGACCCCCCTCGGGGTGGAGGGGAGGTGAACTCTCCTGTGTGCATGCACATAGATGCAGGCATTTGTGCATGCACTTGCATGCCCACACCTGGCTGCACCCCCATGCACGCACCCAGGCACACGTGCACATGCTTACACACCAAAGCGTGTCCTCAGATGCCCCCAAACCCAGGCTCTGCATCCTGGTTCCTTCCCGTGCTGTATGTTGCCACCACGTCAGGGCTCGCCTGCCCGCCTGGCAGCGCCCTGCTAGTTGCCATGGCAATGCTGAGCCTGCCAGGAGATGAAGTTTGCTCTCCCACACCGTGGTGAGGGGCCGAGAGCAGCTGGCGGGGGGGGGCCCAGCTGTCCCCCCTGCCCCAGGTTCTGCCCATCTGCCTGCACCCTGCGGTGCTGCCCCAGGGGTGTCTCTTCTCTGGCTGCACCAACCCAGCCCAGGTGCTGGACCCTCGGTTCTGGGCTCCAGCTGCCTCACAAGCCATGGACCTGCTGTCTGCAGGACCAGGGCATGTGTCCAGGAGTGTCCTTTGGTAGGACATCTTCACCCCATCATGGGCAGCTGTCTTCTGCTAGCCATACTACCCAGGAGCAAGCCTTGCCCAGTGGCAGGCAGGACACAGACAGCCTGGACGTGCCCCACAGTGCTCCCCATCACCACACAGCCCCTGGCCCTGCCCAAGGTGCCTGCAGCCCCCAGCATCTCCAGAGCCCACCAGGGCCTGCCAACCCCCCCATGCAGGATGCATCATCATGGGCTTTCAAGTTTTAACCAGAGCAGGGACAGGTCCTGCTGGTTTCTATGTACAGGGGACAAGCTGCTGCCATGCCATGCCATGCCATGCCATGCCATGCCTGCCAGCAGGACAGGGCAGAGGTGGAGGGAAGCTGGCATAGCTGACAGGATCCCAGCAGTAGGAGCGGGGGCTCGGGGCAGCCCCAAAGTGCTGCGTGGCCCTGCTGCCCCCGGCAGCCCCCAGGTCTGGGGGGGGGGGGCCTGGCAGGGTGCCTGCAGCAACAGGGCTCTGGCCCTTCTTCTCCTCCATCTGTTGAGTCCTGAGGGGCTATTTTTAGGCTGCCTGGCAGCAGGGGCGGGCACTGCATGCACAAGTACTGCCAGAGCTGCCTTTACTCCCCTGCCTGAGTCCTCCCCTGCACCTGGAGCAAGGGGGCTCTGACCTGTCCCACAGACAGACCCCACAGACCTCCCCTTGCCCCCAAAGGACAGGCATGGAGCATGCTTGGGGCCCCTACAGCCAGCCCTGCACAGCCAGCATGCCTGTGCCCGTGCCCATCCCACCGTGGCTGCCACGGCACAGCTGCGCCCCTGCTCTAGCCCCTGCACTTGCCTCCCAGGCCAGGACCAGGGAGTGTCCCCAGTGCATCCCCCAGTTCACAGTGCTGCACCCTGTCCCAGCACCCTGTCCTTCCTTGCAGTCCCAGCATGGTGTCTGGGGACCGTGGAGGACAGCTGGAGCCCTGTGACCAGCCTGGGATCAACACCTGGGGCCCCATCCTGCACCCGCTGCGTGCTGAGCCCCCTCCCCAGCCTGTCAGGGCTGTCAGCGGCTCTGGCTCTGCTTCAAAGGGGCCGCGGCAGGGCCAGGCCCTGGCAGCTGCTTCACAGGGTGCTGGGGGGGGCTTTCATTAATGGGGGGGAGCATGAGCTCACCACCCCAGCGAGGACAACGGTGACATTTGGGAGGCATGCAGAGACAGGGGGGCACAGTGATTAGCCGATAACCTTTCCTGAGAGACACCAGGTGTGTGCACCAGTATGGGGGAACGGGAGGGTAGATCCCCACACTGGGAGATGCTGGAAAACAGCTCCAAGTGCCCCAGCCTGCCCTTTCATGCGGGACACGGACACTGCCCCAAACTGGGGTCCACCAGCCCTACAGTCTGAGCACCCTGAGGCTGGGCACCCCTCTGCAGCGCCTGCAGCGCCACTATGTCCAGCTGTGTCCGTCCCAATGGGTGGTGCCAGGGAGCCCCTGCAGAGGGTGGGGGCAGCCCCCCAGCACAAGTGCACGGGGAGGGACACAGCATCCTCCTGCAAAAAGGCAAGCAGAGAGGGACGTGGCTTTGGAGCAAGGTGCCAAGGTCCAGCTTTGGCAAAGGTGCTGGCCAGCAGCTGGGGCTGTGCAAGGATTGCCCCTGCACCAGGGATGGGCCTGTGCTGGCAGCAGACGTGGGTGGCTTTTCCCACCTCCCCGGCAGGGCAGGGGGGCAAGCAATACTGCAGAGAGGGTCCCCATGTCCCCATGCATGGTGCCACACTGTGAGGCAAAGGGGCTCTTCCCCAGAGGCGTCCCCACACAGGATGTGCCCCCGCAGAGGGGGGCCGGGGAGCTGGGCCGGGGGGGGGGGCCAGCAGTGAACAGGGGGTCTGTGTGCGGACTGGCGGGAGCTGGGCAGGGCCAGGAGCTGCCGGGGGGGCTGGGAAGGTGCCAGGGCAGCCTCGGCCCCGCAGCTGGGCCGGGAGAGCTGCCAGCCACATTCCTGGAGTTGCCGGACCAACGGGAGCGTGTGTGGGCGCAGGGCAAGTGCAGAGCCACTGCTCCCTCCATCCACTGCCCACCCCACCGGTCCCACGCCCCCAGGCCAGCTCGGCCCCACGATGCCCCCAGACATGCCCCAACATCCCTCGACCAGCCCCCAGCAAGGCCACCCCTGCAGAGCTGTGCTGCCAGCTCTGCATTGCCCCCCCCATGCCAGAGTGCTCTGTCTTGGGCGCTGCCAGACACCCCGGGATACAGGTCCCTGCACGGCCAGCCCTGGCGTGCTGTCGCCTCCCGAGGGTCCCTGCTCTGTGGTGGGTGCAGCCCATGCCAGGCGCTGATGCAGCCTGGGAGCCTGGAGTCCCAGGAGCCTGGGATGGGGCTGGAACAGGGAGGATGAGAGGATGGAGAGGACAGGAGTATGGGAGGGAACCTACCCAGAGCCCACCCAGCCTACCCAGGCCCAGGGGATGCGTCTCTGCCCACAGAAATAAGGTCAGCAGCACCAAAGCTGCGGTGGGAGAGAGAGCAAGAGACACGTTGGGGGAGGACGGCAAGAGGCAGCCAGGACCCTGCTCAGCATGTCATTTCCCAAGAGCCTCCTGCTCCCCTGGCTCAGATCGGCTCTGTGCTACAACCAAGCACAGGTCCCTGGGGAGGGCCCACAGTGGCGAGGGGGCACCCCCAGGGGATGTCCTCTTACCATGCCACCCTGGCTGGCTGTCCCTGAGGTCCTCACCGTGGAGGAGGCAGCCCCCATGGTCCCGCTTCCAGTCTCGCTGCCGTGAAAACTGACACAGGCGGTGGCACAGCCAGCTCCCTGGAGTGACAGGCACAAGTGTCAGTCACCCAGCCGGCTGTGCGGGTACAGGATGAGGATGTGGGCACTGGAGCAGCCTGCACATACAGGACACAGGGAAGGGTGCCAGCTCCAGCCACCCTGGGACCATCCCCTTCCCCGGGTTACAGCTCAGATCTACCTTCCTTGGGACATCCCAGGTGGGAAAGGGTTAAGGAAGCAATGGGCATGCAGCAGGGCCCCCCCCCACCAGAGCAAAGGCACAATCTCAGCTCGGGCACAAGGCTGTCAGGACACCTGGCAGGGCGGGAGCAGGGGACGGACACCCCTCTCCTGGGACCAGCCCTGCTCTCCACAACGTGGCCATGTTGCCAGGAGGTGACTCAGTGGCTCTAATGAAGGCATCGTGACAGACGGGGGGGGACCAGGCCAGCTGGCAGGGAGCCCCTCACTCCCCCTTCCCAGCCCCGCCAGCCCCTCCCCTTCATCTGGTGGGGTGCCAGCTGGCACAGGGTGCTCAGCAATCCCAGAACCTTCCTGGGAGAAACTGTGGGTGCTGGGGGGCTGGACCGGGCTGGGGGACAGGGCGGGCTGAGAGCCAGGAACCGGTCCGTGGCCAAGAGCAGGACAGCACCAGTACTGGGAGCGCCATGGGGACCGCTCCGGGACATCACACACCCACGGGGCAAGGTGTGCTTGGCATACTGCACACTGGGAGCTCCATCCCGCAGACGCAGGCTCCCTCTGCCTCCACCTCCCTGCTCCTGCTCCCAGGCCTCTCCAGCCCCTTCCCAGCCCAGGTCCCACGGCAATTATGCCCTGCCCTGGCCCATCCATCATGGATTAGCTATTTTCTATCAGCATTTATCTCCAGGCAGTCTCACCCCTGCTGTGAGAGCCCGATGCCCCCAGCACCCTCCCTCCTGCTACCGGGCAGGCCTGATAAAGGGCCACTCTATCTTATCATGCTCGCTGGCAGTTACACATTAATGGTGCCATCTCCGGGGCTTGGCCGGGGCAGGATGAGCCCAGTCCACCCTCAGGCTGGCAGCAAGCATCACTGGGTGATGTGGTGACAGGCGCTGTGCCCAGCACGGAGGGCATGGGCAGGGCAGGCAGGCTGCAGGCAAGCGAAGGTTGTGTGAGTGAGGTTTCCAGCATGGCCCCAAAGCAGATGGATCCCACGAGGGATGGTCCCTGCCCCCAGCCCAGGGCAAAGGGCGGTTGCTATCGTTGCCTGCACCGGGCTGTTTGCTCTGTCGCCCATTAACAGAGCCACCTTATCCAGCAGGCAGGGGCCAGAGGCGGCCCAGAGCCAGTTGGCCAGGCAGGGGCATCAATCATGGGAAGGGGAGGGGGCGCCCCAGATAACCCCTGCAGACAAATGGGTTTCTAATAGGGTCTTGAGCCTTGCACCCCCCTGGCCCAGCCCATCTCCAAGGGCATGGGGGAATGTGGCCCCAGCAGGACCCTCACCCTGCTTGGGCTCCAGCTCTGGCTGTGCCCCGGGGAACTGGCAGAGTCCGGGTGCAAGCCCTTTGCTGGGAGCTGTAACCCCAGCTACGCCTGTGGCCAGCAGACCATGGGCTGCCCGAGGCGCATGCTGGCAGGGCCATCCGTGAGGAATAAGGACCCCATGCCCATGGCATCTCCTTGGCATTGATGCCACACATGGCACCTGGCACGTGGGTACCCCAGCTGCCCCCAGTGCTGCAGCATGAAGCCTCTGGGATGTCACGCTCCTCCATCCCCTGCACCCCAAGCATCCCCGAACCCATACCCCACGGGGCACAGGAGACCATGGGGGGGCACAGGGTAGGAACCAGGGTCCCCCGCCCCATGCCAGGGCGTGCTTCCGGGGTGCCAGGCGGGACAGGGGCAGAGGGGCTGGTGGACGATGGGGCGCACGTCGCGCCCACGGCACATCCCCGTGGGGAAGGCGAGCCAGCCCTCCCAGAGGGCATTGCCCAGGGGCAAGCGGAGCCGGGGTGGGCGGAGGGGGCTGCGTGCGGAGGGGTCCCTGGGCGGGCGAGGGGCACGCAGCTCAGTGTGCCCCCCCCCCCCCCCCGGGCTGCCCCGGGAGGGAGGGCCGGGACAGCGGGGCGGGAGGGCAAGTGGCAGCGGGGTGGCCGGCAGGGCAGGCTGGCGTGGGGCCGGAGGGGGGCCAGCCCCGAGGGGGGGGCCGGCAGCCGGAGCAGATTGGCTGCCGGTGAGGCCTCCCCGGGCTCCTTAGAAAGGGCGGCGAGCGTGGGAGGCGCCGAGGGAGCGGGCAGCCCGCCGAGCCGCGCTCCCGTCCCGCTCGGCAGGCACGGCCGGCGGCGGCAGGCGGGCGGCGGCGATGCCGCGGGCAGGCGGCCCCCCGGGGGGCCCGGGCACGGCGCTGCTGGCCCTGGCGCTGGCGCTGGCGGGGTCCCCGGGCGGCGGGCAGCACTACGACTACTACGGCTGGCAGCCCGAGAACCTGCCCCACGGGCGCTTCTACGGGCGGGAGCCGCAGTGCCTCGACATCCCGCCCGACATGCAGCTCTGTCGCGACGTGGGCTACAAGCGCATGCGGCTGCCCAACCTGCTGGAGCACGAGACCGTGGCCGAGGCCAAGCAGCAGGCCGGCAGCTGGGTGCCCCTGCTCGCCAAGCAGTGCCACACCGACACCCAGCTCTTCCTCTGCTCCCTCTTCGCCCCCGTCTGCCTCGACCGGCCCGTCTACCCCTGCCGCTCCCTCTGCGAGGTGGTGCGCGACTCCTGTGCCCCCGTCATGGAGTCCTACGGCTTCCCCTGGCCCGAGATGCTGCACTGCGGCAAGTTCCCCTCCGACCACGAGCTCTGCATCGCCGTCCAGTTCGGCAACAGCAAGGCCACCCCGCCGCCAGGTAAGCGGGCCGTGACGGGATGACACCGTGATGGGAAGGGCACCGTGATGGGGTGGGGTCACACGCGGGGTACCTGCCATCAGCGTGTCCCCAGGGACAGCCAGGGACCTGCACGCAGGGTCCCCCTGCGGACCCCCCGCACCTCCATCCCTGCACCCCTCGAAGCAGAGCCTGGGGCAGTGGAGCTGCCCAAGGACCCTCTGTCTGCAGCAGGGCACGAGCGGGCACAGTACCAGCAGCATCAGCTGCTTTGGCTGGGCACTGCTAGCTGCCTAGGGGAGCCAGGCACCCAGCTGCCTGCACAGAGCTGCCCCAGGGCAAGGGAGAGCAGAGCGGCCATGGGAGCAGCACCGGGAGTGAACATGGGATGAGGGGGGGGGGGGCCATTGGGGGATCTGCCACAGAGCTCTGTTCCTCTCCTCCCGCTGGGTCCCATCCCAGCAGCAAAGAGCATCCTGCATCTGCAAGGTCTTGGCCCCATGCTGCTGTTGCAGGGTGGCTGTCCCCTCAGGCAGAGGAGGGGACATCACCCAAAGGCAGCCCAGGGTCAGGATCAGGGCTGTGACACCCATCAGGCTGGGGCCACCCTCGCTGCTGCTGTGCCCCAAAGTGTCGGCATCTGGATGGAACACGTTCCCATACCTGGTCCCCTCCTGGGGGGATGCTGGAGCACTGGCCAGCAAGGTGTTCTGCGCCCCCCGCATCACCCCGGCACAGCTGCCCAGGGAGCAGAAGAGCTGCCAGGGCTCTCCCAGCATGTTCCTGCAGAGCTCGCCCAGGTGACAAGCATCAGCAGCAGGAAGCTGTGACAGTGGCTGGTCTCTCACCACAGTGTCCAAGATCTGCACGCAGTGCGAGATGGAGCACAAGGCGGATGGCATGATGGAGCAGATGTGCTCCAGTGACTTTGGTGAGTGCTGGGGCCCGCATCCCAGCCCCCCCTGCACGAGGGGCTGCCTCCTCCAGCTCTGACAGCCCAGGCGGGGGTTGGCTGGAGGGCACGGTTGTACGGGGACAGCTCCATGGGAGACACCCCCCCCAGCCATTCCCTTGGACCCTGCGTGCATGAGATGGGTGCACCACAGGAGAAGACATCGGTGGGGGATAGGCAGAATGGGACATTTGGGAGGGTCACTGGGGGCCTCTGCTGAACCGCCCCCAACAGCCCCTTCCCCTCCCCACACGGTAACTTCCCCAGAGACCCTTCTTCTGGGTCCCACCCGAGGGTCGGGCTGCACCCTGTCCTGCACAGGTGCCTGGCCCAAACCCCCCCAGCAGCACCCCAGCACTGCCCCATGGTACTCCCCGCCCCCTGCAACTGTGCCCCACGGCTGCCCCACACAGTGGTGAAGATGCGCATCAAGGAGATGACGGAGGAGAACGGGGAGCGGCGGCTAGTGGCTGCCCAGAAGAAGAAGGTGCTGAAGCTGGGCCCACTTAAGCGCAAGGACACCAAGAAGATGGTGCTGCACATGAGGAACGCAGGCGCCTGCCCCTGCCCCCAGCTTGACAGCCTCAGCGGCAGCTTCCTGGTAATGGGCCGCAAGGTGGGCAGCCGCCTGCTCCTCCTTGCCATCTACCCCTGGCAGAAGCACAACAAGGAGATGAAGTTCGCCGTCAAGTTCATGTTCTCCTACCCCTGCCCCCTCTACCACCCCCTGCTCTATGGGGCTGGGCAGCACTAGGGCTCTGCTCACCCTGCCCTGTCACAGGACTCCTGCACTGGCCTGATGCTGCACCCCTGACACCCCAGCTGCACCCCTGGCAGCCCTAGTTGCACCCCAGGACCCTGGCTCTGCTCCCCTCAGCCCCTTGGCTGTGCCCCAGGACCCTGCTCTGCATCCCCAGGATTCGCAGCTGCATTTGTGGGAACCTTGATCCACAGCCAGGATCCCTGCCCCCTGCTGAGAGCCCTGCTCTGCACCCCCAGGACCCCTGCCCACACCCAGGACCTTAGGCTGAACCCAGGACCCTTGCTCTGCATGCCTGTGAGCCCTGGTCTGCACCAGCGATCCTTGGCTACTCCCAAGCCCCCTGCCTGGCACTCCAGGGACACTTGCCTGCACTTAGGATCCCTGCTTGGCCCTCTTAGGACCCCTTGGCTGCACACGAGACCCCTACCCTGCACCCCTGTGTCCCCTGCCCAGCTCCCTGGTGACATGCCCCAGACCCTCAGCCCCACCAAATCCCTACTCCACCCCACCAAAGCATCCCATGCCCTCACCTTGAGCTCACACCCCAGCCCTGGATTATCCCACCTTCGCAGGGACCCACGCTAGCTAAGGCAGGGCCCTCCTGTCCTGCTGTCCCTGCAGACTGGCCCCCTCAAGACCAAGTGGCCAGAGCAACATGGCCCCTGCCTGGGCTGCCCCACTCTTCCCATCCCACGTGGCTCAGTGAGGAGGGGGGTCCACCTCTAAGCCCCCCAGAGGAGCTCTGCTGCATCCCTCACGCATACCCCCGCCAAGTCTGAACCCAGGCACCCCTTGTCCATCCACACCACGGTAAATTATTCTGCCTCAGAGAAGCCTGTGTCCAGCTCCGTGTGGTTCATGGGCAACTGCCCCTTTGGGCTCCCTCAGGGACCCCAGGAAGGATGGGAGGGGGCTCCTGGTCCTTGCCCACTGGGTGAGGCAGCCTGGGGGAGCGAGCTTAACCTGGGGTCTGGCTCTAGCCCTACTCTAGGTGCCGTGCCCAGAGTCCAAGGCTGGGCAGCCCAGCCAAGCCGCAGGATGAGGTTCCCAGTGATCACAGGCATCGCCAGAGACACTCAGGCATCCCTGTCATTTCAGGGAGCCTGGGAGGGTGGTGAGATGAGGAGGATGGGGGAGGACAGGGGCATCACTGCTGCTGGAGCCCCGCAGCTGGGCCTGAGGATGTATGCCAGAGAGCGTTCTACCTCCATCACCCCTGGACGACAGATCCACAGGCTGGGAGCTGGAGGCACAACATGTGAGGAGCCTGCCATCCAGCATAGCAGGAGGCAGATCCCGGACCAGGCAGCCTCTGTCCCTGGGCATCGCACCTCCGCACCACCTGAAAGCCCTGTCTGCAGCTCCCAGCCAGCCCTGCTCAGCTGCCAGACCTCCTACCCCACAACCTCCAGCATCCTCCCAAAGGTTCCCCAGGATGCCCCCCAGCAGCCCCAGGACCAGGGCAGCCCTCAGCCTGGCCCCTCTGATGGCAGCAGGGTGCTGCCCCTCAGCTCAGCTTCCCCAGCCCCGGAGCAGGGGCTGCCTCTGCCCCAGCAGCCCCCCAGTCCAAGCAGGTGAGGGGGGCAGCCTGCCCACCCCAGGCCTGTTTACTCAGCACATTCTTGCATCCATCTGTCCCAGTGGGTGAGGGAGGCACGAAGGTGGCCGCCAGGATATTTACCCAGCTCCTGGCTGCCTGACCCTGCGGCTTCTCACCGGAGCTGGCCCTGCCGCAGGGAAGCCTCCTGGGACAAGAGGGCAAGTGAGGCTGCGGAATGCCTGCGCCCACCCTCCTCCTGGCTGACAAGGCCACTGGGCACCTGCCCCACACTGGGTTGATCCCCGCTCCCTCTGCCCCCCTTGGGCATGGCCTCAGCCTCACTGCCCAACCCCCAGAGCCCCAAAGGGCACTCACATCCAGCTGGGGGCACATGCCTTTGCCCCACAGCCACCCAGGGACATGGGGCTGCCAGCTCCTGCCACAGCCTCACACCAGGGGCAGGCGGTTACCACCCCACCCCCCCCCCCCCTCCACCCTGGCCAACGTGGAAAAAAACTGGGGAAAAAAAAATATCAAATATTATTCAAAGGTATGTTCAGAGCGAAGGTGCTGAGCAGGCTGCCATAGGAATAAATATAGTCAATTATGTCATTTTACTGCAAAACTTAAAAGCGCACAAATAAAACCCCATCTCCCACAGACCAAGTTTTTCTGTAGCCCTCTGTATTTCGCATCATTAGCATCTTTCCAGGGAGCATTTAGACATACATGACCATCTCACTCATCGCTCCAAGTGTTTTCTCTAGAAAGACAAGTAACTTCTCTACCTCCCACCATCGGCCATCTGAACTCTACAGCTCAACCCCCTCAATCCCTCGCAGACCAGTACTCGCCCCATTGCAGATACACCCCCACCTACAAATATGACCACACAGCTCTTAGGGCGCTACACAGCTCCTTCCCCAATGTTAGAGCTGCTCCACTGCCCCCAGTAACTGCTGAGCCCTCTGCATGCCAGGCCCCCCTGCACACCCTGGCCTTGGAGCACACCCAGCACAACTCAGACACTCTCATCATCACTGCCAAGTCCAGCTTTTCCCCAAATTTCCATAGGGCACAGCTTGAGGAAGGGGTTTATGAGCCCATGACTGAGAGGAGGGCTCAGGCTGCCCCCAGGGCTGCCCCATATGAGCTCCCACACTGGTGGTGTACAATCAGCAAGAAGATCTGGGTCGCCCAGCACCTTCTCAGGCTGGTGGGTGTTACAGCCCAATGTGCACTGGGCAATGCCAGCCCAAGAGCACTGGCTCCCCCCAGATCCCCCAGCTGGGGGTGGGGAGCTGCAGCTGGCTGGCAGGGACCCAGGCCATGGCCATTCCCAGCTGCATGGCAGCCAGGGTCACATTCCTGGGATAGCTGAGAGCTTTGCTGTTCACACAGGGAAAGGTCACCCTTGTGCGCACAGGCAGCTGCCGGGACCACCGCCTGGGCAGGGCAGAGGAAGGAGCAGTCCCGGGAGGCAGAGAGGAAGCCCAGCAGCTCCTGCCAGAGCTGAGCTTCTCCCTGGCTCCATCCCAGCAGGATCCAGCCCTGGCGCAGCCAAGGAGGTGCAGCTGCACACAGACCCAAGCAGGGGGCAAACAAGGCCACAGCATGACCAAAGATGGAAACCCCAGTAAGCAAGGAGAACTGGTGGCAAAACCACACCATTTCTCCGTGACCACCTGCAGGACAGCGGGGCCAAGGCCACGGAGGTGCCAGGGTGACCTGAGACTGGGACAGCTTTCACTGGGGCAAGACAAGAGTCAGCTGAGGGCAAGAGATTTATTGGTCATTCTCTATATACACTTATATATTAATCTGTAGTAGAAAGCAGCAGTCACTAAGTGCACAGAGCAGCACCAACTCCTGCCTCTTCTCACGCTGCAGCTGGAGACCCAGCCACACAGCCCAGCCCAAACTTACCCTCTTGCCTCCTCTGCACTACAGCCAAGTATTGGAGTGGGGGGAGACTAAACCTGCAGGTGGTGAGGCCAAGGAGCACAGGAGTGACTAGCAGGGTCTCAGCTGAGCCAGGACCAAAGACCACATCTCCTGGTGATGCAGGCAGAGCTCTGACTTGATCCCAAAAATACACTCATCTAGCACAGTGCTGGGAAAGGTAGGGACAGAGCCCTGAGGTTGTTCTGCCTCACCCAAGAGGTGGAGGTAGGACCACAAGTGGGAAGGATGGCTCCTCCAATCACTGAGCTAGGCCACAGGGCCTAGGCAAGTACATGGCAGGGCACAGTGAGTGCCAGGGAGCATCCAGGGCTTGGAGCAGCTGCCAGAGGGCAGCTGCAGGGATGGGGGTACAGCTGTGGGCAATACTCCACCACAGGGACCCAGCTGGTGCAGCAGATGCTGCATGGCAAGGAGGGCTGGTCTGCCCCCAGCCTGTCACTGGCAGGAGGAGCAGCAAGCACAAGCATCCTCTGTCAGGGTGACACCACACTGGGAACCAAGCAGCCCAAGCTCCTGGCTGCAAGGGTGCCCACTGTCCTGGGTGTCAGGCAGTGCAGGACTCAGGAGCTGGCTGGGCCTGTTTCAGTCACTTGATGAGCACCTGGTTGCACAGAGCACACACGAACACTGTCTCCCTCTGAGCGTCTGGGGCTGGAAAAGAAAGCAGGTGTCAGAGATGCTCCTCTTCCCCACCACAGGCTAGGGACCCCAGACACAGAGCTGCTCCAGGAGCTGGAAAACCCATCGCCACCCTGTCCTGAGCCAGGCTGCACTGGGCAGGTCACATTTACCCTCCCCACCAGGGCTGGGGCAAATCGCTGAAGCAGACAGCACAGGTGGGAACAGGAGCTCTGCCCTCCACCAACCTTCCACTCACCTGTGGCTCCCATCACAGCCTTGGGGACTTTGAAGGAACAACACCTGGAGCAGAAGCTGTTCCCACAGTTACTGCAGCTCCGCTGTGGAGAGAGATAAGAGGTGACACTACTCTGGGCCCACTCTCAGCCCTCCCTGGCAAACTCCAGTGCCAGAGCACTGCTAACAGCATTCCCTACTGAAGGGGAGTGGGTGCAAGGCCTGAGCCCCAACAGCAACAGCAGAGGGGTCATCTACCAACAACACCTGGACAGACCACCCAGGCCTAACACTAGATCTGCATTCAAGTATACTCCAACGTTGCAGGCAGCCTGCACCCAGCCTGAGAAAGCCCAGCCTGAGAAAGCACTGGGAGCACAGGCTCCAGGAGGTTTAAGGACACTATATCACTCTTATGCTGTAACTCTGGAGGGATGCAAACTCCAGAGTTAGTCTGATGTACATCTGGGACTCTCAGGAGTAAGGAGAAGGGGCCGCGAGTCTGGAGAATGGGAGGCAGCAGGAAGACAGCTATGTGAGTCTGGAGGGGACAAGAAACACATCCTTCCCATAACTGCCCAGGGGACTGTGCACCAAGCATCACATACAGGGGCTCAGATAAGACAACAGGGGTGGCCTTTGCTCCTCTAGTTCCTACAAGCAGACCCATGCTCTGCTTCACCAGAAAGCTCTCAGGCCACAGGAAATGGGCTAAACCAGGGCACAGAGCAGGTGCCTTCAACAACACACAGGTTTGGCATGAGGCAGCTTCCAAAGGAGCAAACAGACAAAGGCTCAACAGCACAAGGGATCCATGGCACCATTAGGCACACAACGCCACCCAGCACTTAGTTGAGGTCACCTGCTGCCACACTGTGACTGAGGCCAGCCACCTGAGCTGCCAGGGAAAACCAGGGCAAGCCAGACAAGTGCAACACCTCTGCCCCAGGTGAAAACAGCAAGCTGGGGTAGAAGCCAAAGACTCACCCTCTTCTTGAGCACAGAGAAGGTGGCTGCACAGCCCGTGCAGCTCCCTGGAAGAAAGAGAGCAGAGGTCAGGCAGGGGTGTGCTGCCTGGGACTGCGAGAGATACAAGAACACCTACAGCTGTTGTAAAGGCTCAGCTTGAAAGCAACATTGCTGCACCTTCCCATCCTTGCCCTTCCTCGGAGGGCTAGGAACATCCTCCCCATGGAGCGGGAGGTCATCAGAGGTGTCCTAACAGGTACAACACCACTCTGCCCACCCCCAGTTCAGTGGTGACCACTGCAAGCAGCACAGACCCCACTCTGCTGAGCTCCCCCAAGTAGCACCTGCTCCCAGCCTTACCAAAGTTGTTGCTGGGGTAGCGCTTGCGCAGACGCTCGGTCAAGCGTGACACCTTGCTGCGGATCACCTCGTTTTTGCTCATAAAACCGTTGTCCGGGAGGCTGAGGTCAAAATCTGCTGAGCACTGAGAGCTCTCATCATCCTCCTGCAAAGAGCAGAGCCAGCTGAGCACGCAAGGGTGGCTGGGGGCACACCCAGGGGATGCAGGGCAGCCCACCCCAGAGATGAGCACCCAGCAAGCAGGATGCTCCACCTGGCATCACCACAAGCCACCAGCAAACGACGCAAAGGCTACCAGCTCCAGCTGGGAGGAGATGCCCCCTTGCACACCTTGGCATGGCAGTACTCACCATGACCAGCAGCTGGTTCTCCTTCTCCCGCAGCATGGGACAGAGAGTAGAGGCAATACAGATGGAGTCAGAGGAGCCCAGCCCCACAGCCACCCTCCCTGAGCACGCAGCTTGCCCATCAAGGCCCTCAGCCCTTCCCACCTCAGCTGCCCTGCAGGGACAGCCCACCCTCAAACCTCAATAGCATCTTTGAACTCTTCATCAGGCTCTGCCTCCTCCGCCTCCTCCACGCTGCCAGGGGTAAGGTCCTGCAGGAGATTCACAGAACTAGTCCTGCTGTACCCCCACCCTGCCCAAAGGTGGGCCCACACTTCTGCAGCAGGTTCCAGGACAAAGGACCAGGCCGTTGGCAGCCCCATGAGAAGACATGAGTCCCAGAAGGTGAAGCGAGTCCCTGCCTCCCCAGACCACATTCTTACATGCAGCAAAAGGACTAAGCCAAGCCCCCAGCACAGCAGGGCAGCCCCCCAGTAACTCAGGAGGGGGTCCCAGCCTTCCAGCAAAGCTGGCAGCTGGAATGAGATTGTGGGTAGAGGGACACAGGCACAGTCAAACCAAAGGGCTGACCTCGCAGCTCCCACCCCACAACTGCCAGCCCTGCCTATATCTCACCTCTGTGCTGGTGGGTGTGGGGGTCCGATCTGGGGGCGCAGCAGCTGGCAGGGGATCGGCAGGCTCTGGAGTGCTCTCGAGGGGTTTGGTACCCACACACTGCTCAATCGAGGCCTTGAGCTCCATTACCACTGGCGAGAGGGGAACGTGGCTGGGGCAGGGTGATGCTTTCCTTCTCCCAGCCCCACCACACAAAAGCCAGCTGCAGAAGCCAATCTCCAGGGCTCAAGGTGGGCCATTGGCACACACAACCTTCACCCGTCAGGTACCCTGAGCCCTCCTCTGCTCACACACCAAAGTTAGGGCAGCAAGGAACTCCCCACACTCCCAGCTCAGGATAGGAAACAACAGGAGCCTAGTCACAGCACAGCTACACAGATCTCATCCAACTCTCCTCCAGTACGTGCCACAGAACAGGGAGCACCTCCGGCTCTTCTCCTTCCCTCCGACAGCACATTTTCAAGCCTGCGTCATACATTGCCACAGGCACCAAGAGTATTTCAAGTGCTGTAGAGCAGGATCAGGGACTGAGAGGGGTAGCAAAGGTCATGCACAGGCTGTGGTGGCAGGCCCTGGTTTGCCACAGAGCATTGGAGAGCAGGAAACAGCATCCAGGCCAGGGCACACATCAGGAGAGACTCTCACCTCTCATAGCAGAGCCCCAGGACCCCACCACCAAACCTGGGCTGCTGAGCACCATCCCTAGGACATAGTTGCCCTCAGGGGGGTTCAGGTTCCATGGCAGAGCCTGACACAGGACACTAGGCTCACATGAGGGTGCTGGGAGAGGTCCAGGGCAGGATCCCTAACTTCGGAGGGCCTTTCCACAACCCATCCCACACAGGCCACTTCCAGGGAGGTCTCTTACCTTGGTAAAACTGGGTGTTGCCCAGGAAGAGGGTGCTGTTGAGGATGGCTAGCACCCAACAGAGGGGCAGCAGGTAAAGGACACAGACAGATCCTAGCAGCGCCCCATAAAACCTGGGAATGAGCAGCAGGACACTTCAGTCAACATAGAGCAACGCACACCACAGCACAAGCCCCCTTCCTTCATCTGGTCCTCCACCTGCTTTCCCCAAGTACCAAACACATCAAACACAGCTCCAAAGCCCTGGCTGGGCCCCTCTCACTACCAAGCCCACCCACAGGATACCTGACCCAGTACTACTCACTGGGAGGAGACAGTGGGGTTCTCCCAGTACAGCACACGGTACACTGTCTCGCAGCTGCAGCACATCCCACTCAGGAATCCCTCCAGCTGGATCAGGCTGTGAACAAGACCTCACAGTCAGGAAAAGGCCCCACAAACACAAAGCCTGACTCCCCAACACTCACACGCTTCACAGCGGCCAGGCTGGCACGAACCCAGGCCCTCCACAACCACAGAGAAGCCTTCCCGGCTGCAGAGGCCCCAGAAGCCCCACAAGCGGGGGGGCTCCAGAGACTCACAAGCTCTTGACCTGGACGATGGCCTCCTGCCGCGAGAGCTGCACCCTGCGCAGGTCCTCCCGGCGCACGCTGTGGTACCTCCTGCGCACCAGCTCCGGCTCCGAGGGCCGGGCCCGGCACGTCTCCTGCAGGTAGCCCAGCAGGGCCGGCACCAGGACCAACAGGGCAAGCACCGAGTACCAGGCGGCTGGAAGAGGTGGGACAGCGTCAGCCCCGGGGGTCCGGGGAGGGGACCGGCCCTGTCCCCGCCACACGCACCTTGGCCGAGGGTGAGCAGGAGGAAGTTGAGGCCGAGGCAGACAAGGAGGGAGCACACGGGCCGCTGCCACCTGCGGAAAGGAGGGAGGGTGAGGAACGCGAGGCCCCGGGGACGGTCTCGGTCCCGGCCCAGCCCGCACCTACCGGAGGAGGGAACGGACGCCCTCGGCGGCGTCCCGCAGCGGCTCCAGGTAGAGCTCCAGCCGCCGGTAACTCCGCACCAGCTCCAGCAAGTCGAAAGCAGCGGCGGCCTTGGGCGGCGACGGGTCCGGTAGGGCCTCACCGCCCCCCGCCACCCCTTCGGGGCCGCCTGCCGCCCCGTCCCGCTCCACCGCCTGCATGACGGGCTGGACCGGGGGAGCGGGAGCGGAACAAACCGGACCGGACCCGCCACCGCCGCCGAGCTCGGCCCTGCACTGCACACCACTTCCGCGAAGGGGCCAGGTGCGCCGTGACCTCACCCGCGGCGCTGGCACGCAGCCAATCAGAAGAGCCGCGCTAGAGAACGCAGGCCGAAGCCCCGCCCCTGCGCGGGCAAAGGGGCGGAAGAGGCCTCGGCCCCGGAAGCGGCGGAGGTTCGGCCCCGCCCCGCGCCGCCCCGCGCGGTCCGGTCCGGTCTGCGGGGGCCCCTCGGCGGCGGGGCCGTGGGTGTGCTCTGGGTCCTGCGACCGGTCTGGGCGTGGGGCTCGGGGCTGACCTGGGGCCAGGACTCGGGCCTGGTGGGTCTGGCCTACATGTGGGGCTCGGCCCTGACCTGGGGCTAATCTGGGTCCCGCCCGGTCCCGATCTGGGTCCGGTCCGGTCTAGGAGTCAGTCCCAGTCTGGTTCCAGTCCCAGTCCAGGGCTGGGCGCTGATCCCAGTCTGACCCTGATCTGGGGCTCAGACCCAGTCTGGGTCTGGTCCTGATGTGGCTCTAATCCTTGTCCAGGGCTCAGTCCCAGGCTGGTTCCAGTCCCAGTCCAGGGTTGGCGCTGATCCCAGTCTGACCCTGATCTGGGGCTCAAACCCAGTCTGGGGTCTGGTCCTGATCCGGCTCTAATCCTTGTCCAGGGCTCAGTCCCAGTCTGGGTCTGGTACTGAATTAGGTCTAATCCTGGTCCAGGGCTCAGTCCCAGTCTGGGTCTCCGCACAGCGTGGTCCCAGCCACATCGGGGCACTGTAGGTTTGTCCCCAGTGCCGGGGCACCTCCCCACGCCCTGCACCGGGGGTCCCTGGGAGGGAGTGGGGTTCTCCCCCAGGCCCCTGAGCATGGCTGGCAGCTCATCTGCTGCCCCTCCACGTCCCCAGAGCAGCCCAGCCCTGGCTGCGCTGGTGCTGCCCTGCATAGCAGGCTGTGGTCCTGCTCCCACAGGCTGTCTGTCCAGGTGACTGCAGTAGGGCAGGGCTGCTGGCTCCCAGGGGTGCTCTAGGGACCCTGGGCTGCATCCAATGCCAAAAGGGGGGATGCCATCCCATAATACTCCATGCGACCTTGTTAACCCTATGCCAGCTCTCAGGCTACGAGGGCAGCACAGGGCTCAACGCTGCTGCAGGCTGCCCGCAGCCTCCGGTGAGCAGGGCATGTGTCCTGTGCGCAGAGGCCTGGGGGGGGGCCTCGTGACACCCCAGCTACAGGTAGAGATCCAAAGCTAATCCCCATCCCAAGAGTGCAGCCCAGGGCCAGAGCCAGCCCTGGCAGATGCTGGCTGCCCCCAGCTCTCTGGGGGCCCAGCAGCGTGGGCATGACTGCCCAGCAATGCTCTGGCCCCAGGACAGAGAGCCCTTTCAGCCCAGAGTGACGAAGCACATAGGCATGCAGCTCCATCCTGTCCGCAGCATGTCTCTGTGATCACACAACCCCGGGGGACTTGGCCTCCCTCTGCACAGCACCCAGCACCCACGTGAGCACCAGGCTGTGCTCTGTCTCTGGAGGGGACAGAGGGGCTGGGGACAGCTCCTGTCCCCAAGGGCAGAGGTTTAAGCCTCTCTACCAGGAGTGGTGGCTCAGCACCAGGGAGCCTGCCCGTGACCCCAGAGCACAGCAGGATGCTGTGACCACGGCCAGAGGCTCCAGGCAGGGAGGCCCCAGGGCACAGGTCTACAGAGCCCGGTGTGACCTCAGCTCAGACCCCGTCCCCAGCAGGTCCCAGCCCCAGCACAAAGCCCCAGACACCCGGTGAGCGCCAATGTTGCTTTATTTGGAAGATGAATCCATAGGCACCAGAAAGGGGGCTGGAGAGGGACAGAGCCGGCGTGACAGGCAGCGCTGCAGAAAGCCGAGGAAAGGCACTTGTGGCAGCAGAAGCCCCCCTGGACATCTCGGGCAGCCAGGGGCTGCACCGGAGCAGGTGGGGGCAGGCAGTGTCGGGGACCAGCCCTGACACAGGGTAGGGACAGCACGTTCTGCCCAGGGAAGGGGTAGATGGCCCAGGGGCTGGCAGAGCTCCCGAGCACGAGGGGGGATCGGCTGGGACAGCACCTCATGACGGAAGCGGTGACCCAGCACCAACCCCAGACCCCTCCAAGCCCCAGGGGGATCACGGCTGCTGCTCTCCACGCCAAGAAAGGCACCAGGAAACCCCAGGCAACAGCCAGAGCCTGTGGCTAGCTGCTGGGGACACCCATCCCGCCGATCTGAGCCCACACAGAGACTGGGGCAGACCTTCCCTCACACCAGGAGCGATGGAGAGGACCTGCCTCCAGGCAGGGCGAGGAGGGCTTGCGGCAGGGCAGCACTGGCGTGGTGCTCCTCTAAAAATTCCCAGAGTCTGGCTGCCTGTTGCTCCAGTTGGCCCTACATGGCCTTGTCAGGGCTTGGCACCCAGCGGGCTCTGGAGGCTGATCCAGGGCCAGGCTGGCCCGGCTGCTGGCATCCTCTTCTCCTGTTCCCCAAGACAGGCTGTGTCCCTGCAACGCCTGGCCCCAGCTCCCCCGCAGCCACGGTGCCAGAGGCAGCCCAGCACCGCCATGCTGCCGTGCTCACCCTTCCCCTCCGCCTTGCTGTGCTCTCTGGGCAGCGCAGGGCCCCGAGATGGAGCCAGAGAGTCCCAAGATGAGAGTTTTCCAGGATGATAAACCAAACGCCGCAGAGCCAGGCAGGGTTGCGGGCCAGTCTCCAGCGCCGCCGGCAAGGCCATGCCTGTCCCTGTCAGAGCAGCCAGGCCCCGGGGCAAGCTCCATGGCTCTGGGTGGCTCAGAGCCATGAACCTTGCTGCAGGAGGGCAGGGGGAAGAGAACGACCCGGTGCCCCACTCCCTTCAACCCCGGCGCGCCTGGCCCCATCCTGGGGCAGTATGAACACCAAGGCTGGAGGAACTTACCCCCTGCCTGGGGTCACAGGACCAGATTACGGCCCCGCTCGCACCTCCCCTCACCCCGGAGTGACGGAGGCCTTGCTGCCCTGCACGGGCACAGCCCCCAAACAGGACAGCGTGTCCAGGGGGCCAGGGTGATGCCAGGTCAGGCTGTGCGGGACCTGGGTGTCTCCACACCCCCAGGGCAGGGACTGGCTGAGCCCCGCGGGGCTCCGGCAAGACGGTGGATGTATTCAGGCCAGACAGGAGGAGGGGCCCAGGCTGGGGAAGCCGAGACCAGAGCCTCCGTTAGGGAATTGCGGAGGCGCCGCGCAGTTGGGAATGGCAGGAGGGGGCTGCCAGTGGGTTGGGGGGGGGTTTATGCCCACCCAACCCCACTACGCACCACTGCCGCCTGCCCAGCTCCCCCAGACCAGTCCCCCTCTGCCCCAGGGACAGGTCGGCACCCACCTGAGCAGCAGCATCTGCAAGGCCGGGGGCAGGGGAGTTGGGCAGGGGCCCTGGGGGGCTCCCAGAAATTGGGGTCCCTCTTAGAGGCTCTCCGCTTGGGTCCTTCCACTTGCAATAGCCTACGTCTGTCTGGGAGTGGGAGAGGGGCTCGCGCAGCTGCTGGGTGTCCACGCTGTCTCTGCGGGATGCAGGGGAAGCCGTGCTTGGGGAAGGCGTCCGTCTGTCCGTCTGCGCAGGAGTCTCCGGAGGAAGCGCGGTGCAGTCAGCCGGGAGGGGATGGGGCGGCAGGGTCACTTCGTCCCGAAGGGGGGCTGCGCTCCGTCTGCTGGGTGAGGAGAAGGGGAGCCGAGCGCCGCGGGGTCTCAGATGATGTCACGCTGATCCCGGCAGCGCCGTGACAGGCAGTAGAGCCCGGAGAAGAGGTACAGGCAGGCGGCGATGCCCCCGCAGACGGAGGCGCTCAGGTAGGCCCCGTAGAGGCAGTGCTGGCTGTAGCCCGGCAGGTTGCAATAGCTTTTCCGGCCGGCCTTGTAGCCCATGATGCCGGTGGCGGCCGCGTAGAGCCCTACGCCCAGCGCCAGGTCGTGCACCAGGTTGGTGAGGAGCCAGCGGGAGCCCAGCCAGGGCACCAGCGCCCAGCGCCCCAGCAGGCTCAGCCCGAAGAGGGCCAGGGTGAGGAGCCAGACCAGGACGGCGGCGAAGAGGGCGAAGTGGGCCGCCCCCTCGTACTTGTGAGCAGCCACCGTCACCCAGAAAGCAGCGCCCAGCGCCAGCTGCCCCAGGCGCAGCAGGCCCAGCGGGCTCCGCAGGTAGGCGCGGTGGAGGCCGAGGGAGCCGCGGGCCGGCGGCCCCGGGGGCGGCGGCACTGCCGGGGGAGCCGTGCGGGCCATGGCGGGGCCCTGCCTGCTCCGGCGGGGCTCGGGCGGGACTCAGGGCCCCGGCAGCGACTTCCTCCCCCGGCCGCTGCCAAACATCTGGCGCCTAACGGTCCTCCCCGCGCGGGGCCTCTCCCCTCTCCTCTCTCCTCTCCGCCCCGCCCCGCCTCCCGCCGGCCCACCGGACACCCGCGGATGCCTGCCGCCGCCGGCGGGCGGGGGCCGCCGCGCCCCTCCATCCCGGCCCGGCCCGGCCCGCGCCGTACCGTCCCGCCACCGGGGGGGGGTGGCCGCGCCGCGGGGCGCGGCGGGAGGAGGCGGCCGGTGCCGGCGGCGGGGTCGAGGTCGGGAGCGCACCGGGACCCCGCGCGGCGGCCGGCGGGGGGCGCGCGCCGGGGCTCCCCTCTACGTCACCCGGGATTCCCCCTCGGCGTGACGCGCGCCGGGGCTCCGCCCGGGGGCGGGGCCGCACCCGCCTCGCCCCCGCCTATAGACGTCACTTGCGCCACGTGTCTCCCCTCCGAGGGGCGATGCGGCCGCGCCCCTCGGTGCCGATTGGCCCTGGCAGCGGTAGGCGAGCGCGGATTGGCGGCGGGGCGCGGGGCGAGGCGGGGCGCGGCGGGTGAATGAACGGGGCGCGCGGCGCGGGGCGGCGGCGGGACCCCGGTGCGGAGCGGCCCCGGGAGCGCAGCGGCACCCGGCGGACCCACGCCGGTTCGCCACCGCCAGGTCTGTGCGAGGGGCCCGCGGGCGCGTGGGCGGCGGCGGCGGAAGGAAAGTGGGTCACGGCGGGGCCCAGCGCCCCGGGCACCGGCGGGGCGGGACTGGACCTGCGTGCACCGGCCCGAGCCGGGCGCCTCCCGCGTTCCGGGGGGGGCCTCGCCCGCGCGGCTGGCCTCCTGCCCGGCGCCCCGGCCCGCCCTCTCCCTGCGGCCGCGGCGCGTCCTTCCGTCGCCGCCCGCCCTTCCTCACCGGGCATCCGGGCCGGATCCCGGGGGAGGCGGCCCGGGCCGGGCCGGGCGGCGGGAGCGGAGCCTGACGCCGTCTCTCCGGTGCCCGCAGCGGCCGGGGCCATGGGCACGCCGGCCTCGGTGGTGAGCGACCCTCCGGGGCGGGCGGCGCCCGCATCCCGCGGCCGCAAGCGAGCCTCGGCCAACATCTTCCAGGGCGTGGGGCTGCCGGAGCTGCGGAGCCTGTTCCGGAGCGGCGGGGCCGAGCGGCCCGAGGAGCGCGCCCGCCTCGTCTGGCGGTACGCGGGCCAGCGACGCATGGCGCGGGCCCTGCGGCGGCTCCGGCGGCGGCCGGCCCGGGATGGCGGCGGGATGGCAGCGCTGCGGCGATTCGGCCGCCTGCGGTAGGTGCGGGCCGGGGCGGCAGGGGAAGCAGGGCGGGGACGGGACGAGGGAAGCTAACACGCGCCTCTCCCCCCGCAGGATCGTGGAGAAGGAGCCGGAGGGTGGCCGCGGGGCAGAAGCACGCTTGGGGTCCACACAGCAGTGCTGAGCGACCGGGCCGTGGAGGAGCAGGGCTGCTGGACAGCAGGTGCTGGGACAGCCAGGCTCTCCAAGGACCCAAAGCCTACGGGACAGCATGCAACAGTTAATAAAAGGTGGACAGTGGTCACTGCGTGAGTCTCTGGCTGTGTCCTGCCAACCCTGGGCCTTGCCCTCGGGGGGCAGGACCTTGGTCCAGGCCCTTGTACTGGATCCGGTACGAGGGGAACAGCCCCGACTTGCTCTAGGGTGCTGTGAAGACACAGAGGCAGCCTGCTGAATGGCAGCTCTGTTATTCAGACAGTTGCATGGTTTAAATACATTACATACATTTCTACAGTGCATTAGAACAATACATTTTTGGGTCAGTTGGAGATGCAGCTGGGCCTGGCCAGAGAGCTGGGGGGGGGGTCTCACTGCTGCCCACCCTGTGCTTGCACAGCCAGTGCCAAGCCCCATCCCCACACAGGAGACAAGGGAGCTGCTCTCCCCTCCCAGGCTCAAGCAGCAGAGCCCCAACCTGCCTTCATTCCCCCCCACCCCCCAAAGATAGGCTAACAGGACAGTGAGACCCAGCACCAGCTTCGCCCAGCAGCAGAAGCCGCAGCCCAAGGCAAGCGGATGCAGGCAGCAGCCCTGGTACCATTTTAGACAACACAAGCCCAGCAGCTTCTGTTCTGGGGAGGAAGGGGCTTGCTGCCTCACCCACCCACAGCAGGCTTGCGGGATTGTCAGCACTAGGGCAGCCAGGAACCCATGCTGGCCCTCCCGTGCTCCCATCACACCTCCCACCCATGCAGCAGAAGAGCCCCTCTGGCCCTTCCCCTGCCCCAGCAGCCCCCTGCCACTCAAGGGGGCCCTAGGCACAGACAAGGCTGGCACCATGCCGGCTGCACAGCAGCCAGGAAGCTTGCTGGGAGCAGGGGCAAAAGCCAAGCAAGAGCAGCCGTGGAAACCTGGCAGGAGGGATGGACTAGGGCAGCAGAGGGGGAGAGGGTGCTCGCACCCACCCTCAGCCCTCTCCAGCTGGGGGGGGCTCCCACAGCAAGGGGGGCAGCACTAAGCTACAGCCCCTCCCAGAGCCACCTGCTCTTCACAAGGACAAGCCAGCACCTCTTTCCCCTTAGTGTCTAACTGCGCCCAAGCCAGCCCCGTGAGTTGTCCCTCATATGTCCCCTCCTCGAGCCCCCAGCCAGAGAACAGCCGTTCATTGTGGTCCCTGCTGCACCAGCGGGCAGCAGGAACTCCCCCTGAGGAAAGCAGCGTGCACGAGGTTGGGGCAGAGGAGGGACAGTGGAGGAATACAGCACACCCTCGGGGAAAAGGAGGGGGTATAACCCACTACAGGCCTTCCCAGCCTGGCAGCCGGCACGGCGGTGAAGAGGGCCAGTGGCTGGTGTAAAGGGCTGGACGGATCCTGGCCTGCACAGCCTGCTCATTCCAGCCCCAAGCAGGGGTGCTCAGAACTGCATGCAGGCTGAGGAAGGGAGACAGGGGGCAGGGTCCCAGCCACGCCACGGCTCCCAGCGGATTCCCACACCTCCCCCTGGGCTCTGCCCCAGGCAGGGCACCGAGCTCCGATGGAGCTGGGGAGGGACCATGCCCGACCTGCCTGGCTCCTCCAGTTCAGCTGCAGGTTCCTCCAGCCGCACCTGTTTGCTCTACCCAGAAGATTTGAGTCCCAGCCACAGGAGCCAGCGGTGGCCCGGCTCCTCTCGCAGTGCTAGTCCAAGGCGGCCAAGCCCTGCCCACAGCTCCCACAGCTACCACCATGAGAAGAAAGGCTTCCGGCTCTGGAAGCTCTGTGTGTAGGACTCGCTGGCAGTGCGCTGGTGGGAACGTGCTGTTTCCACAATCACAGGAGGCATCTGAACCAGGTGCAGGGGGCTCTTCCCGTCTTTCAGTGCCTGAGTCAGGTTCAGGATCTGTACAGCACAACAGAGCAATGCCTGAGCTGCCATGCCGGAGCAACAGAAAGCATCCAACCCAGCAACCTTCCTGCCACACAGGCAGGACGAGGCTCCATGCTTCACCCATCTGCCTTCCCTACACACAGCTTACCTGGCCTCTCATGACAGCAATCTGCTTGTGAAACTGACCCCTGTCAAAGCCAGGGTCTTTCTGCAAGAGAGAGCAGAGAACACAGTGGGATCCACCTGCCCCACGCTGTGCAAAAGATGCCTATTCCCCAAGCAAGCCTCTCTCCTCCTGTCCCGCAGGTTTCCTGCTTCTCCCCACACTGAATCTTCAGCTCCTGGCAGAGGGATAACGCTTCTATGCCTCAGCCCAGAAACACTGTCAGCAGCTTGGCCACCTTTCTGTCCCGTGCAGCCTTGACAGGGACCAACACCACCCCCACTTCTTTTCCTCCCAAGCCATCTTCACCTGCTCCCCCAGCTCACCTTGAAGAGCTCATACAGATCTTCCTCCAGGTCCTTGACAAAGTTGGGGTCTGAGATCTTGGGAAGAATCAGGTCCTTGATCTCCTGTGAAAAGGGGATTTTGGCTTGGGGCAGCCATGCCCAGTAGAATGGATCTGTGGGAGGAAGCAGGAGACATTAGAGCTGGGGAAGGCAAAGGATGGTGCCACATGCCCTGGGTGCCAGATCATCTGCATCTGGGACACAGGGTCCAGCACCCGCTTCCTACAGTCTCTGCTGAGGCAGAGCTGCCCATGAACCTAGAAGGTTTGCAGAGGGACAGCCCTAGCCCTCTCCTCTCCAGCCCTTGAGGAGGATGCCTGAGCACAGAGTTGTATGGCTTGCCAGGCTGCCCTGGCACAGCCTGAGGGACTCACATGCTCTCCAGGAGTCTGGGTGTTTCAAGGGAAAGGCCAAACCATTGTCTATAGCAGCCAGCTTAATGATGGGCTCCTTCACCACCACCCAGTCGCTGTCCTGGAAGCAAGCGGAGCATGTCACAAGGAAGCCCCCCCAGCAGGAACAGTCCCCCTCCCACTCCCTGCAGCCCCACTACCAGGATCTTTGCCCTGGCTACCACAGAGGCACAGCAGCCTCTTGCCTGTAGCATCATCCCTTGCCCACAGGGAAACACTGTCTGCTTTAGGTGAGAGCGGGACAAAGCTGCTCCCCCTCCCAGGCTTCACCCCAAGGATGCACAGGTCCAGCAATACCAGTTTCCCCCACAGGCCTAGCTGTATCCTCACAAAGTCCCACTAGGCCACAAACCACTAACACACAGGGCAATGAAAGGCCCAGGAGACAAGATCAGGCCTCCACATGCTCGGAAACCCAAGCCAGCTGGGAAACTCCCAGCCCATCTGCCAGGCCAGCAGCTTGCAGGAGCAGAGCCCCCCCATGGAGGCTCTGCTAGGGATGAGCCACTCACCCGCACACCCGCACTGTCCAGGGGACAGTCGTACTTGATGAGCCAGTTGTCGTTGCCCCGATCTGCAGGTAGATAAAACCAGCTGTGTCAGTGCCAGGCCTGCCTGCCCCATACCTGGCAGATTACTCCTCCTCTGACCCAGAAGTGAGACAGACCGGTTTTAGGCCCAAACTCTACCCCAGAGCCCTCAAGCTTGCTGCAGGCCTGGGAAGCCACATCGACCCCCACAGAACCAGCCCTGTAGACTGGAGAGGTCCACATATCCCCAGCTCACAAGAGAAAAATCAGCCTGCAAGCCCCAGAGTGCTACCCCGGACCCCTTCCAGCCTGGCAGGAACTCAGAAGCCCAGCATTGAGATGGAATACAGGGGTAAAATGAGATGCTGGATCTCTGGATGTCCCTGGACCCTTGCAGCTGGCAAACTTTCACCCCAGCACCATGGTGGATCCAGATCTCCCAGAACGCAGGGCAGCAGCCAGAGCATGGCCAAAGTGGTAGGCAGCCACAGCAGCTGCACTCTACCCAGAGGCAGCTGCCACCTGGCAGCAATAAAGTGGTGTTGAGAGGAGTTTTGGGTGCTGGGAAGAGATGCCAAGCCCCTGCTCCCCTCCCCTTTCTCCAGCTGGCAGGAAGTGAAGGCACAGTCAGCATCCCATGCCAGGCAGCCAGCCCTACCTGTGTTCCTGATGATGTAGTCTAGCACCACCAGCCGCTCAAACTGCAGCAGCAGCTGCCGGTTGGTGTTCTCCGGGAGCGGCTCGGCTTCAAACCTCCGCAGCCAGTAGTCAGCATCCTTGTAGCCTTCCACAAAGAGCTGGAAGGACCCCACCTGAAGCAAGGAGAGGCTGCATTACAGGAGGCTGCAGAGGACAGAGAAGCAGCAACAGGCAGGCACAGAGGCCAGCAGCCCTACCTTGGGTGGCAGACCAATGCGATTGAAGCGCTGGCCAACTTTCGGCACCTTCTCCAGGGCCAGCCTCTTTCCTCGGGACTTCACCCTGTCAATGGCACTGTAGTTAAAGGTCTCACTGGCCAGATACACCACCTGGGGGGACAGGAGCGCAGATGTCAGCAGGGGCACCTGGCAATTCTCACAGGACTGGTTGATAAAAACAAGACACAGCATTTCCCATGGCTCTGCCCAGCACAAAGGTCCCCACAGCTTGAGCAGGAGCACTCCCGGTCCAGAGGTCTCAACACAACATCTCCAAGGTTAGCAGTGCCACAAGACAAGGCACAAGCAGAGCTGTGCAGAAGCACATGAAAGCCTCCCTGGGACGAGATCCCAGCAGCTGTCCCCTCACCTTCGTGCGGGGAACAATGTTGAGTTCCAGTTTCTGGTCCACCAGGCTGGCGCCTGCCTCCGACAAGTAGCCCTGGTTGAGGACGAGGCAGTCTCTCCCAAAGCAGCACGGGCAGCACAACTTCTGCAGCCACTTGGTCCACTTGGGGTTCAGCTGCCCATATGGCTCCTCGTTCTTGGGCTTGAAGACGCCAATGATTTTCTGTGAGTGGGAAAGAGGACAGCTGACTCAAGGCAGTTGGCAGAGTTGGAACAGCCCCGCCCCCCCCCCCGCCCCCCCCCAGCCAGCCTGCAGTGGGGACTCTCAGGAATGGGCTCAGAACAGCCCCCTCACCAGGGCAATAACTAGCCCCTGGGACCAGGCAGACCCCGCAGCTCCCAGGAGGGAGGCAGGCAGGCAAGACCCGGGAGGGACCCTTCCCCAGCTAGTGCCCCATCCCACGAGAACAGGGTGCTGCCCAAAGACCTTCATACCTGGCTCATGCACCTAGAAATGACCCTCCTTGTCCCAAAAGACACCAATGATGATGCTATCCCCTGGTAAACATCCCAGTGACCTTTGGACAGCTGGGGAGAGCTACTGCTCACTGTTGCTCACTACATCCAAGCAGGAGAGGGAGGGGGACAGCGATCTCTGCCCTAGCTCCAAAATCCATTGAACAGAGCCGATCTCGAACTAACCAGAGGAAATGGGACCAGAACAGCCAAGCAGCTGGAGGATCCCTAAGGAGCCCAGGGCTCTGCGCTGGGGGGTCCAGCTAGAGACAGCAGAGAGGCTGGCTCTCTGGGTACACTGTGGGCAAGAGGGCACAGGCAGCTCCAGACTGGCCACCAGTTAGTACCAGCAGCACTTCCAGCCCCTCAATCCAGCCTTGCACACATCAACCCAACAACAGGGCCAGCAGCGCAGGTACCCCATCGCTGCAGAGGGCACAGAAATCTGGCATTAGGCACTGCACCATCACTAAGCCAACATTGCCAAGCCACACAGCTGAGACAAGAGCCAAGGCAGGAGCAAGGCCACCTGCCCCCGCAGGGCAGGCAGCCCCTGCTCTGGGGTGACTCAGCAGCACACACGACCAGCCCTCCTCCTCATGGCTGGCACCAGCCCCAGCCTGAGTGGGTGGCAGTTCCCCAAGTTGAGCTCCTGCCACAATGTGAAAGCGGGACATGTATCCCAGCACCTCAGTGCAGAACCCCAGTTTGCCAGGGGCCAGAAGCCAATCCAGGGCAGATGGGAGCAAGGTTTTGTCCACCAGGAAGAGGGAGAGGAAGCGTTTGAGGGAACAGGAGCACTTCAGCCATCCCCAGATCACACAGAGGAGCCACTTCGCCTGAGCAGGCAGGAAGGCAATCCCCACATCAGCCCCACGTGAAGGCACAGAGCTGCCAACGTGTCCTTGGACCTGAGCCTGCAAGAGGCTTGTTGGGAGCTCTAGCAGCACGGTGCCCTGTGCTCCATGGAGCCAGACCAGTAGACCAAGGCCCAGCTGGGCAGGGACAGCGCAGGAGTGGAAGCCAGAGGGCTGGCAGCACAGCGTCCCCTTCCAGAGAGGCCTGTGCCGGGAGAAGCACTGGCAGGGAAAACAGGTCTGCCTGGCACCAGCAGCAGGGCAGAGGGAGCCAGGCTAGCCCGGAGGCGCAGCCAGCACTTGGGGTAACTGCAATCGCTGGGGAAGCATGTCCCAGGTAGGACAGCTCAGCCACAAGGAGCCCAGAGGGAAACAGAGACAAAAGAAAAGGTTTTGCCCCAATGCCCTTACCCCCTGCCCTAACCTGCCCACCACAGCAGCCCACTGCAATCCCTCCCATGCCAGCAGCGCAGAGGTTTTGGTGACCCTGGGCAGCAGCCACAGAAACCAGACACACACCACATTTGCTGACAGCAGGGCAGGTGGGGGGACCTGCCAGGTGAAATGGCCAGGAGTGCGCAGACTTTGGCTCCTCACACACATCTTCCACCAGCCCTCGCCGCGCTTCAGTCTCCCATGGCCTGGCAGCCTCCGCTCTGCCATCCCCAGGCAGCTCATCCAGCCCAGTGACGCCACATCTTGTATTGGGCAACAAGAGGGAGCAGGAGGAAGTATGTATTGCCCCACAGCCCACCATCTCAGCAGGGACCTGCCTGCCACAGCTCCCAGAAGCCAGGCTCCACCTGAGGCAGGAAAAGTAGGGCATGCCAGAGACCTGCGAGCCCAGTCCTGCTTCTCAAGAAGCATCCCAGCGCACACGCAGCAAGGGAGTCACGGGATGCAGCAACAGCTCAAGTAATTGGGCTGGGTGCTGCAGGTCACAAGACGAGCCACCCCGTGCTGTGCACATAACCAGTCAGTGGCATGGAGACGGCTGCCACACAGCAGACCAGATCTATGGGGGACCAGCCACATGTTGAGGTCTTTCCCTCCATTATATCGGCTGCGCAGCCACAGAGGACGTATCTAACTCCAGTCTCACAGGCCAAAAACCAGCTCAGCTCAGCTCTCAGAGTCACAGCCCTAGGGCTGGAGACACCACGGTCAGGAGATGCTGATGCACAGGCCTGGGAGGGAGGGTGACCCTTCCTCTTCGGGCACAGGAGCCACAAAAGAGGCTGAAGCAGCGCTTGGGACACAGCGGCCCCCCGCTCTTGCCGCTGGGCACCTGCTCTTCTCCCCGGGGAAGCCTAGGGCAGCCCCAGCCGCTCCTACCAGCCCCCCCGAGGCCGCTCACCCCCGGGCCAGCATCACCAGCTCCCCCGGGAGCGCCCTCCTCCCGGCTAGCGCCGCTCGGCCAGCGGGCCCCGGGCCCGGGGAGCGACCGGCCACCCCCGGGGCGGGCACACGGGGCCGGCTCACCCCCTGCGGGTCCTTGACGAAGTAGCTGCCGCTGGAGCCCTGCGAGATGCGCTCGGGGAAGATGCCGCGCTCGCTGGCCAGCTCGGCCCGCCGCACCACCTCGGCGAACTCGGGGTCCTCGGGGAAGTCGTTACGCTCCCGCTGGGCCGCCGCCGCGGCCGCCGCCGCCTGGGCCTGGGCCTGCGCCGCCGCCTGGGCCTGCGCCTGGGCCTGCGCCGCCGCCGGGCCCCGCGCCCCGCGCTCCAGCAGCGGCTGCCGCTCGCGGTCGCGGCCGCCGGGGGAGCCGGGAGGGGAAGGCGGCGGGGGGGCGGCGGGCGGGAGGGCGCGCACGGCGCCCCCCGGCAGCCCGTAGTCGGGGGCCTGCGCCCGCTCCGGCGACACCAGCGGGCTCGTCTCGTCCATCGCGCCCGCCCGGCCCCCGCCGCGCCGTGCCGCCCGCGCCCGCCGCTTCCGTCCGCGTCACCGCGCCGCCACGCCCCGTCGGCCGCCCCGCCCGGACTGGGCGTCGCCGTGCGAACCGCGCCCGCCGCGGGGGCGGCTGCGGCCGCGGATGAGGCGGGCCTGCGGCCTCCGCGCCTCGCACCGCTTGTCTGTCGGGGCCGGGGTGGGGTGGGGTGGGGAGGGGGCTCCGCCGCGCCCCCGCCTTGGACGCTGACGCCAGCGCCCCACACAAAGATGGCCGTCCGGGAGCGGCAGCGCCCCCCGCTGCCCTTCGCAAAGATGGCGGCGGGGGCGGGGACGCGGCCCCTCCGCCGACACGCCCGGGGAGGGGAGCGCCTTGCCCCGCACAAAGATGGCGGCCGGCGAGGGCGCGCCGCGAAGCTGGCCAGTCAGCAGCCGCGTTGCTAGCGGTTGCCGTGGAGACAGCCAACGGCGGGCGGGGATGGACGCTCGCGGCGTGGCACCGCCCGGCGGGGCGGGAGCCTGGCAGGGGAGGTGCCCCCGCCACCGCCCCTCGGCGGGACCCCGGTGGGGAGCGGTGCGGGCGGCGAGCGCGGAGCCAGGTGAGCGCGGACCGCGGGTCCCTGCGCCGCCCGGCCCGCCCGCACCGCCCCTGGGCAGGCACCGGGCCTGCGGCCGTCCCCACGCGTGTCCCGGTGGGGCGTGCCTGCAGCGCCTGTGGGCGCATCAGCCGTGGGTGCATGGACCCGGTGGGGCGTGCCTGCATTGCCCGTGGGCGCATGGACCCGGTGGGGCGTGCCTGCATCCCCCGTGGGTGCACGGACCCGGTGGGGCGTGCATGCATCGCCCGCGGGCGCAGCAGCCGCGGGTGCATGGACCCGGTGGGGCGTCGATACAGTGGGGCATGCATGTGTCAGCTGTGGGTGCAGTTGCCACCTCTGGGCACGCTGCCCAGGTGGGGTGTGCGTGTGTCCCCCTGGGTGCATGGCACGGGCAGGGTGCGCATGCATGGCCTGGGGGTGTGTGGCCCACCTGGGTCGTGCACCCCTCGCCCCCCGTGCGTGGCTCCAGCCCGTGGGTGTGCGGCCTGGGTAGGTCGTGGGCTCAGAGCTGGAGATGTGCGTGGCTCGGGCTGTGCTGCATGCATCACCCCTGCTTGCTGTGGGTGCGGCGTGTGCAGGGCTTTGGTGTGGGTGGGTGCCAGTGGGGGAACATCCAGCTGCTGGGCAGGCTGGGTTGCTCATAGGGCAAATGCTGCCCGTCCGCCAGATGAAGTCACAGGTCCAGGCGCAGGCCATGCTGGTGGAGGGACCCCTCCCCTGCAGCAGGCGTTAACAGCCCCTGGCAGCACCCTCTCCTCCTGCTGGCACTGCTGGAGGCCTCCCGAGAGGTGCTGGGCAAGCTGCACGCTGGGCAGCCTGTGCTGAGCCCCTGGTCTCTGCCATCAGCAGAGAGCACTGTTCAGTCGCTGCTGGCTTGGCTGAGGGCCATATCTCCTCTGGACACAAAGCCCTTGCAAGCTCCCTGCTGTGCTCCCGGGTGCTGTGCCTAGCTGGGTAGCGTGGCTCAGCACCCATCTCTCCAGGGACGCGCAGCCCCGTGTGAGCAGAGGTACCCCCTTTGGAAGCGGGGAGGCCCTTCCTGCCACAGGCACTGCCTGAGCCGCACCAGGAGCCATTGGAGAGGCAGCACCCAGCCCACCTGTGGGGCTGTCTCCATGCTGGTGACTTCCACGTGTGCTGGGGAGAGCTGTGCTGCGTGGCTGCGGTTCTGGGGTTGTGCAGGCCTCCGGGGGGCTGCTCGCTGTCAGCAGGCAGGTTTGCAAACCCTGGGTAGCCAAGCAAAGCCCTGGAGCCCCAGGGTCCTCTCTCCACTGTTCCTCTTAGGAGGAGCAGCCACTCCATGCCCGGGGTGTGACCCAGGTCTGCCCATCCTTGATGCTGGAGCTGGAAGCCCCACAAGCTCTCTGCTCCCTCCCCTGAAGAGCACAACCCAGCAAGCATTTCCTCTCCAAAATGCCTGTTTCTTTGTGGGACTGCCTCAGCAGAGCTGAGGGCAGCCCCTGGCCTGAGCCTGCCACCAGGGAGCTGTGCCAGAGGCAGCCAGCTCCTGCCACACTCTTCTTCCTGCCGCTCACTCACGTTTCACGGGGCTGTGACCCCCATGGGCTCACATCGCCCTGAGCCCTGCAGTGGGGCGGGCAGCAACCCGAACCTGGCGGCTGGGGTTTCAGAGGCAGGGCAGGGTGGCCGTTCTCCTGGGGTCACCTCCTCGTCTGCAGTGTGCCCCAGCAGAGCTGTCCCCAGGGCAGACGTGTGCCTCTCCGTGAGCCAAGGGGATGCAGGGGGTCTGGGTGAGCCGGGCTGCTCCCTCTGCCCAGCAGCCACCTTCCGCACTTCTCCCTGCCAGCTCTTGCCCTGCGCTGCCGGAGGCTGTCACCATGACCCTCACCAAAGGCTCCTTCACCTACTCCAACGGGGAGGAGTACCGAGGCGAGTGGAAGGAAGGTGAGACGGGGCAGGAGGGGATGGTGCTGCCTGCGCCGGGGGCCCAGCAGCTCCCACGTGCCTGCACAGCACCACGCCGGGGTAGTCCCTGCCTCCATCTGTTCAGTGCTGCCCATTTCTGCCCTTGCCTAGGTCGCAGGCACGGTGTCGGGCAGCTGACGTTTGCTGACGGCACCGCTTACGTGGGGCACTTCGAGAACGGTCTCTTCCATGGCTGTGGTGTCCTCACCTTCTCTGACGGCTCCAGGTGAGCATGGCACCCCTGCATACACTCCCCCTGGGCATCCCAACTTGCCATGGGGAGCTGCTGCCTCAGGAGCTCCTCCTGTGCAGGTACGAGGGGGAGTTTGTGCAGGGCAAGTTCAATGGCGTCGGCGTCTTCACCCGCTGTGATAACATGACCTTTGAGGGCGAGTTCAAAGGCGGGCGCGTGTACGGCTTCGGTGAGTGCCCGGCAGCACGGTACAGGCAGCCGCAGCCCCACGCGGCCCCTGTTCAGCGCAGCCCCGTCCAGTGTCTCCTGCTCTGTCCCTCCAGCCCCAGCCCCGGTGGGTGCTGCTCCCTGCCCCTTCACTGCCAGCCCTTCCCTCCCCAGGTCTCCTGACCTTCCCTGACGGCTCCCACGGGGTGCCCCGCAACGAGGGCTTCTTTGAGAACAACAAGCTGCTGCGGCGGGAGAAGTGCCCAGCCGTCATCCAGAGGGCCCAGGGTGCCTCCAAGTCTGCCCACAACCTGACAGCGTGACGGTGCCCCGCGTCCCCTCCTGCCGCAGCGGGGACCCCCCCACTGGGCACTGGCTGGCCCCGCCGGCCCCGGAGCAGGGATGTGGCACTGCTGGGTGCCCTCCTGCCCTCCGTCCCCACCAAGCTCCCCTCTGCTGAATCCCCAACGCTGGGGAGGACGGGGCCCTCCGCTCTCTACCCAAGTGCCCCAGGGCAGCCGTGGTGCCTTCTCTCTGGCTATAGCCCTGGCACCTGCCAGAGCTGCAGGGGACAGGGTGGCCGGGGCTCGGCCCCTCTGCCCCCCAGGAAGGCTGTGGACCACCAGGGCTGCTAGCCTGCTGCAGAGGATGGAGCAGGGGTGTAGGGGCTGGGGCTGGGCCCTGACCCCACTGCCAGGGTGCCTTGGCCAGGGGCTGCTGGCTGGACCACGTGCCCACAGAGGGGCAGCTCCTGGCCCGCTTTGCTACCCTGGTTCTGAGGCAGGGTGGGCACCCCAGGCACCCCATGGCCTGTGCTCTCAGCTCTGGGTGACTGGCCATCCCCCTGTGTGCCCTGGCCAGGGCTACATGGTGCCTGCGGAGGACCCAGCCTGCTCTCAGGACCAGCTGGTGGGCTGTGTTCCCCTCATCCCTGTGCCAATCCAGTCCACCCGCTGCCTTGGGGACATCTGCAGCATCATCCCCACCAAGGGGGACTGGGGGATGCCCAGCCTAGCCCATGTCCACTGCATGCTGGGGGAGGGCAGGAGCAATGGCAAGCAGGGTCAGCCGGAGCCTGGGATGAGGGGCATGAGCAGGGCTGCATGGGGTGTCAGGGCTGGGCAGGGCGGGTGGCGATAGGGGCATGGTGAAGGGGCAGGCAGGGTGGGCAGGGGGCACACAGGTCCCCATCTTGCCCCCCGCACACATCCTTCATCTCCCCCCTGCGTGCCCACCTTCACCCCCAGTGTGGTCTGGCTGGCCGCGGCGTGGGGGTCCTGGCAGCCCTTGCAGCCCGGTGGTGGGCTGCAGGGGCTGTGCCCTCCCTGCCAGTCCCTGCCCGCACCGGTCCCGTGCCTTGCCGTGACCCTGCCTTGTGCTGCTGCCTGCATGGGCCTCAGCTGAGTAAACCACGTTGCCAAACACCCGGGCTGCGTCCTTTTTGCAGGGAGCAGGGACCGGGTGGGGGGCTGCTTGCGCAGGCAGGACTGCAGACAGAGCGGGGGCAGCAGGTTTATTCCCAGCTCAGGGCACAGGGATCCATCCCTTCCCAGGCGGGGATGGCGGGACCCCAGGGGCTGGCACGGATGCAAGGGTGGCCAGGGGGTGCTGGGTGTCCCCCATACCCGCTCTGCCCAGGGCAGCCCTGTCCAGCAGGAAGGAGTGAGATGGGTGGCTTTCTCCTGGCCCCGTCCCAGTGTCCCCACCACAGCCCCAGCTCCCAGGGTCCCTGGCTCCCACACCTTCCCAGTGTGGGAAGGGGCGTGGGGGAACCCTCACAACCAGCCATTGGCACTGAAGATGCCCCTCAGCTCCTCAACCTGGGGGGAGCTCAGCGGGGCCAGGGGTGCACGGCAAGGACCCCCATAGTAGCCAAACCACTCCATGGCCTTCTTCAGTCCCGGGATCCCAAACCGGCGGGTGACCTGTGGGAGAGAAGGTGTGGGGGCTTGCCGGCTCCCATGGGACAGGGTGACAGGCTTCATGGACCCAGCTCCTGCTGACTCTGCTCCTTGCTCGCCATCACTCCTGCCCTCCCCCATGTGGGGCTGCAAGGCTGAGCAGGGTGCAGGGTGGCTTCAGCCCCCCCATGAAGTGCCCACCGTGGGGTGGGGGGCAGAGCATGGCCACGCAGGGGAGCATCCCTGTAGCATGGTGGGCTTTTTGCAGCAGGGACGAGCCACCCCACGGTGGGGTGGGGGGCCTGGGTAGGAGCAGCTCTTCCCCCCATCACTGCCTATAAATAGGTAGCAAGGCTCCTGCGGGGGGTCAGGCAGGTGCCCGCCGCCAGTGGACACACTGTTCCTGGCACGGTAGGGCTGGCATTTCCCACCCCAGCCTGGCTTGGCTTGCTGGCCGGTTGCTGTGCCATCCTATTCCCCCTGGACCACCGCTCCACCCCCCACAGCCTCAGAGACCTCCATCCTTTGCCACCCCCCGGCTCCGCCATGGTCCAGCACCCCCACCCCTCAGCATCCCGGGGGGTGCTGCCTGCTCACCGCCAGGTTGGGCTCGATGAGCCGGTGCTGCAGATTGCGGGCCTCCTGCCAGCGCCCCTCACGGCACAGGCTGTCCAGCTGGCACAGCGGGGCCCCCAGGACGTTTGCAAGGGCACAGACCCCCCCACAGGCACCTGGGGAACACCAGGGCACGTTGGCAGCTGGGTCAGCACGCTGTACCCTGCCAGCAACTCCTGGGCATCGCTGCCCCTCGCCTGCCTCCCCCTGCCCAGCTCCCAGTCCCCTCCAGTGCCCCCAGGGCAGCACCCCGTGTCCCTGGGCAGGCAGGGGCAGCAGCACCTACCCAGGGCGTAGCTCGCCAGCAGGAAGCCAGCTGATCCCGCCAGCACCTGGAAATCCTCCTGCCGTGTCTTGTGAACCATCAGCCCCATGCGAGTGATCTGGGGAGAGACATGCTGTGCCCTGGGGCAGGCATCACCCCGTCCCCCTGCTGCAGGGCTCCTGCTGGCACCCCCGGGATCCGGGGAAGGGCTGCAAGCCCCAGCTCCCCATTCCCATCTTGGGGCCAGGTTTAGTGGCAGCTAGCCCAGGGAAAACCCTGCCCCACTCACATCCCCACCGCTGTCCTTGATCCCAAGGATGTTGGGGTGCTGAGCCAGGGTGAGGACAGCCTCCAGGGGCAGGTCCAGGCCAGTGTTGGCAGGGACGCTGTAGAGCACCACAGGGATGGGGGATGCATCAGCAACCTGCGGGCAGCCAGGCAGAGCTCAGCAGCTGGGGTGGGTCAGAGACATGTGGGACATGCTCCCCATCCTGCTGCCCCAGCTGGGACTGCCAGCGGGCACTGGGCATGGCTCACCTCTGTGTAGTGCTGCACCAGGGCAGCGCTCGTCATGCCCCCCCGGTAGTAGCAGGGTGTCACAACCAGTGCCACATCAGCCCCCGCCTCTGCCATGCTGACCGTCAGCTCAATGGTGGCCTGGGTGGCTGGGGAGGAGGCAGAAGGGTGAGGGATGCCCCGAGGGTGACACATGGCCCCCACACTGCCCATGCAGGCACTCACATTCACAGCCCGAGCCAGCCAGCAGCAGGCGGTCCCTGGGCAGAGCCCGGCGCACGCAGCTCACCAGCTCCAGCCGCTCGCGGAGTGCCAGGTAGGGGTACTCCCCATTGGAGCCCAGCACCACCAGCCCTGAAACACAAGCATGTGGAGGGCAGGGCTCTGGCACAGGAGCAGGATGTCCACAGGGCTGCCGATCCTGCCCTCTCCACACCCCACTCTGAGATGGACACCAGGCACCCAAGTGCCTCTTGGGCCAGGAGGCTCCTGCAGGTGCCCCGCAAAGCCCTGGGCTCCCCTACAAACGGCACATGTGGGGTATGTGCCCCCCAGATGGCAGTGCCCACCTGCACCGCCCTGAGCACCGGCAGTGCCATCCCTTACCCAGGCACCCTTATGTGTGCCGTACATGCACCATGTGTGCCGAACACACCCTGCATGCCTCCGACCCCAGAAACTGCCCCACACAGCACTGCTAGCGAGGCATTTATTGGTGCCCGCAGCCAGGCTGTACTGCCCTGTCCCCGGCTAGGACACACAGACCCCTTCCCTGGGACCCTGCTAGCACTAAGGGCACAGGCAGGCCAGCTCCAGCCCAGCACTGCCAGGCTCTGCCGCCTCATCCAGGGCTCCAGGATGCCAGGAGGGTTGGGTGTCCCCATCATCCTCTCTCCCTTCCTTGCCCCTGGGCACCCAGACAGGGCTCTGCAGCCCACAGTGTGCCCTCTCCTGTCCTGGTCCCCACAGCCCTGAACTCACAGCCTGGCCAGAAGAGGGGAGACCCCAGGGCACATCACTGTGACCCCCAGCCTCTTCCTGCAGCTCGTCTCCTCCCATGCAATCCATCCTGGGCAATCAACAGATAGGCATCTCGTGGCGCTGAATCTGTGTGAGTGTGCACGAGTGCGCAGAGGGGAGGTGCAAGCCTGCAGCTACATGTGGAGGATGTGTGCAAGCCTGCACACGTGTGCAGTGTGCATGCAAGCATGCACTGGAGTGTGCAGGGGTGTGCAAGGACACACGCATGTGCCTGGGCTGCCCGGGCACTTGCCGTGCAAAGGGCCCCCCATGGGTCACGCAAGGGGCTGCCAGTCCCAGAGCAAAGTCCAGCTGGAGGCCGAGCACCCTTGGGAAGCCAGCAGGCTGTCTGTCCGCTGCTGCACAGCCCCTGTGGTGGGCAGGGATGTGGCAGGAGCCTGCATGGAGTGGGGCGGTGGGCAGCACTTACCTCGGAAGGGGATGCTGGCATAGCGGCACAAGTTTCCCTCCAGCTGGGCATAGTCCACCTCCTGTGTGGCCGAGAAGGGGGTGGTGAGGGGCGGGAATATGCCCCTGAGGTTCAGTGTGTGCACTGGTCCTGGCTGGGCGCTGAGCCCCCGGCGCTGCCCAGGGGCTGCCCAGCGCAGAGCTGCCAGGGCAGGCCGGAGGGGTGAGACAAGGCAGGTGCTGAGCGCCATGGTGGCTGGGTGCTGCCGCCAGCCGTGCCGCCTGCCCTGTCGAGGGGCTGTTAATGTTTGACGGGGCACGTGAGGGACCTGCAACCCGGCTGGGTGGACGATGTGGGGGGTTGTACCCGGTGAGCTCAGAATGCTCTCCCCTCCTCCAGGACCTGGCTGCAGGAGCTCAGCACCCCTCCGGGTGAGCCCTGGCCACCTCAGCTGTGCTTTCTCTTCCAATTGCCAGCCCTGGCAACCATCCCTCTGCCACCTGCCGTGCTGCAGGTCCAGGGAGGGAGCAGGCATTGCAGGGAGTCCCAGGGCTCTGGGCAGGGTTTGCCTGCTCTGGGTGTTGGTGTAGGGTCTCCTGTAAACACGTGAGTGGGAGCATTTCAGGGTAAGGAGCAATGAGCACTGCACTCAGCAGAAGTGACCCAGCCTCCAAAGGGGCCACCGTATCCCCCCTGGGGAAGGCTTCAGTGGAGAAGGCAGGAGAACAAGCAGCCATCCAGCCCTGCAAAGTGGCTGCCCGGCAGGGGTATGACTGCTGCTCTGCAGCGTAACCCCAGCCTCCAGCACGGTGTGGACCAGGGTTGAGCTGCCCTCGATGTAGTTTTCTGTCCTGAGCTTGCCCAGGTGGGACTTTGAAGCACTGCAGGGCATCCCGCAGCGAGGACTCCCACCATAGAACCACTTGTGTCCTGTCCCCATGGTGTCACTGACACTTGAGTCCATGTGCTAGGAGGCAGGACACGTCCATGCTGCCCGATAACCCAGTTCCCCGGATAACCCAGCTTCCCCAGCCCCATCGCCCCTGGCACAGGCTGCCCAGCCCCACAGCCCCCTGGAGGTGAACGCTGCTCTTTGCTGGCTTTTATTGACATGGACAAGTCTTAGCTGGATCCTGCTCCTTGGAGCAGAGCCCAGTCCCCGGTGCCTGCCCAGCACCGTCACGCGGGGACCTCCGTCTCCCCCTGAGGCTGCTCCTTGGTCTCCAGTGCCTGGCGCGTGTCCACCTGCCACTGCTGCACCAGGTCTGTCGGGGTCTTGCCAGCCTGCAAGGGCGGGCAGAGAGAGGCTGGGGCCAGGGCGGCGTGACATGGTGGGGCAGCAAATGGCCCTGGTGCCGGCCCCCCTGCCCACCTGGTTCTTGGCCATCATGTCGGCCCCGTGCAGGAGCAGCATTTTGATGATCTTGTAGCGGCTCAGCCGTGTGGCGTCATGCAGCGCCGTGTCGCCTTCCTGCAAGAGACGCAGCCTGGCTGGGGATTGTGGTCCAGTTCCAGGGACAGGGACCCCCTGCCAGTCCCCGGCACTGCTCGCCAGCTCCCCGCACACCCACCTCCCCACAAGGACAAGGGGGACGGTGCCTGCCCCAGCTCTGGCTGTGGCTGCCAGCGCCCTGGGGCAGGGATGCCTGTGTATCCAGACATGCCCTGCTGCAGGCGCTGGGAGCCCTTGGAGGAGTCAGCCAAAGGAGGGGGGATCAGTGTTTCCCCCCAGTGCTAGCTGTGGAGCCACAGCACTCACCCTGTCTGGGGAGTTGATGTCCACACCACAGTGGATGAGGTGCTCCACAATGTCAGGGTGCCCGGTCCGGGTGGCCACGTGGAGGGGGGTGCTGAGCAGCTTGACGGGGAAGGAGATGGACATCAGAGGGCATCAGCACCCACCCCTGCTAACCCAACACAGGGCCAGCCCTGGACCCTCGGGGCATGCCCATGCCCCTGGCACAGCCCTGTGCCCCCAGGCTCTGCCCTGCACACCTTGTCCTTCAGGCTGAGGTCTGCCCCGTGGTCCTGCAGCAGCTTGACAGCATCCAGGTGCCCACCCCGGCAGGCCCAGTGCATGGCGGTGCAGTCCAGCTGGGCACAGAGGGCCACGTCATGGCATGGGACACTCCCACCCTGTGTCTGTCCTCCACCACCCCAGCTGGTCCCCGTGCCCTGGCTGAACTGGCAGAGCCCTGCCAGCAGCTACCTTGGAGGTGGGGACAGCACTGCCCTGCTCTTGGGACCCCAACCCTGCTGTTGCTCCAGCTGTGCCATGCCCAGAGGCTCAGACCAGCATGGAACTGGGGGCAGGATCCGGCCTCACCCGGTCCCTGAAGTCAACAGTGGCCCCGCTGTCCAGCAGCTTCTGAAGGATGTCCGTGTGTCCCTCCAGTGAGGAACGGTGCAGGGCCGTGCGGTGGAACTGGGGGGATGAGGGACCACATTGGCAGATGGATCCAGCAACCCCTGGCCCAGCCTGGGTGTACCCCAGCCCCGTCCTGGGGGTCCCAGCCCCTACCAGCGGGGCATGGCAGCAGGGCATAGGTGGGGGGTGGCCCATGGCCGGGGGGGACGCTACCTCATCACACGTGTCAGGGGAGCCACCGTCTGCCAGAAACTTCTCGATGACAGGCATCTTGCCCTGGACGGCGGCTCGGAGGAAGGTCTCCGGCTCCACAGGACCCTCCTGCCAGCGGGACGGGCTCAGGGCTGGGGCATCGCAGGGGTGCAGGAGAGGGCACAACACAGGGGCCCCCTGCCCTGCTTCCCCAGGGAGGTCCCCAGCTGGCAGGGTGAGCCAGGGGCTGGCCTGTGGGGGCTCCAGCCGCTGTCCCAGCAGCCCCTCTCCCACACCCTGGGACCCTCCAGACATACAATCTCCAGGGGCTCTGGCGGTGGGGGGGGCTCGGGGGTGGCTGCCCGTTCCTCCCTGCGCTGCCGGCGCTGCTTGCGGAGCTCGATGAGGCGCTGGATGCTCCCCACATCAATGATCTCCCGCCGCAGGTCCACTGAGCTCTTCCGCACCCGCTCCTGGCCCTGGGGGGGACACAGGGCGCCCCATTTGACTTCTCTGTGCCCAGCCACCCCCCCCCCCCCCCATGCCCCAACTCCCCTCACCTTGACGGCCTCGAGGCCCCGGTTCCTGGGGCCACGGCGTTTCTCCTCCTCCAGCTCGGGTGTGTTCATCCGTTCCACGGCCGGCGGCTCCCATGCGCCATCCTCTCTGAGTCGCTGCATGGGGACGGGGGGGCTGCATGGTCCCAGCCAGGCATGGAGCAGCCCCGCTACCTCCGTCCCCAGCCCGCTGGTGGAGGTGGCTCTGGGCAGCCCTTGGTCTTGCGCTTGCCCACCTGCCCTACTTGGCAAGCTGGGCACCTGCCTGCTGCTCAACTCTGACCCATGGGCAAGAACTCTCAGGTTGGGAACCTGATGCCCCTGAGAGCCCTTGGCCACCTTGCTGCATCCCCCGGGATGGCAGGGTTGGTGCGAGCCTCCTCACATCCGAGTCCCTAAGGATGGACACAGCGCAAGGCAGGTCTCTGCCGCAGCCTGGGCAGGTCCCCCTGCCCTATGGACCCACCTTCTCCTCCTCCTCCTCCTCCGCCAGCTTCTGCTCGATGAGCTCCTTGGCTCGTTGCACTTCCAGCTCCATGTCTGCCTGTGGTGCACAGCCCTGTGCAAGATGCAGCTTCTCCTCCTCACCACCACGGGCAGGGAGCGCCCAGCCCTGGCTCCCGGTGCTGCCGGCGACTCCGCTGGCCGCGGGGCTTTATGCCGCCAGCCCCTCCGTCCCGTGGCCCAAGGGCACTAACAGCTGTGGCTGCTCCACATGACTGGGGCAGCTTTGCCATGAGCTCACCCTGCTGCTTTCTGGTGGCCCTGGCTCACCTCCACAGCCCGGCACCCTCTTAAAGAGACCCACTGCCCCCCCCCCCCCCCGGGGCTGCCCAGGACCCCTGTGCTGGGTGTGGGGAGCTGGCGTGTACACAGCCCACAGCAGCTGGTCCAGAGAGGCTCAGCAGAGCAGGGACATGGTCCGGGGTCACTCCATGGGTCCTGTGTACTACTCACCCTGGGCAGCCATGATGCTCCCCACGGCTCCCATCACCCCATTCCCATGCAACTAGATGCTACAGCACCCACCCGCATCTCCCAAGGCTCCCTGGCACCCGGGGAGGGGGTTGCTGCCCATCCCAAAGGGAGGCGATGGGGCCTCCCCAAACCTCTCAGCCAGCAGCAGGCAGCATGTCATGCCAGAAGCCACAGTCCCTCTGAGCCGCTTTGGAGGATGATCTCAGGTGCGGAGCGTCCCGAGCAGTCCTGCCAGGGCTCCCGGTGGCTGCCCGACCTCCCCTGCCATGCACGGGCAGCCTGGCAGTGGGGCTGGCCTCACGTGGGGCCGGCGGGCAGAGCCGGCAGCTATTCCCGGCAGCAAGAACATTGTTCAGCCCCCCCCCCCCCCCCGCCCCGGGCTTTGCTCTCCCCCTTTGTAAGATGAGGCCAGCGCTGCCCTGTGCCGGGACAGTTAATGCGCTGGGCACCAGCCCCCAGCACAGGACCTGGCAGAAGGACAGATGGGGACATGCCACTGTCATCCTCCTGGGCAGTTCCGAGGGCCACCCTTGAGTGCCCTGTCCTATGGGTGCCACAGCCTCTGGCTGTGGAAAGGTATCATTTTCACCAGGACAGGCAACAGTGGCCACAAAGGTGGCCCTGGGACTGCCCCCCTCCATGGACTGTCCTGCCTGGCCCCAGGGCAGACACAGGCTGAAACCTTCGGAGGGGAAGCACCAGGAAAGGCATGCAGTGGCCCCACACTAGCAAGCAGTCAGGATGGTAATGGGATGATGCCAGCAGTGCTGAGGAAGGGTCCAGGCAGGCAAAGAGCTGGGGCTGGTGGGACGGGGTCGGGGTGGCACTGGGGAGCAGAGCTGGGGCACGTGGGCTCTCCCTGACCACCCTGTGCCCATCCTGACATGAGAGCAGATGCAGGACAGGCACAGGGACCTCCCATGGCTGTGGGTGACAGCTCCCCAACCTACCCCATGGACAGAGGAAGGATGAAAAGGCTTTATTGATAAATACAGACTATGTACAGAGGGGAGACATCTCCACCCAGCCCAGCACCCTGGGGCCTCCTGGCCATGGGGAGCCGGAGCCCAGCAGGTCATGGCCTCTCCCCACCAGCACAGCCCAGCAGTGGGGCCCTGGCCGTGCCAACCGCCCCAGAGACATTTGGTCTTGAACCTCCTGCAGCAAACGCAGCGCGTGCCTGTGTCCCCAGCCAAGAGGGGCCACCACAGCGGCACAGCCCCATGCAGACCCTCCTGGGGGGTCACCTGGGTGGTGGGCAGCCTCGGGGGTGAGCAGAGGCTGCCCTGGCTCCGGCAGGGCTGGGACGCGGCACGGGGCATCCCCAGAGGTGCCGCTGCCCCCCCAGCTCCACGCCCTCTCCCCGCAACCAGTGCGGGGGTGGCTCAGTTCCTGGGTGGCAGGGGCTGATTGACGATCACTTGCACAACAAAATCCTTCTGGATCTTGGTCTCCTGCAGCCGTGTGCGGTCAGTGAGCAGCTTGCCCGAGAAGAACCAGCGCTGCCAGGCCAGGTCAATGCCCTCCTGCACCTGCAGCTGCTTCTTCAGCTGCCCGATAGTGTCGCCCATGCTGGCGCTGAGCCGCAGGTCCTTGCCAGTGGAGAGCCGCACCTTGAGGGAGAACTCCCGCCGGGCATTGGGCAGGGGCTCGGCTGGCTCCGCCATCTCCTCCTCATTCCGCTCCAGAATCAGGTTGACGGGAGGTGCCAGGCAGTAGACAGGCAGCTGGTACCGGTTGCCCAACTCATCGTAGCACTCTGTCAGGGACCCTGGGGATGGCAGAGTAAGATGCTGTGGGTGGTCACCCCCATGGACCACCCATATGGGGACAGGGCCACCCCAGGCAGTGGGGTAGAGCCTGCGTTGCCCCCTTTGGTTGGGCTGAGCTGCGTGGATGGCAGCTGGGAACCCCTTTCCTCTCCAACCTGGGGACCCCCATGTGCCCAGATATGCGGCACTCGGCACCCACCCCACCCACACCCCTGGTGCCGTCCCTCACCGTGGGGCAGGGTGATGCTGGCTCCATCGAGGATGGCCTGCGCCAGGCTGTGGTCGTTGGCCTCCACGGCATAGGCAGCTGCCTTCAGGGCATCCCAGATCTCCTTGCGGCCCTCGAAGGCAGGTGCTGTGTCCCAAAACTCATCCCGCTTGCTGCGCAGCTGCCCATCCGTCATGGGGTAGTCGCTCTTCCACTTGGGACGCTCCTTCTTCAGGGGCTCATTGCGGCCTGGGGAGGGGAGGGGAGGGGATGCTCAGCCAAGGGATGGGGCTCCCCCTTGGGCCCTGAACCCCCCACCTCCCCACCCCCACAGGTTCCTGGGGGCCCCTGGCACCATGCACAGTGGTGTCCAAGGGATCGCCCCTGCTCAGCACAGGACTGTCCCCAGCACAGCTGGGGGAAACTCAGCTAAAGCTAGCCCTACCAAAGATCCCACTGGCCGCATAACAGCTGCCCCCACCAAGGGACATCCTTTGGCCCCAGGAGGGACAAGGGCTTTTGCCCCCATGCTAGAGGGACCAGCCCCTGCCCCACGGGGTGGCTGCAGGGCCTCAGGGCCCTTTGAGGCAGAGCAGTATTTATAGCTTAGGGAATTAGCCAGGAAATAAGCTGGTGAGTCGGAGCGGGAAAGGGATTACGGGGGCTGAGCTGCAGCCCTGGCAGGTGGGGGCAGGACTTCACTGTCCTTTCTACCCACCCTGAGACGGAGGGAGCAGCTGCAGGCAAGGCAGCAGGCAGACAGCGTCCAAGGCATCGGGGGGGCAGAGGGCATCGCTGGGGCGGGGGCCTGCCAGCCTGCAGCAGCCCCAGCAACGGGTCAAACTGAGCAGGCTCTCCATGAAACAGCCCCGAGGACGCCCAGCAGCCAGCAGTGCCCAGGGGTCTGGGCCACCCCCATACCGCCCTCCGCTCCCTACACTAGGCTGCAGCCCTGTGGGAACAGCCCCATTCCATCGGCCCCACGGCTGGGACGGAAACGTGGGGCAGGAAGGAGCTGTTGTCACTCCCAGCTGAGCTGGGGACAATGAGTGACAACAGCTCCTTCCTGCCACCCCTCTCCCTGGGTCAGCCAGCCAGCACCCTTCCTGCAGGGACGGGACACGGGGGATGTGGAGCCCCAGCCGGGCAGGAAGGATGCCTGTGCCCGCACAGCAACCTAACAGGCAAGGCGAAGCCACACACCCCAACTGCTGGGGACAGCCACCACTGCCAGCTGTGGGCTGAGCCACGTTCCCCAGGCAGCTTTTCCTGGGCAAGTGTGCGGTGACACAAGGTACTATATGACCTTTTTTATTTTTTTTTTGTACTAACTGTTTCCCACCCCATCTGAGGCCACTGGAACCAGCACAGCACCTGCTTTCCCAGCAAGGCCCAGCCCAAAGCTGGACATTACGCATGGCACCCACCCCGGGAGTCCCCATGGGGCACAGGAGCTCAGCTACCCTGGGGCTGGACACTGAGCATCCCTGATGGGCATCAGCCTGCCTGCACCCACATTCCCAGAGGAGCAAGGGCAGTCGGCTGCAGCCAGCGCTGCCGATTCAGCAGTCACGGTGCCGGGCAGGAGGGATTTGCAGCACCGCAGGACAGAGCAAGGTCGGAGGCAGCACCTGCCCCAGGAGGGTGGCGGAGCGGTGGCCACGGCCAGCCTGAAGGACACGGCCAGGACCATGTCTCCATGCTATCTGTGGCCACCAGGCTGGGCCACTCATCCTCACAGCTGGAACCATCATGCACAGCAGGACTCCTGGCTGGCACCATCCTCCCGGCTCTGCTCGTGGCAAAGGGAAGATGCTGGCCCGTGGGAGGCAGCAGGATTGGAGCCATGGGGCCCAGCTGTGGCAGGGAGTGGGGACAGGTTGCGGCTGCCCCATGCGGGCAGGCGTGCCCCGCAGCATTGTCCAGGTAGGCAGGGGCTTAAGTCCCTATTTATTGCTGCCGCCCAGCTGGGCCCCGCAGCCTCTAATCACCTCCTGCCGCTCTATTCCTGGCCCCTTGTGCAACTTCTCCGTGGTGGCAGCACCACCGGACAGGTCCGGCTGCTCGCTGCGCCCGGACTCGAGCCAACAGGATCTGGCTGGCAGCCAGCCTGCCTGCCTCCTGCCCTGTGCCTGCAGCGCCCTGCCTGCGGCTCAGACCCCCACCCCCCCCGCAGTGTCCCAGTTTGGGGACCCCCAGGCAAGAGGCTGGGCCCTGGAGGCTCCCTTGCCCTGGAGCTCGCTCCCTGCCTGGCTGGAGCCCTGGGGAGAGCCAGGCAGCCCCAGCCGGCGGGTCCTGGAGGCTGGCTTAGCCCCAGAGGAGTTGCCAGCCAGATGGCACACAACACCGCTTCCAGCAGCGCCGCCTGGTCCCCTCCTGGGCCAGGCAGGGTTGGGATGCTGCGTGCCACCAGCATCCCCTGCTCCTCCTGCTGCGGCAGCCTGGCCATCCCGGGGACAATGCTGTGACCTGCTGCAGGGAGCCCTGGCAGGACCCCTCTGCAGGGGGTCACAGCGAGGCCCAACCAGCGCAGGAGCCAGGTGGGCTGCTTTAGCAGGGCCCCCATGGCAGCAGAGGAGGGCAGGCAGAGCACCCCTCCCCACCTATGACAGGTCCTCACGTGCTGGGACCTGCCAGCCCAGGGCAGTGTCCCAGTGCTGCACGTGAGGGCAGCTGCAGCCTTGCTTCATCCTCCACCACCTGCTGAGCATCTCCCATGGGCTGGTGGCATCACACAAGTGGAGGCAGAAGCCAGCCTGGGCACCCCAGCGTTGGGGACAGCCTCACTCCCCTGGGAAGCGACATGCTGCAAGAGCAGCTGCCTGGGGCACAGGGGTATCAGGAGGGGACCGTGACCCATCGCAGGAGACCCTGGCAGGGAGTGAGTAGCGGTGTTGGAGACAAAGGCTCTGCAGCCGGCTGTCGCCTGGCACAGGAGGGGAGCACACGGATCCAGACATTGGGATCCGACCTCCCCAGCCACAGCAGCCCCGAGTTCTGGGGCAATGGCCCTACACCCCCACCGAGCCGAGCGATCACTCGGCCGGGGACCCCAGGACTAACACCCACAGGAAGGCACCTGCACCCCTGCGGGCCAGAGCCTGCCGAGGTGGGGGGCCGCAGCCCCAAGGGGAGCAGGGCTGCCGGCCCCATGGGGGCCATCACCCTAACCTGAGCCAGCAGGGCATCCCCAGAGCTCCACACGGTGAGGACGGCTCCCCACGAGTACTGGGCACAGCCAGACCCGGCAGCCACGGCACCCTGCACGGGTTGCCGGAGCGGCGGGCACCATCCCACGGGAAAACTTCCCTCCCTCCCGCATCCCAGCTGCGGGCAAGGGCCGGGGCACCCCGTCCCCGTGCACACGCTTCCTGCTCCTCCTCTCCCGCCGCCTACCACCGCTTTGCCATAAACACGGTAATTACCGGCCGCGATCGCACCGGCCAGGGAGGCGGGTGAGGCGAAGGCAGGGGTGATTCACCCCGCCGGCCCCACGTCCCCTCCGCCGGCCGGTAGCCGTGCCCATCCCCGTGGTCTCCGGGACCCTCCAGGGCAGCATCCCGGGGAGGTGCCTCATGTCACCCGGGCATTGGGCTGCCGGTAACTCCCGGGATCCGCGGGGCTGCACCAGCCTCCCACCCCGCCGCTCCCTACCCGTTCCGCGGCCGGGTCCCCGGTACCTCCCGAAGCCCCAGGGGAGCGGGAACGGGGTTGCGCCCGTCGGCAACAGCCCGGTGTACGGGCGGCACCGACCCCGGGCAAGGACCCGGCGGTTTGCAGGACGCGGCGTGCCGGGGGACACTGCCGAGCCCAAACCGGGGACAGCCCCCAACCCTGCAGCCCCCCCCGGACACCCCCTCCCCGGGAGGAGCCGGGAACCGGCACGGCTGGGCAGGACGCGCAGTGTACCCCGGCCCTGACCCCGCAACCCCCCCGGGGCGCCAGGACGGGAGCCGCGGTGCCTGCCAGCTCCCGGGGCCGCGCACCGGATCCGGGGACCCCCGAGAGCACAGAACGGCTCCCGGTGGTGCGCATGGGACAGCCCCCCCCGCGCCCGCGGACTGCGCCCCTCCGGTGCCCACCGCAAGGGTACACCGGAACCCCCACCCCAGTGCCCGCGATTGCGGGAGGTGCCCGGGCGGGACTGCCCCGGCGGGCCCGGCCTCGCTCACCTGCTCGCTTGCGGGGGTTCCCGGCGGCGGGCCGCTCCCGGCGCTGCCGCCCCACGCAGCCGCCCATGGCGGGGCTCAGCGGCGGCGGCGCTCGGCATGGGGCCGAGCCGGCTCCGCGCTGCGCCCGACCGCGGGGCCCGGCGCCGTTCAGCCGCGCCGCCCGGCTCTGAGCGCCGGGGCCGCCCCGCCGCCGGAGACACCCCGCGCCGCGCCGCGCCCCGCCCCCCCAGGTGCGCATGTGACCGCCCGCACCGGCACCGCCACCGCCACCGGCACCGCCCACGTGCGCGCGCCCGCTCCCGCAGCGGGTTTATCCGCTCCGCCCCGCCGTGCGGCCCCGCCCCCTCGCGGCCCCGCCGTTCCTCCCCCCCCCCCCCCTCCCGGGGGCGAAGTGTGGCCGGGGGCGGGGGGGGGGGGGGGGTGTGAGGGGTGAGACGGGGGCAGCTCCCGCCGCGCGCGTGCGCTGTCGCCGCTCGCGGCCCGAGGGCGCGACGCATGCGCACGGCGGCAGGGCCGGCGGCCGCTGCCCTGGGCGCGGGGTGTCATGGCGGCGGCCGGGGCCGGGGCGGGAGCTGCGGTGCTCGCCGCCTCCGTCCAGGACTTCGTGGCCGGGCAGCAGGACGACCGCGCTGCGGAGGTGGCGGCAGGTACCGGGCGGGCGCGGCTGCGGGGCGGGGCCGGGCGTGGGCACGGCGGCGGGGCCGGGCCTGGGCACGGCTGGGAGGCGGTGGGGCGGGTCGTGGGGGTGTGGGGTGAGCTTTGAGGGTGAGCGTGGGACTGGCTGTGGGGATGTGGGGCAGGACATGGGCACGGCTGTGGGGCAGGGCTTAGGATGCAGAATGGGGGAGGGCATAGGGAAGGCCGTGGGGCAGCGCAGGGTGTGGGGGCGAGGGACCGAGCGGCTGAGCGTGGGCATGGGTTGGGGGGCCGGGGCGTGAGGCTGCGGTGCGGAGCATGGCTGTGGGGCAGGGCATGGGGGAATGGGCAGGGCCTGCAGCCGTGAGCTGGGCACTGAAAGAGGGGATGGGGGGCAGTGGGGTAGGCGTGGGGCAGCAGCTAGGGTGAGGGGCTCTAGGGCCGAGGACAAGGTGGGTGTGGGTAGGTGCGGGGCTGTTGGGAGCTGGGTGAAGGCAGAGCTGCGGGGTCTGTGGGGCGGGTCAGTGTTTTAGATGGCGGGTCTAGAGCATGGGGTGGGATTAAATGTGTGTTGGGCCTGCTGGTGGTGCCAGGGGCTGGCCTGGAATGGGGAATGGGGCTTCGGGGCGGGGGAGTGGCATGGGATGTGTGAGCTGATGGGAGCACGAGGCTGCAGGCCCCGGTACTGGAGGTTTGGGGTGCAGTGGGAGCTGCTGTGGCTGGTACGGGGTATGGTTGGCTGGGTGGCAGAGAAGGCTCCAGTGGGAGGGGGGTTCCTGGTCTTGCTGAGATGCTGTGGGAGCTGACTGATGTGCTGGCTTTCCTGGCCCCTGCTTCTGGGACCAAGCTTTGACTGCCCTCACTGTGGGTTCTCCTCCTTTCCTGGTAGGGCTTGAGGCATTTGGTTTCCTTGGATAAATTGTCTATCTGCTTAGAGCAATAACTTTGTGACTTTGTTATATTAGGGAATTTGCAGCTTCAGGAGTGTGGCTTTCTAAGGATAAGGTGGCGTGTTTGTGTTTCTAGGCAGTGGCTTCAGCGTGCTTTGGAAAGGAGTTGAGAGAGCAGAGAAGGACTACGTAGATTATGTTACACAGAAGGGTACCTTATAGACCTTTCCCAAGGCTGATGGGTTGTGAACTGATCCGTGGTATCTCGGTGATGAGATGAGCTGGCAAAACGGGAAGGTAACCCGGTGGTCCATGTAACACGGGGTGAAGAAAATGCCAAGGGAATTAGGAGGAATTCACTAAACTATGTGACATTCAAGATGTTGCAAAAGAGTTGTACTAAACCTCCGACATATTTGGGATAGACTGGGGGAAAGATAACCTTACAACTGCTGTTGTCATCTATGGTCATGTTACAGAAGTGCCCAGAGAAAGCTTTGTCTCTTTGAAGACATACAAAGAGAAAGAGCCACCCCCGCCACCCCCCCAGCTCTCGTCAGCCATATGGTGCTTGTGACAAACCTGCCTTGACAAGTGAGGGAGCCAGCAAGTGTCCTTTGGCCCCTCTGACCTCATATAGAATCACACATCAGAAAGTATTAAATTGCGTCAAGTATCCTTGAGCGAAAGGGGAGGTTTTTTCTAACCTTGTGGCCATTGTGCAATTGTTGGAAAAAATGCATTGAGCTTTCCCATGTGTTGCTGAGTACTAAATTGAGTGTAACTTGGCAAGTGGAAGAAAGGGCTTGGTGCTGTCACAGGCAGCTTGGGCTGCACGGGTCAGTGGGTGGCAGGAGGAGGCTGAACTAATTTTTTTTTTAAAAGATAGGGGGAGAAGGGTACTGCTGTTACTGAAATCTATCACACGCTCCCTGTGACTGCTGTGCTCGCATTTTGAGGGTGGGGGGGAGACAAGAATGGAAAGCCTGCAGAAGTGATTAATGTCTAGAAGGACACGGCATGAAAGGGGGACAGACGTGTTAGGAAAGGGAGCAGATTGATTCTAAGTAATAATACAGCAAAGGGTAAATGTCTTGCTTCTGTTTAGCCTTTGGGACTACAAGAACACCAGAATAGGAAGGCAGCCCCTCCTGGTAAGGGAGTGCTGGGATTCAAGGTGTGTAATTAACCTTGGGAACTTGCTGCTGCCAGATGTGGAGGCAGAAGTTCCACAGGCTTGCCACTGTGCCTGCCGTGCTGATGAGGCAGGTCCAATTATAGCTGTGCTTGCGCTTAAGCCGTGGCCTGCGCAGCTGTGCCTGCAAGGAGGAGGCAGCGCTCAGAGGTTGCGCTGTCGGGGCTGGTGTGGTCGCTCCACGCAAGGCGAAGCTGGTCGCACCCTCAGGTCCCTGAGAACAGAGCGAGTTCTCTCACTGTAGTGAGCGAAGGGGCTGCTAACCGCGGGGAGTATCAATAGCCGATTGTGGTTTGACCATTACACTTCAGCTCTTTCCTGCTGATTAGGAAACCAGCAGCTTTGTGTAGACACTGCTTTCAGTCTCTGAAAACGCAGAGAGGCAGAGTGCTTGGCCGCAGAGCCAGCGTTTGTCTCAGACCTTCTCCACAGCGGTTCAGAGGCACGAGGGCTTTTCATGAGCTTACAGAGCAGGATGTTGGGATACTGGGTGTGAAGGGACTGTATGAGCTCTCCTGGCAGCCCACTCTTGCTTTGTGCTGCTGCACAGCATCCGCTTGCTGTTGCACTGTTGTTCTTCTGCAAGAGATATTGCCAGCACCTTACAGCTGTCACTCAAGGCACCCCCTGTTCAGTCTGTGGCTGTTGAGTCTGCGACCTGCTGGGCCTCTCTTCTTCCTCGCAGCTCCCCTTATCTGTTCTGTCCCTCAGTCCATGCTCCCTCTCCCTGCTGTGCCAAACGGGACTGGAAGTTCTATGTGGGGAGTCGGGGCTGCCTGCTGTCAGAAAACAGTCATCCCTTGTCCCATCCCCAGAGACCACTCTCTGATGAGCAGCATGACTTAATACTGGAATTAACTGCTTAGGAAGAGCCGGTAAACACTAGCAACAGCAGGAGACACTAGCTGAGACAAGGCCTGGGAAAGCCCCAAATGAAACCTTTAGGCTTCTGAGCAGGTGGGTGCCCTGTCAGTCGTGTAGGCAAGACTTCAGCAGGGCAGAGGGATGAACAGGGCCCTCTGGAGTGCCCAGAAGTGCTCCTGGGCAAAGACAGTGAGTCTCGGTGACTGAAGGGTGCTTTCTTTGTGGAGGAAAGCTGTTTTGTCCAGGTAGAGAGTGAGGGGTGCTGCTTGTTTCCCAGCAATATCCCTTGCCACCTGAGCTGCAGGTTAGAGGGCTGAAGGTAAGGCAGTCCCTTGCCCCCCCACCCCATGTCTGACCACAGGGCACGCACAGAGCTTTCCTACTGGGAAGGTGTCGTGTTAGCAGTGGGTGGTGGGAGTGGAGAACCTGCCCTTCTGCCAAGGCCTTTGTAGGATGCAGCGGGTCCTTACCAAAGCCTCCCAAGGAGTGACTCTTCCCCCAGTTGAGTTGCAAGAATATTGAGGCAGGAGGTGAGTGAGGCAACCTGGTGGGGTGTCTGAGTCAGAGCTGGTAATAGACTCCAGGAGTCCCAACGCTTCGTCTTCCTCTGACCACAAAGCCGCCTTTCTCCCTGCCCTCCATCTTGGAGGGAGTCTTGTGCAGGTCTTGCTCAGCATAGCATGGAGGTGGCAGAGCCAAGGTGGGAAGCCATCTGATCACTTGTGTCTGGGCTGTTTGCTTGGCCAGTTCTCCCTCAGGAAGCATCTGGGGAGCTGCCCTCTGTCTCCTTCTGGCTTGCTCAATTAGAGAAGCATTTTTTGGTATCTCAGCGAAGTGGAGCACAGCAAGGCTGCTTCTCTCAGGAGCCACGCATTGGTCACAGATGCAGCCAGGCTGTGGCGAGAGGGAAGAGGCAAAGTGCAGGCAAGTTCACCCCTTGCTGCCAGCTCTCAGCTCTGATCCAGTCAAGGCAGTTCTCGGTCCCAGACATGTTTGCAGGCAGGGCTGGAGGCAGCTCCACCAACTGAGCACACATGGCTCCTTCGGTGCTTAGTGAGGTGCCGGCACCCAGCCAGCCTTTCCTGCTCTGGTGCTAGGGCCGTTCCTGGCATCTGTCTCCAGTGCCGTGCATGACTGACGGTCTGGGAGTCTTTTTGCTTCACTCTCTTTACCTCCTTTCTGCAGGGGTGAAAGATGGAAGTTGGACTGTGCTGCAGCTTGTGGAAGCCCTGGGGTAAGTAAAGCCTTATACATGTTATACATCACGTATACATCTCCTTGCAAGGGAGATTCCCGCAAGGAGGGACAACAAGAAGGAAAAGTGTGCTCATCCAGGATGAGCTAGCTTCAGCACTGGTAGGCACACTGCAGCACACAGGCCTGCAAGGAAGTTGTCCGTTCACAGCACGGGACCTGGGTGGTGCTTTGCCCTCCCAGGAGTTGGGCTGTTTGGGAAAGAGCAGGGCCGGAGCAGCTCTTGATGCTCTCCCAGGACCGAGGAGAGGTATTGTGGCAGGCAGCAAGCCACAGGGCACTTCTCGGTTGAGACTGTCCCCAGAAGGAGCTGCCTGAGCCCACAGCTGCACATCACCATGTCACAAGTTGCCTGGCACTCAGCTTTTGCTTCTGTCTCTGAGCTGTCACGGCCTGGGAGTTGGGGAAGCTCATTTCTCTGAAGCTGGGGGCTGGGTTTGCCTCATTGTAAGAGGCTTTGCCCTTTTTCAGCCCTTGTGATCTTGGGAGCCTGAGTTTCAGGTGCAGAGCATGGGCAAGAGCAATTTCTTTGGTCCAGCTTGAGAACTGGGAATTACTGCTGCGTGGCTCTGGGGCTGAGTACATGTGTGCAGCACAGTCAGGGGAAGAGGAGTCTGCTCCCACCCTGCCAGCAAGTCAGGCAGTATTGGGCCACTGCCCCCCTGCCCAGAGAGCAGCACCTCTTTGTTTTTATGTGTCCGCTCAGGATGTGCTTCCTGCTTGGGTGTTCCTGCTCACAACAGGCCTCTTGGGCTTTCTCCCTACTTGGGCTAGGTCTTGCCTGGAGAACACAGATCCTCGGATGCGAGGGCGAGGCATCCAGCTGCTGTCACAAGTCCTGCTCCAGTGTTACTCCCTGCTCCAGGAGAAGGAAGGTAAGGGCTGCTCTGGTCCTTTGAGTGCTGCTGGCAGGTTGGGGGCAAAGCCTGTGCCACTGAAGTGTCTGTCCTGCTGTTGGCAAAGGGTTTGGTTTAGCACCGTGACAACTTTGTACATGTCTCTCAAGTCAAAGGCCAAGGAGGACACGGGCCGTCACGCTGCAGCCTTTTTGCCAACCTCACCACACAATTTGGGTCACTCCCTGAACACGCCAAAGCCCTGGGCTGCAGCTGGTGCCCCTGGCAGTGTGTGGGTGTTGCACACCCAGGCATGCTCAGCGCCACGTGGGACGTCTTGGGGACACATCTGCATGTCAAAATCCTTGGGTGGTGATTCAGTGCAGGAAAACCATCATTCACAAAGCAAGTCACGATGCAGCCTTGTGGCCTGCCCAGGTTAACTCTGGGGGAACCCTGGGGCCTGGGGAGGAGGGGAAATTGACGTAAGGATGAGAGTGGAGTGGAGGACTGGGTTGGGGAGAGGAAGATGCCCTGTTCGTGACAAGCAGAAGGTTTGGCTGTGTTAAATGCCCCATAGCAACTGGCTGGCAGTGGGGGAAGTCAGTAAGTGCTGCCAAACTTTCACTTGGACTGGGGGCCTTGCTGACAGGTAGCTGAACCTGTGCCAGCAGGCTGGCAAGGCAGGGGGGCCCAGCTAGTAAGTGAGGTGGAGAAAGGGAAGGATGGAAGTAAAAAGTGCTTAGTCCTTGGCATTTGTCTCTGTAAGTCTCAGACTGGTGCCAGGCAGGGCTGAGAGCAGCTGTGCAGAGAGAATATACACAGACTATCTACTAGTGTAGCTGGAGTCAGGTGTGATGACCGTGATGGGGACTGGGGTGCTCCGGAGGGGCAGCCGGAGGTGGGGAGGTTCAGTGGGGACACCTAGCAGAGTCAGGGCAGCTGAGCGAGTTGGGTTAGAGCCATGTCACCAGGAGCTCTGGAGGAGGGTGGGCAGAGCCAGGGCGCTGGTGGCTGCTGTGACACCCCCAGCTGGCCCTGTCTCCCTTCGTGTCCCTCCTCACGCAGTTCATTTCCCAAGTGCTGCGTCAGGCTGCCTCCTGGGGGGGTGAGTTTCTGCAGCAGCTGTGGGCGCAGGATGCTGCTAGCCGGCTCTTCCAGTCTGCTTCCTGCTGCCACTCCCCAGGGCCAGGGTGTGCAGGCGCCCGTGGCCGTGACTCAGGGGCCGGGAACGTGTTGTGGAGCCAAGCACAGGGAAGCTGGAGCTCCTGCTCCAGCCCTGCGCCCCACCCCACGACATCCTCCAGCCTCCACTGAACAGGCATCTCCTGCTTCCCTGCTGGCATCTGCACCCACGTGTCTGGACAGGCCAGGGCAAATGCCTCTTGGGTAGCTCCAGCACCTCTGCAGCGGCCAGAGGTGGGTGCTGCCCCGCTGCGGTCAGACGTGCGTTGCTGATGGGGGGAGGGGGAAGGCATTGGAGCCAGGTGGGTGCACCCAACAGTGGCAATTCGTGCTGTTCACCAGTGCAAGATGTGCTCACTCTTCATCTGGCAGCTGCTTTTGGCAGAGCTGGGGCTGGCACCCAGCAGCTGCATTTCCTGGGACTAATGCATGTTGCTGTCTGTTTCTGACAGTGCTGCATCTGGTCCTGTTCTACGAGAATCGTCTACAAGACCATCACCTTGTGATCCCCTCGGTGCTCCAGGGACTCCGAGCGCTGGTGAGCTTGCGCCCCACAGTCTGCAGCACTGGGATGCACTCCAGAACAGTGCTGGGGAGGTGCAACACCTGGGTACAGGTTGGAGCAGCATGTCGAGCAGGGCCCAGCTGGGCTGTCACCTCCTGCCTGGTGACATTGCCCTATCTCATCTGTGATCCTGCTGTGTCCCTTGCAGAGGGGCAGGGGAGAGGAGACTGCCTTGATCTGCCCCGTGCTGGTATTGGGGCAAGGATTCCCTGGCTGCTCTGGGGAGCAGCACAGATGATAGGCATCTTGTTCTGTCCTGTCTGTGGGGGTGGTGAGCTCTCCCTGGCATAGGAGAGGATCCTGCAGGTGGCTGCTGTACAGAAACATAAAGCTCCATTATATGGCTGCCATCATGGTTTTCTATTCTTGCTTTTCTTTTCCTGTCCCCAGAGCATGTGTGAGGTGCTGTCCCCAGGGCTAGCAGTGTCTGTGCTCAAAGCTATCTTCCAGGAGGTACATGTGCAGGTGAGCAATGTGATTTCCCATTATCCTGTCCCTGCTCCCTGGGTGTCTGGGAATGGCCTGCCTGCCCTGAGGACTGAGCACATTTCAGTGACAGTGCAGCGTAGCGCATCCTTCCCGCAGCAGTGCAGTCCTCCTGCAGAGCTTAGAGACAGCGTGTCTCACTGCAGAGCAAGAGGCAGACAGCAGCTGAGGATCCTGTTTGGCCCTTGTCCTCTCTTCTCTCAGCCCTGGGGGGGCTATTTCCTTTGCTCTGTTCTGCAGGCTGTATTTAAGTGCCCTCAGCACCCAAATTCTCCAGTTTAAGTTTGTTTACGTAGGCAGGGCTTTGGGCAGTATGTGTGGCCCTGGTGTGACTGTGATGGTGCATTCATGCAGTGAGGGACAGTCATGTTCAGGTGCCATTGCATAGGCATGTGCACACTTTGCATGTGGTAAATGGGATCTGTGTGCCAGAATGCAGCAGCTGAGCTGCTGGGGGTCCTGCCCTCTTTCTCAAGGGCATGTGCTGCCCTTGCGTGGTAGGTAGCAATGCTGCCATGTGTGGAAGCTTGTTTTGATTGCTCTGCTCCTCCCTCCAGTCCCTGCTGCAGCTGGACCGCCACACAGTCTACAGCATCATCACCAATTTCATGGGCACCAGGGAGGAAGGTGAGGGGCCAGATTCCAGAACCACTCTGGGGTTGTCCAGTCTGGGAGAATGGCTCGCTTTCACCTTTTCAAAGGCTCTGTTGCCCTGTCTGGGGAGAGCTGGAAGGGCTGTGGGACTGGGGAAACTTGGCTGATTTCATGCCCTGTTGGTAAGGTCCGGTGTCTTGCATCTGCTCTCACTCCTCCTTTCTGCAGAGCTGAAGGGCCTGGGTGCCGACTTCACCTTTGGCTTCATCCAGGTGATGGATGGGGAGAAGGATCCCCGCAACCTGCTGGTGGCCTTCCAGATTGTGCGTGATCTCATTGCCAAGAACTACGCCCTGGGTGAGCCCGTGCCTGCTGTGCAGAGCTGACTGGGGGACATGTTGCTTTTCTTTGAGTTGTTGGAGGGATGGCCCTTGGGACTGACCAGGGCTGGGGTTGTACCTGACATGCTTCAGAAGCTGCAGAGCTAGCCTGTTGTGGGTGCTCGGCATAGCTGCTGTGCCTCTTTTGCCCAGTATCTCTGCTCATGTCCTCTGCCCTTTCCTTGCAGGTCCCTTTGTGGAGGAGCTGTTTGAAGTGACTTCCTGTTACTTTCCCATTGATTTTACTCCAGTGAGTGAGTCTGCCCTGTGCCACAGCCTATTCCTTCTGACATTTTCTCAGGGGGTCGTGTCCCCTCCAGGAGATGGGAGGGGAGGATGGGCAAGAGTCTTGGCTGGGCAGTGTTTAGCTGCAAACTGTGGTACCCAGGCTGACAGGCTGTTGCCAAGCTGGCTGCAGTGGCTGGCATCACTGCTGCCTTGCTGGAGATGAGGTGATGCAGCCTCGGCTGATGGCTGGATTGGGAGGTTTCCTGACCGGTGACCTGCTTGCTCTGCTTCCCTTCCCAGCCCCCCAATGACCCTCATGGCATCCAGAGAGAAGACCTCATCCTGAGCCTCCGGGCTGTACTGGCCTCCACGCCTCAATTTGCTGAGGTAGGAAGCTTCTAGGGGGTTCTTGAGCACCCCGCTGTTCAGAGTGCTGTAACTCCTGCTATGGCTCCATGGGAAGGGAACAGCTGGGACGAGGAGCCTGCGCTAGGGTAGCCCTGTCTCCTGCTGGGGTTGGGTGTGGGGAGAGTGCTGACACTGATGTCCTGGGAAGGGGCTCCCTGTTGCAGGTATCCCTCAACCTCTGCTCTCCTGGCAGAGGTTGAGCTTGCAGCCCTGCAGGGCCGTGGACAAGGTGGTGCAAGGGGTGGGCTGAGTTTAAGTGCCTCTCTCTGCAGTTCCTTCTCCCTCTGCTCATTGAGAAGATGGACTCAGACCTGCAAAGTGCCAAGCTTGACTCCCTGCAGACTCTGGTAAGGAAGGACCCCTACACCCTTCAGCCCACAGCTGGCCTGTGGCAGCAGCAGCCAGCCACCTCTGAGTCCTTCTCCCTGACAGTCAGAGACTGTCCCTTGCAGAGCCATGATTTCCAGGGTCCTAGTTTGGCCTACATCACTCTTTGCTGTTTTTCTCTCCCTTGAGTGGTTTGTGCAGTTCAGCATGAGCTTGCAGGATGGGCAGTATCCCTGGTCTGTGTCGTCCAAGTACTGGCTTCTCTCTGATGCTTTCTCCTCGCTCCCTCTTGCAGACTGCCTGCTGTGCCATCTATGGGCAGAAGGAGCTGCAGGAATTCCTCCCCAGCCTCTGGTCATCCCTACGCAGGGAGGTGAGTACTCCAGGGTCCTTAACAAATGCTCCAGTTGGGCTCCTGCTAAGCATGAGTTCACAGCCAGACCAGGCGGGTCCCATATCTCCCAGCAGCACCCACCTGTGGCCTTGGACAGCCCCAGCTGAAAAGTGTGGGGACAGGCCAGCCCTATCAGCATGTCCCGGGGGCTTGGATGTGCCACACTGCATGTTCAGAGCACGTGGGAAGTGAGGCGGGAGCCTGAGCCCTTCTGCTCACATTGGGAGCATGAAGCCTGCGGTTGGGGTCAGCACAAAGCTTAGATCATCCTATGATATCTCCTGCAGGTGTTCCAGACAGCAAGCGAGAAGGTTGAGGCGGAGTGCCTGGCCGCACTGCACGCCCTCTCTGCCTGCCTCTCCTGCTCTGTGCTCAGCTCTGACACCGAGGATCTCCTGGATTCCTTCCTCAGCAGCATCCTGCAAGGTAGCTAGGAGAGAGACCTACCCTGCCCCGAGCAGCCAGGCCTGCAAGCATGCTCCTAGCTAGAGATCTGCCCTCCTGTTCTCTTTGAAGCCTCTTTCTTCTCTTTCTAGCTCTCACAGCCACTTGGCTTCTCCAAGGTAATTGGCTGCAGGAAGGGAGGAGAAGGGGGCACAGTAGGAAATGCCTGTTGGATCAAGTTGCTTTCTTCTCTGCTGGGGCTGGGGCATCCAAGGCTGTGCTGTTGGCTTGTAGCTGGGGGGAGCAGCTCTGCTAGGGAGGCTGTGCGGCAGCTCGGAGCTGCGCCCCAGCAGCACGTCCCAGCCCAGATATCAGCTGTGTCCCTCTGTGCGAGGCAGAGGAACTCTGCCAGCACAGCTGACACCCAGCCTATCTCAGATTGCAGGCACCATCTGTGCGAGCCCGACATGAAGCTGGTGTGGCCAAGTGCCAAACTCCTGCAGGCAGCAGCAGGTGCCTCCCTCCGCGCCTACCACTGTGTCACCAGCAGTGTCCTGCCCCTGCTGCTGGAGCAGTACACCAAGCACTCGCAGGTGAGGGGCACCCCAGGCTCTGTGGTCACAGGCAGCAGGGCTGAGTGCAGCTGCTGGCTCTGCAGGGCTTGGTGGGAGCAGGGTATGAAAGTGGATGTCCTTCCCTGGCTGCAGGTGGGGACCCTGTGGGCACCCTCTGGCCTCGCAGCACTGGACTGAGGCATAGCTGTGTCCCAGCACTGACAGTGATCTGGGTTGCTCTTTTGTGTCCCTGCAGAGCAGCCAGAGGAGGACAATCCTGGAAATGCTGCTGGGCTTCCTGGAGTTGCAGCAGAAGTGGGGACATGTGGAAGAAGGTGAGGCTGGCTGGTCCCTCTGGAGACACCGTGTGCTAGGGGGCTGCTGGCTCTGACCTCACCTTCCTCATATGCTGACAGAGGAGGAAGGCTCATTGACCTGGGCGGCTCTATGTGCAATTCTCTACCATGTCCCTGCATGGCTAGGTGTCAACCAGCAGGGCCCCAGAAAGGGTCTGTCAGGTGCCGTGGTGGTGGCTGTGCGGTGACAGCCAGGCACAAGCAGTGATTCCGTGCCCCTCTGTCTAGATGAGAGCACTCTGCTGTCGCTCCGAGCCCTGGTTTGCTCTGTGGTGTTCTCGGCGCTCACGGATCCCAGTGTGCAGCTGCAGCTGGTTGGGATCAGGGCTTTGACTGTCCTGGGCTCCCTACAAGGTTGGTGCCTTGTTTCCCTTGGGGAGGCAGAGGGAGGCGTCACCCTGTTCTGAGAGACATGATGCCACATGGCTGCTGGGATGTCCTTGCCTGCTGCCTGTAGGTGAACAGGAGCAGTGGCAGCATTTCCTACCCAGGCCATGAGCTCCAGGGACACTTGGTCTCTCTCTTGCCTTTTTATGCTGGGCACCATGTATCTCTGGTGTTTGGCATGCTGCTGCGGTGCTGCTGGCCTAGACAAGAGGGAAGGATGCTGGCCAGAACACCGGCATCTTTGCCTTTGGCCAAGGGCAGGATTCCTCTACAGCTCTTGTTCCAGGCTTCCTGTCTCCCTCTGACCTGGAGCTGGTTGTGGATCACCTCATCCGTCTCGCTCTGCATGAGGAGGATTCCCAGAGCAGGTGAGGGGTGGGCTAGTGCCACTGCAGTCACCCAGACTCTGGGGAGAGGAACAAAGCCTGGCTTTGCTGCAGGGAGGGGCTGTAGTCTGGAGGAAGGTACAGGAACTGTCTGAACTAAAAGACTGTGGGTGTAAGAGTAAAGGGATAAACTAGGTGATTTATAGGCTGGAAATTAGAAAGTCTGGGCCTGTCAAAGCAGGGGACTCTGCTCTGCCTGCCAGTAGGGTGGAAAAGGCAGGTTGCTGAGAAATAGGTTTCTGGAGGCACCTTCTGGCCCAGATCTGTACAGCTGGTGTACAAGCAGCCCCAGGTTTGCAGTGCTCACATCAGCCCTCCCGCTCTCTTCCCCCCCTTGGCAGCGAAGCAGCGATGGAGGCAGCTGGATCTCTGGCTCCTCTCTACCCAAAAGTTTTCTCTGGACACATGGTACCCAGGCTTGAAGAGGAGCTGCAGTCAGGTAGGGCTGGCAGCCTTGGGAAGGAAGTGATGTCTGGTTTTGGGGTGAAGCCTGTCCCATTTGGCTCCTACCGGGCAGTGGGGCTGTGCCATATGGCGTAGGTCAGTGGCTCTCCTGCTTGGGGGATTCCCAGCACAGGCACTGTGGTGCTGGCAACCAGCCTGTGCGGCCGGGATCAGCCCTGTGGGGAGATGCTGCACAGGCACAAAGCAGGCAGACTGCCTTGGGCCTGGCATGGGCTAGTTCTGCTGTGCTGCTTCATTCCATCCACCCTGGCAGGGTCTGGGCCCTGAATGCCCTTGGGCAAGGGGGCCTGGGGTCACCCCAACACCCCTCTGAGGTGTGTTTCCTCTTCAGAGCGGCAGGAAGAGAGCCCCCGTGACCACTGCTCCCTGCGGCAGCGCTGCCTGCAGGCCCTGGCAGCCGTGTCCACCCACACCAGCATTGTGAGGGAGACTGTCCCTGTCCTGCTGCAGCATCTCCGGAAGGTGCAGAAAGGTAACGCAGCCCGCAGCAGGCGGCTCCGCGGAACATGTCCGGGCAGGAGCTGCCTCTGTTACCACTGATGGCTGGTAGAGTGGGGATGGCAGAGGTGCAAGGAGCCTGGGGCTGGGCTGCAAATCCCACTGGTGGAGAGGGAGTAGGGAGGGCTGCGTTGCCCCAGAATCCTGGTGCAGATCAGGGCGGTGGGTGCTCAGACTGTTTGATGTGATGGTGACTGTGCCCTGCAGGGAGCGAGGCCGGGAACGCCCAAGACATGGTCTCTGTGTGCCAGAGCCTGCACCGCGTGGCTCTGCAGTGCCAGCAGGACGCGGAGAGCTGCTGGTACTACCACCAGACGGTGGTGCCCTGCCTGCTGGCCATGGCTGTGCAGGCTGCCATGCAAGGTAGGTGCGGAGCTGGAGTAGGAGAAGGGGAAAGCAGGCAGCTCCCCGGGCTCTCTGGGGTCCCCGACCCCGCAGCCGGCCCTGCTGCTGCCGCCGCCCTCTGGCAGCCGCGGGCACTGCGGGCCCCGCTGCCTCCTGCCAGAGGCAGAGCAGCCCTGCCCCAGGGCCGGTGTGGGTCAGGGGGCTGTGCCTGCCTCCTCCCTCCGGGCAGCGGGCTCCAGCATGTCCCTTTCCTCCCCCTGCCTGCAGAGAGCACCCACCCGCTGCTGGGCAAGGCACTGCTGGAGGAAGAGGTGCTGGCTGCCATGGTCCCAGTTATCAGCGCTGCCACTACTCACCTGAGCCCTGAGTGAGTGATGCTGGGATAGGACGCTGGGCATTCCATCGTAGGGAGGGGGCAGGCTGCGTGCCCCCTGCTGCTGTCTGTTCAGGGGGACCCTGTGCCTCCTGGGAGGTACCCAGGAGCTCTCTGGTGACCCTCCGACAGCAGCACATTGCAATGTCTCCTTTCTCCTAGGCTGGCTGCCCAGAGCGTGTCTCACGTGGTACCCCTTTTCCTGGATGGAGAAGTCTCCTTCCTGCCCCAGAACAGTTTTCCTTGCTCCTTCCAGCCCTTCGAGGTATGTTGGGTGCTTGGGGCTGGTGTGCCGGAACAGGGGCAGGGAATGAGGATGTCAGCACAGGCTGGCAGCAAGGACTGTGATGACATGGGTGCTGTTCTTCCCCCGCAGGATGGGGAGTGCTTGGAGGCACAAAGACGCCTGGTTGCCCTCCTCATGGCCTTCGTCTGCTCCTTGCCCCGCAATGTAAGTTGGTGGGCAGCAGGGTGGAGGGACCCTGACCAAGCGGCCCCAGGCTGTAATGTGCTCTGTCTCCTCCAGGTGGCAATTCCTCAGCAGGAACGGCTGCTCCGTGAGCTGCTAGAGCTGAGTTGCTCCTGCAACTGCCCCTTCACGGCCACCACAGCTGCCAAGTGCTTTGCAGGGCTGGTGAACAAGCACCTGGCGGGTAAGGGGGCTGGGCAGGACATTGTGGGTCCCTGCCCACTGCTGGCAGGGGAATGGCTCAGCCTGTCCCTTCTGTGTCCCCAGGGCAGCAGCTGGATGAGATCCTCCAGCTTGCCGTGAACAGGATGGAGCTCGGCCTTGTAGAGGGGCCCTGCCGAATGCAGGCGCTCACCCTGCTGCTCTGGGTAAGGCCTGCCATAGATGCGGAAGGGGGGAAAGCTGGGGGGGGGGGGGGGGGCAGCCTGGCACTGACTCTGCTCTGCCTGCACAGGTAACCAAAGCCCTGGTGCTGCGGTACCACCCCCTGAGCTCCCGCCTGACAGACAAGGTAGGCGGCAGTGGGGGGATCTGATGTCCGAGGACTCTGCCCGCTCCCCCCATGGCCAGCTGGGAACACCCAGCAGGAAGGCACCCCGTCTCAGGGCTTTCTCCCTTGCAGCTGCTGGGCCTGCTGGGTGACACAGAGCTGGGCCCTGCTGCAGCTGATGGATTCTCTCTGCTCATGGCCGAGTCCCCAGATGTGCTGCACAAGGGCTGCCATGCCGACGTGCGCATCATGTTCCGCCAGCGCTTCTTCACTGACAATGTCCCCAAGCTGGTGCAGGGCTTCCACGGGGCTGGCCCCGGTGAGTGGCCACCCCCAGCCCAGTCTCGCCACCCTGTGAGCCCTTACCCAGGGGACCTGACCTGGTGTCCCCCCCTTGCCCTGGCTGCCTGTAACCATCTCTGCTCTCCACAGACGTGAAGGCCAATTACCTGAAGGGCCTGTCCCATGTACTCAACCATCTCCCCAAGCCTGTGCTGGTGACAGAGCTGCCCACGGTGAGAGCCAGCCTTGGCGGTGGGGGCGGGGATTGTGGCAGTGCAGAGTGCACAGCTGGGAGTTACTCATGTCTCCTATGTTCTCCCCACGCGCAGCTGCTTTCTCTCCTGCTTGAGGCCTTGTCCTGCTCGGACCGTGTGGTGCAGCTCTCCACACTGAGCTGCCTCCAGCCACTGCTGCTTGAAGCTCCCCAGATCATGAGTCTGCACGTTGACACACTGGTCACCAAGTTCCTCAGCCTCACCTCCAGCCCCACTATGGTGCGTGTGCCCCCTCCTTTGCCCCCAACCTGCCCCTTTCCTCTGCCCTTGTGCTGCCCTCATCCCTGTCTGTTCCAGGCTGTCCGCATCGCTGCCCTGCGCTGTGCCCATGCACTTACCAGCCTGCCCACAACAGTGGTAAGTGCTCCTGCGGCAGCTTGCTGCCTGCTTCGGCATGTAGAGGGGAAAGGGGGTCCTAGACCTCCTCCTGCGGGGCAGCCAGCACCCAGCTTTCTCATTAGGAGCCCCTTCTGTCCTACAGCTGCTCCCGTACAAGGCTCGAGTTATCCGGGCGCTGGCCAAGCCTTTGGATGACAAGAAGAGGCTGGTGCGGAAGGAGGCAGTGGCAGCACGGGGGGAATGGTGAGTGTGTGGGGCTAGAGCTGCCGGGGTGCTGGCGTGTTGGGGATGTGGCTGATGGCACCATCTCTGTTCCCACAGGTTCCTACTGGGGAGCCCGGGCAGGTGAGTGCCCTGCATCCCCTCCCTGTGCTGACCGACAATCTGACCGGGCCCCCGCTAACCCATCTAACTGATGCCATGGACCCTTGGAGCCCAGTACTGCCCAAGTGCTGGGGCTGGAGCGTCAGGGGTGGCAGACCCCTCACTGCAGCACCTTCCTGGCACCCACAGCAGGGAAGGAACTGTGCCACTTGTGGCTTGCCCAGCTGCTACTGCAGCCAGGGACAGTGATGGACAGACTCGCCATGTGTGAGTGGAGAGGGCAGGCCTGTGCACACACGTACAGTGTGTGGCAACCCATGGGCCAGAGGAATAAATATATCTGTTTTGGTAATGCTGTGGGGGGGGGGGTCTTCATGCAGCTTGGGCTGGGACCCCAGTGCCTTTCCATATCAAGTAGCTAAAGGTGCTGCTGGTTACAGGCCCTTACTCCTCTTTCCACGCTGGGGAATCATGGGAGTCCATCTCCTCCCCTGTCCCCAGAAGTCTGCACCTCCCACCAGGGTAAAAGAGCCAGGCTCCCTTAAAAAAAAAAAAATTTATTGGATGGTCTTAAAAAGGCTCCCTGGGGAGTGTTTGTGGGGACAGTGGTGCCATCTGCGCCCAGCCCTGCCGGAGAGCCGAGCTGGGCCCCATGCTGGCCCATACCTGTGCTAGCAAGGGCAGCACCTTCAGCTAGAGCAGGGAGCAGCAGCTCTGCCACCTTTCTCCTGGGGCTGCCTGCAGCCACCAAGGAGCCAAGAGAGCAGGTGTCCAGGCACTGACACTGTCCAATGAAGTTTACTGTGGCTCTGGCTATGGTCAGTGATGTGTGCCAGCACCCACCTTCCGCCAGGCACTTGGTCCAAAGGGAGCTGCAGTGGCAGAGAGGGTCCCCCATGCGCTCCCCTACCTGCGGGGGGGGACATCTGCAGCACCCAGGCCTCAGATGGCCAGGAGTGGTGCACGCTGCTTGGTCACACAAGGAGGCAGGTCCCAGCTCAGGCCCGTCCCGTGGGGCAGGTGAGGAGAGGGCAGCAGGACACGGGTGAGCCAGTGCCTGTGGGGAGAGGAGTGAGGCCACAGCAACAATCTGAAGGCTTGGTGTTTCTCAGCTCTGCAGAGCTGAGCCAGGGCTGTGAGCCCATGTCCCTGAGCTGCCATGATGGCTGTGCTCCTCTGCTGGGACTCTCTTGGCAAAGGGGTGCTGGGTAGGCCAGAGCTTGCCACTGGGCAGGGCTGAGGAACTACAAGGCAGCTTGATGCCCAGGTCCTCTGTGCCTTGCAAAGCCCAGAGCAGCAGACAGCAGGGAATGCTCGCTGTCCTGCTATGCCCCAGCTGCCCAAGGAGAGCCCCTGTCCCAGCACCCCCATGTGCTGCTGAGCCACCACCTTCCCAGCAGGGGCTTCCCTGGGGCTTTACCTTGGCGTGTCCACACCCAGGAACACCTTCCAATTATCCCAGCTCCCGTAACTGTAGGGGTTCCTGAAGACCTGCAGGCCAGGGACATGCACATCACATCTCGCTCTGCTCCAGCCAGCCCTCCCGCTCTGCAGGCTGTGCTCACCTTGCCTTTCTTCTGCAGTCTCTGCCTCTCCTTCTTGTTGATGTGCCGCTCAATGCTGGTTTCCCCACGGGTGATGAGGGCAGCGTGCCACACTGTGAGAGCACCCAAGGCCAAAGCAACTGAGCTGGGGACGGCAAGGGACAGCAGGTTGCACACAGGCCTTCCTTCCCTAGTGCCACAGCTGTGGGGGGCAGAGGCTGCCTTCCTGTACCCACAGCTGCACAGGTGGGTCAGCTTATCTAATCTCCCATGACAGAGAGCTAAAATCTCTCTGTGGCTCAAGAGCTGGCAGGGCAGGGACATCTGTGCTAAAGCAAGCCAGCCCAGCCCCGAGGCAGGCAGAGGGTAAGCAATGTCACAGGGCAGGGGGCTGCACGCTGCTTCCCCCAGCACCCTTGCTCCCAGCCCCTGGGCCCCCTTACCTGCAAAGGACCCAGAGGTAGACCACGCTCTTGTGGAAAGCTCGCTGGCGGAAGGAGAAGGTGGGTGGCGGGGTCTGGTAGTACGTCTGAAAAACGATGAGATTGGGGGGGATTACCCAAATTGCTTTATAGCTTGAAGCCAGACGGGGAATGCTGCACCCCTCACTGACGCAGAGCTCAGACAGCTAGAAAAGACTGTGGCTGGGGCCAACACAACAGCCAGGGTGATGGGGAGGCAGCCTGAGACAGCCACGAGACAGACAGACACCCAAGAGCTGGCACATGGGTGGGAAGCAGTGGGCTGGAGGTAAGGGGGCAGGCAGCAGCCAAGGGACTGGTCAGGACACTGCAGCTGGTGCTCGGGGCAAGATGTGTACACACTGCTGCAGCTTCCCCAGGAGAACAGGGCCTGAGCAGCGCATGCCAAGCAGCTGCCACCAGCCAAAGCCCCTGGAAGCTGAGTGCACAGGGAAGCAGACCCCAAGCTGCTGGAGGCAGTGCATAGAGCAGAGCTGTCCAGCCAGCCCCAGCTCTCTGACATGAGATGAGCACCAGGGCTGGTTCTGGCTGTGGGCTACTCCCTGAGAGCGGGGACCCAGCCTGCAGGGCAGCTCTGCTCCACGCTGCCTGGAGCAGCTGGGGGACAGGGATGTCCCACCTGGTTGGCAGCCACCTGCAGTCTCTCCTTCTCAAGCAGTTTCATTCTCTAGGGGGATGGAAAACAGGGCACCAGTTACGTGTCTCAGAGGAGGGGTCCCTTTGCCCTCACCCCCCCACAGGACCAGGGCAGCTGGGGGCCTCGCAGGAGGAGGGAGAAGGGAAGCAAAGTCACTACAAGGCCAGGCCTGGCCCAGCCTTGTTCTGCAAGCTCAGCCTGGGGAGCCCAGGCAGCCTCAGTGCACAGCAGGGTGAGGGCTGGGGCCTGCCTTCTCACCTCAATGGCTGCGTAGGCGTCCCGGAACATCTCCCAGCCGCTGATGCTGCAGTAGATGCAGCCCATGGTCATGAACAGGCAGAAGGAGAAGAAGTAGCGGTGGTTGTAGTGTCCTACACAGTTGTTTAGCCAGGCTGCCTCTGGGGTTAAAGGTATGTAACTGTGACAGACCACGGGTCCAAACCCACCCCAGGGACCAGGGTGGTTCTTCTGGACCTGGACCCCAGCACCCTTCCCCATGCTGGCTGACTCAGGAGAGGAGAAGGGCAGGGGGAGAAGGCGGGAGCAGGGCTGGCTGCCCCTGGGACAGTGCCACGGGTTAGTACTGCAGAAGGATACGGCAGTGGTGGTCCATCTTCAGCACGCACCTGGGAGGGAGGAGAGCAGCGCAAGTGTCAGCACAAGCACTGCGTTTGTGAAGGGGCAGGCAGCCCCCCAGCCCTGCTGGCTGTACAAGAGATGAGGCGAGAAGCTAGCAGAGCAGAGGGGCGGCGGCCCTGGTCTCACAGTGTGGCAGGGGGCAAGGAGAAGGGTCCCGAAGGCTGCCCTAAGTGCTGCGGTGAGCAGAGGGAGGGAGCCCTACCTGTTGCAGATGCTGCAGTGGTGGGTGCGAGCTGGCTTGGGGGCAATGCATTTCCTGCAGATGGAGACGCCGGTGAGATCGTCCCTGGCCTGCACACAGGTCAGAAGAGATTTGTGCACCCAAGCCCTGCACCCGTTCCCTGCTCCCCACATTCCTCACCTCCCCTGTGACCACCCCAGCCTCCCCACGCTGCACTGCCCAGCCTATCTGCCCCGATCTGGAGGAGGCCTCCTGCAACAATGCCACCAGGCTGGTTTAGCTGTTCCCAGTGATCATCTGTAGCTGGTCTCCAGTGCCCAGCTTTGAGAGGCTGTGCTGCCAGTCCATGCCTCACCTGTGGTGGGTGCCCGGGTGAGGTGGTGATGGCCATGTAGTAGTGGAAGATGATCATGATGAGATTCCAGTGTCCATAGGCGAGGTGCCAGCAGATCCAGGCAGGTGTGTAGGTCTGCAGGATGAGGGGCAGCAAGCAGATGTACACGATGGCCACAATGGAGCTCGTCAGCCCAATAACCAGTGCCACAAACACCTATGGGAAAGGGGCCTGTGTCACCAGAGTGGGCAGCACCTGCCCCTCACTGCCTGTGGAGAAGTACGGGCAGGATACAGCTACAGGAACCCAATCAACCACACTCAGGTCCCCACTCCCTTCCCATCTAGAGCACAGGCAGCCCTGAGGCTCACTTGCCACAGCAGCACACTTGCCTCAGCCCCCAGAAACGGGTGCCCCCCTGCCTGCTGATGGTACTCACCACACCGAACCACCGGGTGACATGGTCCACCAGCCAGTAGATGGGCTCAAAGAGGGAGTCAAGCACCACGTCGCCGTTGGTGAAGGAGTTGTAGAGCAGGGAGCGGAGGCAGAGGTGCCCGTAGTGCCACAGCTGCTCCACCTGCCGCACCAGCTTAAACCGCCGCCGCCGGCCCAGCCGCAGACACTTGAGGAGCAGGCGCATCACCGCTGCAAACATCCGCTGCCGGCTCCTCATCCCTGCCATGCCACACCTGTGGGGAGATGAGCTCAGTGTGGGCAGGCCACCCCGCTGCCTGGCTGTCCTTCAGGAAGGGTCTCCCCTCCTGGACATGGTGATGCTGGTCGCGCAGCTCCCTGCACCGACTCTGCTGGTTGCCTGCCTGCGCAGCACATCAGGGGCTCCTCCTTTACCCCGCACAAGGATGCAGAGCAGGGGGAGCTAAGCACAGACTCCTGGAGGCTGTGGGGCCACTGTCACTGGGACAGCTCTCTGCATGGAGTCGGGGGCACAGGCCCCTTGGCGTCTGGGCTCAGATGCTCTCTGGTCCCATCTCGTCTTTCCCAGCGGGGAGGGGGCTGGGGGAGCGACATGGATAGTCTGACTCAGAGGAAACCAGAGAAGGCCGGAGCATCCAGGATGCTGGGCCAGTTCCAGGCACAATCCCAGACCCAGCCCTTCCCAACAGGTTTGGGAACAGGGGAACCTGCACAAGGCATATGTGGAGAAGCCAGGCCAGGATTACCCCTCCTCCCCTAGTCCCTCTCCTCACCACCAAAAAGCAGGACCTGGGTGCTGCTTCCATTCACCTCAACCTCTGGACCAAGCCGCAAAGGCCACCCTGCATCTTTCCCAACCTCACAGCCCCATTCCAAGAGTTCCAACACTTTTGCCCTTTCCCTGGCCTGGATCCACCTCGGACAACACCATGCACCAGCGAAGGAGCAGACTGGGGGCAGCCCCAGGCCAAGGCAAAGCTGCAAAGGCTCCCCTGCCCGCTGAGCCCCTCGTCCCACCTGAGACCCATGCTAGGAGTGAGGAGGAACCCGAGCTGGCCCAGCAGCTGGGAAAATGATCTGCAGGGCTGGGGCCCCCAGGCCTCCGTGCAGGCAATACCCATCAATATTAAGCAGTGAGGCTGCCCCAGGGCCCTGCCAAGGCATGTTCTGAGCCTGGGCCAAGTGCTTGCCTTGGCGTGGTGCCGGGCAGTCGTGCCACACCAGAGTCCCCCCAGCAGGGACCAGCTCCCTGTGCTGCCATAACCACTGCACAGCCCTCAGGGAGCAGCAGGGAGGGCAAGGGTGGGAGCTGCAGCATCCAGATGGGCTGTCCAAAGGAGGCAGGGGCTCCCCTCTGCCCTGCTGGATGAGCATGGGGCTGACCCCAAGGCTGGGAGCAGCTGGACACAAGGACACCAGACCCACCAGCCTGCAGGCATGGCTTCTGCCCAGGTTTCCTGTACCTTGGTAAAGGAGAGGTAGGATATGCAAATGGCAGTGCCACCCCCTTCCCCATGTTTCTCCTGGACTCTGCCAAGAACTTTCCTCTGCAACACATCAGGTGCAAAGTGGAGCAACAGCTTCCTGCCGTGCAGCCTTTGAGTGGCACTCGTCCCCGTGTTGTCAGTGTGGCAAGAAACAAAATGCTGCAGACAGCAGCAGGTCTTGGGGTCAGCCCTCCCCTCCAAACACACAGCACCTCCCTGCCCCTCAGAGAGTTTTCCTTGCCTACAACAGCCAGCAGCTGCTGAGCAGGGAGCCCACAGGGGAGGCAGCCAGCCTGCCCCAGGGCAGGACAGCCCTCTGTTCCCAGGCACCTGCCTGCAGACAGTGGCACAGCCACAGGGGGCAGAGCCACAAACCCTCCCTGGCCCAGTCAGGCACTGGGGCTTCAGCCCTCACCCTGCCCACAACCCTCCCCACATCCCAGTAGGGCACTGAGCCCATGGGGGTGGGACAGCAACCACCAGCCCAGCCAAGACCACAGGCAACATCATGGCAGGGAGGAACCTTAGATTTGGTCCTACCCCAGGCATAGCCAGGGCCCTGCTCCTGCCGGGTCCAGCCACCCAGCCCCAGCCCTGTGGCACCCTCCAGTGGCGCCCAGCTCCCCCAGCTCAGTCGCACCCAGCCTCACGGCACCGAGACGCTCTCAGGCACCCACCACGCAAAGGCTGCCCATACCAACAGCAAAAAGCCTTCAGCCCCACAACACCCGGGGTCCTCAGGCCCACAGCACCCCCAGCCTCTCAAGGCCTACAGCATCCCCCCCATTGCCTCCCAGCCCGTCCAGGCCCACAGCATCCCCCGTCGCCTCCCAGCCCCACGGCACCCCCAGCAGCCCCCCGGAGCCCTATGGCCCATCCCAGGCCCAGGACACCCCGCAGCAACAGCCCCGCCCGACCCCGCCGACCTGCCGCCCGCTCCCCGCCGCCTGCCGCCGCCATGCCCGGCGGCCCGCCGCCCTCACGGCCCCACGGGCAGCGCCCGCCACCCCGCGCACTGCGCCTGCGCGCCCGCCGCGCAGAGCATGCCGGGAAGCGCCTTCTGCCGGCGCCGGACTACAACTCCCAGCGGGCAGCGCGCCCACGCTCCGTGCCCGACGGGGGAGAGCCAATAGCCGCACCGCTTACGGCCCGGCCTTGCCTCCGGAGACCAATAGGGTGAGGACTTTCTGCGGGCGAACTCCCGGCAACCAAGATGGCGCCTCCCGCTCGGTACTGCGTCCCCGGTGAGTGCGGGCCCGGGCTGCTCGGGGAGAGGCGGTGGGGTGCCCGGGGTAGGGGAGGGGGAGCATGGCAGGGGGTGGCCTGGGGCTGCGGGAGGGGGAGTTCGTCCCCGGGGGTGCGCAGGAAAGGACTGAGCCGGGGCTGCCCCGCCGCGCAGGGTCGGCCAGGAGCGGGCACTGCGGCCGGGGTGCAGGCAAGGGCAGGCCTGGGGTGGTGCGGAGCCTGGGACCCCCGGGAGCGGGACCCGGACGCACGGCGCCCTGGCAGCGTCGTCCCCTGAGCTCCTGTCCCTTAGGCGAGCGGCTGTGCAGCACGGAGGAGGCCACGGCGGGCAGTGGGACTTACACCCGGCACGGCTTCATCTTCTCCTCGCTGGCTGGCTGCCTGGAGAAGAGGAGCGAGGATAGCGGGGTGAGTACGGACACGGCCCGTGCTCCGCCCTTCCCCGGAGCCAGCCACGGAGGCCGGGCAGCCCCTTCCCGAGTGGGGAATTGGGCTCTGAGGGGGCTCGGCCGGTGCCTGCTGTCAGCTTGGTCCCACCTGATCCTGTGTGCGGGCTGTGTCCCGAGCTAACCCTCCCGTCTGCTGCCCCGCAGCTGCCCGTCGTGTCGGTGGTGAGAGACGCCGAGTCCCAGCTCCTGCCTGACGTGGGGGCCGTGGTGACCTGCAAGGTGGGAAGCCAGAGTGTGCTGCAATGGCAGACTGCTCAGCCTTTGCTCTCTCTGCCTCGAGCCGACCTCTGTTCTCGAGCACGTCTGGGGTGGGATGGGGAGCCCCTGGGGCTCATTCATACCCTCTGTACAACTCCCAGCAGAGCCCAGTGGGTCCCTTGGATCCCTCACTTACAAAGCAGCCAGAAATTGGCGTGGGGGATGCCTGCCTCTTGACTTAGCCAGCCCTGAGGCTCAGGTGGGCGGACGGGAGGTTTGTCTTTGCTGTCCCTTCCAGAGCTCTTTCTGGGGCAGGGTGCGTGGAGGGCAGTGCCTGGGGCAGCTTGGAGAAAGGTGGCACAGACCAGGGATTAGTTTCCTTATGGTCCTGGTGGTGGGAGAGGGACTGAGATCACAGCCAGTCTTGACCTTATTCGTCTGTCTTGAGTTGCACAAGTATCATGTTCCTCGCCCGGCTCACTGCCGGGTGTCCCACCTCCGCCACCACTACTTTGGTCACAAGGAGGAGGAGGAGGCAGCTGAGTGAGACATGAGCTCCCCGCATACAGCCCTGTCCTGCCTGCACCCTGCCCTTTCCCTGCCTGGAGCGGAGTACACTGGGGTGAGAGCAGGCCTGTGCTGGCACTGATTCCCTGTTTCCTCCGGGCAGATTTGCAGCATTAACTCCCGCTTTGCCAAGGTGCACATCCTGTACGTCGGCTCCACGCCACTGAAATCCACCTTTCGGGGGACCATACGGTAGGGACAGGGCTAGCTTCCCCACAAGATGGGGTGCCCAAGCGCCCCATCCTCGAGGGGGGAGGAAGGCTCTTCTGGGTGGTGCAGCCAGCTGCCCTGGCAGGAGCTCTGCCCCAAGCACTGGGCAGGTGTCCAGCAAGTCCTGGCGAGCACCCAAGGAGGCCGGGGCAGCTCCTGCTGCAGGCTGGAGAGTCGCCTTTGCTTGCTGGCGCTCAGATCCCTCTGTCTCCTTTTTCAGGAGAGAAGATATTCGAGCCACAGAGAAAGATAAGGTCAGTGAGGCACTGCCAGTGACTGTGCTACTGCAGCTGCCCCCACCTTCTGCTGTTGGGGGACACTTGTCCTGCCACTGATGAGCACCCCGACACGCTGTGTGGTTTTGCCTGCTCTCTCCTGTGCAGGTAGAAGTGTACAAGAGTTTCCGCCCCGGTGACATAGTCCTGGCCAAAGTTGTATCCTTTCCCCTTGTGGTGCTGGCGGGGAGGACAGTGGGGTTTGCTGAGTCCCCTCAGGGATGCCTTTCCCTTAATGCCTGTCTGACCAGATCTCCCTGGGGGATGCACAGTCCAACTACCTGCTGAGCACGGCAGAGAATGAGCTGGGCGTGGTGGTGGCACGCAGCGAGGCAGGTAGGGATGGGCCCCAGGCCCCAGGCTGGGATGGTTCTGCCTCATTGCTGCCCAAGGGGCAGCTGGTGCAGCCTCCTCCCTTTCCACATGGAGGAATGCAATTTTGGGAAGGGAAACCCCTGACATGTTGTGTTCCTAGGGGTGCAGATGGTGCCCATCAGCTGGTGCGAGATGCAGTGCCCACGGACACACACCAAGGACTTCCGTAAGGTGGCCCGGGTGCAGCCCCAGTTCCTGCAGACCTAGCAGCCCCCCAGGAGCTGCAGGGACCCTGCTGGGCTGGGGTCTGCAGGGCCAGAACAGCCCCAGGGCTCTGGGCTCCTCCACGTCCGCAAGAGGCTGGAACAGCCGGACAGGCCCTCAATCACGGGATGGATTTTCTATTTCTGGATAATAAATATATTTTGAGAGCTCCATGCTCTGCTCAGTTACAGCCCAGAGGGGTGGCTGGGGCTGCCTGCAGCACGCTGGTCTGGCTTCCACAGCAGAGCTGTTGAGGGGACAGAGCTTCCCCAGCACTGTGGCTGGGAGGAAGCACGTGTTCCCAGCCCACTGCCAGGGAAGGGGCACAACCCAGCAGCTTTGCCACAGTGAGGTGAACAGCATGGAGCTCCGGTTTGTGGCTGGGTGGCGCTGGCTCCAGGCGCTTGCCTCGCCAGGTTGGTTTCCCCACATCAGCATCAAACATGGAGAACAGCTTGTCTCCCTGCCCCTGCACTGATAACTGGTACAGGCTGCGGCTGCGCTCAACCCCTGGGGTGCTGCATCTCCTCCAGTCACACGCCCTGCCTGCCTCTTGCAGACAAGGGTGTACCACACCCAGCATCCTGAAACCACAGAGCAGCACAGTGCAGCCCTTTCCGGCAGCGATTGCGGAGCTGTGCTTTGCTTTCCCCCAGCCCATTGGGCCTACCGCAACCTCATGTCTGCGCCCAGCAGCAAAAGCTGCCTCGCACACGTGTGATGACAGGAGCCCGAGGGAGGTGCCGGGTGAGGGAGGGAGCCACACACCCAGGAGCACGTGGCCCAGGAAAGCGCAGACACCTCATTATTGCGCATTACTCCTTTATTGAACTGGAACAAGACAGCTGCTATGGTCGGACAGTTACACTGACCCCGTGCAAGCCCAGGCTCGTGGTGCCGGCAGAGGGGGAGGCCACAGCGACAGGGCCACATACACACACACAGGATGGGGCACAACAGCACCTGCTTCACCAGCAGGACTAGGATGGGCTTTGGCTGGGGGAAGTGTGTGGCAGACACGAACCTCCAAGCGCCCCGCTCCCTCCCTCACCCTTGTCCAAAGGCAATAATTTAAAGCAGGGGCTGGCAGAGCTAGGTCCAGAGTCGTGAGTACCACCCTTGAGTGCTGTACCACATGCACCAAAATACAATTCTTTCAGTGTCTACGCATCCCGCTCCTTGTGCCACACACCCACGAGGGGATGGGGTACCCACCTTGGTCACTGCCTGCACTGCGCTCGCCCCACTGCTCCCGGGATGACTAAATCAAGCAACAAAACTACAGTAACTGGATGACGAGAGCTGTTGGGGAAGCAAAGCAGAGGAGGAGCCTGGCACGGCGAGGGATCGCTCAGCTCGTCCCCCTGCAGACGGGGCCCGAGGGCTGGGATCTCGGCACAGAGAGGTGTGCGGTTGCTGCCTGGCAGAGCCAGAGCTCCCTTTCACACCAGATGTCCGCATGCGCAGCCCCTTGCCCCCGGGCCCCCAGGCTGTCTGCAGAGGGGAGCCTGGTCCTGAGGGAACGGGCCTAATCCTGGGGAGCTGCGCCAGCTCTGCAGCTCCAAGTTCCTATGGCTGTGGGGGGTGTGCACAGAGGGGTGGGGGATGGTGGGGGGCTTTACTACGTGTTAGCCTGTTGCCCGCCCTCACTTCTTGACCTTGCCCTGAGCAGCAACAGCCTCCATGGCCTTGCGCACCGTCTCCTCATCCCCCAGGAACTGCATGGGCTTGACCGGTTTCAGGTTCTTGTCCAGCTCGTAGACAATAGGGATGCCAGTAGGCAGGTTCAGCTCCATGATGGCCTCTTCCGACATGCCTGCAAACACAGAGGTGCCATCACTTGCGGCCCCGCTCACGCCGTGCCAGCTGGGGCAGCGGGGAGAACCCTAGAGGGCTGACGTACCTTCCAGGTGCTTGACAATCCCACGCAGGCTATTGCCGTGGGCAGCAATAAGGACTCGCTTGCCCTCTTTGATCTGTGGGACGATTTCCTCATTCCAGAATGGCAAAGCCCGAGCGATGGTGTCTTTCAGGCTCTCACACGTCGGCAGCTGGTCCTCTGTCAGGTCAGCGTAGCGACGGTCCTGGGGGAATGGCCATGCTCACGCAGCAGCCCATTGCAGTGTGGGAAGGCAGTGGCGGACCTTTCATTCCCCCCACCCCAAATTCTCTGCCCGAGGACCTGCTACATGTAGGCAAAGCTGGGCTTGGAAGCAAAAAAGTGCCTTTGAGGTCTGACCCTGTGCTCAGCTACAGCTGGGGCTCTGAACCCCTCCTAGGGAATGCCGCACACCGCTTGCTCTGGGTGAAGAGACCAGAGCAAACATCCACGTACAGGTCATGGGACTAATGATTAACAGAGGTATCATCCCCTCTGCTTTGAATCTGTCTGCTCAATGCCCAGGGGTTCAACTTCCCAGGGAAGGAGTGGTTCAAACTCAGCCCAACACCAACCAGCACCATGCATGACAGTCCTGGCTGCTGCAACAGACAGAGAAGACCTTGCGAAGGGAGCCAGACCACACTGCAGGGACCTAAGGTGGCTTTTAAGAGCCTCCCAGCAAGGGGGACGAAGAGCAACGGGTCTTACCTTGCTGATGGTGCTGTAGAAGGGGTGATCGGACTGCATGGGAGGTGGAGGGATGTCGTATGAGCGCCTCCAGATCTTCACCTGCGCCTCGCCGTGCTTTGCCGCCGTCTCAGCCTTGTTCAAACCAGTGAGAGCCCCATAGTGCCTCTCGTTCAGGCGCCAGGTTCGGATAACAGGTAACCACATCTGATCAATGGCATCCAGGACGGTCCAGAGGGTACGGATGGCCCGTTTCTGTACCGAGGTGAAGCAGATATCGAACTCGTAGCCAGCATCTGGAAAAGACCGGGGAAAGGGTGGGGGGAGGGGACGGGACACCGGTGAAGTGAGTGCTGGGCCTTACGCAACCGGTGAGGGGCCAAGGGCGGCAGCCTCACCGCGCCGGTACCGGTCGCGTCCCCGCCGCCGCCGGCCCGGCCCTTAGGGCGGGCCGGCGGCGGCGGGGACGCGACCGGTACCAGAGGACCCCCCCACCCCACCCACCCCCACCCCCCCCGCCCGGTACCTGAGGCTCTTCGCTCGGTACTGGAGGCCCTCGGCAACGGAGGGTCCCAAAACCACCCTCATTAAGCCCAAGGCGGCCGCACCGCCCCCCCCACACACACACCCCTCACGGCCTATCCACCCCCCTCCCCCTCCCACCCCGTTTTACCGGTCACCGTTACCTCGGAGGGCCTCGCCGCCGCGCCGCGCCTCTTGTTGACCGGCGGGGCTGAGATCGGCATCGTACCAACCGCTGAAGCGGTTCTCCAGGTTCCAGGCGCTCTCGCCGTGGCGGACGAGGACCAGGCGGTAGGCGGCCATGGCGGAGGAGCGGAGCTGAGGGGAGGTCGGTGCGCGCGCGCTCTCTCCTCACGCTGCTGCCGCGCACGACTGACGCTACCGGCGCCGCCCCGCCCCTCCCCGCGCGGCAAGGCGGTTTGGGGGGGGGGGGGGGAAGTGGCGCGCATGCGCAAAGCGGCGGGCGGGCGGAGGCGCACGTAGCGCATGGCGCCGCGGCGAAGGGCGGTGCGACCTTCAGGGCGTGACGTCACCACGCCGTAAAGTATACGCAGTAACCTGTCGTGGCTGCTCACTCGTGCCGAGCGCCGACCCGGCTACGGACTCAGTGCGAACGGTTCCTTAAGGGTGCGGCACCGGCGGTGCCCTCTCTCCCTGCAGGGCGATGTCAGACAGGCTCTCTTGCTGACGGCTGCCCCTAGGCCCCTCGGGTCTCCCATCCAAGCCCCAACCGGGCGCGACCCCGCTTAGCTTCCCCGGCACCGCTCCCCGCCCGCCCCGTTGGGAGGCGGCCAGCCCTAAGGGCGGCTGTGCCCTCACTCAAGATGGCGGCGGGCGCCGGAAGCGGAAGGGGGCGTGGGCGGCGGCACGTGGAGCCGGGTCCAGCATGGCGCGGAGCGGGCGGCTCCGTTCGGGCGCCGGCGCCAAGCTGAAGCGGTGGCGGAAGGGCCACAGCAGTGACTGTAACCCCGAGACCCGCCAGCACCGCCTGGCCGCCCGCAGCCGCTTCTGCAGCCGGCCCGCGGGTGAGGGCAGGGAGGCAGGCGGGCGGGCGGGCGGGGGGGGTGGGCAGCGGCCCCCGGTGCGGGCAGTGGCCCCCGGTGCGGGCAGTTCCCTGCCTGTGCCCGGCTCTTCCCGGCGGGGGCTGCAGGGGCGCCGGGAGGCTGCGGGACGAGCCTTTGGGTCGCCAGCTCCCGAGAGCTCGGGCCGGGGGGGGGCCGGAGCCGCTGCCCCACGAGCTGCAGCCCCGGGAGGGAGAGGCAGCAAACCGGGGAGGAGTGCCGAGCCCGCGGCGTAACGCGTGTGTCCTCCTTACCTTCGCCGTGACACCGGGTTTGTGGAGTGAAATGGGACACGGCCTGTAGCAATGCCTGTCACCCTGCCGGAGCCCGGTGCGAGGCCCTGCCCGCAGCCGCCAGGATACAGGCTGTCCCAGCTGTGTGACCTCTCGGCAGGCTCATGGCGGGAGCAATTCGGGCTTCCAAAAGCCCACGGCCACACCTGTAAGCGCTGCTGTGGTGTCTAGCGTGGAGAGAAACGTGACAGAGACTCCCGTTCAGAAGGCCGCATGATGGGGAAGACAAACCTCATAGCATTGCCATCCATGAGGGGCTGGATTTCACAGCCCTGGCTGCTGTTAGCCAAGGAGATCTTTCTCCTACAGATAAAGGAATGTGTCTTGCAGCACACACTGTTCTCTTGCAGCTGGTTGCAAGCTGGTGTCTGGGGCTTGGAGGGACATGAAGTGTGTGCCTTGGCTGTCTGGTTGCTGGACTGTGTCCTGGTTTGTTTTCACAGGAATGAGGAGCTCTTTCCAGTTATTACTGTGCTTTCTCCCATCAGGGGGAAGGAGCATCTGTGTCCCACGTGCTGCAGATGAGCTCCAGCCAAGCTGGTCTGGCAGGGAGGGGAGGGGGGGTGGCCATGGAGGGTTTTGGGGTGAATGACGGAGCAATGCAACTTTGCAGTTCTGAACATACGTCTTCATCCCGGCAGAGAGAAGTAACTTGACGGTTGATGCGGTGAAGCTGCACAATGAGCTGCAGTCGGGGTCCCTGCGTTTGGAGCGGACGAGTGACAGGGCTCAGCTCCGTATGGAGGAGGATGATATTGGGGAGGCTGCCACAGAAAAGTCCTCTGGCACCTTCCTGAGCGGACTGAGCGACTGCACCAATGTCACCTTCAGCAAGGTGCAGCGCTTCTGGGAGTCCAACTCTGCCGCTCACAAAGAGGTACGGGCAGGAGCAGGACTGGGGGAGTCCAGCGGGGATGGCCCCCCAGATGCAAGGCTGAGGGCGCTGACCTGCTCCGCTTGCTGCTCGTAGATCTGTGCTGTGCTGGCAGCTGTGACGGAGGTGATCCGCTCACAGGGGGGCAAGGAGAGCGAGACGGAGTACTTTGCTGCACTGGTGAGTGACAGTCATGGGGAGGAGGCATGAGGGGAGTTGCTGTTGGCAGAATGGGTGGGTTTGGGAGGGTTGGTGGAGGAAGGTGTTGTACTCGTAGCTGAGGCCCTGGGTGTCTTTCTTCAGCAGAGATGCTGTTGGGCTGCTCCTGATTTCTCTGCTCCTCTCCCCAAGGGCTGGGGTTGGGGAAGGGCTGGCTTGGTGTGAACTCCTGTTCCCCCTCACTCACCCATCATCTGTTCCCAGATGACCACGCTGGAGGCGGTGGAGTCCCCCGAGTCGCTGGCTGCTGTCGCCTACCTGCTCAACCTTGTCCTAAAGCGGTGAGCAGCTGGCAAAGAATGGGGAGAGTTACCTGGCCCCATCATGAAAAAGGGGCTGGCGCTGTCCCCCTTGCTGAGCTGGGGAAATGACCCAACCAGGGCAGGCTGGGGATGTGGTTCCCTGCGAGACTGCCACTGGCTGCCTGCTCCTTGCACCGCTGACATGCCCTCTTCTCCCGTCAGGGTCCCAAGCCCTGTGCTCATAAAAAAGTTCTCTGACACCTCAAAAGCCTTCATGAGTATCATGTCCTCGCAGGCCTGCAGCAGCTCTACCTCTGCCCTGCGATGGGTGAGTAGCCAAGAGACAGCCAGCCATGCCAGCTCTGCCTAGGAGTCTGCTGAGAGCTGGGGTCAAGGCTGCTGCTGTAGCGTGGTGCTGGGTGCTCGACCTAAGGCTATTGCAATGTCTCTGTGGGGTGATGCTAACGCCCCTGCTGCTCTCTTGTCATAGGTCCTCTCTTGCCTGGCCACGCTGCTGCGAAAGCAGGACTTGGCAGCTTGGAGCTACCCTGTCACCCTACAGGTTTATCACAGCTTGCTGAGCTTCTGTGTTCACACCAAGCCCAAGGTGAGTGTCTGGTGCCCCTGGCGAGGGATGACACTGCCTCTGGGGCTGGCTGTGCTCCTGGGCTCCATGGCTTCTACTGACCTGGGCTCTCCTTCCCCCAGGTGCGGAAAGCAGCGCAGTACGGCGTGTGTTCTGTCCTGAGGGGCAGCGAGTTCATGTTTGGAGATGCAGCTCCTGAGCATCACCCTGCAGCACCCTCCACCGCCAAGTTCTGCGTGCAGGAGATTGAAAAAGCTGGAGGTGTGGGGCACTGGAGCAAGGGGTCTTCAGCTGAGTGTGGGGGGCCCTGCAGCCATGGAGAATAAAGACTTGAAGGGAAGAAGGGAGGGTGTAGCACCCTGAATTGCTGGGGAGGGTATGAAATGCCTCTGGGGCACCTAAGGTGTTTTGGAGGGTCCTCAGCCATCTGTCTGTTGCTCTGCTTTCCCCAGAAGTCAGGGGGGGCTGTTCACCCCAGCTCCATGGGTCAGCCCCAGCACTGTCATGGGGGCTTTGCCTCAGGCAGGGCTTTGCCATGGGGTACCACAGGCTCAGACGTTGCTTTGTTCCCACAGGCACCAAGGAGGCGACCACCACCCTGCATGTCCTATCCCTGCTGCGGGACCTGCTGCCCTGTTTCCCTGCGGCCGTGGTGAAGACCTGCTGTGAGACCTTGCTCCGAGTCATGACTCTCAGCCACGTGGTGAGTGTCCCCATGCCAGGGATGGCAAGGGCAGCTGCTTTGCCCCTTGGCTGTGTTCTGGAAGGGCTCGAACCCCCTCGGCTGCCAGCTGGGAGCCTGGAAATGAAGGATGCAAACGTGGAGAAGCTTGGGGCAGCTGGTGCTTGCTGGCCTGCCTGCTGTGGAAGAGGGAGGCTGAAGATGGGGCACAGTCACAGCAGTGCTGGGCTTGCTGGGGCAGACCCCCCTTTGGGATAGGGGGACAGTGGGTGCAAAGCAGAGCCCCCCAGCTCCTGACACCATGTCCTTTGCAGCTGGTGACAGCGTGCGCCATGCAAGCCTTCCACAGCCTGTTCAGCGCCCAGGCCAGCGTGGCCTGCCTGCCGGCCGAGCTTAATGCCCAGATCATCACCGTGAGTGTGGGGTGCCACTGAGGGGAGGGATGGGGCTGCCAGTGCCACAGCACCCACCCTCTGTTTCCCCAGGCCCTCTACGACTATGTACCCAGCACAAGTGACCTGCAGCCGCTGCTGACCTGGCTGTCCACCATGGAGAGGGCGCACGTCAACCTGGGCAGGTGCGGGCAGAGACCACGGCTGGGCAGGGGGAGAGGCAACCGCTTGGTCTCTCACTTGCCCGGTATCTTTTCTCCAGGCTGCAGAAGGACCTGTGCTGGGCTCACCTACCCCGGCTCTTCTCTGCTGCTATGAACTGCTTCCTCTCCCCACACTCCCAGGTGGTGGCAGCAGCAGCACAGACCCTGGAGGTACCATACCACACATGGGCACCATCCCAGTGCCCGCTGCCCCACTTGGCTGCCCTGGGCCTCCTGGGGGGCTCTGCCCAGGGATTTGGGGCTTGCTGAGGAGTGGTGTGCCCCTCTGTACCTGCCAAGCTGGGGGATCCGTGGTCCACTGCTTTCCCATTTTCCCTGTTTGCCCTTGCAGGCCCTCCTGAGCGAGTGCATTGCTCCCCACGTGGAGGACCTGGGCACCATCTCTGCATCTGCCCCAGCCCCTGCTGCCTACCTGTGCAAGATGTTCAGGTGAGGAGCGTTGGTGTGAGAGAGGCTGTCCCCGTGGGCCCGGCTGAGCTCTGAGCAGCCTTTGCCTGGTCTCCAATGGGGGCTGGCAGGCCTGGTGGGCACCCTGATCACTGATGGGTCAGTCTCTGCCAGCTTGACTGTCTCCTCTCTCCTCCCCAGATCAGTGGAGGAAGGCCTGACATACCGTTTCCATGCAGCATGGGACGAGGTGCTGCGGGTGCTGGAGGTCTTCTTTGAGACATGTGGGAAGCAGTGCCACCCCATCATGAGGAAGGTGAGCCAGGCTGGGAGGGCACAGACTCATCCATGGAGGCAGGTTGGGTGACTGCACTGGTCCCTGGGCTGCATTGCCCTCTCCAGCTGTGGAGTGGGGCCACGCCAGTGCCCGCTGTCCTGCCCCTGTGTTGGCAGGGTGTGCGCAGCTCTGGGACTCGGCACAGGGATGCGCAGAGCAGCTGGCATCCCTGGGCAGGCATGCTGAGTGACACATGCCAGACCTGCCTCCATGGCTCCTCTGTGACCATCCTGCCCTGTCCCCACAGTGTCTCCGTTCCTTGTGTGACCTGCGTCTCTCCCCACACTTCCCCTATACCACTGAAGTGGACCAGGCAGTGGGAGCTGCTGTGAGCACCATGGGCCCTGAGGTGCTGCTGGAAGCTGTGCCCCTGGAAATTGATGGCAAAGAGTGAGTATAGTCATGGGGTAGTAATTTTGCAGCAGTTTGTTACGTTCCTGTTCAGTCCCCATGCAGTGCTGGAGGTGTTTGGCTCTGCCTGAGCCAACCTGTGCCCAGCTTTGTGGCTGGGTGGAGGTGCCCTGTGCCCAGGGGCTGATGCTGGCAGTGCACCGTCTTCCCCTGACCTGTGCCTTCCCTCCCCAGGGAGACACTGGATTTCCCCCGCAGCTGGCTCCTGCCAGTGCTGCGGGACTATGTGCAGGGCGCACGGCTCAGCTTCTTCACCAGCTACTTCTTGCCTTTGGCAGCCACCCTGAAAAGCAGAGGTGAGGAGGGTGGCATGGTGGGGCTCCCAGCAGGTGCAGTCCTGCACTCCTGAGAGCCCTAGGGTGCTCTGTGGAATCTCCCTTCCCTCCTCTGGTGCAGAGCAGGGCTTTGCCACCTCTGCTGCTTTGCTCATCTCCCCGCTGTTGTCTGCAGCCCTGGAGTTTACCCAAGCTGGGAAGAGCATGGAGGCCAAGATCTATGACACATTGCAGTGGCAGGTAACGAGGAGTGTCTAGGAGCAATGCTGTGGCATAACCGTGGTGCCAAGCTGGGGATTGGTGACTTGGGCAAAGGGTGCTGGCCTCCCACCTCTTTCTTTGCCTTCCAGGTCTGGACCCTGCTGCCTGGCTTCTGCACCTGTCCCACGGATGTGCTGGGAGCCTTCAAGGGGCTGGCCCGCACCCTGGGCATGGCCATCAGTGAGCGCCCAGACCTCCGCCCCACTGTGTGCCAGGCCTTGCGCACCCTCATCCACAAAGGCTGCGTGACAGGTTGGGGGGGAGACAGACCCTTGTGGTGGGTCCCTGTCCCCTGCAGTGATCCAGAAAGGGGAGATGCTGGTCTGTACTGCACTGTCATCTTCTCCCTAGATGCAGAGCGGGCGGAAGTGGGTCGCTTTGCCAAAAATTTCCTGCCGATCCTGTTCAATGTGTACAGCCAGCCCGAGGAGGATGGGGGCAGCAGTGCTCAGCGCCGTTCTGTGCTGGACACTGTCCGTGCTTACCTGACCATCACTGACCCCCAGGTGAGGGGGTCTGGGGCAGTGGGGCACGATGTGCTGGCTTGGGCCAGCATCTCTCAGCTGGACCTAGTCTGATGGTGCTGTGGTGGGTGTCTGACCAGAGAGGAGAGGAAGACGGAAGCTGAGCAGAGAGCAGCCTTTCCTGCCCTCGTGGGGAGGAAGCCCTTCCCAGCTGGCAGTCTGAGATTTCTCAATCTTGCAGCCACATCTGGCATGTCATGCACCAGCCCTTTGTGAATTTGTCCAGCTCTTTTTGGACCTGCTGGTGCTTTTGGTCTCCACAAAGTCCTGTGGCAAGGCATTTGCCAGGTGGATTGCAAACTTGTAAAAGCACTCCCTTTGGTCAGTTCTGATCCTGCTCTGTGTACCTGCCCTGCAGATGGTGTGTGGGTTCCTGCAGAAAGCCAGCATGAAGCTGACTAGTCCCGAGAGCTCCGAGTTTGCCAGGTAACACTTGGGGGTCGGTGCTAATGGGTAAAGCTGCCAGCTTCCTCCTGGTGAGCGGCACTAGGGTACTCGTACTGTCCCGTGTGGGATGGGCCACTCTTATGCATCCGATGGGATTCACAACTGGAGTCCCAGCTTGGTTGGGCAGTGTTAATGGTGCTGCAGTCATGCACCTGCGTGTTCTTCTCTACTGCAGACTCTCCATCCTGGATCTGGTGGTGGCAATGGCACCCTATGCTGATGAGCAGTCCTTGGACTCACTGTACCGCACCATCCAGCCTTCCCTCCAAGTGAGTCGATCCCCAGCTCTGACAGGCACAGGGGTTGCAGTGGGGCACCTTCTGCTTGCTGCCAGCTTGGACCAACACTCTGGAGGGCTGAGCAGCTGCTATAGGGGACAAGTCTCTGCTGGCTGGCATGGGGTGCTGCGGGGGTCTCTTCAGACACCACGGTGAGGGGCTGCCTTGACAGCAGGGGCTTGTTGGTTGTCCCTGCAGAGCAAGGAGCGCAGCATGCAGAAGAAGGCGTACCGTGTGCTGGAGGAGGTGTGTGCTGCCCCCCACGCCCCCTGCCAAGCCTTCGTCCGCTCCCACCTGCAGGATCTGCAGGCAGCACTGCTGGACTCACTCAAGAGCGCAGCGTCTCCGGCCAAGAGGGTAAGAGCAAGGGCCTTGGTGGCGGACCTCAGCCACTGCTAGGAGGGGATGGGGGGGTGGCAGGGGCAGCTGCGTGTGCATCTCTGGGTGTACCAGTGCTGGGCTGTTCCTTTCCCCAGCCCCGGCTGAAATGCCTGTTCCACATCGTGAAGCAGCTCTCTGCGGAGCACGAGCCCTTCGTCACTGCACTGGTCCCAGAGGTGAGCATGGTCCCTCGGGGAACTCGGCTAGTTGTGGCTGCAGGGGTGGCAGCAGTGACGTGACATGGTCTTGTGCTTCCAGGTAATCCTGTGCACCAAGGAGGTGTCAGTGGGGGCCCGCAAGAATGCTTTCGTGCTGCTTGTAGAGATGGGGCATGCCTTCATCCGCTTTGGGCCCACCCCCCAAGGTGAGCTCCTGCTCCACTTGCTCAGCCCCTCAGCCCCTCCAGCCCAGGGGGATCGGACCCATTCCCAGCACCCCGCTGCCAGGAATGCTGTTGGGCAGGGGACAAGCAGAGGCCTGAGTTGTCCCCCTCTTGCAGAGGCCATGCAGCGGTTCCTGCTTCTGGTCTATGCGGGGCTCACGGGCTCGGTCACCATGATCAGCTGTACGGTCCTGGCGCTGACCCGCCTGTTCTTTGAGTTCAAAGGTGAGCGGGAGAAGGAGGTCTGGGAGGTCGAGGGCAGCACAGGGTGACAAAGTGGGTCCCGATTGTGGCTGAGCCCTGCCATGGTTGCAGATCACCTGGAGATGAGCGTGGTGGAGCAGCTCTTGCAGAATGTTTGTCTGCTGCTGGCCTCCCGCACACGGGATGTGGTGAAGGCGGCCCTGGGCTTCCTCAAGGTCACGTTGCTGCTGGTGGACACCAAGCTGCTGGCTAAGCACGTCCAGGCAATGGTGAGATCCCACACAGGGTGCCCCAGGGAGGGTGGTGGGGCAAAGCTGGGGCTGCCTTGGGCAGCTGGGGAGATCTCCAGCTGCACCCTGCTTCTGCCTGGGAGCCAGGGGCACAACCTTGATCTCAGTGGCTGAGAAGGCAGTGAGGAGGTCCCTCTCCTGAATGCTGGCATGGACCTGCCATAGAACTGGCTTTGCCAAGCAGGGAGACCTCCCCACAGCCCTGCCTGTGATGGGCATGAGGAGACGGCAGCAGGGTGAGCAAGGCAGCCATGCAGGGAAGGGTGGGAGGCTGGCTGCCCAGGGCAGGGGTGCTTTGGTCTCAAGGGTCTCTGTCCTCGCAGCTGGAGGCCGTGGGGAACCTTTCAGACGACATGAGACGCCACTTCCGTATGAAGCTGAGAAACCTCTTCACCAAGTTCATCCGCAAATTTGGGTGAGCTGGGGGCTCCTGGGTTACGCTGGAGCTGCGCTGGGGCAGCAAGGGAGCTCACTGGGAAGCGGTGCAGGAGGAGTTGAGCACTGACTGGTCTCTATATGCTCCTCAGCTTTGAGCTGGTGAAGGGGCTGCTGCCGGCGGAGTACCACAAAGTGCTGGTGAACATCCGCAAGGCGGAAGCCCGGAGCCGCAAGCAGCGTGCCCTGAGGCAGGCAGCTGCAGATACAGATGAAGAGGAGGCACCACCGGCACAGCCCAGAGGAGAAAGGTGAAGATGGGCCAGGGGTGAAGAAGGAGCAGCCCTATCGGACCTGCTCAGCTGGTGCCTCTGGAGATGCTAGGGACATCTCCAAGGCTTCTATGTGCTGTGAGGCAGGCTGGGGTCTGCACCCCTGGGCTTGTTCCTTTTCCATCATCCTCTCTGCCTTTTGCCCAGTATGGAGGAGATCCTGGCTGACTCAGAGGATGAGGAGGAAGAAGAGGAGGAACGGCAGCAGAGCAGGGAGTGGAGGAAGCAAGCACGGCAGAAGGGCCAGGCCTGGCTGAAGGAAGGGGAAGATGATGAACCCCTCAATTTCCTGGACCCTAATGTCTCCCAGCGGGTGCTGGGTGAGGAGCGGAGCTTTGGATGTGGCTGGGGTGGGATGGATGGGGCGGGGGCTGCTGTGATGCACAGGGTCCCTGGGGGTACAACTGCCCCCAGGCATGGGTCCTTCCCCAGGCCCTGACTCACCTCTCTGTGAGCAGCCACCAAGCCAGGTCCCAAGCGGTCCAGAGGAGTGAGTCACGACTTCCAAGTGTCTGAGGACGGACGCCTGATCATCCATGAAGAGGAGGAGGAGGTGGACGATGACGAAGCCAAAGGTACTGCCTGGGCTGGTGAGTGGCCACGCTAGACTTGCTCTGTTACTCCAAACAGTTTTCTTCTTGCCACCCGTACGTGGGTGCTTGGGGGGATGTGGGTGGAAGCAGCAGGGGTTGGTGTGGCCTTGTCACACCCAGTGGCTCTCTTCTGTGCTACTGCCACCCAGGGGAGGCAGCCCCCTTTGTCACCAGGAAGATACTGGAGGGAACATGGCCACCAGTGCTGGTTTGGCAGGGGCACCCTGCTCCTGCAGACCACTCCAGGGGCTGGCACAGTACTGTGGCTCTCCTACGCCCACATCCTGCACTGACTCTCTTGTCCTGTACCATAGGAGCAGATGAGGAGATGGCAGATGTGCTGCAAGATTTGGGTCTCCGCAGTGTGAGTACGGGGCTTGTGGTCCTGAGGAGGTACTGGGGGAACACGGCTGTGCCAAGCCCCTGCATGGGCCATGGCAGCTGCAGCTCTGCCTGAGATGCCAGTGGGGATGCTGGGCAAGCGCCAGCTGCTTGGAGGAGTGCAGGAGGCTGGCTGGGGACAGGGATGTGAGCAGGCAGTCTGGAAGGTCTCCGGGCCCCTGTGGGAGAAAGCAGGAGGTCAAGGGGTCCATGGGAGGGCAAAACTGTGGGGACAAGCCAGCTGCAGGGTCCCCGCTACCTTCTTCTGCAGAAGAAAAGCCAGAAGCGTCGGTTCAGAGAGGAGCCAGACGATGAGGAACCTGAGGCCAGGACCTACCCTCAGTACAGAGGTAAATTCTCTGCCTGTGCCCAGTCTGGGGCTCCCCAGGGGGCCAGAACCACGTACCCATCTTGCTGGGCTGCTTCAGGGCAGCTGGAGCAGAGAACTTTGCTTGTGGGAAGTGGTTACCTTTCTTTGCTGTCCTCATAGCCGAGAGCTGGAGGCAAAATCAGGAACAGCTTCCCCAGCCTGGACTGGGAAGGGGGAGCCCTGGGACCCCCTTCCAACACACATTCCCTGTTTTCCAGCTGGAGGCTCTGGGATCCACCGGCAGCTGGACAACAAGCCAGCCTTTGGTGCAGAGTACAGATCCAAGGTGAGGGACCTAGGAGGTCACAGGGTGGGGGGATGCTGCCTAGGGCTTTGCTGGGGCAGGAAGCACCGTTTGTTTGCTGGGTGTCTGGTCCAGTAGCACCAAGGCTGGAGGAGATCTCTTGTCCAAGAGGAGTTGCCAAACACTCAGTACCTGTGAACGTTTCCAGCCCATCTTGGAGTCCCTGTCCTGCCCTTGCTGTGGCCAGTTCCTGTGCACTGCTCAAAGCAGGTGTCTGTAGCATCATCTGGGTGGGAAATCAGCTCCCAGGGCCATGTGCTTAGCTGGCACCCCACTGCAACATAATCTTTGAGATGGCTGGGTAGCAGGGTTGCACCAGAATGGGATGCATACATTTCCCTGGTGCTGCATCTTTTCCCATGTCACTGTCTCCCACAGAAAGGTAAAGGTGATGTGAAGAAGAAGGGCCAGCTTGACCCCTACGCCTACATCCCCCTGAACACAGCTAGACTCAACAGAAGGTGAGGCTAGCCGGGAAGGGTACAGGGTCGGGAACAGGGCCAAAACTGGGCTTTGATCCTGCTTTTTGTCATTATGGATTTTTTGTGGGTCTGGAAGCTCCCTGCCAGCCTCTGCACCGCTCCCTGTGGAGCTTGGAGCATCCCTGTGCATTAGGTGTGCCCAGTGCCTGCACTAACTCAGCCTCCTGCTCTTTCCTCCCTCCAGGAAGCGGGCGAAAATGCAGGGCCAGTTCAAGGGCCTGATGAAGGGAGCCCAGCGCGGGGCCAAGGCTGGCTGTAGGAACCGTCTGAAGGCCCAGCGCCCCTGAGGAGCCTCAGGTGTGTGGCCTGCACCTGCCAAGGATGGACAACATCCTGTGGCCTCTGGGCACCGGGGGACTGGGGCTTCATGAGTGGAGCAGCAGGGACTCATCTGCAGAAGGTGGCCTGTGTCTGTTTGAGACTCCCTGGGAAGCTATCCTGTTGTGTTATGGACTCATGGCCCAAGCCCTGCCCTCCTGTGCCAAGAGGAAGGTGCTGGGTTGACTGGTGCAGGGGGGGTGGGTGGGTTGGGGGGGGTGTGTGTGAGAGAGAGAAAGTAATGTGTAATGAATTCTCTGTATTGATAAATACCCACTGTTCTTACTCAGCCCAGTTTCCTCCTCTCCTTCCCTTAAGAGTTGTGCACACTGTGTCCCTTGTGCTCTGCCTGCTGCCCCAGTGCAGTGGGTCCTTCTGCCACTGCAGCACTGTGACCCACAGGGCTCACGCCTGCGTCAGCCTGCGACCTGGAGTTGGAGCCCTCACCACTGCGTGGGGCTTGCCTGGGGGCTGCCAGGAGCAACACTGTGACACAGAGCAGTGAGGCAGTGCCCGTGTCCTGTGCCCTCCTGGTTCTCATGCAGTAGGGCTGAGTTGTGGAGTTGTCCAAAGAAAGAAGCCAGAGATGGTGAAGTCCTTCGCTTACAACTAGCTTTCTTATACAAACTCCCTCTTGGTAGGATCTTCTGCCCTAAACCGTGGGCCGGAGGATTTGTGCCATGGGAGGAATGTCTGGCATTTGGCTGCCACTGGTTTATGTCCTGCCTCAGCCTGTATCAGCCATGCCTGTGTTGCAGGGCAGGAACAGTTTGCTGCAAATTTCTTCAAATTGGCTGGAAAACTGCCACTGCAAATCTCGGTGCCTTGCCTTTTCACTTACCTGTGAGAACTGAGAGAAGCCCTTTCCTCTTCTCTGACCACCTCCTGCCAGCTAAACCTGAGCAGTGCAAATAATCCTGGACCTTTTTAGCTCCCCAGCCATCTCAGGTTGTCCTGAGCATCTGTTTTTGCCCAGTTACTTCTGCACTGAGCCCAAAAGATGGTGTCTGGCCAAAGCATGCTTGAAGAGAATGGAACTGAGGGTAGTGGATACAGGTCCCCTTGCTCACACTGCAAAGAACATGTATTTGTGAACATAGCTGGCTTTCCATTCCTCTTCTACATTAAAAAGCCTTTAGTCATTTGTCATTTCCTACTGTGGTAGCTTACATGCTGGAATTGCAACGCTTCTTGGTCTCATAATAAGTTAAAGGGATTGTGCTTGTTCAGCCTCTTACTGCAGGCTTCTTTCTGGAGGCTGCAAATCCAGTTTTGTGGCTCTTGTGCTTTTTGGTTTTTTCCAAGATCCTTTTAAAAGCCTGGAGGTGGAGGAGGAGCTCTTGTACTGGTATTGGTCCTGCCTTATCAGGAGCACTGTCCCCTCCCTGCTTCCCCACCCAAGGCTCTCACTTGCACCCTTGAGGCCCAAGGCCATGCTGAGGTGCTGCTGCTCTAATCCTGCCAGAAGGGAGCCCACAGCCTGGCTTATGGGACAGGCATCTCCAGCAGCACCTCCTGACTATGTTCAGTCAGCAGGAGCTACATCCATCTTCCTCCGCTGCCTGCAGCCTTGGCCTGATGCCCTCCCTCCCCTGAGAGCAGGACAGGGGGAGACAGGCAGCAGTCACCTTCTGAGCCTCCATCACCTGTAACATATGGCTCCAGGCCTGCCATAGCTATCTGTCTTCCTGCTTTCTTTTCTCTCCTTGGAGACAAGGCCGGGAGAAGGCTGTAGCTAATTCATTTAAAAGCTCCAGATTACTCACTGTATTGTTCTTCATTTGCATGTTGTTGCTTAAATTAGCGCATGCCTGCATGGAACAGAAGAGTTTCATTAGCGCAGAGGATGGTGTTTGCCTGAGCCGGTGTCCAGAGAACAGATTCTTCTGCAACAACATCTTGTTAATCAGCTAATTAATCATGTAATGCAATAGAAACCCTTGGAGAGGAGACATCATCCTGCTTGGGGAGGCTGGCTGCGAGTCAAGCCTGCTCCCCACCAGCAGCTGTCCCTGGCAGGGAGCAGAGCTGTGTCTCAGGAGCCTGTGGGAGCCCGAGCACAGCTGTCTGCTATGGGGCAGGGCGAGGGGTGATGTATCCTGCAGCTACCAGCCACAAATATTTTGCAGTTACCCATAGAGAAGCGCAAGACGGGAACCTGGAGTGATGCTTGGCTTCCGTTGCTCAAGCTGGGAGGTGGCTGGAGGCTATTTCTTCACCCAGCATGCCGTTAAACCATGCAACTCCTTTCCGCAGGCTACAGCAGGCACCGACAGTATACCCGTGATCAGCTGCACTTGTGCAGGAAATTGTCACAAGGGGCTCTTACCCTTGCAGTTACCAGCTGCAAAGCGGGAGGTCTCCAGGTTCTGGGTTGCAGGCATACTAGGCATGCTTGAGGAGAGGGTGGCAAGACTAACAGGCTGCCCCTGGAGCTGGCTGGGTGGCCCTTGGATTGGCTGGGATAGGTGCAGGTGCCCACCCTGAGCCTTAAGGCTTAAAATCAGGAGAAGGAAAGCATCATTGTTTCCTTACCCTAAAAGCTATCTACCTGGGTTTTGTCCACTGTGCTATGCCGCTGAGGACAGACATGCCCCGTGGGGCTGTGCCCATGCAGCATCCAGCTGGACTGTCACCTCCTCTGAGCACACTGCAGTGCCTTTGGGACTCCCCAGTTCCAAGTCAGGATTTGGCACAGACCAAGGTGCAGGGATGGGAAAACCCTCCTGGGGGCAGCAGTATAAGAGGAACCTTGGTGTTTATGCTAAAATGATTGGCAGTGAGATAATTAAGTGTGGAAGTTTAAAATGCCAAGGGACCTCTCCAGCTGAAATCTAGTCAATTAAAAAAATGTCACATTAATTCCTAGTCTCCTCAGCACTCTGATCTACAGTTTCACTTGTTTCTAAAAAGTTGTCTGTCTTGTCTTGGTTGCTACCTGAACACTCTGTGCAAACCCAGGTGCAACAAGAGTGCAGGGCCACAGGGACCCTGGCTGGGGGCAAGGCAGGTGCTTCCACCCACCCACAAAGGAAAAAAAACAAAACCAAAACCAAAAAAACCCCCGCTCTTCTAGTGTTTCTGTTCCTCTAATTTCTCCTTGATGGTGAGCAAAGATAAAAAAATACTCAACCTGAGATGTGATTTGGGGTTTATGGGTGTTGACGCATGCTTCTTGGAGCACTTTGTGTGGTCTCTGGAGGCTCAGGCAGACCCTGCTGCATCGGTTACACGTAAGCCACATTTTAAAAGTTTCTTTGAAATAAAACGGTTGCAACTTGTATTTTTCTGCTGAATACTAAGGCTTGGGGTGTCAGCTGTGCCCAACGCTCTAAAAGACAGCGCCAGGAGAACTTCCACAGCTCCGGCCCACTGCTGCACACAGGCCCGTGTGTGCTGGTCGTCGTCCATCCGTTCCCGCTGCGTTCTCTCAGCAGTGCCCTTTCTCTTCCCTCAGCTCCTGCCCAGGTCGGTAAGAAGGGGCTGCAGGTGAGGGGGGCCATTGCTGCCCCGTGTACCTCCGTCCGACCACACGCGGGACGCTCAAGCGTAGGCAAAACGGCCCGTGCACCTTCTTGCCGCCCCCAGCAGCGGGGCTGCTGCAGCAGCTCGCGGGCGGCCGACGCCGGGGACGGCTGGGGCAGGCTGGCCGGCCGCCGTCGGGCCTCGGGCCCGCTGTGCCGCCCTGAGGGGGTCTCCCCGAGGAGTCTCTGCGCGGGCGCCGCCGAGCCCGCCGCCGGCCTACAATTCCCAGCATACCGCGCGCGGAACGGCCCACCGTTTCCCCCTCCCTCCTCCCCGTCGATGCGCGCGGATCGGCAGTTGCCCGTTCGAACCGGCCAATGGCGGCGGGGGTGGTGCCGACTACAGCCAACGGCGATGCGTCTCCCGGGCGGGGCGGGGCCGAGGGGTGGTGCGGCGGACCAATGGGGAGGCGGAGCGGCAGGTATGAGATGGCGGCGGGAGCACCGGCGCCCGGCGGGCGGCGCGGCGGCAGGTAAGAGCGGGCCCCCTCCGTCCCCAGGGACTGGTATCACCTCACCCCCCTCCCCGGGGCGGCGGCGGGGCGCTCTCCCCGGCCCCTCGCCCCGTTACGGGTCGCTGCCCGGTCTGTTGCGGGCACTCCGCACCCGTCCGCAGCCCGCTGCTGGCGGGCGGGCAGGCACCGGCAGGCGCACCTCGGCCTCGGACCGCCCATTGCGGTGCTTCCCCCGACAGCCGGGCTTTCGCCGTCCCTGCTGCGGCGGGGCAGCCGCTCCCCCGGCCGGGGTCCCCCGACCCCCTGGCGGAGGTGTCGCTGCCCGCCGAGCACCCTCGCTCGCCCCGCGGGACGGACCGGGGGGTGGATCGGGGTGGGAAGCCGGGGGCACCTCGGTGCTGCCGTTCCCTCGTCCCCGAGGGTTCAGCGGCTGGGGAGCGCTCCCTGCAGCGTCCCTGTGCTGCATTGCAGGGGAAATACCGCCCGCTCCTCCTGCCAGGGGAGAGATCCCGCTCCGAACCGCCTGCCCTCGGGCGGGGGGACTGCGCCATAGGGGAGGGTGTCCCTGCGCTTCAGTTAGCAAAGATAAGTGCCTGCCTCTCGGTTCTGCCCCTGCTCTGGCGCAGCCGCTCGCTGCCTGCAGAGATACGAGGCGTGCTGTGACTAGGCTGGCTCATTTCTGCAGCCGCAAAGCGAGACCTTATACCGAGCACTTGGCAGTTGCAGGGTTTGGTAGGGTGATGGCACTCTATAGACTTGCTTCGCATCCAGCACTCGTTCTCCCTTGCTTTGTCCACTCTACACGCGTTATTCTTGCTTTCTGAAGACACGTACAATGGCAGCTTCACGTAATTCACCTTTAGCATGTACTTTTATATGCGTAACCATTCTGTGATTGCTGCCAGTAAAATAGTGGAGACTGTAGCAATGAGACACCGCATTGGAATAGTGTTGTCGGATGACTGCTAAAAGGCTGTAATATCCGCCCCCCCCCCCCCCCCCCCCCCCGGCATGTGCAGCATGGAGCTGCAAACTGAGTAACCTTTGAGTGGTAATTCTTGTGGACTTGCAGAATAAATACAGTTGAGATCTGATGCTGCGTATCCAGCCTGATTCACAGTGGTGCTGTCCCATTCTGTGCTGAGTGGGACCTATCCTGATGGCACTTGCTGTGCTAATCTAGGGGTACTGCTGGGTTGGGGCAGAGCATTGCTCTGCAAGGAGGAATGAAGAGATGGTGGTCAGCGTGGCATGTTTGAGCAGGGAGTGCCTAAAATGATAGACCTGGTCAAGGGATGGGTATGCTCTGTGCAGCTGATACTTACAACACTCTTTTGGATAAAGCATTTTAAACGTGGCCTGGATCAGTCCAAATGACTGAATTTATTTGTTACATGCTGACAGTCGTCCTTAGGATGTAATTCCCCAGATCTTTACCCCTCCCCTCCCTCTGCAAGGGATTGTGTTAAAGCAAAGCCTGAAGTACAAGTTTTACTCCAGCGCTTCCTCTCACCCACAGGTAGCGCTAGCAAATCGATCTCTTGCTTTGCAGGTCTATTACCACAAAGACCACAAAGCTTCCTTGGTTTTTTTTGTTTGTTTGTTTAGTTGGTTGGATTTTTAAAGTATGCTCCACGACCGTGCTTTTGCCACTATTTCCTCTCATCTGGAGAGAAGTGCAAGTTAGCTAGTAAAGCTTGCATGCTGTGCGTGTGGTCTTATAGCATGCTGACTTAAAGATTGGAAACGAAAGCTGGTTGTCTTAACCTCCTTACCAAATGTTACTGAACATGACAAAAGATGATTTGTGTGCATCTCTCTTCTGTTTGTGGTCTCTCTAACCTCTGCCTGGCTCTTCGTAACTGAGAATGATGATTGCAGTGCGCCCGAGTGCTCAATTTCAAAAGAGAAACAATTGTCTGATTAATGAATGCATTTAATGTTCAATTCAAGAAGCACCTAAGTGCTTTGCCAGGCACTTAGTGTTCTTGTTGGCCGTTTGATATGGCAAGGGTGGGATGAGGGGAAGGGAAAAAGCCATGGGCCTGGAAGGCAGGATGTGCTGGAAAAAGGCTTCAGGCATATTGCTAAACTGGCTTGATAGAGTGTCACTGCACAACTGGACATCAAGAGCTTACATTGTAAACAGGCAATGAAAGGAGACACAATTGCCATCTATGTTTTACTGCAAATAGGAAAACGTTCACTGTAAACATGACTTAATGGCAAAAAGTCAGTGACTTGCCGAGGGTCATGCAGAAAAAATGGTTGATTCCAGAGTTAAAGCCAAGTCTGAACACATGGCTACTTTTATGCTACTTTTATGCGACGATAGCCTGGAGCAGGGGACAATCTTATTCAAATGTGCACTTTTTCACAGCTCTCACTAAAATCTTTGAGACTTAGACTTGCGTTTAACCCCGTACTCAGTTCAAGCCCTGTCAGGTGCAAGTCCGGACCTGAAATCAACGCTGTGTTGCATTTGCAGCATTTTTGTATGTTTGCACATAACACCCTGTCCTGTTCTCATCCAGGGCCTGGGATGGGCTTGGACAACAGGATCCTTGTTCTGCTACGCTTCAGTTTATTGTCTGTTTGTGTGAAGGGGGAGCATTGCTTGCCCACATAGCCCAAAGCAGCGTCTGGATCTCCTTGCCAGCCTAGTCATTGCCTTGTTGCTGTGTGCACATTTGCATGCATATGAAAATGTCACTGGGCTTCGTTAACACTCCTTTAAAGGTGCCTGGGCGCTCAGTTCAGTCTGAAACTGAAGCGCTGAGTGCTGGACACTGTGCTGGGAAATCAGATTCCTTGTCTTAAAGGTCAACAGTCTTCAGTGTGTGTTGGTTTAATAAGTGGCAGGAACAGATGGGAAGGAGACAGGGCAGCATGGAAATGTTGGCTACTATCTAATGGTTGCACTGAAGTCAAGTTACTCTTGGAAATACTGTCCCTCTGTATGCTGGGTTAGTCTTCTGGTTGCAGCTGAGGCCTTGAATTTTCCACTTGTTTCAGAGTTAGCTCTTTTGGCAGGATCTCATTTTCACTTATTCTTTAGCTGGAGGCAGGAATAGGGAGCCGAGACCCTTTCCTTGGCCTATGCTCTGCTGGGTTCAGGCACAGACCTGCTGTGCTGCTTTTGTGCAGGCTTTCACCAAAATTGTGCTATGATACTGGGGACTGACACTGTGGGTTCCTGTGTTCCCAAGTCATAGGGGTCTTGGAGCCAGCATGGGTTGAGAAATGGGAGGAACTGCAGCCTGGTGGTGTGATAAATTTGGCTGACCCTTTGTTTCAGAGCTTTACGGGTCTGGTGTGTTCCTGGCCTCTCATCCTGATAATGGTTTACACTTACCCTTGTGTCTGACAAGCATTGGGCCCTTTTCTCCAAGGTGCAACAGTCTCACTCCCTGGCTCTTGGCCTTTCTCACCTCTATGCTAGGTAATTGCAATTAAGCTATCTAGAGTTTCCTTATAATTTTTTTCAGAAACTGTAGATAGTAGGGAATGTGATAAGCTGCTTAAATAATTGCTTGCCAGCTGCCTTATGAGAACTTCTAATGTGTTTGCTTTTGGACTATAAAGCTCTAATAATTTGGAGTCCAGCCAAAAGATCCTTTCTTCTCGAGTGGTAATGTGGCAGCTCTGATTTTCAGAGGCAGGAGGTTCTCGGGGGACCCAGCATTAGTTTCCCTTTTTGTTTTTCTGGAGCTCAGACTCAAGGTTGAAAAGTAGCTTTATGGTTTGGGAGTTCCATATTGGCATTCCTACAGCCCTGCTCGTGAGCTGTCGTATAGCAGGAGACAAGCATGCTACGGCTGGCTGTGCCTTGGAGAGCAGCAAGCGTTTTAGGGAACATCCTTCACAAGCTCTCAGGGGTGGCTGGAGCTCTCCTCTCACGCACGTGCCACTCCGCATCCTCCTGAGCGGCCCCTGGAGCAGCTCCCTGGGCTCTGCAGAGAAACCGGGTGAATCCAGACAGAGATGACCTGTCAGGCGGGATGGGAAGAGAAGCAGTTTCTGATCAGTATGGGAGAGTTGCATAAAGTGACAGTATAGGTTATTGTCATGTGAATTCTGGCATATGTGTACAATATTCCAGTTTTTGATACCCTAGCCTGCCCAAATCCCCTTCAAAAGCACTAGGCCCCCATTCTGTTCAGTTTGGTGAGTTAATTGGGCTGCTTTGTGCATCTCTGTCTCTCTGGTACTGCATGCTGTGCTGCTCTGTGTCTGGCCCAGCCTGTTTATCTGTGTGCCTCAGCAGCCCTGACCAGATGTCACCAGCTTATTTAAATGCTGGCATGCATCCAGGTGTGCCTCATTTCAATTCCAGCTTGTGCGAGTTTACACATCTGGAACATGGGATGTGGCCTCTGACATACTCAGTGGTGTCTGCAGAGGATTGCTGATGAGAAGGGATTTTATGTGCTCTCATGCTTTGCAAACACCACCATGATGCAAAATACAGATGTAAGTGTGCAGCTTGCCCATTGCACCTCCAGAGCGAAGGAGTGTTGTAGAATTACAAAAGTGTAACGAACAAAAACAAGAGTTGTGACTTCCAGAGTACCTTTGTTCTCTGTATTTGCCAGGCTGTGACCACAAAATCTCACCCAACAGTACTGTTGGGAGCTGGCTGTGGGTCCTGACCCAGGTCTTCGTATCCCCTTGGTCCAGAAAAAACAGCAGCAGCCAAGTGAACCTGTGAGTGCCATGGCGCACTATACTCAAATTGCAACACTTTGCTCGAGCGCTGACAGTTGATGGATGGCATTCCTGAATGTGTTCTGGGCACCAGTTGGTGCTACCAATTTTGGGTGATTATCATCCCGTGGGAGGGCTGGAGGAAAACATCCTTCCTTCCTTACTGGGTTGCTCTGAGTTCCCAGACTAGTTGCTACAATAGCTTGTTAATTTTGCTGTGCTGTTTTTGTGTGATTGCTGGTGGTTTTTTTTGTTGTTGTTGTTTTTTAATGTTAGAAGTAAACCTGATTGCTGTGGGGCTCCTCTTTATAGATGGTAATTCTGCTCTGACCTGGACACTGGCTTGGAGCTACTGGACTGAGAAGCATCTACATGGTGTATCTTTGCTAGTCTCTGAACTGCATTTTTCCCTGCCTCTGAAGGATGCCCTAGGGCTCTTATCTTCAAGTGTAAGGGCAGCAATCAGAGGTGCGTGCACCAATTTCTGAGTGCTAGAGGCTAAAGAGGTAAAGGTAGGACTGGGCCATGCCTCTTATTAACTTCCAGTACACTCAAAATGGGGAAGTAAAGAAGTTAAAGACATTTTAAAATGAGGAGAGTGAGGGAATGCTATCATTGTTTGCAGTGGGAAAGTACCCATTGGCATGCTTTGGGGATATAGCAGACACCTGCGGACCTTGCAGTCCACCCAGCTAAGGACCAAACAGGCAAAAGTGGGAAGACACTTCCTACCTGGGATCTGGATGAAGTTGAACAGCAGTCAGTTGGCAAGAGTCCATGGACAGATGTTCAGTAAGGAATTTTAGATTACACAAGAAAAGTGTTAGGGTCTATGGGAAGAGGAGGTGTCCCTGCAGTTCGTTAGACTCATAGTCAAAGGTCATGGTGGGGAATTCTGCAGTGCATGGGGAGAAAAGGCCCGAAATCCCTGTCCTAGACAAGGAACACAGCATTCTGGGCAGATAACACCTGGCCCCAGAGGGTACCTCAGATCTATAGCATGTTGTTCACAAAGAAAATGTCTTAAATTAGTAAAATAAAGCAAAAAAGATGCATTGTTTTGTCATAACTATATGACTGGGGCAGGGAAAATACATCAATACAGTTTCTATAGGGACTAGCCCCAGACCCTGGTGACCTTCTTCCGAAGGAGGCAGCACGCCTGTCCGGCATGTTCTGGGTGGTGGGAAGTGGCTGCAGGGCTTCCTCAGGCTGCGACCCTCCCACCCTGCTTTGGGGGTCCAGATGTGGCCACACAGTACCCTGCAGTGCTGTCAGGCTCCTCCGGCTACCCAGCACTGCTGCTGGCCTGTTGTCTCTGCCTCGTCAGCGGCTCCCAGCCAGCGCCTGGAGCTCAGCTCTTCCCTCCTCAGCCCCACATCCCAGCCGTCCCTGCCTGATAGCTTTCAAACCAGCTTCTTTGTGCTCAGTCCCATGTTGCCCCTCATGCAGAAGCTGGATTTCTTCTAAATATCTGCAGTGTGACCTGATTATTTTTCCTGTCCTTCCTCGCTCTCCTTTTTAATAGTGTCTACAGAAAAGCTGGCAGAGTTCAGTTATATCAGTCGTGCTGACTGATAGTGCTGCCTCTTCTCTTGGGATTCCTCCTCTTTTCTGTCCCTCCAGCATTCATTTCAGATTTAGCTATCAGCCCTCTAAAGACAGGGTATTGCCTTTGTTCTCTGTTTGTACAGCATGGAGCACAGTGGAGTCCCCAGCTGTGACCAAGGTTCCCAATGCCACAGTGATAAAAGTGAATAGATCAGTAACGAGAAGAGGCAGCTGCTGCCATCTAAAAAGATTCAGTTTTGGTGCTGGTTTCAGTGAGATCAGGATTGGATCTAAGGCTCCTTTTCTATTGCTGCTCCCAGTAGGGGTTTATATTAAAATAAAGACATAAACTTTAGACTGCATTGAAAGTCATGAAAATTGGAGCAGCATTGCTATTTAATGCTGTTAGACTGTGTTATTCTGATGTTAAGGCAGACATATGAGCTTGCAGATCTTTAATGTGAAACTACTGGGTTTCTGGTGGTAGCTGTGTTTCTGCATTTTTTACAGTCTTGGGTAGGAGGCTGAGCTGTTGCACAACGTGGGATCATCCAGAGCTGTGGTGGTGGTGCTGGGAAAGAGACTTGGTGAGGAGCACCGCGGTGAACATGTGGTTCCTCTCTAAGGTGCCTCTTAGTTCTTTTCCTTCTTCTAGCACTAGAAGGCATCTGGATGCTCTGATGTTGTGGTGATGGCTGATTGAAGTACTGCTTTGTTGACTTTAAAATATTCCAGTGGCTATTACTAAAGATATCATGAAAGAATTCACTGAGGTCAAACTTGAGAAATTTCATGCTGAAATGTAAATTTCTTGATGTTTCACATATATCAAGCTGCCTTGCTACTGCAGTTTTCTTTGACACTGGCAATACGTTGCGTTTTCAGTTTCTTCCAAAGCACGCTTCCCCTCCTGCCCCCTTCCAACTCTTTTATCCTCCCAGATAGGTCCCTCTCCAGGTTCACATCACAGATGTGCACCTTATGTTGCCAATGTCTGCTTTGAGTCCTTTACTGAGACCGAATTTGAATTCATAGATTATAGCAGTGACTTGGATATCCAATTTACCCGATGGCCAAAAGATGGCCAGGTATAACGTTAGTTCCAGGTTGTCCAGCACAGGCTGCCATCACATAATAGCAGCTTTCTTCCCCAGCTCCTTGCTGTTTAAATTGTATATTATTATCTGGTTCCCATAGCCAAAAGGCTGAATCACTCTGTGTTAGCTGTTTAAATGTGAAGAAAGCAAAGCACAAATTAAAAAGGCAGTGTTAGCTAGCATGGCTTACTTGTATTAAGTCTGGAGACAGTAGACAAGGATCGGCATCCACTGTGCTATGCACTGTGTACTCATCACAAAAGGATTCTGCCCCTAAAGACCTTATGAGTATAACCCTAGGCAAAAATTGCTGCATGTTTTTCTTGACGTTTTTCAGAGGCAAATCAGGCATCCTATGAAGAGTTACTGTGTCAAATCTGAGGCCTGAATGTGATCTTTGTTACGCTATCTTACAAGAATGTCAGTCTGAAGTACAGTCCTCAAAGCAACCTTAACTGTGAAGTCACTTCTAAGGTCTCCGCAGTCCATTCCCATTAGACTACTTCTAATTTTTTTTTTTTTTTTTTTTTTAATCTAGGAAATAATTTGTCTTCTGGTCCTTTTGTACTTAAAATGATTCCACATAATTCCAGTGTGGTTCTTTCATCTCTTTGCAAAATCTGGGATGGCTCCTATCTGGCTCTGGAAATACTGTCTTCAGACATCCTAGTTAATTGATTCCTTACTCTGGCACAACATAGGAAACGATGCTACTTCTCTCTCTCTGGGGAAATACGAGCCCGTGAGCATCTGTCCCGTCTCCCTTTGTGCTTAGCGAGGCAAAGAATTGCTCACATTTTGTGTTCTTTAGCACTGCCTGCTTATCACCATGCTCTCAGTATTTGGTAGCAGACTGGCTCTTTCTCATAGTCTATAAAGATTTTGTTATTAAAGAGGGAGATTTTCTTCTATTATCTGCCTTATTTTCAAAAGATTTTTAATCCTTTTACTCCTGTGTGGTTAAACTTGCCTACTGTGGTGTGTCTGAAGTGTTAGCTCCCTAGTGACGACACACAAAGTGTGTGTAAAATGGCACTGGAGATGGGTTTTGCCCACCGAATTAGGTATATCCGGCTCCTCTGAAATCTGCAGGCTCCAGTGTTTCTACTTTCCCAGCTAGACAAACACAGCTAATGCCTTGCCCCAAAGGTACCTTTTCCTTTTCTTTCTTGCTTACTTGTGCTCTCCTTACGCTCTATTTCGTGTTGCTTGAACCTGTTTCTGCCTTCAAGTGGGTGGAGTTAGAACAATATAAAATCTGTAAAAGCCACTAAAACAGTTAGGTCTTACCTATCTGAATGCAAGCTTGCTGCCACATGACCTAATCCGCCTGCTTGCACAGCTCTTGCACCACAGGTTTAATCACCAGGTTTTGCCAGTTAAAGGTCTCATTTTTGTCCTAGTTTCCAAGGCATTTCCCTGGCCTGGATCTAGTTACCTTAGGGATTAATTGATCCATCATGATTTTGACCTCCTGCACCATCCACTCCCCATGAAATGATGGGGCTGTCATGCCTGAAGCAAGAACGTTGTGTGTGACAGACAGCTTTCTTTGTGACTTGGCTGGGATCACAGGCTTCGCTTCTAAAAGATACTAGAATGGCAAGAATCTCAGCACAATATAGGACCCATTTTTTTTAATCTGCTGTCTTAATCACAACCCTATTAGTACAAGGTTTTATTATTCATTGGGTTTTGATTTTATTCATGGGATTGGGGAGGAAGCTATTTATTCCTTTATTTTATCGTCTTTTGACGTGTTGTAAAGCAATCTGAGATCACAGCATATAGAAAATATAACTCTGTAGTTGCAAGCAAAGCAAAAAAAAAAAAGCAATAAGCTCTCTGAATACATGTTTGTCTCCCCTTTGCTGCTGTTATATAAACTGTGAGTGTAGGTAGAGTACATCCATCTTCCTTTTTTAACGTGAAAACAGCAGATGGGGCACATGGCTTTTTCTGAAGGTTATAGTGTGTGCAGCAGTGAGGATTGGCAGCGTTATTGTGTGTAAAGCCAGTGGGGGCTTTATCTTTGCTCAGAAATAGGGGTTTGCTTCACATTTCCATTTGGATTAGCAATAATGATACAAAGGCAAATTTTCTGTGCGAGGAAGAGCTGTTAATAAAGTGACCTTTCAAAATTAAGTAGCTCATTGAAGTGCCATACCACAATAAGAGTATACAAGGCTGGTCCCAGCTGTGGCAGGCAGCGAAACTGGATGGGAATCCAGAGAAACGTGGAATGGGAAGCCTGAAGTGGATGAACGGCACATGGTGGCACAGTAATGGTAGCAAAGAGCAACGGCCAGGTGCTGTGTCCAGCTCTGGAGGGGTCAGCCTACGTGCTTTGTCTCTGAAAGGATCTAAAATTGTGTAAGGCAGGGGCAGAGAGTGTTTCTAGCAAGGTTTCTGGGCATGGGGTTGTACAGTTAAGGGACTCGGCTATTGTCCTGCCAGTGCCATAACATCAGTTGTGCTTGGATGCTGTTGGGAATGTGTTTGCATGGCTTTACTCATGGTAAACACAGGGTAGATTTGGGGCTATTTTGTGGATTCCTCTTGGATACAGGTGGAGAGCACTTAATACCATGCTGGTCCTAATTCAAAACCCTGGTTTCTATGTAGGAATTATTTGCCGTTCAACTCCAGCTACGCAGCTTTTGGCAAGAGACATGAATCAATTTGTCCAGCTTTTCTTTTCTGTTTTGTCTCTGTGTGAAGGCTGATGCCCAGTGTGTGCCAAGGGGGCCTTTCAGACCCAATAATGCGCCCTTGTGTCTCGTAGCATGCGTGGAATTTGCATAGGCTGTACTGGGACAGGCAGGTTTCTTTTGTTGCTGGAAACAAGGAGCAAGTTCTTTTCCCTGTCTCTGCTTCCTAATGCCTCTCCAAAAGCTCTCAGCACTCATGTAAGAAATTTACTTTTTTCTATTTATTTTTGCATTAAATGTTGTTAAACGTTGTGTGACTTGTAACAATGGCTGTGCAGAGAAGTCATGTCAGTCAGTTCTAGTTGACAAAATTGTTTAATTTTCTTTCTCTGAATCTAGATATCTAGTTGTCAGAGGGAGCAGATAATCTGTGATGCTTGATGTAACTGCTGCAAAGTATTTGCATATCTTCTCTGTGGGGAAACAAAACTGCTAGTGAGTGAATAACAGTGCACGGATCATTGCAGGCAGGGTCACTGGGCCTATACACTTGCTATTAACCCTTCTCAGGATCTGTATTGCCACGGAATGAGTTGTCATGGGTTTCAGGCAGAGGGCTTGCTCCACGTTATGGGCAGAGCTGGCACTTGTTTGTGCATTGTAGCCCTGTGCAATGAAATGCGAATATGATCAGATCGATTGGCAGTTGCTTTTTGGCAGCCGATAGCAAGTTGCTGCATTTCGGTCTTGATTTATTGCAGATAATAAACTGCTGAAAAATAGGCTGGGAGGTGCTCAGAAAAATATGGCCCCCATTTGGAGTTGGCAGCATGCTTTGCTAGGCCACTCTGAGCCATGCAGCTGGGAGCCTTTAAGAGCTTTCTAAAATTTTAGATGACCTGGCAGATTGCCTTGTAGTCTGCCGTGCAGACCTTCCTCCTCTCCATCCTCTTGAAGGAGTCTTTGACATGTGTGGAGAGCAGTGGCAAGGGGAGAGGGTTTCGTGTGGATTCTCACGATGCAAGTGTTGCTGAGAGTCTGGTTTTCTCTGATTTTCAGCAAGTATCTTTCTCCTTGTGGAGTCTGAGTCCCGGCTTTTATTCTTTTATTTTGATCACGCATCCTGGAAAATCACGCCAAGATGGTCTTGCAGGTCAAAGATGTACAGCAGTAGCTCAGATAACTCTTGGGTTCACAGATACTACATGGAGGCGGGCTGGAGTTCAGGTGACTTGCCAGCATGTGCTTTGATGTCCTCCCCTTCGTTAGCTAATGTCGATTTACATCAGAACAAGAAGTTGCTGAGATCTCTGAACTAGTAGCAGAAGTGCTCTGTTAATTGAACCAATGGATGTAAGGTCCAGGGGGCTGCAAATGCTTTTGCTGGCAGGCATGCTGAGCAGTGAGCACAGATGCCCAGCGTGGTCCGAACATGGTGATGTGGCCTCCACCCCCTCAGCAGAGAGGAGAGGAAGGTCAAGGTGCTCCAGTCTTCTGTGGGAAAGTCTGTTTTGGAGGGAAAGCCTTTGGTGGCCTCAGGGGTGACTGGCAGAGCATGTGCTTTTCCCCAGGTGCCACACCATACCTAAGGGACTGATGTGATCCCTGGTGCAGGAATGCAGCATTTCTGTTACCTGTGCACTTGGCAGCTGCTGTTGGAAAATGGTGTTCAGTGAGAGCTCACAGCTGAGGAGGGATGTTGAAAAAGTGGAAAGGAAAGTAATATATAAGACCCCAAGAATGGTTAAAGGACTGGGGAATGTCCTGCAGTGAAAGCACGCAGTGTGTGCAAGCTGGGTGGGTAGGCAGCCTCCACACAGAGCCCTGGAAGAACTGGCACACCAACTTGCAGGTCCAGGCCAGCACTTTGTAGCCAAGTATGACATTGGGGCAGTAGCTTGTGACTGGAGAATAATGACGCTAATCCTCACTTAAGTAAAAGAGGGACAGGAGAAGCAAGCTAGGTAACTCTAGCCTGTGGGCTTGACTTCAGAAGTGTGCAAGTGTTTGAAACAGTGGTGGGAAGATGGTAATAGAAAACCTAGAGGTAGATGGAAACTGGGATAAGCTTTAAGTGTGAGCATTAAGAACGCTGATTAACCTGAGATATCTCTTTGATAACTCTTTATTTTTATTTTAGACATGGTAAATGTAGCTTACCTAACCTCTGGTAGGGCTAAGTATCTGTTATAGATAACCCTTAGCAGACCAGTGTCTCAGGTGCACCCCTTTTCCCATGCCATGTGAGAAGCTATGAAATGGGGAAAGTAGGCATCAGTAAAGGATGGGGAATTTGGATAAAGTTCAGCCTGAAGAAGAGGCAAGAACTGGCTAAGATGAAAAGAGATGTTCTAGGAGAAAGGTTACTAGGGGTTCCTCAAGGACTGATCTGGCATGGCTTGTGCTAATACTGATGAGTTCACGCTCGCTCCAGACTTGCTCCAGAGTGCATAGCTGGGCAGTTATTGTAGCTGGCAGAGAGCAGTAACCAAAGAGTTGGCAGCTTGTCACCTGGGAGCATTTGACCACATCCCTAGCAGAACTGTTGGTCAGTATTATTGCATGTTTATGATCTTAAAGTCCTAAGGCATGGGAACTATCTATTTGTTGATAGGAAAGTAGGGATGACAGAATGGCAGTGGGAATTGATGAGTATAAGCTGCCCATGAAAAAAATTTAGATTGGGATTTAGACTTTCAGGCCACTGGGAGTGAATTTCTGGGGAGGAAGGGGAGACAGAACCAAACTTATTTATGACTGAGTGGTAAGTTAATGTAAAATATCTGCCTGAACAAGTAGGATGTAGATACAGTGAAAGTTTTAGTTGGGTGTTGCCATGTATTGCATATGTTACCATCACGCTATGGAGTGCTAGTCTTGGGCTGTGTTGTACAAACAGGCCAGGAATGTTTTTGCTCCAAAGGGAAATGTAACTGTGCTGTGCTGAATGTTCACCAAAGACAGACAGTGCTGTTGGTGTAAACTGGTAGCTCCTGTGTCAGCAGATGTCTCCTTCAGGGCAGACCAGCTGGCTGTAAAAAAACAAAGCAATGAGGAGTTACTGTATTACTTTTTTTTCCCTCCTTCCTTTTTTTCAGTGATGCCATCTGCAATTTTGTCATCTGCAATGACTCCTCCCTCCGCAGCCAGCCGATCATCTTCAATCCCGACTTCTTTGTGGAAAAGCTGCGCCATGAAAAACCAGAGGTGTTCACTGAGCTTGTTGTCAGCAACATTACCAGGCTCATTGACTTGCCTGGGGCAGAGCTGGCCCAGCTAATGGGAGAGGAGGACCCAAAGCTGCCTGGGGCAAACAGCACAGCCTCTGGATTTTTTCGTTCTCTGATGTCTCTGAAGCGCAAGGGTGAGTATGGCATGATGTCTGGTGCCCACCTTTAGGGTGATGCTGACTGTCATTATCTGTTACATGCAGTTTACAAAACTTTCAGTGTAGGCCTGTTGTTTTGAGCTTGAGTTGAATGCTTAATACTATAGGTTTGTAATCCCTGGGCTTGCCACCTCGAGAAGGAGCACAACGGAGACCAGGAGGTTCATCCAGGAAATGCCCTGCCACTTCTAGAGTACCCTCTTCTGGGGATTATTGCTGTGGTTTATGTCAGGTTGGCCTCAGTGGGTTAGCTGCTCACTGTGCTGCTGCTCAGTGCAGCACACACCATGGAGATATAGCTTTGGTCCCCAAGCGTTTCTGGTCCGGCTCTGTGGATAGCACTGAGCTGGAGAGGGGTGCCTGAACAAGCTGCAGGTTTTTCCAATTCACACCAAGGTGTCCTCATCTCTCTGCTAGTTTGTGTCCATGGTAGTCCATGCTCTGTTTTCCTTAGCTCATTAGCTTTCTTGATAAGTGATGGAATATCAGTAAAGGCTGAGAGCATCAGGTTCCACATAGAACAATAATGCCCAGGTTTTCCAGGCCACTGACTTCACTCAGGGCCCACTGTCTCCTCCAGTTGCTGTCCCAAGGTCTAGTCTGTGCAGCTGAGAAATCTGTAAGCATCTCCCATCCAAATGGCAGTGCCACTCTGATCCACATCCCAATCCAGTGAGTCAGTGACAAAGCTCTGCAGGCTGACTGCTCAAGCCCAGATTCAACCCTGGGAGATGACATTTTTTTCTTTCTCTGAGACATGCATTCAGCTGGAGTTTTCTTCTGGTAAACTGACAATTCTTATCTTCTTTTTAAAGTTCAGCTGTCTTGGTTATGAAACAGTAGCCCCAGGCCCCTTCTCAGAAGTCTGAGATTTGCTTTTGAGCACAGTTGTGCTCAGATCCTCTCCTCTTCACTGGCTGCCATTTACCACTCTGTTTTGTTGTAACTAAAAGGGTGTTCTAGGTGTATGTGTGCCTTCTCCCACCTCTGCCCACACTCAAGGGGAGCCTGGTTCTCCTGATAAGTTCAGTTAAACCTTCTCACTCGTCTAGACAGAAACTGCCTCCATCTGGGCACCTCTCACATCCCTTGTCAGTTCTGGTTTCCTAGCTAGACTGGCTGTCTGCTGGCAGAGAAGCTGTGGGTAGCTGTCTTCAGATGTTGGCAGCCTGAGGTTGAACACTTCTAATTAGTCTTCCCCTTCCTTTGAGCAATTCTGCTATTGTGAGTATCTCCGAGAAGGGAGCTATTGCTATGTCCTACTATGGTGCTTTTTTGTCTTTAACCTTTATATAGTTTCTCTAAGTGTTTCTGATTCTACCAAACCTATTCCTCCGTTGTATTTCATAAGGATAAGCTCTGCAACCCCACTGTTCAGGCTCAATTATCTTGTGCTGGCTTCAGCCCTCCACTCCTGGCTCACCCAGTGGGAACCCTGGTAGATACACTCACCCTGGGCTGGACAGCACTGCAGGGGAAAATCAAGTACTGCAAATCAAGTCCTTTAGCATACTTAGGTGAGAATTATTAAATATTGCCATGACTTAACCTTGCTGCTCCATAATAACAGGTCTTCATGCTGCTCCCAAACTGCAGTTAGACTGTGCTTATTATACCTGCTATTGCTCCTGCCTCTGTTCCAGGAGAGTAGCAGGACACCTTAAATTCAGACACTTGCCACTTGACAAACAGAAGCGAGTGAGTAACCGAGTTGAAAGTGTTTTCTTAGTGTGTATGGAAACTTCCATGTTCTTGTCAAAACCTTCTAGCAGGGGCTTGTGAGCCTTCTCTAGCTTGTTTTTTAAAAATTATCTGTACCCTGCTGGAGCACTGCTTTTATCACACATGACATCTCCTGCTAGCGCTCTTCCCCAAGAGCTCCGCCTTCCCCCATTCAGAGGTCTCCATGGCCATGTGTCTCACTACAGCTACAGCTAGCAGATGTTTCCAAGTCTGCTGGCTGCACTCCCAGGCTGCAATGGCAGTGTCTCTCTGCATTGACAGGCACTGTCTGTGAACTCCTTGGCCAAACTCTGAGAAAAAGAAGTTTGTGCCTACAGAGAAAATCAGTTTCATGTACTGTGTGTTTCATCTTGGAGCCATAATTTGTTTTTCTTCGCATTATAGACCAGCTAGAACAAACGGGTTTTATTTCTTCAAAGCCAGAGGCCAAGGACCATAGATCTCAGAGCTGATCAAACTGCAAATACTTACAACAATGAGCATCAGGAAACTCAATCTCATGCTGCTTCTTAGTTTGAGAAGCAATTGTACAATAACATCTGAGCCTTCGTAACTCAGCATCCATTCTCCAGACACATCTTTTAAGTTTCTTTGAGAATCAAATTCTCATTCAGATATCAACTTCTGACTTCAAAAGTAAATTGAATTTTTCAGGCCCTGCATGTCTCAAGAAGATGTATTTTCCTCTTTTCTTCTTGGCCACTATTAATGCTATCTGTTGAATGTCTAATGAGTTTAGTTTTCTTCAAGGACAAGAATCTTTCGCCAACTGTTCTCTCCCTTTGCACTCAAGCCTTTCAGATTTTATGTGTGGATCAAGAGGTCACATTGCCCTCCTTTCTCCTGCAAGACTGAAGCATGCACTTTATCAGAGGGAGGTCAGAAAGTTCCTGATTTAACAGGAGGCTGGAGTTCCTGGTGGCTTACCATCTATTTCAGAAGCCCTGGAAGAAAGTGGAACATTCTTCAGGTGGAATAAATTTAGTTGTACAGGACGGCTGTTAGAGAAGTGCATAGGGCTAACCAGGTCTTTCCCACATACTGTGAGCATCAACACCACAGAACAGTAAGATCTGTGGTACAACAGACCAAAAGCTAGTAAAATCAAAACATGCTATGAAGGGGAAAAAAAAGGCAGGAGAAAGCTTGAGGGGGAGATAACTTTTATCAGACCAGCCAATGCACTGCTTGGATTGCTGGGCTATCAGCTGTAACAATGAGGAGGGAAATCTTCAGCCACAGAGAGGTGGGGTGCAAATGCCCAGCTTGCCCTCAGAAGTGGCCCATGCTCCTGGCAGTCTGGTCATGGAGAAGGGAGGAATATGCTTTTCTTAAATCTGTTGGCTCTTTGAAGCCTAAGTGCAAGGGTGGGATGAACCAGCTCTGTACCTGATTCCAGTTCTCAGTCCCAGTCAGCATGCTGTGGTATAGTCTATCCAGCATCTTGTTTCTAGCTGCAGTCAAAAACCTACATGCATCTGAGGGAAGAAGCTGTGCTCAGGGCTCTGGTTGCTGCCAGTGAAGCCCCTGGGAGTTGCCTCAGCTTTCTGAGGGACAGAGCATGCTGCCTGTGTGTATCTGGTGGAAAAAGTCATTCACCAGCAAGACTGCATTTATTAGAAAATACTGTCCTGCTGGATAACCACTGTCTTACCTGGGAAGTCCCTCTCTGGACAAGAACCGTTTTCTGTATTGGTTCAACAAGTACCTTTCAGTTAAATGGGCTTCTCATCTAATGTTTCCTCCCATGCAAGGATCACCTTCCTTTCAGCTCAGTTGCTTCTATCTTCTTTTGGAGCTGTAGCCTGTGTTATTTACTGGAGCTCTGGAGCTGGCAGCTCATGCCCAATCTGTAACAGCCCCATGAGATGAAAGCAAACTCCAGGAGTGAGAGGAGCTGTCAGTGCTCCAAATGGAGAAGGGCCCAGTTCATTGCTTTGCTGCTCTCTCTCTCTTTTTTTTTTTTTTTTTTTTTTTTTTTTTTTTTATTCTCAATAGTTCTTCCTTGTTCAGCCTTCATACTTTACTGTACTCAGGCCAGGGCAGCTGACATGGAAGAGGGATTCACTGGGATCAGGGAATTCCAGGGATTACCTATCCCTGAAAAGGAGGCCAGTGTGAGCCAGTCAGATCACGTCTGTTCTCTCCAGTGGTGCTTGTTCCCCTCTCCCACAGTCACATAGCTGGACCTCTTCTTTCTGCTCCACTCCATGTCAAGCCACAGTGAGGATTAATCTGGACTTTCCTTCCCAGGTGTGAAGTGTGCCAATGTGGCAGACATCTAGGCAGTCCAAGCTGTCACATCTGCCCTTCCTATTTGCTGTTTCCATAAGGTCCAGGCTTGCAGATGATATGCCCTTTAAAACTGAAACATCTGTTCTGGTGTTGTTTTCTTTTCAAGAGCTAGAGAATGTTTGCTTTAGCTGATAACTGTAATTAAGCTGAGGTAAGAAGCGAAGCCCTCGTAAGTACAGCATGGTGAGATGAAGTGACCTATTTGGGAGTGCTTGTGATATCTCACATCCGTGGAAGTCCTTGTGACCTTCACCCTTAGCATTTTAGGGCACTGGTCTTTGCATCCTGAGATCCTGTTCTTTGGTGACCAGTCATGTCTGTGGCTGTTGGGTTCTGAGCTGCCTGAAGACATTATCTTCTGTTCTGCAGATAAAGGGGTGGTGTTTGGCTCACCGCTGACAGAAGAAGGCATTGCACAGGTTTCCCAGCTAATCGAGTATCTGCACAAAAGTAAGTCACTCTGTCTTGCTGTCTTCCTGTCCCAGAGGGTATCTGTCTGGCCCACCTCAGGTCTCTGGTGCAGAGTGAAAAGCTCTGAGCTCTCCAGCAGCGGGAGTTTGAGGCTGCACTAGGCAACTGTTCCCCAGAATTGCCTAGCAGATGTGTTATTCTCTTTCCCTCTGTGCATGGACTTTTTCTACTGATGGGAGCCAGCTTGAAGTCGTGTCTCTGAATGCAGTTCACTGAGGTTTGCTGTCAAACTCTGGAAAGGGGAGGGAACTGCTTTAGTAAGAAAATGGGAATCAGCCTCTGATTAATTGGTGGCCTTTTTTCTCCCCTCTGCCAAGCAGATCTAAGAGCAGAAGGCTTGTTTCGGGTGCCAGGCAACAGCATCAGGCAACAGATCCTAAAGGATGCTCTGAACAGCGGTACAGATATTGACCTGGACTCTGGGGAGTTTCATTCCAATGATGTGGCCACCCTGCTTAAGATGTTCCTAGGTGAATTACCAGAGCCGCTGCTGACACACAAGCACTTCCATGCCCATCTCAAAATTGCAGGTGAGTGAGCAGTAAGAGGCAGTGATGAGCAGAGGGAATAGAACTAGCCTCCTAGAAAGCTGGTAATGCTACAGAGCCACACGCTAGGCTGCAAAAGTGTAATCCTTAAAGGTAGGGTAAGAAGGAATCTTCCTGCCATCTCAGCCTAATGGTGGAAGGACTGGAGCTGAAAATCCTAAGGAATCAGACCAAGTCTCTCTAGCTCAGTCTTATCTCTCCAGCAATAAACAGATACCTATGGGAGTGGAGCCTGTGTTGGTAACCTGGATTTCCATCTGGTTTAAGTCTGGGGGTCTCCTGTGTGAGGTGTGATTTCTATGTACTTAATAACTGTTACTGAACTACCTTCTGTGAACTCCCTCCATCTCGCCTTCAACCCATCACAACTCTTATCAACTGTGTTGTCCTGTGAGATGAATACCACAGATTAACACATCAGGTTGGGAGCTGGGGGGAGAGAGATGGAGGGCCAAGAACTGTGCAGGAGTTTGGAGATCTGCATATGAAGAGGAAGGTGTAAGTGGTTGCAATAGGCCTGCTGTTAAGGAAGGTAATGCATGTCATTGATGTTTTGCCTTGTGATTTGGCAGACTTGACCCTGTTTGATGAGAAGGGGAATAAGACCAGCACTCCAGACAAAGAGCGCCAAATTGAAGCCCTCCAGCTGCTCTTTTTGATCCTTCCTGCGCCCAACCGCAGTCTGCTCAAACTGCTGCTAGACTTGCTCTACCAGACCGCCAAGAAGCAAGACAAGAACAAGATGTCTGCCCACAATCTTGCCCTGATGTTTGCACCCCACATTCTATGGCCCAGAAATGTGAGCAATGCCTCAGTATCTGCGGGTGGGATATTGCAAGGTAGAAAGCAGAGGCTTGGCAGGCCTACAGTGGAAGAACCAAGACGGGAAGATTAAGTATTGATACAGTGATGTGAGGGTTGGAGGCTGGGATGGTGAGGTGGACCTTCCTGGCAGGACTCAGTCCTAGTGTTCAGCCCAGACCTGCCGTAGGTCTCATTTGCAACTGATGCTTCATCTTTTTCAGTAAAATTGAAAGCACAGCAGAGTCCTGATTCTTTTAAGGAGGACTACTCCAGACAAACCTTGCAGATCTCTGCAAGGTTTCTTGTGCTGCTGGTGAACTATTTGGCCCCAAACTTGTCTAGTTCTCCTCCTCTCGGAGCAGCTTTGGCTCTGTGAGCTCTGCCTCCTCATCTCCTCAGAGCAGGTCTCCTGCTGAGGCACTATGTGTGCCTATGTCCCAGAGACAGCAAGGGCAGCAGAGACCCTTCCTCCTTCTAACTGCTGCACCTTTGGCTGTGTCCCCTTGCCAGGTGACAGCAAATGACCTTCAAGAGAATATCACGAAGCTAAACAATGGAGTGACCTTCATGATCAAACATTCTCAGAAACTTTTCAAGGTAAGTGCACTTTGGGGTCTTGCTCTCCCTGTCCCTTCAGCGGGAGACTGAATGCCCCTTGACCAGACATATCCCAGATGTCAAGTGTATATTCTGGGTGCTCTCTTCTGCGGTAGGAGAAGGAGGATTTCTACAAGAAACTGTTCCTTTAGTGACTAGGGAGGAGGTCTTTGCTGGGCAGGCAGCCCAGGAGGAGGAAGACCGCACTGGAGGTGGCTTTGTGCCTGGGCAGGTCAGAAGCACGGTGCAGTGTAACACCACCCTCTGCTGGACACCCAGCACCTGCTGCCCAGCTGGGAAGCCTGGTTCCTGGGGGCAGGTAGTGACCAGGCTCCCCTCGGGTTCTGGCAGGATAAGGAAACTGAAGGGGCTTGTCCTGGATGAGTGCTGCCAAGAGCTGAATCCCTAATATGGCAGGTCATTTAGCTGTGAACTTCTCTGCAAGTGGTAGTCAACCCACTGCAGCTACAGTGACAGCCTGCAGTCTTGGGCCTCAGTCTAGCTCAGAGTGGGGTGCTGTGGTAGGACAGTCAGGAGCATGGGGCTTTCTGCAGGTTCCTCCAAGAAAGTGTTTCTGCAGCAGTCAGTCTCGACTTCTCAGGACCTTCCTGGTCACTGTAGGCATCTGTTCTCTGCAAAGAGTCCTCCCATAGAAAGTTCCCCTTATGCCTTCTTTGTCAGGCCCCTGTTTGGCCAGCTCAGAGCTGGGTGAATTGCTTGGAAAAAGTTCCTGCTCTTACTCTGTGTTCCACTTGTGCTGGCTGCCTGCATCAAAAGGAAACCATGAACAGGGACCGCACTGGGGACAAGAAATCCCATTGGTTTGTCTGCCCTGAACAGCTGAGTCTTGATGGAAGAGGCTTGTGTGGTATGGTTGAAGAGCACCTCTTGCTGGGGCCACTCTTGCCCCAGGACTAAACATACATTTGGTCTTTTCTCTGCTCGTTGTCACAGGCCCCAGCATATATCCGGGAGTGCGCCAGGCTGCACTATCTGGGATCCAGAGCCCACACGTCAAAGGTAAGGCCAGTAAATGCAGCGCCTGCCCTCCATGAAAGGGCAGAGGCTGTGATACTATGAAGGGACCCTTGTGAGTGAAAGAAGCTGAAAACAAACCAAGTCATGAAAGAGGATCTGTCAGAGAGCAGGAGTGAGGGAACCATATGGTGTAGTAGTGTAGGCGGCTGCATTAGGGAAATTGGGCAGAGTTGGAGCATCTGTTAATCAAAAGCACAGGGAAAGCTACCAGCCCCTGTTTAGCAGCAAACCTGCTCCCTGTGCCCAGTACATGCAGCACCTGCTCCTTCATGGGGTTGCGCCTTCCAGACAGACAGATGCGCCTGCTGCCGTGGCCAGGCTGCTTGGAAGAGGGGCTGGGATAAAGGCTACTTGCTGCCACTGGGACAAGATTTGTCTGTGTCTTGCCAGCAAATGCTTCCCTGCCTCATATAGCTGCAGAAGAGGGAAGATGCATTGCAAGGAGCTGCACTGACCCTTCTCAAGCCTGGAAGGGCTTCTGCAGCTGGCATCCGGGAGGGGAGGGAAGAAGCAATGGGGTCACCTTTGTATTGCTGTTACCTCTTCCTGGCACAGGGCCTGCTGGTGCAGTGCTTCTGCAGAGGGGTAGGGAAAACACAGCTCTGTGCATTCACTGGGGTTGAGGCAGCTCACAAGACTCTTCCCAGCCTGGCTTAGATGGGTGGCTCCTTTGGATTAAAGCATGGCAAGCAACTGCTGTCTCCACTTTCCCAGGACGACCTGGATTTGCTGACGTCTCCTGGCTCCAAGGAGCTGCAGCCCCTCAAGTCTCAGAAGCGAAGTCGGCTGGACACTTCCCATCAGGAGGAGACCCAGCAGCGCACAGAGGAGGCACTGAAGGAGCTCTTCCGCCATGTCCACAATATGCCTGACTCTGCAAAGAAGAAGAAGCTTATCCGGCAGGTAGTGTGGGGAGGAAAGATATCTTTGGGGTGTGCTTGTCAGAACAATCTGGGGCACAGGCCTAAAGGCAGGGCCTTCCTGAGAGCTGCTCCTAGTCCTGGGCAGGCTAGGGAGAGTGGGCTTTGGGCTGTGTAAGGGGCAGAGCTGTAAGAAGGCAGGGGAGGAGGATGCTTGTCCTGGATGTGGCTGACTGGAGCTTGCTGCACCAAGCTGTGCTTTGAGTTCTCTGTTTTCCAAGCCAGAGACTTGCTAGCCAGCAGTTCCCCAGTCCTGATTGCAGCATTGTTGAGTTTCTGCCCTCAGAAAGGGAAAAGTCTTGTCCCCTCTTGCCTGCAGGGAGTGGACAACCTGGTCTCCTCTCAGTCCCATGAGCATTCCCAGCCAACCTGCTGCTCCAGACAGAGACTGGTTGATATGGTCAGCACCAGTCCTGGCTGCCAGCCTCCAGCTGCTGCCCAACCCCCTTTCTGCTCCAACACCTGCTGCTTTCGGCTAATCTGGTAGCCAGCACAAAGCAGCCTCACACCCAAGCTCCTTTTAAATCCTGGATGGGAGATGTGGCCTTCCTCTGCTTTCTTCTCCCTTGCAGCTCTAAGCTGTTCTTCCATTTTGGAGTGCAGAAGAGACAAACTGAGTTCTAGGCAAAGGGCAGCAGGTAGAGCAGCATACAGCAGCAATAGAGTGGTGTAACTGTAACAGTAACTGTGCTAACGTACTGCCCTCATGTTTCCTCCTAGTTTAATAAGCATCCTACAGCTCTCACTCCTGGCTCTGATGTACCCACATCCCCAGCACCACGACGCACCCGCTCACGCTCCTTCAGTGGCCTCATTAAGGTAAAGGCAGCCTCTGACCCAGGCTCTCTGCTGTGAGTTTCTGATGTTGCTCTTTGCTTCTGCCTTGCCCTGGCTTGAATGAGGCCCTCAAAGGGTAGGGACTGTTCAAAGTATTGGCTGCCAAGGAGCACAGATCCACTGGGGACAGAAAAGGCAGCACAGTGATAATAAGCCTTGCTAGTATAAAGTGTAATTACCTATGAACACATGGCTGTAGGATATATGCATCTTTCTGAAGGATTGGTTGCTTCCTGAGAGGAGATGAGATGAGGACTGACAGGAAGCTGGTTGTCTAGTCTAGCCTGTTAGCACAGGTGTTAGCACACTGTAGGCTGCCCCACAGCAGCATGTACCTGCTTCTGACAGGCTGGGCTCCTGGCCAGGCCTCAGGTCAGCTCCCAAACCCTTTACAATCAGGCAGGCTCAGCCTAGTGGCATGGTATTTCAGGTGGCTCTGCTTTGCAATCTTTGTCCCAGCTTGGCTTCATTTTTTCTTTCCCAGCATCCAACTGCTTACCAGCAATGCATCCTGCTCCTTCCCTTTCTTTTTCACTTTTCACTCTAAGCACTAGCCAACAGCCCTCTCTTCTTACGGCAGCGGAAGGTTTTGGGAACCCCGGTTATCCTGGAGAGGAGGAGCAGGGATGCCACACCGGAGCCTGAGCGAGTCAGCAAAGAGAATATCCACCTGGTAAGAACTGCTCCCAGCACTGCTGAAGCTGCTGGTGGAGGGAGCATGTGGTGGGAGGAGTGTGAGTGCAACTTTGGCACTCATTTCAGCAATCCTTGTGGGGCTGCTTGCTGTTCTCTGCCCAAGAGAAGGTTTCCAAGTTTCCTCTGTATGGTCAGATAAGGTCTTAGGAAGCTGCTGTGAGAGCAGAGCAGATGGCAAGAGCAGCATTGGGACAGGGGTGGCAGCATTTGGCCTCCACTCCAGTCTTGTCCCTCTGGCTGTGTTCCTTCCCTGAGGCATTGGCTTGTGCCCCCTTCCCTCTCCCTCATCCTCCTCCGCAAGTTGTACAGCAACTGCCTGTGGGGTAGTAGGGCTGTCCCATGCATGGCCCAGACAAACCAAGAGTGGGTTTGGCTGGTAGCTTCTCTCTGGTGGTACAGGCTGCTCCCAGGGAATGCTGTGGATGCTGCTTCATTCCCTAGGTCTCTACTCCTATTCCCCTCTCTTGTCCAGTTACAGAAATGTGGATCTCCAGCTCACATGTCCCAAGCGAAACTGAAGTCTTTGGAGGGGCGGAAAGAGGTGAGACATGCACACTCTCATTCTCCTTCCTGGGGGGAACCTGGCCTGCTGGGCTCTGGGACCTGCAGGGGTGATGTCATGCATGCAAGGCTCTGTCTCAGGCTCTGTGACAGCTGAGGTCCCCTGGCTTGTAGCAGCCTGCTCCATGCTGAGCTGCAGGCAGTTGGCATGCTGGAAACCTGGCCTTGAAGGGTTTCACCCGAGCAGGTGTGTACGGCCCTTCTACCTGTGAGCTGCCAGGCTGGCTGTCACAGGAAACAGAGGGAAGCTGGCAGCACAGTGTAGTGCTAACAGCCGGTCATGGTGGCAGTGGGACAAGAGGTTGGTACAGCCCAAGAGCAACTGCTGTGTTTGTCCCTGTCTGCTCACTGCCTCTTGTCTAGTGCTCTGCTTTGGTAAAAGGAGTGGGAGGCAGATTCCAGTGGGGAGTCCTTGCAAGAAGAGGACCTTGCTGACTTGTCAGCCTTTTCTTGCATGGCATTCTGTGTCTCAAGCATTCATTTGCTCTAATTCTCTGCTCCAGGAATCCTGTAGACGCATGCGAGCCCACCTGCTTTCCAAGGATTCATCATCCCTCTGAATTGCCTCGCACCAACGCATGGGTGGGGAATGCCCAGCCTCACAAGCTGTGAATAATGTGCTGCAATGAGAAGGGTAGCGCTGCAGGCTCATGGCAACCCTCACCAACATGGCAGCGCTCTTGAAACTGGACCTTTGCAAAGACTGCAGGGACTTGTGTCTTTCTGTATATAAATTATATTTCATTCTACTATGGGGCAAACCACTATCTAACCAAAACTTGTGCAGCATGCCTGACCTGCTGGGTCTGAGAAGAGCTGGAGTGCTTGCTTAAAAGGAGAACCCTGTGTGTTGCAGGGCCCAGTGTGCACTCCCAGCTTTCTCTGCAATGTTGCTGGGCTGTATTTTTTTGCTTTTATGCTCTGAGTTTTTAACGCATTGGCTTGTTTTTGCTTCCTCCCCTTTGTTAGCAGTGAGAACGATGGATTCCAACCTTCACCCGCATCCTGACAGCTAACCTTACCTCCAGGCCTCTTCTGGAGCCGTGCCCTCCTCTGCTTCCTGTGGGCTCTGTTTTGCCCTGCTGTCCCCAAAGGGCTGGAGTGCACAAATGGTACAGAGCACAGGACGGGCCTGGGAGAAGAGGAGAGGCTCTAGGTGCCATCGTTTCAAGTGGGGCCAGGGGAAAGCAGCTTCCCCAATAAACTCATCCCTCTGTTTCAGCTTGAGCTGGAGGCAGCCCTTGCTCACTGCCTTTGTGGTTCTGCGGCACAGTGCTGCTCCTGGGCTCTGCCTGGTGAGCAAGGAGTGTCTCTGCTTTGTATTCTCCCAGGGAGGCTAAGCTGAGTGGGGCAGGAGGCTGGTAAAGGCTGTCTGGGGCAGAATAGCCTAGCCTTTGGAAGCTGGGGTGTCTGGGGTGGGCAGAGTCTGGTGGCTGTTTGCATAGCATAGGAACAGCATCAGCAGCATAAGAGGTGAGAGAGGGCTCTGGCCATTTGTGATCTGCAAATGGTGCCAGAGGCTTTGGCTCAAGATATCTGGAAGGCTGGTCAGGCAACTGGCTGATTAGTCATTAAACTGCAGGAAAGGGCTGGAGCTGGGTTGAGCTCTTTGGCCTGAGCTGCAGAAATGAGATGAAACCATCTAGATATGGGATAAACCCCCATCACAGCTGGCCAGTGTCAGCTGCCTTGTTAAGCTAAAGTGCTCCCATAAGCCAGTTTTGCCAAGTACAGGTCTGCAAGCACTCTGGGGTAGGAAACACACAGGGTCACTACAGTGAAATAAAGATTTAATCAGCTGGGGAACCATCTAAACACTTCTCAGCCCTTCTTGGCGAAGCAAATAATCTCTGGAATCCAATTATAATTGTCTTCTAATCTTTAAGAACCAGCAGCCGGCAGGAGTTAGAGCTCTGTCCTTGACAGCTTTCTGAGACAACTGGTGGCAAGAGGTGTGAATATTGAGATGTGACAGGGAGTTCAGTCCAACTGGCTAGAGCTGTCAAAACAGGGCATTGGAGCTTAGCTGGAATTTGTTACTTTTTTTTTTAAATGGTGATTGTTTGGGGGTTTTTTGTTGTTTTTTTTTTGTTGGTGGTGGTTTTTTTTTTTTGAGACACAAAGCTACGTGCCTCATGCTACTCTCTCCAAAGACATGTTCCTGGTACTTTATTAGGGGTGCCTGTCCCCAGTCTGACCCCAAATGGGAGGAGCTGCCTTGAAAACGTAGGGGGTAGTGGGACTGTAGATGTGTGAGTTGGGAGTTGTTGGTGTTAGGAGCCTCTGTCGCAGCAAAGAAAGGGCTTTGGTTCTTCAGGGACCTGGCAGGCGAGGATGCTGTGAGGAAGGGCAGAGGCTGTTTGCTGTGGTAGTAGTATGTGCTTTTTGGATGTGTCTGTAGCCTTTCCCCCCCGAGGCCGAAGCTGTCTATGTGCTCTTCTCTGAAGGGCACCATGTATTTTGCTGACTGCACTTCTGCCCTGCCCCTGCAGTCCACTGCTAGCAGAGATCTGGGGACTTCAGCTTTGCCTCTGAACAGAGATGAGGCAGAGCTGAAGGTTGAGTGGCAGTGCAAGGAGAGCTGGGTCTGGTCCTGCTACCTCTGCTCTTACTTGCATTGGGGGCAGTTGCTGAGTGAAACATTTGTTCATCCCATCCTTCCTAGCTTACTTGGGCATATATCTCTGTATGGGTGTCTGCTTGGGAAGGCAGTCTTGTTCCTAAGACCAAATACACTGCTCCTGTATAGGTGAGAGGAACATAACTCTTCTCCCTGCTGTCCCCCTTTATTGATGGCTCTAGCTCAGGGACTCCATCTGGTTTCTGGCACAGCTGAGATTTGCTTAGCTCTAAGAAAAATTGTGGGGCATCGGCCTGGCATTCTGCATGTCTTAGATGCCTTCCCTGTCAAAGGGGTGGGTGCAGTCTCCAGACAGGGCAGGCCCAGGAGGGGTTTGGTGCCCTAGGCTTTAGGTGATGGTGCTGTCCTCCCTGTGCTGCTGATGGTGGTGGCTAACAGACTCAGCCTCTAGGACCCTTGGCTGATGCAGTCCCCAATGTGTTCACACAGTCTCACAAACACAGGGGAGTTTTAGTCATGCTTGGATGTCTCTCATTTGTCTGCCCTGTGCAATGACTCACAAGGATGCTTCCTCCCAGAGCAGCCACTAACTGTTCCCAGTGTCTATAGTTTCCAAAGTATTTTTAATCTTTGTCATTATTTATATATGCTATGTATGTACTGTTTCAGACTGTTGCCTTCCTGTGTGTTCATGTGAAAACTCCATATTAAATGCTTTTATTTTTAGTTGTTTTGCTCAGTGGGCTTAAGCAGTTTCATTGGGACGGCAAGGACTCGGTGGTGCATCCACCTTCAAAAAGAAGGAAATGTCTGCTCAGAACCCCAGAGCTCCTGCTTCTAAGTGCAGGGGTGCTTGGTGAAGTGCTGCCTGCCTGCAGGGATGGCACTGGCCTCCTGTGGCACTAGGGCTTGTTCCCTCTCTAGGATCCTTGTGTGATGCAGGGTGCCCAGACGGGCTGTCTTTCCCTCAGAGGTATGAAGTTGGACCTCTTCTTTTCCTGTTTTCCCCCTGCTGTCATCCAGGGTGATGGGAAATCAGGTTTACAAAGAACACTTTATATAAATAATGGATCAAATGAATACATTTTTCTCTGTAGAACCATTCTTCTCTTGCCACTCTTGGCTGCCGAGGGAGGATGGTTTCTGCTTGCATTATCTTTTCCTCCTTCTTAATAATGGTGTCTCAGATTTTATGCAGATTATTTCTCTGTGAAGTTCTTCCACATTTGAAATGCCCTGGGCTTGCCTGCCGTGGCTCAGACACTCATTAACATCCTCGCCATGCAATTGAAAAACAAGCAGGAGAAGCAAGTGGTGCGGTACGTTTGAAACCAGTGCTGCTTTCCTGCAGGGTGAGCTTCAAGCGGGCTCTGTTCTCCTCCAGGGCTGCAGTTGGGTGTCATGGGACTGGTGTGCCCCATCTCCCTGGAGCTCAGGGAGCGGGAGGGGATGGGCCTCTCTGCACTTGAAAGTGGGCATGGGAGTCCAGAGAGACATTTCTGTTCTTGAAGCTGTTGAACAAAGGAATGCAAAAACTCACAATAGCTATTTTGAATACTGTAAACCCAAATATCACCTCCCTGATAAGCTGTGATTCAAAGTGACAGCTTTATATGGCTTACATAATTTAAAAAATGAATAGTTTTTAGCCCCTGAAGCCACAACCCAAGCGCTTACGCTTGGCTGCAAGTAAAAGGGCAGCAGTCATTGGGACCAAACACTGGGTGAAGGTACATATTTAGAGGGGGATTGCTCAGCTTTCAGTGTGTTTGCTTTGGCCTGTTGGTATTCGTGCACAGCAGTGGTGTTACAAAGCAAATAAGCAGTGTTCATCCTTCATTTCATTAAACAGTTTTTATCTCAAATTGCACAGCACAGACTTGCAAATAAGTTCTGCAGAGTGTCACTGCTATCTAAATAAATTTTTGCAAGTTGTCTTGATTTTTTTTTTTTTTTTAAACTGTTCTGCCCTGGTTTGGAGTTGAAATAAGATATTTTTTTCTTTCTTAAATTATCATGTGTGGTTGGGAGCTGTCATGCTGCTGCTGCATCTCACTGCCTAGGGCAACAGTGTAGACAAAAAACATGAGTACTGCTAGCGATAGTTGTTGGCACCAGCCAGACCAGTTATCAGGCTTTACAATCTCATTGGCTTGGATTAACTAATATTTTTTCATGGAGTGAATAAATTACCATGTTTAGTTCTGTTTACTTATCCCCCAGTGAGGATCTTGTGCTGAAGCTCATAAATTGTGCAGGCACATAAATGCCAAACCTCCATGCTGGGGGCTGCACTGACCTTCCATTTTTGCTGTGGACCAGGGTGGATGGAATATCTGCTGGTGCCAGCTCTCTGGCCCTATCCTGCTCCAGCCCAGCTTTGTTCCTGGGCAGTGCCCATGCATGAGGAATGCAGTGGGGTTTTTTTCTGGGCTCCTGTGTCGTGATGCAAGGAGAAGCTGTCCCCAGCTGTGCATCACAGGATGAGGTTCAAATACTTCCCAGCACCAGCCTTTGAGGTGCTGATTTCAGTCTGGATTGGGGGGGACCAGAGCTTTCCTTTCCCTGCTGAGTCCCAGCTGGAGTGGGCGTTGCTGCGCTCCCCTCCCCAGTTCCACCTCTCCTGGGTTAAACCAGCCTCCTCTCCCAGGCTAAACCAGCCTCCCCTGCCTTGCTGCTGGGAAGGACTTACAAATCCACCACCCAGCCCTCCCATGGGTTGCCTTACATGATTTTAAGCCTGGCTCCTTTTGCACCAGTGAGGAGAACTGAGTCCCACTTCATCCTCTCTGCTTCTGGCTGAAGCTCCTATTCTGCTGGGGCGAAGAATTGGGATGCGTGGAGGTGCAAACCCTCCTTGGCCATTGTGGCTGCCTGTAACTGGGTGCGTGCACAGGTCTATGATGTGGGGGTGTCTGCGCTGGCCTAAGCTTGTTTTAGGGTTTGTTTCTTCCAACCTTTTCGCTTACAAAGCCTGAGCCTTTGCTCCCCTGGGGCGGGAGGACATAGCAACCTCTTGCACAAAAGCTTCTGGCTCCATTGTGCCTCGCCAAGGCCGTTCTGCAGCAGCAGCGCAAGAGGGGGCTGGCAGCACACGCTGCGGGACGGGACCCCCTGCCCGCCCCGCAGCACCGGGGGGCCCAGGGCCAGATGTGCTGGGGGGCAGGCTTGGAGATGCCTGGTTCTTCCTCCCTGGCTGCATCTGGGGATAGAGGGCGTAGGAAGCAGGGGCTGTAAATAAGGTGAACAAGAACATAAAGAGCACAGAGAAGGCTGAGGAAAGAGGCTGGGGAGGGATGCCCTTTTATAAAGGACAAAAATCAGCTCTGCAGATAGCCCCTAGCATTGTCCTCCAGCTCCAGTGAGAGTCCCTGCCCACCTCTGGGGCTGAGAAGAGCTGTCACAAGGCAAGCTAAATGCTTTTCTTCTCCTTCTCAAGTTATTTTTGGCTACTGGCATCTTCCTGCCATCCTTCAGAGCCAGACCCTGGTAGCCAGTCACTTGGGCTCCTTCTTGCAGCACCTGTACCCTGAAGGTGCCTCTTCTACAGTGTGGGAATTTGGGTGATGGAGGCAAAGCCAGGCTGGCACCAGCTCCCCTGTCCCACGTTGTGCAGAATCTAACTTTCTTCCAGCCTCTAGTAGCTTGTAACTCTGTAACGGCTGGGGGAGGAGGAGCAAGGATGCAGAGACACACGCTCACAACTGTGGGACCAGCAAGGTGCAGAAAGGCTGCCTGCAACTGTGAAAGCACAATGAGCCCAAGTGGGCATGCAGCTTATTGATTGCATCCCAACATGGGACTGGCTGCCAGCTAGCCATAAATATGGAGCAGAGGCAAGCTCGTCTGCACCCAAGGCATCTTCATTAACAAAATCAGGACTGAGCCACTGCCTCCCTCATCCATTGGACTCAGACACTCCTTATTTCTCAGGTTAGATGGTTTCCCAGCTCAGGGATATCAGTGCAATGGGGATTGCAATACATGAAAGGGGCTGGTGAGAACCCTGCTCCTCTAAAAACAAAGCTTGGTGTCTATGGTCACCCCATGGCCAAGGTCATCAGCTAAATCCTGAAAACCCACCTGCTCCTACTGGGAGGCAGGGTTTTATGGCAGAGGAGCTGCAGTTTATGGCACCGTGGAGAAATATGCTGGATGTGCTTGGCAACAGCAAATGGAAAGTTAGTCTATTAAACAGTAAATTATCCCTCCAATGCATCTTCATTGAGGAGGGTTAATGAGTGGCTCCAGGCAGAGCGAGCGGGGAAAAGCGTGTCTGTACGCACAGCGCGGATGTGGAACAATTGCTACATCTGGGGACCCCCAAGTCCCTGATCCCACGCTGCACCAACAATAGTGTTTCCATGTGCGAGGCGCTTCACAAACACCTCCTCGCGTGTGGTTTATTCAAACCAGCTTGCGCCTCCCCGCAGAGCTCCCAGGCGGTTGGTGTGTCCAGCTGCGCTGGGAACAGCATCTCCCCATCTGCGTCTGGGCTGCTTGGCGTAAATGTTTTCCTTGTGGACTAGAGCTAGTTTTGGGAACCCAGGGTGTGGGGCTCAGCTGCGCCACAAAGCAGGGATGTAGTGCCTTGTCAACTGCCCCCCCCCCCCCCCAACTGCTCTACAACTGCTCAAGGCAGCGGGGCAGGCTGGGCTCCCCCCGCTCAGACAGTCCCTGTTGTGCAAGGCTGGGGCCAAATCCGCCTGCTTGGGAGGCTCAGCATTTCCCATAGCATTGAGAGTACCCAATGGGTGCTGATCCCTTCGCTTGGTCCCAGTGGTGAAGTCCCCAGGCAGCGGAGCTGCCCCCTTTCCTGCAGTCAGTGGGGCCTGTTCACACAGCAACGCTGGCCGTGTTTGCAGGGTCATGCTGGCACAGGGTGATGTTCACAGGGTGATGCTGGCGGTGTTCACGGGGTAATGCTGGCAGCTTTTGCAGGGCGATGCTGGCAGCATTTGCAGGGCGTTGCTGACAGTGTTTGCAGGGTGATGGTGATGTCTAGAGGGTGATGCTGGCCATGTTCACAGGGCAATGCTGGCAGTGTTTGCAGGGTGATGCTAGCCACTTTCACAGTGCGATGCTGGCCATGTTTGCAGGGTGATGCTTTTGCTGTTTGCCAGCGAGGTAGGGCTTGTCCCTGGAGAGATGCCTGAAAGAGCGCATCCCAGCCCTGCCTGCCACTGCTGCTAGCCAGGCGAGATTTACTGTGATCCCAGTGGCCCCCAGCTGCCCGCACCACTCCATAATAGACCCATCAAGGGCATTGTCGTGCTGCACAAGCCCAACAGGTGCCCTAACGGGGCTGACATGCTGGCCCGCTCCCACACAATGCCTCACTCTCTGAACCCGAGCGTGTCCGGCAGGACAAAGGCAACCTGGCCTCCCAGCACGAGCCGAACTGGCCAGGCGTGACAGATGTGGCCCCGGCCAACGGAGGGGCAGCCCGGCAGCCTGCCTTGCGCGGGGTCTCTGGGGGACACTGGGCAGCTGGAATTCATGGCCACTCTGCTCCCAGCACATCTCCAGCTGGGTCTTGTGGCCACTGCTCCCAAACCAGGTGTGTTTTAATGATGCTGCTGGTGGAAGGAAGGGTTCGAAGCACAGGCCCGGTGCAAGGGGAGCCGCATCCTGCTCTTGGCAATGATCCTCAGCAGAGGAGTTGGAGCAGGTACTGTTAATGCATGCTATTGTCTGCGTTTTAAACGCTTCTGCTCTGCACCAGTGCCTCGTCCTACCCTGAGAAAGGCTACCGCTGCTGTGGACTAGTGACAGCCGTGGCACTGCTTCGAAGCACATCCTAAGTGGTAGCAAGCACGGGCCAGGGCATGCCGCCTCCTCCCCTGCGTGCCGAGGCACGGGGTGCAGTGGTGCAGCGTGGCTGCCTCGAAGCCCAGGCGTGCTGGAAGGTGCTATTGGCCGCCGGTGGCTATGGCGGGGACGCAGCGCCAGGCCAGACCGCAGCAGAGCTAACGGGGGCGGGCGGCGGCCCATCCCGCGGTGGGTAGAAGTGCCCGGATGCTGCCCTGGGGGTCTTGGCTTAAAACTGGCAGCAATTTTTGTTTGAAGCTTTGTAGCTGCTTCGCATCTCTTTGCACGACAGGTCTGGCGCGTACCCTGGAATCCTTCCCCAGATCTTCCCATGAAAACTCCTCTCCTGCAAAAAAAAGCTTCTGCTTCATTTTAACCAAACCCAGAGCCCATCAGACAATCCAGATGGTCTCCCTCTCTCTATCAAGCAGTTTGGCCCAAATCCCGGTGGCAGACGGCAGGACCAGGCCTCCCCCGATAAAGAAAAGTTTGGGTTTTATTTTCTCCCTGCTCCTCATCCATATTCAGAGGCACCCTGGCCCTTTCCCAGGCAGCTGTTGCTCTCCAGGGCCTGCATCACCCCATGCAGGGTGCCTGGGCAATTTGGGATTGCCCAAGTGCACCAGAGACTGAGGTGTGGGAGGGGGTCTCAGCGTGTGGCCCGTTACCCCCACCCTGCTGTCCTGCCTGTCCAGGCTTGCTTGTCCCTCACGGTTTTGGCAGCCCTAGAAGGGGGTTGCTTTTGCAACCAGAGCCGTTGCAGAGGGGTCGGCCGTGGCCGGGAGTCCAGCTCAGTGGGATGCTCCGTGGTGTCAGGGAACTGGGTGCTGCCTGCGTGGCAGGTGGTGGCAAGAAGCTCCGATGGGAGACCGGGAGTCGAGGTATCCACAGGAGAAAATGTGGAAGTTGGCCTGAAATGGGGTTTTCAGCCTCCCAGCCCTGTACTCCCACTGGAACTGAGGCAGGCGATGGTGGCCTCCAGGCAGGCCCCCACCAGCTACTCCTTCTGCAGAAAGACCACGGCCCGGCTGTAAAGTGAGTCGGTGCTGCTGCAGCTGGACACAGAGACGGAGGGAGCCTATTTGTTCTGCAGATCACAGGGATTTGCCTGGCGCAAATGCCTGCAAAAGGGAGGAAACAAGATCCCTCCTCCCGCTCCTGCCTTCCTGCCAGCCAGCATCAGAGGCAAAGGGCAGGTTGGGAGAACCCGGCTCTGGTCTGCCAGCCAAGCGGTGAGGGGGGAGTTCAGGAGGGAGCAGGGTCACAAGCATCACACCGGTAGCGGCCAGGTTTGGGGAATGCTGAGCCGCTAGGAAACAACCTTCACCCCCCAAAATTCAGCTGAGGTCTTCAGCACGGGGTCCCTTCGGGTGCCATAGCCACTGGGGTCCCCCTGGGAGCCCCAGGGCGGGCTGCGGGGCCACCTCTGCTGAAGCCGTGCCAGCGAGGGGTCAGCTCCCAGAGTCCTGGGAAGCAGCTCATCTTCTTCGCTGTCAGGGCTGCTGGGTAGCAACGAGGAACAAACCCCTTTCATCCATCTCAAGCACAGCTTCCTCCCGGGATTGGGGCCAGAGGAAGGAGATGTCACGAAAATGCAGACAGATGATGGGAGCCTGCATTCGGGATGGGAAAGGGCTGCTGATCTGGGCCAAGCTGGTGCAACCCTGTGTGTGTGTGTGAGGTGGCTCTTGCCGGCGCAAGACCCCCATGCAGACACCTCCCTCTCACCCTGATTAAGGAACTTGTGGAGCTCCATACGCAGGGGGCATTGATTTAAGAGCCACTTCTGCCCCAGGACCTGTCACCGTCCCTGCAAATATCCTGCTGGCTGGGGAAATGAACGTGCAGTGAGTCGTCTGTACTCACACACCTCTCCTCCCGCTGCCGGAGTGATATGACAGGCTCCCACCTCCCCTCCTTCCATAGGTTTCGTCTCCAAGGAGGACATTTGCAGCAGTAGCTGCCAGCATCCAGGGCTCTCTTGGGCATCTCAATATGCCTGTTGTTCTTAACGACTCAGCTCTTGGAACCATGGGGTTACAAGTGTTTCAGGTGTCATTAATAAAACAGGTGACCAGTCCTCCTGGTTACACCCTCCTGCTTTGCATTTGCAGACCTCAGGGAAGAAAATGGAAGGTAACAAAATGAATGCAATGCTCACGTTTCTGAGATGTCAACCGTTTGGGACCAAGCTCACAGGAGTTCTTGGCTTCACTTTTTTTTGTATTGAAATAGGTATATTTTGCCTCATTCTTCCAGGTGGATTATCCACAAAGACATTTTGGTGTCTTTGACATTAAGATGTTCCCCTGGAGTGGGAAAGGACATAGCTAATGCCACAGCCAGGACTTTAGGACTTGCTGTCTGTGAGCAGAGCAAAGACCAAAGCAGAGATGCATCCCCAAGCGTCCCCTGCGTGCTGGGGTGCTTGGCCGCAGGGTTCCCATGAGCGCACCGGGTACCGTCCTGGCTGACCGGTGCCAGCCCGCTGTGTGGTCCCCACGGGCTGCCGGGTCCCCGCGCCTCGCCTGGGCTCTGGACGATGGGGACAGGGCTCCGGGCTGCAGGATGGCAGACTGGCCAGGGGTGCCTGGAGCACACCGGGGGATGCGAAAGCTTTTGGCACCCTCCGAGGAGAGGTGGGAATGCTCCGCAAGCCGCCGCTCGGTTCGCAGGCTGTTTCTCCGGTCGCTGCCAGTCCCCGGGGTGCCTCTGCCCGCACGCTACCCGCTCGCCTTCCTGCTGCACCCCGGCGTCCCGCAGCCATCTCGCGGGGGGTGCGGGGGAGGCACCAACCCCGCTGTCCCGCGTGGGGGGACCGAGACGCAGCCCACCTCGCTGCACGGCCGGGGCGGGGCAGAGCCCCGACGGCTCCGGCTACCGGGGTGCCGGTGCCCTGCCCGGCCGGGACCGCTCCTACCCCCGCAGCCGCCGGTGCCGGGGGCGCGGGGAGGGGCGGCGGCGGCGGCGGCGAGGGGGGGGGGGGGGCCGTCGGGGCGGGCAGGGCGGGAGGGAGGAGCCAGCGCGGAGGCTGTGCCTGGGCTGCGGGATGGGGCGGCAGTGAGGACCGGCGGGTGTGCGCCGACGGGGCTCTCGCCCCGGAGCCGAGCCGTACCGAGCCGTGCCGTGCCGACCCCAGCCCCGCTCCCCTCCCCGGTGATGCGCAGCGGCCCCGCCGCCTAACCCCGCTGCCCGCTGCCATGGCGGCCCCGACCCCCGGGGGGGCGGCGGGGGTCCCGGCGGGGCTGCGGGCCGCCGCCTGGTTGCTGGCGTGCGCCGCGCTGTGCCGGGGCCGCGCCGCCGCCTGCCCGCCGCTCTGCGCCTGCAGCGGCACCACGGTGGACTGCCACGGCACGGCCCTGCGCGCCGTGCCCAAGAGCATCCCCCGCGGCACCGAGCGCCTGTGAGTACCGCCGCGCTTTGTCCGGCCCGGGGCGGGTGGGAGCGGCCGCGGCGGGTGGGTGTGCAACGGCCCGTGGCGGGGCGCGGGCGTGTGCAAGAGCAAGAGCCCCGCCGGCTGCTGGGGCCAGGCGCTTGTCCTGGGGGGGGACGGGGCGGGGGGGATGTGCGTGTGCGCGTTCAAAAGCGCGGGGCGAGTGCGTGCGAGTGCCCAGCGGGGGTGTGTGTGTGTAGGGGCGTGTGCGTACATGTTTAAGAGCCTGTCAGGAGTGTGGGCAGGAGCCCGTCAGAGGATGCGTGTGCAAGAGTCTGTCCGTGGGGTGTGCGTGCGACAGCCTGTCTGGGGGGTGGGTGGGTGTGCAAGCGCCCATCCAAGGGGGATGCCTATGTCTGTTAAGGGGAGTGCTTGTGCAAATGCCCGTGGGGGCACGTGCAAAAGCTTGCCCAAAAGGTGCGCGTGCAAGAACCTGGTGGGGTGGGCGCGTGGGCAGCGGGGAGGTTGGGTGTGTGTAAAAGTGCCTGTCCGGGGGATGCGCGTGCAAGAGCCTGTTGGGTGGGCGTATGTGCATCGTCCCCTCCGTGAGGGGGGTGCGATAGCCCGTCGAGGTGGGGGAGCAGTGTGTGTGCAAAAGCCTGCTGAGGCGGGGTACGCGTGCAGCCCTTCGTCTGGGGAAGGGGTGTGCAAGGGGTCCGGCATGTGCAAGAGCCTGCGTGTGCCAGTAGGTGTGCAACCCTGCAGAGCGGGATTGGGATTAGAGCTGTGCCTGAAGGGGTGGGTTACTCCAAGGTGGGGGGGTCATTTCCACTGGGGCAGCCCAGAATGGGCTGCATGTGTGGGGCTGTGTGCCCCATGGCACCCACAGGCAGTTGTGTGGCTGCCCCTGCTGTGGCTTGTCATGGGGTACCCACACAGCTGGAGGGGTTGCCTGAGGGTCCGGGCTACCACAAGCCCCTACTCGTGCTGGGCACCCCTTTGTCCCTGGGAAGTCCTCCTGGGAGTGCTGGAGCCTTAAGGAGCCCTGTAAGGAAAGCTTTTCTCTCAGAGTCACGGTCCAGCCAGCTGCGGGGGTCCTGCGGAGCCCGCCGAGCTCCCTCGAACAGGGTGCCCCTTTGCCACTGCACCCAACTGGGCAAGTCTCCCTGCTTGGGGGCCCTGTGGCTGCAGCGGGTCCCTGCTCTGGGGAGAGGGGCATGAGCTGAATGCGTCCAACCCGCTGCTGGTGGCAGGCTCCCGGCGTGCAGGTGTCCCCAGTCCCCGCGGGAGAGCAGGGCTGTCCCCAGCCTCTCCCCTCTGCTTGGGGGCAGTGGGTACCCATTCCAGGGGCTGCAGTGGAGTGCGGTGGCACACTAGCCAGCCTCCCCAGCCCCAGCTGTACGCCCAGACTGCCCCGGCATCCCCCTTGCAGCCCGGGGAAGCATTGGGCTGCCGCCTCCTTGGGCAGCAGAGCTGCTGGATGCATCCTGGGACAGCCACACAACTGGGGCTCCTCCTGTACCTGTGCTGCGCTGCCTCCAGTTACCAGAGTGTGAGTGTGCCCTTTGCCTGCAGCTGGGGAGAGTCCCCACAGGCAGGGACTGCAGGCAGCCTGGCAGCTGCCAGGGTTGCACCCAGCATGCGGCGCTGGGAGCTCTGCGGGACACCGCTTTAGTGGAGTTTTCTCTTCTCTCGCCATAATTATCCTCATACAAATGATTATTACCCAGCACAGCGACCAGGCTGCTGCGAGCTGCAGTCCCATAGAGCCAGTTTGTGAGCTCTGAGATAGGATCCCCGTTTCCTCCTTGCCCAGGGTGGGGGAAAGGTTTGCGCATAGCCTGCACCAGCCCTTTCCACCCCTTGGGGAGCTCAGTGGGCTCCGCAGCATCAGCTTCCCATGCACCCGGCTGCAGGGTGCTGGGGGAGCGTGGGCAGTGAGCTCCTGCCTCTGCTCGCTGGGCAGGTGCTCAGCACCGCTCAGAGGAGACAATGCTGGAGTGGGCAGATGGAGGATGCCCTTGGCTGGGTGTTGCCGCTTGGCGATGCTGGGTTTTTTGTACATTCATGCAGTTGCCGATGCCAGATCTGCTGGCTGGGTTGAGCTGGGCGTGCTGCTCTCTCGTGGGTGTTGTCTGCTGGATAACTACTTCCCACTGTGTTGCACACCCTTGCAGGTGCTTGAAGGTGTCTGTGCAGAGCAGGTCTATCTCCGAGCAGTGAATTCCTGCTGTAACAGCTCGTAAGCGAGTTCGAGTTCCCCTTAAAGAGGTTGCAACCTCGCAGTCTCCAACTTCTCACCGCTTGATGGAGCGGTGTCAGCTAGCAACTGCAGGGGAGCCTGCAGCAGGGTCTGTGCTCGGGACTTGCTGTCTCCAGAGGCTGGCTTTCTTTGGGAAGCCAGCAACCTCTTACCAGTGCCCCCCACTGCCTGCCTCTTTTCCCAAGCACTGGGATGCACGGCGTGAGTGGTGCCGACCTCGCCATGCGTCCCACAGTGCCGCTGAGCAGTGGTGTCTGTGCTGTGCTGTCGTGTTGCCCGCCTGTTGCATGCCCGCAGCCTTGTGGGGCAGCTAGTGTGGTGTTTGGAGGCTCCATGCTTTCTCCAGCCTCCCAGCTGGCTGAGCCCCGTGGTGACATGGGTGGAACCCCTGGGCAGGACAGCGCTGCTGCTGCGGCCACATGTGCTGGCACTGCCAAAGTCATCATGGGGACTCAGACAGCAGTGTCCGGTGGTGAGGTCTGAGCTCCATCGCTTTTGAAATACACCCTTTTCCTTTGAAGAAGAGGGAATTATTTGCCTTGCAGAGTCACTGCAACTTTGGCAAATCATGGGTTGGGGAGAAATTGTCTCCTCTTCTGCTCGAAGGTTTCCCCTGTGATGTCTCCCTGGTGCCGTGCTATTGGTGCAGGGTAAGGGCTGGAGACGTGTCTAGCATGGGTGGTGGCTGCATGGGGGGACACGGGACCCTTCTTTCCTTGCTCCAGGGCACAGCTCATTGCTCCCTAAGTGCCTTCTAGCCTGCAACCCGACGTAAATGCCAAGCGGTGCCTGCAGCCCCCACTCTGCCTGGATCAGGCACTGAGTAGAGAGGCTTATGCTGCAGCAAGGCAGGAAGCAGCAAAATCTCTGGGCGCTTTGCATGGCTGCCTGTGCTCCTGCCTACGCCTCTGGCAAGCACGAGAGAGCAGGTCCTGGAGGCATCATAGGCAGGACAGGGCAATAATCCTCCAGTACTACAGTGTTATCTGCTTCCAAGAGTCCCTCGGGTCTCAGTTGCCGGAGGAGAGCCGTGGGAGAAAGGCACAGTTCCCTTCCCTGTTTGCTTGCTTTTCTTTCTTTCTTGCTTTGAAAGTGCCTCTGAAGAGCGGACTGCCCTGTCGGGGAGCCTCACCACTCTCCCCATGCCAGCAGGATCAGTGCAAATTTGCCACTGTCAAATGGCTGCTTCCAGCCCTGCTCTTTGCCTGTGGGGGATGAATTGAGCCTGATGGCATTGCACTTGCTCCTGCTTTTGAAATTTTCAGCTGACAGCTGAGAATTGCCCCACTCACCCCTTCTGCCTCCTCTCTGGTGGGCTGAATGGCTGTGCAGTGCCCTTCTCCCCCCATGTGGGGGGAAGCAGAGCTGGTTTTGGGGGTCCTCATCGCTGCATCCCCCTTGGCTTCCACTTCTCCCTCCCAGGGTCCCTGGCCTCAGCATTGCATGGGGCTCCTGTTTGCCTTGTTCCCCCAACTTGGGGTTTGCCTTTGCTGAAATGGGCCCCATCCAGACTGCGGCCAGCTCTGCCATCTCCCCGCTCCGCGTTGACAGAGGGAAGGGGTGCTGAGCTCCAGCCTCTGGGTGCAGGAGCACGATGCTGGGGTGGCTGCACCTGAAGCATGCTTGCGCGCTGCCTAGCTGTCCCCTGCCGAAATTACAGCAGTGGGCTCTTGTTCAGAGTGGGTTTAATTCATGCACCCGTGTCTCCCTCTAGCTGGTTAATCAAAATGTCTTGCAGCAGCAAGGCTGGCGTATCACAGCAGCGCTCATGCATTTGACACCAGTTGTTGGGCTGTGTCTCCTTGGTGGGCTTCAGGGAACGTTAATTCCTAGGAAGCACCTTGAGGGGATCGACCTCTTCCTTCCTCGGGTGCCTGGGCAAGTTTTTGGTGTTGCAGCTGAGCAGGCTGGTGGCAGAGGCAGCGAGGGAGTGCGTAGGCTCTGCAGAGATCTGGGGCAGAGTGCAGGACCGATATCCAGCCGGGGCAGTGCTCAGGGGGCCCTGCTGCCCTTGGCTCTTGAGAGAGCCAGTGCTGGGCACTGGGAGGACGCGGCCTGGCTGGGGAAGGCAGCCTACTCGGCCCGCTGCAGTGGCTTCTTTGGGAGCCTTCCTGGACGGAGGAAATTTGCAATTCTATTCCAATTTCTCCCTTCAGCTACGTCCAAGGCAGATGCTGTCTATATATCGCCATGGTAACGCTGCGTTCTTGCTCTCCATGGAATTGCATGCTGGAAAAATATTAGTTTAAAAAACTATGTCGTGTTTGTATTGACTGGAGCCGTGGCTGATAGCAGAGGATCTATTGTCCCCTGGTTGGGAAAAGTCACCGGTAACAGGCAATAAAGCCAGGCGGATTGGCCTCTGGTGACCACTTCTCACCCTGCACAGCAATTGCTTCCCTATAAACCCTTCCCTGGCGCTGTTTTATTGCATCCTTTAAAATAGATATTTTTGCCTTAAATGTGCTGCCACTTTGCTCCTCCGGGGTGATGCATTGTGCTGCCAGCAATTCCTCACTGCTAAGGTGGAAGCAAGGAGGGGGAATTGTTCCTGGCTTTAATTGTGTGTCTTTCGCGTGCACCTTCAAACGCCGTCACTGCTGCTGCTGTCCCCAGAGCCTGCAGCCACAGGGTGAGCTGGGCACAGCAGCAGCGGTGTTGGTGCAGGACAGCAACCCATGCACATGCATGCACAGGAACAGTCTAAGCCGTCTCGTTACAGGACGTGTGTTTGCTTTGAGTTTGGTGCTCCCCTACTTCATTGTTTCCTACCGAACCTCTGGCCAGCAGAAGAGCGAGCCAGCTATAAAATACAAAGGATGCTTGAGAGACCCCTGCGGGGGAGCAGAGCCTGCAGCCTGGGGGAACACAGGGGATTCGGGGTGCCACCAAGGCGGTGTGGGCAGGGAAAGGGTGTCCCATCTGGGGAAAGGTGTATGAGCCTGTGACCCCGCGTTGAGAGGGAATTTTCCTGCATCCGTGCTCCAATTTGCTCCCCGGGGAGCTGGTGTGGGTGGGCAAGGCGAGCGCTGGAGCAGGACGTGTGCAGGCACAGGAGGGCGAGGTGGGCAGCCGAGGAGCCTGTCTTTGTCTCCCATCTGAGTCCTTCATGGTTCCCTGCCCGCTCCAGAGGTACTTCGTGCTGCGGACGCATCCTCTTTATCTTTATTGCTGCTGAAATAACCTTTCATAAAACCTGATAGGCGAGGAGATGTTTCTGTGCATGTTTTGCTGAAAGGCAATAAAAAAAACCAGTTGCACGTTAGCAAATGGCCCCGTCCCAGGGGATGTCAAGACCCAGATCACTGCTCCCCGCCAGGCTTCCCGTGTGAGTAGCTCCGAGGCCAGCTCTGGCAGCTGGCCCCTGTCCCCACTCGGGGGGGCAGCCAGGGACGGCTGCAGTGGCAGGAGCGGTGAGCAGAGGTTTTCCTGCTGTATGGCACCAGGCTGCAATTAGCAGTGTGGGCAGTGAGAGGGGATGGATTGCAGCCTGGTCATTCAGGTCGTGGCACTGCTGGAAGCAGAAAGGGAAAGAGGTGGGATGGAGGGGACCCCTCCGTGGTGTTGATGCAGGGTCAGTCCCAGGCTGTCCTCTCTGGGACCATCTCAGGCTTCCCTGCCACATACAGGCTCTGAAGCTGTGCTGAGTACCTGCTTTCCTGGCATGCATTTTGGATGCACTTGCTGCTCAAAATAGCAGAGGCAAGTGTCCTATGGGGGAGAAAGGCTGCTAGGAGGAGGAAGATCAGAAAAAAGGGAAGGTTAATTTTTCAAGCGATGCAGTCGAGGAGCAGCCCTGGGTACCAAGAGTGGGAGAGATGCAAGCTCCTGGCCCTGGACATTTTTCGGTAGGAGGAAGCCCCAGCTCCGAAATGGGATTCTTCAGGAGACCCAGCTGGTCTGGGGTTGAGCAGGCACCCGTACCTGAGCAGTTTGGGTGCACTTTTCCTCTTGTCCCCACTGTGAGCTGCTCCGCGAGTGACGAGCAAAGGGGGTTTGCTGAGGAAGATGCATGATGGATTGGACCTTGGTCTGCTGGGTGGCAGGATGAAGCCTGAGGGCTGGGCTGCCTCCCCTGCCCTGAGAAGCAGAGGAGCCACGGGAGTATCGATGCTTCTCGCCAGGCTACTCAGCACAGCACAAAAAGCCAAATTTTGGAGGTATCCAGGCAAATCAGTTCTCTTAGCTGAGCCTCAGTTTCCCCATTTGTGAAACAGAAATGACTTGCTGCCTTTTCTCTCTCACACCGAGGTTGAGGGAGGTTATTTATTTATTTTTAACCCTGAAGGTGACACACCATGATGCTGCGTGAGGGTAAAGCATTCCCTGACTGCGAGCAGCTAATGGCTGTGGCATGAAAACCCCAGAGAGAAGTTAGTAAGAGCAGAAAGCCTTCCGGATCCTCACCGTTACTTGCATGATCAGTGCTGTTTGTAACACTTAAAAATTTATTGTGATGCTAACCTGCTTTAGTACCTCATAAAAGCTTACAGAGCCTCCCGTGCTCTGGGGCCAACGCAGCGCATGGGGCTGGGTTCCCCTTCGGCTAGGGGCAGTTACTCTGAGACGATCCCAAATAGTACATAGCTGCTCTCGGAGCTCTCCTCTTTGGGCACATCACCCTGCAGGCATCTGGTAGGCAAGGCATTCGCCCTGGGGTGTGTGGTACCCTTAAAGAGACTTTGATGGACCCCATGGGCGCTCTTGCTCTTCCTTGAGGGCTCTGGTCAGGGCAGGGTTAGGAAGGAAAAGGAGGAGAAGGTGCTGAGCCCCTTGTGCAGCTGTGTCAGCCCCGGGTGTGGGTGCCCGGTTCCCCCTCCCTGAGCAGCGGGCAGCAGTACCCTGTACCCCTCTTGCACCTTGGAGGGGATGGGCTTAGCACCCAGCCATGCCCCCATGGGCAGCAGGGAGCTGGTGGGTGCGGTGAGCAACCCTCTGTGCTGTGCTGGTGCTGGAGGGAACCAGCTCTACAGGACTGGGAAGGGCTCTGCCCTGCCTTTCGCTGCTTGGGCCACTCAGCAAGCCTGTGCTGGGACTCGATTACATTCAAGCAGCTGGGTGAAATCTTGAGAAGACTTGAAAAATGCAGTAAAAGTATAGGATGAAAGGTTGCAGCTGCTCTGTCCCGCAGTGCTGAGTGCAGGGGTCAGTCCAGGGTCTGAGCTCGTCCGTGTTTCCATTAGCAGTCTGTGTGATGGGACGTGAGCTGCTTATGACATTTGCAGATGCCACCAGGCTGGGAGAGATGCAAGAGGGCTGGAGTACAGGCTGAGATTTCAAAGTGGGCTTGGCGAACAGGAGGAACAGTCTGACAAAAAGGATGTTGTTGCCTGCGGAATGGAGGAAGGTGTTTGGTGGCAGGGGATCACCAACAGCACAGATGTGAGATGGGAGCACGAGCCGAGCGGGTCCTGCCCCTGCAAGGCAGAGAGGCCCCAAGGGAGGGCCGTGCCCCTGGGGGCTGGTGGCTTGTTGGGGGGAATGGGGCTGGGAGAGGGGACCTGTGTGGGCAAGGGAGCAGCCTGGCCTCTGCACCATGGTGGCCAGGGCAGGCAGGAATACGGCTCACCTGCAGCAAGAGGGGTTCCGGTCAGAGTTTTGGAAATGGGCCTTGAGGCAGGAGCAGTGACATGCTGGAATAGGGCATGGGGGAGTGTCAGTCCCTGGCTCTGAAGGAGCCGTGTGTGCATCTGTCAGGATTGATGGAGGGCTGCAGAGATACTGCTGTGGGGTGCGTGACCTTGTAGCTTTCATTTCTCCGCTTCCCTGGTTATTATCTGGCACTGTTGGCTCCAGCTGGGGTCAGGACTCTGGGATGAGGGCTACGGAGCTGCTGGGAGGGGAGCTGTGCCCCCAGGGGCTGGTGCTCTGAGCCAAGGGCAGGAATGGCAGGGCAGTGGGGGACCATGGAGGGAGGGATGCATCCCACGAACGATGCAACTGCCGGCCTTGCCGGGCACTGGGGCAGCGGCAGCCCTCAGAGCATGGACCGCAGGAGCATGGCTAGCTGCAGGTGATGCTGGCATGGACCCCTTCTCTGCCAGCCCCTGCAGTCACTGCCTGGGTGCTGTGAGTACCCACTCTGTGCTGGTGCCGATAGGGCTGGGACACATTTCTCCACCTGTGGGTGCAGATGCAGGGATTTGTCTCACAGACTTTCCCTCTGCCGCCTGAAAAGCAGGAGTCTGGGGAGCACACCAGTTAGGATTTTTGCCTCGGTGGGAGAGCAGAGCGGAGCTGAGCACAAGGACGGGAGTCACGTGTGTGCCGAATAGCTGATGCTTTGCAATGGAGCACGGATAGTGGGATTGCGCTGTCTGCTCCTTCCCCTTCCCGCTCCTGATAAATCAGTGCCCAGGGAAATATCACTCATGTTGGCTGTATTTAATAAATTACCTCTCAGCATTTGCACTCTCTGAGGTTGTTACTGAGTTAGTGTAGATCCAAACCCTGCAAAGGGAGAAGATGCATCAGACCCCCCGGGAATGGAATAAACCATCCAAAGCTAGAAACCAAATATAAACCCAGACTATGCAAATTGAGTCTAACGAACCCTGCTGCAGCACAGACATCCCATCTGGGAGTGGGATGATCCGCAAGCAACGTAGCAAAGGGACTGCTTGTTTTAATGACTTTCCTCTTCCCAGGGAGAAATGGGAGGGGGGTTCTGAAACTTGAAGGTTGCAAATGAAAATCCGCTGCCTCTCCAGCGGCACTGTGAGATTTGGGGTGCTGTGGGACAGAGGAAGGCAGCCTGGATGAATGTGAGGATGCTTTCTGGCATTAGCCCCTATAGATTAACGAGGAAAGAGCATGCCCTGCATCTCTGTTTTCAAATCACAGTCCAGAAATGCAACCAATCTGCCAGGCAGCTCCCCAGACACATCAGTCCTTATCGAAGCTCTGCTGCGTGGGGCAGGGCAGGGTGTTTCGCTTCACTAGGAAAGGGCACAGAGGCAGCGGGTGAGCAGCTGAGCAGCGGGGATCCAGCTTTCTGGGCACAGCAGACTGTAATTTATCTCCATGAGGAACTGAAGGGGATTTAGAGGGGAAAAAATGGCACGAAGTTAAATAGCAGTGTTGCCTCGGCATCCTTACAAATAAGCTTTACCTGCTGTTCGTTCCCATCTTGGTTGCAAAGGCCATCATCTACCCGAACAAAGGCAAGGGGGGATGCTGAGAGAAGTTGTCAGGGAGCATGCAGGGCCAGTCCCCGAGCAGGGCTGTGAAGGAGCCCTAGGGCACTGCCCTGCTTTTAGGGATGGCCACCAGCCCCAGTGCTGGAGCACTCGGAGGATCTTCAGCGAGCATGCAGGGAGCGGAGGCTGGGGTAGGCTGGGAATGTGGCACAGTTGCCCTCCAGGGTGGCCTGTCCCTTGGCACTGCCCCAGGGCAATGCATCCTACCTCGCCTCCTTGTGCTGAAAAGTCTTTGCGTTCAGACCCCTCTATCCTAGAAGGTGCCTGGGAGAGAGGGCAGAGCCTAGTTTTGGCATGTGGAGGGACTGGCCGTGTCCAGTCCATCGCTCTGTGGTGTTCCTGCATATCTCCATGCTGCTTTGCCTGTGCTTTGCCTCTGGCTAAGGGTCTGGGGTGCCGGTGCTCTGGGGACCCCATAGGAGTCCAAGCCCACCGTGGGCTTGCAGGCTGAGGTGTAAGTCTTGGCTTTCTGATTGAGCAGTTTTTAAATGAAGCCTCTCTGCTCTGTCTGTCTGCAGTACCGGAGGTTTCCTAACTTCCACTTACACATTGCAGCCAGAGTAATGTTAGGTATGTTTAAGAGGCGGCAACATGGGAGTCCTGCCAGGGACCTGCCCTTGGCTGGAGCTTGGACCGACACCGTTACCTCCAGCTTGGCCTCCAGCACGGCCCTGGGGAGCTTCCAGGCAATCTGCTTTGGCAAGGACCCTTTAGGACATTTGGAGAAAAACCACTCCTGTAGCCGGGGTTTCTCCCTAACCTTGGCTGACCTCAAGGCTGTGATCGGTCAGGAGATGGGCACACATCTGCCTGTACCGAGCCACCCCTCCTGGGGTGACAGATGTCCCTAGAATGCATGACCCACCCCAGCGCCTCGCGCCTGGGACTCACACCCTGCCCGTGGGTTTTGCGCCCCGGGAGAGGGGCAGCGCCGAGTCCCACAGGGCGCAACCTTGCGGGTTGGAGCCCCGTCCCCGGGAGCCAGATGTGCACAGCTGTGCGCTGGCCGTACGGGGAGCCGGGCGAGCCGTGGGGCTGCAGAGCCCGGGTGTGGGTTTCAGTTTAATCGCCGGGGCTGGGGAACCTCTATTCATTCCCGGCTTGCATTCATCTGTGTCCTAGTAACGTGCTCTCCCCACCTCCTTCGCACACACGGCTGGATAATGGCAGGAGCCCGGCAATCTCGGGCGCTGAATAGCGGTGTAATTATGAGGCTATAATGGCGAGCTGGAACTCATTAGCCATTATCAGCCGTTTCAGCAGGACAATGGCAGCACCCCGGGGTGCGCGGCTGCGCCGGCTGTACCCGGCGGCCGTACACGCTGCTCGGTGGCTCGGAGGCCAGCCCGCCGCTGACCTCGGCCCCTCGCGTGGCCGCAGAGCCCGGTGGAGGGAGACTTGGGCTCCGGATGGGAACGATGGGCTTTGTATTCGGCCCCTCGTGTGATGAGGGGCGTTCCTGCTCCCCGGTCCCGCTGCCGCGGCTGGGGGGGGGTATGGAGCCCTGGGTGCTGGGGTCCTGCCCGGGCCTCGCACCCTGCTCCGGGGTGGCACCCTCCTGCCTCTGCCCTGGCTCCAGCAGCTCGTCTTTCCCTTGGCTGCCTCCCTCTCTTGTAGTTTGTTTGTTTCCTCTTTACTTCTGTGTCTGTATTCAGCGCAAGCAGCGGGTCTCCGGCGTGGGAGCCCTCCCCGGGCCGTGCGCTCGCGTGGGCGTCCTCTGTCCCCAGTGCGTGTCGTGGGCAGATCGGCCTCGTGGCAAGGAGCGAACGCTGCCGTGCTCTGCGCTGCAGAGGGGGGAGGCTCTCTCCTGCTGTGGGGTGCTGCACAGGGACCCTCAGCTCTGCTCTGCGGGTCCCAGGGGTGACAGGCCCCCTCTCGCTACAGTGCTCACAGCCCGTAATGCAGAAAGGCACTGCAAAGCTGAGATTGTGAGGCGCAAATCTCTGCAGCTCCCGGCTCAATATATTTTAAAGCAGGATAATCCTAGCAGGGGCACGCGGAGACCGTGATGGGGGAGAGCCAGGGAGGTGTAGCCGGCAGGCTCGGTGCAGAGCCCCTGCCGCGTGTGGGTCTGGCAGTGGGGCACACCTTGCCCCGGTGCCGAGCAGAGCCTGGGCAGGAGAGCAGCCATGGGGTGGGTGTAGGCACCCCACGGGCTGCCCTCTCCCCTTATTTCCACCAGCAGGACAAGCAAGCTGGGACAGCATCTCCCTTCTGGCTGGAGTGCCTGTCCCTGCACTCACCCAGGGCTTTTGCATGAGAGAGCAATGCCAGGAGAAGCAGGTTGTCCTGTGCAAGCGTCTCCTGGCAGGTGAAACCTGAAGTGTGGCTTATTCTGCAGGCAGAAGGTGTGAGATGGCTGTGTACTGAACCAGTCGTGATGCATGTGGGTGACCTGCAGCTGGGTGTTTGGAGCGATCCTGCTTTTCTGGGGGACGGTTGTTTGCTTTCTTGTTATCCCTGCCCTCTGTAAGCTCTGTGTGTTTGGGATGACCCTACGAGGTGTTGCTGCATTTCCAGAGTGGGATGATGTGCATCCAGCCAGGCGGCGGCTGGCGTTGCTGGGCTTCTGGTTGCATTGCTGAGGGCTCTGGGGCTTCTGTCCCAAGGAGGGCATCCAGCATGGGGACAGGGAGATGGGGGAGCCAGGCAGCTCCTGCCCCTTGCTGCTTTATGGTCCATGAAAGACGCCATTCCTGGCGAGGGGCACAGAAATGCAAAAACCACTACCATCCTTTGGGCCCTGTCTGCCCTTTTTGGGGAGTTGCTGGGGAGCCCCCGTGCCTGGCCACCTCCTGAGCGCTTCCTCGCTGATCTCTGCCTCTTCTCTCCACAGGGAGCTCAACGGCAACAACATCACGCGGATCAACAAGAATGACTTCGCCGGGCTGAAGCAGCTCCGCGTCCTGTGAGTTCCCGGCGAGGGGTCGGCTGGTCTGACCTTGGCAGGCGCCGTGCTCAGCTCGTGGTCCCTCCTGGGGCTTGTAGAGATGATGCTGAGCCCTTTGCTGGGCATCTGCTGGCGGGGCTGAAGGACATCTGAGTTGGGCTGAGCCTGGTGGGCTTCCAGCTGGGAGGGAGTGGGGAGAAAGAGGCCAGGTTGTGTTGAATGTATGGTGGGAGCGAGGTGGCCCTGGGTCTGGAGGGTGAGTGGGGACACTGCTGGTGAGACGGGGTGCTGGGGACCACCTTTCTGGAAAGCTGACCCCTTCTCTCTGCAGGCAGCTGATGGAAAACCAGATCAGCACAGTGGAGCGTGGGGCATTCGATGACATGAAGGAGCTGGAGCGGCTGTGAGTGCCTGGGCGGGGAGGCAGTTGGTGGAGGGCGGCTGGGTTTAGTTGCAGAGAGCATCCTTTCCTTTTTGGCTTAAACCATAATGTATCAGCGCTGCCTGACTTCAAACACCTTCTCTGCTGCGTGGCAGTGGTATTTTACAGTGTGGGAAGCAAACCTATTTCTGTTTCTATAGATCTTAAAGTCCTTTCTGATGCTTTTGAGGTGAGGGGCAGGTTAAACACAAATCACTCTCGCTGTTATCAGCTGTGTCCTGTGTGTTAGTGAGGAAGCCGTAAGTTCCAGTCCAGTACTCAGTAAAATAGCTCAGCAGTTTAAAAATCCGGAGCTGCTTGAGCAAATAGAGGAGCTGAGCTAGCAGCAGGTTAACAGCACATTTAAGCAGCAATCAGCAGTTAACAGCTTGGAGTCCTGTCTGCATGTAATTACAACATTGTGAGTAAGTCTATTAATGCCCCGTTGGTTGCCCCTGCCTGGGAGTGCTGTGGGTGGGACAGGGGTGTCCTTGCCAGGTGGGGATTCTTTTCTCTAATGGCCCCTCTGAGTGAGCCAAAGCACCCCAGCTGTGCCCAGAGCTGCCAGTTGGGTTGCAGGTGGGGTGATTGCTTTGCCCCTGAAACCCTGACCCTTTCTTCTTTTCCTGCAGACGGCTGAACCGCAACCAGCTGCATAACCTGCCTGAGCTCCTCTTCCAGAACAACCAGGCGCTGTCACGGCTGTAAGTACCCTCCATACCGGTGGGTGGTATGGGCTTGCTTGTGGGGCTGCTTGGGGCTGCGATGGGGTTTGGAGGGGCACTGACATCCTGGGAGGGTGCTGTTTCTGGGGGGGGGGTTGCTGGTGGTTACTGGTGTTTTGTCCCTGTGAGTGCCTGGTGTGTGGCAGGGCAATGCACCCTGTTTCTGAGCGACCCCAGCATGCAGCATGGCAGGGAATTGGCTTTGCCCTGCAGAAGGCCTGAGACCAGTGCTGTTAAAGACTGTGTTAAATGTCCTTGCGGTGCATGGGGATGTGGAAGGAGGTGCTGGAAGTTTGGGCTGGGGCTGGCGCTGCTAAGCTGGGCTGTGCCTGCACAGTGCCAGTTTCAGAGTTGCTGTGAGCCCCGCAGCCTCCTCCCTGGGTGTAGACCACAGGCTCTGGGGTGGGGTGCCCTTATGCCCCAGACCAGGTTGTCATGAAGGGAGGGTAAGGGTGATGTCCCCAGGGGTCAGTCCTGCCCAGAGAGGCCTCTGCAGGGCCCAGAGAGCCCCATGGCCCCACTCCAGAGCTGCCTCTCTGCTGGTGTCCAGGGCAGCCTGGGGAAGGAGGAGGAAGCCCTGCCTGGGGCAGATCCAGCCCCTTGTGCCTGCTGCTCCTTCTCTGCACAGCCCTGCCTGCCTCCATCCTTGCCTGTCCCTCTGCACCCACAGAAGCACCCCCAGGGACCGGCTCCTGTTGTCCAAGCCCCAGCTCTGCAGACCCCTCTTCCCTCCGTGCAGCAGCAGGCTGCCAGAGAAGGGCTGCCGGGGTTTGATAAATACTCCTTTTTCCATATTGGCTTTCCCTTGCCTGGGGCTGCTTTGCTCGGGCAACAGCAGCATTTTTCAAACTGCAGGAAATCCTCTTAACAAAGCATTTACCGGCTCTCAGCTATGTCAGGCACCATGTACATTGGGAAGGGGGCTGTGAGGAGGAGAGGGTGCATGCCAAACTGGGGCTGGGTGCTCTCCATCTCTCGGAGAAGATGCTTACACCCTGTGGCTGATTTGCAGTGTGTAGGAGCAGGGTAGTTGTGGCTGGGACACAAGCTCTCTGCTTACTGCATCTTGTATCTCCATTTCTCAGCTGTGAAATGAGGATGCCAGGTCCCTGCCGGCACAGGGTAGGAGTGGATGAAATAACTGAATGGGCTGAGACATTGCCAGGACAGGCATGACCATGTCAGGGCCAAGCAGCCCTGCCCACGCAGGCAGGCTGCGGCTGAGCCGTTTTGCTCAGCAGTGATGCCGGTTTATTCTGACAGTGCCAGGGAGTCAGTCCTGGAGTCCAGCCGGAGGCGGTGTAATGAAGGGTTAAAATGCTGTGTGGGTTGCCAGCGTGGGATGTGTGAAATGGTGGGCCTGTGCCAAAGATGGGCCTAGGTAATGGCAGCTGATAGCACAGGCGTTCAATTAATTATCGAATGGCATTTGTTGAGCTCAGCTGTGCCGTATCGTGGAGCCAGAAAGGGCCCATCCTCCTCCAGCCGCCCATTGCATAACAAAAACACAGTTGAGAGAATTATTTTACAAACATTAATCTTTCCCTTTCAATCTTCTCTATATTTTAATACCAGGCTCTTTCAAAAAGCAAACCCCAACAATTCACTGGGGAGATGGAGAAGGACAGCCTCCCGGGTGGGCTGTGCGATGTGCCCCTCCACAGCTCCCAGGCTCGTGTGGAGCTGGGGCTGTACATACTGCCATGGGTGAGGAGGGATGTGCAAGATGCTTCTTGCAGCCCGCCCCCACCCCGTGCGCAGTTTCATTTCAGCCTTTGCCTGTTGCTTTGCTGTTGCTTCCTGCCATGTGGTGGTTTTCTGGAACCTATTCCCTCCTGCCCTGCCTTGAAGCTGTTTTCTGACCATCTCTGCTGTGACAGCCACCACCTGGACACCAGCACCTGGAGCTTTTCTTGTGTAATCTGGGGCTGTGTGAGCAGGCTTAGATTTTTGCAGCCCCTCAGCTATAGGTGGTGCCGTGTCCTGGAGAGCTTTGGTGCACGCTCAGAGCAGACGGTCTCTGTGACAAGCTGTGGGGTTGGGGATGGGGGACACACTGAGCCGCCTGCCATCCTTCTCTGCAGCATGTTACCCCACACGCTGCCTGCGTTAGCGAGGGCAGGGATGCAGTGCTGGAGTCTGCCCGGGGAGCACATCAGGAGCCGCTGCCCGGGAAGAGCCTCAGGTGCTGTGTTTGGGCAGCAAAGCCCTGTGTGCCGGAGGACCTGCTGCTCCTTCTCCTTGTGGCTGTCCATTGCTGAGATGCCCAAGGATGGTTTGGGGGGTACAGCAGAGCAGGGGTGCCCAGACCTTGTCTAGGCACACCATCGCGCTGGCTTAACAGGAGGTGGGAACTGGACCGGTGCTAGTCCGGCCAGTGTGGGAGGTCATAAGGAGGCTCTTAAATTGCCACAAACCTGGCTCAGGCTACAGGGATATGAGTCAGTGGGGAGCAGGTTTAAGCTAAATTGAAATCAGCTTGCCTTGAACTGAAATCGGAGCCTCTCTGCCAGGCTTTGTGCTTATTTAACTGCTGAAATGGATCTGGGGTGGCCCTGTGGCTCTGTGGCCTCTCCCTGCCCCGGAGGCAGGCCAGGACCTGTGCTGGTCAGGACGGGATGGGATGGGAAGAGAGGGCTTTTAGCAGCACCGTGCTCTTGCAGATTCTGGTCTCCAGACCATTTCCAGCAAGCAGTGCCTGTGCCCCCCATGCCCTGCCCACTGCGGCCACCCACGACGTTCTCCTCAAGCTCCCGGAGGTACCTGCTAGGTCCTCGTGTCGTTGCACCTTGATACCGGGAGGTCTTGAATTAGCAGAAACTGGCTGAACGAGTCAGGCTGAGATCTGTTTAGCTGGGAAATGAGGCTGCCAGGTCTGGCAGCTGGGTGGCAGCTGAGGCAGAAAGCCAGGGGTGGATGCAGGAACCAGTGGGGGTTGCTTAGATGGGTACCTGGGTGCTGGCCTGGACGCTCCAGCCTCTTCTAGCCTTAGTCTTGATGCATCTTCAGCAACACATCAGTAACACGGCAGCAGGTTAAGGCAAGTCTGTTGAATGTGGGGTATGTGATACCCATAGAGCAGTTTTCCACTGTACCTCGAGCCTCATGGAAATACCTCACAAGCACAGAGGGGAGGACCTCAGGCTCAGGTCAGGATGGAGAGCTGTTTGTCCGCCTCCTGGGTCTGAGTGTCAAAGCCTAATCCACGTTGGTGGTGCTTTGTGGTCTCCCAGCCCGGCTCAAGCTGCAATTAGTTACTTGGATCTCGGCTATAAAGAGCATTTGTGCACTGGGATAATGGAAAGGGTTGGAGTTAAACCTGATCCGTCGGGGCTTAAATAAACTGGGGAATGGCAGGAAAGGGCCAGCAGAAAGCAAACCTCACATGAGGGCTTGGGGGAGGTGAGACGCCTGGAGAAGAATGTTTTCCCCTTGGTATTTGGGAATACTGAGCTGACGCCTGCCCGAAGCCTGTCTTGGTCTGAGATGGTGGGCTTGGGGGAGGTGAGACGCCTGGAGAAGAATGTTTTCCCCTTGGTATTTGGGAATACTGAGCTGACGCCTGCCCGAAGCCTGTCTTGGTCTGAGATGGTGGGGTTGGGGGGGCTGTGCCAGTGCCTCAGCAGAGGGGCTGGGAGGCAGGAGGACTCTCCGCGTGGCCTTCCTATTTATATCTGCCGCAACAAGCGGATAACTCATTAAGCAGTCCTGGTGGCTGAAAATGGTGTTGATCTGAGGTTTCACTGGAGAGCGCCTGACCCTGGTGACCCCATCTCAAACTGGGTTTAATTAAACTGTCAGCACTGGACAGAAGAACAAAGCATTGTGGGGCTGGGGGGGCTGGGGTCCCCCCCACAGCTCGCTGGGGAAGAGCACGTCTCCTGCAAGGTGGAGAGCTGATAAAAAATGGATCTTCCCTTCCATCGAGGATTACCCAGGCAAGAAGGTGACCTCTGCTATTGCACTGCCCAGTGGTGATCCCCGGTGCCCCGCAGCTGTGCACATCCTGGCTCAGCACCGGTGCCCCGGTGCAGCCCTGCGGCACGCCGGGAGTCAGGGGGGTGCTGGCAGACCTCGCTTCAGCATCTCTCCCGAGCTGCCAGGAGTTATTTTTTTCCCTTGGGGGGGACGGGGACCCAAGCCCTTGAGTTTCTGCTTCCTTGGGAGGGATGGGGAAAGGATGGGAGGGGAGTTTTGTAGCCTTGTCTCCCCTTTCTCCCCACCTTCTCTTAAAACCTCCTCCTGAAGCCGTTTTTAAGTCCCTTTGGGGGTGCTGGGTGGGGGATGCGAGGAGGAGAGAGGAGGCTGGGATGGCCATAGCAGCAGGGTGAGAACAGAAACGCTGCGGGCGCATCGTCAGGGAGGCAAAGACGTGGGCTGTCGAAATGTGCTAAAGGCAGCCAGAATGGCTATAAATAAATGGTTTTCTCCAAAGGAAAGCCGAGCTGGCACGAGGGAAGAGCGGAGAGGTGCGTGCTCAGCTGTGGGGAGCTCTGGGGAGATGCTCCCGCAGGGGAGCAGCAATCCCGGCTGGATGTATCCCCCCAGGAGTGGCCGCCCAGAGGTTTCCCTTGCCAAAAGCTGCAGCAGCTGCTCCATGCTCAGCAGAGTGGGAGCCGAGAGAGGATGAGCAGAGAGTAGGGAGAAAAGGTCTTGTCTCCAGAAGGAGGAAGATTTAGGACACGGGCTGCAGCCCATCAGTTCCTGTCAGACCTGCGCCAGCAAAAATGGTGGAGGAGACGGTGCCGCTTCTGCGCTGGCAGCCAAGCCCAGGGGGAAGGGCCATGGTGCTGCTCTCCCATCTGTAAGGGCAGGGGCTCCCTGGAAACAGCTTTAACATCTCAATCAGGACCGGTGGCTTTCTGAGCTGGGGACATGTGAAATGCTGTAGGAGCTGGGGGAATTGTCATGCTCCTACAAGACTCTCCTCCTGTGGCTGGAGCCTGCTGAGCAGTAGTGATGCTCTGCACTTACTTCTGTCTGGGAGCTGAGACAGACCAGGGGCTGATCCAGACCACCTCTGGACCAGGGGTATTTAAAGATCTGAGTGATGAGGGAGTTTCGAACTGAGTCGCAGAGAGGACTGCAACTGGGTGTGCTGCCCGGGCAGGAGAGGTTACATTCTGGTGAGCTCTGGGGTAGGTGCCTCGCACCATCACTGCATCTGGCCAAACTCAGCCCTAATTGCCTTTAGAAAAACAAGCAGAGAAAAATGGAGCGCTGCTAAATAACTTGAGAAAATGCAAATGACATCCTTCAAGAAGGAGAGGACCACAACCACGCGGGAGGAAGCTGTGAGCTGAGTAGTAGCAAAACAGGGTGACAAGTGAAAAAGGAGCTGTCGGAGAAAGGAATAACAAAACAGGCCCTGCTCGAGTGGGGCTGGCTGTGCGTGGGAGGTGTTGCTTGCGAGACTGTATCAGTGACCGTTCCTCTTGCTGCTGTACTGGGAAAACCCCCGGATAGGAAAGGGAGAGATGGAGAAATGTTGGGACAAAAACCGCGTGCTCGGTGGCGGCTGGGTAGAGGAGCAGTCCTGTGCCTCTGCAGTGGGTGGCTGCGCGGGTGCCAGGTGGGAGGTGTGGGTGCGGGGGGGGGTGTGGGTGCCACAGCTCTGCTCCCCTCCCAGCCTGGGGGACTTGCTTGCCCCGAGCCCCGGTTTTGATCTGGTGGGGGACTTTCGGTGCCTGCCTGCATGTTGGCTCCCTGGAAATCCGGCCGTGGTGGTGGGCTGGCTCTGGCTGCGTGCCGGCTCTCCTGTGCCAGACACCCGCCCCGTCCTCCCACGGCCACTCCCATTGGGGCTTTGGCTGAGGTTCGCTACCTCCGGCGAGGTTTTGTGGTCGTTCTGCAGCCAGCAAGCTCGGCGTGCGCCTGGGAGCCTGCAGCCGCTGCGTGGGAAGGGGCCTGCGGGCACGGCATTGTGTTTTCATCTTTTCGTGCTGGAGCAGGGTGGCTTCGGCTCCCTGAGCGTGTGCCCCTTTGCCGCGCTTTTTGCACAGGTGTGTATGTGCCGGTGTCCCTGTGCAGAATTCCGTGGCCCAAGAGCAAAGTGCCAAGGTCGGAGCCGAGAGCAGCCTGCCCCTGGGAGCAAACGTCCCTGCTTCCCCTTCCCCAGCATCTCGCATTTCTGTCCCAGTTCCTCCCTCCAGCAGCATCCCCCTCCCCTTGCTGGGTGAGGGCCAAGTGTCCCCGCTGTCACCGTGCCCATGTTTCGGCCGTTGTCCCCTCGACTCTGGGTGCCGTACCCCCTCGCGCTCCCGACAAAGCCTCTTCTGTCGGGGACAGAGTGGGGCTGGGGGGGCCGGGCTGGGACGTGTCCCCCCGAATACCAATCAGGAAGGGGAGTGTGTTTACCCCAGTAGCTGGGGGCGGACTGCGGGGTCTGTGCACTGCAAGATTTACCCCCCCCCCAGGCCGGGGGAAGGGAGGCCTCTCCGCAGCCCCCTGGAACAAAGAGTCAGTGTGGCTCATGACAGCTCTAAGGAAACGCGGGGAAACAAATGTGCCACTAATAGGTGGGGAGGTTACCTAGGAAAAGATGCTGCCAGGCAGGCGGGCGGCCAGCCCCCTCCCCGGCAGGGCAGGCTGGCAGGCAGCGAGGGGCTGAGGCTGGCACCCCCAGCCTGGGGAGGGGGGGCTCAGGGGGCTGCACCGGGGCCAAGCCGAGGCAGGTTTGCATGCCCTCGCACTGCTGTCCCCATGGGGACAACATCCTTATGGGCACAGTAAGGACATCTCTGGGTTTTTGTGCTGGGTGTCCCTGCTGGGAAGTGGCACTGTTGTGCAGGGAGCTGCTCGCTGCCTGCTTGCTCTCCCCCTTCTTCCTCCATCGTTAATGTGCCACAGACCTCAGCTTTTTTTTGGTGCCCCAGAAAGACTCCCTGGGGGATCCTGAGTACAGCCAAGCCTCAAAGCCTCACGAATTAAACACTTGTTTAAGACCTTTTTAGATTTAAGTGCTTCCATAAGCTTTTTGGGACCTGACTTGCAGTCTCTGGAGACACAGGAGTGCCAGGGTGAGAGTCGCTGCCATGCCCCGACCTGCTGCCAAGCAGCCTCCCGCTTTGCTTCCCACCAGCCCGGGCCCCCTCCCACCAGGTTGATGGTGCAGACCCTGCACAGGGGTGCCCCGGCCCCCAGCTCTGTTCTGTGCCATTATCCTGCTGGCAAGCCGGGGCTGCCAGGAGTGGGCATTGCCAGCCGGCTGCCTGGAGATAATCTGCCCCCTCCCTCCGTGCACTCTGTTGTGCTCCTGACCCACGGCCGGCTCCGGCTTTCTGGGTGTTGAGCCGCTTCCAAGGTTTCCCTGGCAATGCGTGGGGTTGAGCCCTGCTCCTGGAGCTCCGTCCTCGAGCTGCCAGCTCTGCCGGGTGCACCCTCAGTCTTGCTTTGGGTGCAGGCTTGGATTTGGCTTTTGTAATGGTATTAAAGGAAAGGGGTCTGTGTCTGTAGTGAGGTGTAGCTTCCAGCCCCCTGCCCCTTTTTGCAAAGTGCCACCTCCACATGGCATCGTACAGAGCATCCTTGCCCAGCTCCCCAGCGATCCCTGCCACACCAGCCAATGGGAATTTGCAACTCATGGGAAAAAGCAATGGAAAATCAAGTCTTCCTAGTGCTGGGCAGCAGTGCTAATTACACAGCTATTAAAACACGGGAATTACTTATTCCCTCCCTGCCTTGCGGCTCATTGCCTGCATTGTGCCACATTCACCCCTTGGCCACCTTTGGTCCCCTGAAAGAGTTAAAAGAGCACTTGGAGGAGCCAGTCCCTTTGTCCATATGTTTTGAGAGCAGAATAAAAGCATTTCCTTCCTCCTGTTTTCACAGCTCAGATAGTAGAAAGGTTCAAAGTGATATTAAAGTGTCGTGAGCAGAATTAGCCTTTGGTAATTTGACTTCCAGGATGTGGAAGAAAAAAGTTTTAAGCAGTGATTTTAGGGTAAGTTATAACTTGGCACCCCTGCACATGTATCCCACAGATGTGTTAATGTGCAGAGCCAGGTAATTAACCTGTGTTTGCTGGTTGATTCTCCTGCGGATTGGTGCTAGGCCCCCTTGTTGCTCCTGCTGGGGCTGCCACGAAAACAAGCTGTCACCAGTTTCCAGCACTGCTTCCGACTGCTGCCTGCAACGGTGCCTGTGCCACGTCCCTTCTCTGCTGCTCCCGAGGGGCCCGTGGTGCTGTCAGCATCGGTGCTGGACCACGCAGCCTGCAGCCCCGACACCAGCAGCTCAGCTTGGTGGGTGCCAGCACCAACTTCTTGCCAAGCAAGCTGCCTGGGGCAGCGGGATGCTTTACCCACTGCAGTAGGTGGGTAATTTTCCCAGCGCTGAAGTGCTGTAAAGACCAAATGTATGTGAGCGGGGAAGATGCCCCTTCTCATGCCCAGAGGGAGTCCTGGTGCGGCAGGGCTTGTAGGCGTTGCCAAGGGGAAGCTGTCCCCCATCCGCAGGGATGGGCTGGCCGTGTCCTGGTTTGGAAAGCCTGTTTCCCTGTGCGTGCCGGTCGGCATCCCTGCGCAAAGAAACCCGGCCGGCAGCGTGTTGGGGGTGGGTTTGGGGAGGTGGGGATTCATTTCCCAGATTCTCATCTGTGTTAAATTAATTATCATCTCAGGCTTATCCTCACTTAACCAGCGAGATGCAGACGTCTGTGGTTAGGACCCCCACTGCCCTGCCAGAACTAAGCAGCACATGGATTAGGGGGTCTTACCGGCTGCCTCCCCTGGCCCCTCCATGGTTTTTGCAACCCCCTTTGCCCCCAGAGGCTTTGGTTCCCATTTGTGTCTGTATTTCCCTTCAGGACAGGAAAAGCTGGATTAATTTTTACTGCTCCTCAGGGAGCTGTTGGTAACCAAAGACGTCTTGCTGTCTTGTTTTCTGTAAACCAGGAGGCAGGAAATGGCAGGGATGGTTTAAAATGGTTTCCTTGCCCCCCCCTTCTCCCCCTCTGGCCCTCACCACCCCTCTGATGGAGGGTGGTGTTTGGGGCAGAGTTGCCTGGAGAGAAATAAAGTTGCTCAGGCTTTTTCCAGGCCTGGGGCTGGAGGAGAGAGGTTTCTCTGGGAGGTGCAAGTGGGAAGAGCTTGACCATCCTCTTGAGTGTTTGGGAAATGGTAATTTTGGGATCCTACAGAGGAGTGAGGGGCATTAGCCCCACTGCATGAACACAGTGTTAAATGTGGAAAGCACAGGAAAAGCTCCCAAAAAGTGCCTCTTGCCCCAGAGCTGGGAAGTCCTCCATCCATAGAACCCTCCTATGGCAGAACTGGGAAGGGGACCCAGGAGTCCTGGTCCTGTGTTTCCACCACCACCCCCCCCCCCCCATCCCTGGTACGACACTCAAAGGGGCTTTTGTCCAGCTCCGAGCCCCACAGGTGGGTGGGCACTTCATTCCCCCCCTTCCCTTCCCCCTGGGCTGGGATGCTTTTTCCCAGGGGCCGTCGTTGGCCCGTCGCTATGCAACACAGGCTTGCGGGTCGCCTCAGCAACGGGGGCCTGGGGATGCAGGTTGGGGGTTGACCCCATCACGGGACCCTTTTGGGATGTTTGTCCGGGGACTGGCACGTACCCAGCAAAACGCACGGTCGCGTGTTTTGCTGGGTACGTGCTGGTCCCCGGCAAGCGGGATGGAAATGCAAAATCAGCGTGTGCCGTGCTGGTGCACACATGGCACAGGGTGTAGGGTTGGGATGCAGGTACCTGGCATTGGGGTTTCACCCCAAGGTTGCTCCATTGCAGCTCCTCTCCATTGCACAGCTGGGCTATTACTGTCAGTGCTATTAATTACTAATCATGGGGACAAAGTTGGGGCAGTGTAGTGAGGGGGGTCTGTGCTTCTGGGGTAAACAGGAGCAAGCAAGCAGGGGAGGCTGGCTGCATTCCCGGGACACAGTGGTGTTTCCAGCTCTTGCTCTCTGACCGGAGGCATTTCCACCTCCCAGCATTGCCGTCCTGCTCCGGCTCGCTTGTTCTCTTCCCCACGGGCGCAGCGTGTTGCTCATTCCTGCATCCTACGATTTCACAGCATCCCCGCAGCCGGGTGTTAATGAGATTAGACCCAAGCTTTAAGATGTCTCTCTCTATCCTTTGCCATCCAATTACACAGCCCGCATGGTATCTGATTGCCTGCGAGAGGGGAGGACTGGGTCTGGCTGGGATGGGAGGATGCAGCTGGTCTTTCTGGGTATCAGCCCTGCCGTGACAAGTGGTTTTCTTTTCTTTTCTTTTCTTTTCTTTTCTTTTCTTTTCTTTTCTTTTCTTTTCTTTTCTTTTCTTTTCTTTTCTTTTCAACTCCCCCCTTGGCTTTGAGCTGCTTCGTTTGGCTTTTTCATCGCTTCTCGATGTGGCGGCTGGGCAGAATTTGTTTAAATTAACTGCTTGAATGGCAGCGTTGTATGTGTTGGTGGGGGGGAGCTCAGACAGCACCAGAATGGATGAGGGGGATTAAAGGTGCCTAATGGGTTCCAGATGGGCATCCTGGACTGGGAAACACCCCCGCAACCCCAACCCCAGCCAGGGGCTGCTGGCAAGGAGCTTGGGGCTGGGAGCTGGGATGCTACAGCGGGTGGCTGCCTGGCTCTCCCACAGCAGAGTGGCTTGCTCCAAGCTTGTGCCCGTGGGACTGGGGTGCCCTGAGACTCCTGGGGTGCTGGCTGCCTCTGCACCATGCCCAGGGTGAGCAGACAGATGCACCACAGGAGGAACCTTCCCTGGCTGGCCTGGAGCATGGAGTGCAGCAGGCTCCACTCTCCCCTCCAAGCGCCATGGGCTCTGGGGATGCAGGGCTGGGGATAACTGCTGCATGCGAGTCTGGCTTTTGGAGGTGCCTCAGCTCCAGCATTAGCTGGCAGTGCAAATACAGCCCGCCACAGCAGCACTGCTGGAGCGGCAGTTTCTGCTCAGCAGTCTTGGTTGCAATGTCAGGAATGATAATATTTAGTCTTTGACGCCCTCCCCCTGGGCTCTAGGGTACCTCGGGGCACTCGCTCACTCCAGCATCCCCACTGCAGCAGACATCAGCATATTTTTTCTTATTTATAGATGGAAAACTGAGTACCAGAGACAGGAGCTAAATTGCCTGCATGGCCCTGCCAGTTACATTTCCTAGACCTGTAGGGATTAGAGACATGGTGACAGCCCTCCCCGGCTCTCCAAGGGCTGTGCCTCCTACTGATGGCCAGATTTCTTCTCCACACCTGCTACGTGGTGCCAGGTCTACATGTTTGCAGCCTGTCTGGTGGCAGTGCCCAGCTTGGAAGCACATCAATCCCAAGCGAGATGAAGCATGCAGGAGTGAAGGGCTGCTGGGGAGCAGTGTTGCTGACAGTGACCATAGGGTCATGGGCAGGGTCATTGCTTTGGAGTTTTATTAATGGCTGAGAGCAGGAGCAGGACATAAGCTGCGAGCCAGCTGGCTGCTGGGAATATCGTCCGTTCTGTAGGATGGCTCATCATTTTGCAGGTGTTTTAAGCTTCTTAGGGGAGTGGGCTGCAGAAGAGCCCATCAGTTTTAATGGGAATGAGCATTGAGTGGTACCTTTTGCTACTGAAAGCTGGAAAAGCCCTGCTCCTGGCAAGAATGAGCCCACTCACCCTGCAATGGCTTTTTGTGAAGGCAGCGGTTTGCTCCAGCTTGTTCAGCTGCATCCAAGTAGATGGCTGAGCCAGGGGATGAGGCAAGGCGCAGAGGAGGAGACCCACACCAGCACTTCTGATCCACAAGGGCTGCAGCAGAAGGTGGGGGCTGAGGAGGGTCTGGGCAGGGGGGTACACAGGGCGGTTGGGAAGCCCTGGCTGGCTTCCCTCACCCGCTGACCCTCAGCCGAGGCTCTGTCTTCCAGCCCTCCTGGCCCATCCTTGGCCCAGTGTTCCCCCGGCTCTCATTTCCTTCCACAAATATTGAGAAAATAAATAGCGCAGCCGAAAGGGGACATCCCCGTGTCCCTCCACGCACAACTGACTCCCCAGGGAGCCGTGCAGGTGGTGACCCCGCATTCCTCAGCCTGAGGGTTAACCAGCAAGAAAGCAAATATTGGCTTCTCCGGGGACCGCCCCAGCCCGTGCCCGTGGCCAGGGTTGCCTCTTGCCTGAGGGATGGGGCTCATGGGGCAGGCAGGTCCCCATCCCTGGCAGGGGTGGTTGCACAAACGCAACTCTTTGCTTGGGTAGCATGAGGTCCCCGCCATGGCCTGAGCCCGCTCCTTGGGGCAGAAGGTGCCCCGGCACGGGAGGGACAGGCAAAGCCACATGGGTGATGGGCTGAAGGGTCAGCCTGGGCTGGTCACTGGCTGCGGTGGGCTGGGGGCACAGCTGGTGTGCTGCCAGGGCTGGCTGCCCCTCTGCCTGTTGCTGCATCTGCCCCTGGGGCACGCTTCTGTGCCTCGGGGAATTGAAGGCACGTGGCTGGAAAGGGCTGCGGCCGCTCCGCAGGGAGCTCGTGCGTGCGGTGCCGATGGCGCGAGCCCAGCGCTGCCAGCTCCCGCTGCCTGCCCCTCTCGGCTGGGCTCCTCCTGTCCCCCTTCAGCCCTGCGTGTGGTTTTGTGGCACAGCAGTTGCTCCACGAAGTGCGGGACCTGTGTTGATGCCGGGAGCCTTTGCAAGCCCCCCACTCCCCGGGGCAGGATCTGGCCTCAGTGGGGTCCAGCAAAGCGTATCCTCTCTCTCCCCCATCCTTCTTCACTCCCTCCATCCTGGTCTTGTCTCTTAGCAACTGCCCCTGGCCAGGACCTGGGCTGCGCATGGAGGGATGTGACACTTTCTATGCATCAGTCATTTTGCCACCTTGAGAGTGACGGCGAGGTCATTAACCCCCACGGCAGTGGTTGGGCCGAGGCGCGGCGAGCGATGATAGAGCATCCCCGCGACGCCTCCGCCCGGGTAGCAGCCGGCTGCTCTGCCTCCAGCTTGACACCGATCCCTGCTACAATAACGATACAGTTGGCAATCAGGGAGGAATTAAAGGATAATTAATGCCAATCCACATGGAAAATTGCTCTCGTCAAACAAACCCGATATCATTTTTTTTGATGAGCTGACAAATTGGGTTGATAAGTAGCGACTGTGCTGACATGATATACTGAGACTTCTGCAAGTCATTTTACTCTTGCCTGGAGGATGTTGCGATGAAAACATTAATATTCTGCAAAAATCAGTGTAGCATTTCTGACAATGTGCTTCATTGGTAGACATCCTGGGGGAATTGGAGCGGTCGCCTTTCTGGCAGGGTGCAGCGGGGGTCTGATGATGATGAACTGATGTTCACCATCTCTGCAGAGCCACAGTGGTCTTGGGATCTTCAGTGGCAAAATATTGACTTTTGCCAACCACCCCCAAGCCTTCTAGCCTCTTGTTGCCTCATCTTTCTGCACCCAGCCGAGGGTGTGCAGTGAGGTGGGTGGTGTAGGTGATCTAGCTGGGGAAGAAGTGACCTGCACCGTCACAGAGCTCTGTTTGGAAGCAAACATGAACCAATAGGTGAAAGGAGCAGGACTGTGGATGCCGGTGGGATGCTGGTCCGGCGGGATGCTCTGCCTGAAACACCTGGCGCTGGAAAACATCCTCGTGCAAGGTCACGCAGCTGGGGAAAAAAAAATGTAGGTCACAGCTACAAGACGGGGAACAGCGTCGGGGGACGTGGTTACACTGAAAAAGACTTAGCAGCCGTCGTGGCAGCATGCTTTGGGATGCAGGCTTCCAGCGCTGAAGCTTCTGGGGTGATGGATGAGCAAAGCAGCTCTGGGTACCGAGGGCTGGGGGGGTTGCTGTTTTGGGGGGCAGCGGGGAGGCCTCTGTTGAGCATTGTTTCTGCTTCAGGGCCCATGGTTTAGAGACATGTTGGGAAATTAGAAAGTGCTCAGAGAGGAAGTGCAGTATAATTGAAGGTCTGGAAAACCTGCCTTCCAGTGAAAAGAATTAAAAAGCTCAGCCTATTTAGTGTATGCAAGAGGAGGTAAGGAGGGGATTTTATCCCCATCTCTGTGTACCTGCATGGGGAGAAGCCTGACTGTAGGCACCTCATTAATTTTGTAAAAAAAGAAAAAGAAAAGAAAAAGCATAAAATCATTCAATAGCTGGAGGCTGGAACCAGACAAATTCAGACTAGAATGAAATTTGGCTTTTTCACCATGGAGAGCAGTTAACCATTGAACACTCAGCTGGGAAGAGGTGGATTGGATGTCCTTTGAAGTTGCAAAGGAGATCGTACTTCTCTGCCTGATGGTGAAAATGGGAAGGGACAGGGTTGGAGCAGGAATCCCAAGGAAGGCTCTGTGTCTGGGCCGGGTGCGCAGAGGCGTCCCGGTGATAAAGTGTCCCCTTCTGGGTGATGGATGGCACCCCATTGGCTGTCCCTCTCTGGGCACTGGGGACATCAATCCAGCACCTGCATCCCAGGCCAGGACCTTAATTGCTTGCAAAGACCTCAAGCATCCCTGCTTTGCAAGCCTGGCTGAGCAAAGCCGGCTGCAGAGGCTCTTCTCCATCCAGGACGATGCGAGGCGATGCCTGAGCAGGCACGTCTGCTGGTGGGGATGGGGCTGCCACAGCCGGGGGGCTACCGGGGCGGGAGATGTCCCAGGCTGCCCATGCTGCTCAGCCAGGCCAGGGGGGATCCGCTGGTGCCTGTCTTCCCACGCTCTCCCCGGGGGATGTTCAGCCGTGGCCTTCCTGACCCCTGCGCTGCAATCCTGTCTGAGCATCTTAGGCAGAGTTATATTTTACTAGCACGGTAAAAGGAAAAGACGGCTTTGCTTTGATTTTATGAGCTGCAGAGTACCTTGCCGGGTTAGGTGCTGGCTGAGCTTTGCAAGGGCTCTGGCTTGGAGTTCACAGGGCAAATGGCGGTGGTGGTTGAAGATGGTGTCTCTCTCCTACGCCGCTCCCTTGCCCATCACAACTGCTCTTCCTCCAGTGCCCCCGTCCCTGCAGAGCCGGGCAGGATCTGCTTCTCTCCTGTTCCCATCCCTTTGCAGAGAGATGCCAGCCGTGACCATGACAGTGAGGCCAAAAGGGAATGCTTACAGGTTGTCCAGCCGTGGGGTTTTCCTGGCTGCTGGTCCCCTGAAATTGTTCCTGGGACAGTGAGAAGGCAAAAGCTGGCTGTAGCTGGGGATGTGGCTCTGGGAAAGTCCCACCCTGGCTGTACATTTGGGGACAACGCGTGCAGAGCAGTGGGATGCTGGGGGGTGTCATCGGTGCCCCCGTGAGCAGGGCAGTGCGTGCAAACACCCCTGTGTCCTCGCAGCCTGCCGACCCCTGATCCCCCAGTTGTAGGAATGTCTTTACATGCTCTGGGAATCTTTGTGCTCCTGTCCTTGCAGCCTGCCACTGCTGGGTCTGGGTTTTGTGCTTTTGCTTCTTTTTTTTCCCCTTTTTTTCCAGCCTCTTTCACAAAGACACCTTTTCTCCCCCGCGCCCCCGGGGATTTACGCAGAAAGCTCACCCTCAACATGGCAAAAGAAAGGCCCGGGCGGCCCGGGAGAGGAAGCTCACACAAAATGCGGTGTGTGGCTCTTTGTGTCCCCTTTGTAATTCCTCTGCACAATGAACTGCCCCGGCCACCCACCAGCCCCGGGGTACCCCCAGGTGCCCCGTCCGCTGTGCTCCCCGGTGCAGCAGCAGGCAGAGCTGGGGATGCTGCTTGCCGGGTGGCTGAGAGCACAGCTTTTGTGCTCAGGAAAGGGGAAATTTGGGCAGGGTGGAGATCGCCGTGTTCCCCCAACAGCAAAAAGCCCCCTCGCATCCCACCGGCCCCGGGCAGAGCGCTGGGGCGGTCCCTCCAGCAGAGCCCTTCCATCAGCCCCACTCTGACGGCTTTTAACATGCTAATGACCCTCTCAAGGGCAGGAGCAGCTCTGTGTAAAACCCATGTTCAGCCCTCGGTCATGGACATTTGCTCGGAGACACAGTGTTAAATATTTATCCTCCCCGCCTCCCCCCGACTCCGCAGGCATTAACAATAGCGATCGCAGCCGGCCCCTTCCCCCTCGCCGGGAACATGTGGCTCCCGGACCACGACAGCGAACGTTATCGTTTGTACCTGTGAATTATTGATAAGGTATAAGATAGTTCTTGCGGTGAAAAAATAATGAGGGGGAGAGGCTGTTTGCAGCCTGGCGGGGTGGGCGCTGCTGCAAACCCTCTTCTCCGGGGGCAAAATAGGCGGTGGGACCCCGTTCCTGCCGGGCCCCGTCCGCCAGCTGACCGCGCCAGCCCTTAGCAGCGTGTGGCCGGCACCGGGCTGCCTTCGTGCACAGTGACTCCTCTCTTGGCGTGGGTCTGGCTGGCGCCTGTCCCCTCCTGGCTGCCCGCTGCCTTCCCCCGGGGAGGTGGGCAGCTGCCCTCCCTCCCTGGCCCCACGCTGCCTGCAGCCCCCCGCGACCTGGGGGATGCTCGCTCAGGCAGCTGCCTGCGGGTCGCGGAGGTGAGGGGGGATGTCCCAGCTCCATGGGTCGGCTGCCCACCCTGCGGTGCCTTGGCGGGGAAGCGGCAGGTATCGTCCGGCCCCGCAGACGTCGTGGCTCCAGCGAGCAGATGGGGTTTAGCCTGGGACAGCCTTTCAGCTGGCAGGACCGGGGAGCTCGGGAAGTCTCCGGGGGCTGGAGGAGGGAAAGCAGTCCACGGTCCTTGGCTTTATGGCCATCGATGCGCGCCGTCCCTGTGCTCTAATCTGTCAGTGGAAAAAGGGGGATGAGGCTGCTGAGTCCCTGGAAAGCAGGTGGCAGCCCTGGAAGGGAGTCTGTTCCCCAGCTTAGGGCTTGTCCTTTGGCTGGGACCTGAACCCAGCGCATCCATCCCCTGAGCTGTGGAGGTGAGAGCCTGTCCCGGAGAGCCGCTGGGTCTGCCAGCTCTGGCCGGTCTGGGCTTTGGCTGCGCTTTGTGAGGGTCTGGCACACCATGTGAGAGGGTGCAGATGGCTCAGGGGGATCTTGTCCTCAGTGGCGTGGGCAGTCCGATTAAAATCAGGGTGCCTCTTTAAGCCAGTTTAAAGCCTGGCTTTGATGTATTTAGACCGCCAACCCTGCTGTGTTGTGGGGAGAGCATTAGCATGCAGAGCCTGGCCTGATGTGGGGTTACACATATGCATCCCTGGGCTGGATGACGGGGCATCAGGGTACTGCACCCACCCCAGGGACAGTGAGGGTCTGGGGGGAGCACGGCCAGGATGAGGCACCCTCCTCCCTTGCACAGAGCCCCCTGCCGCCGTCCGGCAGCACCACCCCTGCCCAGGAAGGGGCTGCCCAGACCTGCCGTGCACTGACATCAGGTGTTGCTTTCCCAAAAATGTATCTGAATCCGGCATCCCGGACTCCAGGGACACAGGATGTGCTGTTATTTCTGAAGATGCAGGAGTGCCTGAGAGGCAGAGCAGCCCCTGCTCATCACCTGCCACAGCCGAGGGCCACGTGGCTCCCCACCTCCTGCCCCATTCGTGGCTCCCAGTGGTGGCTACGGGGCTGGGAGGATTCTCATGAGCTGCCTGCCTCCGTGGCTCCCTCGCTGGGTCTCCTGGGTGAAGGTGGAGGTGTGGGGTGCTTGTGAGCGTTACAGGGAGATGTTGATGTCTCATGCTGTTCCTCAGCATTGGCACTACCACTGTCCCTTTCTGTCCGGCCTGAATGGTTTGGATACCGATTTTAATTACACACTGCAGTAGCAGAATTGCTTGCTCCCAGCCTCTGGTTTCTGTCTTCCTCCCCAGAGTGTTCCTTGGGTTCTGTGCCCAGGGAAGCATTTCTGGGTGAAGAGCATTGCACTGGTCTTTCCACCAGCCCCAAAAGATGGGCTGGACTCCTGGAGGGGCCATGACCCCACCTTGCTCCCCAGGGCACTGCTCTTCCAGATGTGCTTGTGCAGGGGTGGGTCAAAAATGACAGTGCTGGGACAAAGGTTTGGAAGCAAGAATTAAGGAGCGATTAAGAGAGCACATGCATGTGCAGCGTGTCTGCGCGCTGGTGGGTGTATGGACGTGATGCAGTGGGTGATGGGTTGCAGCATGTGTGCCGCAGTGTGTATGGGCACGATGGGAGATGCTTCCAGGCAGTGCAGCAGTGTGCGGAGAACCCCTGGTCCAAGAGTGCTCCAGCATCAGGCAGCGTTACCACCGCGCACAAGCTGCAGCACGGGAGCTGTAGTGAGGAAGGGGCGAGTGTGTATCCTCGCTCCCGCTGGGGCAGAGCATCCCCGAGCGGGCGATTGATCCCAGCACTAAAAGGCTGTGGGAGCACCAACAGCGTCTCCTGCTCCCCGACTTGCCTTCAGTTGTGCTGCAAATACAGGCCAGGCCACTGGGATATCAACTTTGAAGTGTGAATTTCAAACGCTCCTTCTGTCCTCATCCCCTCTCCAGTGTCTGATGGGAGGCAAGGAGAGCGGCAGGAGCACGAGGCACATGAAACAGTCTGGTTCAAAGCCCGGCGCTGCGGCTCCCACTTGCAAGCCGAGTTAAGTTTGCAGGCAATTACCCGGTGTTGTTCCCTGCCTTCACTCGCAGCCTTTTCCTTTGCAAACTGCCTGCTCTATGCTTTGCTTTTAGGGGGAGAGCCTGGCAGTGGAGCAGCTACAAGCTGCATTGGGCTGGGCTCCTGCCTGCAGATTATGGTAAGGGATGCTGCAGTCCATCTCAGCGCTGAATTTGGCTCCAAGCAGGCATTGAGGGTGGAGGCACAGACATGTTCTGTGCAGGGGGTAAAGCAAAGCAGCCATGCTTTGGCCTTGTTCAGAGCCAACATGCGAGGATGGGACCAAACCCAAGCCCTTTTCTCTCCAGCTGCTTTCTGGCTAGAGGGATGCAGCAGGGACCACTCATCCCACACTGGATCCCAGGGTGCTGTGGGATGCTCGCGTGCTCAGCTGGAGCTGGGGCTGCGTGTGTGCAGGGAGGATCTGGCCCCTTCCCCGTGCGAGGCAGAGGCGAGACGGCATGTGTGAACTCGACTCCACAAGACATCAAATGTGCTGCAGTTGGATGGAAATTGGCTCTCGGAGCTCCTTTCTTCTGGCACCGAGCAGCTCCTTGCTTCTTCTCCCCCCTTGGTGGGTGGATGGGCTGATAATATGAGAAAGCGCCTGCTCCTCTCCGAGCGGCTGTGCCTGGGATCTCATCTCCAGGCTCGCCGACAATTTGCATTAATGTTTACTTAACTAACCGGTAACCCTCTTACATCCCAAGCGCCTTTGCTGCGGCGCTTGTGGTGGCTTGTGGGGGCGGTGGGACCGGCAGAGGCGTTTCTGGGCTGCCTCCTTTGTGCTCCGGGAATCTCCAACCCGCAGGAAAAAACCCTCTTTGCCAGAAGAATAGCCCTTCTCCCAATTTACTTGAAAAGATGTCCCGGGTTCCTGCCCAGCCAGGAGGACCCTGCCTTGTTCCTGGGCAGGATTTCAGTGGGGGGCCTGACTGATTTGCAGTATTTTACATATCTAATATGTTGTCAGAAATGCTTTTAAATCCCTATAATATTTAATTAGGAGGCAGCTTTTAGTGTAGTAGGTGGGAACAAGGCTGTCTAATTAGTTATTGGCGATTTCATACCCAGGGAGGTAATTAAGTTAGGTAAAAGCTGAAGACAAGCTCCCATGCATGCATCTGCCCCATTTTGGAGCTGCTCTGGGATGCAGTGGGGTCGATACCAGGTGTCTGGCCTCGGAGCGGTGTGTACCCACCCACGGCTGCTGCCAGGCTTTCCTCCGTAGGGTGAGGGACAGCCGTTCCCCATGGCAGGGACCATGCCCAGCCCACAGTCCTGGCTGGAGCAGGACATCTCCCACCATGGTGAGGTCTTCAGCCACCTCGCATGGGGCTCTGGCACCTTGGGCCCATGATGTGCTTGTCTCCCAAACCTGGTATTTTTAATCTTGAAACTGAGCTGGGATCTGACAAAATATGAATCATCCAAGAGATGTAAGAGCGGGCAGAGTCCCTGGCAGACTGTCATGTATTTTTAGCCTGCACGTGTTGGAATTTGACTGTTTCTTAGGGAAAAAAAGAGGTTTTCAGATCTGAGCACCTAGCTCTGGCTATGCTGAGAGCCCTGCTACTGGCTCTGCATTGCATTGCCCACCTTGAAAATAAGGTTTTATGGCAGCATGGGAAGGAGGACGAGGGTCAGGCTGTGCTGTGCAGCCTCTACTCACCTCTCCCATTGCAGAGGACCATGCTGGGGGTCCAAGCCCTGCCCTGCGCCCACCACTGGGAGCTCAGGAGTGCTGGTATGGGCACATGCATGCAACCGGGGGTTGGCTGCTCACCCTTCTGCTGGCCCAGGCCAGCAGCCGTGGCTTGGGCTGCCAACGCTTGGAGTTGGTCATGGTTGGGGCACTCCCAGAAGCAGGGGTGTCTCTGGGCACACCAGCACCTAAAGTTGCACCTGTAGCCTGGCCGTCTTTGCATATGTGCCAGCGATGGATGGCACGTATCTCTCCCTAGGCTGCCCTGAGATGGTTCCTGCTGCATCCCACGGTGGGGTCCCAGCCTGCGATGCCCCTGCTGTGAGACAGGGCACCCCGGCCACCCGCTTCCCTCTAAGGGGACTGGTATCTGTTCATCTGTGCCTGTGTGGGTCTCTCCCCCTCTGTGGGGTTTGCAGCCAGGACCCCACTGTTCGGGAAATTTCATCCCCCCTTTAATCTTGGCAGTTGGAAGCCAGGGAGCCGATAATGATGAAGGAGTGTAAATGTCAGCAGGAAACCAGCTTCAATCAGAACTGTTAAAAATAAACCCGCCAGGCCTGCTCTGGCAGGGGTAATCAGCCTTGGCAGCTCTTCTCCCCGGGTCCTAGAGCACGAGCCACAGCTGTGCCGAGCAGCGCCGGGCCACCCGAGCGGCCGTGCTGGAGGCTGGCTGCAACATTGGCAGATCCAGCCCCAGCCAGCAGCTCCCTTGAAGCTGGGACGAGTGACGCCCTGAGCCAGACGGGGTTCAGGGTCCCGTCCTCTCTCCCTGGATGCACCCTGGCTCTCCCCTTAGCAGGAATCCCCGCTGCAATCCCAGCTGGGCTTGAGCTAGGTTTTAAATGGAGGAGTGTAGCATGGGAGAGGGGCGTAGAGGTGAGCTGCTTCTGGCGTGCGTGTTTTTTCTTAGGGATCCCCAGGAGCTGTGTGCTCTGGCATAGCATGCGTGATGGCGGTGAGATGCTCAATCTTTGTGAAAACACCTGTGACTGTAGCTACCTCCTGGGGAACGCACAGCCTCCCCTTCCCAGCTCAGTCGGGCTATAGCAGAAGATGTGGACACACAGGTAGTACAGCCCCCAGCTATTCAGGCACGTCTGCAGGGCAGAGTCAGCCGCAGGCTCTTGGGGTCACACAGGCAGTGTCCCCACCTGAAGTGAGATGCGCTTGGAGCAGAGACAGGAGGTGCACCGTTAACCTCAAAGATAATTAACCTCCGGGCAGCTTGCAAAGGGATGTGGGGCTTCTCCATCACTTGAGCTTTAATATGGAGGCTGAAGGTCTGTGCGTGCCCCCCAGGTGGGCGTGTGGGCTCAGGGCTGGGGCTCCCTGGTCTGTGCCTTGCGGTTGGGCGCTGCTGCTGGGCTCACTGCTCCTCCAAGGCTCCATGCATATGTGGATCGGGGAAAGGCAGGAGGAGCACCCAGATGTGCCTCCGGCAACTCATTTCTGCCTCCCCAAAACAAGGAGGAGCTGTTGATCCCCAGCACAGGCGAGGTCCGTGGGCAGCAGTATTTTGTGACCAGGGGGGCTGCAGCTGTACGAACTGCCTGTAGGCAGAGGCTTCCCCAGACTCGCGGTGTGGTTTTGTGCCGGGGGCTCTTCAAAGAGCTGCTCTGTGGAGGGAAGCCCTCTGCGCTGGGGTGCAGCTCCCTGTCCCCTGTGGCATGGCCTTGACTGGGTGCTGCTCGCCCAAACCTGCTTGGGAGCGACGTTAGTGGGGCAAGGGCAGCTCCAACTTAAGCCTAGCCTTGTGGCAGGGCTTTGCTGCCCTGCCAGCAGTTTTTATCCTGGCTTTGATGTGTGCCACACAGGATGGAGTCTTTTTATCTGCCTGTTGGGTTTTCCCTGCTGTGCGCCTCTGCGCTTGGTTCCTGTGCTCAGGTGCTCTCACAGCCTTGCACTCGCTCTGCCCCATTTTCCACCCTCCTCTTCTGTTGGACCCTTCTTCTATCAGGGCTGTTTCCTCCCAGCCCCGTGTAAAATCACATCTCTTTTTGCAGCTGCTGGGCTGGGTTTGAGATGTCCCGCTGACTCCATCCTGGCTGCCCAGTGGCAGCTGATGCTTTTCACCCCATGCTGCATCTCCCACCTTGCATCCCACCGCCGGCTCTGTGGTCGTTCCCAGGAGCTTTCAGGAAGCCAGGCTATGACATGCAGCCACTGCTGGGGCAAGAGTTTTGCCCATGTTAGTGCTAGGGCTGAGTGTGAGGAGCCTGAAGGACCCTTGGTCATGCCAGGGCATCTTGCCAAGTGACTCCAGCTGGGTCTTGCAAGGTTCAGCATTGGTTTCAGAGCATCCTCCAGGCCAGAGGGAGTTTGCTTTAGCCCTTCCCAAAGCTGGGACCAGAGTTTAGTGTTGCTATCCCAGGACCTGCAAAGCTGAGGAGCAGTGTTACAGATCGGCAGCATCGCTCCTTGGCTCACCAGCCTGCGCCAGATCTGGGACAGCCGGGACGCAATTCTCAGCTTGGCTCAGCCTCATTCACACCTCGGAGGAATCCAGGAGGGCCGGCAAGGCTGGCTTCACACTTATTAGCAATTAAAAGCCTCAGAGCCTGGTAGTCAATTAGCTCTGAGCTCAGCAGTGCCGCAAACCCAGGGGATGAGCCTGCTAACGAGAGCCACAGCCAGCTCCCCACAGGGCTTGGGGCCGGCTTGCCAGAAGAGCTATTTGCTTTTTCATTTACACCTTGGATGAGTGTTGCTGCATGGAGTTTGGGGTGTCTTCCCTGGCGTGAGCTGCCGGGCAGGGAGCACACGCTATGTGCCTGGAGGGTGCAAGGCTTCCCGGCGCATGGGGCTGGAGCCTGGCACCTCTCCCAGCATGGCACAGCACCATCACCCAGCAGGGCCCTCTGTGCATGGGGTCATGGCGGGATGAGGGGGGATTGACCTTGTCCTAACATTCGTGGTGCTGTGCGGGAGAGTCTCAGTGTGGCACTCTGCCGTCTGCCAGAGGTAGACCCACGTGTGGTCCGACAGATCCTCACCGCTACCCCGTGGCTTGCTCTGCCTCAAGCTCTGGAGCTGCTGGGCTGCGGTACCCAGATTTGCTGGGTGCCCCAGGATGTGCTGGGTCTGTGAGCACTGGGATGATGCTCTGCCACAGGCAGTGGTTTCCTTCTGCAACAGGAGAGCAGTGGGGCAGTGAGCTGAGAGTGGGTTCGGGGGGAGGCTGTCAGGGCCGTGCAGCCCTGGGGAAAGGAACGGCTCCACGCCTTTGATTTGCAGCGCGTCGGGAACGTGCTGGAAATGAGCCGGGCAATGGAAATGTGAAGCAGATAGGAACGCAGGCTGGAGGGTAGCGTGGGAGCTGGAAAGAAAACATGCTTTGGTGGAGGGTTTTGCAGGGATTTCCCACTACTAGAGAAGCAAAAACATGAAAGGAGGGAGGAGAACAAGCTTGCTGAACACCAGGGCAGAGGGGACTTGGAGGTGGTGAAAAGCAGGGATGGAGAGAAGCAGGAGGCCATGCAGCAATGGGGCCACTGGCTGGGTGCAGCTGGGTGCCTCAGCTCCTGGTGGCAGTGGGACACGGAGGCTGTGAGCCGGGCAGGTGTGGTTTTAACACACGGTGTCCAGCTAGAGGGGATGAGCTGGACCGGAGCTCACTTGCTGGTGTGGATGATCCCTCAGCCAGCGGTCAGTGGGAGCCTTGGGAGACGTGTCAGCTACACAGCAGGTCCCTTTGCAGACAGCGGCAGGTTGGCTGCTCCCGGGTTTGTGCTGTAGGGCACCCCCCTGCCCAGCCTGGCCTCTGTTGGACCATGGGGCACTGGGCGCAGAGAGTGCTGTGGCGCTCTCGAGGCACTTTGGGATGCCAGGGAGCTGGTGGCGATGCCTTAGCCTCGCGTTGGCTCCCCTTCCCACAGAAAACAAGGTTGCAGGAACAAAGGGACAGTGTGGGGAGGGGGTGGCGACAGGCATGCAGGGTTTGCAGCTTATTTCACTTGTGTTTCCATTAAAGCTGCTGCTTTTAACTGGTTTCAAGCTCTGAAGAGGCTCCAGGGTGGGTGGCAGATGCTTTATTCCCCCTCCCTCCCACCCTCCCTTCTTTTCCTTGGCCAGCTCCCCTTGTTCCCATAGCATCCCCCTTCCCATGGAGGCTGAGTCCCGCAGCTCTGGCTTTGCAGCGCAGCCCACGCGGGAGCCGCTCCTTGCTGGAGCTGGATCAGAGCCACCGCACAAGGGCTGCCCTGTGCAGGGAGGTGCTCGGCAAGGTCTGGCTCCTGAAAATGCCTTCCCCTTGCAGATCATCCTGCTCGCAATGGATGTTGCAAGTCCCCGACTTCCCTCGTGCCCAAACACAGGGCTGCTGGTGTCACCTGTAGTGCATGCACCCATGTGCCTTGGCACCCCAGGTGCACCCCTGTGGCATATGCTGGCACTGTGACGGCACCACCGGGTGATACCACATGGTGTCAGTCGCTCGTGCTCTGCTAAGGACAGCCACCCAGGTCATGGCACGGGTCAGCAGCATCCCTTTGAAGCTGCTGAGATTTATGTATGCCCTGAAATGTTTTGCTAAATCAGCAGCTCCGCGCTGGGGCTGGGACTCTTCTTGCTAACTGTTGCCATGAGCATATGTTGCATTTTACACATGCTCTGCTCGGCTGTCCAAGCAACAAACCCCTCCAGCTTTAATGTTTGGGGAAGCATCTGCATCTCCTGGGAGGGAAGGGGCTGGGACCGGAGCCTAGGGTCAGCGTGGTGCTTTGGTAAGGCTTTCCTGGCAGGAGAGCAGTGTGAAGCATCGCTCCCCAGTCTGGCAGCGTTCACCTTTGCTGTGTGTACGTGGTGGACAGGCAGAATTTGTTATTGAGCTCGTGTCACTGAGGTCTGTGGTCTGAGATGCTCAGCACGACATCATGATGTCTAGCAGTGTGTTGCCTTGCTCCAGCAAAGGATTGTTTTGTGCTTATACATATAGGCCTGGCAAGGATGAGCTCTGATCCATTGCTTTTGCTGGTGCTGAGATAACAAGAAATATTACTGCAGAAAAACCTCAGGTGGGGATGGGGGCAGCTCTCCTAAGGGAATTGATTATTTATTGTTTCTTGGACCTCGGTGGATGTGACCTGCTGTGTCATCCTGCCCGACAAGAGGTGCTGAGGACTCTGGTCCCTTCAGGAGGACCATCCCATGCCCAGGAATCGCATCATTCCCCCATGAGTGATGGGTGAGCGAGTGATGGAGATGACAGGTACATGGCCCTTGCAAAGGGGAGGGGACCCCCAGTACTGGAGCATGGAGACCCTGCAACTCGCAGGTGGGGACATGGGCCCCTCTTTCCAGCGGGGCTGGGGGAGAAGTACGTATGAAAGTGCATATAGAGGCCAAACTCCCCCTGCCACCCAGGAGCAATGAGCCCTGCACAGGGCAAGAGAGGCCAGCAGTGGCTTTCAGGCTGCTGTGGTGGCTAGAAGAAGGATGCCTGGACCTCCTCATCTCTAGGGCCCCTGTAGGGTCACCTCCCGCCCGGCCTTTGCACAGCACTTTGCTGTGCCACAGAGATGTCTCCTGTGCTCAATACAGGTTGCTGCCATCATCCTTGTCCCCTCTGGCTGTACCGTCCCTGCTCCATTCACCCTGTCCCCAGTACTCATCAAGGCTGTCTGGGTCGGGAGGCAGTTTCTGTGGCTGCAGGTTGCAGTCTCCCCCAGCACGCTGCAGGCTGCAGCACCCGGAGCCAGGAGGATAATGAGATCTTAATAGTCCAATTATATCCCATCGATTTACTCAGCACGTAATTGTTGGCGGCTGGGGCTGCCTGATGAAGCGCTCGCTCCGGCTGCCAGCGGGGAGGGCTGTGCCGTGCCACCCAGCCTGGGATGCTCCTCACAGCAACCAGCTGTTCCTCCTTGAACCACCGCAGGAGCAGCCCCCCTCCCCGACTCGCTGTCGTCGCCCCCTGCCTAGGAGAGGCAGGGACAAGAGTGGCAGGCAAGAGACTGGAGCGGGGACCCTGGCACCTTGTCGTGGCTGGGTGCAGTGTGCCGGCATCGGGCTGACCCCAGGTTGACATCCGCCACGCTGCTCTGGGGAGCAGAAGGGTTGTACATCTCCAGCTCCCACTAAAACAGGCTGACAGGAGAAGTGACTCCTGCTGGGTGGCAGTCCCTGCCAGCTGAGTGGCGGCTGAGCCATCGGCCGTGCCTGGCAGCGCCTGCACCGGGCAGTGTGGTGGCTTCCAGAGGTGTGTGCCCAGCTGGTCTCCTGGCAGCAGAAGCCAGCTCCCGAGCATCCACCTGCATGCGTTTCTTGCTGCAGCACAGCATTGCAGGTGCATCTCTGCACTTTTTTTCTGTTCGTTCCCCTTTTGAGCTGATTGTGGCTGGGAGTCCCACGGACTAACAATGCCTAATTTGGAGGAGTCACTCTTACCTGTGATTTTAAGCCTACCTTTGTGATTGTGCAGGACATACCTTGTTCTGGTGTTGTGAAAAGCAGTGAATAATGTTCCCTTTTCCCCTCACCGTGCTGCTTTGGACCCTGTCCCATCCCCTTCCATTACCCTTTCTGGCCCCTGACAAGGTGCCATTTCCCAAGTGGCAGGGGCTCATGCTGAGCCCACCATGCTGCACCCTGGCTTGTTTGCACCCATGCATCAGGCTCTGCCATCCCGCCTTGACCTGCGCAAACACCATCAGCCCCAGGGGCCGGCGTCGCAGTCGGTAGCAGGCAGCAGCAGGCAGCCTGCAGGGTCCCCATGACCTTGGGGATAGTGGAGTGAGGCAGGGGCGGAGGGAGTGGGAGGTCTGTCAGGATGGAGCTGTGCCAGCAGGTGGGCCAGCGGAGTCCATTAAAAATCAAACAGCCTAATGTAATGCTGGGGGCATGCCATGGGAGCCTGAACCTGAGATGGGGCTGCCGGGCCCTGCTCATGCTGGCGCTGGGGACCAGGGCGGGTGACATGGTGGACAAAACCCTGCCTCGTTACCCCGGCACCCTGCTAATGCAGCAGCGGGGCAGCTGCTCCCAAACTCTGGCAAGCAGCTACCCTCTGGGACACCCCTCCTTGGGTACTGGGTCCTTGCAGCACTGGGGACTCACAGAATCATAGAATGGTTTGGGTTGGAAGGGACCTTAAAGATCATCTAGTTCCAAACCCCCTGCCATGGGCAGGGACACCTTCCACTAGACCAGGTTGCTCAAAGCCCCATCCAGCCTGGCCTTGAACACTGCCAGGGATGGGGCATCCACAGCTTCTCTGGGCAACCTGTTCCAGTGCCTCACCACCCTCACACTGAAGAAGTTTTTCCTTACCTCTAATCTAAATCTGCCCTCTTTCAGTTTAAAACCATTACCCCTTGTCCTATCAATACACTCCCTGATAAAAAGTCCCTCCCCATCTTTCCTGTAGCCCGCCTTTAGGTACTGGAAGGCTGCTGTAAGGTCTCCCGGGAGCCTTCTCCAGGCTGAACAACCCCAACTCTCTCAGCCTGTCTTCATAGGAGAGGGGCTCCAGCCCTCTGATCATCTTTGTGACTCTCCTCTGGACTCACTCCAACAGGTCCATGGCCTTCTTATGCTGGGGGCCCCAGAGGTGGATACAGCACTCCAGGTGGGGTCTCGCAAGAGTGGAGTAGAGGGGTAGAATCACCTCCCTCGTCCTGCTGGTCACGCTTCTCTTGGTGCAACCCAGGATACAGTTGGCTTTCTGGGCTGCAAGCACACATTGCCAGGTCACGTTGAGCTTCTTGTCAACCAATACCCCCAAGTCCTTCTCCGCAGGGCTGGTCCCAATCCACTCGTCGCCCAGCCTGTATTGTGCAGGACCTTGCCCTTGGCCTTGTTGAACTTCATGAGGTTCGCACGGACCTGCCTCTCAAGCCTGTCAAGGTCCCTCTGGATGGCATCCCTTCCCTCCGGCACATCGACTGCACCACACAGCTCGGAGTCGTTGGCAAACTTGCTGAGGGTGCACTAAATCCCGCTGTCCATGTTGCTGACAAAGGTATTAAACAGCGCCAGTCCCAATACTGACCCCTGAGGAACGCCACTTGTCACCGAGGTGTCCATCACCTTGAATCGATCACGCGGTTGGGACACGTGGGTGACACTTGTTTCCCCCAGCATGGGGCTGTGGGTGCCAATGCCAGCACAAGCAGTGGGTGCAGCCCCTCCTCCCCTGCAGTAAGAAACGGGAGTGCAAAACCCCCAGGGGGACTCTGCGCTGTCGGCCACTAATGTGAGTGCTGATTAGTCTTATTGATCTCGCGTAATGCAGGAGTCTTTCTGTCCCTTCACGCTTGCCCTTGTCACCTGTCAGGCGGTGGAGGTGGTGGTGTGAACAGCCGTGCCGGCGGGGCAGCCCCGGCTCTGCCCGTCCCTCTGCCCCGGACAGGCTGTGCTGGGACAAACAGCATGTGTGGAGTGACCCGAGGGACACCGGGCTGCTTAACAGCTGCTGGTGGCGTGGTCCTTGCTGGTTAGTCCCTGGCAGGCCCTTTGGCTTGGGAAAATGCCGGCTGCACCCTGGCACAGCCTCCTCCAGCACAGTGCCAGCGAGGCGAGGCTGGGATCTGAGGACCACCTATCCCAGCCCAAAAAGCTGGTGCTGCCCAGGGCTGTGTAGCTTTGGTTGCGAGGGCAGCTGCCTTGTCTGCTCGAGACTTGGTGGACGGTTGCTGTGGCCAAGCTGGTGCCTGCAGTGGCTGGTCCCAGTGCCGCCGGTGGAGCAAAGCTGCTGGGGGAAGCGCCTGGCCCGTGAGCAGGGACCTGTCCTGCATTTTCATCGTGGGAGCAGCAGCCTGGCAGCAGCTGAAAGGTTTATGCCTTTGATCTGCCCCAGTGAGCAGGAGAGAGTCAGGGAGACCACCGGATGCTAGCGTGGAAGCTGGGGGGGGGGAAACAAATTAATGAGAGCAAACCCCCTGCGCTTCACCCGCCTGGAGCCGGCAGCCGGTCCTGGCCATGTGGGCGCTGCCAGGATGGGAAGCCGCTCGCCTGCCGCGGCATGTCTCCGCAGACTCGCCGGCATGGCTGGGACTCAACATGGGCTGCTGCGACTTTCGCCTGGACGGAGGTGCCCCGCTGGCTGCCGGCGCCGGGCGAGATGGACCTCTGCACCGCCGGCAAAGCCAGCCCCGGTGGACGCTGCCAAGCCGGGCTGCCTGGCGAGGGGAGCGCCGTGCCGGAGGGCTGCCAGGCCGCCCCAGCGCTCTTGGCAGGCGGCGGGGGGCTCGGAGGACGTGGGGCCAGCGCCGCTGGGAAGCAATTACCTCCCCGCTGCGTCCGGCCCTAATCCCCTCACACGGCGTGCGAGGAGCCGGCTCGCCAAACAAGGCTCAATCAGGTTAAAGTGTGAAGTCAGGATTAGCCGAAAGAATGAGAGCGTGGTAATAGCCCCGGCCTTACCGCCTGGCCGCCGCAGTCCCGCTGCAGCCCCCTCCCTCCCACCCGCCCTCCGGCCCGCCGGGCTCTTGCTGGGGAGATTAAGGCTGCCGAGGTTTGTTTGCCTGAGTGGGCTCCCCACTGGGAAGCGATGTCGAACAGTTTTGCTCGGGTGCCCCGCTAAGTGCTGGGCAGGGCGGCACGCTGGGGGGTTGGCTCCCGCCGCCGAGCCCCTGCCAGCCCCGAGGGAGCCATGGCAGCCCCGCGCCTGGCTCCTCGCCGAGGCTCCCCGGGGACCGGCGGCGGTGGGGCAGGGGATGCTGGCTGCCAGGAGAGCCGGTGCCGGGGGCACCTCCAGATCCGCCACAGATATTGCACCGACAGCCATCGTGCACGGAGTGGAGCAAGGGCAGCGGGGTATAAGATCCAAGCAGGGAAGTCCCCAAAATCTCAGTCCTTGACCACCGTTATCCCCCACGCTGCCCCGCCAGGGGGGGAATTGTGTGGACATAGCCTGGCCATAAGGGCTTTCAGGGGACGTTTAGAAGGAAAGTGGGTGCCTGCTTTCTCCCCATTGTACGGCCATGGGCTGGAGCTGGCTGCTCATAATTAACAAGCATCTGCTGGGTCAGAAACCCATGTGGGAGGTGAGCCTGGGGACAGAAGCGATCTGGGATGGGGCTGGACCAGGAGGGAGTGGAAATGTAGTGGGTTCCTGGGGGGCAAGTGGGGGTCCTGCTTTGCAGACAGGCTGCTGAGATCTTCCCGTTTGGGCGTGCGTGTGTGCTACAGGGTCTGCCTAAGTGCAGACGTCTGGCTCTGTCCTCTCGCACTCGCAGGGCAGAGGCTGTGTGTCCCCCATCACCTGCTCACCCCTTATCATCCTTCTCTCTTTGCACCCCTGGGACTACCGGAGCCCTCTGCACCCTGTGCTGTGTGGGGAGAAACACCAGCTGCGTGGTCCCTGTGGTGCAGGGATGGGAGGATGGTGGCACTGTGGATGGGCCAGCTGCTTGGGCGTCCCCTGGATTCAATAACCATGAACTCTTAAACTTGGAGCTTTAGGAAAATGTCTGGAAGTGAAACCAGAAAAGACAGAAAGGGCGGCTGTGACGACAGGGCAGGAGCTGCTTTCTTTCCCCTTCCTCTGTCCGTGCCTGTCCGCCGGCTGGTCCCCAGCAGGGCTGTCAGACCTGTCAGTGCTTGTGGTCACTGCTGCAAGCTGGCACGCCACATGCGATGGCAGCGACACGCTTGTATTTGGCGGGGTGCGAGGTGGCACCGGCGCAGCCGCTGAGGGTGCCGCAAGCCGTGCGGCGGAGCGAGGAGAAGCCGTGCCATCTGCTGTTTCTTCGGCGCCAAAGTGTAAAGCAAACATAGCTGGGAGCTATGAAACACCAGGAGGGAAGGAGCCATGCCTCGTTCCAATGCCGGGGCCCGAGGATCCTGCAGGCAAAGCATGTGTTTGTCCTGGTGTCGTCAGCTGTGTAACCGTGCCGGCAATGTAAGCCCAGTGCTGAGGCCTTGCTGAAACCCTTGCATCCAGCGTCTGTCCCTCTTGGCTTCGGTACCCCCGACGGCAGCACTTCATCGGTGACTGTCACAAAAAGCTGTGAAGGGGAGAAGCCTCGCAAAGTCAGTTGCAACCTTCTAGCAGCATTTCCCTTGCGAGCTGTAAGTGAGCAGCTTGCAGACAGACGCCTGGGTTTACTCCCCGGGCGCGCTGGGACTCCCATGTGCTGTGAGCAGAGAAACGAGAGCAGGGTTTCCATGGGGGAACCAAACATGCTGCAGGCAGGGGCTGCCCAGGCAGGCGTGGTGGGTGTTCCCATGCTTGGCCCCGCTGTGACCGGTTTAATGTTGGAGGACAGGCAGCTGCCAAGAGAGAGCGCGATGCATTGAATGCATTGCTAGGAAGAGCAGTGAACATTGGGGATTTCCGGAGGGGTTTCTAGGGGATTCCTTCTTCTAGGAGCCAAAAGGGAAAAGGGGCTTTGGGGCGATGCTGCATTTTTCTGAAAGGTCAGTGCAGCTCCGGGGGGTCCCCGGGCTTATCGCGTCCCCAGCAGAGGATGGGGAAGGGGGCGTTTGCATCCGAAGGGGTGCTGGGGTGTCGGGGGTTGCTGCAGGTGTCGGGTCCTTCTCCTTTGCAGAGTGCGAGGCGACCCCGATCCCTTTCGGGGGTGGGGGGGGGGCTCGGCCCCCAGCCCTGGGAAGGGCTGGAGCAGCCTGGGCGGGGCCGGGCGGAGCAGGCAGCGCAGGCAGCGCAGGCAGCGCGGGCCGGGCAGCCTGGCAGTGCCGCCGCGCGGGTAGCGGTGAAACTGCGCTTGCTGCGCGCCCGGCTGCTCGCAGGGGAGCTGGGCTTTAGCCTCCCCGAGAGCCTGGACCCTTCCAGGGGCCGCATCTCCCTTCTTCCTCTGCCCCGGCCACGGTGCTTTGCCAGCCGGGTTTGGTTCCCCAGGAGCGACCCAGAGCGATGCACCGGCCCCTGCCCCCCCCGCACGCTTTGTGTGCACTTTGTGTGTGCAGGGGGGCAGGGGCCGGTGCATCGCTCTGGCACCGTATGGCAGCTCCTTGGTGGCTGGGCATCCCAACGGAGGGCTGGGCAAGGCCGCCGTCCTTGGGTTTTCTTTCTCGTGCATCTGTGCAAGTGATGCTTGTGCTTCCCTCTGGGAACATTTCCCCATTGTGGCGGTGGAGCTTTCGGCTGGGGTGAAGTCCCAATTTGGAGACCTCCAGGTCTTTTGCAAGCAGCTTGTGGGCCATGCTGAGCCCATTTTCTGGAGGAAATGAGGGCACGGGGAGGACCGTGGGTGCTCTGCCTCCATCCTGACCCAGCCCAACTGCCCTGGGATATTAGTAGTGAACAGGCTTTGTTATGTTGAAGCAGAACAGGTGAGCACTAAATGTGACATGCTGGCATCCAGGGACACCCCAAACCACTTCTTGGCGGGGGGAAGGGTGTGTCTGCATGGCCTGTGTAATGCTAGGGGGGCCTTAATCTGCACGGGATGCCTTGGTCCTGCTCCTCACTCACCCATGGACTTGCTGCATAGGATAGATACCGTGTCGTGTCATGCCTCAGTTTCCCTGTGCCAGGAGGGAGCTGGGGACTTGGCCTCCTGCCCCATGGGTGGCTGGAGCAGGGCTGTGCTGGCATGGGGCTGAGGGCAGGCAATGCAGGCACCTGCTGAGCTCGGAGGAGCTCATGGCCCTTGGGGTGGGAGAGGGAATGGCTGCACGGGAGCCATGGGGCACAAATATGATAGGCAGGTCCCCCCAAGGATGGGGTGAGCTGAGCCAGTCCACCCAGACCCTACTTGCAGTGAGATTTTTGGCCTTCGTGGTCATTAAAAGGCAGTCCAGGCATGGTGGGGGTTCCGACCCGCTGCCAGCCCTGGAACACAAAGCCTGTGCTGGCCTGGCACACGCCGGCATTGCAGAGCAGGTGATTACACAGACGGTGCCGTGTAGTGATGAAGTAATTAATGACCCGATTATTTGTGCCCTCTAAAGTGCGGGGCAGGCTCCATGGGAATGCCTGCTGGAGCCACTAAGTGTAATTACTAGTTAATCAGCAGGGACCTGTAATTATAGCAGTCAGAGGATATTTAAGTGCAGAGGGTTTTCCCAGAGCTGTGCCCTGCTGCTCTGCTTATCAGAGCCGGGGACAGCAGTGTCCGGGGAGCCCCAGCCACTTGCAGCCACCATGGATGCAGCCAGACTTGCCTCAGGAATGCCAGCAGGGCAGTGGGCAACCAAGGACCTGAAGCCAAACTACAGTTACGCGGAGCCCCTGGGGGATCACTGAGTGCTGGGGCATGCCCCTGCCTGTGGATGTCCTTGTCCCATGCGGCATCATGCTTTGCAGGCACTGCTCATTTTCCTTCCTGCCTTATTCTTCTCCAGGGACCTGAGTGAGAACTTCATCCAGGCCATCCCCAGGAAGGCGTTCCGTGGGGCCACCGACCTCAAGAACCTGTGAGTCCCTGCAGGGATGGGCATGAGAGAGTTTGGGGTCAGGTCCAGTGGCAGGAGGCATCCGGACCCACAGGTTGCTCTCTGCCTGGGCTGTCCCAGCAATGCTCCCTCTGTCTTTCTTCTCCAGGCAACTGGACAAGAACCAGATCAGCTGCATCGAGGATGGGGCTTTCCGTGCCCTGCGGGGGCTGGAGGTCCTGTAAGTGGCCAGGGGCCGGCTGGAGCCTCCAGCCTGCAAGCCCCACGCGGGGTGAGGGTCTCCCTGGGTGCTCCCCATTCACTGAGGCGCTGCAGGGACATCCCCATTGTGCTGTCTCTCCCTGGCCCTGACGAGAGGCTGAGGAGGGGTCTGGTACCACTGCTGCAGAGCTGTGCTCCAGGGCCTGATCCTGCCCCAGGAGGTCCACATGGCTGCAGCTGGCTATGGAGGGGAAAAGCCTGGAAAGGGCAGCAAGCCTTGCCCGGGGGTTTGGGCTGTCCCCATCCCTCGCCTCTCCATCCATCCACCCTGTGCCGGGGTGGGTGGGTGCTGTTGCTCCTGGGGGTTTGGTGCCACCTGGACCATCTCACGCTCCCATTTATGGCCTGGCCACCCTGACCTGCCCCCCTCTGCCTTTTTGCAGGACCCTGAATAACAACAATATCACTTCCATCCCCGTGTCCAGCTTCAACCACATGCCCAAGCTGCGGACATTGTGAGTGCTGGGGTGGGAAGGACTGCCTGGGCTGGAGTGGGATGTCCCCAGTTCTGCTGCCAGTGCCTGCAAGGCAGCTCAGCAGTGCTGGGACAGCACCGTGGGGAGGGGATGGAGGTGACAGCCCTGCAGAGCATCCCCAAGCACTGCCAAGCAAGGTGGCCTTGGCAACTGGCACAGATGCTGTCGGGCTCCTCCGTGTCCCACTCTGTATGCCCCCAGCCTTTGGGATGAGCCAGGCTGGGGCGGCTGGAGGGCAGTGGGGTGGACAGGAGCCATCCTGTGGCTGCTGACTGCCCTGTCTGCCCGCAGCCGCCTGCACTCCAACCACCTCTTCTGCGACTGCCACCTGGCCTGGCTCTCGCAGTGGCTGCGCCAGCGCCCCACCATCGGGCTCTTCACCCAGTGCGCCGCTCCAGCCCAGCTCCGCGGCCTCAATGTGGCTGAGATCCAGAAGAATGAGTTCAGCTGCTCCGGTGAGGGGAACAGGGGAGGCAATGGGTGCCAGGGCAGGGACACGGGTTGGGAGGACAAAGCCCATCCCATCAATGCAGCCCACCTCCGCTCTCTGCCATGTGCCCCAGCTCAGAGCCTGGATGAAAGCCATGGGCTCAGCTCAAGTCAGCACTGTCCCTGGTGTGGGGACAACATGGGGACACCACCACTCTATCAGTGTGACAAAGGGCGCGTCAGTCTGCGCCCTTGGAGCTGCATGCCTTTTGCACAGGGTTGGGGCACACCAAGACTTTGTGCACCCACGAGCTGTCCCAGCATGCTGAGCTGTCATCAGGGTCCCTTCCTTGGGGTGCTGCCACACGCACGCCTGGCTCAACTCTTTGCAATTCCCGTGCTGGCTGTTTCCCTGGCAGGACAAATGGACCAGGCACGTGCCCAGCTCTGCAGCTTGTCCTCTGGCTCCTGCCCGGCCATGTGCACTTGCAGCAACGGCATTGTGGACTGTCGGGGCAAGGGGCTGACGGCCATCCCTGCCAACCTTCCCGAGACCATGACAGAGATGTGAGTACAGCCCCACACCATCACTGCTGGGCTCTCGGTGGCTCAAGGCAGTGGGGACACAGGGGCAAGCCCCATGGCTCAGCCACCCCGCGGGGTGGCAGGCCTTCCTTGCCCTTCTCCCATGCTGTCCAGATTTAGCCATGGATTTAGCTGCATTAAAAATGTAAATAGAGAAATAATCTCCTTAGGGGAATCCAATTATGGTGCAAAGCCCTTGCTGGGACGGCATGCAAAGCACATGGAAGGCAGCAGGTGCCCCCAGATGCAGGGTGCTGGGGGGGAGGAGGTGCTCCCCCTGCCCCAGCCAGCACAGTCCCCCCACCCATGGCACCCCTCCCTGCTGGAGAAAGCCCCGACCACAGGCTGCAAGTTGTCCCTGGGGTGAATGGTGCCACTCTGGTGGGGTAACTTACTGCAAGCCTGGGGTCTTGTGGCCTCCCAGCCCTATCAATGGGGTACTGAGGCTCGGCCAGCCCTACAGCCCTCATCTCTCCCCCTTCTCTTTGCAGACGCCTGGAGCTCAACGGCATCAAGTCCATCCCCCCAGGTGCCTTCTCCCCCTACAAGAAGCTGCGGAGGATGTAAGTGTGCAGCCCCAGCACCCTTCACCCTGCTGGCCCGCAGCCCCCCACTCCAATGGGCATGGGGCACTTGCCATGACATGGCTGCCCCACATGGCAGCACTGGGATGGGGTCTTGGATATGCCCAGCTCTGTGTCTCAGAGGCTGGGGGTGGTCCCCTGGACACAGCAGGAGGATGGGGGCATGGGGCGAGAGAAGAGGGGACCAGACCACCTTCTCCCTTTTGGTTTCAGAGACCTGAGCAACAACCAGATCTCGGAGATTGCCCCCGACGCCTTCCAGGGGCTGCGCTCACTGAACTCCCTGTAAGTGCCCACACCGGGGTGTGTGGGGTGGACGGTCGCAGCCCCTGAACCATGTCCCGCACCACTCTCCCCCATCCCCCTCACACCAGTCTTTCTCTCTCAGGGTGCTGTATGGCAACAAGATCACGGACCTCCCCAAAGGCGTCTTCGGGGGACTTTTTGCCCTGCAGCTTCTGTAAGATGCCAGTGGCTGGGTGGGATGCTCTGCAGGGACACCACGAAGCAGGGCTGAGGTCCTCAGCACCCATGGTGCAGTGAAGGGGGTCCCCAGACTCACCTCCCTCCCTCCCTGCCAGGCTCCTCAATGCCAACAAGATCAACTGCGTGCGGGCAGACGCCTTCCAGGACTTGCAGAACCTCTCACTGCTCTCACTCTATGACAACAAGATCCAGAGTCTGGCCAAGGGCACCTTCACCTCCCTTCGGGCCATCCAGACCCTGTGAGTGCCCGTGCCAGCTCCGATGCCTGGGCAGGCGGGTGCCTGGGGGGAACCATCTCAGTGGGTAGCCGGCGCTGGAGCTGGTGGTCACTCGCTGCCACCGGCGGTGTGTCACCCGCTGTCCCCGGTGCAGGCACCTGGCCCAGAACCCCTTCGTCTGCGACTGCAACCTGAAGTGGCTGGCAGACTTCCTCCGCACCAACCCCATTGAGACCAGCGGTGCCCGCTGTGCCAGCCCCCGGCGCCTGGCCAACAAGCGCATCGGCCAGATCAAGAGCAAGAAGTTTCGCTGCTCGGGTGAGAGCTGTCCCCATCCCTGTCGTGGACACCCTGCAGCACGGCTGTCCTCAGCCCTGCCCCAGCCTGGTGTCCGTGTGCTCGGAGTGCTGATGTGCTTTTTTTTCTGCAGCCAAAGAGCAGTATTTCATCCCAGGTAAGAGGAGGAGCCACATGCATGTGTGCCTGGTAACCGTTTGGCCAGGCTGCCTGCGGGGGTGGTTGTGCCAGAGCCCCGTGGTCTGGCCCGGCAGGACCACGCTGCATTTCCCATCGTTTCTGGTTTCTGAGTTCCTAGGTGCCGCAGTAACAGAAGCGCTGGGTACCAGGACATGTTGCGGCATCTCCCATCGTGCCGTTATCCGGATGGGCACGGAGGCGTCCCTGGGGTCTGGCTGTGGTTGCAGGAGGGGAGAGGGTGGTGGGCAGCGGAGCACCCCATGTACCCACAACAAATACCCTGCAGATAAGCTGCTTTGGGCACAGAGAGGAGTAATATGTGCACAGTGGTTGGGGTTAGGGGAACTGGGGAAGAGATGGAGCCCGACTGAGGGTGTGGGAGGATCAGAGGAGGGGAGGGCAGGCTCAGCCCCCATGCCTCTGCTCACGGGAGCCCATGCTGCCCTCGCCGGCATGCAGGGACGGAGGATTACCAGCTGAACAGCGAGTGCAACAGCGATGTGATCTGCCCCCCGAAGTGCCGCTGTGAATCCAGCGTGGTTGAGTGCTCCAACCTGAAGCTCACCAAGATCCCAGAGCGCATCCCGCAGTCCACGGCAGAGCTGTAAGACCCTCCTCTCTCCCACGCTGCTTTCTCTCCTGCAGCCAGAGCGTCACCGCTGCTGGGGTTTGGCTCAGGGTTTGGTCGGTGCCAGGCCCTTCGCAGCCATCTCCTGAGCAATTTTCCCTGCCACCCATGCCAGGCGCCTGAACAACAATGAAATCTCCATCCTGGAGGCTACCGGCATCTTCAAGAAACTCCCGCATCTGAAGAAAATGTGAGTATCAGGCAGGCGCAGCCCCGTCAACAGTGTCTGGGGTCTGGGAAGGCACATAGGGCCCTGATGCCAGGGCAGCCTGGGGTGGGAAATGGGGGGCACATCCCAACCTGAGGGTCACCCGTGGGACTGGGCATCACAGGGTGTTCAGTGGGACCTGGAGGAGGCAGGGTTCAGGATGAGGTCGGGGCAGAGCCCCCCATCCCAGCCTGCTTTCCCCTCTCCGCAGCAACCTCAGCAACAACAAGGTGTCGGAGATTGAGGATGGGGCATTCGAGGGGGCATCCTCCGTCAGTGAGCTGCATCTCACCGTAAACCAGCTGGAGTCTGTGCGGAGCGGCATGTTCAGGGGCCTAGACGGGCTGAGGACCCTGTGAGTCCCCCCTCCGCCGTGGGCACAGGGATGGGGACATCCTTGCTCCTTGCTCCCCTGCCCGCGATCCCGGGCTGGTGCTGTCTGCATCACTGCGGGGCCAGCTCAGGAGTGCCTTACCCATCCACTGGCCGTATCCAGAGCTGGGGGGACAGGTTTTTGCTGCTCAGCTCGGGCTTATCCTGCTGCCAGGCAGTGAGGTGGGCACAGCCTGGGCACTGCTGAGGTGGGTTTCCCCTGTAGCACCTGCCTGGGTCGTTAAGTGCCCTCATCCCCTTTCCTCTGCAGGATGCTGAGGAACAACCGCATCAGCTGCATCCACAACGACAGCTTCACGGGGCTGCGCAACGTCCGCCTGCTCTCCCTGTATGACAACCAGATCAGCACCATTGCACCGGGCGCCTTTGACACGCTGCAGTCCCTCTCCACGCTGTATGTCTCGGGCCCCAAGATGCTCCCAGGCTGTCCCAATGGTGTTGGAGGGCTGCAGGGGGTCCGCTTGCCCAGCGGCTGTTCAGGTGATGCCCTCGCACTCCCTCCCATGTGCAGGAACCTGCTCGCCAACCCCTTCAACTGCAACTGCCAGCTGGCCTGGCTGGGGGACTGGCTGCGCAAGAGGAAGATCGTGACGGGGAACCCGCGGTGCCAAAACCCCGACTTCCTCCGGCAGATCCCGCTCCAGGACGTGGCTTTCCCCGACTTCAGGTGTGAGGAAGGTAACTCACGGGCCCTGCGGCGCCGGGGGTGAGGGGGGACCAGTCTGCTCCTCCCAGGCTGGCACCGTGCTCCCTGTCCCAGCACTGCCCCTGCTCCCGGGATGTTTGGCAGTGCCTGGCGGCAAGCTGGTAGCTTGGGGGTCCTTCAGCCCGTTAACACCCTCCCCTAACAAGGCACAAGTTTCTCTTCCTGGTGCCCAGCCCTTAGGGCTGCACTGAAATACACACGAGCTGCTCTGAAGCCAGGAGAGGAGTTTGCACCCACTGCACTGCGTGGCCCTTGTACGTAGGCAGGTCCGTGCTGGCAAACTCTGTGCCCTGGGTGCTGGCAGGAGCAGATGTGTAAGCAAGGCGCAGCGGGATTCACCCTGCTCCTTCCCTCCTTCCCTTCCCAGCCCCGCACACGCACCGGAGCTGGGCAGATGGAGCAGGCGGGGAGTGTGCGTGTTGAGGGAAAAGCCTTTTTAAAAAAATTTTTTTTAATCTAGAACAGCTTTTGAGCCCTCTGGAAAATATTTACAAACAAATCATCATTTCTTCTGCTTTCCCTCCTCCACCACGTCAAAGACTGAAGGGTTGCATCCTGCGCCTTTCCTAACAGTGCGAGATAACATACGGTCGTCCCAGGGACGCCTCTCCCGCAGGAGCCCAGCGCTGCAGCAGGCAAGGGGGAGCAACGCCGGCTCCTCCGGCTGCTTGGCGCAGGCACCGCTCCCTCTAGCCTGCGTCTGGGAGATGGGCGAAGGAGGTTATTTCAGGAGGATTTGCAGGGCTGAGCCCTTTCTTCCGAGCCCTCCTCTCTGTTGTCCCTGGGACTGCATTTTAGCTTGAAAATGGTGAAAATCAGAGCAGCCTTGACCTGGCTGGTTGCATCCATCCTGCTGGGGCAGGCAGTTTCTGGGCACAGGAGTGATTTCTGCGCTGCTGACTCTCAGCTGGGCTGAGGCTATTGCCCACAAGCAATAGCTTGCTCCTGCCTGCAGCACCCTGCTTTGAGGGTGAGGGGACGGTTGGCATGGGAGGGGAGCAGTCCTAGGCGGGCACAAGGCATTGAGTCCAGCCTCACACGGTGCCTGAGGGCTGGGCCCCAGTGACTTTGTGGCTCTCTGCCCGGTGCAGGTCAGGAGGAGACCAGCTGCATCCCCCGGCCCCAGTGCCCGCAGGAGTGCACCTGCCTCGACACCGTTGTCCGCTGCAGCAACAAGCACCTCAAGGCCCTGCCCAAGGGGATCCCCAAGAACGTCACGGAGCTGTGAGTGGTGGGCGAGTGCCCAGGCTCTCCCCCCACAGCTTTGCAGCTCTGGGTAGGAGGTCTCTGCTGCGGGGTCGCAGGAATCAGGGCAGAGATGCTCCCTCCCACACCCCCACCCCAGCTCGGTAGTGGGAACAGGACCCTCACCCAGCCAAGGGACGCTGTCCGGCCCCAACCTCAGCAAGGGGCTCAGCGAGAGCCTCTCGGCCAACTCAGGGCTACCAAGGGTGATGTGCAAGGGGTGTTGTCACAGCAGCTGGGTCCCTGCTCTTTGGCCCTTGAGAGGGGGCAGTGTGGGACAGCCACCCCCTGCAGCTGTGGTCCCCACGCAGCCGTGGAGCCCAGGGCTCTGCGGTCCCCAGCAGCCTGCCATCAGCGACAGGGACAGGGCCACCTTGCCTTGCCTCTGCCAGCTTCCTGGCTCCTCTCTGCTGTGACCTCTCACCACAGCTGCGGGGATGTTCTTGGTAGTCCCATCTCCGAGCACGCGGACAACGGGATGTGGTTTGATTGGGGTCAGCTACCCATCATCATGGGTTTCAGGGAGGTACCCAAGCAGCCATGCCAGGTCTGGATGTGCAGAAACTGTGATGCCCATCGCTGCGAAAGGGGCTCTGCACCCGTCTGGGATGGGGGATGTCAGCAAGTCCTGTGTGCGGGGGGGGGGGTATAGGCACTGATTGTGCGCATACATATGTATACCACCCCCTCACACCCCTGCGCTGTCTCGCACACCCCTCCTCTCTGCATCCTCCGCTCTCTCTCACACATGCCTTGGGAATGGTTATGGCCGCCCACGCTCACATCAGATGTGTAAATGCAGCACATGGCTGGCTGCGCTAGCACACGCAGGCTGTTGGGAGAGTGCTCCCAGGGACTCTCGTGCAAAGCCCCTGGGTGTGCTAATGCACTTGCATGCTGGCTCCCTTGCCAGCCAAGGGGGCCCCCGAGAGCCCCGCGGACCCTGGTTGCTGGGAGGGAGGTGGTGCTAGAGATGCTCTTCGCAGCCCCAGGTCTGTGGGAGTGCACAGGAGAAATGGGAGGGCAGAGGGAGAGACCTCCTGCTTCTCAGCCACCCCAAGGTGCTTTTATTGTCCCTTGCAGCTACCTGGATGGAAACCAGTTCACTCAGGTCCCGGGGCAGCTCTCCACCTTCAAGTATCTGCAGCTTGTGTAAGTAGCCAGGAGCAGGAGCCCAGGCAGCCAGTCCCACTGCTGGGACCTTTGGGCGAGGACAGAGGCTGTCCCCGTGGTGCATGATCCTGAGGAGGGGCCTGGCAGTATGCAGGGACCCCCAGCATTCCTCTGCATCCACCCTCTGCACCGGGACACAGCTGGCTGGCAGTGATGCGCAGCCCCTGGGTGCTGACAGCCTCTGCTGTCGCTGGACATGGGGCAGAGTGGGGACAGTGGCATTGCTGCCATCAGCCTGTGTGATAGCCCTGCTGCTCCCTTGGAGGCTGTGCCGTGCTGCTGTTCGCACCCCATTGCAGCTGAGCAGGCAGGGGAGCAGCGATGGGGGACAGGGCCCAGCTGGCTCCATGCTCTGTGGTTTCTCTTTTCCAGCGATCTGAGCAACAACAAGATCAGCTCCCTGAGCAACTCCTCCTTCACCAATATGAGCCAGCTCACCACCCTGTAAGTGCAGTCCCTGCAGGTTGCCACACTGGGCTGCAGCCCAGCTGAGCTGCAGGGGGCTGTTCCTAGAGGACCCCAAAGACTGGGGTGTGCTGGGGACACCAGGGCCTCCCCCATCTGCTGGGGTGAAGCTGTGGTTTGAGCTGGAGCTCACGCAAGGGTGAACGTGCAGCCCAGGGTGGGCTTCTTGCAGCACACACAGTGGTGCCCCCGGCGCTGTGTTGCCTCCTTCTTCCCTTCTGCAGGATCCTCAGTTACAACTCCCTGCAGTGCATCCCTCCGCTGGCCTTCGAGGGCCTCCGTTCCCTCCGGCTGCTGTAAGTACCTGCCCGTAGCCCTGCTCACAGCCCTGCTCGCAGTCCTGCCCGGTCCCTTCTCTGCTGCTGCCTGTGTCCCTTGTGCCCACTTGGAGCTGGGTGCAGGCGGGCAGGGTACAGGCTGCAGGAGGAGCAAGGGGAGATGCATCAGCCTTTCGGAGCAGATGGTGCGTTTGCAACAGTGACAGTGTAGTGGGGTCCACCCATGTCCACCTCTGCCACCCATGTCTGGACCCGTGGGGTGGGGGCAGCCCAGCTGGTCACAGTCCTTGCTGCCCACCCTGGAGCCGTGGGCATTGCAGGACCTTCTGTTCTCTGCAGGTCTCTCCACGGCAATGACATCTCCAGCCTCCCTGAGGGCATCTTCGCAGATGTCACCTCCCTGTCCCACCTGTGAGTATCTGCCACTCTGCAGGGCACAGGGCTGGACGCAGGCTCAGGAGACCTTTAAAAAACATGGGGCTGCGCTGCCTCCTCTCCTCTTCTCTTTGCTGGTACTTGGGACAGCATTTGTGGGGCAGTGCCATGCTGTGCCGTGCCTGCCCTCCCCATGCTGAGCCCCAGGTCTGGGTGTGCAGCTGAGCCTCCCAATGCTGCTGGGGTGGCCCTATGGTCCTTGGTGGTGTAGGGTCATCCCCCCTCGCCCCCGCCAGGTCCCTAGGGTCCCCTAACATGTAAGTCAAGACATGCAAGGTGCTGGCACGGTCGTGGGTTGGCAGGGGCTGCTCTGACCCATGCCAGCATGTCGTTAGCCTTCTGCCAGGGCGCTTCCCTGCAGCAGCCCCCCCCAGGCTGTCATCAAGCATCCTATTGCCAGTGGCTGTGTTTCAACCCATCTTTGAGGGAGCCTGTACCCCAGGAGCACAGCCCTGTACCCACTGCCCGGGGCAGGAGTTCAGCTTTGCTCACTTTTCAGTCCCTTCCCTGTCTCTGCTAAGCTGTTGCCACCTGCCTGCTGGTGGCCAGTCCTGCTTCTGGCATCCTGGGGTTCTCAGGCTCTTCCTCCAGCCTGCAGAGAGCATCTTGATTTCCAATCCTGGCCTCCCTGTGTTTTTTGGGAGCAGCACGGCTCGGTCTGGTCTCCCCTGGCTCTTCACTGATTTCCTTTGCCGAAGTGCGGTGCTGTCTTTGCTGCTGCCAGCTGGTGCTGCCGGCTCCCGCAGGGCTGAGCTGTGTCACCAGCCGGCGCTGTCGGTGCTCTAGGACCACGTTTGTCAGCCCCAGCAGATCTGCTGTCCCTACCGCCTGCTTTCTGGGCTGCCGTCTCCTTCCTTCGTCACAGGTGTCGGTCTCACCAGCCCTCCATCACTGCTGACCTTTGCAGTGAAGGAGGATGCAAAGAAGCATCCAACCCCTCAGCCTCCCATGTCATCTGCTGCTCCCTGCCCTGCTCTGCTGTGGAGCAGAGCAACCTTCCCTCCTCCTCTGAGAGCAGTTCCTTGCTCTCCCCCGATGCTGTCTCCACGAGCTCCGGCCATAACCCGCTGCTTGTCGCCAGCAGCCCACTCCAATGTCCCTGCCCTGTAGGCTTGTGCGGCAGAGCCCTGGCTTGCCCTGCAGCTCCTGTGCAATGGTCCTGTTTCTGCACAGCCTCAGGGTGCTTTGCCCAGTTTGCCTTGGGCCCAGGCAGCTTTGTTCCAGTGCTGGAGAGGGACTCCCAAGGATTTCTGTGCAGGCAGCGGAGGAAAGCCCCAGCACAGAGCCATGGGGCGCCACGTGGGCTGTGGGGCTGGCAGCAGGGTGGTTGAACTGGGCAGCGGTGTGGGGCTGTGTGCCTCAGTCCTCCCACCGTGGGCGGCACCTCTGGTGGGTCCAGAAATGGAGGACCGCTGGGTCCCCCCATCCCGTGGCAGCCCAGCCAAGTGATGGAGTTGCATCCAGTCCCAAAGTCTCCGAGCCCAGTTCCCTCTGTGGGGCAGCGGGTGCAGTTTTGCCTTTTCTCCTCCTGCAGAGCCATCGGGGCCAACCCCCTGTACTGCAGCTGCAACCTGCGCTGGCTCTCCAGCTGGGTCAAGACGGGGTACAAGGAGCCAGGCATCGCCCGCTGTGCTGGGCCCCCTGACATGGAAGGCAAGCTGCTGCTGACCACCCCCGCCAAGAAGTTTGAGTGCCAAGGTGAGAGAAGGCTGCACCATCCATCTGCCCATCCGCGCTGTCCTCTGGCAGGGCAGCAGGCACTGCAGGGAGCCGGGCTGCCTGCTGCCCCGCACCCGGCAGAACGATGCTCCGCGAGTCTGGGAGACTCCAGCATTTCGTCTGTTGAGGTGCCTTGTGGAGGAGGGGGCCAGGATGCTTCTGTCCCCTTGCCTGGCTGGTGGCACATCCCTGGTGCCTGAGCAAAACTGATGCTGTCCCATTGCCTGGTGTGCAGCCCCTTGGCAGGGCATGCTCTGTTCCCAGCCGTGGCTGGGGCTCTGCCCCCCACGTCGGTGCCCACAAACGGACACCTCCCCATCGCTCTCCGCACTGATGGTCATCTCTGCGCCTCCCGTCCCGCAGGCCCACCCGCCCTGAGCGTCCAGGCCAAGTGCAACCCCTGCCTCTCCAGCCCCTGCCAGAACCAGGGCACCTGCCACAACGACCCCCTTGGCTTCTACCGCTGCACCTGCCCCAGTGGCTACAAGGTACCCTGGTCCTGGCACCACCGCCAGGGGACCCATCTATGCAGAGGGGAAGGAGGCAGTGCGGGGGCTCTGCCGTGCCCCCGGGGCTCGCTGCTTGCAGGACCGTCCCCCCTCTCTGCTCCCCGCAGTGCCCTGCCGAGTGGGACAGGGCAGGGGGAGCGGGACATGGTGCTGTGGCACCCTTCTCACTCCCACCTCTCCCTCTCCCTAGGGCAGGGACTGCGAGGTGGCACTCGGTGGCTGCTCCTCCAACCCCTGTGCCAACGGGGGGACCTGCCAGCCCCAGGAGGGGGAAGGAGCTGGGTTCAGGTGAGTGCTGGGTGGGAACACATGAAAAACGGGTGGTTGGGCAGCAGCGTGGAGCCCTGGCATCCCACTGAGATAAAGTCTGGTGCTTCCTTCCCCTCCCGTGTGCTCCCTGGGGCACATAGCTGGGATATTGCATTCACCCGGCAGCTCCGGCCCGTGCTGCCTGCTCTCTGCAGCCCTGCCTGTGCGTCCTGCCAGCCCAGCACCAGCAGGGCTGAGTGCTGGCTCTGCTTTGCCGTGTCCCCCTGCCCTGCAGGCTCCTGGGCTGAGCGGGGAGAGGGGGGTCCTGCTGCCATGGGAGGTATGGGGAGGCAGAGGGCAGTGGGATTTGGGGTTGGGATCTGGCTGCCGTAGTGGGGCTGACGGTGTGGGATGGGGCAGGATGCAGCCCTGGGGTCGCTGCTGCTCCCTGCGAGGCTGCTGTGCTGCTGTGCCCTCGCACAACCCTCACTACCCCGAACGCTTCAGCCCTTTCCGGGAACCAGGGCCCAATTAGTGGCTGAAAATAGACTGCAGGCTGGGGATGAGGACGTGGGCTGCACAGCCGCCTGCCCCCCTCCCCGTGCTGAGTGGCCTCTCAGCCCGTTGTCGTGGCAACTCAGCATCCTCGCAGAATGCTCTGCGTGGGGCTGCACACTGCCACCCTCCCCTGCGCCCGGTTTTCGGCAGGGGAGTACCAAACCCTGCTCCTCAGAGCCTTTTGGCATGCATGTGTGCGTTTTGCTAAGGTCCTGTGCTGGCAGTTTTTGGGGGGATCACCCCAAAATGCTCCGATTCCCACCCCCTGATGCTGCTCTATGCCCTGTGGCAGATGCCTGTGCCTGGCGGGCTTTGAGGGCCCGAGCTGCCGCGCTGCCAGCGACCCCTGCAAGGAGCACAGCTGCGAGAACGGGGGGTCCTGCATGCCTGGTGCCACCAACTACACCTGCCTGTGCCCTGCCCACTACACAGGTACCCAGCACAAAGGCTAGCCATCCCCAAACCTCGCGGGCCTGGCCTGGCAGGGGAATGTGCCCAGTGCTTCTCCCTTCCCAGCGATGAGGGCTAATAGCTCTTCTGCCTGCTGTTCCCATACCCATTGACATGGCTTCTGGGCCCAGCTGCCTCGAGTTTGGGTACACCCAGCTGAGCCCCTGTACCCTGGGATGCCCTCAGTTGCCTGGTTTGGGCAAAATCTGCCTCCAGTGGAGCAGAGCCCTGTGTCCGTGGTGGTGCAAGCTGCAGGCTCGGCAGCTCCCTGCCTTGAGTTGAGCACCCCACGGTCTCCCCTTGCCCTGTGGGGTCCGGGGCTGCCCCTCTGGTCCTGGAGCTGCTGGGCACCCCCCGGCACCCCCTCTTCTGCCCTGCAGGGTATTTCTGTGAGCAGCTGCTGGATTTCTGCTCAGCCGAGCTCAGCCCATGCCAGCATGGTTCCACCTGCATCTCTACCAGCCAGGGGCCCAGGTGAGCCCCTCTCCCCAAACTGCTTTCTCCTGGCTGCCTGGAGGGAGAGATTTGCTTCTGGGGGGCTGCAGCTCACAGGCTGGTGAGGGGGCATGGGGAGGGGGATGCCAGGAGGAGCAGGTGCCCACTGGCACAGGGTGGGGAGGAAGGGGCAGCCATGAGCCCCCCGCCTGCCCCAGGTGCGAGTGCGTGCCCGGCTATGTGGGGAGCAACTGCAGCGAGGACTTCGACGACTGCCAGGACCACCGGTGCCAGAACAACGCCCGCTGCCTGGATGAGGTGAATGGCTACTCCTGCCTCTGCACCGAGGGCTACAGGTAATGGAAATGGGGGTGCACCAGGGACAGCAGGGACGGTTACATGTCACCGTGCAGGAGGAACGAGTCCTGGCTACTATGTCCATCCATTCATCACCCTCAGTGCAAGAGGAAGAAGTGGCCCTGGGGGTGTGGGTCTCCGGGGATGGAGGCTGGGGGGTGCCAGCATCTCTGGGGAGGGACCCCAGGGCAGGGCTCAGCAGCTGGGCACCCCTCTGATGCCCCTGGCTGGAGAGCCTCCCCAGGGACCCCAGCACAGGGGGATGCTGTCAGAGCCCCATGGGGCACTGGGCAGGGGGTAGGGCGCTTTCCCAGCCCCATGCCCAGCATCACCCTTGGCCCCGCAGTGGCCAGCTCTGTGAGATGCCGCCCCGTGCCGTTGGCCAGCCCGGCCTCTGCGAGCGAGCCGAGTGCCAGAATGGGGCCCAATGTGTGGAGCGGGGCGCCCGTGCCCTCTGCCAGTGCCTGCCTGGCTTCGGTGGCCCCAAGTGTGAGAAGCTGCTGAGCGTCAACTTTGTGGACCGTGACACATATCTGCAGTTCACCGACCTGCAGGACTGGCCCCGGGCCAACATCACCCTGCAGGTGAGGGCTGGGGGGGTGGTGTGTGTGTGGGCACTGGGAGGGTGGCATCAAGGGTGCTGCCCTGGGGATGTGGGCTCCCACCTCTCCCCCTGTCAGGTCTCCACAGCTGAAGGCAACGGCATCCTGCTGTACAACGGTGACAGCGACCACATGGCTGTGGAGCTGTATCAGGGCCACGTCAGGGTCAGCTACGATCCCGGCACCCACCCCAGCTCGGCCATCTACAGGTACCTGCCTCCCCTTCCCTGATTGCTGGGGACCACCACCCCCATTGCATGGGCTTGGGGTGGCCCCGGTGACCCAGCCATCCCCACCAGCGCCGAGACTATCAACGATGGGCAGTTCCACACTGTGGAGCTGGTGACCTTCGACCAGATGGTGAACCTCTCCATCGACGGTGGCAGCCCCATGACCATGGACAACTCGGGCAAGCACTACACGCTGAACAGCGAGGCCCCCCTCTATGTGGGAGGTAGGACAGGGGGCGGGGGGGCAATGGCGGGGCACGTGGGCTTGCTGATGCCCATCTGCTCTCTGGTCCTGCTCTCCCCAGGGATGCCTGTGGACGTCAACTCGGCCGCCTTCCGCCTCTGGCAGCTCCTCAACGGCACTAGCTTCCACGGGTGCATCCGCAACCTCTACATCAACAACGAGCTGCAGGACTTCACCAAGACGCGGATGACGCCAGGGGTGGTGCCGGGCTGCGAGCCCTGCCGCAAGCTCTACTGCCTGCACGGCATCTGCCAGCCCACCGGCGCCCAGGGCCCCGTCTGCCACTGCGAGCCCGGCTGGGACGGGCCCCACTGCGACCAGCCCCGTGGCGGCCCCTGCCAGGGGCACAAGTGAGTGCCCCCGCCCCATTGGCTGCCCCGCAGCAATGGTCTTGCCTCATTGGCTGCCCCGTAGCAAGGGTCTTGCCCCATTGGCTCCCCCACAGTGACCCATTTGCCCCATTGGCTGTCCTGAAGCGATAGTGCTGCCCTACAGCAATAGACCTGACCCATTGGCTGCCCCACAGTGACCCACGTGCCCCACTGCAACCGCCCCTCTCCATTGGCTCATTGGCTGCCTTGTCATTGGCTGCCCCTCTCATCCCTGCCCTCTCCATTGGCCGTCCCTCCACACTGCCTGCCCTGCCCACCTCTCCCATTGGCTGTCCGCCACCCTGCCCCGGGCCGGTGGTCCCTTGCCATGGCCATGCCACCTGCCATGCCGCTAGTGCTGAGTCATGCCGGGGCTGTACTGTGCTCATGGTGCTGTGCCAGCGCCACGCCAGTGCCGTGCCATGATGGCTGTGCCATATGAGTGCTGCGCTGTGGCAGTGCCACGCCAGTCCCGGTGCAATACGGTGCCGGTGCTGAGCCATGCCGTGCTCGGTGCTGGTGGGCTGTGCGTGCCGGTGCTGTGCCGTGCCATGCTGGCAGGTGCCTGACAGCACCGGTTGCCCGCAGGTGCGTGCACGGGCTGTGCCTGCCCCTCGACGCCCTCTCCTACAGCTGCCAGTGCCGCGAGGGCTACCAGGGTGCCCTCTGCAACCAGCCCTCCGAGCCGCCTGACCCCTGCCGCCGCCAGCCCTGCGTCCACGGCCACTGTCGCCTCACCCCGGGCGGCCAGCCCACCTGCGAGTGCCACGGCGGCTACACCGGAGACCTCTGCGACCAAGGTAGGTGCCAGGGAGGTGGGTGCCTGAGGTGGGGGAGGCAGCCCTGTGCCGGAACGCCGGGCTGAGCATCGCTGTCCCGCAGAGCCGGAGTGCCATGGGGAGCCGGTGCGGGACTACCACCAGGTGCAGCGGGGCTACGCCATCTGCCAGACGACACGGCCGGTGGCCTGGGTGGAGTGCCGGGGGGCCTGCGGCGGCCCCAGCACCGGCTGCTGCACCGGGCTGCGGCTCCGGCGCAGGAAATACGCCTTCGAGTGCAGCAACGGTGCGACCTTCGTGGAGGAGGTGGAGAAGCCCAGCAAGTGTGGCTGCAGCCAGTGCCTGTGAGCGGCCACCGGCCCCGGAGAGTGGGGGCGCTGGCAGGGAGCCCCCCCAATTGGAGCCAAGGACCTCGCTTTGCCCTGCAGCTGCGGTACTGCTGTCTGGGTGTTCCTGAACCGCAGCTGCATCAAAGGAGCCCGGCGGAGGGTAGAGCTGTTGCATCTAGAGGGTTGGGAAAAAAAGAAAAGAAAAAAAAAAAAAAGAAAAAAAAACCCCCACAAACAAAGCAAATGTGTAGATAGAGAATTTTTTAAGAACTGCAGCTACACAGATGTGTGGATACGGGGTGGGTGCTCTGCCCTGCTGCCCCTTCCCCACAGCGCTCTGCCTTGCCCCCAGCACAGCCTCACAGCCGCCGAGGGCAGCGCCTGTGTCCCTCGCGTGTCCCCTCCCCAGCAGCCTGTCCCTTGTGTCCATCTGGGTGAGCAGGTGGCTTTTCCAACACCTGGGGCTGGAGTGGAGGGGCCTGATGTGGCAGAGCCTCATGGGCCGTGGTAAGCCAGGGCTGGCAGAGGGCTGCGTGGTGCAGCCGGCATCCCGTGGTCCCGGCGAGCCTGGAACCTGGCTCCCCGTCCTCTCTACCGGCAGCCCTGGACTCCCTGCTGAGGACCCGCCATTGCCCTGATGGCAGCTGCAGTGAGCAGCTCCCCGGTGCCCCAAATAATGTCACCAGCTCCAGGGCTGCAGCCTGCCCACTGGTGGCACCTCTGGGCTGTGCTCCGGGGTGCACCCCATGGCACCCAGAGACGGGGCATGGCTCCAGCACATTGCAGTGGCACTGGGGCCATGCGGGGTGGAGTAGGACCAGGGTGGTCCCGGGCACGCTGAGTGGGTCACGGGCAGTGGGGCGCAGATGTCCGTGGGGGACTAGCACGGTGCCGTTAAGGCAGAGGGGACCCCAAATACCCCCGGTCCAGCCAAGCAGCTTTTCTTAGAGACAGGAGCCATATAGGGCAGCATGGGAACACCTTTCCACCAGGCTTAGCCCTGGGGGGGGCTCTGCAGCTGGGCAGAGGTGCCCCATGTCCTGCTGGCCCTGCTCTTTCGCGGCCGAGCCAGCAAGGGCAGGAGGCTGCTGAGACAGCTGGCGTGCGGGTTGCCATGCCCCTCACTGGGGGCTTCAGCCTTGTGGGTGCCAGGGCCGGTTGAAGAGGCTGAAGATGCCTAAGCCTGCAAGCCTGGAGCTAACACCGCTGCCAGGGCAGGTCCCACCACCTCCTGGACTCGGGTGCCGGCGCCCGGGCAGCACGTCTCCAAAGCCCACAGTGCTGGGGGATGCGCTGGGCTGGTGTGGGAGCAGGGGCAGGGCTGCTGCCAGTGCAGCATGGAGAGCCTGCGCCGGGGTGCCTGACCTCCGCAGCAGCATTGCTTCTACACCCATGGGGGCTGAGGATGATGGGGCCCAACCTGGGTCGGTGCACGCAGCTGGACAGCGCATCACCATGTCACCCGGGAGGACAAATTGCAGCCCCGGGTCTCTCCATCGCACTGCTCCAGCGCATCGGCTTCAGGGCCACACCGCCAGCTGCAGCTGGGCTCCGGGCATCTCCACCAGGTGCATCTGGCTCCGTGGGTGCCGGCACCATCCCTGCTCACCACCAGCATCCAGGACGTTCCCGCCACCACGGGGATGTGTTTCTGCCACAAATGCCCTCTCCACGGGAGCCCCCGCTGCCACACAGAGGAGCTGGGATGCATCTCATTTTGCCCGTGGCCCTGCCAGGGCTTGGTTGTGTTGTGTTTCTGTTCTTGCTGTAAGCTAACCGCTAAAGTATCTCTTTATACAGAATACTTACAGATTCTAATATATATTTGTATTTCATTTTGTTATAGTATTTTTATATGTTTGGGGTCAACAAATGATGTTTTCTTTTTGTTTACAGATGCTACTGGGCAGGAAAATGACGGTGGCTTTGTTTGGCCCGTGGGGTTTGTGTATGTCACTGTTGAAGACGCTGGTTTGTACTAGGCTGGTGAGGGAGGCGCTGAGCATCCTTCCGCTGGCAGAGGCTGTATTGTTTTAGGAGATGTTTGGTATTGTCTATGTTGTCTTCCATGTGAACATGACATTTATTCATTCAGAGGCTTGGCCTCTTCTTTCCTGGAGGGGAGAAGGGTGCAGCTGGTGCTCAGGAGCTGCTGGGCATACGAGGAGGTGGCACAGGCTGGGGAGATGGTTACTCCTGCCATAGATGAGGACCTGCTACTCCTGGAGCAGCCCTGGCCACCTCTTCTGGCCAGAGCATTGCCCACATGGTGCAGGGACATGCAGCCCCAGTCTGAGAGCTCGTCGCCAGGGAGAGCCGGGGTTATTCGTACAATGCCTTGCAAAAGGAGCCATCACTACCTGGGTCATGCGCGGGGCAGCGCGAGGTGCCGAAGGGCCCGGTGCCTGCTGCCGGGATGGAGTGGCTGCAGAGGAAACTGGGCACCTGTAACAATTTGGGGAAGGGGAGAGGGGCCCTGGGCAGCAGTCCGTACGAGCACAGAGGGGTTGCACTGTTCAAGCCACAAACGCAGATCTGCCGGTGAAAGCAGTACCACCAGCACAGACACTGGCACGGGGGCACTCAAATCCCACCTGGGCATTTATATCCCCCCCTGCAGAGAAGGGGGGTCCCACCCAGAGGGTGCCAGCCTGCTGCCCCACCTTCGTGCACTCACTCACCTTTGCCCTTCCCCAGTTACCACACCAAACAAACGTTGATATCAAAGAAACGTTTAATAAGCTGCAATAAAATACGGACCTTTAGAAAGCTCATAGGGTGAATATCGACAGTGGAGGAAGAAAAGAAAACAAGGTGGTGGGAATCCTTGAGGAGTTCAGATCTGAGTCAGGGACCTTTTACCTGGAACAAGAACACAACTTCTTCCATAGGCTAGGATGAAATAAAAGACAGGAGCACAGAGTTCACAAAATGTCAACATTTAGAGAGTTGATACATATTCAAAGTTCAAATGACCCAGCTCTTATAGCTATACATATTGATTTAAAGCAACTTAATATAATTTTATTTTCTTTTTTTTTTTTATATACACTTTCAAAGGTTTGTCAGGTGAGGTATGTAAACATTATCTAATGGAAACCCCTCTCCGCATTTCCAACTGAGAATTCACAGCAGACAGTTCATTTTCCCAACTTGCGACGCAGTACTTCCCACTCCCCAGAGCAGCCGGGAATGCCGTCCCAAGCCATGGCTCTCCCAGGTGCAGTCACCGGCTCCCATTTCCCATCGCTGGTCTGTACAGTTCACATTGCTTAGGCTCAAACATACAGTACCAGACAGGAGGACTTTTCAGCTCAGTGTCTAAAATTCATACAGAAACAGAGAAACAAAACTCTCCCAGGGAAGTAGACACAGATGAAGGAAAAACATTTGCCGTCGGGGTGGAGATAATATTTAAATGCTGAGCATCTTATAAAAGAAAAATTTACTGGGCTGTTGTTGCCTTTTTTTCCCTTTTCTTTTTTTTCATACACACCTGTTCCAAGGGCAAAGGAAACATGGGTCTGGCGAGGGCTCCTGCAGGGCCAGGACCCGGCAGCACTCCCTGCTCCACCCTCCAAAGTCAGGGACCCATCACCATAAAAGTAGCAATGATCCTGCTGACGCTGCCCCACACAGCCAGCCAGGCTGGGGGGAGCAGAGCCAGCAAACACCTCCAGGCAAAAAGGATTAAAAAAAAAAAAAAGTCCAAACACACTTAGGAAAAAACCAACCAAATGACCTCAAACCCCCTAGAAGGAGAATAAAAATTGCAGAATGGCAATCAAATGAGCAAACGACCTTCTGGAGCCAGCACTGGGATTGTAACGGCGACAGCAGTGCGCTCCCTTGGGTCACCCATACCCGCAGGAAGTGCAGGAGCCCCAAAGGCAGCTGCTTACTGCAGTAATTCGCTAGCAGGAGTTTGCCATCAGTAACTACCTACCCTACCCTGGCTGTTCTGGGGGGGGGTTGTTTCCTTGGGGGTGACGGCAGCCCCCACCTCCTGCATCCCTGGGGACGCCTCCTTGGGCATCTCCAGGCCAAGAGCTATCGTGTGTGCCCCCCCCCCACCCCCATCATGCCATGCTGGACTGAGCCCCCACTGGGAGTGGGGTTATTCCCACCGGGCCCCGAGCCCCAAGAGCCCCTGCCATCGAAGCAGACATTATTACTACAAATCTTATTGCTTGCAGTGCTCCCCGCCCCGGGGAACGGCCATCCCGGCCGGCCACGGGAGCTCACTGCCTCCCCGGGGACCGTGGCCATCGACCAGGTCTGACATCATCAAAATGAGATGAAGAGAAAGAGTTAATGCTTCAACTTCGATGTGACATAAAAAACCCAAACCAAACACCACCCCCCCCACCCACCCCATCCCGACCCGTCCCCCCACGCAATAGCCAGCCCTTTGGTTGCGGCACGCTGGGCGATACAGCCCCACCAACCGACACACCAGTCAGAACAAGAACCTGTGGAAAGCCCATGAAATAAATATTAAAAAAAACTATTTACAATATTAGGTCTGTGAGCATGAAGTGAGAGAAAAATGCTTTTTCCTGCCCCCAAAAAGCTTAAAAAGTAGGTTAGCATCCTGCTGCCTAGCACAACACTATCTTACATGGCACCTACACATAATATATATTCACATTTCATTTTAAAATTAGGTACTCTTACAAACAGACTTAGAAAACACTGGCTAGCAACGCAGCCCGAGGGACCGCCCGGCCTCCCGACCCACACTGCGAACGCCGGCCGGCTGTACCCCAGCTCCTCCGGCTGCCCCCCAAGCTGCCAACGTGCCCTGAATCGAAACCGCCAGCTGCCCCCCCCCCGCCGCCCTTCGGGAAGGGGGTGGAAGTGCTCGTGAAAGAGAGGGCTTGTCCGCGGGGAGGGGAGGAGGAAGGACGGGGACCGTGATTTCTGCTAAGCCTAGGGGTGAGCTTAATACAAACAAGAACTCCTGAGAACATCTTAGAACAGATGGATTCATTTCACAACCACCAAGCTAAAGGATGGGCCGAAGGGACGCTACGACACACGGAGGGGGGGACGCGCGCGATTGCGGGGACATCGTAGCCTCGTGGTTTGCTCAAAAAACCTACCACTACAAGAAAAGCTGCAGCGGTGTTCCCTGGCAGGGGGGCCTACCCCCGCCTCGCTCCTGGGCTGTCCAGGTGTACAGCCCCAGGATGCGGACCCGAGCCCGCCTTGGCTGGGGCTCAGCCCTCTTCCCCCGGCGCGACCGCCGGTGGTGGGAAGGCCAGAGCCCGAGCCGGACGGCAGAACGCACTTCCCTGCTGCCCCAGGCATTGCCCATGCCTGCGGGAGGCTGGGAACTGCAGTTTTCCCAGTTGCCTTCAACTGGGAATGCAGTTGTCAGGCTGAAAGAATACGAGCTGGAGAGAGAAACTGTCCATCAGTTAGAGTAGGGCAGCAGTACATCTGTGTCCTTCTGAGATTGACTCTCTATTTCCCAGGGTGTTAGCAGGGGCTGGCAGAGCTTTCGGAAACACCAGCATTTCCAGAGGTGCCGTGCAAGCGGCTGGGATGCGAGCTGGGATGCAGCTTCGCTCATCCACACATAGGCAAAAAGCGGCTCGGGCAGCTCGCCAGCCCACTCGGTCCAGCACCGCATGGCTCCCCTCAGCGCGGGAGGGACAGGGACGCGGAGAGCAGCGGCGACGAGTTCATCCTGCTCTCCCAGCTCACGGAGGATGATCACCAACGTGGCAGAAAGTTTGCTGAAAGCGTCAGCACCGGCTAAACAGCTCTTTGGAGAAGGTTTGCTGCAAATGCATCTCACTGACCTGTTGGCAGTTGAACACAGAAACACCACGGCACGCAGCAAACGTGAGCAAAAAGGACCTCATCAGTGATGAATATAAACACGTGCACACCTTGGATATACTGCATGCATCCCGTCAGCAGAGAAACCCATCCCAGGGCTAGCATTGCTAGACAAGACCCTAACAGCTACAGATACAAGGAGCCGTCCTGGGCTCAAACTGCTCTTGCTGCAGCCCTCAACCCCCCACAGGTAGATTTTGACTCTGAGCTCAGCAAAGCCAGCCCCTCCCAGAGTTTAGGTAAGGTAGATGGTTCCTGACCACGTGAAGTGTGAAGACCCACCTGGAGCTGCCGATGACAAGGTGAGAGAGGAAAAGATAACCGTGCCAGTGAGAGAGGGGGGCTGGCAGCCGAGGGACAGTAAGAACATCTGTGGAGGTGCAGAGCTAAGAAGATGCTGCTCCTGGTACATGGACCACGGAGCTGGGATGGAGACTAGTTTCAGGAATAGGATGAGAAAGTGGCCAGCAAGGAAAGCCAAAGTAATGGAAAGAGAAGAGGTCTGTTTTGTGGGACACAGCACTTCTGCTGAAATCCAGAGCTGAAGAAGCAGAGCAGGGAGCTGCGGGGTGGCCCGGAGGAGGAGCGCAATGAGGCTGTGGAGCTGAGGATGGCACTGTGGTAGTGCCAGTGGGCAGCTCTGCACCATGGCAAACCGAAACACACTCCATGCCCGTGTGGAATAAGGCAATAAATCGCGTTGCTCATTTCCCTCCATTCATTAAGATTGTCTGCAGCTCCCTGTGCACCCCTTGCATTGCACAGAAGCTGCATTTATTGGAAACAGGTTGCTCCAAAGCAGGGGCCGTGCCTCAGCAGCACACCTCACCGCTGCCTCGCTGCAGAACAGACAGACACAGGTAGTGCATGTCCCAAGTCATTAACAAAGAGCGACAGGTTATATATGTATGCTATCACCTCTACTTATTTTTGTGTCTCTTGTGCACCGCTCTAGCTGAAACGTGGCTGTGTGCAGAGAGGAAACTGGAAAGTAAAATTGGAAGAGAGTAATGCAACACGAGGACTGATTGGGAAAAATAGAAAGGAGAAAAAATTCAAGCATCTGAGCACTGATAAAGAAAATGAAGCTATCCAGGCAATGCCACCCTGCCAGGTAGTCACCTCACATGCAGACCCTTTAATTTGCTAGCAAATTAAATTGAAATTTAATTTTCTAGCAAGTTACAGCATTCCTCCTTCCTGCCCCAAAATAAAGCACTCACAAAAGCAAGCGTTAAGTATATTAAAAGCAGGCCTTTTAACCTGCAAGTCCTGCAGATACAGATACTACCGGTATCAAGTGGAGAATGCACACAGGAGAGGCAGAGGGGCCAAAGACGGCATCTCCTGGAGCAGTGACAGCAAGGAAAGGAGCCCAGCAAGGAGCTGGGGGTTTCCTCAGAGCAGAAAACCTTAACGCTTTTCTAGAGATGACGACCACTGCTGGCCTACCTCACCCCTGGGGCATCCTCCCCTGGGGTAACCCAAAGGATTGCACAAATCTGTAATTCAGAGAACTTGTACTAAAGCAATGATATTCCCACCTCGGGGTGGGCTGGAAAGGTCAAGCCCCAAGTGCTTGCTGCAATAACTCAGTCAGGCAATGGCTTCACCCTATCCATCCCTCAGCAAACAAGCCTGACCTCTGCAAAGACTACCTGCATAAGTTAAACCCACCACTCAGCGCAGCAGTCGCAGGAGGAAACACTCCTGCCAGCTCCTCACAAACAGCTCGATGTAGAGAAGAATCACTCCAGTTTTCCTTAAAATTGTAATTTTTAAGTAAGGGGGAGTTGTTGGGAGGAAAAGAGAGGAGGCAGAGAGCGGAGCAGCTCTGAGCAGGTTTTTTTGTGCCCAGCGGGGAGAGCCCTGCAGGGACTGCAGCACCAGGGACCAGACCCAAGAACAGTGGAGCAGGGGGGTCCCTGCTGACAAGACCCCAGACCATCTCACCCCATGGGGACAGCCCCATGGCTCGGCACGTCTGGAAACCTGCTGCTCCCTGTCCCTGCAGATGCCTAAGGTGCTGCTCTGCCATCTGCCCACCTGAGCTAGGTGCCCACGAGGGACAGGCAGTACACTCCTCGCCTGGTCTGGTCCCAGGCAGCAGGCTGGGGCAATTGTATTTTAAAATGTTTTTCTTTGAAAAAAACCCTCAGAATTATTTGCTTTTTCTTCATTTGCTTTCTGAAGACAAGAATAACAACTCACAGCCCAGCCCAGAATCCTCTTCTCAGCCCCATCCTGACAAAAAACGCGCCCTCTACCTTTCCTCATTAAGGGGTGCAGAAGTTCAGATTTACACCTACGAGGCACAGCCCAGCTCCTGTTAAAAGTCAATAGGGTCTTTGCACAGATTTTGTGAGTATTACTTTTTGTGTAGACATGCTGGATCTAACGTGGGAAAGCCAAGGCTTGCTGAACGCCTCTGGCATCCCCCAGGAAGGGACAGAGCTGCTGGCTGAAGGCGATCAGAGCCTGGGACAAGCTGCAGGCACTTTGAGTCTCAGGCCACGTTGCCTGCACACTGTCCAGCCAATGCCACCTCACTCCATCCTGAAGCCCTGTGATTCCTACAGCATCTGCTGACAGGGCTTCGTCCCATAGAGACCTGCCTTCAGCACAGGAAATCTCCATCCAACTAAGCTGAAACACAGCAGTATGACAGAAAACTACAGACCGAGACTGGAAATTCAAAGGGCTGGGAGGAATATGGTTGTCCTTTTAGTATCTCTGATTTTTCCCCGTGACAGGTCCTGGCCATTCCTCTCTGGAGCTGACGCCTGGCAGGGACGCTGTCAGGAACCTCAGTGCGCTGATCCCACCACCGCCTCAGCCAAGCCGTGCACACTGAATTGGGACAGGTGCCCAGGTCCTGCACCGGTGTGACACCTGCCATCTCCCACCCTTGCCATGCTGAGCCAACTGGTGCCAGTGGAGCCCCAGGGTGCAGGAAGGCAGCCAGGAGGCTGGAGCAGCCAGCAACACCCCATCCAGAAAGCCTACCTCCACTTGCTTTGTTAAGGTTTTTATCCTAATGAGGTTCCCACTCCCAGAAGCACAGAAGATGGAGAGCAGAGCAGCCTGCATTTACGAGCAGCTAAAAAATTAGAAAGCAAGAGAGAGGGAAAGACCTGAGGAATGCTCGGTGCATGGGGCCCCGCATGGCTCTGCATGCGCAGCCTAGCGCAGGTGCTTCGGGAGTGATGGTGAAGGATGGAGAAAGAGAGGTTGTGAAGGATGGGGAAAAGGGGTTTTGCTGCTGGGGAGCAGCACGAGGAGTGGAGGTAAGAGGGGTGCTTACACACATGCCTGGCCCAAGAGGAAGGAGGGGGAACGCCGGGCCCGCATGCCTGCCGAGAGGCAGGAGGTTAGAAGAGGACCGTAAGTACAGATGGAGAAGCAAGAAGGAAAGACAACCTGTAAGAAAGGTACAGATCAGTCAAATGACTGCCATCAGTGCACTCCTGCCTCACACCTCTCCTGAAACGCTTTTAAATCTTTTCTGATGGAATGTTTGACATATTTAATGCATGCAGTAAAAATTAAAGTAATAGATAACTTCATATTAATCTGTACAGGGACTGACAGGCTAGATTTAATCACTTCCTAGCTGTTCAGAGAGTTAACTTATTCTAGGATGATTCAAAGGAAAGGTAAAGGTGGGGGTTTTTTCTTTAAATCAGCCATTTCACAGTAAGAGAAAAATGTGCCGCAGCCTCGTGTGCGTCGGTGCTGGGGGAAGGGAATACCTGTAAGAGAGCCGGAGGTGCTCTGCAAGGGGCGTGTGAATCTCAAACGCCTTGTTTCATCCTCTAAATAGGTACAATGAAAGATTTAAAGATGATTATCTGCTTTCCACCTTCAGTCCACAGGTTCGGGGATCTGGGTTCAAAAAGCAATTCCCATTGCAGCAGAGCCCTCTATGGCCTCTGCCCCCAGGGCAGGCATCTCTTGAATGAGTGGCCTGCACCAGAGCCTTACTCTGAGCAGGGACAAGGAGCTGAGCAAGGACCTGCAAGTGACTCTTTAAAGGTTGGGCAACCCCAGAGCCCACATGGTGCCCTCTCGGGCATCGCTGCTTTCTGCACAGGAGGAGACTTGCATCGGGATTCACGCAAACGGACTTTGTGCAGCGATGCCAAGTGAAGCCGTGGAGATGCAATGGCTGAGGAGGGCCCTTTCCCCGAGCACAGACCGCAGCGGTCCCTTCTCGGCCACCGAGCACCCCTACCCAGCAGAGCCAGCACAGCCACATGCTCTGTGCACTTCTAACAGGTTTTTCTCAGAGGTGCTAGGCATCATGACCCTGCTCTGCCGCTGCAGACTCCCAGCAGGCTTTTAAATGTGCTGCAGAGGCTTGCAGAGGAGCCCTGCAAAGGCATCGTGCAGGACAGGGCAGAGGCTTGGCTGCTTTCAGACTACACAGCACCAGACACAAGCAAGAACAAACCAACCGCAACTTGCTAGTAAACAGATGAAATGCAAATTATGGTAAAAAATAAACTTAAGTCAGTCCCTTCTCTCAATCCTACTCCAACTGCAAATCCTGGCTTAAGAGGGTGCTAGGCAAGACGTGGACAAGAGCACAGGGTGAGGGCCAGTGCTCCCCTTTTGCAGAGCACCAACATCAGAAGAAGCTCGAGCCCGTAAGAAGGGAGAAATTCAACCTTTAGCAAAGCACTGCGGAAACTGCTTTGCCGTCAGAGACCACAGAAATCACCATGAGCGCAGCAAAATGGGAGAAGGAGGTCTGTCCAAAAGCAGGGCACAGCAGGACCGGTTCATCCCTGAAGCCAGCAAGAAATAAAGACGGATACAGCCCAGCACGCCCGCCCGGCAGCAGTGGATGCGGCAGCCTGGTACCCGCAGCATCTCCTCCACCGCCTCCACCTGAGCAGGACCTCCCCACCCCATGGGCTGTGCAATGGGGGAGTGAGGCAGCCATCAGCAGTACACACACCAGTAGCTAATTAATACTTTTATGCAGGTAACAGTATGGGACACCAGCAGCTGCTACTAACGAACCGACAAAGGACAGATTTTGCCTTTCTCTCCCTCACTGATGGGAAATGGTTTTGGTTTTGCTTTAAATGCCACTAAGAAGACAGACAGAAGGAGGACTCTGAAGGAAAGGGAAATGTTTGCGTGCACGCAAAGGCTGCCGAAAGCTACTTCATGTGCACAAAGGTGGTTTTCTTTCTGCTACAGTACAAGTGCTTGTGCCTCAAGTATAAAACGCAAGCCTCCAAATCACACAGACGAGCTTCTTATTTTTATTTTTAAAGTGATAAATAAGGCACTGTACTTTTAACTAAAACTGCCTGGTTCCAAGTTTAAAAAAACCCAAGGAACGTTCAAACTGCAGAAACTTCCTTCTGAACAGCAGAGCCAGACAGGCCGACCTCTTCTCTCTGTCCGAGACACATCTGCCGATGCCTAAAATCACGGGCATTATCCTTTAACTGCGGATTTTTAAAGGCTTGCTACAGCTTATAAAAGCAGCTTTAGTTAATGCATGGTAAAGGGTTACTACTATACATCAGTTTTGTACATGGCTACCGGTTCTTTGCTATTTCGGGTCCAGTCGCGAGCGTTTGCTGTGCGAACAGTCCACTTTTGCCCTCAGCTTCCTCTTGCCCTGCGACCCGCTGCTCTCCTGCATCTTCCTCATGGACCTCGTCAGGGTCTTCCCTCCGCTGGGCTTCTTGTTGGCCATCTTCTGCGACCTTGTGGAGGACTCCCCCAGGGGCTTCTGCTTTGGGGACTTGGCCAGCTCCTCATGGCCAGGAGGCAGCACGGCCCGTCTGCTTGTGTTCTCCTTGCCCTTCCGCATGGGGAGCCGCACCTTCTCCAGCTGCCTTTTTGGGACTCTCTTCTCTTTCAAAGACATTTTTCTAGCCAGCTTATTGCTCCTCTCCATGGCAGCCTGCTTTCGGGTGGCAGGAGCTTTCGTGCTGACCTCCGAATGCTTTATTTTACTGGCCTTCTTGGCAGGCAGCTTGTCCTTGGTGGAGGAGCTGGACCGCTCCTGGGCGCTCCCGCTCTCCTTCAGCGTCCTCTTCTTCCTGCTGAGCTGGAGGTCGGCTTTGGGTGAGAGGTCCTCCTGGGACCTGCTCTTCCCCTTCCGCCCCTTCCCCGTCCCATCCACTGATGGAGATTTAGCGGGAAAGGCATCTGCTTTGATCTGCAAGGCCAACTTTGGAGACATCAGTGGGTTGATGCACACGCTTTTCCGGCTCTGCCTGCTCTCCAGGGATGGGTGGTCCCCCGGGCCATCACTCTTCTTCTCCGCCTTCACCATGCGTTGCTGGGCTCGCAGCTTGCCCCGCAGGTTGGAGTATTTGCGTAGGATCCGGGTGCTGGCCTGCGTGGGCAAGCTGGGGGCAGGCTGGATGGTTTTGTCTTCGCTCAGGTCCCCTGTGCCAGCGTCGGTGGGAGACGTCTGGCTGGGAGCGGTGGCTTCTTCAGCCTCTGCTTTATCAGCATTCTCCCGAATTTTGGCCCAAAGCTTTTGGTTCTTCAGGTTATTCCGAGCCGGGGTAGTGGCAGCAAACTTCTTGAGATGTTTTTTCAAACGTTCTGCTTGCAGTGAACTGGGGTAGAGACTGGAGGAGGAATACTTCTGCATGGGGACTTTGATGGGGGGGATCTCCCCCGGGAGACGGGTGTTGAGTTTCTTCACGATCACAAGAGACCTGGTTTCGGTCGTCTCCAGAAACCACTGGCAGATGTCGGACAGCTTAAAGGCCTTCATAAACAGCATCTGGACAGGAGAAAGCTTCTGCACTTCCAGCGAGCCTCTACTTTTCCGTGTCCTTTTCTTACTTTTCCAAATCTCCTTCAGTTTGTCGGCTTTGTTCTTTACCTTGGGGGTTGGCTGCACCTCCTTCTCCAGCTGAATCCAGCCCTTCTGAACTTTCATGTACTGGGTGTTGAACTCGGCAATGAGCTCCTGGTTCTCCTCTTCAGCACACCACTCCATGAACTTTGGTTTGCTGTCAGCCGTGTCTATGTCCTCCAACACTGAGGAGCTGTCATTCCCTGAACTGCTTTCATCCCTCAGTTTGGGGATCGCTTGCACAGACTCCTTCCCTGGTGTGCTCTTTTTTGTGGTGTCTACAGGTGCAGGTGCATGTCTTAAGTTATAAAACTGCAGGGCGACCTTTTTATGCTTCACAGCCTTTGCTGGAAGATGCTTGCTTCCACCTCTGCTGCTGGGACATGGAGGTGAATTGGCCACCGGCTCGTAGTTCTCCAGCTTGCCCATGTCCATGGCACTGTCAGAGCCCTCCTCATCCTTTGCACTGGCATCGCCTGGTTTCACATCCACTTGCTTGGCATCATTTGTAGGCACGCTGCTCTCCAGAGGGAGGGGAATACTCCTCTTCTCAGAATCAGCCTGGATGCTGATTTCCAGCATCTCACCTGGTTGACTTTGGCTGCCATTAGCAGGGGGGTCATCTTTAGAGGAATTTTCTACCTCTGACGCAGTCTCTTTCGCTAAGATGCTTTTATAGGTTTGTCTGGTAGTGACACCATTCTCCTCACCTGGCCGCTGCTCAGCGATGCTCTCTGAAGCCTGGTCAATGCCCGGCCCCTCGCTGGTTTTGAGCAGCAGATTGGGGAAGCAGTCATCTGGGAAGTGCAGGGATGCTGCCCCATCCAGGTGCACTTCTCTCTTGAACCGCTTAGCGCCAGGACTCTTGGAGATTTTGACCTGAAGGCAAGGAAGCTGCACAGAGCTGGAAGAACCAGTGTCCTCAGCACTGCCCTCAGTGGGTGACTGGGATTGCTGGCTTCGGAGACGCCGGTCTGATGCCACAAGCGCTCTCCTGCCTTTTTTTCGCTTCTTATCTACACTGTCTTTGGAAGAGACAGAGTCTTTCCCTGCAGTGTCTGAGCCGTCAGGTTCAGGCAGCATTTCCCCTTCAACAGGCTCTTTTTCACCTGCTGGGCTGTTATTCTGCACTGCCTCCCCTTCCGAGATTTTGGGGAGGGCTGTGCTGGCCAGCACAGCCTCCTCTTGCTCGAGGGAGGCATCACCCACCATACCTGATAATTCGGCTTCTGGTTCAGCATCAATGTTTTTGTTCACATCCATGCACTGCAAGGTGGCAGGTGGCTCCAGGGGGCTCTCCCCGTCCACGCTGGCAGGGGGTTCATCAGGAGCCTGCAGGCCTGGAGAGCATGGGGAAGGCTCTGCCGGACACAGCCCACAGGGCTCTGTGTCTCCCACGCCTGGAAGCTGGGCAGGATCCCTGGCACCATCATGGGCCAGGGGCTCTGTGTCCGCAGCGGCGGAGGGCTGCAAGGGGGACTTTGGCTCCGGGCTGGCCGGGAGGTCCGGATCAGTTTGTACGCCAGAGCCTGGACAACCTTCCTCTCCTCCGGGTGCTTCTGAGATGGGAAGGGCAGCAAAATCGGCAGCCTGCCCACCACCACCACTGTCCCCAGAGGAGCCCAGGCTGCTGCCAGCCTCCCAGGGGATGGTGCCTCCGGCTCTCGTCCCCCCTCCTTCGGCGGGAGGGGAGCCAGGGGGTGGCGAGCTGGCCAAGCTGTCCTCTTTCTGGGGGCTGGGTGGAGCAGAGAGGGAGAAGAAGGGCACGGCCATGGTGGCTTCCCTCGACCGCAGTGCCCGGGTATCCCGGGGCTGCACAGAGCCCAGCTCAGCTCTCTCTTTTGTTTCACGGCTGGTTGGTGCCCCTTTAGCCAGGAGCCTCAGGGAAACCCTCTTCTCGCCTTCCCGTCCTGCCCCTGTAGACCCCCCCACCGAGAGCACCAGGGGTGGCTTGGCGCTTACAAGGGTCTCTGTTCGCAATGCCGGGCTGCTCCCCCTCTCCTCTGCCCGGGAGCTCTTAACCAGCGTGCGGACAGTCGGGAGCTCGCAGCACTCCCCGTTGAAGTAGTACCCCCGCGTGCTCTTCCTCGCCGTCTTCCGGGACGACACCGACCGCTGGCTCTCGAAATGGCACTCGGTGATGGGCTGGCTGATGTAGACCACGTCGCACTGGTTGTCGTAGTCGTTGATCCTCAGCCCCGATGCCTTCTTGCTCTTCCGAGTGGATCTGAGGGAGGCTGCCTTGGCGCGGGGGTGCCCGCCGGGGGTCCGGTGGGCGGCTGGCGCAGCACCGGCGGGCAGCCAGCCCTCTTTGGACTTGTCGAGCGGGCCCTTGTCGGCCGGGTGCAGGTGGCAGCCTGCCTTGCCCTTGGCCATGGCGTGCAGGTGGTTTTCTTGCTTTGGTCTCGCATCTTGTTCTTTTGTGTCTAAGTCCTGGTGCAAAGATGCTTTCGAGCTGCATTGCAAAGTGTTCTCTTTGTCGGCTCTGCGAGGGGGGGTCACCGCAAAGCCAGGATCCCAGGACTCTTCCGGCAGAGCTCTGAAAGAGCTCTTTTGGGACCCCAGACAGCTGTCTAAGCTGTCCTCGCTGCCGTTCACATTTGCCACTTTGACCGAGATATAACCTTCCACAAGAGTCTTACCTGCTAGCTGCTCTTTATTGTCCTCACACTTTCTGACACCGGCTTCTTGCTCGTGTCCAGCAGCTTGCTGCCCTTCCAGGCTCTTCACGGCATGATGGAAATTCAAAGAGGAAGAGTTCAACGTGCTGAGGTATCCTTGGGTGGAGTTATCCTTTGGACTAGCAGAACGAAGCCTCGTGACGGGGAGCTCGAAGTCCCTTCTCAAAGCAGGACTGGAGCTCTCTGCTCTGTCCAGAGACTTCAGCTCTGCTGGCTGCTTCAGGGCTTGTCCTGTAACATGCAGGGGGACATCGGACCCCGACTGTCCCAGGTCTGAGGAAGAAGGGGGCTTTGATTCAGTACAAGTACCACCCTTATCATGATTTTCAGTGCTTCGCTGGCTACAACCAGAGCCACAAGTAGAGGCCTCCATGCTCTTGGATTCAGACAACTGCTGGCCTTCAGAGTCTGGTTGTACTTCAGTGTATATGTCGTTTAGCACACGAATGAATTGCTTCTGGTGATGTGTACACAGTCTGACCATAAACTTTTCCAGTGGAGACTTCGGCTGATTGTTAGAGTCTATTGCTATTGTCTCTGCTGCATCCTCACTAGAGAGACAAAGAGAGAAGCAATCAGTAACATGTCCCAGGGAATAAAAGTTTATGCTGCAAAACTGGAATAACACTTCTCCTCCCACTCAGGCATATTGCTTGCCCGACCTCCAGGTGAGATCAAGCATCCTGTTGTTACAGGACTGACAGGTATCCCTTCAGTCCCCAGTGTGCACACTTATGTATGCATACTGCTGGCAGGACATGGACTGTACTTTTGTTTGTCTCCCACTGCCAGAGCACCCATAATTACACTTCTGCCTAGGACATCCTGGTGTGTAGGCACCATGTGACATGTTCAAAGCAAACCTAAATTTCCCAGTGAGAATCACATTTAGTATCTGCACGGTGCCCAGTGTAGAAGGCCCAGCACTTCTGGGACCCACCAGGATGACTGCACATGTCACCATGCTCGATCTGCACAGCCAGGCTGGGTGGGAGCAGAGCAGCATCCCAGCTGGGCAGCCAGATGCCAGAAATCTTGAACTACTATAAGTCTTCAACTTCTGCTTACATTTCGGTGGCAGAAGATGGGTCTAGGGCAAACTGAGCAGATCTAAGCCTCCTCCGTAATCAGTGCAGAAATTTTGGCGAGCTCCCAGCCTGTATGACGTGCAGGCAGCAATGCACCCTTGTGTGGTGCAGTGCCTTGCCATTTGCACTGACCTTTGATTTACTGCCATTTAAGAAAGTGGCTCTGCAGCTGATGGGCTGACTGTCAATGTGCAGTGGTCACTCAGAACGGTCTGCTTCTACAGCACAGGATCACTGCCACTAGCTAGCTCTCAAACCGAGACGATTATCATTTACCTGCTTGGCAGAGGCAATTAATTAGGACTTATTGGTGGAGAGGTTAAGGGATAATTACTCAGTGTTTGCATGACCTCATCAGGAGTGCCACGCCAGGTGCTATTATTGAGACCGTATCTGTTCCCAGTGGCAGCACAGGCGATTCCTACCCAGTCCTCGCCACACCGAGGGGTCTACGTGCCTTGGCACCCATACTGCCTGGCACAGAATCTTTGCCAGCAGCGCCGGGTTGCTTTGTAGGGTTGCACTTTGCACCTCCTGGCCTTATACCGGAGGACTGAAAGTTGTCGTTCCCCCCCCCCCCCGCCTTGCTCTCTCCCCCAGCACTGGACACCAACCTTACTTGCTCAGCTGGGTTGAGGAGGGCAACGCTTATTGCAGGGTTCAGAGCCAGGGTTGGGAAAAGAAAAGAAGCTTTATCCAGAGTGGGTTTTCCCTCCCCAAGCTGCCAGGCACAGGGCTAGACAGGCGGACAGGGAGGAAGAGCCCCAGCTCAGAGGAGCCGTCAGCAGAGAGGAGGAGGGAAAGCCAGGGACCAGAGCCGGCCATGCTCGGTGGCAGCCGGCATGCCGGAGACGGCCCGGGCAGCCCTCACCTGCTGCTTACTTACTGCTTGCTGGCTGCTTTCTTTGAACTGACAAGCACCAGGGAGGCACCTCCAGCAACCTGCTTCCCCCCAGCTCGTGAGGTCTGCCCCCGTACTCAGCAAAGGGCAGGGAAAGGTGCCTGGGGGCCGCTTCGGACCCCATGCTGGCCAGGTGGCACCCGGTCTCCTCTTCACCCAGAAATGCTAGGCTGCAGCCAAGACTGCCTTGAGCATCTGCTAGCCAGCCCTTTGCTTTCCAGTTTGCCCAAATTTTTAAGCATAATGAGGCTGAGCCTCTCAATCACAGCTACTCAGTTTCCTTAAAGGCTTCTTGGGCAGGGTTTTCCCAAAACCACCCAGAAAGGCTGAGCGAGCTCAGCTTGCCAAATGTGCTCCGGCACCTCCAGAACATACTCCCGGGGTTAGCGATAAACAACGTACCTCGAGACTGCTTTACTACACCCGGGCAAGAAAAACACCCTTCAGCAACCGTCTCAACTGGTTCTACCTGGCGCTGTGATGACTTTCAATTTGCAATGCCTGGGATTAGTTTAAATAAAAATGCTCAGGTACAACCTGGCCCCTCTCCAGATCCCTGCATGGGAAGGGTTATGTCAGCCAGGATCTCTTACACAGCCCAGCTCCTCCCCTTGCCCTGCTGAATAACAAAAGAGATAAAAAACCTTTCACCCCCCCCCCCCCCCCCCCCCCCCCCCCCGCAAGAGGAGGGCTTGGAGCAGGGGGCTTTGCAAAGAGGCAGAGCTCAGCACAACTTTTTTTCCACCTTTGCAAAGAGGGCGGTTGCTTTCCTCTTGCCTGCACACAAGCCCAGCTCCTAAGAGCGGCAGCCATCTTCCCCCAGCAAGACCAAATTTATAACGGCAGCAGCAGCAGTGTGGCCCTGCCCCAGCCCACCCTGCCGCCACGCTCCTCGGGCAGCCTCGGGAAGCGGTTACGGTGGCAAAACAGCCAAATCCCTCCTTGCCAGGGCACCTTCGGGTGCTACACGCAAATGGCTGCAAAAGAAGAGTCCATGGCGTAAGGCGAAGCGGTTGCCCAGGTGGGTGGCAAGGAAGAAAAGGCGAGCTACAGGCTGGGTGATGCCTGGTGAGGGAGGAGGTTGCGGGTCTGCGTACAGATTCCCTAATTTGGGAGAAGGGACCAAAGTGGCTGGGCACAATCCTTCCTTGCCTTGCAGTAGTGATGCCGAATGCACCTGGTCGCAGTTCAAGCCTGCTTTGCACGGGTGTGCGGGGCTGGAAAAGATCCGTGTCCTGCTTGTATGGCAGAGGGGACCTGGGCTCACTGGTCCTAAAGGCTCCAGGGTGGCATTTCTGCCTTGCCTTCAACTAGTTTCTTCCTCTGAAGTGTGACTAAGGCCATGGTGGCTGTTTTCACCTCACCTGCCCCACTGTACTCCAAGGAGTCAATATGAGATACACACAGCTTGTCAAGCTGTAAATTTAAAAACCAGAGATAAATATTTTTCCTGCTTGATAAAGGAAATAAATCCATTCAGCCTTGATGCCCTTTGTCCTTAGGAAACTCATCTTACACTCAGCGACACAGTTCAGCTGCTTCTGCAGGCGCGTTGTATTCAGGGTCCTCTGCTTTCACATCACTTTGGCTCAAAGATAGGCTGCAACTTCTTGCCTTGAGCTCTCCTTCCCCAGCCCACCCCTGTTTGGGTACTGCAGGCAGTAACCCCTTTTTTCTCCGCTTCAAAGGATAACCTTGAGGCAGAGTTCTGTCCGTCACCTGCAGTGGGGCTCTGAACACGGCTGGATCCCACCTCAGTCCTTCTTCTCCCTGTCCCCCCAGGGTGCTGAGATGCAGCCTGTGCCTCTTCATCCCCAGATCTCCCAGAAACAGCTCTGTGCTCCCTGGGACCCAGTAATCTGTGCATCTTGGTAGCTGCCCAGCATTTCCCACCATTCCTGTCTGTTCTAGCTATTATTACTAAATAAAACTTGCCCATGGCCATTCTCTTGCCTGGCGGCCGATGGATGAAGGATTGCCTGCATCCTCTCTACTTAAGGCAGTTTTGGAGAAGAGCTTCTTTCATGCTCAGGTGTAATAGAAGAGTTTATTTCAAGTGCCCCACAGCTTCAGGCAGGGTTGCTTACGGATTGTGTAAACTGTTGCAGAGAAACTATTTATTTACGTGGCTTATCAGTGAGGAGAGGAGAGGTGAGCTGATTGCAGAGCTGAAGTGCCTTCCTGGGGGAAGGTGCCGGCTACTAACAGGCTCCTCATCCCTGCCGGCAAAGGCGCAGCAGGACCTGAAGACCGACTGGCGAATGCAGAGGATGGGAATTTGGGAACGTGGTTTTAAACAGGAGGAAAAATTGTTCTCGAGAGGCAGCCACCCCTGTCTCTGAAGAGCCTGCCTTTCGGAGAGGGACAGGTCAGCCTGGCAGAAGCTGTTGGGCTCAGCAGACAAGTGAGGGAGCCTGGGGCTGCCCATACGGTCTGCAGCCTCTCCCCGGTGCCCACGCTCACCCCTTCCCACAGGGCTTGGCCTGGGGCTCTCTTAGGTTTGGGTGTGTATGAGGAACGTGTCATCTCTCTCAAGGGCTGGAGAAGCCACAAGCCTACTGCAGCTCCGTGGCTGGGGAGAGGTGGCTTACTGGGGACCCTCCTATGCCTGTAGCCAAGCTGCAAGCACAGTCACAAACCCGTACCGGGTACCCTGAAGGATTTCACTGTGATGGGAGAGACAACCCACCTGCCAGTGAGCTTTCCTGCAGAGCCTGGGAGATGGCAGCTCTGCCCTTTCTGGCCGCCAGCCTGGAAAGCTGCCTACACAAGGCTGCGGCTGCCGGAGGCTCCTCTGCTCCTGCGCCCCAACGCCCCGCTGCACGTGTCGCCCCGTGCCGGCACTGGACACCCCGGTGTCCCAAGCAAATCTTATCACCTGAGCCCCTCCCTGCCTCTTGGCCCTTCTAGCTTTCCCAGGGCAGCCCTGTTCCCTCCTCCTTCCCTGCCTGCCGCAGAAGGTGTCAGAGGCATCAAGGGGCAGGAGCTGTCAGAGACACAAACGGAGCTGTTGCTACGCAACCCTGGCAGTGCAGCAATTAACGCTGGGGAAAACGTGCTGTGCTCTAAAGCTATTTGCATAGCTGCGTGCTGCAATACATTTGTTTGCATTGTGCCTCTACTGCTTAGTGGAGTTTGAAGTCAGCCCTCCTCCAGCTCTTGCTGGGGGGGACACACGGGGCTTCCAACAAAGGCCATGCAGTTGGGGGTGACGGGGCTGGGGGAAGGCAGTGGTGTGCATGTCCATAACACCTACAGATTGCACAGGTATAGGATGTACGGTATGGTGGGGAAAGGACAAGTTATCTGGATTTCATCCTGTGCAGCCCGAGGAGCCTTGCCCATCTTGCGGAGCTGGCTCCGGCTGTGCCCCGACCCACTGGTGGGGTTGCCGCATCTCCCCTTTTCCAGGTGCACCGGGATGACACGGAGCTTGTTCTGCTTGTGAACGCCAGGAACAGAGCTTTACAGGCAGCCCAGACTGCTTGTGATTCAAGAGTGTATTTTGGTGGGGAGCAAGGGGGAGAAGAAAGAGAGGGAGAAAGAAATCAACCGGTTCATACCAACCTACCTGGGACGCCGGTCTCCGAAAACCTGCCGATTGCCAACTGCAATCTTCTGGTTTGCCCACCCCAAGTTTCTCACTATTGAACATGAAGCCTGTGCCCTTTTTGGGTTTCTTTTTTTAGCCCTTGAACATCAGTTTGATTGATTATAAGTTTACAGGTATGTTTTGTACCTCAGAGGCACAAGAAGCAGCAGCAGAACAAAAGTTCAAGGCTAAGTGTTTCTGTTCCTTTCAGACCACTCTAAGCACCAGGATTATAGCTCTGTAAAAGAAACAAAACATAGCTATAAACTTATAAAATCCAATTTAGTATTTTTACGGGGATGACATCTCCCTTCCCTCTCCTGCTGTCACACAGCTGACTCTGTGCCAGTTGGTGGAGCCCTGCCTCACACCCCCCAAAACCAGAGGTACTGCTGGAGTACCCCACCAAGCCGAAGGGTGCCTTGGAAACCTGGCTAAAAGGAGAGATTTGAGAAATGTGGATGACTAAGAAGAAAGTCTAACTTGCAAGCAATGCTCTCCATCAGCTGAACTCAAAGCACTGACCATGCCCACTTTGACCCCAAGGCCGGAGGCAGCGTGTCTCATGGGTCTCGGGGGGCACCTCCAGCTCTGATGGTTTCAGCCACTTCATTTATTTTTCAGGGCGAGTGGAAATGCCATTCTGAGGGATTGCAAAGGAGGAGCAGCCTCTAAAAGGAGCTCGTTCACCACTGGCAGTCAGGTGAGCTGACCCCAGTCCCAGGGGTATTGTGAATCCTGCATGTTAAACGCGCGCTTGAAAGCGTCTGTGGCTGTGGGTTGCCGAAGATGGGCTCGCTTTTCCCCATGCCAGAGGGGCTGCAGTCCGAGCCACACGAGGGTCTTGCCCAGCGGAAGGGGGAAATGCGTTCTCTGCCAGCCCTGGTTTGGCTTGCTGGAGCGGCTGTGTGAAAGCAAACGCCAGTGGGGAAAGACACTGGACCAAGGCTGGAGGTGGCACTGTGTCTTTCAGTGGCAGCCCACACCACTGTCACCGCGGTGGACACGGAGCCATAGCTACTGCCAGCTCTCTGCCTGAAATTATTATCCTAGGGCGGCAATAGGCCACCCATGTTCCATCTTCCCTGCTCCATTTGACACGCAGTATTGTGCTCAAACCCATCTTCACTCATAGCTGCAGCAAAGACCTCGTGCTTTGAGAGGTGGAGGTGAGGGGACACATTTCCTCCTGCTGGCACCACTCTGGAATGTGGCAATCCCTTGCAGGGGATGGGCAAAACAGCCATGTAAGCCACTGCAGCCAGAATTTCTGGAGCTCATCTCTCAAAGCCCCAATTAAAGGCTGACACTGGATGTGCCAGTTTAAATGCCTGTATTTCCATCCTCAGAAATATGCCTGGCACCTAACACACCCCACACAGATGAATGAGTCCCTTCACACCTCTGTGGGTGCTACAGTAATTCTCTCTTGCTGCACTGAAAAAAAAACCAGAAAAGCAGCACAGAAAGAGCTGAGGCTCCACGCAACAGCTAGGAAGGAGAAAAAGCATTTTTCTTCTCTAAATTAAAAGCTGAAGTTGTGCAAAGCACAGCCAAAATAACTATGGAAATACTGCTGCTGGGTTCTCAAGGCCCCTGAATTTACGCCGTCCTTGGTGACGCACGTGGGGATGGATTGAGCTTGCATTTCAACTGAAAAGCAGGAAGAAACAAGTTATAGATGGGTTTTGTTTGGTTGGGGTTTTTGTCAGCTGCATGTATTTGTCAAGGTATCCAGGCTGTACAATAAGCCAACTGACTGGATGAACAACAGACATCCATTACAGATTCAGACCTTTAACCCTTCAGAGTAGTGTCTTTTATTTATTTTTAAAGTAGTTAAACATTAAAAATCACCTTCTCCCCACCTGTAGCCAAATAAAAATCAAACCAAAGTTGATTTTACATTAAAAAAACCAACAGCAACCTCAAATAAGTTTATCTTTTTTATATTCCTGTCATAGCTTCCTCCACTCCCACCTTCCCCAAGTAACTAACCCAACCGTATTCTATAGCAGTTTATCATCACTTGTGATACTTCTAATACAATATTTAATGACTAATTAAAAATCTTACCACTGAGCTATTGCTTTAAAACCAAGGGAAATTTATCATGTTGGAAACGTTATTCTACATACTAGCTTTCAAAGCCTTTCCAGAATTGTCCTTGCTAATTTTTCTAATTATCAAGGACATGTGGGATCTTCTCTTTAAGGGAAAAAAAAAAAATAAAAAAATTACCACGAGTGTTTCTCTCTGAGGCAGTACAGAGCATCTTCCCTGAGCTAGGTGCTCCAAAAGAATAGATAGCACCAGAAGACCAGAATAGATAGAAAAACAGACAGCACCAGAAGATAGATAACAAAAGCATGCAGGGCAAAAAAAAAAAGTTCTTACAATGATTTTCACAGCTTTGCACATGTTTTAAAAAAAGCAGCACCCACTTAAGGCAAAGGAGAACGAACCACGGGGACAGGTCCTATGGAGCAGGGAGGGATGCCGTGAGTATCTTTAACAGCCCCGTGTATGAGCTGGGAACGCTTGCTGGCTCCGGACCCAAGGTGAGGCAGGTGTACGGCCGCTCCCCTGCTCCTGAGCCCATCGCCGTCAGCTCCCTGTCTGTCCCACAGTAACCTGGGGACAAAGCTTTCCCTACCCAGCCCTCCTGCATGCACGTGTAGGTCAGCGGGAGCCACTGCAGCCATAGAGGTCCAACAGGCAAACCCCCCACCAAAGGTGCACTCATCTGCAGTAAATGAAGGCTTGTGAGCAGGATATGCTGTGCCGTGATAAATCTCACCTTCCCTTCCTACGCTGCACCTATACTGCAAGGCTGCACCTGTGGGGTGGAAGAAAACCCAAATGCATCAGATGCCCTCTCTGCAGACATCGCTGGTCCCATCTCCAACAGGCAAATCGCCACACACAGCCACTGCCTACTTCTAGAAGTCTTCAAGGATTTCAAAGTCTGCAAATATCCAGGATATTTTATTTTTCACCAACACGGATATGAAAAACCAAATGCAGCAACTAGGCAGAGTGCTCACTAGAGCTAAATACACCCAGCACAACCCAGTCACCAAAGCTTGGGAGGGCCCAGAGGAAGACATTTGGAGAGCGGAGGGTATCTTGAGTGTAATTAACAGGTGTTGGGGGATATGACCCCATTTCAGATAACCTGGAGATTCAGATAATTGGGCCTCAGATAATCAAGGCCACGCTGTTAATAGAAACAGTATCACAACTCCTAACGCAGCGTTCCCCATGTGCCGATGCCGTACCTCCTTGCACAAAAATGCCTAGTGAAATTTGAATTAGTGGTTTGATACATGTCCGTATTCTCTGTCAACTGCCAGGCTGAGCAGCAAATCCTGTTTCTGAAGCACCACTTTGGCTGGCTGCTTGGGAAATAGGTTAAGGCAGAGAGAGTGGATTGCAGCCCCGGATGCCTGGGGACGAGGCTGTCTCAGAGCTGACGGGCTAGGTAAGCTCTATTTTGAAAGTGGGTTAATTTAACTGCCATTCAACTACCATTAAACGATGTAGGTTAATTTTATAGTCAGATAACTATTAAGAAACCAAAACATAAGGCAGGAAATGTCTCTATGCATGCCAGTAGGGAGAGGTTTCCTCTGCGCTAATGCACACCCCTCCCCTTCAGCTCAAACCTCTCATCCTTCCATTTCTGCACATCCCTCACATCATCTCTTTTTTTTTTTTTTTTTTTTTTTAACCCTAGTCATTACATACCATTGTCCTTTCTCCCCCTCTTAAGAGAGTCTATTCTCCTCTCAAAACAGTCACCTTGGTATCCCAGCCCACAATTATTTTTCTCCTTCATTTACATCGTCACACATATCAATGCTAAAAGAAGACTAACAAATAAACCTTGTCTGACCACAGCAAATGTCCACTAAAAAAGGTCCCATTTCCCCCATGCATCTGATATTTATCCAGCTATATGGCAAACTGAGGCAGGGAACTACACCTTGCTTCGCATGTAACATGCCATTACCGCTAATACACCCAGTTCTCTTTAGTGTTATTTACTGTATTTAAAGCATCCTCGAATTTTGGCAGTTTACCCTTTATAATTGGATGCCACCGTTAAAATGTACTTTATCTCTGCGTGATTTTCCTTCACGCAGCATAATGATAGGTATTGTTTGTTTCTTTATGCTGGGGACAAAACCCATCAATTGCTGGTTTGCCATAAAGAGAAGAATAAAAGGAAAAAATTTATGAACAACAGCTTTTGCCTGCAAAGGAACAGATCCTTTGGAAAAAGCCGAAGTGACTCATCACTCCTCATGCACAGTGAGGAAGGAGCAAGCACCAGAGCCAGGCAGATCCCCCCCCAGATGCCTTCACAGATTGCCTCCCTCTGACTTCTCCACCTCCCTGGTCCCACTGCTCCCAGCAGCAAGAAAAGCAGTCCCTAACCTTCGCAGAGGAAACTAAAGCAATGATGGCCCATTAGCACATGCTGCCCATCAAGCACTCACAGATCTCCTCTACCGCAGACGTTTTTTATCGTATTAACAGTAAGTGCACTACGCAAACCCTGAAAGCTCAGAGAAATGAACTCACGCTTAACCACGCGGTGGTAGCGAGACCACGGCACTAAGGGGATGTTGGCATTTTCACTGTGCTTTATATGACCAGAGAAATACAGAATGTGACCATCCTCAGAAATCGCAGCAGAACCACCTCTGAAAAATCCTCCTCGCAGTGACTCACACATTCAGACGGTGACGCCAGAGCCCAAACCACGTATGCCGTGTGGATTTTTGACCCACAAAAGGCTGAGTGACAGATTCCCTGTTGTCCTGCTGAGGCCTCGCTACTCCTATTAATCTTGTGAGGAAAGTCTTTTTTTTCACTCAGAAGCTATAAAAGAACAGATGAAACAGCCAAAACCCAAACCTCACCAACCTGCTCTTTGCCAGCACTAAGCAACTACCTTTGTCACTTTGTGCTAGGTTACACTGATTTTAAGTTTTGTTACTAATTATTATCCCTAATTTAATAATAAGATCATTAAAGGAGCTGCAAGGCATATTTCTTTTAAATCCAGAGTTATGTTATTTTTGCTTATATCAATTAGGAATCCAGTCTACACCCAAACAGAAGTAAAGGCACCAACATAAGGACAGGTGTAGGCAAGAAGGCTAGAATTAAAGAGCAGTCGAGCAGTCCCCCTTACCATACACACTTGCGTCTGTCTATTAGAGAAAAGCCAACACAGGCCCTGAAACAGGAGCAAAAGTCTACTTTTTTTTACACATCAACAGAAAAGTTCACTGAATTACAGCTAGGCAGACCTCTAGCGAGCAGTGAGGTTAGGTAGCTGTCACCATGGTCCAACAAGAACTTTGTTATTAGCGAACACACTTCAGGCACCCAGTAAACTGGCTTAACTTTCACATCCTGGGCTGATGTTTGATGGTTAGAAATCAGAAGAAAACTTGTATTTCCATACAAACAGAGTACATTTGTTATGGTAGTTTCTTACGCAAAGGCAGAATCCCATAGTGCCTTTTTTTACAGCTTCCTTTCAAAGTCAAATAGTTTGTTTTAAACCACTGCTAACACCTCACACGCAGCTTTAAAGGCCTGAAAGGTATCTAAGGAAGACACCACGTATGACCACAGCACATATGAAAACATGAAAAAAACTATACCACCACCTTCACCTAAAAGGGGAACATGGTGGAAACTAGTAGATTCTCCAAGCAGCCACCTGTGGCTTAGATTGCAGCAAGGGTCCCAGCACAGGTATCAGCTGCGTGTATGAAAACCCCTTCACACGTGTGGGGAAGCTGTTCGGCTTCCCCAAGGGTAATTTTTCCCTTGCAGAGTCTGAGTAAATCTCAACGATTAGTGTCAGAGCCTTCCTCTAAAGCTCAGTGAGAAGAAAAACACAGTCAAAGGCTCAGCTTTAAGAAAGGAAACCATAAAAGCCCCTTTCAAAGTGAGGAACGTCATTCTGAAACGAGTTAAGCAAGTCCTACACTTCATTAGCTGGGCAGGAGGGATCTGGGACACATGATGAAGGGATCTAGGTGCATGCCAGCAAAAAACCCTAAACCTTAGCAGGTGTAACAAAACTGCCTATTTAGCACCGTAATTTTTACAGACTGTTTGCTGAGAACCCTGTACAGACAAACCACTCCTCCTGCCAGCAGAGGCTGGCTGATCCGCACCCGGAGGCAGGAGTCCAGCAAAGGTAGGCGCTCAAGCTGTGATTGAGCTAGCCCAGGTAAGAGCGGGAAGGGAGATAAGGCAGGAGCCTCCGCACGGGCTGGGAGAAGCCTGTCACTAGATCCACCACGGGCTCTCGCACCAGCTGCAGTCTCTGCCCTGTCCTTCACGGCATTCCTGGGGGCGCTCAGAAGGTTACAGCCCGCAACTGTGGTTGGTGCCGTGGGGAGATGCAGCTATATTTCCATACAGGCAGTCAGTCTTCGCATTTTCAGGCAGCAGTGCTTATATTTCTATGCTGAAATATACCTTAAGCACTTCTAATTTTAGCTGAGCTTTTAAACAATTCCTGGAGATTTGACCTCTAGCCATCTCGTAAAAAAATGTGCCTTTTAGTCAAATGTGTACAGAATAGACCTCCTGCAGAGCTGCGTGACACCTGCATAGGAGGAGGAGGCAAGAGAAGATTTTAGAAGTTCTCTTTCAAATGCAACCTGTACGTTTTGATACGTTGAGTGACCTGTAAAAATAAGATGCAAATGTTTTGTGCTGCCTCTTCATGATACTAAAAGAGAGCTTTTAAAGGTTGTGTTGTCTGGGGTTTTCAGAGTGGTGGGCAAGAAGGAACTTAATTAATTCATAATTCACAAGTGTGAAGTCATTCAGATTTCTTCTGAATTTCCTACTAGACAACTGAGAACATCTTGGATTTTAAGTCACAGAGTCTGCATCAAATGTACCAGATCAGGGGAAACAGTACTCCCACAAATGGTGTTGTGTGGGATCCTTCCAGCATTGTAACGTCTATTAAAGTATCTTGAGAATAACTACATTAAAAATATCAAGTTTTATTTTAATCTCTCTGCAATCTTCATTGTATCAAACTCCATATTCCTGGATTTGCCCCTAACACTTCAAGCTCTGTTTTTGAAACTGCTTTTGGTCTGTACCTCTGCTCCTCTGTCCATGAATCACATTCCTAAATAGGTCCATGAACCTGCTACTCACTTCCAGTTAAAACCATAGTTCAGCAAGTACCCATGGCTGGGCATCTGCCAGAGGCCAGTTTGCAGATTAAGAATTAGTGATTTGCTGAAGCATCTTCCTCAATTGGGATTTAAATCCTCCCCCTCCCCACAGACCCACTTTTGTCATGCCTCTAGGAAATTAGAGAGCTCAGCACGCTCAGAAAGCCACCGGTGATCCGCCTTACTGAGAACGCCAGAGCAAGCTTTGCACTGCTGCTGTTTGAGCAGCCATGACATGAGGGCTCAGTTTTGGCTGCACAAGATGAAATTGTGATGCTTGGGAATTTCTGTAGTTAAATCAGCTTCACTCGCAAAACTTAACATGATTTCCAACACAAGAGTGTTTCAGATCCTTCACGCTGAGGTCAGGGAGTTGCCACTTTCAGGTCTAGCATTAATCCCAGCACTTACAGGTAGTGACCTTGAATGAAGCCTTCTGCTTTTCCCTTCACAGAAGCACACATTTTCACAAAGGAGCATCAGCAGAGCCCCTCATTTCACATCTGCTAGAGTAGAAAGTGACCCAGGTGTATGTGGGGGTATAGCCCACTGCTACTCCATGAAGGATCTGTTACTTCAGACAGTGACCAGATATGCTCCTGCAGGTTCAGCAGAGGCAGCTGCCTCTTCCAAAAACAAATGAAGCAGCTCAAAACCCATCTTGAGTCACAACGAGCTGAGGTAAATTAGCAGAAGACTTTTTAAGCTGCCTAAAAGGGCTAATTAGGTTTCCTTTCTACTTCTATGACAACGGCATGGATGCTTCTTTCTGGGTCTGCGTGCAACATCTTTGGCACTCTTGTCATGATATGTATTTGTATTACAGAAAACAGGTATAAAAGAAGAATTCGAGACTGTGTTCCTTTAAGTCTGAACAAACTCAGCTTAACAGTGTGAGACCATCAGCGAGTCCTCCAAGAAAACCAGAAAAACTTTGTATTTTTGATAATCGCAGGACTAAAAGTGTCAATTAAAAATGTTCTGGGAAAAGCTTGCGGAGTGTAATACATCCTAAAGAATAGCAGATGGGAATATGGTTCATCACTTTCAAAGGCTATTTTCATAGATTTGACAGATGTATTCAGACATACAGAAAAAAATATGATAAATGCTAGTTTACAGCACAAGGCTTTCAAGCTATTTACACATAAAGACTCACTATTCCTGAGTAAGTGTAAGATGTAGTCTCTAGTCAAACCAAGTTTTTATTTAAAAGAGATTTGCCCAGTAAAGCTAAACTAATGACAACACCCATTGCTTTTTGTTTTTAATACTAGTATACAAGGAATACAATAGTTAGTTTGCAATGTAACAGTTATTTAAGTATCTTTAAGAAAAAAAAAAAAAGGGGGCACTAAAAAATTATATTAGCAAATGTAAACCCTAAATTACCTACTTTTCAATAGCACAAACTAAAAAAGCAATTTCTCAGGAGAAAAGAAACCTGGGCTAGAGAACATGCAGCACTCTTAAATTTTCCTAAAGCTAAGAAATCCCTATGCATCACTCTCAAAAATCATCCTAGGACTGAACACAAAGGTTAGCAGAAATGCCTAAACTCACGTGGGTTCCATTATACACCACTTACTGTAACCTACTTTTTAGTATTCAGCATTTCAGTATCAATAATGCATAACATCAAAAGTAGTTCAACCCAAAGTACGGTCGCAAAAAAGTAAACATGGGTCTCAAACCAGGGCCAGCTGAAGCATGGTGTCACTGCTGAATTTGCCTTGTGCCCCTGTGCAGAAGGACAGTAGGACAGAGCTTTCCGTAAGTTAATCGGGAGCTGGGGACCTTCAAGCAACACCAGTGCCTACTGGTGCAAGCGAGCAGCTCAGCAACCTCCCTCAGCCTGGCCCCATCTCCTCTGGTAAACAACCGAGCTGCTCAAAAAGGCACACTGCCCCGCCGCCTAACCCGGCGCACACATGAGACTGTGCACGCCAGCCAAACTGAACCGCACAAGGGAACGACCAGGGTTCCCAGCAAGGCTTTTATTACCACCATTTCTACCTTGACTCATTACTAAGTGCTCAATGAACAAGCCTACATCACTTTTTTTTTTTTGTTGGTTTCCTCCTGAGAGAGACTGTTCGTTCTTCATCGGATAAATTATTTACCACGAAAGAAAGCAGCCAGTAGGGAAGAGCAAGTTAGAGTACGGGAGTTCATGAGACCAGGCTGCTACAAGACAGCGTTGCAGCTTTCACATGTATTCCCTACCCAGCTCCTAAAGCAGCTTTTTTGCCAATCCTATTTAGGACAAGAACCAGAGTACAGAGACTCCAAAGCTCGATCCTTTGGCCAGAATTTGCTTTACCTCCTGTTTTCACTTCCTCCCCTGCTTCTCTTGATTTGTGATAGTTTGCATTTCATAGCCTCAGGTGATTAGTGTGGGCGTTTAGAAAGCACACTAGAAACAATAGAATTGGAACCCCTTAAAGTTTTTCACAACAAAATTTATTAGAAGAATAGTGGTTTTGAAAAGTCTAGCATCCAGTGAAAACTACCATACACAACGTTACAGCTGGGAATGTGTTTCCAAAATGACATGGTCAAATAATACAATGGAGCCATTAAATCTTACACATGCACAACAAGAGAATTAGCGCTTTGACATACAATGCAAAAAATAAATGGACCACATGAAATAAAAATTTTAAAGTACTTATCACATACATTAAGACACAGCTTATTTAGTCCAGTCAAAAAATCAGAACTGCATTAAAAAAAATTAATGTAGTGCAATCAAACCAAAAACCTTAATTTGTGATCATAAGTGCTCTACTACATAAAACATTGATCATAGCAAGGAACAAAAAAATTCAAATCACACAGTACAAAAAAAATCTGTAAATAAATATAAACTACAGTACAAGAGAAATATTAAATTATACAATTCCGTCAAACTGTAAACAGTATATTGAAATGAGGTCCATAAGAGTAAAGGGGGGGGTTCCTGTTTTTTTTTTTTTTTTTTTTTTTTTTCCCATGACACTTGAACTTCTAGAGGTCAGAGAGAAATGCCATTTTCCATACTCTTCAAAGACTATGGGTTACATAAATAGAAAGAGAAGACTTTTTAGATGTAAAGTGTCAAATAATACAGCAGAGGTGTTGCTGACTTGCGACTGCCAACAGATCACTGCGAGAGCAGAACAGCAGATTTTAAAGTTTCTCCTCCTCACAAGCGTGGCATGGAGGCCCATCACTACAGATGTTAAGTGCCAACACATTCTGAATTAGTGCTCAGCATTAGAGAGGAGACACCTGCTGAGGATCTGGTCCTACCAGTTAGGTGGAAGTGATTACATAGACCATTACCAACTTGGACCTCTGCTGATTATCTGACAGGTTTACACGCTTATCATACAAACACCAACTTTGGCAGAACAATTACTAATAAACTCAAAGCACTCCCGGCCCATTGGTTTCCATCACAGTGGCCAGTGCACAGAATTCTCTAAGGACATTGCATAACTAGAGTGTAGAGGTCAGACAGCCAAGGACCCGTGCTTGAGGTTAGAAGTAGTTATGGTGAGAGAGAAGCAAGAGCCACGTTAAGAAGCTGCCTCTGCCATTTGCAGAAGCAGTTGGGAATGTATTTCATTTTTAGCTGCGCTGGCTAGTAGTGGCATTTTAAAATATATAAGTTTAAGATAACATATATACTATATATGTATATAATATAATACATATTATATAATATACATAGGAATTTCTTACAATACATACCAGGAACCCCCACGCGATCTGCTCAGTAGTAATAACTGAATATACAGAATGCCACTATAAGTGTCTGAGGCACTGTGTGCTGGAGAGTAAATATGCAGCTTTAAAATCCGTTTGGCTGAGTTATACCTGGATACCTGAACTGAGTTTTAAGTTGACATTCATCAAGGATGTGCTATCAGCACGTCAAAAGAAAAGCAAAACAAAATACAAGTCACTGCTAGGTTTAAGAAGAGAGTACAAGTACCTGAATTGAGTGAGGATAGTGTGTAAACTGTCCCTGAGGGTTTTTAAACAGTGTGTGTACAAGTTGGATTCCTAACATTAGTTTAAACTTACATTGCGGACTGATAAAATACCAATGTCTGACAATTTAACAAGTGGAGGTTAGAAAGAGTTATGAGCAAACACTCAAAACATATTTTATACATTTTAAAGCAGCAGTAAGCTGCTGTAAGCATACATCCCATCAGTACAAGCAACACATGGGACTCAGATAAAGGTTTCTATTTGCAAAAAGCCCATCATATATCGATAAGTAAAGAATATTCACCTGCTAAATTAGAATGCACCTAGTTACAGACTAGCAATTCAAGATTATTTTTTTTAATCAAATACTTTGCTATACTTTGCTATTACATACTAAAATTCCTTAAGCTCACTAATGCTGGTATTCTAATCTATTTTTTTTTAATGTTCCCCCTTCATTTAAGAAATATACCATTCCACAACTTAAACATTAAGATCCATTTTCAGTCCTCAGATGTAAAAAGCATGTCAATGAGTTTATATTAAAAATTTACATGGTAAAAAGGCTTGAATTTCAGCCAGAGATTCTAAATACTACTCATTCCCTGAAGGCATAAGGGAGAAAGAATCCCTACCCATTTTTCTTGTGATATAGTTTTCAAACTGAAGATTAAATAATGATCCAAAATGATTTTTCAGTTTGGGAAACTTCCCTTTCCCTACCCATCATCCCAGATTCCAAATGTCAAGCCCTGAAATGGCCTATTGAAATGATTAGTTAAAAATATCAGGCATGTATATATATACATCCCCTGCCTGAACTTCAGAATATTTTGTTGTACTAGTCTTTAAAAGACAGATTAGTATCCCAAGAGAACTTGTGATCTGACCTGAAAAGCCATTAATGATCCTAGATTGTATGTTTAAAATATGTCATAACCTGAAGACCAGATTTAATTAAGATTCTGGCATTGTAACAGAAAAAGTGCTGCAGTTACTTATCCCTTTTCTGGTACTTTAGAATAGGTCAGACAAGTGCTTTTTATAGTGACAGTAAAGTTTACATGCTTTCATGCAGGCATAAAAAATATCTGCAAAAATATTTGAGAAATGTAGCACCAAGTAGTTGATAAACTATTAGTAGCTGCAGTGGTGTCTTCATTAATTCCAAGTAGGAAAAAAACATTAAGTTAGACTGTACTAGGTGATGACTACAGAAATTGTTTTCTGACATTAACTTTTCCTGCTACAGTCAGAATGAAGTCTGTATCCTAATCCCTGCTCCATAAGGTAGAATTATCATCTTGAGTCCTTCTAAATTATACTTACCAATTCAGTAAAAAGAAGCGCAGGGGCAGGGGTGGGAATGTTTGTTTTTAAGAAGGTGAATGAAATGCCCTGGACAAGCTGAGAAAAATCCTTCCTCCTAGTACATTGCCCAGGAAAGTTGATTTTGCAACTGGGCTAAGAGATTTTTGTGAGGATTAAATAAAGCTCTCTTAATATGAAGGTTTTTCGTGACCATACCTGAATATAGGTATAATTTGATAGGACATGAAGTCCAAAACTGCTGCTGTAATACTGGTATAGAGACTTGACCCCAATCAAAGCAAGAACAGGAAAGAAGGAGAGAGATGGACACTGGAATGCTGTAGGTACTTCCAGTTTTTTCTGGTATATGTGGAGCAAATCTACAGATCATTTTGAGTCCGCAATATCTCTCTGCTTAGTGATCATCACAGTATACCATGTTTAGACACTGGATAATTAGAAATGAATAACTGTAGTGGTTACTTTATTTGCTACATCCATCAGAACTGCATATAACTAGCAGTGCAGATTTTCAGGTTTCTGAAGGTTCTAATTACTGAGTTTTTGATATAATTTGAGATCAAGTGGAAACCTTTATAGTACCAAAAACTAGTCTCAAAACTGTTTTTTTAGGTACAGCTTTTTAAACCAATATTAGTCAACATTATCTACTGGTGCCAAGAAAAAGCAACATGGACCTAGACTGAAATTACACTTAGTTTCTAAAACATTTGTGGGCAAAACCTGGAAGTTTCTGATCCTCATGAAAATGAGGTAAACCACCCTTCCCGTTCTACCTCTAACATTTGGCAGAGAATTTAAGCTATTAAAATATTGTGACAAAGCTTTCAGCACAGGTTAATTATTTTGCCTTTGTAAGAGTTTGGACTGCAACAAGTGTATGCTATTCTTACACTGGAGAGTTAAAATTTTGTCTTCACTGAAGAAAGAGCTCTTTACATTACAGATGTAGCCACACTGTTTTTGAGAAACAAGGAACAGCACAGTGTTCCCTTCACTCCTTGGACACTGTGTTCTTCTCCTAAGACTCAAGGACATCTTGAGAGCATTACTTCAAAGTAAACTGGAAGGAAACACAGTAATTCCAGTTTTGCCTGTATAAGAATCGTTGCAGACGATACAAAAAGCAATTCAATCACACCTAAAAAGTTGTTCCAATCTATACAAAGCTTACTCAATCCTAAAGCCCCTGAATCACTTTGCCAGCTCCTGTGAACTTCCAGGGGAAGGCAATGTACTCTTGGGTTCTCATGAAAGGAACGCTTAAGACTCAAATGTCAGCCTGCCACAAGATAAAGCACAGACTATTCCTTGTCTGCTCTTAACCGGTCTAAAAACATGTGCAGTTGCCTCCTATGTTTAGGAATATCCTCGAGCACTGGAAAGCTCTACAAAAAAGGTGGTATAGGAGTTGCATGAGAACACAGAATCTGAATGTGTTCCCTTACTGGAGGTACTACCCTACCTGTACATCTGCATTATTAAAAATCATTTGTTTTCCAATTGCCATGAAAATTCAGAGTTCGACTTCAGGTCTAGCAACAGGGTTGGTAATGCAAGCATCAAATTATGAGTTCTGCAACAAGAAGAAAGTAAAGGCATACCTGTATTGCTTATGCAGCAACTTCTCCTGCGCAACAGGGAAAAAAATGAGAAATTCTAAAGGAAACTGTCTTAAGCCTTTAAAAAAAAAATAAAAATCAGGGAATGACTGGAAAAGAAAATATCTTTTGACAGAAATAAAAACAAGTCCAGAAACATGTCCCTACAATATCTAACTAGAAACGTTCAACTCTATAGCTGTACTCAAGCATTACGGCCACAATAATGCCAACAACACCGTGGAATGAGGATCCAGCTGGCTGAAAGTGAGGTAATAGTTTGTAATAGGTCAGAGTTCTAAAAAAGCACTTTTACATCTTACAAGTCCAAATAAAAAAAACGGACACATTTCATACATGTTGGGCTTTCTCACCAGAACTGTACGATAATTAACTCCACACCAGGACCCCTACCACACTAAGCCTTACTCATCTTCAATTATATGCTGCAGCAAAGATTTACCAAGCAACACCTAAACTTCAGTACAATATGAAACTTGATTCTTAAAACTTTATACACACAAAATATAAAATTACTTTGCTAGGATGGGGCAGGGGAGAGGGATTCTCCTTCATGATACTTGGACTGAAAAACTAGTTTTCAGAGACTGCCACAAATATTATTCACAGTTTCTTGCTGTCAGGCTTTTTCAGCTACATCAACGTAGTACACAACAATACTGTTAAGTCCAATAACTACATCGGATGGACATTCTCGGGAGTAAGAGAAAACTAGTGACGAAAAATACCCGAAAGGCCTCCTCCTAACGACATCTCGATTTTTACAGGGTTGCAGTTTGTCTATGTTACACGTTAATGCGATCTCAAAAGAGCAGCAGGAGAAAGATTTTAAACCTTCTCTCCTGACCAAGTGATCCAAGTAACATAAGCATCCACTTACCAGAAATAACATGAGAAACAAGGCTTTTGTTACAAAGACAGCAGTGAACCACACCTTCCCACACCAAAATATGGTCAACCAGGGATTTTGGCCATGCAAACTGCTGGTCAGCAGAAAATTAAGCATGCTAATGGACAAACATTAATTCCAATCATATATTTAAAATGATCCCAAATACTACTAGTTAGCTACACTGAAAGCGCCTGTAAAAAATATGTAGTGAAAAATGAAACAAAAACATTAGTGATCACTGCAGCACTTAGAGTGATACTAGTCTTATGTGATGAATCACCTCAGAGAAAATACATTAGATGGGACTTTGAAACAAAAAGGTAACATTAAAAGGTGCACCTGAATATTACAGACTAAATTTACAAAACCTACAATAAGGTAAAATATATATCTTTTGAATATTCAGCAGCTTTTTTTTAAATTTGTTTTTATTTTTTGAGAGGCTCATGAAATTTTAAAAAGGGACCACTAACTAATCTCAACCATGCTTCACAAAACAATAATGGCTATTTCATATTGCAGTTACCAATGTAATGCAATTAGTGCTTAAAAAATAATCTACACTTTTTTCTTTTTTTTCCTTTTTAAACAGAGACCTTTGGAGGAAATATGGTTGTTCAAAAGCTTCTCGAAAAAGAAAGATTACCTGAATATTAAGTTATCACAGATCAAGTGTTGTGTTTAAAAGCTTTGCAGACATGAGTATTACAATCTTCAGGTCTCAGGACATTTAAACTGAGAAAGTTACGCGTTTGGTTTGTTGTCTTTTTTTTTTTTTTTTTTTTAAATCCACTTTCTAACCAAAGCAAATAAAGAGTACTCAACTTCTCACTATCTATTTACAATTCTTAGCCTACAGTCTGAAATGACAAGACAAATTCTCTTTTAAAACTGCAGCATTAAAGGGTAGGCACACCATTCTTCTGCTGCACGATTGTCACCCACTTAAACATACACATACAAAATATTTAGGTTAGTAAAATGAGCACTCCACATACACTACAGTGACAAGTTTTATAAAACTCAACTCATGTTGCTTAAATAAAGACAACTGCAAAAGGTTAAACCTCTCTGAACAGTAAAACTGTGTTACTTTTTTTTTTTTTAAACTTGCAGCAAACTTTCTACCATAACCTTCAATAGCAGATGAAACCACACGTTTAACTGCACCTTTATTGCAATCACCAGCTAAACTGGAACGTATTGCAGAGTTTATATACTGCTACTGAGCTTAAACTGCTTTAAATGCCAAGATGACACTAGAGAGCTACGAGGAACCAGGATTTTGAGTACTAAAATATATTAAGTAAACAAAAACAAAAGTATACTTGGGGCCAAACGCCCAGTCCATTTCGAGAATGAGCAGTGCATATTTAAAAAGACAGCAATGGTGTGCCTAACCTTTGAAAATATGAAGTTGCCGGGGAGGGGGAGAGACTAATAGAATCAACTGTTCAGAAGTCATTCAGCATCCCTAGGGCTACCCTAGGCCACCCTCCCATGAACTTTGAGAAACCACTTTCAATCACTGATGTCACTTAATGCTCTCACACAAAAACTCCAATGCTTCTTTTGGTTGTGCAAACGGGGAAAAAAATGGTAATTCTATTTACCTTTTGCACAGATTAAGACCAAATTGTTTCTACCTGAAGAACCAGCAATTCTGATTTGGTCATATTGCGGTAAGTCCAGTAAGCTCCACCTAGTTACTGACCACTCCTGCAGAAAGTATCAAAGATAAAAGTTCTGTACAAAACTTATCCTGGATCTCCATATAATGATAAACAGTATCATCATATTGAAAAAAACTGGATTTGTGGTTTACGGAGTGCTTTTACGGTGTTTAAATGCTTATTCTAGCATGTGCTAAACCACTATCAAAATAGATTAAATAAAAACAACAACAAAAAAGCAGGACTTAGATTAATTCCTGCTACTGGCAACTGTAATATTTAAAAAGGAAACACCCATTCATTGAGTGTTCAACCCTGACAGTATTACAGATAGATATGATGCAGAGCCTGAATTAGATCAGACTACCAGTGTTTTACTTCTTCCCTGAACATTAACAAGCTCCTTCACTAATGTGGATATTTGGGCAGACTACTGAGGTTGTAACGTTTGAGATCACTGTTTTGTGGGCTTTTTTTTCCTTTTTTTTTTTTTTTTCTTTTTTGCAATATCACAGTAGTTTGTTACACAAATCCCCCTTCCCCAGATTATAGTCATTTAAACTAGTTGTTGGAACCACATAGTTTAGTAAACTGAGAATCAAGTCTGTAAAAAGCATAAAGGTCACAAAGAACCATAGTTCTGTTATAATGAGGCATACCCTAATACATCATTTAGTGTACCCTGACTGCTCCTGACTGTGAGAAGCTTGTCTTCCGTGAGATAAGGCTACATCCTCAAGCAGGTGAGTCTAAATATCACCCTTCAAAAATATCAAACAAAATTACAGCGAAGGTAGTGTCACAAATAATTAACTGACATATTCTGAAGGTAGTGTATGTAAGTTTTCCCTCCCCCCCCCCCCCCTCCCCCCCCGGGTGAGCACTAAGCAGACAGTGAATGGTAAGTATGTTTAATTTAGAAAGAAAATAGTGGAGAGCCTAATTAGACCCAATTGATTATCCATCTAATAAACAAATCTCTGAGTTCAAGAGAGGTACCATTCCTAAATAACTTGATTTAGCTTAAATCTTTCAATCAACTGGATCAAAGAAAAGGTGGGGGGAAAAGATTTCTGAAATATTTTGAAGAATGACAGTCTGATCCTCATTCAAAAAATGCCTGCTTTTAGGAGACTATCAGTTTAACAAAGTGGACTATTTTTATAAAGGCAGACATGAAAAATCCAAAACCAGAAGTTCAGGCAGGCTCTACAGGCAAGATGTCCACTTCCACAGATCTGCATTCTTTGTGAGGTAACTTAACTCTCTATTACAGAGAAACATGCAAAAGGCAAAAGAAAAAAAAAAAAAAAAGTGGGGGGTAGTGGGCAGGTGAAGGAGGGGAAACTGCGCCATACCAGGCTAGAAAAATTTACAAATGTGACATTCAGAGCACACCTTTCACCTGTGTCCACACAAGTCTATGCTAAACTGCAAAGGAAAGATCATTGCAGTAAATAGGAGAATCAGGTGCGCTCAGTGGTGGTGGAACAATGCAGTAGTGCTCACCCAGTTTGCAAAGTAATTGGCACTCTACAACATCCCTACTCATCTTTCAATTCATTCGCACTTTGTGCTGCTTCTCCCTGGGGATCTAATTCAATCTTTACTGAAACATCCTGCCCCTCCGACCTCATTAATTTCATTTTTTTCTTTGGAGGGTTTTTCAAAGTGCCCAGCCTCTCTTTAACTTTGTACTCCAGTGTACTGTGGGGGATCCCATAAATACTCTGAGCTTTGGAAACACTCATTTTCCCGCTCATAACCACAGAGATTGCTTCCTCCAGTATCTCGCTGTTGTACTGTCTGTATCTCCCTCTTTTCTTCCTAGGTTGCTTGGAGCCAGGATCTCCCTCTTGATCTGAGGTGGGATATGGCTGTCCAGAGGTAGACTGCTCAGCATCTGAGCCCCAGGAATCTGGTCCAGCATCCAGCAAACTTCTCCTGTTTTGTTTTGGAAGGATAGCCCTTAACTTTTTGCTAAGCGCGCTCTCCGTTTGTGAACCCATTACCAAAGAGCTATAGCTGTACTGGTCACCAGTGCGGGACTCCCATGAAAGGTCCATGCCTCGAACTTGTGGTATCTTTAAATCCACAGGAGATGAATGGCTCACGTCCTTTTTCCCATCCTGTTTAGTTTGAAGTGCCATTTTTTGAAAGGCAGAGTTTTCTGTAAGAAAAGGAAGGTCACTGATGTTGCTGAGTGCACCATTTCCCCTGAATTTCATGCGGCTGAAATTGAATTCGTAGTGTGGTTTTGCCCAAGAAGCCTCCCTGGATAATATTAAGTGCTGTCCATGATTCTGTAGTCCAGATGGCCCATGGCTGGCAGCTGTAGAAAACTGGTTTCTGCTCAGCAGTTCTTCACTAATCTGGAGTGATCGAGCCAGCGGTACTTTAAGAGATGTGGAGTGGCCATAACCTTCCCTGGTTCCATCCTGCAAGCTTCTTGGAGGTACCCCATCACCACTCTGTAGTCCCTCCGGATGGTGCTGGCTGGGTCTCCCAGGTCGCCTAATTGGATGGAAGGAAACTGATGTGAGCAGGACTTGCACAGGTAGGGAGGGATGGGTGAGGGGGCCACTCCTTTATTAGAAGGCCTTGCTTGGGTAACATCACTTTTTGTGTTATTTATTTTTCTCTAAATTTTTTTTTTTTTTAATTTTTTTTTAAGTCTCAGCATCAGTCAGTTTTAAAACTTGTTCACAAAAAAAGAGAAGCTTTTTGGGCAAAGAAAAATGAAACCTGTTGGCTGGTCTCTGGTTGGGTTCACAAATTCTCGGAGTAGAAAAGACTTCGCGCAAGCGTCTGAAAATAGCACCTCAATTACAAAGTAGTAATCAATCGCCATAGATCTACACAGAACTGTGTTACTGGTGTGACGTTACCACTAAACAAGTACAGTAATAAAAGAGTAAGCCAAAGTGCAACATATTCAACATGCAAATATGACTGCCACCTGCAGTATCTACACATAGGTGGAAACCTTGGATAGTGTTCGCTTACATCATACTGAAGAATCGCTGCTCAGCATAAAAAAAACCCAAAACATGCTTAGCAGGCCTCAGAGGTACTTGCTTGACTTTCATTAAGCACCAAATATGAAAGCTGAGATACTGCAGATCACAAAGAAGAACACTGCATTACACTAGACTTACCAAATTGCTCTCTTAACAACTGATTGCATATATACATGTCCCTGATTCTCATTTGATACAGAGCATGGCTAGGAAAAAAAAAAAAAAAAAAAAGATCCTAGCTCTGTCATCCAGATCAAAGGGTAATAGTGGAAAAAGTGGTATGTATTTTTACCATTTTCCTTTCATCACAAGTGTTCTTTCTACAACACAAAGTACTACTACTGCAGATGAACACATGTATTTTACTATTTTGCTTGCTTAGCCCCCTGTAGAAATTAAGTCACGCTAATTTCAAAATCCACCCCCAAACTTCTCCAAGTTCAACACGCAGATTAACGAAGAGACTAGGAAGCGATTCTATTTTAATGCTCTGGGACACTATACTGATGTAAAGCCCTCTAACTAAGTCAGCATTATTTAAGGGTAGGATACATAGTAATGAAAAGCTACATGATTCTTTTTAACATCACACTGGGATTTAAAAAAAAGTCCTTAGAGAAAAGACATCCAGTGAAAGGACCTGGCACATAACACACACAGTGCTTGATACATACGCTACTAGCTTCTCTCCAGGATGCAATAGGTCATAGTTGAAGTGGGTAACAAGAGTCAACAAGGATTCAGAACAAAACCCAGAGAAAGGAATGAAAGTTTGCTATTCCAGAGAACTCTCTCAAGAAATGTGCATTCTCTGCCCTTTCTACAGCACATAAGAGCATCAGAATGCACATCAGTGTTTCTATGCCTAAATAAAGGACATATTGGCAGCTAACTATGGTAGAGGGTCATATCTGATCTTGCTGATGCTAAACAGTCACCCTCATTTACCACACACCTGTACAAGTAACCACAGGTGCCAGTACGCCACATCCTCTCTTGACCATCAGGACAGTGCCAGATGCTGGCCCTATCATCTCTGTGTGTTGGACTTTGGCCCTCGCTTGATACACAAACAAGGGAACAAACAATACACAGCCTCAGTGGCTTCTGCTGCCTTCCTAGGTAAATAAAGCTGGAAATAATCTGTTTAGAATTGAAAGAGAAGAGGTGGTAGGGAATGTTTATGCTAAAGAATTGTGAAAAAGTATTAAGACTAACTTTTAAACAAGGATCGAAGTATTTTATTAATAGAAATATTAAATTGAAAAAGTAATCCTGAAGGGAGAGATCTGAGACAGTAATATTTTTCCAAAGAGAAATGTGAAAGTTAGATCAGTTGTAAGCAGTACGTGGAATTAGTGGTGGTGGTGGATTGTTAGTTTAAAATTTCTAGTTTTTCAAAGTCTATTGTAAAACTAAATCCAGCAATTAAATGGCAGTTTAAACCATATACTGTTTCTGTACTTCACTAAAAAAGTACTTGTTCACAGTAGCTTCAAGAAAAAAATTCTCCCATCAACACCCAAAATCCCTCTTGGTCCCAGTCAGCCTCTCCAGTACAATTAACTCAATCCTGGCTGAGTAAAAGGTTTCTAAATGTATGCAAACGGTGACCATTAGAAATATGAAACCTTAAAGAAATCTTGTTGATATAACATTCTTTCACACCTTGAACTACTTAAGGCAAGACTAGTACACCACATTTTAATTTAAAAAACAAACAAAAAACTTGTTCAGTGCTACAGTACAATCACAAATCCAAAAAAGCAATTGCTTCTGAACTACCAGACTACCACTTACCCCGGCTTTTCTTTTTTTTAAGTTGTGGTTTATGCTAGCAAATATTAACAAAGAGCAGGCAGTGACTTAAATCTAATTCAGCTCGGTTCATCACCCAGAACATTGCTACCACTAAAATAAACTTTTCTGTTAGCTAACTTTCCACTAAGTGAAATGAAATCTATATTATATTGCAAAGCATCTAAGACTCTTCATACGTTTAACTGAACTTGCATTTCCACGGACATCACTTATCACTGAACCCAAGAAACAGCTAATGGAAAAATCTTTGGCTAAGTACAAAATTGGCCAAAATAACAGAGATTAAGAGTTCTTAACTGCAAGTTAAACCTGTCTCAGTTTGCAACAACTCTTACTTGGCAGGTGGGATGAAGGTATTTACCAAAGGTACAAGTTGAAAAACACATTACTCCAAAGGGTTAACACCAAAATTAAGTTAATATTAACAGGAAGTAAGCACACATTTTTAGTAAAAAACAGTTTTAAAAGGTCATAGTAAGTTGCTTTCTCTTACCCATTTCCCGGAGTACTGGAGCACCCTGGAGAATGACTCAGAGAGGTGCTGCTGGGACAAGGACTCTTCTTAGTGGATAAATCAAGCACACCGTCTGTAGAGACAGAAGAATGACTTCAGTGTTTGAAGAAACAGGAGCAGCCATGTTCACCCTTGACAAAACAAGGCTTTTGGGCTAAAGTTGTATTTAATGCAAAGCATTTTCAATTTATTTTTTTTTTTTTTTAAACAAACTAAGGCTTGGATTTGTTTGCAATTTGGCTTACAAGTGACTTCAACACAGTCCTCAGAAGTCACAACAAAATTTGGCAAAAATTTAAAGTACATCTGTTACAAGGCCCAGAGAATAAAAGTTGACCTACAAATGACAGTTCAGGATACAACAAAGCCTGTCGCATAACTAACCCTCAGTGGTCCTAAAATGAGACATTCTTCAAGTTTCTGAGATTTGGGGGGCTTTAAGCCAGTATTTGGGATTTTTTTGTTCCAAATCTCCATAGGAAAATTCATTGAGAATTTCACATTGGAAACTCACTTTCAAATGAACACACATACATAAATGTGAGATGACTCCTCACCTGGCAGCTAGCTTCATCCTTTTTTCCGTGTCTGTGATGGGTCCCTACTGGCAGAGCTGCTGCCTTTCCCCTCTCTATTGTGCCACTTTACTCCCTGTATTCTTCCATATACCAATTGTTTTTCCTGCTAGACTGCTTCTTCCATTCTCACTAATGGTACTTCCTCATGCTCACCCATACTCCTCTGCAAGCCCTTACATAAGCTCTGCATTTCTAGGCAACAGAGAAGGGAGCGCTTTTTTTGCTAGAATAGCCTTGCTCCCACCGCACTGAAACCAACTTGAAATTCTGGTCATTTTAATAAGGGCAACATTGTCATAGAAGCAGCACAGCCATCTGAAATTTCTGGAAACTTTTGGAACAAGGAATTTATGATGCAAAGATAAATGAAACCTGTTGGCAAGGTAAACTAGAGACATTTCAGAGCTCCTTGCTCATTCCATCTACTCAAGTAAATACCACCCAACACAAGAACAATGTAAGATGGCTTTCAGATTGCTTAAAGTTCTCATTTGACATATGGAGAGAAAACATGATAAACAGTGAACTAGAATTAACTTACAGAAAGCTGTTCCACCCACTGCATTTGGGAACACACCATAACCCAAACTTAAGCAAGCAGAGAATTCAATCTTCCTTTTGAACAACACTTATGCAGCCACAAGATACAGAGACTGGATCAAGTAGCATCTCCTTTTCAAGAGGCTATACTAAACAGCACAGTCTGCTGCCAGAAACACTTGCATCCACGCTTCCTCCATCAGAAGGGTCATTATGACCTAGAATTCTCCAAGGGCAAGTAGGACCAGCCTCATACCCCATGGAGAAGTTTACAAACCAGCTGGGTTCCCCTCAACCCGCTAGAATAGAAATATAACAAAAAGCAACACTAGCAGTCTTTCATGACAGCCTCTTAAATCTCTCACTAACAAGTCTAGCAAAATCTCTTCCCAATTACATTAAATATAAAATGGAGAAAAAAAATTACATCAGCAAACAGATTACTGTGTAAGTTAATATGCACATGTTCTAATTCCATAACAAGTATTATGAACATTATAAATTATCTTACAGCTTTTTTGTCACATGGTAGCTAAACAACAGTTCATGTACATGCTTTCTTCTTCACCATACGATCCTCTAATTTAAAAAAAAACAGAAGCAAAACTGATTCTCTCCCTCTCTCAGTGAAAAGCTTCACAATGAGAACAGTTTAACATTTATAAACATATTTGCAAAAGACACTCATGAAATACATTTATAATAAAATTAGCTAGAAACAAATGCCTATCAGCTAAACGTACAGCCCCTCACTTCAGGAAACACACCATACAACCTTTCACTGCAGTTTTGTAACTGAAGTGTGGCAACAACTTTCAATGTGTAGTAAGTGTCCAGATGCCCAAGTTGCACATTGCTGGACACATAAAATTAACCTTTTTACAAAATGTTTCATAAACATAAGTTCAAAGAATAAAGGGACACCTACAATTCTGTACTAGCTAGCAAAAGGCTTTTTTTTTTTTTCTGTTAAGGCACCTTTTCTACTTGAGGGTGGACAGCCTACTTTGCACTTGATAGAATGATTTCAGACACTAATACATTTCTAAAGAACGGTAAAGGGGCTACTTCTAACCCTATCAGGAGGATACACTTACGATAACCTCTAACAGTTTCAGAAAAAAACATTCACATACTATAATCACTCACAGAATCTGCTTGTTAAAAACCATTTTTGATGGAAAGCAAGGTTTTCAAATTAAAACAAGTTCTGCAACACTGTTACAAATTATTCAATCTGTGCTCTGCAGAACAAGTCTATTTTTAAGGTAGAAAAGAGATATTTCTTCCAAATGCATAAACCTAGAGGTTTTGTACAGTCATGGGTATCATTTTTACAGCCTTCACAAAGCAATTTCTCACAGACTTTTAAAAGATACTGTTTTCACACTATGACCAGAAAGAAAATAAATCAGTCCTTCAGTCAGACTGTGTACAGATCTTCAGAAAGGAGACATTATGGTTTTCATGACCACATGAACTTGTCTTATCAGCAAGCGTACAGTCTATTTTGGCAGACTGTTTCTTGCAGCTCCCAGCAAGAACAGCACACTTGTCCCCAGAGCATGTCCATTCCCTTTGCCCTTCTTCAGAAAAATCACTCATGTCTATGGGCCTACATTCTTGCAAAAAGTCTCTTCTCTTCCAGCCACATCTAGCTAGTCATTATTTTATTGTAAAGACATCTACTGCTTTCCCACTTTACATTTTATGTGAAAGTGCAAACTTCTAATTGTCTGGTTTTACAACAAGAATGCCATTAATGGATTGCCATAGGATGCAAGACACTGGTAAGAGTCCTACCTTGTTCACTAGGTTCTGACTGAGACTTTCTGACAGTAAGGTCCAGAGGTGAGTCTTGGTCAGCCATGAGAAGTTTGCTGAGCACAGGGTTCTGAGCAGTTGCAGCCGTGGGAGAGGAGGCGACCAGAGATGCTTTCAGCAGGCTTTGGTTCTTTGTGCTATTGGGCTGGCTGGAGTCCTGAGTAGAGCTATTTTTTGAGGTATATTCAGCAGCAAACTGTCGGATCATTCGCTGCATGATCTCACGGGCCACTAGGGGAATATTGGGGTCAGAGACCCTAGGACTGTCTGTAAATATTAGAGATTTTTTTTTAAGGAAGCACTTTAAGTAAAACAGCTTTTATATTAAGGCATTGTTTATTAAAAAAAAAAACTAGGGAAATAAATGAAAGCCAAAGATAAAATACCTTCTGCAGAAAATGTACTTTAGTCTTAGAATACCTGAATAAGAACCATTGCTAATTCTGGTATAATCTTCCCAAAATAACAGTTTCCTAAGAGAAATACGCAATCTCATCTTTTGTTTTCAAATATAGATATATTCAACCAGACTTTTAAGAGGTGTGGAATGCAAAAGAAAGCTAGACCCATGAAGAAAAGTACCAAGTAATAAAGCTCATTCCAAAAAAATTGAATGGGTTATTCAGTGGAAGATTTAAGTAACTTACCTGCAACTACAAAAGAAAAGAAAAGAAAAGAGAATAAAGTTGCAGCAGTTCCCTACAAGTTTACTGAGAAATAAAGCCCTATAGTTCCGATTCTTCAAAATAATTCACATGAAGATCAAATGTGCGAGTGTCTTCCATCCCATCCTATCTATTCCTTTTGACATTTCCATCATTATAATCAATGCAGCATCAGGGATTACCCAAAGAACTTTCATATATACAAAAAGCAAGATCTGTCACATGAAAAGTAATTCTATTTCTAGAAGAGCTGCTAAATCTATTAGTAAAAAATGTGAAATGGAACAGGTAGACATTCCAATTTATTTATATGAAATAGTGTATAAATACAAAGGTATTTGGGGATGTGGGCAACCCAAAAACATATTGGAAAAAAAATAAATCACTATTTTAGACCAGTAGTAATTCACAATGTGAAAGCAAATCTGTAATTCCTACATCACACAAGCTAAATCCTGCCACTTCACCTCAGACACTGATTGTGTTCTCTGGCCAAATCAGTTTTGGTTAAAAAAAATAAAAATAATTAAAAAAAACACACACAAAAAAACCCCAACAAAACAAACAAAAACCCCACTCCAACCACAAAACAACAGACCATAACCACACAACTCCAGAAATGGCTCAAAAGGTTTGATTTTTCTATTTCTGAAGAAACAGTCAGAGAAAATTGTGCACTAGAAGACCAAACAAATCTTTAAAAGCAGCTCTCAGAACAGAACAATAGAAAAATGTTTACTTCCTCTTTAAAAAAGATTGCCCAGGTTGAAAGGTAAACTATTGAGATTGAATTATTAGAAGTATTAGCAAAATCTTCTGAGACACATTTTGGCCTTAGTTTTGCCTTTTGCTACCATTTTTACAAAAGTACATCAATCCAGCAAGCCAGCTTTAGTGTATCTGTAAAGGATAACTGACATAAAGGTTTGAACATGGAGTTGCCCACAAGCCAGAGAGCAGCAGTAAGCAGCTACTGTGTTTCTTGATGAAAAACCATACTGAGCTTTAGATACTTATCAAGCCCAAATTCCTTCCTGTTAAGCACAGCTTTCTAAATCTAAGACCTTATACAGTCACCATGTATATTCTTATACAGGTATAATAGCTGTAAACTTCCAAGATGTTTATGTAAATACATAACCATCTTCTTGTAAAATCTACAGGATGTTTTATTGTTGCTAAAGACAAGACACTAGAGTTTTAAGAAGCCAAGAGATGAGCCAAACTTAAATTTAGGTACATTTATATTCTCATTTTCTTCCCAAATGGTCTATAAGGACACAAGCCTGGAGAAGTGTGGAGGCTTTTTTCCACTATGGTGACATTTCTTCCATTTTCTAACCTCTCTACTATAATCTGCTGAAGGACTTATGAAAGGCTCTAGGAAAGCCCAGAAGGGCACTAACTGATGGCATGATCACACTCATACCAAGTATTTGACATGTGCTTGTAGCAGATACAAGCGGGGCTGGCAGGAATGCAGAGCTCTATGGCACTTATTTTTTCTGAAGAATCATGCCTTTACTGTGCACCAGTTTTCCTATGTACAATTCTGTAATGCTTACAGCTGAACATATTTCCAAATTCAGGGAGAAAATATTACATATGCCTACAGCCATGCATCTTTGTAATCTGCAACTTCAAAGAATCAGCACAGAGTGACTACTGAGAGCTTTCCAGTGCTGCTCAAGATAAACTCTCCAATTCAGGACAGAAAACTCAATTTTCAACCAGAAGGGTAGTTACCTAGCACATTAAAGGCTTCTTGCTTAATATAAAGCTTGAACTCTAAGGATTAAAAACTGTTGAAAAGTTAGTGCAAAATATTTGCTCGTGCCCCTGCAGCATCACTTGAAATCAAACAGATGTTTATTTTGACTCCAAGCCTCTAGGTTTGTTTTTTTTAAAAAAAAAAAACCCCAAACAATCAACCAAAACCAAACCGCACCCCCCCCCCAAAACACACACCCCCCAACAAAAACTAAAATTAACCAAAACAGATTCTCAGAGAAGAAAAAATAACAGTAAATATTTATGAGCTCTAAGTAATCAAAAGCAGTACCTCTGAGCTTTAAAACCTTAATAGCTTTTGTGTATTTTATCTATCCTGAAATCTTAGAAGGGCAGTATCAAACAAAAAAAGGTATGATTTCATTAAACCATCAAGAGAAGGTCCCATCCTGCCACAAGGCAGAGGTGTAACGGACAACTAGGTTCTACCAGTCTACTTTCACTGGAAGGTATGAATATTTGAAAGAAGCATTACTGAATCAGAGTACCATGGGGACAAAGCAGAGGAAAAGTATGTAAGATTAATGGACAGTAAACCTGTTCAGGAAGTTTGCTGATCCTGCTCATTACCTATGTATGTTAAGTGCATGAGTGCATGTCCTTGACGTGCAACAGGCATCTGTTCGCAGAACATCTGCATACTCTCTGATCTGCCTGGGCTACAAAATACCAGTCTCAAATGTTACTGGCAGCAAGGACGGAAAGAAAAAAAGAACTAATTGCTGGCATGAAACCAGGAGAGCTAAGCATCTCGGAGCAACATAAGAGCATCAGAGTTTTGCCATTCTTTGCGTCCTCTTTGGTATGACAGTGCCTGGGGATCTTATGGCAGTGGCATGAGTTAGAATAACCTTTCAAGCGATCTAAATACAGCCAAACTTGACAACGATGCATTAAGGATTCAGAACTGAGCTCCTGCCAGGCTTCTACCCCTCCCTTATTACTTTTGCACCAAGCACAGCTCTGCCACAGGAATGAAAGCAAGTGTGGACTAAAAAAATTCTCAAAGATGCTTAGACACCTAAAGTGATTTCATTGTCTTAATTCTGTGTATCTGGCCATCGACAGAGTGTTAAACCCCTCATCAGCACAGTTCCAGTAGTTTTCCAACAATTAAGGAAGCATGCATTTCTAATAAGACATGCACACAGGTCATACATAAAAATTTAAGCACAATGTTAAAGGGATGACATTTTTAATAAACAATTTGGAAGTGATGGAACTGCATTTTTTTCCTTTCAACAGAAGAGTAATATGGAAAAAAGTGTATTTTCTCTAGATTTTTGTTTTCTTATATCCCTTCTGAATTTAAAGAGAGATGGGATAAATCTAAACGCAAAAGGAAACTTTAACCTTAAAATAAAAAAAAATTTAAAAAAAATCCACACTGAAAAGGAGGACTTGGAATAAAAGCATTATCTGAACTATCAGTAGTAATGCAATAACTATCCTTCCTACTATCCTGCATGCTTCTATACTTTATGCAATACATCATAATGTACAGTTTGTATTTATTCATTTGAGTCATAAAAGAAAGGCAAAGATACTGTTATCTACTTAAAACACCTTTAAATATTTTGGTCACTGGGAGAAGGGCTGAGGACTGGCTACAGCAATTTCTAATTTGTTAAACTGAAGCCTCGCATTGTCCCCCAGCAGACGGGTTGGAATTACTGATTTGGCAGATTTTCTCACACATGGGTTAGACTGATAAGTACAATGTACTTTCATTCAGGATGCATTTGGAAGCAACCTCTGGAATCCCGTTTCTCAGATTGGTAGAAAACAGTGAAATGAGTTTTGTGCCTTCCTAAGAGCACAGTTTAACTGACATAACTCTCCAAAAGAGATTTAGAGGATTTTCTAGCATTGAGCTACTGTTATTGTTCTTAGCATATTCTACAGTACTGATTTTCCAATTCTTTTGCTGATCACGTTTTGAATTCTCTGTATATCCCCCTTAGCACTATTCCAACAGTATTTTATACTGTGGATTGCTGGGGTGGGTAATCACTACAGACCACAGTGAGAAGACTGCTGACCTTTAAGAAAAACTGCATTAGTACAGATCTCATTAAAATAAATAAATAAAAAAATTACCCAACTACTACCACCACTGCCACTTGCCTCTTCTTCCAAACAGCCCACTCGCCTAAACATTGGTTTCAGGGGAGCAGTTCTTCTGGGTAAGAACTGAGTCATTCCTCCAAAAGTGCAAAACACCAGTGTTCTCATGGAGAGATTTGTTTTAGGGTTAAATATGTTACACTCTCTTCCTCTGTCCCAAGCGCACACAGATGTATTGCCACATTATTTGAGAATCAATTTTTAATCTGGATTTTTAATATATATATTTATTTATATATAAAAAGAAGACAACTGAAAAATACTGAACATACAGTGACAACTTTAACGTCGGATCTTTGATACCCACATTGCGTGCAATAAGACCAGCAAAAGATACCATTCCCCTCCCCCCATTAAAACCAACCTTTTCTGTAAAAGACTGCATTGAGGAACTCTTCCGCTTGCCTTTCAAAACGAATGATTTTTGCTTGCTCTTGTCTAAGCAGAGCTTCTTGTCCAGCTTCTGAGGCTGGCTCATCCAGACTGACTAAGTGTTCCTGCAAAGACATTTAATAATTGTAAGATCTTCTTGACTCCAAAATGAATAAAGTTCTTTAGGTGTTAAACATTTTACTAAATTCAAAACTTTTGTTAGGTACTCAGCACAGAGTTGAATCTATCGAAATCACAACTTGATTTTTGACTGCTCCAGAACATTGTACTTTGTCCTGTTTTCTTGTTGTAAATGCAGCAGAAGCCTGTAAGATTTGATAGCATTATGGGAAATAAGAACCCACTATAAAGAAGATTTAGGTATTTTACATTTGGCTGCAAATCTCATATCTAGGCACTTGTTCTTTGGCTATTACTTTTAGTTCCAAGAAATAACTGCTGAAGGCAAAACACAGAAAGTTCTCCTTAATTTACACATGCAAGCTGAGCAATAAATGACCAATGGCATTAGCAAAAAACAGGTGCTTTTGTAAAAAGGCTCAGTAGTAGCTACTTTTAAGTGAAATAAAGTTAGCTACTTATGACACCCGCAATGAATTAAAATTAATTCCATCTTTTACAACTGGAAGCAACTGACTTATCTCAAAAATATTTCAAAACAAGTGTTTTAACTAGGATAATTAAATTGTGAGAGATGCCAGGATAAATTACTCACTTTTAAATACCACTCAAGAAACTACAAGACAATGGTTACAAAACCACAAAATCTAAATGCTTGGATTTGCCCCCTAGACGCACACCACCCTCTCATTTCTTCCACTTTAATGCCTTGTTCCTGCTTAGGAGAACAATCTCTTTCCTGGCCCTCTCCCTCCACTTTCATTTTAGGCTGTATTAAAGTAACCTGTATTTACCTACTGCAGGAATGCATACACAACCACTCTTTGGGTTTAGGGAGTGTTTTGTTTTGTTAACCTTTACAAAGTATCAGTTACCATAATATCTAGCCTACATCTGTTTTTTTTTAGCCTCTACCTTACAAGTTGATTTCAGGTTTGTATCCCCATGGGACTAGAAGGGAAGGAAAGAACTGGCAATTCATTTATAAATGACAATAAACTAAAAGAATGACTATTCTTAAGTTTGTACCATCCCAACATCAAGAGGTTTAATGAAGCAAGGTTACATAACCAGCCCATAGCAAATTAACACACACAGCAGTCACATGAACTATGTGCAAAGGGCAATAATATGAAATGCTCTGGACTCTGACCTGAACAGCATGGGTTCTCACCCTCAGATTTGTAATTTAACAGCTTCCAAAAGTTCTCCATGAAAAGTAAAGGGAGATACTATCTCAGACAGCGTATAGAGACAAAGCAGTATTTTATGCGAAATGAAAAGATGAGGAGCATGCAATGACAGAGGTGACAGGTGAGTAAAACAACACGTTTGCTGTGAAGGTAAGAGTCTGCAGAAGCAAACATCTCACAAAGTGACTGATGCTTTTTTCCATACCAGAGAGATTCCAGGCTTGCTCTCAAACCTGCTGGCTGTCATAGGAAGTATTAGCACTTTTGAGACAGCCTTAAAGAATACGCATTTGAACCGATGTGTTAACTGTAATAAAAGCATTCACCTCTGTGCCAGATAGTCCTGTACCAGTAACCAGCAGTAGTGCTCCTGCAGTTCACTGGCATTTTATGAACATGCTGAAAATGCAGTTGTACTTTTCTGATACTTAAAATGTGTGAAGTCTGTACAGGATTTCACAATAAAAATATTTGTGGCAAGTAAGCCCAATATTTTTGGAAGAGTTACTCTTCAGGTGAGACTTGAAAGAATATACCTGCATTCTCTTTTTTAAACTGTGTTTCCGCATCTGACAAAGTTTAATGCAGGATCTGTCCTAGTTATTGACAGCCATTCTGAGTCAAGCTCCATTATCTTTTAGGCATTATCACGATAATTGTAAATTCATCAGTTTGTGTAAAAAGCAGATGTTTGTGCAAATTAACTAATAACAGAAGTAATCTAGCATACAGAAGTGTTAGAACAATCACTGGAATATCTAAGCATTTACAGACAAACTGCTTTAAGTTTTACTTCAAAAAGGAATCTCTGCAAACTGATTTGCAGAGATTTGGCTATATAAGATCCATTAGAGTTAATTAGCATCCTCTGGCTAAAGTCCCACAAGCCATTGCAAAAAACTTTCTTTTAATTCAAAGGACAGAGAATTAAAAATTGAAGGAAACATTACCCCTTCAACCTGATCTGATACTCTGCCCTTTGACAGACTATAGCTCTGCAAGAAGCCTAAAATAAAAATAACCCTTGCCCAACACAATGCATTTCAAATCTTCCTCCTACTTTTTACAACTAAGGTAATACATAGTAAGTACTAGCCTAGCAACTCAGTGGAAACCGAGTTCAGGGGCAGCATGCCTCACCATAAACAGGTTTACTTTGCATTACTCATATAAAGGTAATGTATAAAGAATACAATTTAATCTACCTAGACTACCTGAAGCTGTACATTTTCCACACAGAGGTGGAATGAAGAAAAAGGGATCAGCCAGAAAAAAGAATTCTAAGTGGCTTACAATGGTGAATGGCTGAATAAAGGATCATTTGATCTGCATTCAGAAGAGGGGGATAGCAAGGCAATGGTAGCACTTAGTTCTTACCCCTCAAACTAAGGAGCACGCATCTCTTTACATGTATGATTTTTACCAACACCCATGCTAAGACATCAAAATGTAAAGATAATCAGTTATATAAAAGAGTCAGGTTTAACCTTGTGCATAGGCAAAAAAAATCTTCAGCTATTTTCTGGCATCTGCAGTACAGCACCGACTACATGAGAGAAAATATACTTGAAAGATTTCTGTTTATTGCATTTTTTTATTTTCTTATTAATTGTGTCACAATTATTCCAGTAATCTTCGCAGATGGTTCACCCTTAGAGGGAAAGTTCAAGTTTCCACACTAAATATTTGACTGTGATTTTCAGTTAAGGTCAACTTCTAAAAGCACGGGTTTGGGTTGGTTTTTTTTTGGTTGCTTGGTTGTTTTTTTGGTTGGTTTGGTTTTGTGGATTCTTTTTCACATTTTCAACCATTTCTTCCCAATAACTACTATTTCAATCCACTATCTTCAGTCTTATCCTCTCACTCTACAGCCCTGAATCACATCAAAGTTTTCAGTACCAACATGCAGGTAGTAGGAAGAATAATAACCTATTAATATTTAAATAGCATTGTCATTGGTTACAAATACCCTGGAAAAAAACCAAGCAGTTACTTTTACGTATTATTTATAACACAGCATTCATTCCACTCTCTTTGTGCTTCTCTTCAGGTGGAAACCATCCCTGGAATCCCAACAGTGAACATGCAGTACCACTATATTGAAAAAATAGTGCTTCAGAAAAAGATAGTTGGAGTGGTTTGCACATTCCCCCAAAGGGTTAAAGCTATTTTTGTACCTTAAGATATACAGTATAACTATATAATTAAGTCAAAGAGCCTTAGAAATACAGGGCTTAGGTTTTCAAAATGCAAGGTCAATGCGTGACCTTGAGAGACCACCTAATCCTGGACAGCCCGGCCTTGTCAGCACTAGTGCTGGATCCTCACTGACACTCTCCTTGTAGGTAATGTTGATACAGCATTTCTAAATGCTAAACTGCTGGCATGAAGAGAAATGTCTGATGCAGGCTGGTTTTTGTATAGATATGGCAACAGCAGCTTCGTGTTTAAGCCACAGACCGCACACAGATGGAGGGTGAATTGCCTGCTAACTCGAATAGTATGAGAGAATTCCTACCCATCTTTGTGGAGAAAACGGAGGGAGGCTTCCCACAGACCACTGTGGTTGACCGGCCAACCCATGGACCCTAGGGATACAATCCAGCCTCCCACCCCAAGGCAAGATCAGGAACAGTGAGTAAGAAAGGAATGTTTCAGCATCCCTAGACTGTCTTCTCCAATGCTTCATTTTTCTTAAGACTGTACAGTCTTTTTAACTCTTAGCCAATGCAAAGGAGGATAATCTACTATTTTCTGTAGACAAGCCTTAAGGGCACCAGAGATTGCCGTCTTTCCTTCTCTTCCTTCTACCTTCCAGACCAAGTCATTCTTGTTGCTTTCATTTCAGTGCTATTCAGTTTGTTTGTGTCTCTCAAAATGCTACACCCAGCTGAGGCTTCACCAACATTTAGGTAAGAGAAGAATTTCCTCTCCAGGTATTAAGACAAATGCCTCTCTGGATATATCCCCCCAAATAGTTTACTACTTTTACAATGCTGCGACTTTTCAGACATCTATAATTTTTTACTTGATAAAACAAGTCTGCCTGTCCCATTTCTCAAATTTATCAAGATCATTTTCAATTCTAAGCATGCCCTTTAAAGCATCTAGAACTGTTCCCAGCTTGGCATCAACTAAAAATTCAAATGGTTTAATTAGTTTTAAGATGTTCCTCACTTACTAAGCACACCTACTTTTATAGTAAGAAACAGTATTACTTTCTTATTAACCAAGATGACTGATGTCAGATTTATCAAATTCAAAACAAATTTGACTGATCCATAACTACTGAATAGCATTTATTATCTATAGAAGGGGGAGAGGAAAAAAAAAGAAAAAAAATCAGTGGAAATAAATACGCTTACATTCATATTTATGCACAAGCAAAACTGTAACCCTGCATTACTACTAAACACAGCTGGAGATTATCACAAACAGCCTCTTCAGGTTTTAGCCTCCATATAACATTATTTTAAAACGACCCAATACAAAATTGACAGTCTAAATGCTTGAGTTTTTTGAAGTGATGAAATCCATTAAAAATGTTTTAGAGCATCTTCTAGCGCACTTATGCTCTCTGTACACAGTTTAAACACATTCTGAAGCCATCAAAAATCATAAGTTCTGCAACTTCAACTCATTCTCAGATATTTCCTTTGCCATCTTCAATTATTCTATGACTTAATGCTTTAAATGATAGTGGTAGCTTCTCTTTGGAATTATTCAGACACTTACCACAGTTTACTACTTATTGTTTATGTTCCTCCATAGTGAAAGGACACCAGACTCAGAGGCTGTTATTATGATCAATCATAATCAAGTGATAGCTTTTGGGCATTACCTTTTAGATGTTTGTGTAAAGCAATTACTTACAAGCTTTTAAAAATATCCAAATCATATCAGAGTAACTTTGAATTTTAAAATCACTCCTTCACATGCTGCACCCTACCACACTTCTTCATAACTGAAAAAATCATTAGAGATCCTTACACTGAAGCCCAGGTACTTTATGGTACTTGGAAGACTGGACTCAATCTTCTGCCGTCAACAGCATGAGACTCCACAATATGCTCCTAAAAGTCATCTTCTCTCTTGCTATTTTTGTAGCTTAAATATATTTATAAAATAGTTAATGTACTTAGGAGTATTATCCTTCTTGTTCTGCTCTCACCAACTAATGAGATTAGTCGTGTCGCCCCCTCCCTTTTTTTTTTTTTTTTAAATGTACAAATTGCTTTATGTAGCTTTAGACAACAGTGTTTTCTTTTCCGAATTAATATACTCAACTTAATTCTCTTTAAGGATTCTTTTTCCAGTTCCCCCTCTTATTACTGGTGCTTTCTTCTGACGTTATCTATCTGCATCTTTTTTAAAAAATAAATCTTAAATTAGGCTTGAGCTCCAACTATGAGCAAGTGACAGCAGAGACTACCTCATTTGATACAGACATTCTACATGGAGCCACAGATTTCTTCTGTAATGATAGCTCTGTCAGTTTATTTAACAAGCTACACTGAAAAATTAAGAACTGTAATTAAAAAAAGTCAAGTACACTTAGAGTTCAATTTGTCTGAATTGATGGGTCTTGTCTGTACCACTTTTTAGAAGGAAAGCTTCATAAAAAAGACCAAAACCCTTCCCCCAAACCAAAACCCAACCACCTTGCAAAATATACTACCTTAAAACTTCCCTATGAAGGATAAAGCCCACAAAGAATTGAGAATTACCATATTTGCAGATTATCCAAATGAAAGTTCACCAGGTTTGGTCCCATAGAACCCAATCTACATCCTCTCACTGTGAGCAGGCAGCTAGAGCTGCCAACTTTGTCTTTTTTGTCTTTCATGCCCATCAATGTACCCAGGCTTTTCTGCACACAGGCACCCGTGTTAATAACCTGATAGCATATCCTTAGGTAACTAGTTATTCTCTCTGATTACACCATACTGAAACAATTATGTATTCTATATTATATGATGGAAGAAAAAAATTCCAATTTCTAAAAGCTTTACATTATTGCACATAACCCTTTGGCTTTGGGAAAAAATATGTCTGGGAAGATTTTAGCTCCCTACTTTGTCTCTTTTATTATCCCTTTCCAATGAAAACACTTAAGTCTATTTCTCTATCAAAAACGGTCTTGTATTTGACTACCATAAAATCCATGCATTTGCTCAGTATTTGCAAGTAGAACTAGTGCTACAAATAAATTAATCTTTTCAGAATACTTCCGCAGATGGTTCTCCATCCTTTGAAGAATGCATGTAATTGAATCTGATTGCTTGTAAAAGCAAGAACCAACATCACTGAAATGGGTGGGAGAGCAAGCGTAATTTTTTCTCCCTTAAATAGTTCCGCCAATAAACTAATCTTGGCTTCTGTGCTGGTTTTGGCTGGGACAGAGTTAACTTTCTTCATAGTAGCTGGTATGGGGCTATGTGTTGGATTTGTGCTGGAAATAGTGTTGATAATTCAGGGATGTTTCAGTTATTGCTGAGCAGCGCTTACAGAGTCAAGGCCTTTTCTGCTTCTCACACTACCCCACCAGCGAGTAGGCTGGGGGTGCACAAGAAGCTGGGAATGGACACAGCCAGGAGAGCTGACCCCAGCTGACATTCCATACCATACGATGTCATGCACAGCATATAAAGCTGGGGAAGAAGAAGGAAGGGAGGATGTTCAGAGTGATGGCGTTTGTCTTCCCAAGCAACTGTTAAGCATTATGGAGCCCTGCTTTCCTGGAGATGGCTGAACACCTGCCTGCCGATGGGAAGTAGTCTATGAATTTCTTATTTTGCTTTGCTTGCATGCATGGATTTTGCTTTACCTATTAAACTGTCTTTATCTTAACCCACAAGTCTTCTCACTTTTACTCTCCCGATTCTCTCCCTGATCCCACCCGGGGGAAGTGAGTGCGCAGCTGTGTGGTGCTTAGTTGCCAGCTGGGGTTAAACCACAACAGCTTCCAATTTTCATCCTGTAGTCCAGAACTCAGTTCTCCTTGAGGACAACTACTGGTCTCCTAAGTTACAGGTAATTCTTGAGGGTAAATGAAATCCAGAAAAAAAACCCTGAAGATTTTATTTGGTTTTGAACTTGTCAGACCAGGTGCCTACATGTCACTCAAAGATGAAAATCAAATACACCAATTGATTATTCTGCTAATCCAAAAGGAGGTATTGGTAGAGATGTACTCATTGGAAAAAAAGGCCAGCCACACAGCGTTGTAATATGTGGCTTGTGGCTATCTTGCTCCCAGCTACAACATCAATTACACACCTTTTAATTCTGTAACTCACCAGTATACAAGCACAAACCCAAATCATCCCATCCTGCCCAGTTCTTTCCCTAAAAAGGTAAGAAGATGCACATCAGCAATAAAATAAGCAGAACAGAGGATGTGGCACAGAAAGTACAACTGCTACCACATTATGTACAGGAACAGACATGTTTTCACAGTTACAGAAGATTGAGCCTGCAACTCCATAAAAGGAAGAGTTAAAGCTATCATTACAGATGTTGAATGGAAGAGATTTCAAATAAACTAGGTACCACTTCTAATTTAGTTCAGTCCATCAGCTGGAGACTGGCCATCATTTGGCTAAATACCAAATGAAGTTACAAACTTTTTTGTAACAATTAAGTCTCCAATGTTTTATTCCAAAATTATGATATTGTTAAATCCATACTATTTGAAGACCCCCATAGAAGAGTCACACTTAACTCTGTATTGCAAGCTAATTACATCAGAAACAGCCAGCAGTGCAGCAATTTGGCATACTCACAGAGGAAAGGAAGCACTCCCACCCTGTCATCTCCCTCAGCTGACATACAAGAACTCACTAGGTCTAAAAGCAGCCATATTCTTCCTTAAGAAACCAATCCTCTCACCAAAAAAACAACCCAGCAGAACTAATACAGAGGCTGAGGGATGGGGGTGGTGGTGGGGGAATCCTATGTACTCCAAAGAAGCCCTGTGCCAAGCATGAGGAGAATCACCAGGATTAACAGAGAAGTCACACATCTGATTTGAATGGAGTGGTTCACCCTCCTTCCCCAATCCCCCCTCTCCCAGTCAGTGATCCCTGGCCACCCAGCAAACAACCATGTGTACAAAGCTCTCTTTGCTGTCCCTGTTTATCAATTGGCTGTAAGAAAAATGGTTTAAACAGGTATTTTTGGCTACTGAAATGTAAAGTGACAGAAATTGCTTGGGTTTTAGTTATAAAAATTATTCTATCCAAGCCCATAGTAGCTGACTGACACTACCACTGCCTCTCTTAACTCACATTTCTATCCAGCCTGCTCAGAACTTAAAACCTCCTTCCCCTTCACCTAGCACCTTTGCCTAGCGATGCTGCACACGCCTGCTGCATTCTGCGTCAGTCTGTACACAATCCTAAAATCTCCTTAGACCCCTGATGCCAAAACACCACAGAGCACACCAGTTGTGACTATATCTGCATCTTTTCTTTTGCCCATTTAAAAGCCACCACACGGTACAATGGGAAACCATGTGAGGAACCTTAACGTAAACGATAACTAACACTAGCATAAGGAACACATTGCCAGTTTTTCAGTGATACTCACAATCATGGGCTACACTTTACTACGTGAAACTAGAAAGAAAAGCCTAGCAAAGTACATGAAAATATAAATAGTGATATCTCAGCTTCTGTTTAAAGGTTGTGTAGAAGCTTGAAAAGGACAAGACGACCATGCTTAACCAGCACACTGGACATTCATGTTCTTAGTTTTTGTCTTCACCTAACAATCACTGATTTTCAGGAGCTTTATTTTAGTTACTGTGGACCTGTGAGATGTAAACAGTCTTTTTGAAGCTCTACCTGTACACTGTACACTACATGATTCTCCCATACTACAACCAGTCTCTGACCGCAGCACAAAATTAATTTCTGAATCAATTCAGTGGCTTAACTAGAACTGTCCTAAACACTGGATCTTGTCTTTTTATGATATGACATAAGTCAAACAAGACAGAACTTCTTACAGCACAAGCATACATATAGCTTACCTGCTGTCAGTCTCAGTGAAAGAATTATGCCCTTTATCTGTTCTAAATGCAAGTGTTCCTAACCCTCCTCCCCATGCCTTAACAAAAACTGCAATACAAAACCAAGCATAAACTGGCAACATGGCAAGTATTAGTGTCAACAAGGTAATTCCTTTATAAACAAGCCATGCAGCCATAAGTGTTAGCTGCTGCAGAGGAAAGGGTGCTTTTGTTTCATTCTTAAGTTGATAGAGATCCACTCTGCATGTTATTTTACATTGTGCAGGAAGAAGTAGTAGTTAAGAGTTCAGCAAATGAAGTTTTGCCAAGACAGATGAGCCTTCCTTCCTATGCTATAGAACAATCATTATTTCAACACATGGTCTGAGCAACAATTACGTATAGCATGATAGCCTTTGTTTCATATACGCTATAATCTTGTTAAAAAAACAAACTGCAAGTTTATTATGTGGGCAAAGCTGACTTGTCCACATTTAGGCTCTGACTTGGTTATAAACAAGCACAGTACAAAATCTACCATACACATGAGCCTCTTAATAAAAGGGATATGGCCCATAGGGAAAGAGATTCCAAGATACAGAACAAGACACTAGGTTGTTAAAATGGACCACATTTCCATACTGAAGATAAGCCCAGCCTCTGACTCTAGTAAACATGCACAAGCCACAGTTTGGCTCCCTTGGGAAGGGTTTCATGATCCCAACAAGATCTCTTAAAAAGAGCTCAAAAAACCCAAACCAAACAAAAAACACCAAACAGAAAGAGCCACTACACAGAAAAGAAAAAAAATCTGCATCACATACTAGAAAGAAAAAGTTGCAGAGAAGAGGCAAGTCTGTTCAATTAGCTTGCATTATTTTAATTCAGAAAGCCTTTTTCTGAAGGAGGGGAAAGGGGTAGGAGGTTGCAGATTTTCTATGTTCAGTTAACTAGAAGCAGCAAACTCCCTCCCTTTGTCCCTCCCCTACAACTACTAGCTTCACACATCTGCATTGTTACCTTCACTTTTTCTCTTCTCAGGCAGCAGAAAAGACAATTTTCATCAAAAGACCAATCAGAAACACCTTCAGGCTCACAGTCTGTAAATCAGAGGAATAGCAAATTACTTCATATTCATAAACCGCGACACAACTGGAGCCAAAAGAGAAATGCCGAATTAAATACCTGTTTCACAACATTCTTGCCTGCATTCTGAGGATGCAGGCTTCATTTCAGCCATTTTTCTAAATCCCCAGATTACCAAACTGTATACATTTTATCTATGCACAACAAATCTGTTTTTCCGAGCACTGCCAAATACACTCCCAGCTACATAAAGATGAACGCACACTCATTAGTAATTTTAGCCAATATGAAACTAACTGTGAGCACTGCCTGGGGGAGGGGGAAAAAAAAAAAAAGCACAAATCACCACGGTAACACACATTTTCTAGAGGCAGAGCTGGGGCTGCTTCTGTCATTAGAAATGCAGAACAAGATACAAACATAGAGATTGAATACCTTTAAACAAACTGAGATCTTTTAATAATCCAGGTCCAAACAGGCCTTCTAGAATACTTTCAAACCCTAAAAGCAAATAAAAGAATTGTTAGCTTTCTAGATTAAGTACGTCACTACAAGAATATTCACAATAGCAGTTCTATATTTATCTGTTCCAAGAACAGAGCTCAATGTGTTTTCTCTAAGTATTACAAGATGCATGGGTCAATTGTGATGACTGAACTACTGACAAATCATAGCACAATCTAGAGACCACCAACTCCTGTACTTTTTTTAAATAGCTAGGTTAAAAACAAAGAACACCGCGACATTGAAATAAACCATTTTGAAAATAAAATAAGATGTAGGTTCTACAATTTGACCAGGTAATTTCTATACAAAAAAATTTCTCTTGCTTAAGCCTCCAAACTGAAATAAGGTACATTTTCCCAATTAAAAAAAACAACAAAACATTCTTCCATCTGAGTGGCACTCAGTTGCTTTTCTGAATTTCAGCAAATGTTAGAATCAGTGTTTCCTGAAGAGTTACAGGTTTGAAGAGAGAAAAGTCGAAGGAAAGGGATTCAGCAGTGTCAAGCGACTAAGGAACCAAATTCCAATCACAGATCCGCATCTAAGATACACAGTCCAATTTACTTCAATGCCATGACTTATGCCTCACTTAAAATAAATCTAACCAATTTTAGTTTATTCCAAAAGAGGAAAAACCTTTACCGAAATTACTGCCATTATTTGGAAATGTTAAATCAATATTACACTAAAGTCCTGCTGGCAGTAAAATCTACAGAGCTATTAACTACCCAATACTGTGAGAAGACAGGTTAGCAGAGTGAATATGAAAAGTACAAAGACGACTTTAAGGGGGACAAACAAATTCCACCTGCTTATAAAAATGTATTCCAGATATGACCATAAAACTCAAGACTACAACTTACTGTATTTCCCCCCCCCCCCATTAATACTTCTGCTTTGTAGGTTTAATAAAAGTTTGCATATAGCTAGGGGCAACTTCTACTTGCCTCAATCTTTGAGAAGCAGAAGAAGAAATGACAAAAAAAAGTGTTAAGACAGAAAAATATGGTTTTAAATTTACAGAAAGTTGCATGGGTGAATTGCGGACAGATAAACTACCTGAAATAGCCCTTTTAAGAAACAAATGAAAATCTAAATGATCACGTTATGAAGAAAATCTGTTACTACATTGCAAAAGAGCGATAATTCTAAAATAACTCTGACTACATACAGATCTAGTATCAAAGTTATCTTTTGGACAGCAGTCTTCAACAGGAAAGGACAAGTACTGTTACCATCCCTCTGGGTATCAGCAAGAATGCCAGTGCACTAACATCTTCAGATGCCAGATGCAGGCCCCTACAAAATTTGCAGCCTGCAACATGACTTAAATGGCCAAAGCATTGCCAGGGCACACCACCATCCCTGATCTAATGCCTATCAGAGGCTGATACTAAAATTCTGATCTCAGAAAGCACCGAGTGGAGAACAAAAGTAAAAAAAAAAAACAAAAACAAAAGGTGAAAGAGTGACAGTGAAATAACAGTCAAGAGTAAAGAAAAATAGGGGAGAGATCAGAAAACAAGGTGGAAGAGGAGAAACTGCAAAAACATCCCATTGAACAGCACCTTGTCAGGCAGAGAAGTAGCACTGCCTCCAAAAAAAGCCAATTCAGGGTTCAGGAAGTGGCAGGAACAGTGGGAAAGGGCCAACCAACCTGACCTAGAAGAAAAATAGGAGAATCAGGGTATTGACCCGTAGGTTTATAACATTGACTCTTTTATGGGTAGTGACCTCTCAGAATTTGTATCTCGAATGAAACCTTAAGGAAAACAGCTAACCAACCTCATTCTTTATCGTTTTGTTTTAAAAAATTGTATTTTTTATAGATATAAATAAAAATCAGAAGAGCTCAGAAATTTTACTCAAACTCACCACTCTTAAAATAGTAACTGCCAATGACTCATGCCCCACAGTTTGCTATGCATGCAATTGCACACTGAAGTCCCTGCCAAGTTTTACAGCTTGGATATTGTACAATCATAGTTTGCTAGCCCACTGTTCTCAGTGATGCTAATGCCACTTGGTTTTTATTAATATTAAATATTGGATTTAGCAGTTGCATAGCAACAGCAGAACATCTTATGTGCAATGCTTGACATTAAAAAAGACAAGTAAGGGAAGTATGAATGTATTCAAAAATTATACTAAAGACTGGCAAAATTGCCATGAAGATGAGACCTATTCCCCCCCCCCAAATGCAAAGTGCAAGGCAGTAAAGACAGTATAAGCCCTGCGATGTAGTATTCAGTCATTCAGGACTCCAAAAGAGCAACTGTGTACAGTTAATCATGCATAATACATTGAAAACAAAATCTTGAAAAAGGAGCTGCCTACTTTTTATAGTATTTTTTCTCTCCATTGTCACTGCTCTTAGAAGCTTGAAAAGAACATTTCTTTTCCCACCGATTGTCCTTTTCCATTTGGCAGATGATATTTTCCTGCATTTCAAATGGAACAGAAATTAACATGGCTGCCTCTGCTAAATTCCAGTTTCTATATTTTCATCATCCATATTTCACTGTCTGACAGTTCACAGCAGCTGAAGAGCAGGGCCAGTGGAAAAGTTGCAGGAATAACAGAGGAGAAAAAAGGATGAAGATCCCAATATTTTAGAGCTTTGTCTTAGGTACGTTCCTCACAATTAAAGCAGCCATACCTTTAACACTTATAATGTTACTGGTGACCTAGACAAGGGAAAACATCCTTACGGTGTTAGTGTAAGAATTTAGAAAAAAAGTTTTTATTTTTTTAAAAAATACAACATTTATAAAGCGTAAAACATTTTCTCTATCTCAGAAGGCTCTCCAGTAAGTGAAGAATTAGCAAAAAAAAAAAAAAATCCCAGAAAGAACAAAGAAAACTCTTAGTACTGAAGCAAGGGTGAACTAACTTTTTAAATGCAGAAGTTGTTACACACTTGTTACTATTTCACAATTGCTAGCTCTAGAAGTAAAGCAATATATAAGAAACATTATTCTCTATAATGTCCTCTGAAAAAAGTCAGAATATGGATGTGCCATTTTTATGCTAAGAGTAACAAGTACAGAAATTAAAACTAAAACAAAAGGAAAAAAAGAAAGAGTTAACTATGCAGTTTTCAGCATGGTCAAATTTCACTGGTTTTGTCTCTGCAGCTAAACAGTTTTATTTTCATCTTTTCTGGCATTTTCATCCTCCCTTCTGTAACCAAATATTTTAAGTCATAAATTTAAACTGTAATTATAGTTTGTTGGTTAACAGTTCAAGACAACAGTTTAACTTCCAGCTTTACCAAAAAGAAAAAAAAAATCCAGTTAGATCCTCATATCATCTTTTGCCTTAAAACTGAGAGCACTTGTAATGATTAAGTAGCTACCAGGCTCCTTGAGATAACACTATTACAGAAGTTGATAATCCAAGAGAGGACTTTACTGACTGATCTCTAGTGTTGTGGATTAGTCAGACACATTCTCCCCCTTAAAAAACAGGAATGCAAGATCTTCAGAAGAAGATAGGGATGCATTTCTGGACTGCCACTGACACAGAGCCTAGCATTTCAAACAATGCTTTTTACCCTGCAACAGCACAGCTCAAACATACCCTTTAATGCTCACTACATAATTCAGCTTTACACACATACCTAGTCAAAGCAGTAAAGCTTGTACCACTAACTAGAAGTCAAATAAATTTGAGGGTAGTAAAGAAAAGAAAAGCTATAATCCATCTTTACTACTACATAAATTGTTAAAGAACTCCAAGTAAAAAATAATAAAAAAAAATAAATCAACATAGCAAGGGCCCCTAAGGGGGAAAATAAATAAATTAAAAAACCCAACAACATACATAGTTATCAACTCTTCAACCCTAATCTGTGAATATCAATTTAATCTGTGAATATCAATTTGTAAACTAGATGTCAATAGGCTAAGTAAGTACGAGCCAGGGCAGTAGTTATGTAGACACTGCAGACCAACTGAAATAGAAAAAAGACAACTGATTCACCAGCATTTATTTATAGTAAACTATCAGCCTAATAGATAGCAATTTGCACTTTAAAAGGACAACTTCAAAAAGCTGGAAATTGAGTCAAATCAATTAAGACAATAGTTGTCTACATCTTTTGTTTAAATTTCTTAACTATTTACAAACTTTTTACTAGAAACCCTCAAAACAATACAATAGGAAAAAAATCTGACCTGTTAATTAAAAAAAAAATTAAAAAATAAGAAAAAAACAGCAAAACCCCTAAAAACCCAAAACCACAATGTGTGAAAGCATGAAGACAAGAGAATAGGTTAGAAGAAGGGCAGGGGGATTCAGAGCACAGAGTGTAGATCAAAATTCAGAAATGTTACAAAGATCAGAGCAGAGAGACACACACAGCTTTAAAGTAAGCAAAGATAAAAATCAAAAAGAAGGCACATATGCATATCACCTAAAAAAAATTCTATAAGAATATGGTAGTATATTAACAAACAAACACTCAATAGAATGGCATACAATCATTCAACAAAATCTATAAAAGTGATGTTATTTAACATTTGTAAGTTAACAGTCTTAAAATCCTATGGAGGCGATTTTTTTTCTGTGGGAGTTACTCAAAGAATGTTTGCAGCAGTGTTTAATTCCAGAAAGTCTTGGAATAGTGAGAAAGTTCCAATGGACTGGGGGGGGGGGGGGGGGGGGGAAGAATCATCCCTTTCAAATGTCAAAACATTAAACAGATTAGTACTAGGGTCTCAACCTGGGAAAGGTTTTCAAAACCAAGGAATAGCTCAGAGGACTACTGAGGAATTAACAGCAAAAATGGTGTCAATCAACATAGGCTTACACAAATTATCTTATTTAACTTTTATGAAACTAAAAATTTGATTAACAACAGTAACAGGCTTGATATAATATTTTTAGATTTATATAACATTTTTGGGCTAGCAGAACACATTTTGACCAAAACCAGCCAGAAAAAAAATAATTAAAAAAGATAAACTAAAACAAAACAAACAAAAATCAGCCAAATACATACAAAACAGATTAAAAATCGATTAAGTGACAGCTCTTGAAATGTTGGTGTCAATGGGAAACCACTGCTAGTGAAGTCCATCAGGTATTGGTTCTTGGCCCTATGCCATTTAACATTTTAGTCAGTGACTTGGAAGAAAGCAGTCACTAAATTTGCAGGAGATACAAAGACAGGAAGAACAGTAAATAACAAAAGGCCCAGGTCACAGAGGCTGCTTACCAAAGCAAATGCAATTAAACACTACTTTGAAAGGGGGGCGGAGGGGAATGGAGAAAGCCACAAAACACACATCCAGGAACAGGAAAAACAGCTTTTCAAAGACATACCCAGATCCAGCAGCTGAAATTGGAAGCTGATCAAACTCAGCCAGACATAAGATACTCTTAATTTTACAAGGGTCCAATTGAAAACACAAGATATGCACTCCAGGACCAGACGGACGCTTTCCCTACTCTAGGATTCTGGAGGTGTTATTTAGGTAAGCGTGGGCTGGCCGCTAAGATCTATTCCCCTTGTACTCTCCCCCAGCACTTACATTCATCATGTTAGGAGTCTCATTAACTAGTAGGAAGCAAGAGCCACCACCATCACATCAGGTTTTTATTGGATTTCTCATGCCTAGATTTTCTGGTCAAGATTGGATATATTTATCCACAGCTATGGGATTTGAAGCAGGAATTAATTCAGAAAAATCCTACAGTCTACATGTAACACGGGAATTCTGTCTCTTTCAGGACAAAAATCTATTAAACTTGAATGTTTCACTCACAGGCATCTTAATAGAAAAGCAAGACCAAGCAACAAGGGAGGAGAAAAAAGTCACAGGACAGTTATTAATATACACCAAGTCTCAGGACATGCATATAATTTTAAGTTGTGAATATTCTTTTATTCATGCAACAAAATAAAAGAAACTCCCATCCACCTATGATGAGAGATCTCGTTATCTGAATGGAGCCCGATTAAGTACTCCAACTACAAGTTAAACCAACTTTGTCTTAGCTTCCGGGGGAACAAAGAAAAAGCTATGCATCTTCAGCAATTTTTCAAAGTTCATGCTTCCACATTCTTGTTAATGAAGCTGCACCGCCCAGGGACTTACTCCAGACTTCCCTGTTCCAGAGACAACAGATGCTTTAGTAAATCCAAGGACTTTCCAGGGACCTTAAATATCAATAACCTGGTTCTGTAAGAGCAATACAGACACATGCATACAGAAGAAAAGAACTACGGATGTTAAGATAGGTACTGTTTAAAAGAACAGGTATGACCAAGTCCTATAGAGCAATACATATAGCTCTTCTATAGCTTTTTTCACCAGAACACCTCGTGTTCCTAGGACAAAATATGTAGTATGACCTGCTAAGGTCCCTAAACAGGCCCTTGGTGCTCAAGAGAAAAAAATCCCATCCTTTAGCCTTAGACTAATGCTTTACTCACTACAGAACAGCATCTCCTGTAGAGAAGTTTCATTTGAAGCAATCAAGCAGCCAACAAGGTGCGTGTTCTGTCAAACAGCCATTTCACACAGTAACTTACCACAGCAATAAGCTGAAAAATCAAAAAAGGGACAAAAAACCTACTACGGGAGCAGACAAGCACTGTTGATAAAAGTGCTTCTGACCATCCATTCTGCAAGACTTCATTAAAATTCCAATACTGGTCTGTAATTTTAATAAAGAAGAAGCAGCTGCAGCAGGCCATCCTCACTCTTCTCTCCAAGCATCCCTCTGAACCAAGCAATTCCTTTTCCTCTGAGAATCAAGTCTAAGCACATTTTCTCTGATGCAGTATCAAACTCACAGCAAGGCATTTAAAAGTTAATGAGCTAAGTATAACAGAAAACCAGCTACGTATCTGGACTACAGTGCTGCATCACACTTGCCTTCACAACAGAAGAGAGCCCTACAAAATCCCCTAAAAGACAGTAGGTCTCTTCCCTCTACAGGGGAGAACAAAGGGGCAAAGAAAGCAAGTTATCAGGCTGTTCTGCAGTGCGAGAAATGGAAACAGGTCTCCCCATCCTATGTTAGCACTCTAACTGGCAGATTATATCTCTAATTACAACTGAAAAGTCACCCCCCAAATAAGAGAAGTGACAAGTCATAAAGCTTGTTGCTAGAGTACAGAATATAGCAAGGCAAAAGGCATAATATGGATGATCTCCTGCCCCCCTCCCACAAGGAGTATTTTTGTGTGTGTGATCTGGTATTAAGAGAATTACATGAAGGCATGCAACCTTCTTATCTCTGATCAAAAGACTCAGCAGCAGAATTCAAGAAAAGCCAAGGACTCTCTGCAATAGCTGTCTCAACATCACCTCAAGACACAGCAATTGCTCTGGCAGACCGAGCAGTAATCTTCATGTGGATTTGTCGGGGTGGGAAGATTTGTAGATACTGATTTGTAGATACTGCACTGCATCACTAATCTGGCTAGTTGTTCAAGTCAGGGGTTGTGGGCTTCCGTTTTACATTTTAACTCAAGATCAGGAGGTTTATGGTACAACTACCTGGTTTTCTTCACAGCCAGTCGCCACCAATGCAGAACCTAAATGGACTCTTCTCATGTAAATACTTGCATTTTATTACTTTAGAAAATAAACCAAAAAATACAAATATCACAAAATGGAAACGAATGACAGCAGAAGAGTTTCAGTAACTACCAACTTTCTATGTATCCTTAAAAAGGTAGTTTTTACTTAAAGGTAGAATAAGATCTAAATTTAAAAAAAAACAAACACCACACAAAAAACAAAACAAAACAAAAAAACACCACACCAACCAAAAAACCCCACCCCCACCCCCCCAAACAAAAAAAATCTCAAACAAACAAACTGTAATACTAAAAGTTGAAGTGGTATTTGTTTTTCAGTATCTCAATTCAAAGACGGTGCTCTTATTTGTTCAAACTCCAGGTCTGGAGTTCCAGCAAGCAGCCAGGTACAACTTTCACCGAGAAGAAACAATATCAAGTTTATAAACAGATCAAAAGAGCCAAATAGCCAAAGAATGAGAGTGCTCAATAGCACAGAACATCATGAACCAAAAATTTTTATATAGAGACCCAAACGTTTCTCAAACTTGAGGCAATTTTCTTCCGTATCCAACAGTGTTGCATTATTTATTGCAGCAAAACCTTGAAACTTTTTTCCTGTGGGAGACAACCTGTTAATGCTTCATTGCCAAGCAAAGTTAAGATGATATTCATTAACTAACAGTGTTTATCCCCATACCCCATGCTCCCCTGGCACAAGCATAAGACTAGCCTTGCAGTAGACAGAATTGATCTGCCTGGAAAATGCCTCCCACAGAAGAGATAGGATTTCCAGCAGCATCGATTCACTGCTCCACTTTATTTCATGGCCACAGTAATGCTCATACCACTGATCAGCCAGAGACAGGTGTGCTGCCAGGTCAACTTGCCACAAATGGGTATAGCAGAGGCCCAAGTCAGTTTAAAACCTCCTTCTCCCCCAAAAGTTGTATATGTGGAAGCACAGGATTCCAGTGATTTCCACCCCAGCCTCAAGAGATATGTATTAGCATGATGCAGAAGCATGTCAGAGGTGCAAGTTAAACTGGCTATTAGCTATATTTCATACTCCACAACAGTCCTATGTGAAGAGCATTGCCTGCTTCTAGCAACTCTGTCCTGCCCCACATCATTCTGTCTGCAACACAGAGCCACCTACTGAAACCAGACTTGTTGAAACAATTCTGCTAAAAAACAGCCCAGAAAGGGTAGACACAAGCTGCTGAATCCATTTAAACAAGGACTGCCAGCAGAAAAGTCATCTACCAAGCCACAGCTGTGATCTAAGCACACCCTTGGACCGTGACTCAGTTTCACCTCCTTGATCACAGGAGGTCAGTTACATCATCATTCATTACCGAATTAACTCAATACATTACTCTTCTTTTTGGATCTCAAGTTATAAATACCCCTTTCACCATCTTTACAGAGATTTTCAATTCTATGCAGAAGTCTGCAAACGGGAATGAAAATGTGATTCTACTTAGGAAACTAAATATAGTTATATCACCCAACATTGGAAATCTGATGATCTTCAACAATAGCAGAGACCTGTAAAAGTTTATTGAATGTTTCTTAGTTGAGAGGTGAATATACTGAGCTTACCTGTAAGGTAAAAACTGCCAAGAGCCCTTTTTATTCTGTTATTTGAAATTGTAAAAGTCTGTCTGATGTTAAATAAACCTCCATGATAAGTCATTACATAATTGCCCCAATGAAGAGTATGCCTTCTGACTCCAGCTAGCTAACAGCATCCTGAAAAATCCTACAATATGCAAAGGCATACCACTTTATCAAGTCAAGTCATTATTTCACTAAAATACAAGTGAGTATATCTAAATTCTGATTAAGAAGCTAACAGAAGAAAAGAAGAATCTAGATCATGGTAAGAAAGCTGAATCATGACTATAGTAAATATGAAGCACACCATGTTTTGAGAAGGCTTCCCTAGAAACTCTAGAATAGTATCCCTAGCTTTTTCAGATTGACTGTTCAGTTTTGTCTCAACAGAAAGGATTATCTAGGTGAAATCAGTGTGTGATACAGGCAGCTACACAAAAATGAAAGGGTACCTGGAAGCTGGGCAGGGGGCAAAAGTTATCCACCTTAAACAAAAACCCCTAAACCAAACAGATCGGCACACAAAGAGAAGTGTCTTAACACTAAAAGACATAAGCATAGAATTCATACGAGCTACAGAACAGATTAGTGACTAACTGTCATCAGTGAAGTCACATTTGAAAGTATACCTCATGTGAGGCATTCATCAGTCTACAACACAAGGTGTGCAAACGAAAAGTGGGCACAGCAAAGCCTAACAGCGCTCTCCAGCTTTATGGTCGTTTGCACAATAGTATCAAGAGCACAATGGTACAAAGTAAGCACGTGACAACTCTTGCATACAGCACGGAAGATGTAGCTGTATTACTATTGTTGCTTTTCTGCCAACAGAGCTAAATAGTTGCAGAATTATTCTTACCTATCCTTCATTCACACCTCAGGTTATGCCTATGGACTAAAGAAGCTGCAAGCCCTGATACTCCTCTGGAAAGAGAGAAGCATAAGCACAGCCACTGGCAACTTCGCAACAAAAGATTACAGCAGCAAAACAATTTGGTGCTGAAATAAGTTGTGGGAACTGAAATTGCCAGATGTGATGGAGCATTACTCAGTATAGACTAGGAACAGTGAACCTTCTTTAAGAAAACTACACACAGATGCAAGAAACTTGCAGTAAACAGCTATAAGATAGCCTGACCTTTGGAGTTTAATGGAATTTTTCCCAAAGAGCAAATGACTGATAAATCTCTCTTACTTCTGAAGTCATATAATGTTTGCCATCATTTCAGGTAGCAACTCTTTGAATCTTACTAACCTTTTAGCTTCAGATACACATCATCAATTCCATAACCTATGACTGCAGATGTGCTTCCCAGGAGAAGCACTCAGTTTCTTTAGGGTATCTTGTGTCCAACTACAACTGGGGTTACACTGAGCTTTTCTTTTTCCTCCTCGACAGCAACACGGGACAGAAGAAAGGCTGCTTAACATCAGGCATGTCTATTCACACTACTCCCTTTTCACTGGCAATACAAACAACTGTGCAGGTGCATTCAGAAGACAATGAAAAAAAATAATCATTTTTGCTTGCTTTATTTCTAGACAGGAACAATTTCCTGGCCTACTCCAGTTACATCAGCAGGAACAAGTGGCAGGACAGCAACAGCTCAGACAGCAACACTGGTGACATCCAAGATCTGTTTGACTTCCTTGTTTGTTCTTTCAGATTGCCTTCCCATTATTCAGATTTGAGAGAGACATCTGAAGTAGATACTGGATCAGAGCTAGTCAGAAAAAAACCCCTTGGGATTTGGTTGATGCAAAAGTAACGTGATAGAGAATACATCTTTTATGATGGCCATTCAGGATTTCAGAGTTGTGCCCAAGTATCTTTTCTGGGTAGCTACAGTGAATTCAGTGTCTATGGGTATAGTGAACAGTTTACATAGCACTGAACTGAGTTATATACAAAGTAATTTCAGTTGCTATCATCATTTTTAAGTCTTCCTCAAGCCAAGCAGTTCTGTGCAGCTTTTTGACACTGCCCAGTCTTCTCTATCTCATTTACTCCAGACCTTTTAGAATGTGTGAAGCACAGCATGTTATTGCCCGTTCGTAATCAAGGAAGTCAAACATTTAATCCACTGTACTTTGGCTGAGGCCACCCTACTCCCTCACAACTTTTGTTTTCATTCTAGTTGAAGTTCTTTGCTTGCAAGCAGTGTGTGTGATCTGAACTTGAGAGAAGACAGCAGTCCTACACTTTCTGCACACTGAGTTTCTCAATGTCATTAAATTACAGCAGAATCTCAGAATATGCTCACAATTAATCAAATTATGGGTTTCTAGTCAAGAACATCACACTTTTACAAACATCTGGAGATCAGCATTCTAGAGCAGCCAGCCTTGCTCCAATTTCACCTCAATAAAAAGGTCTTAGCAGACCTGTTACTGCCCCAGGTCTGTTCAAAGAATGAAGTCCCTGTTTAGGATGCCCAGTAGATCTAAAAACAGTTCTTTGGTGCTGAGTGAAGAAACGCTGGGAGAACACTTGGCCTTCTAAAAAACTGCCTACCACAGGACCTTTGTTTAAAATCTGAGTTAAATTTTCCAGGTAATCTACACACAGTTTCTCAAGCTTGGCATTCCACACTAGGTTGTATTGCTAAATTCACTGGAGACTGAAACATCTGTAACAACCTCTATATGAAGAAACAACAGAAACACTTCACAGTTTTGAGTGCTACTTTGCTAGAAAAGCTTCAGATTTCAAGATGAGGGTCACTGTCCACTTATGTCCAAAGCAGCTCTTTTTCTAACTTCTGAACAGTCCTTTCAGAGAAAAATCTCTGAAATGGATTTCCTAATCCATGGCTAGGAACTGCCAACAGTACAGCCATATAAACAGTGAAGGAATTTGATACAAACTGTGCTATTGCAGGCTACATGCTAATCATCTGATCCTATGGGATTAAAAGTCTAGGGTAGCACTAACAGATATTCAAAGTTACAGGTTTAGGTCTATGACACTTTGTAAATATCTTTCCTTAAGGTCATTTTTTCCTTACAGAATTCTTCATACATAAGTTTCTCTAAAAGAAAGAGAATCATGCACATATAATGAACAAAGTATGCCATAAAGAGTGAACAATAAATCGCTGAAGACAGTGTGTGCAGGAAGCATTAATAACAATTTCATGTAGGTGCCCTGTCCCCCACTACTGTCAATTTTATACCTTAAATCCTCTGCAGGTTATTTCAGATATAGCTGACTTTTTTTAAAAAGTGTTCTTTGACACCAGAAACATTTCCAGGCTCAAGGAATATTAGACTTCTAGAACACATTGTACTTCAGCAGATTTGATAAAACAAACAATAGTACTTGATGGGTCTAAAATTCCCTTGAAAAGCTTGTAAGCAACCATAACAAACTTGCTTTTCTGTAAAAACCACAGGAATAACACCAGAAGGGGCGAGTGAAGGAATCAGTCACTAAACCAAAATGCAGCGGGATACTAGAACAAGTGTTAGAAAACACTGCACTTTCCTAACACTAGTTCTTCTGAGAACATCTGTTGAAGTAGCTAAGCCAAAGAAGAACTGCAGTCTTACCTAAATTTATTACCCAAGTACAGAGCTGGACAGTACAAATGAAAATCCAAGCAAAGAAACTATAACCAATTGCTTTAAAATGTTAGCCAAGAAGATCAGCAACAGTTTTAACAAAAGAAATTCAAACCACATGAAGAGAAGGCTCCTTTCATTTACAAGGGAAAAAGAATGGAAGCGCGCTGGAAAACTAAGGCTGCAGAGGAACCTGCAAAATCCACAGCCACACAGTTAACATTGCATTCAGCATCAAATTCACTTCAGTAATTTAAATAGTTGCTTATAGTAGTATTTCAATAAGTAATTCAATTAAATATAGTAGTAGTTGAATACATGAGACACTCCAAGAGGTGGCAGAGTCAAAAATACATTTTTAAAAATAGCACATTAGTTTAATGCTGACTTATCTTTGAACTGCTAATTACTGCCAGACAATAGCTTACATAACAGAAAACATGCAATATCTCATTTTGCAATAACTAAACAATCACAAAACACATTTTAAAGGAAGCTGCATTATCAAATCTGCAAAAATAGTTTAGCATAGGGTTTCTCTCTTCCAGACAACTGGTTCCTTACAAGTACCAGAATGTGACCTGCAATGCAGGGATTCAAAAAACTTCAGTGTGCAATTTTATTTTATGTTAACACTTATTTGATGCAAGTATTTCTATAGGTATTCGACTATTTCAAGTATTTAAAAATCTCTCCTAGGACCTGTATTCATGCATTCAGAAGTCTGAAGTGGTCTTTCATAAATATCTTGAACACAGTCTAAAGATTTTATATGTTCTTGGATTAACCTACAGTTAATCTTATTAGACAAAGAGCTAAGATTTTCAAGAATGAGTGCTAAAGCTATAACACTAAATAAGCTTGGTTCATTTAAAAATCAACCCTGAAATTCTTCCTACTCCTGCACCCATTTTAAAGTCACCAATGAGCACTAGTCAGACTGCAGAAAAACTGTTTCTACTAGCAGGCTTCTGAATATGCATAATGCCAATGAAGCTAATTACATTTCAAAAAATAATAATCTATGTGCAATTAAGATACTGGCAACATTTTAATGCAAAAAATTGTTTAAATATACTAACATCCTAGTCTTGGGATATCCAGTCAAGCTACGCAAAGAGATGTGTTTGTCCCTTGCATACTCCCAAATGTGGAAGTAGGATCAGAAACTGGATCTGGAAGAAAGGGTAAACAGCATGTTAGTTATATTCACAGAGGATACTATGTTCGGAGATGTTGTAAACATTAGTGAAGACAAATACTTAATGCCCTAGAGAGAAAATAAAATTAGTCTAAAAACAAAAATATCTCATGAAAAATAACTTCAAACACTCAATGTAGAGGAAACATGAGGATAGGGGAAGAAAAAGTAAAATGAAAGCAACCTAGAAGCAACAGTGGACAGTCAGCTGAATATTTGCATTGAAAAACAGTTTGAAGTTGCAGAGGCATCAAACAGAGCAGGGAAATTAAAGTTCTTTCTACAGTCTTTGAGCCAGTAACAATAGCCATCTCCTTGCACAATTGCCAGGGACTGAAAAATTCCCCTTCACTCCCAGCAAGTGGAAAGCTCTTCTCAATGGCAAATCAAGTTCTGCAGGAGGTAGGGTTTAATTTTTTTTAAGCAAAGTTAACATACGGTTAGCATAAGCCTACGCAGCAGGTTCTTCCAGTACTTCTGCTGCTCATGGTTTTGTGCAGAACAGGAGGAAGCTAACAAAATGAATCCATTTTTACAGGTGCAACTCAACCTCACATTGTTCAGATTTGTTCATGTGGTCCTTGAGAAAGGAAATCAAAACAGCTAGTGCAACAACTAAAAAAAACCAAAATACCCCCAAAAAACCAAAAACCACACACAACAAAACCCACCAAAACCTTCACCCTTTACTTTTGCCTTAAAGTTACTTTCCCAAGAATGACGTCCACTCATCTATCGTGGTAGATGTCTGCACTATCCAGCTTTAACGGCAAAGACGACAGGATGAAAGAACCGATTCCACCTTTAGAAAGGCTACAAGAGGATCCCCACTCGCAGCAGCCACATAAATACAAATGCAGAAGTTTAAGTAACCAGCATACATCTTCAAGAATTGTCAAGCCTTTGTTCTTCAGAAATACTACCAGGCACAAACTACAAATCATTTATTCTGCTTCACTCCCAAATTAACAGAATAGGTTAATTTTGCAGGATTTGTTACTCTCACTAACAAGGCTTCTGTGAGGCAACTCTGTAGATGCTTTATACTCAGGGCAGTCCACAGATCAAAAAGGAAATAAAAAAAAAGAAAAAAAAAAAACTTTTAACAGAAGCCATCTTTCTGCCTATCATGTTGCTGAATCTTAGGACAAGCTCCAGCATGGAGGCTTGTACTTCAGTTTATGCATATCATCATCACATGAAAACAGGAGAACGAAGGTTCTCCCTCCTCTTGACAACTGCTAAGCTACGTGATTTCTTAAATAAGTCATCCAATGAACATCTACAGCTTCTGCTTGTGGCGCGATAGCAAGAACAAAGAAACAGTTCTTACCAGTCTGCCTCATCTTTGATAGAGGCTGGTTAGTCCTACATATTTCAATTGAGATTCAAACGACAGATTATCAGGCATCCCTCAAATCAAAGGCACATGAAACACAGCTTTTAAGGGTACTATAGTACCATTTTAAAGCAGTTCAAACTATAGGGACAGTACAGAACCAAGAACCACATCATCTCATTGAAGAACTCAATGCACTTTAGGAACATGTAAGGCTTTGGACATGACAAAAATTAACCTTTGCTTTTGGCACCAGAGGACATAGGCAAAGTATCTATGTAATCTTTTGCCTCCTTTGAAGGCTCAGTGCTAGCATGAGGCAAAACTCATGGAGGCAAAAATCCAATCAAGGCTATAGATTTAAAGCACAGTCTCATGAGCCTATCTTTCAGCAGTAACAGCAGGTTTTGCAGCCCTTCCTTTCTCTGTTCCATCACTCATACCTACCCCTGCACTCCAAGAGTTTCAGTTACACTGGTGCAAGTTCATGAGACTGCGTAAGGGACAAGACAAGTGATTTTGCTCCCCCATACCCCCTCACTTTTTTCTTTTTTTTAAATAAGTAACTTCTGCAAGTTCACCTTGCATAAGAATGGCTGTTCAGGGTTAAGACAAAGGTTTAACTAGCCCAGAATCCCAATTCCAATAAGGGCAAAGTGTAAGTGCCCACACAAGGGTTTGCCTTAATGCCATCATGAAAAGCATGCTCAGCAAACCCCAGAGTACATTTGCTTAGGAACTAGAAGTGTAGCTACTGCTTAAGAGACTGGTCAAGAACAGAGTATGCACTTACTCTGATTTGTTAGATGTGTAACTGCCTTGGACTCCTTGTAAGTGAAAAACATGGGAGATGTGTATTACACTGAAGATACTGGAGAATCAAGGCCTACTAGAACAGAAGGGAGCTAGAGTCAACAATACCATGTGCTACATAGTTTTTTGCACAGTGGGCTGCTAAGAACAGACGAGACATACAGAAGCAGACCAGATTCATGCTCCTGCAGGAGAGACCACCACATGGATCACAAAGCTCCAATGGAAGGCAAAGGGACCTACTGCTGAATGAGCAAATGGATGTGTTCTGGGAATGGATCTTATTCCAGTTCTTTCTCCCGAACACTGTGCTGGTCTGACATAGCCCTGTTGTGCTCCTTGGTCAACCATCAGAGTTGCTGGCTGACAAATCTCAGCAGATGAATTCAGCAAAAGTGCCAAACTGCCCTTAGCTCTACGTGATTTTTTTCCCTGGTAACTCCTGTTTGGAAGCAAGCCCTATATTAACTTTCAACCTTGTCTAAAGGCAAAAGCCCTAAACCAGTAGCCATGATGAATACGTACCCTGACTCAATGACCACATAGAAAGTCCAGTCCAAACCTGCTCAACTCATACATCTTGTGATCAACCCATTAATCCTTTGTGGTCGGGATTATTTCTCAGTGAAAAGGTAAGATACTTAACTAAAACAAGAATGCTTCACAGTGGTCTGGTGTGATGAGGGTTCGACTACCCTCAGGAGGTTCCCAGGGCTAGAAATCTACTGCCTCTGCCATTTGGGAAAGTACTGCCCCTGAACAAGCTGATTCAGCACTGGTCCATCTCTCCAATTGAGATCATAAACCTAAAGGTGTATGGTAACCTCACAGGGATTGCTGTCATTTCCTTAAAGCCCAAATATGCAGATCACACAAGCAGGTAAACAGAAACCCTTCCTTTAGGCTAACATTCAAAAGCATGCCAACTCTAATCCAAAAGGAGAAGAATTAAGATTACCATTACGCTGTAGGAACCAGAAACAAGAAATACCTATGAAAACCACTAGTAAGGGATAAAAAGATAGATTGAGCTGGTTTGATCTCTGGAAAGCATCTTTTGCTGACAGCAACTAGCAATGATCCTAATGTCTCCATTACAGCATCAGTTTCTCTGTAATTTTCTGTTAATTTTATGAAGAACACACACATTGGATAAAAGATTTTTATCTACTCACTGGAGACGTACTGCAACTTGAGGCACATTCACTAGCAAAGCACCATCAAGAGCAGAATGAGGCTTGTTTGACTCGTGCTTTAAAAGATGAAAAAAAATTTAACAGCAGTAGAATGCATGTGCATGTAAAATGCATGATGCCAAAATATACTGTGTAAATTGTTAATTACAAGAAGCAGAGTAAGAAGACTCAAAATTCCACAACTTGCTTATCCCAAGTTGCTAGAAGACAGATTACTGCAAACTGAAGGTTACTGTAAACATGGAAGTCCACTCTGCAGCATGTCTTCAATGTCTTGAAGCTATGTTTACTGATTACCTGGCACTTTAATCCACGATAAATCCACCTCTCCACTGAAAGGGCTGATCCCACTCATCCTCCCCACCCCTCAGATGCTCACTCACCTTGTATTTGCATGGTAACATGACAAGATGGCTCAGGGATCAGTTCCCTGATCAACCCACCATGCATCTACACAAAGTGAGGGCACTAGCACAAAGGAGGTGGTATGATCACTCCTCTCTGCAGCATTTTAAATCTACACTAGATTAAAAACTACTATGTAACCATGAATCATGTTTTTACAAAAAAATTCACTTCCACTGTTATGCATCCCTTGGATGTGTACTCTCTTCTCCTGTGGTGGAACCAAGGCCCTTCCTGAAAGATCGTCTATATTGGCTGGCATTAAACAACTGTACTCTCCCATACTGCTCATTTAGGTTAAATGACATAAAATTGTGATTTCTCAGAAACTACCATCAGGGTTACTGCCCAAACCTGTATCAACTGTAAATGTAATGCAAATTCACACAGTCTGGCAAGGTCTGTAGATTAACTTGCAGTTTCTTCAAAGTCAGGGTGAAATACTTTATTACAATTGCTCTAGCATAACCTCTCCTTTATTTAAAAGGGAAAAAAAGTCTACTGAATGTTTCCTGTAGCATCTTCTACACACACTAGATATCAAATTTAGGATATATAAACTATAATCAATAAATGTCAATATTTTCTACTAAAATAGTAATTTTGCACAGAGAATAATTTCATGCCTTTTCAGAAATATGACCTTCTACAAACGTGCTTACATTACTGTGATGCAATACAGTTAAAAAAATACCATAATGTTTAACTTTATTCTGGAAAAACAATAACTCATGGCTTATAAGCCAACAGTGGTTCTATTAAATATTCTTGAGGGCCATTTTCTGATGTCAATTTCCTTAAAATGAAGGTTCTCTGATGAATCTATCTAGGCAAATATGCTGTCCTAACCCTTAACTCATCAACTGAAAACAATAAGTTTTTAGAAGTTTCTGGAAAAAGCTGTTCTATTTGGCTTTCTAAGCTTAAAAACCAAAAAACCAAACCACAGAACCTGCCTGCCTTCTCCCAACAGTCTCTCCCCAAACACTATCCTCCAAGTTTTAAGCTAGAACTTTAACAAGCAAAGGCTTCAAACACATATATTTCTTTCACTCTCATGGGAAGATGACAGGTACTTACCTGAAACTGTTTTTCACCTAGAGTGGGCAACATTTTGTCCATTTCCAAAAAATGCTTTAAGATATATTTGGAAGACTATTAGAGTTTAGTCTGTAGTTCTAGTACCTTAAAATAAATAGCCATGATTTCCCTTCAAACAGGTCTCTTAGTTATGCTTACCCTCACCCCATCAAAAAAAGAAAAAAAATAAACCCACAATCTCCCTAAAACCCCAAAGAAACACACAGAAAACCACCACACCACTAGAAACATCCATTTAGGACTACATTTTTATGCAAAATTTATTTCACTGCTCTGGTTGACCTTCCATTTTTCTTGTCTCTGGATTTCACAGAAACATCTCTCAACTAAACTAACTATACCACTTAGTATGACACTCACAGCCCACTTAATAGAGAGGCAGAACCACCAAAACTTTTTAATTCTTTGTTTTAGATGTACCTTTACATTCCTTCAGTGGATTCAAACAAGGCAAGTAATTATACAGCTATTAAAGTTCATAATCTCCTTTTCTAAAAGCATTCTTTGTGAAGTTTGACCCTCATTTATGCTAAATCTGGATTTTCAAAAAGAGACCTAGTTTTAGAGAGATATTCATTTTCCTTCACTGGTTCTGAGAGGAAAGATTCTTGGGATATTTCAAGGCTATGATGTCCTGTTAGCTCATAATCAGCTCTATCTTGTCTACCTCCCCTCAGACTGAACTAATAGGGAGGAGCCACCTGAGTAAAAGAATGCATTACCAAGGAGATTTAAAGTCTCTAGACAAGTATTTTGCATGTAATTTTGAGAATGATAGTAAACTTATGACCTTCTGTGAGGCCACCTGAAGTGAAAGATCATATTCCCAAGACCATGTGGCTCATTCTGCTTTAGCCCCCAACCCTACACCGCATGTGGACTGACAGCAGAGAGTGAACTAGTTATTGTACTAACAGCCAAAGCCTATTTGCAGGCTGGCTGCCACGCTGACAGAAAGCAGGAATTTGTCCATAGGAGAGTCTCACTTGTCACACACCTAACCACCAGCTGCTCCAGCAGGCACCAGTGCCCTCTTGCAGCCACTGTGAATAGATGGTTTGTAGCTCAGAGGCATAGGACACCACTTGCAGGAATTCTTCCACATACCCAAATCCACAGCTTTCATTCAGGCCCACTCACAGCTAAGGTCCCATGCACCCTGCTCAGCCTAAACTACGACCTCTCACTAAAGTCAAGGCTTATCAAACCCTGACTTCAAGGCTTGGCTTACAAACAGTCCCTAATATAGCTGCACTAGCAAAACTATGGGGCAGCAAACTAGTGATCAGAGCAAGAATACTTTTTTTTTTAAAGAAAGTTTTGCCACTGCCAACAGAATCTCAAAACTATGAAATAAATTCAGCACTCTTAACCCTGCAAGTCTGCCAGTACAAAACAGTTCTGAAATTAGCTCTGTCTGCTGCTTACAGGCAGAATCATGAAAATCCGCCTAGGCAGCACCATGGCATGCTGAGAGCAAAGATCTATCTGCCTTAAAGATGAGATCAGAAAACCACTCATGTCTTCCCCCAAACTGAATATGAAAGAACTATTCCTCTTCTCTTACAGCAACGGAAAGCTCCACAAGTTCCAGATACTAGAAGAAGGACAGACAGGAAAGAACATCAAGCAGGATTTAGTGTTAGGATGCTGAAATAGCCATGAATATGATACACAGAAGGTGCTGGTTTCTTGGGAACTAGTGATTTTGCATAGATTTTTTTTTTTAAAGTAGGTTTAGTAGTTTTAGTCCCGAAAAAAAAAAAAATCCAAAAATAACTGCTTACTTTCTGAAGTTTGTGAGGTGTCATCACAAGCGCATTTAGCTGCTAAAGTTCATCAACATGCCAGTAAGTATAGACCAAAGCAGCTGTGATTGACTTCTCCCTACATGCCTTCCCCTCCACCATCTCCCATTATATATAAAGCTACATAAGGCATTTCCTATCCTAGGTGCAGAAGCAGTCCTTGGGCTACAAGGGGTTGAGAAAATTTAAAGCCCTATCTGCTGTTCTTATTTGGAGCACAAAATTCAGTTCAAAGTACAAGCAGCAGGAAGATACGAATTCAAGATTAGTCACAGGCAAGCAGATGATTAAGGAACAAGAACCAATCTGTTTGTTATAGGCAAGGAGTGCAGCCTCCACAGCAAAGTAGACTACAGTTCTGCAACATCTTTAACTTACAAAGTCAATTTTTAATCTAATTTGAAACTGAGTAACTTGTTGAACAGAGTAACCTCTGAACTCTATATTCAATTTTGTACTGTTAGCACACTCAGTCTGTGACCTCAGCTATGGTTCTAATAAAATAGTGAGCTGAAGAGTGGTCAGGATGGAGACTATTTGGGCTTTGATACCCATAACAGCAGTGCACCTAGCGATTACCAAACAGCCTAGTGTCCATTCCATACTTCAAATACCTTCTAGTCATTAACATAAAAAAAGTCATGTCCTCCTGAGACCAAAAAGGTGGTTTACCTGTTGTTTCAGGGTATCTGCCAATGCACAGCACGGAGACTACATCAGTTATGCCTGTGTATTCAAAATTCTGTTCACAACCACATAAGGGAGGAGTGCTAATGAAATTTTTAGATCCAACACAAACTCTGTAGCAGCAGTCTGGCCTTCACAGCCAAGGTTCTTGGAAGGGAAAATAAGGAAGCCCTGAGTATAGGGAGTACAGCACTTAAAACAGACCTACTTAATGCCACTCTAACCTTTTTCCAGAAGTTAGCTTTCAAGTTGAAGTTTTCCACAGTTAGTCTCCTCCATGACACCCATTTTGGGATAAAATATACTTTTAAATAGCTAGGTATGAGAAAAGAAAGATAAAACTCAATCCTAATCTAATAGATGAATAAATATCAGCTCATACTTCTTAACACCTACAGCCACTTTGGAAAGGAAAACCAGTCCTTGTTTACAAATCATTTAGAGCAGTAATTTTCAAACTGTGGGCTCCTGAAAAGCATAAAGACCCCATGCAATTTAAACTATTGGCAATAGCCTTGTTTTTCCAGTTGCTTCTTGCCAACTCCAGGTTGAAAACCACTGATTTTAAGAGAGCCCTGGCAAAACACAGTTCTTCTCTCAATGGTTTTAGGCTTGTCCAAGAGATAAATACAGCATTCCTGCTGAATTCAAAAGATCACACACAAAATGGACCTCCACATGGCCTGTCTCATCTAAGCACTGAACCCGTTCACTCCCAAATCACTGCACATCACTCAAAAAAAATTGCAGAGGCAAGACAAAGGGATTAGATTTTGTGAAGAGTTTACAAAAATACTCCTGTAAGATATGAGAACTAGGTTCTCATAGCATCTTACCATATAGTTAGATGATTACATTTTTGTTACTTCATATGAATGCACAGGATTACAAGGAGGGCAGAAAAGTATAAATAACAAGAGAAATGTGCGGGCCATAGTTAAGCATTTAACCACAAATACTAAAATTAGTGTTATACTTGCTGTAATTTTGCCCCCCAAGTATATGCTAGAATAACCTAAACATTCATGGGAAACATTTCAGGGAAAAAGTTACTTTTTCCCCCTCCAAGAGACTTTGACACTTCATTTTTACAAAGGCTTGGTACACTTGTCTTACACAACACCTTTTGCAGTATAGATACTCATCTAAACCTACACATAACCAACATTTCACACTTAGTTTTTCCCTCACACTTTTCCATCCTTCACTCACTCTTGTAATATTTTGAAAGATAGTAAACTACAGTATGCAGATAAATGATAACCACTAAGCTCACTGAAACATTCCACTTCCAGTTGAATAGGAGAACAACTTTTCCAAAGGACATTTAAAACCAGCAAGAGGCACTCCCCTTACTTGGCAGTGAGGTCAATTAGATCAGGAAATGGTTATCAAAACAAAAGTGCATTTTTTTTTCTAAGAGAAGTTTTCCTCACTGCCTCTTTTTGAAGTGAAGACTATCAGATGGCTGTTCTTCCATAAAAAATAAGTAAGATCCTTGTGAGATCCAGAAGAGAGACTGTAGTATCATATACTTAAGTTTCACTGATCACTTCAAAATATAAAATAGAAAGCCAGGGATAAGGTAGATATGCTCCTCCTTTTCTAAAGGATATAAAATGGAATCACTGCTTTAAAAAGATTGCTTTTAAGCTTTCTTAGGTCAGAAAAGGAAATGACCTCCATGCTTTCCTATTCTCTTGCTTTTGCAGAGCAAAATGGAAGTTATTAAACGTCCACCTCTGCAAAAAGTTTTCTTCACGCAAAGGATAAAATGGCATGTTTTCAGAAACGCATCTAGAGATCATGATAAAGCATCTCCTAGAAAGCAGTTTTCATGGTTTTTGCCACAATTACAAATATTAATCCAGGAGAAGACCAGACTTGAGACAAGGTCTGCTGCAACACTAGCTTAGCTTCAACTTGTTCATGAAAAGGACAGAATAACTGCCAAAGAAGCCAAGAGCCAAGCAAGCCAGTTTGCTATGAGCATTTAAACAAAGCCAATCCATTTTGTGTATTCCAATATATTTATATATTTCTTAAAAAGCCCAAGACTGCAGGACACAAGGCACAGGTTGAAAGGGCTCTTCTGGCCACAAGACTCCCCAGCTGAAGCGTACAAGCACAGTACTCTGACTGACCTGTAGCTATCCCACGATAAAGTTTCAAAACTCACCCACGTTTGTCCACGCATTAAGCACAGGCAGAGTACATAAGAGCTTTGTGCATATGAACTGCTGCGGAGAGTTTTACAGCTGCAGGACTAGCCTTTTCTTTCAAGACAGGAGGCTGAACTCAAAAGTCTGTAACACAGGTAACATAGCAAGTTGCCACCTGTCACACATATACAGTAGCAAAGGGAGCCAAACAGCACATTGCTACAGACTAACAACTGACACCACTATGAATTCAGGAGAACAGGGTGAAGAGCATTAGCGTTATGTACTGGCCTGGAAGTATTAGCATGGGGAATTGCAGGCTGTGGGCTGAAACTTTGACATCCTTTTGTTAGTGTAACCAATGAAAAAAAGAAATCAAGAAATTAAGAACTCTGTAGCTTGACTACCTGTTCCTCTTCCTACTCTGTCAGTTACTCCACTTTTGAAACATGAGCAGCACCCTAATCGACTAACAGCAGACAAGGGCAAAAGACCACATCATATAGATTCATCCATGCAATTCTCTCCAGCTAGATATTGAAACGCCTGTACTATAAGCGTACACAAAAAATGTTCAAAGAGAACCAGGAAATTTTTCATTAGTAAACTCAGCTCAAGAGTTAAGATTGCCTGGTGGCCTCTGATGTCTTTCCACACTGCTAGATTCAGCTTCTGAAAGCTTCCTTTGTTAATGAATACTAGGCTCTTGTCTAGTCCTCTTTTCTCCCCCTCTTCTCCCTCCCATAAAATATCATGGTCCTCAGGGCATAAGGAACATCCTTTGTCTCCCAGCAAGTCTTCCCTGTGCAGCCACTTCGCTGCTGCTTTTGGAAAACGCAACAGGAGTACGATCTTCTCTTTTCTCTGTAAGAAGAGTAGAAAAAACAGATGGAGACATCATCTAACAGCAATTTTACTACATAGGAAGTGGTGTCCTGCAGAAATGTTGAAACACCATAACCTCCACTTCATCTTTCATGTGCCAGCAGTGTTGATGTATAACTTAAATCTACTACTCAGCTTTGAGAGCTGAATGTTTTTGTCAACTCACCATAAAAGAACACATGATACTACACAGTATACAAGGCAAACTGAATCTGAGACAAAAGGTAAATGACTTGAAGATGTCCAGAGAAATATCAGTATAGCATTCTTCAAGAGAAAAAGAAAGAAGCTGAAGCTCTCATTTCCCAAAAGAAGCTGAGGCCACATGGATTTATCGGAGAAGACTGAGGAACCCCAGAGGCCTGCAGAGATACTGAAGAGAGGTGGTGTAAAGCTGCAACTCATTAATGAAGGTACTGGACAAGAGCATCCAACATGGTTGGGAAAGCAAAGCCCACAGTTCCTTATCAGGGAGAGAGCCTGGTATAACCCACGGCACTTTGAAAAGGGTGACTGAAGCAATCTTCCTGCTACTGTAAGTGAACATGATACATGCAGAAATTAGCACTTATTCAGCAAATGACAACTTGGATTTGTGCATGTGTGACAATGCCAGTTGAATAGCCTCAACTCTTCATTCTCTGCCTCTCCATCCTCTGCAGATGTTGTAGCAAGAAAAAAAAAAAAAAAAAAGGTTGTTTTTCAGTCAGGTCTAGTCAGGGAACTGATTCACCAAGCTGCCACACATAGCTGTGGCAGCACAGAGGACTATTTAAGCCAGCTTAGACGGCACTGCTATCGAACATAACGAAAGTCTGTAGCACAGTTACAAGACAGAAGATGCAAACTAGAAAACTCTCTGCCTTTGGAGAAAGCTATTCTATTCTCTTCTCCCCTTTGCTTCACCCCATAGAAATGATCCCATCCAGTGCTTCAGATGAGCTCTCCTGCTCATCTCATTCTTCACTGGGATGACTCAGGTTACTAAGCATCACCAGAAGATTAGCTGGTTTTGCAGAGTCTTCTGTCAGTTTAGTAAAAACAAGCACTACCACCCCTTTTGGCCAGAGGTAGAGCCTAGATTGGCTGAGTCCATCCCATCCAACCCTGCCCTCAGAAAATCCCAGAAGCTTTGTATTTCTCAGAGAATTAGAAATACCCATCCCAGTAACCTTTGAGAACCAAAGCTTCATCCTCTTAAGAGTGAAAATATAAATATATATAGGAGGGTGAGGAAGAGGATTGGAAAGTCCCCTGTAAAATACTGCAGTAGTGTCCCCTCCACCCCAACCAGCATGACTGGGCTACCTTTCTTTAACCCTACTAAATGCCTGGTTTTCCTCAAACCTTGCCTAAACCGACTTTTAGGAAGTATTCTCATTGTTATTTTACATTACCCACAAAAGTTTGCAGACAAAAAAAAAAACAAAAAACTGAACACCAAAACAAATGACAGTAATGTCTGGATGTAAAATAGCCTAAGACGGCAGAGCATTAAGCCATTTAAGTACCATGCAATAAGGATTCAGACAACTGAGCACAAGAACTGGCATTTTGTATCATCCATTCTTAGTTAAAGTGCAGTTATTGTATTTCTGTACATAACATTGTTAGGATTATCACCAATATACGGCACAAACCGGCAAAAAATGGCTTACAAGTTTTGAACAGTCCTTCAGGTACTCTTTTAAAATGGTGCCATACCACAAAACTGTAAATCTGTAGTATATATATCTCAATATAAATACTACAGAGATTTTATCTAGGTGGATTTGGACTATTTCCTGCACACACAGAATGGATTACTGTAATTCATTTTGAGAAGTTCTATTAGAAGTGGATGATCTTTGAACGTCATTAGCTTTTAGTTAGAAATTAAGTCAAAAAACCCTACGCTTCCTGCAGGGTGAACATGTCCCAAGAAGGAAACCTCTCACCTTGCAGTGATAGTTATTACTTCACACAAATTAAAATAGATTTTTGTTCAAACGCAAACCAAACTAAGTGATTTGGCCTAGTCCAAAATTTCATGTCACAGCCACCAGAAGAACTCAAGATAGTATAATAGAAAGTGGTTGTCAAGACTTTTTTGAGTATACTTTTGCTTGGTTGACATAAGTCCTTCTCAGAGTAGAAGGTATTCTTCATTTGCAAATAGGGAAACAAGGGCAAATCTGAAGTGACTTATGGAGAATCCAAAGAGATATTTGAAACAGATCTAAATACATCCCTCGCAGTTCAACTTCTACTGTTCTTCAGATGCATACCATCCTTCCATGCACCTTTAAAGTAAAGCTAAATATCAAACTGTAAATTTCACTCCTTACAACTAAAGATTTTTATTTTTAAATGACAGCTGCCTCAATTTTTTTCCTGGCATAACTTTGTCATAAGAGGGTAATTCTCCCTCTGTACCCATCCTGCCAACAGGCAAAAGTGTGTGTAGCCCAGATCTTCTTGAACAAGCCTTCAGCTACAATACGGTAAAGTTTCTGTACAGTGGATTTATATTAATAAAAAAAAAGCCACAAGCTGCATTTACATTACATGCAGGTTGAAATAAGGCAAATAGCACCACTTGCACATTTGCTGGGGACATAGCTGGGCGCATATCTAAAACAGATAACAGTTTAGAATAGTCCTACATTTAAACTTTTACTTTCTCACTTACTTTAACTTGCTTCTTATTATTATTTTTCACCAACATCAGGGCTATAATAACCTTTCTCATTTTGAAACAAAGAAATACAATCTGCCCTTTGAACTAGAACTACGTTAAACACTTGGAGACTCAAGCCTACTTCCAAAATGATGAGATAACACGGCTAACTGGAAGCAGCAGCTAATTCATATCACATACAGGCTGGAACTATACCCAAGCAATAATCAAGATAAGAAAATGTAATAAAGATTTCAGAATTATTCAACTGTTATACACCTTCTCTTGATTAATATTAGCTTCTAATACTTCCTGATATATCACATTTCTTTCACAGGATCCACACTTTAGTCCTAAGTATCTAAGGTCACTGAAGACCACCATTATTCAACACATTAGTACACAGAAACAGACCAGGTACTTAGGTTCCAGTATTTTACCAGCAACAATCATTTTTAAAAAAAAAAAAAAAAAAAAAAAAGGAAATTACTTCATCTTATTTTCACAGCTTAAGAGTAAAATGAACAGCTAAGCAGCATCTCAATGAAACACTGACAGAGCTCAAGCTGACTGGAAATCTTATGTGAATGTTACAGGTTTTCCCTTTAAATCATCATTTTGCTCGCCAAACTAGGATCACTGCTGAAGAGAGCTAATACATTCCCTCCCTGCTCCCACCCCACCCCCCAACAGGCTGTAATTCATTCGGGGAGTCTCTAAGAGTACAGCTAATATTTAACAAAGGGCCAAGCATCACCAGCTAGTAGAAATGTGTGCGACCACCTCAAACTATCACTCCAGTAACCACACAGCATTTCAATGCTATTACTGCCTGTATAAAAGGTGTCAGGAGGATTTCAGGGATCTGTGGGTTCTCTCTTCCCTCTAACTCCCCATTTCTTACTGATCTGATCTCATCAACCATTTCCAATTCAGCAAGTGTCTGAACAGGTGACTGGAGGCTGGGGGAGGGGAAAAAAAAATGAAAAAAAATAAAACCATCACAAAGATTTGTCTCTAGGTACCTGCTTTTGGCCACCAAGAAAGACACTAACACTCAAGACTGGTACAGAGAACACACATGTCAGCATCAAATAGTTATCCTCTGGCACACCGTGTCTCTAGAATCAAAGTCCCACCAGGGCATCAAGACACTACGACCGCTCCCGGCTACCCTCCCATGCTGTGGTTCAACAGCCTCAATACATCTCACTGCAAAGGGAGCTTAGACACCCCTTCTCCACACTACCCTCCACCTCCAGACCACGGCATGCTGCTCCCTCAATTGCATCACTGCATCAACGGAACTGCTCACAGACCTGTCCCCCACCAGCTGCACCACCTCCCCCTCCCTCAAAAAAGGGCTTGAAATGCATGACAAGGAAGGAAGGTTTAAGCCAAATCAGTTCCCTGAGCTACCTCCCACAAAAAGCTGTGCTGGCACAACTGAAGGTGCAACTCAGTGGCAGTTCAAGATGATCTAGATCTCTGCTACTTCGTTCTCGCTCTTTTCCTTTCCACCAGCTATGCATTCTCACCCTCTTCCTTGTGCTAGCACTGGTATTTGCTTGACCCGACAGTGAGCCAGTCCAGGGAGCTATACTAGCAGAAAATTATTCTATTCCCTCCAAAAGAAGATGTTTTTTGCTAGCATAGCTCCCCTGAATTGGCTCCTGATGGTCAAAGGTAGTCCTTCAGCCCTCCTGTGTTTTTGCTCCCCTTGAGAGCACAAGCTTAGTTTGACAAACTGTCACGAAGCCACAGCCGAAAGAGCAGCCTATTGGAGAAGCAAGAAACAAGAGAGGAAAGTGAATTACTTAAGCCACTTTTAATTGCCAAATGTGCTAGTTCAAACCACAGACTATTTTTTCTGACTACAACACTGTGCGGTATTAGAATGACTTTTCAGGGAATGATGCTAACACAGAGAATCCCACACACTTCACATTTACTTTCAGAACTAAATATGAATGGGTATTTCTGAAGTAACAAGAAGGATTTTCCAATACTCTGCCTCCCCATGTTTATCTATCAGTATTTATTACAGGACCAATTTCTTAAATACTTTTACAAATGGTCAAGGTGAAACAGAACATTACGTCGTTTAACAGGTCAACTTCCAAATCTCAAGGAACATTGTCAATACTCACTTAAAAAGACAACAGAGATGTATTTGGGGCAAGTGGTTAAGATCACAGCATAATTTCAGCTGGACATCCTGCGCTAGTGCAATAAAATAAACCTTTTAGAATTCTATGAAAAAATATCAAAACCAAAAAAGGTAACAATTAACACATTTACATGACCCAACAATTTGTGCAAGATTCATACTAAGAACAGGGCAGGTCCGAAGATCTCATAAAGCTGATCAATTTAAGGTTGAAACTATTTATGACATAGTGCCATCAAGATAAAAGTAACATAGCACTGTTACACTTTGGACTTTTTTTTGTTAAATGGTTATGTACTTTACCTCCAAAAAATTCCAGTCAACTCTGTGCTTAACAGTACTCACAGTATCTTTTGTTAAACACACACAGAGGGACTTTCACAGAGAGAAATCTTTTGGACGAACAAAACATACATCAAATTTAGGCACGAGGAAGAGATATGGAAGGGACAGAGGCAAAATCAACTTCTCCAGGAGCTGGCAATTTAAATGGCTTCAGGGAAGTGAAACAGGGTGTGTATAAATGGGGGTGGCGGGGGGTGGTGTTGGTGTTTGTTTTAAGTTTTAGCACATAGGGTTGCTAAGAACTTTAATAACATAGTGTTTTCCTTGAGTCTGTAGGTAATACAAACTTCTCTAGCTACCCAAGATTTTCCCAAAGAGCAGCATAATGAACAGACACAATTCTTGCCTTTCACCCCAACACAAGATCTGCAACAGCAGCTTTGAAACTGTCCTCTTTCCCCCCCCCCCCCCCCTTCCCCTTTCTTTCATGCCTCCCCCCCATTTACTCCTCACAGCTATCTGGTTAAAACTCTGAGCAGCAGGACAGCTCCACTGTAGGATTCAAGGACCTAGCAATAAAGCAGCAAGGACCAAGAGGAAGAGAAGATGACATGCTGCAAGTAGGGAATTTAGAAAGGACTAGAACAGGTGATCCACGGCAGCCGAGGTAAGAGGAGATGAGAAAAGGAGATAGAAGTAAAATAAATCCGGTTCAAGCAGAGGTGGATGCCAACAAAATGTTCCTAACACAGCAAAGCTAGAATAAAAATAAAACGCCATAAACTGGATCTAGAAGCATCACTAATTGGTTGGAAAGAAAACCCAGCACTTTTGTGTAGAGGCTGAGTTTCTCAACAATGTATTGCCCTTGAATCACTTTATGCTTGAAACAAGTTAATCACTCCTATTAATCTGGAGTTAACAAGCATCTAGCGCACACTTGTATATTACAAAAATTTAAACATTTAGATGAAGCCAAAAATATATACAGCAGCAGTTACAACTCCTGGTGTAACCAAAAATGGTGTTTCAAATCCCTGATAATGAACTAGGATGCTGAGCTAACTGACAATAAGAGGTTTAACTCTGCACACAAGGAACTAAAGTGAATCTGTGAATGTTATTACAGATTACCTACCCTGAGCAGTCACTGGCAGATTACGGCCATATTTGCATATATAAAAATAAAATGTGCTCAATTAAAAGCAGGAGGCCAAAGAAGAAGAGACATACCAGTGTTCTGGTTAGAGATTTTTAAGATTACTCTGGAAGTTCATAGTCTACTGTTGTCAGACCTATTTTACTATCTTTGCAGACACCCACCAAATTCCAGGCCTAGAGCTGGCGTTTATGTGTATGTTGGGACCCGTAGAAAGGGCCTTGATTTCTGACTAGGGAAAGAGAAAACGGCTAAATCTGTATTTTGAATGGAGAAAGTTACTCGAGATGAAAGGGCATGGGGGACTTCTTTTTTCAAAAAAAACAAACATCTGACTGCAAGGAGCCTGCATAACAACAAACGCGCACAAGAGAGGAGTAGGGGGAAAAAATAAAGGGGGGGGGAGAGAAGGGGGGAAAAAAAAAAAAAAAAAAAAGAGAAAAGCAATCACACATCCTTTTAACCCCCGCAGCCCCGCGCCAGATTCGCGGCGTCAATCCGGCACCCCGATCCACAACTTTCCGCCGGCCCCGCTACCGCGCTCCCCGCCTCCCCGAGCCTCCCCCCGGCTGCTTCGCCCGCTGGGGCGCGGGGCGGGCGGGCGCGCCGCCGCCGGCTCCGCGGCCTCCCTCCCGCCCGCCTCGCCTCACGGCGGCGGGCCGGGCCGGGCCGGGCCGGGCCCGGCCCGGCCCGCCTCGCCTCCCGCGGCGGCGGATGGGCAGTGACAGGCGGGCCGCTCCCCGCCGGCGGGCGCGGCCCCGGCCCCGCCGTAAACAAGTTTGAAGGGGCCGCGGCCGGGCCGGGCGGGCGGGGAGGAGCGGGCGCGGCGCTGACAGGGGCCGCACAAAAGGGCAGGGCAGGACCCCCCCCCCCCTCCCCGGCGAAGGGCGGGGCCCGGCCCGGCGCCGCTCGCCTCACGGCGGCGGGGGGAGGGGGGGCGGGCCCGCAGGCCGCGGCGCCGCTCGCCTCACGGGACAACCCCCCCCTCCCCACCACCACCGGCGGCGGCGGTGGCGGAGCCTCCCCGGCGCGGCCGCCGCCGCGGGGCCCGGCCCGGCCTCCCCGCCGCGCCGCCGTCCCTCACCTACACAGTGAATGAGCTTGTGTCGCCACGAATCGAGCTGGTGGCGGACGCCGCGCCTCTCGATGGAGCACTGCTGCCGCCCGCACGGGCTCGCCATCTTCTGGGCGGCGGGCGGGGGTGGGGGTGGGGGCGGCGGCGGGCACGGCCAGGGGGGCAGGGACGGGAAGGAAGGGCCGCGCGCCGCGCCGCGCCACGCCCACCCGCCGTCAGCGCCCGCCTCGCCTCGCCGCGCCGCGCCACGCCACGCAGGCGCCGCCGGGACGCGCCCCGCCCCGCCCCGCCCCGCCGCCGGCCCCTTCCCGCCGCGCGCCTGCGCCCGCGCGGCATCCTCCTCCTCCCCGCCCCCCCCACCTGCCCGCACGTGCGGCGCCGCCGCACCCGCCCGCTGGGGGGCGCTCTGCCTCCCCACCCCCCCCCCCCACCACCCCGCCCACCGCCTTCCGTCAGGGAACGGGGCAGCGCGCGCTGCCGCTGGACCCCGGCGGCGGCCGCCCCCCGGCCTGGCCGGAGGCTGCGGTCCACTGGGCCTGCCGCCCCTGAGTGGCCGTCCCTTCCCTGAGGGGCCGTGCCACCCCTGAGGGATCGCTGCCCCCTGAGGGGCCGTGCCACCCCTGAGTGACTGTCCCTCAGGGAACATCCCACCCCCGAGGGGGCCACCTAGTTTTCTGTCAGGAAGAGTTGAAATCTCCTCATCTGCTCCACGGTGTAGTTGGAAACACCAGGTCTATTGGTGGCCACGATGAAAAGGAAAGACAACCGGCTGCAACGGCCAAGAGGCCTCCTGATACCAATCCCGCCATGACAGCTCCCTGACACGACCACCCCCTCTGTTGTAGCGGCATCCATTTACTCTTCAGCCTTACACCGCAAGAACAAAGACCTCCCTCTGGCGTGAGCTCAGATGTTGTAAGGGGGTTGATGATGCAATAACACCACTTTTGACGGCAAGTGGTGAGCGCATTGATAGGCAAGGGAAGGCGTGGTACCGCCTGGTGCCTTGTGCAGGAGGAAAACATTAGCACCAGCTTTCTGCAAGTTCAGGGGAAGAGCTCACAAAACTGAAATGTCTTACCCCAAACCCTGCCACAAGGCCAGAGACGAAGCCCAGGAGTCATGGCCTTTATCCCCCCACCCTAACCATCAGAGCCATTACCCTCACCTTGCCAAGCCACGCACAATTAGGGAGTTTGGAAGGCGGAGAGGTCAAAGCTGGCTGTATCCAGACGTCGTAGTACGATGTCCCAGATAAGATATTTCCTGTGGAGATAGAGGAGTGTTTAAGCCGCTGTTCAGGTGCAGTCCCAGCTGCAGTAAGCCAGTTGTCCTATTCAAAGGGAAATCCAAGAGGCACAGAGCAGGTTTTTGGTACATGTAGGCAGGAGAGCCATGAGCTTGTCCTACAAAAGGAGATCAGGACAGCTCAGTTTGGCTAGTCCAGCAAAAGGAAGCAAAACTGAAGTGTGATTGCTCTGCCAGTGTACTGGGGAAGGTCCAGTGAGGAAAGGGTGTAAATTCCAAGGAAGGGATGGAGCTATCTGAAGCCCAATGGTAGCATAAGGACAGATTATTAATTGGCTCTTAATAACCTCGTGGAGAAAATCAGAGGATGGTTTCTAACTGTAGGAGGTGGAACTTCCCAGACCAGACAGCAATCAGAGTAGCAAGAGGCAAAAGCCTGATTCAAGATGCATCTTCCTTGTGAAGAGGGCAACACGAAGCTTGTTTTCATGAGCAGAGCAGACAGGTTTTGTGACCAGGGAATCCCAGTCCTGGTTTGAAAGCCATTAGTGTTGGAAAGAAGGAAAGCATGACCTGTGGAGAATTTCTCTGCTACAAACTGTGGTAAAGCTCTTTGGGCACCTCTGCTCTGGAATGATCCCCTTAGCTGCACCTCACTCCAGTTGTTGGTGATAATCCTGGTCTTCTTTCCACCCCTTTTTCAGTGCGATAAGCCATTGGAGTCTACGTGTCTTCATTTCCAGCGTCCTTGTGCTGGCAGTGGGGAAACTTCCTTCCACTCAAAGTTCAGACATGCTTCTTGCTAGAGCCAATTCAAAAGTCTGTTAGGCGCTGTACTAACCACAGAAATTCTTCCCTGGGAGGTAGTTGATCTAAACAAAAGGATTGCAACATGAATGCTCTAGACTCCGGCAGGGAACTTCTGTCTGCAGTCTGGATGATAGCTAGAGCAGCAGGTGGACAAGCTGCTAGAGAGGCTAATGGTTGCTGACCTTGCATCTTATCAGTCGTCCAGATACACCAGGACTAGTACCTGCCCACTGTGGTCTTCATGAGAGCCCTCCTGCAAATTCTTCCTTGCAAGATTCTTCTCTTGCTCCAATGCCCACAAAATAAACTTGGTGGTGGTGAGCTTGCTCTCAGCATGGGTATTGGCCATCAAGCTGTTCCCATCTCCTTCTTTCTTCTGTTCTCAGTTTGCATCCCTGCCGTGACAGGCAACTGGGTCATATGATGCCAGCCTTAATTTTATCAATCTCCATTTGAGAGCAAGTTTGGTTTCTTGCTACCGCTAACTACTTTCAGGAGGCTTCCCCCAAATTTCCCTTCCTTAGTGGCTGCAGACCAGCTCCTAACATACCAGTAGCCCGCGTTCCCCAATCTACTTACCCGCAGGCAGTGCTGAAGTGCTCTTTTAAGCACCTTTTCTCCCCAGCCTTCCCCTAACACACTTACGTGCACAGCCTCCACGTGGCCCTCATTTTTCTAGGGTGGACAAGATATATTTCTGTAGTTCCTTCTGTGGCAGTTTGACTATTGCCCAGATGGTATTAGCTGTCCTTCGGTGCGCCTGATCGGTTTTGAACATACTTTTCTTGAGCAAGCATGCACAGAATTAGGTATGCTTTTCCACAAAGTGCACCCGCCCTCTGGAGAAAGTACCTTGCCTGAAGGTCACAAAGTTGTAACTTTGACTTAGGACCCTCGGTGGCTTGAACTGTTCTGGTTGTGTCCTGCAGGTCTATCATCTGCCCTGTAGCTGGAGGCTAGCACTCACACAGCAGAGCTAGCAGGAAGGAAGCATTTGCTGGCTGGCACATGCACTGGCTGGCACATCTTGCTGTGGTTATACTATCTTTAATCTTGACCCCCAGCACTTATTAATAGAGAGTTCCAGTTTTGTTGTTCTCTTTTTCTGCAATCCTCTCTTCCTAGACTGATGTTTGGATAGCAAACTCTTTGAGGCAGCCCCACATTTCTACTCTGTGGTGGTGCAGCACCTACCAAAAAGCTTCTGATCTCTTGACTGGGACACGTATGAGAATTAATTCATTTTCCAAACCCTGCTGCCCCCCCAGGGCCAATCACAGACTGTTAGCATGATAAATACCAACAATTTGGATTTCTTACCCACCACCAAAGCAGAGAGGAAGAGGAAAGCATGAACCTGAAGATCCAGTACATAAAGGAGGAGAAAGTGCTTGAGAGCTAGAGGAAGGGAACAGTCCTGTAATCTAAAAAATGACTTAATTCCATAGGCCTCCTGTGGGGAAGGGCAAACAGAGTGTGAAGGTCTATTTTAAAAAAGGGCAGCAACATCTGGAATTGCTAGCCAAACATTTTGTGTTCAGAGGGATGGAGAAGAAGGGTGTAAAGAACAGTGGAACTGGCTTCAGGAGGCCCATCAAGAGAGACAGCTAAGTGAGCAATCACACACATACCAAGGCAGCGGCAGATCTGACTTGATCCTAGAATTAGGCTGGCCCAGGTCTGATACACCAGAGCTTGTACCATGCTGCCACCAACACCATCAGACAATTTTGTCTAAACCAAAGTGGATCCACCGTTTTCTTGGCCAACACCATCAGCAGGCCCCAGCAGCCATTCCTCTGCTCGCTCCTCCAAACGTCTCAGCACAAACTCTCTAGCTGGGACAGAGCTTCAGCCTCCCCCCCCCCCCCCCCGCTTCCCCACCAGCCATGAGACTTTCTGCAAGTGTAGCATTGTTTTTCCCCTGTTTCACAGTGGCTCCCCTTTGATGTTAATTGTTTGCAGGCAAAGCTTAGTGGAGAGCGTAGCTGTTCTTTGGTTCATCTGCTGGTTACTACTGAGCTGCCCAGACCAGTGGAGAAAATGCTTTGATGTTAATGAGCTGCAGACAATTTCACTTAACACCGAGCAGGGCCTGGCATCTCAGAGGTAAGACTTTCAAGGCAGATTCTACAGCAAGTCTCTCCAACATCCGTTTTGCCATAGAACAGAAAATACTCAGAAAGGTATTAGAGCAGAAACCTGTCTTCTCACCCGGTCTTGCACCACACCCAGTATCATTACAGCCCCAGAGATGCCAGAGGCAGGGAAATAGCAGGAATAAAAAACAGCCCCATCCAAATGCATGGCCTTTATGGGATTCAGTGGAAGCATGATTTACCACCAAGCCCCATAAACTGCCTGCCTCTCTGGTCCTGCAGTATGAATACACAGAAGTGGGAGAAGGGGATGGGCTGTAAACTGCTGATTTGCAAGAGACTGGCTCCTGTGTGGCTGGTGCTTGCAGCAATCCCATTCTGAAAGTGGCACCTTCTCCATCAGCACAGCAGATGTCTGAATGAAATGGGCCAGCTGCAGTGAAGTGAGACTTGCACAGGCGGCCTTGGACTATTCTCTTAAGTGGATATGCCAGCAAAACACTTTTCTGTAGATCTGCTACAGGCAGCAGCACACTGCCAAGTGCATGCAAACCTACAGGTCAGTGATGGGTCCCCTCAGAGGCAGGGTACAAAAGAGCACATGGATGTGTTGCAGGTTCCACAGGTTCAGTCAGCCCTTGTCATGGGCGCCAGACAAGGAGGTTGGGACTCCTCCCTAGGGTAGCACATCACATGCTCGAGGGAGAACCCCGATTAGGCAGAGCTCCTGCTATGGAGAGATGGTGTGGGAAAAATGGAAAGGTGAGAAAGGAATCTGCCCCGTGGAAATGTGAGGTACCGCAGTCTCAGGAAGGCAGCATTGAATCACAAGTATGAACAAAGACAAGTGAGAAAAAAGGCACAGATTCAATTTTGTAACCCTCTGCCAGTCATCAACAAAGTATATTGACCATATCACACAAACTCTGCTTCTATCTACATGCTGTGAACTTTTGAATGAAGAAGCAAGTGACCCAGTCCTCTGGGGAGCCCTCAGACAAGCAGAACCAAAAGCAGATTACGTCCCGTCAAGTAGAGCAACAAATGAGACCTCACTGAACGTTAAGGAGAAACATGCCTTCTTCTGAGGAATGTGGCTTAATTCCAATATATTGCCTTTGTTAAATGATTTATAGTAACGAGAGAAAGATATTATCTTCTCAGTTTTCTCGCCAGGACAGGATTGTTCCCTGCAGCAAATTTTGGATTACTGTTAGAATAATGCAAGCCAAGATTGAATGCTTGTCCCAGGCCCACTGCAGGGAGGAGCCCACACAAATGTGTATATTCTATCCTACACTGAAATAAAACCTAACACGGTAGGTTTTGGCGGGGGGTGGGGGTGGGGGTTGCCTGGAATTAAGAAAAAGAAAGTGAAATCACAGGGGAGACCATGACTGATCACAGGCCAAGGAGACAACACTGCAGTCTGGAAAGTCTACCCCAGTCAATGGGAAGAGACACAAAATTAACGTTTGACAAGGCATCCAGCATTTGCTGTGCAGCAAAAGTCACTCCCAAAAGTCACTCCATCCAAGCAAAGCTTGTGGGCCATGCTTTGACGCGATAGATACAACTGTACATCCTGCAAGAGATGAGACGAGAGGCAGTCAAGTTGAGAACAGCACGGAGTGACGCGTGCCATGATCCACAGATAGTGGGAAAGGAAACTTTGTGATTGACGCTGCTGGGCAGTAGTCTGCAAACCACCATGGAGTGCACGCAGGATGGATGGAAAGAACAGCAATTAGATCCCTTTTTCAGAGGGTTTTGTCACGTGCAGTAACAGCTTCACTAGAGATGGACAGACTATCAGCCTGAAAGTGAGTTATTAAGTTTAGGATGGATTTCAGTGCACAGGACAATGTGTTGTCAGTAGTTGTACCATTAATGTAAATAGAAAACAATAGATTTGGAAGGTGGACAGGAATAATCTGGGGTTCACAGCAGGGGGTTTATCCCCATTAAAGGAACAGGGAAGCTGGAGGGTTGAATAAATGGACTAGAAAAGATCACCTTTGTAATAAAAGGAAGGGTGCATGCTGCAAGGAGAACACTAGGTTAACTTGTAACTGTTTCAAGGGGATGAGGAAACTTTCATCTGAAACCAGGATAGAGCTGGAAGAGCCGAGCTGTCCCCAGCAGGTACAACTTGAGATAGTTTTTTTGTCTTTATCAGAGGCTAAATGTATATAATGCTATACCCTCAAAAGTCTCAGGATGGGTTTAAAAACAAAGAAACCCAAGAATGGGGATATGTAGGAAGATAATAGATAAAGTCCTTCATTTACACACAGATACCCTCCAAATCCAAATACATACATACAAAACCCTCAAGATGAGAGTTGCTGACAAATACAACACCGAATATTTTGCCACCCTGGATGTGTCCACAGGGTTTTGCAACTGCCCTTAGCAAAGCAAAGCATGGGATTGCAAGATACCTTTTCCTCAGGCTGTTGCTAGGGCTGCATCTGATACCCACCATAATCCAAAGAAAAGCAGACTTGGTTCAGTTCTGTGTGCTTTGCTCCAGTGCCACTGTCTCTTGCATGTACTAAGCATATCTCCTCTGCATGATGCTTACATTCACACAAGGCACCACAGCTGGTCATACACATGTGTGATGGATGAGCCATTCTGCTGCTAAAGGAACAGATAACCACTGGGTTCTGCTTTTCCCCTGATTGTAGGGGAGAGGGTCAGCTATCTTTCACCTGTGCCACTGCTGATTGTCAGGAAATTTGCAGGAACTTAATCGACCTTCGTCTGATTCAGTCAAATTTGCAAGAATGGTGGCAATCTCAGTATAGTTCCAAAGCTCTTAGCAAGGTAATTAGCAGACAACATGGTCTTGTGGGTGTCAGTTCATTAAGGAGCTTGGCCAAAACCATAAATGCTACAGAAACAGGAAACAACAAAATGTTAGGTTAATGAAGCATGTGGGTAGCTCAGAGGAAGGCTTGGTGCATCCTAGGAGAGAAGCAAGGGGAACAGGCAGTTGCACCTTACAAGCTCGCCACACCAGCAACCTGACAGGTGCAGTGTCCCCAAAATGAAGGATGCAAAGAGTTTGAGAACTTAAATTTGCCCATGAAAGATCCCCAAACCTGATCGACTACAACAACAAAGGCAGCGTTCAAGACTGGCTTCGGATGTTGGTGTCCTGCACTCACAGCCACGTTCAAAACTATGCTCAATGTTAAATGTGTTTGTGGTCACTGTGAAGGTGTGAGGGAGGTGCTGGAGGCTCAGTGACAAATGACTAATTGTAATAGCACTTGCCCAAGAACTTTCAGATGTGAAACCACTGAATTATTTGATGCAGTGTACAAACTTCTGCTTAAGCTGGCCTTCAGTAATCAAGTGAAAGGTGGCAAATGTAGTGCCATGTGTAGAGACTGAGGAAACTGGGGAATGATTACCATACCCATCACCCTGGCAAGAACTCCAGTATAGGTATAAAAAGCTGAATGTCTTTATATAAGCTGACCTTAACCAGCAATGACCATAACATGCTTCTTGCCATTACAGAAGATAAGGGGAGCACATGCAGCTAGAAAATCTCTCTGCCCTTCTCCAAGGTGATAAAAGTTTTCTTTTCAGTTACAAATGTACATTCAGCAAACTGAAAAAGGAGCTGGTGAAGGAAGACATTTTCATGGAGCAAAGCCCAGAGCTAGACATTGAACATGTGAATTTTATCTTAAAAAGGCAACAACAACAAAAAACCCAAGCCAGTGTAAGATCTTGTCTCATTTCAGTAGGAAGATGATTGCCAGAGCAGCAGCTCGAGATGTGAAGCCACAGAAAATTATTCAGGCTACTGGCACAGTATTTGACCAGGTTCCGGGGGGGGTGGGGGGGTGGGGGGGGGGGGGTGGGGGGAGGAAAAAAGAAAGAAGAAAAAAAAGCCTGGGATGTTGTTTAAACTATCAGAGAACCATCATGTATTGACACGCGTCTTAACTAATACTGTGTATACTATTGACCACCTGATTAGGATAGTGGAATGAAAAACAGCTGGAGGACTTTAAGAGGTTGTCCGGGGAGAAAACATAATGATAATGGGAGATATTAATTACCCCCATATAGACTGGGTAGATACCATGTCAAAGAATGATGCAAAGACTGTATTTTTAGCCCTGATAAATGCATAGTTCTTAGAATGACCACTCAGAGGAGCCAAGTGGAGGATGAACTCTTGATTTAGTCATGAGTAGTACATAGGAAGGAGTTTGAAATGTAATACTGAACAGTCGCTTCGTCATAACTAACACAATGTGCTCAAATCCAATATTACTGCTGGAGAGAAAAAAAGCAACTAAAGTACACTGCAGTGCAATGTAACTTAAGAGAGATGAGTATATTCTCCTTCAAAAGGGAGTAAGTATAAAAGTCAGGAGAGTAATTAAGAAGAATTTTAAAGTAGCTGATGAAAGGACAAAATGCTCGCAAGGGCATTGAGAACCTGTATTTAAAGCTTTAAGTATGCCATTACTCAAAATATGCTAACAACAACAACAAAATCCCCAGGTCTGGCACGGTTAAACAGCTGAGCAAAGAAGACATTTAGAAATAAAAAGACATCCTTCAAAAAGTATAAGTTATGACCAAAGAAGAAATACAGAAAATCCCAAATTCTGCCAAGTTAAATTAAAAAAAAAAACACAAACAAACAAAAAAAAAAAACCAAAAGCCCCAAACAAAACAACCCAACACATTTAGGCCAGCCAAAATAGTTTTTGAACAACAGCTTGCTAAAAATATGAAGATTACTAATAAAAACATGTTTTACAGAGTAGGAGAAAGCCTACGGGGACTCAGGGGCCCAACAGCAAGAATTAAGGGAAGAACAGTCAAGAAAAATGACCTTCACTACAGGCTACTGTCACCAGACACAGTTGTGCACATCCAAACATTTTGTTGCTAGATATTGAGTATCCTGCACCGCCTCCCAGGCAGCTGCAGTTTAACAGGAATGGGTATATGTATTATTTCTACTGAAGTTTGGGTCCAGCCTTATAATTGCCTCACTCCATTATGTGCCTTCCAGCAGCCTGAAGAAAATACTGCTGAAATAATAAGGTGGTGACTGATGGTTTCAGACCAGATTTCAGTCCCTGTTAACTTAGAGACATTTTGTTAATGGATGACTCTGAAGTGAATAGTCATATGGGAAGCACTGAGGTCTGAGGAACTAATTAGCCACGAGTCAAAGCACCATGAGAGAGAGGCAACAAAGACAAAACTGAGGCCAGCTTGTGGTTCTGGGAGGGATTACTGCTTCACTAACCTTGCTCTTGCATGGAGATGTTTAGAGATGTTGATAGAGATGGGGATTAGGAGAACAGCTGTCCATCGCAGTAAGTACTGTTGGCTGCTGTCACCTCTCTCCCTGGTTGCTATTGGCACTCCAGAGATCCTGTCATGCTCTGACCTATTCCTTTTATCCAGGCCATTAATAACATTGCCTTCTCTGGGGTCTGCATCCACCAGCATCTGGAGGACCCTGACTTACTCATTTTCCTCCAGTGGCAGCTACAATTCATGACCAGATACATCCTGCAGCTCTCTTCACTCACACGAGATTGTAGGTAGCACTCACTCTTGTCCATGGGTGAAAATGGACCAGAGCAGGGTCTAACTGTCCAGTAGCCAGGCTTCAAACCCGATAAAAGCCCAAGCATAGTCTGAACTAGTTCCTCATGCATTGTACCATGTGTTTCCCCAAAGGTTATGATCTTCTGTTGTACGCTTAATGTGCATTTTTTTTAACCAATTAAGTACTTTGCCTCCATGTTAAGTGCAACCCCAGGTCTTGGAAGTTCTGATACACAGACATTGCCCAGTCTACACATCTTCATTGCACAACACTGTAAATGTCCCATGTACACTTCACGAGACCTTTGATGGACTATAGACATCCTGCTTGTTATCCTTATCAGGCCATTTGAATGACGCTGTCCAGCATGTCCACTCCTGGGTTGCATGTCTAGAGCTGTTAAACTTCATTTTCTAAGCCTGTGCAGCATTGCTCTAGCAAACAAGTGGTATTCAGGAATCCCTTTGCCCCCAGGTACTTGAAGGAGAGCTTCTTTATTTAGGGACAAGTTCCAACTGTCTCTAGGTAACAGAGAAAGTGTATTTTCTGCTGCTTCTCTACATACTTCCTGACTCTAAAAATAAGCTATTTAAAGATGCAGTTTCCAATACTCGCCAGTTCACCTGGGAACAGAGCTTGTATGCAATATTGATATCGTACACAATTTCACAACCTTGTAACTCACCCACTGACTAAGCCTTCTAGCCACACTCAATTTACCTTGCTTAGCATTTTCACATGGACTTGTGGGTCTCCCTTGAATTAAGCCGGGAAGTGTTAAATCCATTTGTCCTAGCAGCATTGTCTCCTAAGGCTCAGTTGTCACCTAATCTGAATCTCATGAGGTTAAACTAGAAACACCATGTCCTTTATCTCCCTCATCCATTCCCCGTACAACTTCTAAGATTTTGTGACAGCCTGTGGCCACTGATTTTATAGACTTCTCCCCAAGTTCTGCTATCTGCTGTGGTCACATCAGGCAATCCAGAATCTTGGCATACTGGCAATATGACAAGCCAGAGGATGGTGCACACCAGCGCATGTTGGGACATGTGGCAGAGGAAGAGTGTGCTGCCTGGAATGAAGCTGCAGAGATAAGCATGTGTGGAAGCTGGCTGGGTGCACCTGGTCAGTAGGAGGAGAGTAGGAAGTTGTGAGGCACTGCTAGTAAAACAGGTCATTGTTAGGATGTAAAAGGGGATGACATGGATAAGATATGTCCTGAGGAGGTGTGAGAAAGGGTGGTAAAAAGGGCCCTGCACAGGTATTCTTGGGGGTTGGCTACAGATGCACCAGATGCAGCCTTGAGTATAAACTGTGCCGTCTCTAAGGCTACAAGAATACAGAGTAGAAATTGTGTAACTATAGGAGCCTTTAATTTACCAGTGAATGCCAGGCACTAAACAGTGCCAGAATAGCAGGGCTCAGGTATCCTCACAAGACAGAAAGCAAATTTCCTTATCGATTAATTGTAACGTAAAACACAACTTTATTTCAGACATGGTTTAGTGAATGGTGAGGTTGCTCTATCAGTCAGGCAACAGACCTGCAGGAAGGAGCAGAGACCCAACGTAGGCAGATCCTGCAAGGAGCAGAGTGGAGGAAGAGGAGGCATGAGCCAGCTGTGGTCAAAACCCAAGAGTGGGTTTTACTCCATTTCAGTAAAGGTGATTAGGGGAACACAGGGAGCCATGAGATACCTAGTGAAACAGGAGGAAGGCAACAGAAATTATACATAGATGAGGCTGCCAGTTTCTTAGACTAGGGCACTCAATTCAGAGTTAAGGATGATGCACTACGAAGCAGGAGAAACTGCTGCTAAAGGTGAAGATGAGTCCCAAGGTTGGTAAGGAGATATGGGAAAGACTGCCCAAGCTGCATCAAAAACAAGCATGACCAGGCTGCAGGAAGGATATTAACCACGTATCTTGGGAATAAATTCAGGTTAGTAAATCCATTGGTAATTTCAGAAGAGCCAAGTGCAAGCTCCCAAAATGCAGACACAGCACAGGGTTGGCAGGGATTGCAAGTGCTGAGAGACATAGTTCCTCATAGAGGAAGAAGAGGACCCTGACCTTGTGAAGGGATGGGGGAAGTAGGGTGAAATGTAACAGCAGAAAGGGAAAACTTAAAATACTTGGGGACCAGCAGTAAGGACATTTACTATAAACTGGTGAAATGGAGGCACCAAAGGAATAGAAAGACCTTACTGCACTGAAGGATGAATGTGAAGCAGCAGCATGATGCTTCTGTGAAAAAGGAATGGCATGATGCTAGGATGCATCAGACAAGTTATTTTTAGCAGAGGCAGAAATATAATTGCCATTGCGCAAGGCATTGTGAGACTTCTTCCAGAATATCCTTGTAGCTCTGCATCCAGGAAGGATAAATTTCCACTGCACAGAGAAAAACTATTTGGATACTGAGACAAACAAGCACCAGGTGATGAAGATCTACTAGAAGAGTTTGGCTTCTTCTGGCCAGACAGAGGCTGTCAGGGGACAAACATATTTCTGAAGAACCACTGAAAGAAAATTGTAAATAAGAAAATGTTAAGAAAATCTTTAAGACATACAATAATGGTACAAAATAATGAATAAGTTTAGATGGTGAACTGGAGAGTTTCTAGCCCTGCCAGGAGCGAAGTTCTGGACCAGCCTTCCAAGAAGGGCAATGGGGCAGAGAAACCCAGATCATTTTAACCTACAGTTTGATAGAATTCCCTCCATAAACTTCTAAACTGAGGAACCCTGGAGATGGGCAGTTCACCCTGGGACACAGCTCCTGGCTGGCCAAGGAGTCAGCAGCACTAAGGTTGTCTGGAGGAGGTGCTGCTTCAACCCCAGGCTTCTGGGTTACTGCTGGTCACTGTGAAGATGGAGAATAAACAATTTCCCCCTTAATTTGCTTCTAAAGGTACTATGGTTTTCCTTCTTCCAGAGCACTAAAGGCAAGCTCTGGGCCTCATGCATTGGTGCTCCCAGCATTACAGTCCAAGAGGTCTGCTCACACATTAGGCTTAATGCTATTGCCAGATTAGGGTCAGAAGGGAATTTTCCTGGATTGATAGAAAAATTGTGGTTACATTTTTTGCGTGGTTTGGGGTTGGGGTTTTTTTGTTGTTGTTTTGCTTTGGATATTTTATTTTTTTTTACTTTTCCAAGTTCATGTCTATTTTCTAGATCCTACATAATTTTTTTCACAAATTCTCTGCCATCACCAGGCTGCAGACCTGATGGTCCCTTAATCTCCCTGCTTGCTCTGTGTGGCATGTTACAGCTGCAGCTTTTTTGCTGAGAGGAGTCAGGAAGCATTTGCAGCGCCTGGTTTGTGGGCTGAGTGGAGCAGGTGTCCAGTGTAGAGGCACTGGCAGTACATTCATTGCATCTTTACTCACAACTGCAGGACACTTGACTATGGGGTGACCCTGGAGAACTGCCCCAATGTGAGCACAAGTACACATGATAACTGCAAAAGCAGCTGTAAGAGGGAACACGGGAATTAACCCAGACTCTCAGCTGTACAAGCACAGATTTAAAGCACGCACAACCACTGGCTGGCCTCCAGGGCTTGCTTGCAGGCAGGCGGGGATTTGGGACAAGGGATGTGTAACAGAGCAGAGAAGATGTGAGAGTGAGGGAACCCCAAACTTGCAGGATCTGTGTGCTGTAGGGGGATGAGTGTCTCTTCCAGCTCTCCGGGGCTCCTCTGAGCCCATGTTTCCAGTGATCCCAGCACCAAACTCCCATGGCCCTTCTCTGGAGGTACCCTGAAGCTGGGTACCCCTGTGAGGCTCCCAGTACAGGGAGTCCAGGCTGAGGAGGCACAGACATGACGCAGCAGCAGCCTCTGCTTTGGGTCAGGACCTCTGAGCTCTTGAATGTGCGGAGTCAGTCTGAATCTCAAGGACTGGTGGTCCCAGGAAAGGGAATGGGTGCAAACAGCAAGGAGCATCGCATACCCAGGTTTGTGCCTGGCACCTCTTCTCACGGGCATCCCTGTCAGCTTTCAGGATGAGCATGCTGAACATCTTAAGTGTGAACTTCCTAAGTATGAAAAAGCACACCCAGCTCACAGCAACATGGGTGCTCAGCACCTGGCAACATCCAACTCCAAGGTCCCAGAATAACCTTTCCTGAGGATAAGGGGCTGCTGTTGCTGGGGAAACATTGAGCTCTGCAAAGCAATGGGGACAAGGACTGTGCAGCCTCCAGCCCCGGGCAGAGGTGTGCAAGGAGTGCTGCTGTCAGACTCTCTTGCTGCCCCACTGCCTTTTGCACTTGGGGTCCAAACCAGCTGATGCACTGAGCAGAGGCCCCTCATCTTCCAGGTTTTACCCACGATGAAAGACCACTCTGAATGCCCTTCTAGCTTGGAGATCACATTCAGGACATACTAATGCAAGAAGGAATGAGAAGGGAAAGGGAAGAGGAAGATGTGAAATAAGCATCAGTCCCTTGGAAGTTTGTTCCAGCAGAAGGGTGCAGACGACAGGGCCTGGTGCAGGGAGGGTTAGCGACAACCGCAAGAGAGTAGAGTCTGCAGCAGGAACAGAAAGAGAAAAGTTGAGAGTGCATTGAAGAGAAATAGAGGGAAAATCCCAGCTCTACTTAGTGACCTCTCAGAAAACACCCCCTGTATAGTCCCCAGCCATGGGCTGCTGCAGCTCAAGACAGAGCCACTCACACAGGCAGAGAGGGATGCCAAAGGATGCCGAGACTTGTAGGAGGAAGGTTGGCTGTTCTAAATGCACTGTGTGCCTTGAGTGAAGTGGAGCTGGTGTCCCTACAAAGCCCTAGCTCTCTGTCCCTCACCTCTGGCATGCCTCTGGCAGGGGAAACCCCCACAGGTACCACTGATGCCAGTGGGACAAAGGCTGTGCATGAGCTGCACCCCAGCCTCTTCTGAAGAGCACCTGAGTTGAGGGAGACTATTCTGGGCCAGCAATGTGGCCACCAGCAGGACTTACCTATTGGTGTGCACAGAGGAGAGACAAGGCATGCCTCTGCCTTGGGAGCTCCAGGTCCAAACTCCCAAACTGAGCTGTCTGCAGCGCAGCAGCGTGGTCCATCTGGCACCGGGGAGGCACACAGGGCTGCCTGCTGTCCAGACAGGGCCTGTCCATGCACACAACAACTCCAACAAAAGCCAAAGGCAGGCATGTCCTGTGTGTGTTAGAGCTCAGAAGATGCATCTGTGCTGCCTTGCTACCACCACAGCTGCAGTCACCTCTGCGGCTGCAGCCATGAGGGCTGAGCGAGGGACATGCTCCAAGTGCTGCTCCTTGCCACTGTCCCCTGATCCTCTCCAGACAGCTCCCACCAGCACCCACACTTCCAGAGAGCTGGCTGTGCACCGCTTCCCGCTCTCCTGCCTCCTCTTTGCAATGGCGCCTTTGCCGCCAGCTGGGCAGCAGGAAAACACCTTTCTGCAACTCTCACACCCTCCACAATAGACCTTAAATCAATAACCCCAGAACATAGGGCCAGGTTATTGCTAACGGAAACCATTAAACTGTAACACGGGGGGATAAAGCCAGCGTCTAACACTTGAAAGATTTATAGGGCACAACAGCAGGGTGTTAATTCTTTTGGCAACACAAACGCTTTCACACCCCCTGCCTCTCCTCACCCGCAGGAACGGGGAGAGGGGACCATGTGCAGCCCAGCCCCAGGAATGCAGCCTTGTTCCTGCTGTAGCCAGCAGCACATGCATTTGGGGTGATGCCGTGCTCACAGGGCTGCCCAAATGCACCCACCTCAGGTCCAGGAGGTAGCACATCCCCAGGTATCATTCTGCATGGGGACATCCCCCATGCCCAGCTCCGGCTTCCCCATGACGCTCCCAGCTCCAGCCTGCCTCCACAGCTGCAGCAGAGGTTCAAGGAAAGGCTGTGAAGAAACTTTCAGACCACCTACAGCAGTTGGAGAAACCAGCACACAAGCCCTTCCTCAGACCTCACTCAGACTACAGCTTGCGGGTCTGTTTGCAGCTGGTTGACAGGCACTCTCCCTGCAACACTCTTGTTTGGATCCACACACCCTCAGCGCTGCTGTGGCAGCTCAGAGACCAGGGAGATGCTTGTCAGCTCCGCGACTGGCCTACCTGCCCTGGGCAGGAGAGGGGCTGCATGTGTGCTGCAGCAAAAGGGATCTGCATGGACTCCCAAAAAGGGACAGTCACATCCTCCCCGAGTCCCTGCCAGACCCTGGCTTTCACCCCCTCCCACCAAGCCAACATCCCTGGGAAGAGCTGCATTACCAATTAACAGCCCCCCACTTGCCTTGCCCCCAGCCCGCTCAGACCTTTGCCTGCAGCCGCCTCCTTGGACCCTCTCTCATGCAAAGTCCAGGGCCAGGCAGGAGATGACAGGGTGGGAGCTTGCCCCTGGGCTCACCCCACTGGCAGCCTCACCGCACCCCACATACCTGGGGTATTGTGGAGGCCTCCCTGGGCCGAGCTACAGAGTGGCACAAGTCACCCAGCATACAGGCAGGAACATCCTTCTCCATCCAGGGGAGCAGAGAGGGCACAAGCGGGCTCCAGCCACTGTGCTAATACCAGACCATAGGATCGCCATGCAGCACATCCCAGGCACACCCCCAAAGGGCCTCGGAGGCCTGAGTGCGATCCAAGTGGCAGCATCAGCTTGGCCGAACCCCCCGCCCAGCATCACAGCTGCTGGACACCCCACCCTGGGTTTATTGCTGCTATTCCCCTCCCTGCTCTCCTACCAGAGGAGTGGGCGCTGCCTCCATCAAGCAAGGGGTCTGGGGGGACTTTGACCAGCCCTCTCCCACTCCAGGCACTGCAAGAAGCCCTGGGGGGGTCCATTCCCTGCCCGTCCCCTCCCCCCACGCTCTTCTTGCTCCGCAGAGCCCAGCCAGGCGGCTGCAGGATCTCCCACCCCAGGGTGTGCCGGGAGAGGGCCCAACCAGGCACCACTGCACCCTGCCAAAGCCAGGGTGCTCGATGCCATCTCAGGGTTCCCAGTCAGCACTGCCAGCTCAGCCCCACTCTGGTGCTGGGGATCCCTGGGCTTGTCCCAGCCCAGGAGCAGCCCAAGGCAGGGCTCTTTTCTGGCTGCCAGCACAAGAGCAGGGTGCAGGGCCCCAGTACTGCTGGCTCAGGACGAGGTGCAGGGAAGATGCTCAGCAGCAGGCCCAGGCACGCTCCCTTGGGGGCTGCCTGGGATTGCCCTTCTCCTCTGTGACCTGCAACACAGTGGGGGGGCCTGGACAGGCATCTGCATCCCCTCCCTCCCTGTCACTGTCCATCCTTCTTCTGCCAAGCACCATCCTGTGCTGCCCACTGTGGATGCCTGTAACCTCTCTGCAGTCACACCAACACCCCTCCCTCAGGGGACACCCAGAGATGAGATGTCAGACACCCCTCTCCTGGCGAGCTAGAGCAAAATCAACGAGCGGGCTCGAAGGGGACAGGCAGACATCATAGTTGCACACGCTGCCCTCAGAGCGGGCAGGGGCCCGTGCTCCTGCCAAGGGCTTGAGCCCCTTGTACCCCATCCCACAGCAGGGAGCGGCAGTGGAGGAGGATCTTGCACTGCCCCTCCGTGGCCATCACGGGAGGTGCAGGTGACTTCAAAACCTAGCCAGGTGCCTCAGGGCTGGGGTGCTGAGTCCTCAGCAGAGCCCAAGAGGCAGTCGGAGGGGTCTGCGCTGCCTGTCCTCAGAGAGGCATTCACCCCGTGCCAGGCCATTTGGGAGCTGCCACAGAGCCCTCAGAGTGGCTTGGTGACCCCAGTCCTGCCCCACTTTCCCCAGACACCCCACTCCTGCACCCAGTCCCTGACCTGTGCTACTTCTCATGGGGCCAGACCCTAGCACAGAGGCCCCAGGGTCCTGAGGGGGCACAGCCCGAGCCCATGCCTGGGAATGGCCCACGTGAAGGAGGAGACAATGCAGCACTGCTGTTTGGGCATCCACATTTATTACATGGCTGGGGCAAGCCTGGGGCTGCCACTCACCAGAGCCCCTCCGGTCAAAGGCAAATGACCCGTCCTCCTTAAATATTGGTTATAAAACAAATTTCTTTTTTTCCTTTTTCTTTTTCTTAAAAACCCCATCTCTCTCTCTCTCTCTCCATACTTTTTTTGTCTTTTGTATTTGAGTATAAAAGTTGGGGCGGGCGCTCCGCCTCGCCTGCTGCTACCTCTGCAGGCTGCGCTGTGCCTGCCGCAGCAGCGTGTCGAAGTCCAGGGAGTCAAACTTGCTCTTGACGGGGGCCGGGTCAAAATCCTCCCTGTTTGAGTCTGGAAAACATGGGGAGAGGCTGCCTTGAGCCATGGGGACGCTGGCACAGTTCCAGCCATCCCCACAGCAACTCCTTCCCATCTCACTTCATGTTCCAACCTCTAGACCCAGCGTCGGGCTGATAGAGGATTGGACCTGGTCTCCATCACAGCGCTGGAGGGCCGGGGAGCCCCCGTCCAACCTCCCCTCGGGGCAGGATTATCCCTGGACATGGCTCTGACCAGCCAAGCCTGACTGACCCCAAGGATGGTGACTCCTACACAGCTGGGAAGGAGAGAGGACACAGGGTGCCACCCCCCAACTTGGGGGCTGAGCAACTCACCCAAGTCGGCATAGTTCCTCCTGCAGAACTGCCGGCGGCCACCGAAGCACAGGTCGAAGGGCTGCTCATCTGGGCGCCGCAGCTTGTGCCCGCTCTCGATGGCAGCAAAGGCTTCCTCGGCATAGCGATAGGTGACAAAGCCATAGTTGTCCCTGGAGCCAAAGAAGAAGGAAGGAGATCAGCAGCAATGCAGTATGTTTGTTCCCCCTTGGTCTGTGCCATCCCCTTGACGAATGGGAAAAGGGCCAAGAGGAGCCATTCCTGGAAAAGGGCTGCCCCACATCCCCACAGCTCTTACCCGTCAGAGCGGAAGTGTAGGGTGCACTCCTCAATGTCCCCAAAGACAGAGAAGCGGTGTCGCAGCTCCGACCGTGTCATCCTGCTGGGGATCTTGCCAATAAACACAACTCGTCGCTCCTCCTGTGAGGAGGGATGCACAGTCCCATGAGATGGGAATGGGGGGGGGGACTTGGCATCCCTGAGCCCTCCCAGTGAGCAGGACCTCTCACGCAGAGCACCCTCCCTGCATTGCCACCCATCACACCGTGCCCTGGCCAGAGCGTCCCAGCAATGCTGCCTGCAAGGCTGCAAACCCACAGCTTTCTGAAGTGATGGAGGGGCTGGGGGCCCCCAAATCTGCAGCCCTCACTTCCCAGCCCTCCAGCACTCACTATTGCACGTTCCTTCTGGAGGATCCTCTGCCTTTGGTAGTGGTCCTGTGCATCGTAACTGTATCTGGCAAGGCAGAAACCGGACACGTGAGCTACAGGGTCATGGGGTTCCAGAACGAGAGTGATTCTGGACACAAGGGAGATACTGAAGGAGGGGGTTCACCCCTGCCCAGGTAGGACACAGGAGGCTGAGAGATGGGTTGGGGGGAGCTCACACCCCTGCAGGGTGGCCACGCTCACCTTCTCCGCCTGTTACTCCTCCTGCAGGGTGAGGGGGAGCGGGACCGAGAGCGAGACTGGCTGCAGGATGTGGACCTGGATGAGTAGGAGGATGTTGATGATGAGGATGAGGACCTGTCCCGGGACCTGCCACATGACCCACAGCTGGAGCGGGAAGAGGAGCTGTGGGAACATCTTGAGCGGTACCTGGGGGAAGGATAGACACAGCTCATTGCCAAGCTCTCCCCATGCCCAGCACCATGAGGCTCCAGAGAAGAAAAAGACCTCCATCCTCCCCAAGGTCCCCAGCACCCGACTCGGACAGGACCCATCCCCAGGCTGAGCTGAGCTATGGAAACCTCTGCCCAAGTTTGCCGGGACAGTAATGACATTAGAGATGTTGCTCCACCTGGCTCCAAACACCGCAGTGAAAAGGGAGCAGGCTCACAGGTACAGCCTCTGAAGAGCAAGAAATAGTCATGGTGGAACCATGCAGCACATGGCTGCGACCAGGCAAGGGCCCAGAAGGGGCCGGGGCTGCAGCACTGAGCCCCACACGGTGCACAGGATGACAACGGAGCCGTCACATCCATGTTGCACTCAACAGCCATGCGAATGGAGACCATCCATGCCTCCAATCATGCTGAGGGCCGTGGCATGCTCTGGGACAGGGCTGGGCTTCTGTGCCCACAGCCTTCTGCCAACAAGAGCTTTTCTGGCAGGGCCAGGCAAAGCTTGAGGGCAGCTGGACTGAAACCCCTCTGGGATCAAGCTGTGCTGCCTCCAGACAGCAGCAGCGTCCCTCACTAAACATGCTGCCCACAGGTGGTCCCCGCCATAAGCAAACACAGGCCCCAAGCAGGGTGTGCTGCCTGGTACTGCCACATATTCTCCTGGAGGACAGCAGGTCAGGATGGCACAGTCTGTGGGGACATTTCCCAGCACAGGGCCAGGTGCATTTGCTGGAAAGCCAAGCCAGACAGGACAAGTGCCTGGGCTGCACATCCCTGGGACATGGCACTATGTATGTGCCCTTTCCAGCTCCAGCCTCCACCTATTGGCCACCAATGGAGGGGCCTTGGTTGGACAAGCCCTTCTCAGCCAGTGATCTGGGATGTCTCCAGAACTGGCTGAACACTCAGGGAAGGGCAGACAAGGGATCCCTCGCCAGCTCCAGTGCCTCCCACTGCAGCTGGGACAGGCTGTGCATCACTCAAGATATACAAGGACTCCAAAAGAAACACATTCCGCAAAGACCAAGCCACCCCACTTTCCTATGCAGCCACCTCCATAAGGAGCACAGGGAGCCCCTGAGGCAGCCAAGCCAGATGGGTTTTTCTCTCCTTGCCTCCAGCAGCTCCCTGGAGGGCTCCATTGTGGCTCCTCTCATTTCTACACCTGGGGCTGCACCAGCCCCACAGCACAAACACCAACACCTGCAAGAACACCCCAGAAAAAGCATCTAAAAGGCAAGGTGCACCCAAGGACTCGTACCATGGTGTTCCAGGAGGAGTAAGGAAGCCTAGCTCAGTGGTGGTTTTGCAGGCACACCTGCCCAGATGTGGGGTTCAGCCAGACACCCACTGGCAGGGTGTCGCAGCAGCTCCCCCAGTCTCTGCGAGCCAGGCACCACTTCAGAAAGACCACAAGGACAGAAAGATCAAACACAGCCATCAAGTAGGCCCATAAAGAGATGTCTGGGCACCCTCACAAAAGACCGGCCACCAGACAATTGCCCAAAGAGCAAGCAGACAGACGCTCCACCGCTTACCTTCGCCACCGCTTGGGTGGTGGGGAGAACGACCGTGACCGCGATCGGGAGGATGAGGATGAAGATGAAGATGAGGACTCGCTAGCTCCATCTGAACTGGAGCTGAAAGAGCGGCTAGCATGGCTCCGGCCAGCCCTCCAGCTGCCAGCAGAGGGGCTGGGCGAGTCTCGGGGTCTCCGGTAGCAGCGCAGGGACCTCTTGGCAGTAGCACGGCTGGGCTGGGCGCTGGGAGTCCGCACCTCCTGGTCCCGGCAGGGGGATGCAGCTGGAGACAGGAGCACCGAGGTGGGGGGGCTGCTGCACTCAGTGGTGGCCTTGCTGGGGACGCTAGTCCGATAATCGAGGGGGGCTAGGCAGGCTGTCCCCAGGGGCTCCTGGCTGGGCCCCACGACGGTGGTGCTGGGGGCTGGCGGGGTGGGCTTGGCCTGGTCCAGCGTCCGTTTGGTTAAGGAGGAGATGGGTTTGATAGTGATGTCCCGGTGCTGTTTGACATTCCAGCGGGAGCCACCCTCGGCAGGGGGCTGCGTGCCAGTGCTGCTGCTGCTCTCCGGCCGCGCCGCACCTGGGATGCAGTAGTCGTGGTCTCCCGAGCAGACGTGGCTGGGGCCTGAGCCAGCAGGGGCTGGAGCCAGGCTCTTCCCCTGAAGCTTGCCTGGGGGCAGCGGCTTGGCTTTCATCAGCTTGGCTGTCTTCTGGGGCCCTTCCTGGGGTGCAGACCCTGGTGACTTGGCCTTGGCCAGTAGCGAGACAGCAGGCAATGGCTTCCAGAGCTGGTGGGGGGGCGTCGCTGGGGGGGTGAGGCCTGCGAGAGCACCGGAGGGCTTTCAAGAGCAGCCCCTTGCTGCAACCCACCCAGCTGGGGCTCCCTCCCGGCCCAACTCCCCTCAAGCTCCAGGGTCTCCCCCAGCCCCACGACAGCCCCTGCCAGGACACGGCGGGCTCCCCCACCTCGCCCCGGGCATTACCTGCCACGTTGGCCAGCTCAGAGGCCTGCAGGCCATCCGGGGGCTTCCTGTCCTGCTGGGTCTCAGGCCTGAGAAGGGGAAAGGAGCTTTGTCAAATGCAGCAGCCAAAGCCCAGCCCCAGTCCTCACGCCTGGGGCACGCACCCGAGCTGCCCTACCAGCTGGGCTGGGGGGACAGAGGGTCTGAGAGAGCTGCAAGGACGGAACTTGCACAGCCCAGTCATGCCCACCGCTGCTTCCCCCAATTTTCCCCCCTCAGTGCCAGCTCTGATCCCTGGTCCAGTGAGAAGCTCAGCCCCTCCTGGGCCGATGGACACAGTCCCCAGTGCAGTTCAGGCCCTGCCAGAACTGAGAGCTGGGCTCAGCCCTCTACCAGGCTCCATGCTGGGGCACCAGCTGCAAAGGACTTGGTACTCACCCGGAGCTCCCCGCTGGCCGCCTGTCCACAGGGGGTTGCACAGGAGTCTCCTCCTTCTTGGCTGAAAAGAGAGCGGGTGGGTGAGGGTGGTAAGAGGCTGGGGCTGGAGGGCAAGGGACAGACCCTGTGTACAGGGGGGGGACACAGACTACCCCCGGGACAGCCAGGGAGAGGTTTCACAGCATCCCAAACCCAGCTCCCAGCAGAGGAGCTGCACATTCGCTTTCCTTCCCGGGCTCTTCACCACCCCCTCAGCTGCCCTGGGGACCCCCAGCTGCTTTCACAGGCCAAGAAGGAGATGGGGGCAGAGACACCCTCGGGACAAGGCACCCAGGCCAGGTAACACCAGCCTGCAGGCAGCAGCATCCTGACTCCCCAGCTCCCACCCCACCATGGGGAGCACAGGCAGCCCAGAGAGGCTGGTGTGGCACGGAGGGAGCCCCGCGGGGGACAGCACGCTGCATCCGCACCTTCAGACTTCTCGAACTGCTCTAGCAGGCTGGACAGGTCAGTGGCTTCGATCCCTGGGCCAGGGAGAGAGCACAGCAAGCCAGGTCAGTCAAAACCCTCAGGGATGCACCCCAGTACCATCCTCCCCCTGCATCAGCCTCCCTAGGTGACAGGGCAAGTGCTGGGAAGAAGCGGCAGCAGAGCCTGCAGCAGCTCCATCTCTCCTGCAGTGGGGACAGGAGCACCCAGCTCTGCAGCCTCAGGAGGGGCCAGTTTGGGCACAGCCAGCCCAGACCATGCACTGGAGGCAACCTCCTGGCAGAGTGCCGGGAAGAGACTGCAAGCCCACAGGCGCAGCTTTGCCACCCTCACCCCCAGAAGTGCCAGGAACCGGTCCCGCTACCTGGGCTGCTGGCAGCACCAAAGCCTTGCCAGCTGGCGACACTCAGCCCTCCCACTCACCGATCTCGCTGATGAAGGCTTGCACGATGTCTTTGCTTCTGTCACTGGGCTGCGCCGGGCTGAGGAGCGGCTGGTGCCTCCATGGCCGTGCGGTGGGTGCCTTAGTGGGCAGGCTGCTCTCTCGACCTGCTTTTGGTGGTGGTGCCGCAGCCTGGGAGGTGGACTTTTGGCCGGGCAGCTCCTGCCCAGCAGCTGCCTGGGGCTCCGGCAGGGCTTTCTCTGCTGCCCCCTTCCCCGGCCCTGCAGCCTCTTCCGTGGGGTGGGTGCCAGGGGACTCCCCAACAGGGCCAGCGGCAGGAGACACCTCCACAAGGCAACGGGTAGCAGCTGGGGGGGCCTTTGGGAGCTGGGTGGGAGTTGCAGCCTGGGGCTCCTCTGGTGTCTGGGTGGGGGCAGCCTGGGGGGCTGCTGTGTGCTGGGCTGGCGCTGCAGGAGGGACCCTGCTGGGCTGGGCAGTGGCAGCCGATGGGACCGCCAGGGGCTGGACAGGGGCTGGGGCTGGAGGGGCCTTGGGGAGAGAGCTCTCCCCCGCCAGCCGTGCTTGCCTCCTGGGGTCCGACACCCTGCCAGTCGCTGGCCTGGCTGGGCCACCTGCAGCCCCCATCTCACTGGCCGGGGCAGTGGGCGGCTGGGTGGGGAAGGCCGGTGGCTCCGGGCAGCTGAGCGCAGGAGCAGCAGAAGACTGCCCGTGCAGGAGGGCCGTGCTGGGGTGGCCACCGGCTGGGAAGGAAGCGGCACCCTGCAGTGCCGCTCCAGGGTCCCCGTACGCCAGGGGAGGCACCGGAGGTGGCATGGGGATTCCTGGCCAGTACGATGGCGGTGCCCACCCTACTGGGGCATAGGGGCCGCCGGGGCCAAAAGGAGGCGGGGGCGGCACAGCTGGCGGGGGCCAGGCCATGGCCGGAGGCGGGAGGCCAGGCACCATGTGAAAAGTACTGGGGGAGCCGGCACTGGGCAGTGGGGGCAAACCATGGCAGCCCATGGGCTGCGGGCTGAAGCAGGGCCAGGAAGGCACTGGTGGGTAAAGGGCATAAGCACCGGCAGAAGCTGGTGGCATCCCAGCGGGGGCCACCCCAGCGGCCGGGGGCACATTTGGTGCGATGAAAGGCATTGGTGTTGACGGGGGTGGTGGAGCCATGGCCGGTGCTGGAGCTGAAGACAGAGCAGCAGGAGCTTTGCCAGCAGAAGGGACAGCAGCAGGGCTGGCGGGTTTCTCCGGGCTCTTCTGAGCGTTGGCCGCCTCGGTGGCGGGGCGAACGGGCGACACCAGGCAGGGAATCTCCGCTAGCTCTGTCGGAGGCTCAGGGATGCTGGGCCACTTGCTGGCCGCTTGCTTCTCACTGTCCTTCCTGCCACCCGGGCTGGGCTGGCGGTGGAGCATGCGGATGCGGTATTCCCGCAGGCTCAGGGCCTTGGGCTTGGCTTCCCTGGGAAGGCCCTCGCTCGGCTCCGCCACCGCCAGGCTCTGAGGGGGCTCCAGCCCCACGCCTCGCTCCGGAAGCGGAGAGGCAGCCTCCGAGACCCCGCCACCCTGTCTGGCGGCTGGCTGTGCATCACCCCCACCCTCAGCCTGGTCCACTGGGCCAGGACATGCAGCTGCTGGCCGCTCCTCCATGCTTGCTGCGGTCTTCTCCAAAGGCACCACAGTCTCAGCCTTTTCTGGGGCCACGTTCACCGTTTCTGGTGCCGGCTGCTTCTGCAGCTCCCGCTGCGCTTTCTCAAGCAGGGAGTTCCCCGTCACGCTCCGGGGCCTGCCCCGGGGCCGCGGCACCCGCTCGGCATGCAGCTCCATCTGCCCCTCCTTCCGGGCTTGCTCCAGCTGCCGCGCCAGGAAGTCTGAGACCTGGACAGAGGGACACGCTGCCCGTCGCCGGCTCGTGGGTGGCTGGCCCAGGGGCTGCCCAGAGCCAGCCGAGCGGAGCCGGTGGGCCACGCAGTCCCTGCCTGGCCTGGCCTGCTCGCTTTGGTCCTCCTCTGCTTTCTTTTTCCGACTCTTCCTTGCTCTCTCACGGCCACGTCCCTTCTCACAGCCCTCGCGTTTGCTGCTTGCCAGGGCCTCCGTGCTGCGCTGGGAGCTGCTGTCGGGGCTCCAGGCGCTGGGTGCTGCCACCTCCGCTGGGGATGTGCTCTCCGGGGTAGTGCAGGAGGGCTCCTTCTTAGGCAGTTTCTCCACCTTCTCCTCCTCCTCCATCCCGTTTTTCTGGGCTGGAGCTCCTGGCAGCTCCTCTCGATCCTCTGGGGCTGACTCCCCAGTACCCTCCTCTGCTCCCAGGAGCTGGGGCTCCAGGTCAGGGAAGCTGGGAGCCAAGGGCTGCAGGACCACAGGGATCTCCACGCTCTCCCCCTCGCCAGGCACAATTTCCAGCAAGACGGGACCGCTCAGGAGCTCCTTAGCCACGGGCTCGGTGTCGGGGTCCAGGCACACAGTGAAGGTGGGCAGGCAGTAAGGGTGCATGGACTTTACCAACTCGCTCAGGGACACATCGCCCGTGTTGATGATGCAGGGGTCTTCGTGCTCCTCCAGCACTGCCCTGGCCCCGCTCAGGCAAAACTCCCCAGCCTCTGTCCTGCTGTCTAGCTCTGGGCTCAAGGCAGCCTCCTCCTCCTCTTCCTCCCCATCACTGCGCTGCGGCAGGGGCTGCTCTCGGGCCCTGTGCCGGCCCACCTTCCTCTCCACCCTTGGGGTGCTGCAGACTTGCTTCTTTGGCAGCACCGGGTCCTCGAGGCCATGAGCGGCACAGTCCCAAGCCAGGTCTGTGTCGTTCTGGGAAGGGGAACCAGAGCAAGCGTCAGCTTATGGGCTTTCACCGGAGCCCCCCCAGGCACAGCCAACTGTGGGTCTGCTGCCAGTCTGCAGCAAAGCCCCTGGGCAGACAAAAAGCTGGAGCACGTTTGAGCCTCCCAGTAAGACACAACAAAGCTGGAAACTTGCCACCCCTATGACGGCATCCACAGCATCCCCAGACCCACAGTGCCCACCAGCTGGGGCAGGCCCTGCTCCCACTGCCACTGGTGCCCTGCAAAAGCATCACTTCTGGGAGAGGATGGCGGGAAGGCAGGGGCCGGGGGGGCAGCAGCAGGGAAACACTTACCCCAGCACCACCCCGACACCGCTCCTTCAGCTTCCCCTGCTCAGCTGCTCACCTTCCCAACCACAGAGATGCTGCTGCTGCTGCTGAGAGGCCTGAGAGCCTTGGGCTGCTCCAGGGCAGAGCTCTCACACTCCAGTGATGGACGGGATAAGCTGAGAAACTTCTGAAACTGGAGAGGAGATGGACAGAGGATGAGGCAGCAGCAGGTTTCCACTGCTGGAGGGGACAGGCCACCCCCAGCCCCACAGCGGCCACGCATGTCACCCCGCAGAGCCTGGGAGCAAACTCAACCCTGTCTCACCCACAGCACATGCAGCCCTGGTTGGTCAGGCAGAGGGGGACATGCTGCTCCCCAGAGCGCCTGGCACATCTCTGGCTCTACATCAAGACTCAAGGAAAAGGCATGGCCCCCCGAGCCCACACTGGAGCCCCAGGGGTGTCCAGGGCTGGCTCAGCCCTTCTCTCACGTTGCTGGTCAAAGGGACCATCCCAGGGCACTGGGAACCAGGGTCCACCTCAGGGCACCCTCATACCAGGACCTGGCAGAACCCTGCCTGAGCATCTTCCCACCCATTTTGAGGTCAGACTGGCTCTGCCCCACAACTCACCGAGGGATTCTCCCGCTCCCGAGGCGAGGTTAGCAGCTCTGCATCCATGATGGTGTCGAAGGGGGACAGGGTCTCGTCGTCCGTGCTGTCCAGGATCTCAGTGATGGCAGTCAGCAGGGACAGCTCATTCTGTGCATCCAGGCAGGCCTTGCCCTGCTGCAAGGGCAGGGGCAGTCTCAGAGGGCGGTGGGGCATGGCCACGGGACCCAGCCACCACCCCCACCCCCACAGCCACAGCCAGAGCCAGCCCAGCCACCGCTTCCCACGCCCATGTGTGTGGGCTCCCACCTCACTCAGAGAGAGGTCCTCGATGATGGAGATCACAGAGGAGTCGAGATAGTTCTGCATCGTCCCCAGGATCTCTTCAGCCTCCAAGATGGTTTCTGCATCCAGCGACGTTAAGTTCAGGTCATCCTCCTCAAGGGAAAAGCACTGTCGAGGACAAAGGGAGCCAGTTAAATACTTTGCAAAGCACCACTACCAACGCTGCTCTCCTCCGCAGCGCACATGGACTCCCGAAAGCCTGTGCTGCAAACAGCAGCTCAGCTCACTGCGGCACCCCCAGACACACAGGAGAGGCAGGCGGGACAGCTGCGCTGCAGGTCAGAAGATAGCACAGGGGACCCTTCCCTCTTGCTTTTCAGGAGAGGTTTGGGCCAGTCCACCCCACCGCACAAAGCCCCATGCCACTTTCAGCCTGAGACCCTTCCGATTACCAGGGATGCCTCCACACCGAAAACTCCGATTTGCTCCGCAGCTGCGTGTTTGGGCAAGACAAATCAATAAACCCCCAGCAATTCCCCCCAGGCTCTGCCCAACACCATGCATCACTCGTGCTGAACGGGGAGGGGAGAGGCAAGCTCCCCCCACCCCACGGACTGTCACGCGCTCCTCCGACTCTGGCTGTCGGCGCTTCAGATAAGCCCCAAAACATTACGAAATTCATAACAAAAGCGCAGCAGTCAGCAACAGGGATGCAGCCAGCTGCCACTGCTGGGCCCCTACCCTGACACCTCTGCTGCAGGCTACAAGAGGACACAGGCTGCGCTCGCAATCCAGGACCAAACTGGCTTTGTTGCTCTTCTTCCTTCAAATTCCCAGCCCCACGTCCTTTCCTCCCCCAGCTAGCTCCAGGGATGTTTGGGTAACGCCAGGTAATTTCGGAAAGGTCTTTGCACTGCGCTCCACAGTGCCACGCAGCCCGGTGCTGCAGGGAGGCCAGGAAAAGCCAGCAAAATCAAGATGCCGGGCAAGGGCAATGGCTGCAGCCCCCGGCTGAGCAGAGCTGCTGGCCACGCAGCCTCTGCCAGGAGCGGAGCAGCAGCGGAGGCGTCACCAGCACGAGACAGGACGCAAATTCCTGTTTGCAGACAGACTTAGGCAGAGATAATGCAGGCAGGGAAGATAAGGGCACCAAGGACGGAGCCCTGGGAGGGTACACCTTGCTCCCAAAGCTGGCAGGGAGCAGGCAGCGAGCCATCCTTCCCCTGGAGCAGCACAGGGAGAATCTGGCCAAACCGTGGGGGACGCGCATCTGATGTGGCTCACCCGTGTTTCACGTAGGCACCGCAGCTTGCACAAAGCCTGACCCCATGCAGGACAAAATGCCCTCCATCCCTGTACAAGACTTGCCTGTACTTTGAAATCTTCTTCTGGAAAGAGGGGAGCTGCACCGGAGGGAGAGCAGGCATTTTGCTAAATAGGTTTTTCCTAAAATATGGCAGCACCAAAGCCACGTGCTCAAACCCCAGGTCCCTGGGGCTCTTCAGAAGCTTGCCCCCATCAGACAGAGCAGGCACCTCCAGCCGCAGCACAGCCAGGAGCCCTGTGTGACCCTGGAGCACAGGCATCCCAGGACCAGGCTGGGAATCGAAGCCAGGAACCCCACGGCAATGCCCTGCATCCACCCATCCCAAATCCCCCCAGCCTGTTACTGCATGCCAACATGGCAGCCCCAAAGAGCAGGAGCCTGCAGTGGTTTGGGGCTCAGCAGGCAGCTCAGCAGCCCAGGCCATGCTCTCCCAGGGGTCTCTGGCCTGGAAGCAGAACCCACCAGTCGCACCAGGACACTGCTCCACCCTGCCGTGCAGACCAGGCTATGGAGCAATTTTACCGCTCAGCATCTCCAGTCCCCTCCCTCGGCCAGCACTGGCTGCCGGTCAGAGCCCGGCGCAGAGCCCCGCTGGCAGCCGTCTACGGCGCAGCCTGGCTGCGATTCCCGGCCAATCCTCCTGGAGATACTGGGAGGAGCGGGGAAGCACATCCAGGCTCACACGCCCAGCACTGCCAAGCGCCAGCGTGCAGCCCTGAGTCAGCGGTGACCGGCAGACAGAGGTGTCTGGGCCACCAGAGGAGCCAGCGGGAGGGATCTCGTGGAGCATCAGCAGCCAAGGGATGCAGGAGCCGGCTCACCCCTGCCTGCTGATGGCAGGGGGGGTCCAGGGGATGCCCCCCGGGTGGGGCATGGCCCTGCACGTCTTGCCACAGGGCTGGCTCTCCCCAAAGGCAGTGTCTAATAAGAGGTTTCCAGTCGTGGCCAGCACTGGATGTTTGGAGGGAGGGAAGTAAAATCCTCCCACTCAAATGGCCTCTTCCCACGGCTGCTGCCCGCAGCCCAGGAAGGAGGGCGGGCAGGCGATCGCCCAAGCCCTCCTCGACTCCTTTGACTCAGCACCTTGCAACAAGGAGTCCCACAGCCATGACTCACTGGTGAACGAGGCTACATTCCCCCAGGACTCTCTTTGATCCACCTGGGGCCGGGCACCTCCTTCAGCCCTGCCGCTTGTGCGTCGGGGCGGAGGTACGAACCAGCCCAGCCTGCTCCCACATCCCTGCCCGCTCTCCTCCTTGTCAGAGACCCCTGCCCCCCCCTAGTTCAGAGGGGGGGACACCCTCCGGGGCCTCCCAGCTCCCCGTGTTTGCTTTAGGCCCGGCAGGGATGAGGCCATGCGCTGCTGGTCACAGGGATGTTCAAGGACAGTCTTGGACTCGGGCCATGCCGTCTGCAAGCAGCCGGCACCGCCGGGGAGAAGGGAGGATGCCCGCAGCCCCAGAGTGACCTTCGGGCACACAGGGAGCCGGGATTTGAGCCAACAGCTTGAGATGGAGACGGCCTGAGCGTGGCCACCGGCTCCTGCGGCACCCAACAGGAGCCGAGGACGCTGCGCTTGCTGCCACGGTACCCAGGAGGCACAACCAAGGCCTCCGCGGGCAGCTGCCCATCCAAGCCACACTGGCAACGCGTGACACGTGTGCCCGGCATGCCGTGCCGGGGCTACGCCCCAAGCACAGGGTGGCCATCCTCCCTGTGCCGGCCACAGGCAGGCTGCTGAGGCAGCTCTCACCTGGACAGGGCGAGCTCGGTGATTCGGGGGGGCTCCAACCAGCCAGTGCAGCACCGGCAGAGGATGCTCTGCAAATTCTGCCGATGCTTTCGGGAAGCATCAGGCAGGAAAACACCTCTCTTCTCCAAATGCAGACTGCTTCCTCTGCATCAGGGAGAGGTGAGAGGGGCTCGGTGTCCCCCTGTCTGGGCTCGGGGTGGGTGGGTCTCCCCCGCAGCCCCCGGGGCAGCCCCCTACCCAGGGAGGAGCACCCTGGAAGGGCCAGAAGCATAGGGTTCCCCGAAATCCCAAAGACTACAGAGCGCAGGTGCCCCCAGGTCCCGTCCAGCCAGCAGCACACCCGCATCCAGGCCCAGCAGGAGCAGGGTCCCACCGGGACCGGTGACACCGGCGGTGGCAGGGACGCTGCGCACGGGCGGCAGCACCGCACCCCAGCCCTGCCCCGGAGCGGGAGACGCTTCCCCCGGTATAAGCCCCCGGTATAAGCCCCCGGTGCAGCTCGGAGAAGCTCCCCCACCCCGGCGCGGGCCGGAGCACTCCGCCTCCTCCAGCCAGAGCTCCTGCCACCGAAACCGGCGAGTGCCGGTGTCCAAAACCGCCCCCCCCCCCCCTCCACCGCGGCCGCAAGTGGCGGAGGGCGGTGCCGGGATGGAGGGACCGCGGAGGGGATCGCGGCCGGCGCCCCCCTGGCTCCCACACCCTAGGGGCCGCGCGTCACCTCCCTCGGGGGAGCACCGAGAGCCCCGGCCGGTCCCGGGCCCGTGCCGCGGACCCCCCCTGGCCCCGGGGGCTCCCCGCGCCGGTGCCGCCACTACCCCACCCCATCGGGAGAGCACCGGGCGCCCCACTCCGCCTACGCCCTCCGCCCGCCGCCGGCACGGCGGGCCCGCTCCCGGCACACGTGGTGGTGCCGCCGCCGCGGGAGCCGCCCCGGCCTCCACGTGTCACGGCGCGGCCCGCCGCGTCCCGCCGCCGCCTACCTGCAGGGGGCTGCCGGCGCGGAGGGTCGGCTCGCGCGGGGCTCCGCCGCCCGCCAGCCCTCGCGGAGCGGCCCCGGCCGCGGCGCCGCCGACCCCGGCCCCGGCGGCGGCGGCGGCGGGCACCGCTCCGCCCCGCAGCGCCGCCATCTTGGCGCCTCCGCTCCCAGCGCGGCCACTGCCGGGCGCGGCACGTGACCGCCGCCCGCTCCGCACTACAGCTCCCGGCGGCCACCGCGCCGCCGCGCCCCGCCCCGCCCCGCGCGGGGCAGGCCGGGAGCGCACCCCTTCGCCGCCGGCGGCGCGCCAAAGGACGGACGCCGGCCTGCGGGGACGCCCGGCCGCCGAGGGGGGGGGCGGGCGGCCATCTTGAGGGCGGGCAGGCCCTCGAGCTTCGCCGCCATCTTTGCGGCGGGCGAGGGCGAGGAAGGCCGGCCCCGCCCTGCGCCGCGCGGTGGGCGGGGCGGAGCAGGGCGTCACTGGCGGGAAGCGCCCCGGCGGGGCGGGGCGGCCGCGCGTTTTCCCGCGGCGCCGGCGGGGCCCGCCCCGCTGCCGGCCCTGCCGCACACGTGGGCGCGGCGGCCTCCGCCGTCCCGGCGGGCTGGCAGGGACCCTCCGCCTGTCCGCCGGGCTCCCGGGGAAGGAGCCGCTGCAGGAGCAGCGCCGGGCCGCGGCTCGCCGTCCCCCGGCCCTGGGCCTGCCCGGCCCCGGGACGTGCTTTAGCACTCCGTGCTTCACGGAGCCAAACTTCGACGGGGGCGATGCGCACGCGTGGTGGGCGAGGGGGAATGGGGGAAAAAAACCCCAAACAAAACCTCTCGGGGGTGACTGGCAGGATGGGCACCGTGAGCCGCCTGGCACGGGCATGGGACGGGACTGGCTTCCAAGTCATACCCTGTGTTTGGGCTTGTGCAGCTCTCCAGAGCTGGCACACGGAAAATGGCCTGGAGGATGCAAGGGTTTGGAGGAAACCAAACTCGGCTCATTTGACACAGCTGCGGTGCAGCCCAGCTCCCCCAGGAGGGGCGGAAGATGCTGGTGTCCGTGGCTCTTGGCCTGGCTCCGTTCTGGCACTCCCTGTTCAGTAAGCCCAGAGACCCTCTGGGTGCTGTCACCTCCTCTAGCTCTTCCTCCCAGACAGCAGGATTGTCTCGCAGGGTGCAGGAATGTGCTCACAGCAGCACAAATGCAGTGTGGACATGCTGGTAGGAGCTCTGCGGTGCAGGATTCACCTGGTGGGGGCTAATTGTCCTGGCCTCTCCATCGGTCCCTGGGGGCACAGACTTGCCCAGGCCAGGTTCTCTTGGGGACCCACAGGATAGAGCTGCTCTGTTCAGCCTTGTGTGCCTGGTCACTGAGCTGGGGCATGTCTGACACACAGAGCCTCATCCTGCTGCTCTCCTTCCTTCCACCCCTGCCACAAGGGACTTTCATCTGCAATTGCTTGTCCCATGTCACCTCCTGCCTCACAGGGGCTGCTCCTCCCTAGCAACAAACAGGCTTTTGCCTAGGCGAGCTTCTCCCCTGCTCCTCCAACAGGCCTGTAGCACCTTCCAAGCGTCTCATGGACACCCTTGTCTGGCCAAAATGCCGGCCGAGCAGAAGCCAGGCAGCTGGGTCCTCCTCCGGGGCCATGGACCCACGTGTGAGCACCAGAGAGCACCCGCTGGGTCATGCACACATTGGTAAGGGGAGACATGAGCACGCCCCTGGGGTGCTGGGCACGGGAGGTTGTGTTGGTTCTAACAACAGGCTCCTCAGGCCAGCGCTCACCCCAGCACTGCAGAGGAAGCGGGGGAAATGTGGGCAAGTGCTCGAGGCTCCATCTACAACCCAGGAGTGGTTGCCCCTCTGAAAGACACTTTGTTCTCTTGAGCTCAACATGTTTAAAACAAGTAACAAGTCACTTTGGAAAAGCCCATGTCTCTCCACTGGCCCAGGGAGAAGGCGGCCATGACCCAGCACCCAGGGACCTGCCAACAGGGATGCGGAGCAGCGTTGGCCTTGGAGACCCACAGCTCTCCTCCTCCTGCTCTGAACCCTCCTCTCCCTCCGTGTCCTCTCCCTGGGGTGCATCCAGGGCATGCAGTGACCTGCCTAATCACTATCCCTGTATGTAGCAGGACCCTGCAGCATCCATTTCCTCACACAGGGAGCTGATCCCGAGGCCGACCCCTCACAGAGCAAGCCTAGCCTGATGTGAGTCTTGCATGTGGGACCATATCCCCTGCACATGCGGTCCCTGGGGTGCGACCAGAGGGCAGGTACCTCCCTCCCTCAGTATGACCCACGCCAGGTGTGCTCTCCTGGCACAAGGGCAGCACCAGGCACTCCTGCTGGTTTACAGGGAAAAACAAACAACAGGCAGAAGGGAAATCGCACGTACTGCATCCCAGCTCCGCAGCTCCCCTCCCTCCACTCGCAGAGATGACGTCCCTGGCCAGGCACAGCCTGCAAATAGCCCATCCTGATGCTGCCCGGTGCCACCCAGGCTCAGCCTGTGCAGGACTCGGAGTGGACAGTTTGCTCGGGGCTAATGGGAACAGCCTGTAAAGGAGAGCTCAAACCCATGTGATGCTTAAAGGACACTCAGTGAAAAGGAATGTGAGTCCCACCCGGGCAGGAGCAGATGGGCTGGCATTGGCCCTTCAGCAGGGAGAGGGGGGCCAGGCTCCCCAGGCAGCTTGCTCTGCCCGGGATGCTGCTCCCACCGTGGGGCTAGGGCTGCATCTTTGCCGGGCGGCAGAGGGATGGCACCTGCCCTTGCAGATGGGGACGCTGGGGCCGTGCCAGGCTCTGCCCCTGCAGCAGGCGTGCAGGGTCCTGCAGAGCTGTGTGGGGCCGGAGGAGGATCCCTCGTGGGGCTCATGCCCCCAGGGAGACCCTGTCTGGATGGCACTCTGCTCCTTCTGGCCTGGCATCTCTCCGGCCTCAGTGCTGGGAAGGCGGAGGGATGTGGTCACGTCCCTGCGTGGCACAGGGTGCAGCACAGATCCGAGCAGCTCCCCTGCCTCCTGCCTGGCAGCCCCTGCCACCTCCGCACAAGGTGCAGCAAGCACCAGCCATGACCTCCCCGACCGTGCAACATGCTGCTGCAAACGCTCTTCCCTTCCTGCCCCCCAGCTCTGCAGCTGCCTGGCCCCTTCCCCCCACTCGCTCTCCTCTAGCCTCCCCCGGGGCTGGCAGCCACCACGGTGCCCCCGGCTGGGGGACTGGCAAGGTCCCAAACTGCACCAGCCTTGTGCAGCGCCATGCCGAACAGCCATGGCGTTCCCCTCGTGTTGCCCCAGCCTCCCGGCTGGAAACGGCCACTGCCTGCCCCGGGATCTGGATCTTGGCCACGTGCCGTTGGGCTCTGGGCTTGGACGGGTGGGTTCGTCTGCTCCCCTGGGTGCCCCCGCACTCGTCCCTCCACCTTCTCCCTGGTTCTCTCTCCGCCCCGGGGGAAGGGCAGCCTGGGCCGGGAGCTGCAGCCTGAGGCCTCCGCAGGGCCCCGGTTAGAGACAGCCAGCTCCCCCGAGGCCGGTGGGAGTCTGCAGCCGAGGCTCAGCCCCCCGCCACCTCCCCGGGGAGGACAAGCCCCCACGGGTTACACAGTTACACAGCCCGTGGCTCTGACAGCCCTCACCCACGGGTGTTTTGGGGGCAGCGCTCCCCGCGTGGGGTCCCCTCCTCCGACGGCTGCAGACCCCGGGGCGGGGGGGTGGGGGGGGAAGCGCCAAGGGCCCGGGCGCCTCCTCAGGACTGAGGAGCCCTTGACCCACCCCCCCACAGCCCCCTCGGACGGAGGGTCCGGCCCGGCCGTGTGTCCCCAGGACCCGGCGGGGGCGGGCGCCGGCGCCTGACATGGCGGCGCCCACCCGCCCGCTGGGTGACGCGGAGAAGCGAGGTGGGGGGGGGGGGGGGGAACGGAGACGGGGCCGGGGGGCTCGCGCGCGTGCGCGGCGGCGGGCAGTGGGGGCGCGCACGCACGCACGCAGCACGCACGCGCCCGCCGCGGGGGGGGGGGGGTGTCGAACGGACGTCCCGCGCACGCGCAGAGGCGCGCCCGCCCGCCCGCCGCCGCCGCCGCCGCCGCCGCCGCCGGCGCAGCCGCCCCCGCTCCCGCTCCGCCGCCGCGGCCCCAGCCCCGCCCGCTCCCGCCGCCCGTCCGCGGCGCGCCCGCCCGCCCCTGGCCGTGGCCGTGCCCGCGGCCGCGCGGGGCTGCCCGCCGCCCGCCGCGCCGGAGCCCGCGGCGCGCCGCCCATGCGAGACCCCCGCGGCCCGGGCAGCGCGCAGCGACCCCCGGCCGGGCCAGGCATGTGAAGATGTCAGTGGGCTGTGCATGCCCTGGTGAGTGCCGCGGCGGCGGGGGGCCGGGGTGCGGGGCTGGGGGCTGCCCGTGGGGCTGGGGTCCCCACGGCATCGGGGCTGCCCGTGGGGCTGGGGGCCCGCTGTGAGGCGGGGGCCCCGGTGGTGTTGGTGTCCGGGTCCGGCCGTGGGGCTGGTGTCCCCGCGGCGTTGGCGTTGGGGGCTGGTTATGGGGCTGGGGCCCCAGAGCATGGAGACCGGGGTCTGGCTGTGGGGCTGGGATCCCCGCTGCACTGATGCTGGTGTCCGGCTATGGGGCCGGGTCCCCACGGCACTGGTGCTGGGGGCTGGCCGTGGGGCTGGGACCCCCTGGCACTGGTGCTGGGTCTAGCCGTGGTGCCAGGGTCCCCGGGGCATGGCTGCTGGGAGCCGACTGTGGGGCTGGGGTCTCCACGGCATTGAGCGCTGGGGGCTGGCTACGGGTCTGGTCCGCGGGGCATGGTTGCTGGGAGCCAGCTATGGGGTGGGGGACTCCTCAGCGTGGGTGCTGTGGTTTGGCCGTGGGGCTGGGGTCTCCGTGGTGCTGGTTCTGGGGTCCAGCTACGGAGCGGGGTTCGGCAAGGAGGGGGGGCTGGAGTCCCAGCGCTATGGCGTGGCCATTGGGTCCAGCCATGGGGATGGGGTCCCCATGGTATGGCTGCTCCAGTCCAGCTGTAGGGCTGGAGTCCCCAGGGTGTGGGTACTGTGGTCTGGCTGTGGGGCTGGGGCCCCACGGCATGGGTGCCGGTGCCAGCCCCGGGGCTGGGACCCCGTGGGCAGGGTGCCTCAGGGGCGTTGGGCAGGCGTGCAGGTGGCACTGCGAGGGGTGACCCTGAAGCAGACCCCGCAGCTGGGGCAATAGCTCTGTGGGCTGCCCCTGTGCTCCCCACGTGGGTGCGGGGCACGGGGTCCCTAGAGTGGCTTGGCCATACTGCCGATGGGTGTGGGTGCTGGGTGCCCCTCCACCGTGGCTATTGTGGGGTGCCTGCTGAGGGGCTCCTTCCCTGTCCTGGCCCCCGTGGGCTGGCAAGGCTGCTGGGGTCTCCTGGGGGGTGTGACAAGTTGGTGAGGTCTCAGCACCTGGCAGGGACGCTCCCACAGGGATGCTCACCCGGACGCCTGGGGTCTGGGGCAGGTTTGGGGCAGCTGGCCCAGCTGCGTCGCCCGCTGCTGTGTGCAGGACGTCGCTGTGCCGGGAGCAAGGCAGGGCAGGGGTCCCGGAGGGCTGCCAGAGCCTTCTGCGGCACCAGGTCCCAGTGGCACCGGGTGGTGGAAGCAGGGACCCCTGCCCAGGGGCCCTGGGGATGAGGTTCTGCCGCTTCCCTGGGCCGCCAAGCTCTTGGGGTCCCTGCGGGGGGACAACGGGGGACGTTCCTCAGCCCAACTCCCATGACAGCTTTCTGGTGCCCCAGCGATCCCGAGAGAGCCTCCCGCCAGGCCGGGACCCCCGGTGCTGGGGAGGCTGCAGGGAGCAGCGGGACGTTGTGACGGCACACGGTCCCCATGCATCCCCCCGGGACTGCCTCCGCCGAGGGGTTTGCAGCTGGATTCCCCAGGGCGGGGAAGGGGGGGTGCCCCTGCGTGGCGGCCCCCCGCCCCTGCGCTGCCTGCGCCTCTCCGCCGTGTTTCCATGAAGGCAGGCGGCCCCTTCCCCCATCCTCCTCCTCCATCTCCCACTGGAAGCTGCCAGAGCGCTGCTTCCTCAAGCAGAAAGTCACGTGAACCTCCCTGCGAGCCAGGCCGAGCAGCCACAGCACCCGCCCCGGCAGGCACCCCGCACCCGGGGGGCTCGACGCCCCCCACCTCCGTGACACCCCCTCCTCCTCCCCCGGCCTTGGCGGGGGTCCCGCCTCAGTGGGGGCGAAGGCAGAGCGGTGGCTAACGGCGGGGCCCCGTCGCGTCCCCCGGGAGCTGGCCCCGTGCCACTGGGAATGTCATCGCCATGTTGGTGGGCGCAAAAGGGGGGGTGGGGGGGTGGGCTGTCCTCCCTCGGTGCAGTGATGGGGGAGCCGTGGGGTCGCCCCGCAGCCGGGAGCATCCCTGCGGATGGCTTCATGTCTTGTCATGTCCGTGTCGTCCCCCCCCCCCGCCGCTGCTGCCCGCTCCCCCGCGGCGGGGAGGACACGCGGGTGCGTGCAACGTGTGTGCACACACGCGTGTGCCCCCTGCCTCTCCCCCCGCTCCCCCCGCCGGGGCTGGGTGGCACATCCAGAGCCTGCGCCCCCCTCCCCCTTTCCCTCCCCGGACTGTTTATCGGAATATAGAAAAAACAAGCTCTGCCGCTGGCCTCCCGCCAGCCAGAAACATTTAATGAGCCGCTCTGCCCAGGCTGCTCTTCGGGGCTGCGTTAACTTGGAGGAGTTTCCTGCCTGGGAGCTGCTGTTGGGGGGGTCTTGGCCGCCCCCTTCGAAATTGTGCCCTGCTGGGGGGACGATGCACTCCCTGCCATCCCCCGGGGTGCATCCTGCCCTGCTGCAGCTCCTCTTGCACCCCTCCGGGGATGTTTCCTTGCTCTTCACCCCACTCTTCAAGAGGTTTGGGGAATGGGGTGGCTGCTTAACTGGGAACCTGCCACGGTCCTTGTGCCTGAGGATGGTGGGGAGCTGCTGGGGTCAGTGGAGGGCTGGGGGACTTCAGCCCCCAGCCCCGAAATGGAGATGTGAGCAGGGAGAGCGTGCCAGGCTCAGAGTGGAGCTGATGGTGGCCAGGGTGGCAGCCACCCGGTGCTGGTGCTGCCGCCCCCAGGGCTGCTCGGAGCAGGGCTGGCAGCCGGGCCGCTCGGCTCAGCCCTTTGCACTGGGCAGATCTTGGCATCCAGACCCCAGCGGGGTCCTGATCCCTGGGGGCACTGCTCTCCCACCGTGCTCCGCACTTTCTTTTTTAATTATTTTTATTATTATCATTATTTTTCCTCCCATAGGGATGGTGTTGGTGCAGAGAGGGGGAGGAGGGCTGCAGAGCTGTGCTCCGGAGGGTAGCCCTGCTGGAGCAGGCTCTGGCTCTAGCTTCACGGCAGGGCAGCGACGTTCCCGAGGTCAGCACCTCTTCCCTGGGACACCTTGCAGGGACTCTGCCTGTGGACCCCTCTGGCAGGAGGGAAGATGAACCGATCCCCGCGCTTAGGGTCCCGGGATGGACGTGCCCGGCTGGGGGACAGCCTGTTGCCATTTCCCTCCCTTCTGCCAAGCTGGTGCCGCGCGTCCCCCGCCGTCACGAGGCCGAGCTGTGCCACGTGCCTCCTGCGACAGATGCGCTGGGAGAGGGACGGCGGTGTGCGGGGAGCAGGCTGGGCGCTGTGGCGGGGGGGGGGTCGGGCAGCCCCGACGTGCGTGGGCTCTGGCTCTGAAACACCCCCCGGGCCTGCCTGGCACCTTGGGGCGCACCCGGGCATGCCGGGGGGAGGGAGCAGCTGGGGTCCCAAAGCCTCATCCTGCATGGCCGTGTGTTCTTGCCCAGGCTCTCTTTGTGTTGTGGGCGATGCTTGGATGGAAGATGCCATTCGCCCCGTCCCGCTCTGCGTGGCAAAGCACCTGGCTGATAGATGCTACGTGCGCCATGTCACCTGCCCGTGCCTGGCACGCTCTGGCAAAGGCAGGTTGGTGTCATGGCCACCCGGTGCTTGGCGAGGCAGTTCCTCGGGGTCTCGGGCACTGGTGTGAGGCTGCGCACTTCACAGCACTCCTTGGGGCTGGTGCAAGCTCACCCTGCTGCCGGCTTAGCTTCGGCCGGAGAAATGTGGATGGGTTAATGCCGTACCAGTGGGCTCAGCACTGGGTGTCTGTGCTGGATGCTGAGTTTACTCCAGAAATGGTGTTGTCTGCTCAACACAAAGCTGCTGTGAAAGCTGCTCCTTTGGGGAGTGGGTGGATGCCAGCCAGTGGGATGGGACTGCCAGGGCAGGGAGGTGTCCCTGCAACCCAGGAGCACTTGTGGCCAGCAGTGCCCTGGCCAGGTAGCTACATGCCCCCAGGCAGGGCAGGAGTGGCAGCAGCACAGGCATCCCTTGCCTGGCCCATGCGTGTTTAGCTCACTCCGTTCATGCCACCCTCTCCTCCCCCCCCATCTGCTGTGGGATTCCCCAGCCACATCCGTGTTGCTTGTACACACGAGGCGTGGGGCTGCGTGGTGTGCCGGGGGCACACCAGGAGCGTGTGTGCCCATGCACATGATGGCTGTTGGTGCGTCCTGGGGTGCGCTGCACTGCCGGCACAGCCTGCGAGAGTGCGGGGTGACACGGGTCCCGTGGGGCTGCCGTTGTGTGCGGCGTGGGTGCGCCCCTTCTTTGCGCCTGGGGAGCAGCGGGTGTCAAGGCAGCTGGGCTGGGTGCCCCCTCCCCGAGGCGGTGGTGGGTGCAGGCAGGATGGGGCTGGGTGACCGTTATCGGCCTGCCTGCAGGCTGAGGCTGTGGTTTCCTGCTGGTGCCGGGGAGGGGGGGGGGGGGGAGCCGGGGGGAGGGTGCTGGGGAGCCAGCAGGGCTGCCAGGGCCTGCTGGGCCCCACCTGGAGTGGGGATGATGGCAGCCACCCGCCTGGGACCCCGTCCCAGGGGCTCTGCTGGGCAGGGATGGGGTGGCTGTAGCAGGGGCGATGCCAGCGGGTTTTTGGGAGGTTGGGTTGCAGCGTGCTCATGGAGATGCTGGAGCGTGGTCTGTGCACCAACGTGGGGCATCCCCCTTGGGCAGGGGTGCCAGTGGGCGCCACGAGGGATGGGACCCCTCCCCCCTGAACTGTTAGACCAGCCCCCCTGTCGCCCCCTTCCCTTCCAGGCAGGTTGCTGATCGGGGCGAACGTTAGATCCGGGGCGTAATCTCCCCTGCCGCAGGCGCCAGCCCCTGCTCGGCCCTGACCCCACCCTGCCCGCAGGGTGGCCGATAAGGCCCTGCCTGCACCCCTCTGTGGCCGCTTTCTCGGGGGGGGGGGGGGGCCCTGTGGGGTGCAGCTCCCACCCCTCCTTTGCAGGGTCTCACTCTGCCCTCAGCTTTGCGGGACCCGCAGGCACGTCCCGGATGTCCCTCTGCACCAGGGTGACGGTGCCTGCTCCCCCCGGGGATGGCCCCGCAGCGTGAGGGCGGCAGGCAGGAGCCGGGGGGGGGCCCCCTGCTTTCTGCAGGAGTGGCAGCCCCGGCCCCCCTCCTGCGTACCGAGGGGCTGGTGCTGGGAGCGCAGCCAGTTTTCTGCAGTGCAGCCCAGGTGGATCTGCCGCCTGAGCCAGGCTGGGATGCCGGCCGTGATGGGGATGGTGCTGGGCAAGGGCTGGCAGGGTGTCAGCCTCCCCATGGGTTGTCAGCACCCCCTCCACGGTGGGGCGCAGCTCCTGCGCAGCCCCGCTCTGCAGCAGCTGGTTGCGCCAACCTCTGCTCTGGACAAGCGTCCTCCTCTGGCCAGGGTCATGCACAGCCCTGCGGGGTCCGCTCGAGGGGCAAGGGTTGCCCTTGCCCACTGCGGGCAGCTGCCCACCCTCCCTCCCCTGCCAGGGTGGTGGGTGCGAGCTCTTGCCCGCCCCGGCTCCCACTTCCCCACTGGTGGGAGCAGATGGCAGCACGCCGCGTCGCAGGCACGCAGCTCCGCCGGGCACGGGGCAGGCCCGGGCGCCCCGACCTGCCTGCACTGACTGGCCCGGGGTGAGCCCGGGGCAGCTGCGGGCAGGGGCAGGCAGGAGCAAGGCAGTGGGAGCTTTCTCCCCGCCGGGGATGGTAGTGCTGGTGCGGCAGCACAGAGCTGCTGGAGGAGCCCGGCGTGGGGCAGCAGTGCCTGGAGTCAGGAGTGGGAGTGCCGCCTGGGCACGGGGGGTACCAGGCTGCCAAAAATCCTCGCAGAGGGGTATTTTGCCGCTGAGGCCGGGGAGATGCCGTCATGCTCCTCCCAGCTCGGTGGCCCCTGCCAAGTCCTCTGGGCAGCCACAGTGTGCCGAGGCACCCTGCCTGCTGCCAGTGCGTGTGCTGCAGGAGGTTCGGATCGACGGCGAGGTCTCCCCTGAACCCTGGGCTGCCCCCGAATGGGGTGGACGGGGCTGGATGTCCGCCGCCGCTGGGCACTGGACCTGGAGCCAGGGGAGCTGCCGTCCCCATCCCGCGGTGGCCGTGTCCCTGCTTGGCCTAGCTGGTGGGGAGGAGGCAATCGCTAACAGGAAGGACACGCATGTTAGCAACGAAAACACAGCAGCGAGAGGAAGCAGAAGCGATGCATTATTGATGGAGCTATTTGATGCTGCTATATTCGGAGAGCCGCTCTGGAGCGCTCGGCAGCACCGAGTAGGGGAGTGGCAGGGGGGGTGGGCTCTGCTGGTGGAGGCTTACCTGCTTCAAGTCAACCACGTGTGGCCATGGCCCCAGGTGATGTCCGCTGCCTTCTCCTGGAGGGCTTCCAACATGGGAGGGCATGGTGACATGTGGGTGCCAGGAGGGATGCCAGCCTTGTGCTTATCCCTGGGGTGTGGGGGTTTGGTGGGTGGCAGCTCCCAGCCGTGCAGATCTCTGTGGGTATGCTGGGGTCCTGCTGTAGCTTAGGAGGCAGAGGGGAGGGGATGGAGGGGGAGCAGCAGACCAGGGATCGGGGTGTTCTCCCAGCTGGGGTGAGAGTTTCTTGAGCTGCGGGGCTGGGTGTTGAGGGCTGTGCCTTGGTTTCCCTTTTAAGCAACAGTGCCTGCCCCTTAGAGGGGTGAAGGTCTTCCTGGGGGACAGCAGGCAGTTGCAGGATGCTGGGGCTGCACAGTCATGCTGCATGTCACCCCCCTCCCCGCCATGGGATCCCAGGCCCAGCCGGGCTGTGGGGATCAGCCCCAGGCCAGGAAGGGGGCTGTAAAATGAACCATTCTTGTAACATGAGAGAATCCACCTGGAGCCTCTGGAGGAGCCTTAAAACCCTGCGGCTCTGGCAGGCTGGCCCAAGGCTGCTGCCAGAGGGGCCAGGGCTTGCTGCTGCGGGTGGCCACGCCGGGGCTGAGTCTTGCAGGACACGCGTTGCGATGTCTCAAGGACGGAACGGGAACACTGCGGGGCATTTCTCTGGTGCTGGTGCCACGGGGAAACCCCTTGCCAAACAGGACCTGCCAAAGCCTGCCTGCAGACTGTGCCTTCCCCTCAGAGCCTGTGGCCAGCCGGGCAGCGCTGCGGCCGACCCACTGTGCCAGAGCAAGGCGTCATGTGAGGGTGGACACCCTGTATGGACCCTGTGCACTTTGGGGTCCTGCGCTCCCTGTAATCTTTCTCTTCCACCTCTTGTTTTGGAGGGGATGGGCACAGATGCACGCACTCGGTTGCTGCTCATCCAGTGCTTGCGTAGTCAGGTGGTCTTGTCCATCCCCTGTGGGATGCTCAAGATGTGACCCTGTAACTTCCCACCCTGCTCTGGCAGCCAGCTTTTCCCGCAGCCCCTGGGCGTTTCTCCTGCCTCTGGGTGTCTGGAAGCAGTTCTGGTTTTGAAGGGTTAATCCCAGGAGCCCCCCCGGATCTGCGGCCTGCCCGGCATGACTCACTGTTGAGTTTCCAGCCTCCCCCAAGCCTCTCTCCTGGGGAGAGACAGAGCCCTGCCTTCTACAGCCAAAAAAGGGGGCCCCTCCTGCCCCAGACCCCTGCCTTGATCTGGGCGTGCATAGCTTTAGGGGGGAGAGAAGCCCCTCCTTGAGAAACAGGGAAGCAAAGCATATTGCTGGTTGAAAGGTGGTAGGATTTGGGGGGGAGGGTGGCTGTTGTGTTCCTGAAAGGGGGACTCTGGGGCTCGTGCTGTGCTGCACTGCTGCAGGCTGCGTCTGCATGCGTGTGACGGTGCCCCAGTCTCGCCACTATTTGGATAAGTCCAAGAGGTTTGGAAGTGCCAGGCCAGTCTGTCCCCTTGTGCAGGCTGTGCTGTTTGCAGAGCTAGCAGATTTTTATTATTATTATTTTTTATGTAAGCACGGGTCCGCATCCCTGCTCTATGCCTGTGCCTGCCGGGGCCCTGACCGGGTGTCGGTGCGAGCATGCCCTGCTCGCCTGGGATCCCTCAGGCGCGCTCTGCGGGCACACCGAGCCCTGGCCATGGGGATCAGAGTGACCTGGGCATCCCCCAGCTGCTGTGGTCCCCATTGGGCTCTTCCCATCCGCCTGTTAAGGATGCATCCCTGTGCTCACTCCTGCTCGTGAGCTGCTGCCAGTTCCCTGGCCAAGACCTGCACCGGGTGTCGGAGCAGGGCTGGGCTTCGGGGAGCCCAGGCAGGCGTGGGGCCCTTGCTAGGGGGAGAGTGGAGGCTGGGATCCAGGGGATGTGGTGCCCCATCACAAAAACCCAGGGAGCTGGAATCACCCTCCGCTCCCCCCGCACTGTGGGCGCGAGCACATTGCAAGGAAGGGGCTCCCCCCACCACCGTCGCCGCCACACACGCTTCCCAGCTGCATCCCAGCCCTTCTGCTCTCCATCCAGCATCTATTTAATTATTAACTCGGCTATAACCATAAACAGCTGGGGCTGCTGCAGCCACGTGGACCAGTCCAGCACTGTCGTCAGAGCCGAGCAGGGACACGTGAGCAGTCCCGGAGGGCTGCTGAGCCCCGGGATAAATTGCTTGGGGCATGTTTGCCGTGGATGCGCCGGGCCGTGGAGCCTGGGGATCGGTGGGGGCTCCTCTCTGATCCCCTTGGCCATGGCGCCAGCGCTGGGAGCCGCTGGTACAGGGGCAAAGCACCCCTTTTTGCAGCGTTTTGCAGTATTTTGCAGTAACAGCACCGTGTTGAGCGTTGGTGGCTGGCTGCGCGCCGTGCATCCTTCAGCCCTGGAGTGGGAATGGGGTGCAGGCAGGCTGTATTTAATGGCCTGTCTTGACCAGGAGGGCTGTGCCATCCTGTAGCTGTCACCGGCGTAACTGCTGGTGTGATTTATTGGCCTAATGATGGTGGGTGGCAGCCTGCCACAGCCCCATCTCACCTGGTACCATGCAGATGTGGGCTGGCAGGGGGACAGGCAGCGATGGGGCAGCGTGTCGGGTCACTCGCTGCATCCCCCGTGCCCAGATCTTGCAGCACCGACAGCGTGGGTACTTCCAGCTGCACGTACCTTTTGCGGAGCAGGGTTTCACAGAGGTTTTTGGGTTTACAGTGAATTTTTCTCTCTGTTGATCTGGGTTTTACAAAGACTTCTGCTCCGTTTATCCATGTGCCCCTGGAAGGTGGTGCTCACTGCAGGTTGTTAGCCTGCAAGGGGAAGGGGAAATTAGGCACGGTGGCATGATGGGGACCAGAGTGGGGCCGGAGCCTTGCTTGTCCAAGGAGTGTGGGGGACAGGAGCTGGGTTTGCTGCTGCAGAGCCACTCCTGCCTGTCCCTCCTTGGTGTTGGTCCCAGCCAGCAGCACACCCAGTTGCGGAGCAGGGGGCTACCCCCAGTCCTCAGGTGCAGGGCTTTGGGGGTGCATGGGCGTGGAGGGGAGGACACCCCTGAAACCTCGTGGCTGAGATTTTGTGCCTACCATGCGTGTGCTGTCGGGGGGACAAGCATGCTTGGCGGGCCCCAACCGGTTGTGCCTGCGTTACCCTGCAGCTGCTGTTTTGGGGAGGGGATGAGGTGCAGGCCCTGCCGTGTGATCGAGGGGGCGTGGGAAGGTGTGCATGCTCCAGGCGTAGGTGCACACCCGACCGGGGGTGTGCCGGGAGGCGTTTGGGGAGATGTGCAAGCGCATGCTGGCCCATCAGCGTGCACGCCAGCCCACACGTGCAGGGTGAGATGCACTAACGTGTGCGTGTGTGTGCCTGCGACAGCCCCGTGTGCCGAGCCTGGCTCTCTCACCCGGAGCTGGGGGCTGTTGGGCCTCTGGGGGGACACGCAGGCTGGGCTTTGGGGTCCCGGCTCGTGTCTCTGCCGCCCATGGGCTGTCCAGCTGGCTTGGGAGCACAGGTCTGTGCCAGTCTGATTTGCCAGGGCAAGGAGCAGGAGCTTGCGAGGGGCAGGTGTGGGGCAAGGTGGGAATGGAAAAGATGGGATTGTTTTGTGATGGAAATTTTCATAATGGAAATCTTTTACAAAAATGGAGATTTTCGTAAAAACTCCTAATTGGAAGAGGTTGGAGTTTTGTCAAGGAAAGGAGACCCTTTGGGTCCGCTGGCAATTGCAAACCAGCACACTTCATTTTTAGTACCCCCTCCCAAAGGAAACGGCTGTGTATTTTTTCCCTCGCCAGAAACTGGGGGAAAGGGAAACAAGTTTCAGAAAGAAAAATCCCGAAAAACTTCAAAGAAAACCCCAAACCGAACTAGGGAAAAGGTATATTTTTATTGAAACTTTCGCAGGGGGGAGGAAACCCTTCCCCGGCTGGTGCCTAGTTCCTCAGCCGGGACCCGGCTCCCGCATCCCGGGGAGCGCCGGTACAGGGGTTGGGGGGGGGGGGTGTGTGTCAGCTCTCTGGGGACCCCCTCTTTTGGCCGTCACCCCCGGTCCACAGGCACCCACTCCGCCGCCCCCGCCCACCCCAGGCAGCGCGGGGCCGGGGCGGTGTTGGGGGGGGGGGGGGGGGGGGGGAGCGGTCTCCGCCGCCGCCGCCGCAGCCATTGTGGTCCCGGCCGCGGCGCAGACAAAGGAAGCGCCCCCGCCCCGCCCCGCGCCCCGCCCGCCCCGCCCCCGCGGCGGCCCAGCGCCCGCCCGCCCGCCGCCCGCGCCGCCGCCGGACCCCCGCCCGCCGCCAGCGCCGTGAGTCACCCCGCCCCCCCCCCCACCCCCCCATCCTATCCCATCCCCGCGGAAGTTTCCCGGTCCCGGCCTGCCCCCCCGCCCCCCCACCCCTTCCCCCGGTGGCGGCCCCGCTCGGGCGGCGGAGGGGAGGGCCGGGGTCCTGCCCGCGCCGCCCCCGCGCCTGCGAAGTTGTGCGCGGCCGCACCGCGCCGCCGCTCCCCGCCCGAACCCCGTACAGCCCGGGATCCCCGCTGCAGCCCCCTGCCCGCCCCCTCTGCTTCCCCCGGCCCGCCCGCTCCTCTCCCCGCCGCTCCAGCTCCATCCCCGTCCCCAGCTCCCCTCTCCCTCCCCAGCTCCTCTCTCCATCCCTGCCCAGCTCCCCCGTCCCTCTCCTCTCCCCCAGCGGCCCTGTGCATCCCTGGCCCCCCAGTTTGTTGCCTCACCGCCAGCTCCCCGGTCTGTTCCCCCCCCCCCCCCCCCCCGCCTGTCCCCCTGGCTCCCCTTTCCATCCCCTAGGTCTTGGCTTTCGGAGAGGCATCCCCAGCCCCGCGGGGTGGCTGCTGGCAGCCCCCATGCCCTGCCGTGCCCTGCTCCATCCCAGCCCGCAGCTCCCTTTGTTCTTCCCCCGGCTCCTTCCCCTGCCCGAGCCCCCTGACAGCTGCCCCGCGCCCTCCCGGTCCCCCCGTGCATGCTGTCACAGGGGCTGCGGGGCCGGTGCCCGGCTCCGGGGGCTGCACGCCTGCCTCCCCTCACTGCCTGCTGCAACTTCATCCTTGCCCGTGGCTCGCAGGGTCCCGCCAGCCTCCCTCGGGTGCCTCGAAGAGAATCAAAAGGTCCAAGGGGTGCAAACACTGGGGAGCCATGCACCTTCTCGCAGGAGCTGCCCCGCCGGGGGGTCCGGGCTCGGGGCCTGTGGGTGCAGGGGGCTCATCCTCCCCAGCAGACAAAGCACCAGCTCGGCCCGGGGGGGCTGGGCTGGGGGTGGCTGCAGCATCCTCAGGCCTGGGGGAAAGTCAGTGCTGCAGCTCCAGCTCAGGAATCGGCATGCGTGCTGGGGGCTGCAGAGGGGTATCTTACCCGCCGGGAGAGCATGCTGTGGCAGGCTGCCCTGATCTCGGGCGCTGGCTGGGCTCTGACCTCCAGCGGTGCCCGCCAGCCCGCTCGCCCGGGATGGGCAATAAGATAAGCACCCCGGGTCAGCGCTGCCAGGGCTTCCTCGGCTCAGGCAGCTCCTGATCCCATCGCTGCAGCCCTGGCTGGCAGGGGCTCGCGGAGCAGCCACCGGCATCTGCCCAGGCTGGTGCCGCAGCAAGAGCCCAAACTAGAGGTGGCGGCCGGTCCCTGGGTGAGGCGCGAGCAAAGGGCTTGGAGGCTGTGGGGTCCCGTGGGGAATCGCCTTCTGGGGCACGGAGCGGTGCACCCTCTCTGCATTGAAACCCCCCACCCCCGGCTGCTTCTGTCTCACCACGAGGGTCTGAGGTGGCTTCTGGGTGCCCGGCGGGTCAGGCAGGTGTGGGAGCAAACACCCCTTCCTGGGGTCTCCCCAGTTTGTTCTCCCCATGCTTTTGATAGCACCTTGTCTTGGCAGTTTTGCAGCGACTCCTCCAGCACTGGTCAGGTATCGGCTCTTACCTTTTCTGTTGTAAGTACGGGCAAATTTGGATGCCCTTATTCCTTCTTCAAAGCCTCAGGTTTTGGAGTGTTCTCGTTGTTGGAGAGTTGTGGCTTTCACTGAAGGAGAGCCGAACATGGTCTCTGCCCTCCTGATTTTGTAGAAATCCCAGGTCCGTGATCCGAGCACGCCTTAAAGACTAGGGAGACAAGTGCCAAGCAGAACAACACCCAAGCTATATTGCTTCAGAAAGGGGAAGAAAAGTTGTGATCCAAGGGGGGACAGGCTGGTGTCGGAGGTTTTGGTGATACGGGGTTTTCGCCATCATTCGGTGGGGACTTTTCCCTTTGCCCGCAGCAGGTCACAGTCCATGTAAAATTGGAATAGGCCAATGAAAAGCCGCAGAAGTTCATTTGTGAGCAGAGGTGCCCCGGGCTGGGGACCTGGACCCTCTTTCAGCTCCTTTTTGGAGAGTGGTGAGAGCTGGCAGCCCTGAGCCTCCCCAGCCCCTCGAGATGCAGGAGTGGAGGGTGAGGTGGACCAGCCCAGCCCCAGGATCCCTTCCCTGTCCTGTGGCTGGCAGGGTAGCAGCACCGCTTGTCCCTAAGTGGTCTCTCCCAGTGTGCCGGCCTTCCGCACGCTTGCAGCTCTGCACCGGCATGAGCTTGAGGTCTGCATAAAAAATACGAACGCCAGGTTCTGCGTGGTGGCAGAGCAGCCACAGCACTTCTCCTGGACCTCTCCCTCGGAAACCTCCCATCCTCCAAGCAACCTGGGGACGGGGTGCTCCCACTGTTGTTTGCACTGCATGCATGTGTGTTCGTGGGTTGCAACGCTTGCCGCGATGAGGTTTGCTGCCCCACCGGTTGCTGTTGTTTTGGGCGGACTGGTGTTGCAAATGGGGATGCCTGGCCAAGAGGGCTTCCCCAAGCCTGTGCTGCGATGGTGGAGATGGTTTCTACAGCACTGTGCTGCTGGGGTTGGGAGCTCAGGCTGGATTGCTCGTGCCTTGGGAGCACCAGGCAGGTGTGCTCAGACAGACCTGAGCAAAGGGACAGCCCTTTGCTCCTGGGGTTTTGGCCCCATCCTGCACTGGTCATCCAAAGCCCTGGCGCCAGCGACAGCACGTGCTGCCAGCGCAGCGGCGCGGTGCGAGTCCGGCAACCGCAAGCGTTTGCTCTGTCCCCGGCACTGCCAGCGGCCCGCCCCGTCCTTCGCTCAGCTGCTCCCGCGTCGCCTCTTAAACCAAGTCCTAACAAGAGAGAAGTTCAGCCTGAGCAGGGGGGGCAGAGGCTTGCCCTGACAGCTCCAAGAAGCGATGGAGGTGCCTTGCAACCTGCAGCGAGCAGGTTCCCACCATGCTCTCGCTGTCCCTCCCCTCCGCAGGCATCCGTGAATGGTCTGGACCTTGAGGCAAGCGCTGCACCCCAGCATCAAGGTTTGCCCCCAGGCGTGCGCCACCCCGGCGCGGCCAGCTGGAAGGCGCCAGCTCCCACCACATCCTTGCAGCAGGAGTTATCCAGCTTTTTTTCCCCCCTGGAGCGGGTGGCTGGCCAGCTGCCAGGGCTGCGGGGCTCCACCTAGGACGCAACATGGAGCGAGGCGGCTGTCGGCGGCGGGGCTGCCGTCTCCGGAGACTACGCGTCCCAGCGTGCAGCACTCAGTGCCGTTGGCAGCAGCGGGGAGCGAGGTGGAGCGTTGCATCCCGGGATTGCGAATCTCCATGCGCCACGTGGGGGCTGACAGCCTCCTGCACTCCGAGGCAGCAGTGTTTGGGGGTCCTGCGGGTCCAGGGGATCAGCCCGGGGATCCCCCTTTGCGGCCGAAGGGACAGACCTCAGCCCCTCTCCGCCACTTCCCTGCCTGCCGGCTCTTGGCTCCGGCCTTCCTGGGGCACGTCTTGCCCCTGCGGAGGGCTGCCTGGAGCAGCAGCCCCACAATGCCGTGTGGAGCCGTGTGGTTTTGCTCCACCACGTGCGTGGCAGGCGAGGAGCCGGGAGCAGGAGCAGAGATGCTGGCTGCAGGCTCTGCAGGGCCATTGCCACGGTTGGCTATGGCTGTGGATTTTTCCTTGCTGCCGCAGAGCCTTAAAAACCTTTGAAGATGAAAATCCTAGTTTGTCGGGAGGCTTTTTTTCATGGGATGCTGACAAGGGTTTATTTTCCAGCCCCACGGTTCCCACACCATGTCGTTCGTTTGTTTGCCGATGCTGCCTCGGTGTGTGCTGTGGGAGGGACGGGAGCCTGGTCACCGCAAGAGCCCCGCAAGGCAGCAGGGCCCCAGGGTGCAGGGGTCTGGGTGAGAGGGAGAGCAGCCGAAAATGTGAAAGGTGTGTTCCTGAGGCTGAAACCGGCAGTGTTTGATTATGGATCGTCTTTGAGACGGTGAGCCGAAAGGAGTAATTAGGGACAGTGGGATATTTCCCCGAGAGTCACAGGAAATGACTGCCTCGTGGTAAGTTGATAGTAGTGGAGCTGAAACTGGGTTATCTGTGGGATTGCATCTGGGGCTTGCAGCGTTGGACGTGATTCAATTTTCAGGCTGTTTTGCAATTGGCAGGGCATGCTCTTCTCCCGTTTTCCCTCCCAGAGAAATCCCCATCCACGTGTCTGAATCATCTGAGGGCCTGAACGGGAAAGGGGAGACTGCGTCCCTAGGGTTACCGCAGGGCAGTGAGTCCCCCGGGGCCCCTGCTAAGTACCCAGCTCCACAGGTTGCCTTCTCGGGAGACCCTGGGCTCCGGCAGAGCTGAAGCTGTGGGACGGCTCTGAGCCTCGACCCCCAGATCCACGTCCCAGCCTGGGCTCTCCTCTCCCGCTGCTTTTCGAACAGTGCCGCCTCACAGCCTGCATCAAGTTTGTCACTGTGTAATAAGTAACTGCAGCTAATTATTACTTCCCTGGTCATCCCCCTGAGTTTGCAGGCCAGTCGATGGAGAGGAGCACTTGCTGGTCCAAGGTGCTTTGTGTGCTGCAGTGGGGGGCTTTTGCACTAATGTTGCAGGATGCGACCTGGGGCACGCATCACTCCCCGCTGCCTTGCGCGCAGGGACACCGTGCACAGCCATGTGGTGTGGGCAGAGAGGCAGCTCATGGTCAAGATAGGCTCCGCGGCCAGCTCGCATGTGTGGCTTGAGAAAAGCAAGAGGGTAGTCCCTGCATGCAGCAGGGCTGGTGGTGCTGCAGGTTTTGCCTCCGTGCAGGTCAGGGCCGGGCAGAGTGCTGTCCGGGTTCGGTCCCTGGATGCCGCAGGATCCATGGCATCATCCCATGGTCTTCTCCAAGAGTGCCATCTCCTCTTCCCTGGACAGCCCAGCCTCCCAGGAGCTTCAGCTGGGTCAGTTCTGCATTTTCAAAGCCAATGGGGTTGCCGCAAGTTGAGATTGTCACCAACTGTGTCTCGGGCCATGCCTCAGTGTGTGCTGCCTGGGTTCCCATTGGTTTAGTAACATCGGGGTTTGCAACTGGCCTCGCTCCATCCCCTCCACTCCGAAGAAGAGGAGAAAGAAGCGGTGAAGGCAGGTTTGTGGGAGCAGACCACGGAGTGCTCCTTGTGCTTCTGCCTGTCCCAGTTGCTCTGGATACTTCTCTGTGTTTGTCCCCCCGCCCTGCCAGCTTCCCTGACACCAGGCGCTGTCACCGGGCAAACCCACGTGAATTACTTGAGACGCTGCCCTGCACCCGGCTCCAGATAGGACCCTCCTGGATAGCACCCTCCTGACTGCCCTGCCAGTGGGGCTGGGCTGGGAAGATGGATTTCCTGCCGCTATCACTGCTCCCACACCCCGTCGAGGCAGCCCTGCGAAACAATGCCGCTATTTACACTTTAAAGCCTCGTTAGGCAGCCAGGAAGCAGCAGGCACAGTGCATGCCGGGAAGCAGCGACAGCCTTTAGCGAAGGCTAGCCCCTCTTCTTCGCTGCTGCCGGGCTGCTGGGAGGAGCAGGATGCTCCCTGGCTGAGCTGTAACCCTGCGGCCTCTTTCAAGCCCTGTTTCTTCATTTATTTTTATCATTATTTTTTTTTTAGCCTCTGGAGTCCATGCCTCGTTGCTGAGCTTTGCTGCTTGCACGGAAAGCGTGCTGGCTGCCTGGCCAGGGACTGCTCCTCTCTGGGACAGCGAGCACCAATTCCTGCCGGTGGCTGCAGGTGTAGGAGCGAGGCACTGGCGTTGCTTCGCCTTTGTCCTTGGCAGCTCTTTGCTCTCTTCGGGCAAGACAGAGCAAGGGGAGTGCAGGCAGGGGCTTTTTTCCCTGCCAGATGCCAAGGAAGGCTCTGTGTGTCCCCTGCCCAGGCAGGTAGCTCCCTGGCTGTTGCTGGTCTCAGCTCACGGTGCCCCGCTGTCTCCTGGCTGTGGTGGCTCTGCAAGGTGCCCACCGTGCTCTTGGCTCCTTGGGAAACCTGACATTCCCCAGCTCTGGGGGCTTGGTTAGGGTTTTAACCGTTCTCCAGTATATCCACTGGGCAGTGCACCAGAAGAGCCTTCCCCACAGGGCTGGCAGCGCAGAGGCAGGCAAAGCAGAGAAGGCAGGCAGAGGGTTGGGCAACGCCAGGTTGTATGTGAGTCACCAGCAGAGCACCCACCTTCCCTTCCCCAGGCACCTGCCTGCCTGGAGCTGCTTCCTTGCCCAAGCTCTCTTGGCAGGTCTGTGCAGTGCCGGCCAGCTCCATCCTGACCCTGGCTGGGGACCTGGCCTCAGCAGAGGACGCTGCACCTGGGCATCCCTCTATGGAGTTCCTTTCTCCTGCACCTCCCTGCCGAGGAGGAGCCGTGGGGCCACCAACCTGGCTATGGGCACCGTGCCGTTTGTCCGGACCTGCCCGGGCCGATAGCTCACCAGCTGCAGTGTCAGCCTGATTTTTTCACTTGCTGACCGTGCATGTGTTTTTGTGGCACGGGGTGAGTGCCCAGGGACAGCCATGGGAAGCCTCTCCCATCATCTCAGGGTCTGCAGAGGCATCGCATGCCCAGCTGCCAAGCGGCATCCCTGCTTGCACTGAGCCTGCCCAGATCTTACGTGCTCAAATCGGGAGGCAAAGCAGGGGCATGGGGAGACATCGGCTGGGGCCAAGCGCTGGGCTTGGCTCGGCTCAGGAAGGGCTGCATCCTGTGGGTCTGGGTCACTGCACCCAGTGGGACAGGGCTTGCAGGTTGCTGGGGCAGCATGAAGGGGAGAGGTGGTGATGGAGGGATCTCCTGGACTGGGCGGTGTGATACTTGTATGAGTAAAAGTTGGTGTTGATGCTGCTGCTACTTCTGTAAAGTAATTGCGTTATTTCATGTAATGCATGTAGTGTGAGTGTCTGCAGTGAATGTAGAATTTGGACAGCCTGTATCAAATCCTGAGGCTATTGTTAGCGTTATTTAAAACCACTGAATCCAGTAATATATTTTATGCTGCATTAAAAATAATACTTGGTCAGGATGCCGGTGTTGCTGAGGTCGCATAACAGGCTCCTCTCCACTCCTCTAGATCCTGAGATAGGTCACCCAGTGAAGCCCCAAAAGCAGGTCGTGTCTGTATTAACCTGCTTGGGAAGGCCCAGGATGGAAAAGGATGCTTGGGTTGGAGTGGCGGGCCAGCTCGTCTGCTGTCCCACCTCCAGGAGCAGGGGGCTAGGGAAGAGCACGAGAAGCAGAATGGATGGAGAGGGACATGTCCCCCTGGTCTCACCACCCCAGAAGACCTTCCTGCACCCTGAGAAGGAAGTTGGGGACCAAGGACAGCAAGAAACCTTGGGGGCTTTTTCCTCACATCTCTCATCAGTGAATAAAAACAAAGCGTCAGAGGACAAGATCTGCTGGGTCTGATTTTTTTCTCCCCCACCCCCTGTGGAGGAGACGTGGTGACCAGAAACAAGCAGTTCAGCTCCCCGTCTCCAGCCACTGCTGTCTCTGGCTAATGAATCGGTTTGTTTTCAACAGAAGGCATGCGCTTTTGGGACGTTTCCTATGCATCAAGCACACTTTGACGTCATGTTGCTTAACAGCAGTGTGGAGGAAATGGAAATGCTGTGTTTCTATTGCAATTCCGGTTGAATTATAATTTCCATTGGCGCAAGTTGACAGGGATTAAAGCAGAAAGCAAAAATTCCCTCGCACCAGCACCGACCTCCCTATTAAAAAATTTTTTATCTTTGAAAACGTTGGGTAAGAGCAAGAGGCCGATGTTGTTAGCAGCTGTATGAGAAATTGGGCCGTGCCCCACTTATCCTCGCTGCAGGCGGGCAGGAGCAAGGAGCGGGAGCAGCAAGCCCCCAGCAGAGCGGCCCGGCTGGCTCCAGCCCTGTGGGACCAGTGCATCCTGGTGGGTGCTGGGGAGAGGCTGCTGGGTTTGGCTGCCACAGGGAAACGAGGTGAAAAGGCACCAGGCCCTCAAGAAGGCAAGATTCAAGGAGCGAAACACAGATTTCCCCTAATGCAAGTTGTATTTAATGCTGGGGAGGTGGCTTCCTCTATTTGTGACCAGCCCTTGCTTGCTCAGCTGTGTGTGTGATCCCTGCGACTGCGGGCTCGGGGTCCCAAGCAGCTCAGCAGGGGTGATGGTGATGCCCTGGTCATTTGGGCTCGTGTGTTGGCTAACAGGTCGCAACAAAGTGGACATCTTGGGTCCCGGTGCTGGTGGCACCGCTTTCCTTAACCCTGATGCTTTTTGCTCCCGTCCTGCATCCTTTGCAGCCGAGTGGCTGCTCCGATCCTGTCCCTGCACCCTTCCCAGCTGCCCGGCCATGCGGCAGTACCCAGATGGGCAGCAGCGTGCCCGGCTCTTCCCAGATGCTTCCCTCCACTGCTGGGCTCGCTTTCTGCAATCCCGGCGGCCCGTGGGCGTTGGGAAGCGCCCAGCCCAGGGCTGCGGGCGGCCGACGGGAATCCCGCCTCGGCCCAGGCTGCGGCCGGCAGCCTGGCACGGCCAGCTTCAGGGCCCCCACCTACGGCGTGTCAGGGGGAGACGTGCCTGTGCGCGGCAGGGCCGGCTGAGCCGGTGGAGCCGGAGCTGCCTGGCAGCCCGCCCGCCGCTGCGCCCCATCCAGGTCAGCCCGTCTGCCCGGCTGCCTGCCGGGAGGGAGCCGCGTGCCTCGGCAGCGCCCGGGCACAGCGTGCCGGGTCCTGCCGGCAGCAGGGCGTGCCGGGGCTCCCGCGGGGCTCTGAGAGGGGTGCTGGCAGCCGCCGCTCCCGGGAACCTGCCCCAGCGGTGGGAGGGGGCCAGCGAGCGTGGGAGTCCCCGGCTGCCCCTCCAGAGCCTTGGATGGCGCTGGCGTGGCTGGGTCCGGCAGGCATCTCTGTCTCCCGTTGGCAGGCCTGGGGGTTCCCCAGGTTGCTTTCAGGGATGAGTGCTGGCTTGCAGACGTGGCAGGCCTCGTTGCACCCCCGCATCGCACCCCGTGGCCGTCCGTGGGCTCCTCGTCCTTTGCCCCGGTGCTGCGGGGGGCAGCGAGGCGTTGGGGTGGTTTGATCAGGGATGGGGACTGGTGTGTGGGATCTCTGTCCACCTGGAGCCGGGTGGCCGCTGGCCTGCCCGAGCAGCAGATGGTGGCTGCCTGGGGACCCGCCATCCGTCCCTCTGGGCGATTATTCACCCGTCGCCATGACGATAGAAAGGTCAGCGAAAAGATCCCGTGTGATTCCCGGGTCGAGTTGGTGGGATTAGGAGCGGCGCAGGAGGGAGGGCTGGGGGGACGATAGGGCCCAGCCAGCCCCCCCGCCCCAGCTCACCAGCTGGACTGTCCCCCTCGGGTGCCGTGTCCAGAGCCTGGCCAGCTGAGAACTGACAAACTCTGGGCACCAGTGAAAAATCTCTGGGATGGGGATGGGCCCCTCCAGCTGCTGATCCTGAGTGCTCAGCCCTGACCCTGTGGGTCCTATCCTGCATGAGGGAGGCCTGGAGCTCTCTGTGGGGTGAGGGGCTGGGCTGGCACTGGGGGGGGGGCAGAGGAGAGGGATGGGGCTGTGCTGATAGGGGCTTGACTGGTTCTGCATCCTTCCTTTTTCTCCTCCTCCTTGCAGCAGGGTGTCTGTCCTTGTGGGATGCCCCCGGCTGACCCATGTCCCCTCTCTTTCTCCAGGCTGTTCCTCTAAGTCATTCAAGCTGTACTCGCCAAAGGAGCCCCCGAACGGCAACGCCTTCCCCCCATTCCACCCGGGCACCATGCTGGATCGAGATGTGGGGTGAGCTGGGGCCTGGGAAGGGGTCTGCAAGGTTGGGAGTGCTCTGCCCTCCCCAGGCTCTGCACCCCAGGGTGTCTCTGTCGTGCTTCCCAGCAGCATACGGAGACTGCAGCACATGGAGTTGAGTTAGCACAAGGGGAGAGAGGTGATCGGAGCAGGCACGGGTGGGACTGGGTAGAGAAAGGGTGGTATTTGGGTGGAAGGGAGCCCCCAGGTCCCCAAGCTGTGCTGGGCCAAGCCTCTTGCCAGGCCAAGCCCCTGGGATGACCCAGGATAAGGAGCACTCCCAGCTCCTGCCAAAACAACCCCTTCTCCAAAATCCATCCTGTCTGGCACCAGCCCCAGCTGCAGAGGAGCCAGGCACATCCCTGCAGAGCCAGGGGCCAGGTCCCAGGGGCAGTGGAGCAGCCACTGATGCAGGAGCAGAGCCCAGTTTCAGGGGTGCAGGTCACCCCATGGGTCTGTCAGACGTCAGCAGCCAGGGTAGAGCCGGCAACATGCGTCAGGTCTCGCCTCCAGCAAGCCTGACTGCCTGCTGCTGTAGGCAGGGAAGGGGGAGCTGTGGCGGGCAGGGAGGGAGATCCCCACCAGCACTGACCTGCCTACATCTCTTTCCCCCCCACCAGACCTACTCCCATGTACCCACCAACGTACCTGGAGCCTGGAATCGGGTAAGCAGGGGGGGCTGGCAGGGACCGCACTGAGGGGAGAGGAGGTCATGCCCCGCAGCGGGTATGCCTCAGCAGGGCTGGCACGCTGCTGTCTGCAGGGATTTGCGGGGGCGGGGAGGGGGGTTGCTCGGACTCTGCCCAGCCCTGGAGGGGCTGTGCGTCCCCCCCACTGTGGGCTCGGGTCCCCTCCCCACCCTGTGGCTGCCTCCTTCTCTGACTGTTTGCTCTGCTCCCTGGGCAGGAGGCACACGCCGTACGGGAACCAGACCGACTACAGGATATTTGAGCTCAACAAGCGGCTGCAGAACTGGACAGAGGTGTGGAGCTGGGAGAGTGAGGGGAGGCCAGGGATGGGAGGATGCTCCCAGGTGTGTGTTTTGGAGATGGGGTCCTCTGCGCTGCCTGCCCTCATGAGCTGCCTTGCCTCTAGGAGGAATCCCCTTGGCAGCGGGGTCCTGCCCTGCTGTGCAGGTCCCTGAGTGCCTTGTGCCTCGCTTGGCTGTGGGACAGGGCTTATCATCCCTGTCTCCGAGCACTCAGCCGGGAGTGCAGCCCTCCATGGGCTGAGCGTGTGGCTGCTGTGCCTGGCAGCCAGCAGCTGTCTGTCCGTCTGTCTCCCCATAACCTGGCATCTCTCCACTGTCCCCAGGAATGTGACAATCTGTGGTGGGACGCCTTCACCACGGAGTTCTTTGAGGATGACGCCATGTTAACAATCACTTTCTGCTTGGAGGATGGACCAAAGAGATACAGTGAGTAGCAGCTTGAGCCCTTTTTCCCCAGGGTATTGCCTCTCTGGCAGGAGATGCGGTGGTTGTGCTGCAGGGCGGGGATGTGGGCAGGTGTCAGAGCTCAGCTGCCTCCAGCCAGCAGGGACCGGGAGGCCCCCTCCCCATGCAGCCCCAAGGCATGTCTGGGTGAACCAGGTTTACTGACATTATCTTCCTCCTTCTCCTGCTCCAGCGATCGGCCGGACTCTGATTCCCCGTTACTTCCGCAGCATCTTTGAAGGGGGGGCCACAGAGCTCTACTACGTGCTCAAGCACCCCAAGGAGTCCTTCCACAACAACTTCGTCTCGCTGGACTGCGACCAGTGCACCATGGTCACCCAGCACGGCAAGCCCATGTTCACCCAGGTACTGGCGGCACCCGCAGCTTCTCCTGCCCCTCATGTCTTGGTCTGACATGCCCTCATGGTGGCTGCAGTCCCACAGGGCAAAGGAGACTGATTTCCATGGCTTGTTGAGTGCCATGCTGTAATTCCACATGTCTCAGCCAGCCTTGCAGCATCCCCTTTTTGCAGAGATCCCCTGGCCATTGCCATTGTGGGTTTGGCTTGTGCAGAGTCTCATGGCAGGCAGGGGCAAGCCACGAGAAGGGTGTCCCAGTGTGCAGCAGTGGGTTCCCACGGGATCTGGGCTGGGGGAAGGGGGCGGCAGGCTGTGCCTGACCCTGCGCCCTGCCCAGGTGTGTGTGGAGGGGCGGCTCTACCTGGAGTTCATGTTCGACGACATGATGAGGATAAAGACGTGGCATTTCAGCATCCGCCAGCATCGAGAGCTCATCCCCCGCAGCATCCTTGCAATGCATGTGAGTACCTCTCTGGGAGCTCGCCTGGGGCATGAGTGACACAGGGCTGCTGAGCTCCTCTTCCTGCTGTGCAGGTTGGGGGGGCCTCAACGCTGTCCCCCCCATCGCAGGCCGGGGCACTGGAGGACCATCCCCAGCCTGGATACAGCTGAGCCATCTGTCCCTCTCGCTCCTAGGCACAGGACCCCCAGATGCTGGACCAGTTATCCAAGAACATCACCCGCTGTGGGCTCTCAAACTCCACACTCAACTACCTCCGAGTAAGCATGCGGGAAGAAGGGGGGGGATGCAGCTCTGCTCCAGCGGGGGGGGCCTAGGGTGGCCACAGCTTGTGCTCTCAGCTGCCCAACACCTGGTTGCCCTGGGGTAGGGGGAGGCAGTGGGGCAGGCTCTGCAAGAGGGGTTTTGCAAACAGGCTGCAGAGAGCTGTGGGGCTGTGGGCCTGCCAGAGCCCACAGGCTCCCAGCACGGCTTGGGTGGGCGCAGTGCAGATGGCTGCCCAACAGAGGGGCTTTTGCTGGGACCTGGAACATCACAATCTAACCCCGTGTCTCTGCTCCCTGCAGCTCTGTGTAATCCTAGAACCAATGCAGGAGCTCATGTCACGGCACAAGACCTACAGCCTCAGTCCCCGGGACTGCCTCAAGACTTGCCTCTTCCAGAAGTGGCAGCGGATGGTTGCTCCACCTGGTGAGTCTCACGCTGCCCGCTGTGCTGCCTGCGGGTCTCCGGTGCTGCCCGCTCGGGCCTTGCCCTCGGTGCAGGCTTCTCCCAGCCCCAGAGCCTATCTCTGGCCTTGTCTTGTGAGGCTGGGGCAGTGGGTCGGGCAGCCAGCTTCATTGTCTGCTGGCCTGCCTTCTCACTGGGGCAGAGCAGGGCTGCAGGCAGCTAGTGCTCCCTGCCCAGGGGCTGCCAGCTGCTTGCAGAAAGCAAAGCAGGGACGGAAATCTTCCCTGCACCCTCTCCTGTCCCCTGTGCTGGCGGGACAATGAAGCTGCGGAGGGGAGGAGGGTGGTGATGCTCCCCCAAGGGGGCTGTGGTCCTTGCAGAGAAGAGGGGTTTGCAGAGAAGGGGCTGGGGTGCACCAGCTCCTTCACATCAGGACTGACCACGTCTCCCTCCTCTGCCAGCGGAGCCAGCGCGGCAGCAGCCTAGCAAGCGCCGGAAAAGGAAGATGTCGGGGGGCAGCACCATGAGCTCCGGCGGGGGAAACACCAACAACAGCAACAGCAAGAAGAAGAGCCCAGCCAGCACCTTTGCCCTGTCCAGTCAGGTACCTGTAAGCATCCCGTTTCCATTCTCTCTTCCTCCCCCGGGGTGGAGGGGAGGGCTCCCTGCCCCGGCCCCTGGGAGTGGCTAGGGGGAGGCCCCGGGGGATTGCCTGTCTGAGCCCCCCCAGCTCTCTCCCGGTGATGGGGAGAAGGAGGGGGTGTCCCAGCTGCCTTCCCTGAGCTGCTTTGCTCCCATGCGAGGGGGTGAGGGTGTGCTGCCCTGTGCGGGTCCTGCGATGGAGATGAGGAGGTGGCCCTGCAGCTGGGAAAAGGGGCTGCAGCACTGGGGGGCGGTCTGGCGGCCCGGGCTCCCCCCACCTCGATTATGTTTCGGGACCGTCTCCCCTTTCAGGATGTGATGGTGGTAGGCGAGCCCACGCTGATGGGGGGGGAGTTTGGGGATGAGGACGAGCGGCTCATCACCCGGCTGGAGAACACGCAGTTTGACGCCGCCAACGGCATCGACGACGAGGACAGCTTCAACAACTCGCCGGCACTGGGGGCCAACAGCCCCTGGAACAGCAAACCGCCCTCCAGCCAGGAGAGCAAGTCAGAGAACCCCACGTCGCAGGCGTCGCAGTAACGGCCCCCCACGCCGCCCCGTGGACTCAGTCCCAACCGATCTACCTGTACATTTGCAACGGAGAGTGACTGGGAAGCGGCGAGGTACCGGGGGCGGATTGGCGCCGCGCGGCCGACGGGGTGCACGGCCTGGGGCGCGTGCCTGGTGGGCAGCCCCCAGCCCTCTACCCCCGCCGCCTCCCCGCTCCCCCCACGCCTGTCTCCCCGCCGGACCCCAGGGCAGGGGTGGGCTTCCGGGGCCGTAGCTTCGTTATTCCCCTTTCTCCCTCTTCCTCCCTGCTTCTTCCCCGGAGAGCTTCTCATCCCCGCCCTCATGTGCCCAGCCTCTGCCTGCTGAGCGGGGAGAATTAGGAGGGAGGTGTTGGCAGTGGCTGGCACGATGGGGAAGCTGGCGGCGTGTGAATGCCGTGTGTTGGGGTCTGGCACAGCCCAGAGACCCTCCTCCTCTCCTCCTCCTCCTCCCCGGGTCCTACGGCTGGGGTTTGCTGGGCAGCCACCTGCAGCAGGGTTGCACATCCCCAGCCCAACCTGGGGCTGGGTGGGGGGGGCCGGTGATGGAAGGCCTTCCCCGTGCTGCCGGCTCTGCCACGGAGCTTCCTCCGGCTGGGGTCGGATCCTGCTGCGCTGGGCTGGTGTCGAGGATATGGCCCCGTCGCATTTCCCTCCTCTCCTGCACCCTCCCTTTCCCCTCGCTCCCCAGGGGTGAGAGCGCAGCAGGGCCATGGGGGGACTCTGTATATAGGAAGCACGTGGTGGGGGGGTTTGGGGGGGACTGGGGGGGTGCACGGAGGACCTGCGGCTCTGCCAGAGCAGCCGGTGCCCGGGCTCCCTGCCCACAGCCCCTGCGTTTCCCCCCACCCCGCGTGAGTCCGCCTGGGGCCCCTTTGCAACCCCCGGCTCCCAGTACCTCCTACTTTTGTCTTTTTTTAAGAAAAAAAAATAATATTATTAAAATTGTAAGTTTAAAAAAAAAAAGAAAAAAAAAATGGGACAAGCCCCCCCCCAGCCCCCTCGCCGGTTCCCCCCTCCCCACCCTGAGCCCTCTCACCCTGTCCTGACTTTTGTACAGGCTTCTTCTCTTGGGAGTCTCGTTTTATATCCAGTTCGGAGAGCTTCAAACCAAGGAGAGACTTTGCAGACTTCCTTTCTAATCCCTCCAGGGGCCGGGGGGGGCAGCCCCCCGCCTCCCTCCTCAATGTAAATCTTGTGTGCTGTTGTCCCCGCTCCCCCCACCCCCGCCTCGGGTTCGTGTACCTCGTGCTTGTACATTTCCGCGCTGTAGACAGTGTGTACGATACTGTTCTTTCAATGTGTTATCACTAGAGCAGGTGCCTCCATTGATGTTAGGGGAAACGATGAGAAAAATAATAATTTTTGGGGTTTTTTTGGTTTAAAAAAAAGAAAAAGAAAAAAAAAAATCCCTTCCAAGGCTTCTTCCAAGGAGAAGATGGGAGGTGCTGGGGGAGGGCGTTTGTGCTCACCAGCTCACCCCAGCAGCCTCAGAGGGGGGTTTTGGGGGGAGCTGGGGGTCAGGGCTGCCCGTGGGCACCCCCCTGGCATGGCCCCGAGGTGGGGTTGCAGCGAGCGCTGCCACAGGGGTGGCCGGGGTAGGGAGGGGACTGCCCTGGTGAGGTGTGGGGGCGTGTGTGTGCAAGAGTGCGTGTGCGAGAGGTTTGTGCGTCTGTCTGTGCGTGTGTAAGGGAGCCTGGGGCAGGCAGAGCAGCCCTGCGGTTTGGGGGAGAGGGGGGGATGCACCCCACTCTCTCCACCAGACCCCCCCCTCTCCCAGCTCCCCACAGGGGATCCCGCAGCACATGTCCTGCTGCCCCATGGGGCTGGCAGGAATCACTGAGGGGCTCCCCCCTGCACGGGGTCTCTGGCTGCAGCAGGGGTGTTGCCTGCACCCTGTGTCTCACCCACTCGTGGCTGAGACTGCAAGGGGTGGCCGAGCCAGGGGGACACACACACAGCCCCCCTGCGTCCCCCCCCTGCTGTCCCTGAGGTCTGGCAGGGAGACGGGAGCCCCTTGGCTCCATCCTGGCCTGATCTCAAGCCCCAGATCCCCGGAGAGCCACCTGTGTCGGCTCCTGGGCCACTCCACGGGCAGCCTGAAGGTGGAGGGCTCAGCCCCGCTGACCCCCAGCCGCAGGCACGGGGGGTCCCCATGGCCTCTTTGCAGGTGGGGGATAGGCTCCCAGGGTGGGAGCCCGGCGTGGTGGGGAGGGGGGGCTCTGCTTTGCAATTAAGGTACGATTCTCGCCGCTGCACTGCTGGGCTCCCATGGAGGGTGTGGAGCCCCTCGCTGCCCCCCCCCCCCCCCCCCCCCCCCCGGGCACACTGTAATGCCTTTTTGTTTCTTTTTTTTTTTTTTTTTTTTTTCTTCCTCCCCTCCATAGTTTGTGCCATTTATGAGTCATGTATGGTACCAATAAAATGACTTTTCGGTTTGAGGCTGTCCTGAGCGCTTATTTCTGAGCATGGGAACCAGCTGATGTGGGCAAGATGGAGGGGCGTCCCCTTGTGCTGCCCGTGCCCTGGCAGGGGGTGCGGGCACAGGGCTTGCTGTGCTCCTGGGACGATGTTGGCTCACCTCAGGCTGCTGGCCCTGGCCCTGGCTGGCTTGCTGCCACGCCATGGAAAGCAGAAATCCCAGCAAGGATGAGGCACAGGGCTGCTGGCAAACAGCCCTGTACCCGAGTCAGAGCAAACAAGGGGCTCAGGGCCTGGCTGGACACCAAGGTGATGGGCACATCCCCTGGGGAGCAGTGGGGGTGGCACAGTCCCGCTGTGGAAACGGGGCAGCAGCAGCTAAGCAGCATGGAGGTGTCCTGGGGGGGGCAAAGGGGGGAGATGTGACCCCTCCCAGAGGGGGAGGCATAGCACCAGCCTCCATGGGGGCTACCCCGATCTTCCAGAAGCTGGGGGGCCCCTTGCCAGCACTGGGGGCAAGATGCTGGCTCCCAGTTCCCCCAGACCAGGGCAGATAGCTGACTCCAGAGATGGCATTTTGTCATCCCCACTGGGTCCAGCCCCCAGCCATGAGGACACTGGGCTTAAACTGTGGGTGCCTCATCCCATGCAACCCCTCCTGGCCAAATGTGCAGGGCAAGGAGCCTGTGGCTGCAGGTAATGCTGGGGCGAGGGGCAGATCTGGCAGTAATGGGGGAGGAAAAAGGGATGTGGAGGAAACAGGCTCTTAAAATAAGGCTAATGCAGCAGAGGGTGGGGGCAGGATGGGCCCCTGTCCTCAGAGCAGTGGCAGGGCTTGGGTTGACATCTGCACTGAGGGATGTCACCTTGCCGTCCTTCCCCCTGACGGGGCTGGGGTTGGGGAGCTGCAGGATACCTGTGCTATGGTGGGAGATCATGGCTGGGCAGGTGGGAGCAGGGTGGCCCCGGTGAGCCCGTGGCATGGTGGCACCCTGGGCTGACGTGCCAACACCCTTGCTCCTGATGTGCACCGAGCTCTAGCAGCCTCAGCGGGATGCTCTGGGCTGAATGGGAGCAATACCCTGCAGAAGCAGATCCTTCCATCTGTGAAGAATCCCACAAATGCCTGGCCAGATCCTGCCCACACGCAGCTGTGGGAGTAGGGCGCACACCAACCTGGGAGAGGGCAGCACCCAGGGCAGCCAGCCCTGTCCCTGGTGCCCGGCTTCTGCGTGTGTCCCCCGCCCCTGGGAGCTGGTGGAGGGCCCCAATGCAACACTTGGGGGTTGAGGTCTGAGCTGGAAAGCCCAGGGATGCACGTAAAACCCCCAAACCTCCCTCCCCACATCAGCCCCAGTGCTGTGCAAAACTTAACAGTTGCTGATGGGGTTTTTTTTTTCCCTTTTTGGGGGCTGCATCTCTGTCCTGTGCTGCCCTGCCCCAGTGCCAGTGCTGAGCCAGAGGGTCCCACACGGTGCCCTGGCACAGGCCAGGCCAGGCCAGGAGGAAACCCCAAGACAGGGCTGCCTTCCTCCCCGCACCGCCTTCACCCAAGGTCACGGAGAGCAGATGCCTGCTTGTGCCAGAGAAAGTTAAGCAGTAACTTAGGAGATGGCGGCCAGCAAGCCATTGGCGATAAGGGGGCCAAGAAGCCCAGCCGTGCAAAGCACGTACAGGTACGGCTCGCCCAGACTCCCCACTGGTGCCCATCTGAAAGCATATGGTGCCCCATGCGGGGGCACAGGGCTGGGGCAGGGGCCAAGGACCTTGCTGGGGGCACCGGCTGCCCTGGGAAGGGAGTTGCGGGGCACGGCTGAGGGCTGGCGTGGGGGCAAGGTGGGCAGCGTGGGGGGCTCTGGGCACGGGGGCTGGGGCAGGGTGGGCTGCTGGAGGGGCCAGCGCTGGGGCTGGCAGTGTGGGGACAGAACTGGGTCTCTGTGGGGCGGAGAGAGCATCACCTGGGCATGGGGCAGAGGGGCTGGGCGCGGGGGGCAGTGCGCTCTCCCAGGTGGGGCAGGGCAGGAGCTGGGGTCTCTGCGGGATGGCAGGGTGGGACGGGACAGGAGCAGGGCTCCCCGCGGCCAGAGGCGGGGTGCCGAGGCGCCGCGCGGCGGGTGCGGGGGGTCCCTCCCGGCAGAGGCGGGGGCCGGGGCGGCCGCACGCCCCGGGCAGACCCCGGGGGACCGGGGCGGAAGGGGCGGCCCCGTCCGGCCCTGCCCACCCCTCCCGGGGCCGCCCGCGCCGCGGTCTCGGTGCGGAGCCGGGCCGTGCCGTGCGGAGCCGAGCCGTGCCGGGGAGGTCCCGCCGCCGCCGCCGCCGCCGCCCACCGGGACGCGACCCCCGGGGCACCCGCCCCGCGCCTACCGGGTGCGTCCGCGGCACAACCGGGAGAGACCCGAGACCCTCGGCCCTCCCCGGCGGCGGGGTGGGGGTTAAGGACCACGGGGCGGTGGCAGGCATAGAGCCACGCGTGGCTCCCGCGGCGTGGGAGCCCTCCTCGGTGGGCGGGGAGGGGGAGACGGAGCCGGGCAGGCGCTGGCAGACCTCCAGCCTTGGAGGAAAAATCCTGTCGGGGGGCCCCTGAGGCTGTCCCCCACTTGGGGGGAATCGGGATGCCTGTGGAAAATGCTGCGTTTGTTGCGATGCCCCATTTGGGAAGGTTTTTTAAGTGCAAAAACTGGTTCTGTGGCCAGAGCTGGTTTGTGCTGAAACTGTGGCCGGTCCAGCACACCCTGTTCTGAAGAAGGGATGCAGCTGGTGCTGGGGTGGAGCGGGCAGAATGGATGCCCTCGGGATCACCATGGATCACCCAGCTCCTGGGTTGGGACAGGAGGAAACCAGAAAGGACGCAGGAGCTCTGCAGAGAGCGAGGAGAAGGGATTCTTCCCAATACCTGGGTTGGGACGGGTTGGTGGTGACCCTGGCCCGGGTGTGGGGAGGTGGCCTGGGGTGGCCGGCTGCCAGGAGGTGGTAGGGGCAGGGTGAGGCGATCCCAGCATCGCCGCCTTCCCTGGCAAGCAGCTTTTCAGCAATCACAGCTGAAACTTAAACAAACCATAAAGCCTGCGTGCTGGCACTGTGTGGCTGGGCCCTGTGGCAGACGTGGGTGCATGGAGGTGCCGAGGACAGGGTAAGTGCTTCGTCTCCGCTTCGTCCCCCACAGCTCCTCTGGTCCCTCATGGGCATCTCCTGCCTGGACCCCCACCCCACTGCTCCCGGAACTCCCCATCCCTCCCCGGTGCTCTCCCATAGCTCTTTCCTTCCGGGCAGGAGCTGGCAGGTGCCTGATTTTTTCTCCCCGCATTTCCTGCTCAGAGCCAGGGCGGGTCGGGTGGCCTTGCACCCCAACGACACTGACAACCCCTCTCTGTGTCCAGGTGCCTGCTGGAGCTGCCACGATGGAGCTGGGGAATGTTTCACAGCCCACGTACGGCCCTGGCCCCAAAGCGCCGGGGAGCAGCATGCCGGGCCTGGTGGGGATGGCGCACGGCTTCCTGCGGCTGGTGCAGCCCAACGCTCTGCCCATAGGTGGGTGCATGGGGGGGGGGGGGGGGGGCGCTGCTCAGAGCTGCAGGGTCTTGGTTGAGCTTGAGCCCTCCTGCACTCGTGACTGTCCACCCAGCATTTAAATGGTGGGGTACTGGGTTAGGAGGGATGGGGCGGAGTGGGAAAGGAGCGGGGTCCCTGAGGACTGCCAGCTGTGTCCTGCTGGGCCAGTCTCAGGTGGGCCCCAGGACAGGCTTTGGTGGCAGTGCCACCTTGCAGAGTCCTACCCCATCCTCCCTCCAGGTATCTTCATCCCAGGCCCCAATGAAAGGTGCAGAACAAACCGCACGCTACCTATGATTTTGCAGGGTCCTTGCCTGGCTTGCAGCCCTCTGTGCTTGCAGGTGACAAGGTGTGCTTTCAGCAGGATCTGGCTTAGGGCCACCAAGAACAACATGTCCCAGTGCCTTCATGCCAGCGCTGCAGGCACCCCCTGTGCACCACCCTGCTTGCCAGCGCTCTCTCTCCCTCCTTCATCTCCGAGGGGATGTGTCACTGGCACAGCTCTGCCCCAAAGTGGCTGTAGGTCTGGATGGGTGATGCCAGAACCCTGCAGCTGCTCGATGCCCCTGAGGCGCGTGCTGCCCACCCTGGGGAGGGGGGGTTGCCACTCTGGCTGCTGGTGCTTGTGCTTCCTCCTTTGCTGGGCTCAGCCCCTGGTCACCAGAAACTTGCAGGCAAACACATGGCTGGCAAACAATGCAACGGCTTTGTGGCCTTGTTTGTGTTGTGCAGATATCGGGGTACGATCACATGGCACTGTGTGCCGGCATGGCTTGTAATGAGGCCATGGGGCACGGGCAGGGTGAGCCCTCAGGGTGAAAGAGGCAGTGTGGTGGGGGGACTTTGCTCCAGCACCCATCCCATGCTGGCAGTGCTGGCCGGGTGTCTGCCTGGGGCTGGGCCACAGGAGGGTAGCCCAAGGTCACCCGAGGTGGTTGTCAGAGCATTCTCCCCCAAGCCTGCCCCTGGTGCCTGCTGAGGTGAAGATGTCCTTGCTCCACGCAGCCCTGTGAGCCTGGGGGCTGGCAGAGCTTTTCCTGAGTACAAAAGGGCTCTGCATCACGATGGCCAGGGAGGGACAGTTGGAGGGGAGAAACACACCATGCACTCACAGCCGCTCTGAGCCGCAGTGCTGGAGGTGGTGCCCAGTGCTGGTAGCCCCTTTCTGGGGTGAGCAGGGTGTGTGGCCCTCCTGGATAGCCCCCCAGGGCCCAGTGCCTGCTCACAGTCCTCCCCACTCCTTGTCCTCCAGAACTGATCGCAGATTTTGGGCAGTCTCAGAGTGAGGAGGCCATCGGGGAGCAAGTCCAGGAGGTGAGTGGGCAGCCAGGGCAGGGAGCCGGCAGCCCTAGACCACCACAGGCTGGGAGATGCTGGTGGGTGCCGCTCTGAGGCTGAGCCCCTTGTGCTGTGCAGCAGCAAGGGGAGATGTGCAACCCTTGGGGAGACCCATCCTGCCCCATGGGGGTCTGGACAGGACCCTCAGTGCGGGGACCCTTCAGGGGCACCGGTGTTATGCTGCCTCTCATTCTTCCTCTCCTAGCTGCTGCTCTACGAACTAGGTTTCCTGGTCTGCATGGCCATCGGGCTCCTCTTCATCATCCTCGTGCCCCTGGTGGGATGCTGCTTTAGCTGCTGCCGCTGCTGCGGGAACTGTGGGGGCCGCATGTACCAGAAGCAGGGCCGGCGGATGGGCTGCCGGCGCCGGGTGCTCTGGGCCGGTGTCCTGCTGGTCTCTGCTCTCCTCCTGTGAGTGTGCTGGCTGGGAGGTTCCGGATGGGACCCGAGGGAGGGTGGAAACGCCGGCGCTTGGCGGCTGTGCCAGGAAGCTGCCATTGTTCAGAGGAGCAGAACCCAGCACGGCGGGACAAAGGAGAGGAAGCAGCAGCGGTGGGGAGCTGGCCCCGGGGGGCTGCACACTGGCAGGCACAGACCCTTCCCGACAGCTTTGCTGCAGGGAAATGTGGGCGCACCAGGCACCGTGCTCCCCCATGCCCCAGTTTCCCGTGTCCCTCCTCTCTGGTCCCTTGACTGTGTGCAGGGCACTCACTGGGATGCTCTGGAAGTGGGGCTCAGCGGTGTGCTCTGGACCCTGCAGCCTGGAGTTGGTGCAGGTGGATTTGGAGGGTCCTGGGGGGGAGCATCGGGACTGAGGTCCCCACGTGCTGACCCTGACACCCTTCTCTTGCAGGGCTGGCGATGTCTGCGCCTTCATCAGCAACACCCGCTTCTCCCAGGCTGTGTGTGGAACCTTCCCCAACATCAACAGCACCCTGGACAATGTCCGCATCTACGTGGCCTCCATTCCCCAGGCACGCCTGGTCCCCCTACCCTGGCTGGGGTGCCTGATGGGGGGCAAAGAGCCCCCCTGGGGAAGGATGACAGTGGGGCTGGAGGCGGGGAAGGGTCCCCACCCGCACTGACACCCCATCTCTGTCCCTGCAGCAAATCAATTTTGTCATCGACAGCAGTGACGTCCCGCTGGGTCACGCCAACCGCAGCCTCCAGGGTAAGGGTGTGTGGTAGCGAGGGGCTGGAGCATCCCCGTGCACCTGCAGCGAGCTGCTCTGGCAGGGCTGTGGGTGCTTGGGGAGTGGGGGCGGCTGGGGGTGCTGCGTGGGTGTGCCTCACTGCCCTGCAGATGGTTGCTGACCCTGGGGGCCACTGGGCTGGTTCTCATGGGGATGTCTAAAGGGAGAGGGTTTGGGGGCTCCTCCAGGCTCCTGCACTGCTCCAGGTGCTGCTTTTCCCCATTCAGGCTCTTTGAGGAGAGTGATGCGGGCAGGTGGTGGCAGGGTGAAGGTATCCCCTCAGCCCCCTGCCCGGGGGTGGGTGTGGGATGGGGTCCTGCAGGGGGGGTGTCAGTGTTTTTGGCAGCTCCCCTGCAAGCCCCAGGACCCTGGGGCTCCCATCCTTGACACCATCTCTCCCATCTCTGCAGACACTGGGCCCAACCTGGGTGGCATGATCATCTTGGGCATCAGAAGGAGCATGGACGGGGCTCTGGGATCCCTCCAGAGCCTCTTGCAAGGTAGTGGCCCCATTGCTGGGGGGCTGGCAGGGCCTTGGAGGGGACTCGGGAGGGATACTGGGTCTGAGAGCTGGGGTAGATGCATGTTTGGGTAAGGCTCCCAGGGAGGGGGGTCCATCTGGCCTCCCAGCTGCAGCCTGGGGTAAATGCTGAGGCTTTAGGGGGTGCCCCTATGTTGCATTTTTTGATGTGTCCCTAAGATTCAGCTGGGTGAGGACAAGCCCCGGCTGCACTGGCAGGATGAAGGCCCTTACCCCTCGCTGTCTCCCCAGGGATGGAGACACTGGAGGCCACCTTTGGCAGCATCGCCAGCACTCGCTTGCGCCTTGAGGAGCTGCAGAGAAACTACAGCCGGCGGCTGGCCAGCCTGCAGGACGGTCTCAACCAGACTCTGCAGCGCTGCGGCCACCCCTGCGGCAGCGTGTCCCTGGACGGCCTCGCCTTCAGCGCCAACTTCAGCATGGTGAGGAGGGGCAGGGTGTGGGGCGAGGGGCCCCGCTGCAGCCCCTTCCCCAGCCTCCTGCAGCCCCCTCACCCCAGGCTCTTCCCCACAGATCCCCGGTGTGGAGCGGCAGCTGGAGGCACTGGGTGATGTGTCTGGCTCCAACATAGCATCCGATTTAGAGGAGGTAAGGGGTTGTGTCCCGCCCCCCCCGCACGCAGGCACAGGTCTGGGTGCTGCTGGGGCTGTGCTGTGATGGGGTGGCTTGGGATGAGCCACCAATGAGTTAATTGCTGTTGCGTGGATGTGCTCGTCAGAGGTCTGCCTTGGCTGGAGCCTGCCCACTGTCCCAGCCACCCCTGGGCGCTGGCACTATCAGGGATGGGTGCTGGGGGAGCTTGGCTGTCCTGTGCCACCAGCTTCTGGGACAGAGGGAATGTGATGCTCAGCCCTGGGCTGCAGGCAGGGACATGAGCTATACGCTGTGTCCCCCCGGATGCAGGTTAACAGCACGCTGGACACGACCCCTGCCAAGGTGCAAGAGCAGTCCCAGGATGTGGTGGCAAGTAAGCAGGGCTTTGTGGCCCATGTGCCAAATTGCCCCTCTCCCAGGGCTCCATACTCCCTTCTCATCCCATCCCTGCCTGGAGACCTCCCCTGCTGCCACCCCACTGCTTGCAGTGCTGGCTGTCTCCAAGTCCCCATGTGCTGTCATGCTGATGCCATCCTTGACCAAAGCCACCCCGTTCCTTCCCATCCTCTCCCACTCCTTGCTGTCCCAGGCTTACCTGCCCCAGACGAGCAGCACCTGGGCAGCAGTTCAGGGCACCGACCTGTCCCTGTCCCCTACAGAGACCCAGGACCAGCTGGGCCTCATCAGGCAGGAGATCAGAAGCTGGCAGGAGCAGTTGCCGCTCCTGGAAGTGGAGGAGAATATTGAGGCCTTTGTGGGCAACGCCACGTCGGTGCTGGAGGAGTACAGGGAGCCGATCATCACCTTGGATAGGCTCAGGTAGTGTCGTGGCGAGGGGCTGCTGCATCCCCCAGCTCCTTTGTCCAGAGAGGCTCAGGCTCTTGATCCTCCAGTTGCTGGAGCTGGGGGCTTGCTTGATGGTGGGGCTGTGGGTGCAGGGTAGCCAGAGTTGTGCCTTGCAACCACCTGTGCCCCTTCTCTGCCAGAGTGCCTGGGGACTTTTTCCTCCCTGAGAAGGCAGCTGATGGGATGCTGGGTGTTGCTCGGGGTGCCAGGTCCTGCTGTCTGACTCCTGGCCCTCCTTCTGCCCCAGGTGGAGCATATGTGTCCTCCTGTGCTGCATGGTGCTGCTGGTGGTCCTCTGCAATGTCTTTGGGCTGCTGCTGGGGCCCTTGGGGCTGAAGGAAAGTGTGCTGCCCACGCAGCGCAGCAGCCTCTCCAATGCCGGCGGGAACTTCTTCATGGCGTGAGGCTCCCTCGGCTGCCGAGGACATGTGTGGTAGCAGTGGGATGGGCGGGCAGGGTTGGCCTGGGGATGCTCCAGCTCCCAAATCATGAAATTACTGTGGCTTAATGGCCTGCCCTGTGGCAACTCACCACAGTAAACACAAGGGTAAAACACGGTGCTGGTGAAAGGTGTTCAAGTGGAGCCCATTCACCCTTTGCCGATGGGGGCCTGGCAGTGTGTGCGTGGTCCCAGGACTTTGCAGGTGGGTCGTGGCTTGCAAAGCTCGGCGGAAATACGGCCCAGGGTACAGCCTGGCTGTGCTCCGGGGGCCAAAGGCAGAGTGGAGACACGCTTGTGGGAATGGTGGTGCTTCCTGACATTGCTGGGGGTGCAAGGGGTGTGCAGGCTCTGGGATCTGCCGGGTGGAGGCAGTGCTAGCATCAGCACTGGGGCACAGGGCCTTGGCTGCTGATGGTGTCTCTGTCCCGGCAGAGGGGTCGGCTTCAGTTTCATCTTCTCCTGGCTGCTGATGCTGTTGGTGCTGATCACCTTCGTGCTGGGGGGGAACATCTACATGCTCATCTGTGAGTCCTGGCGCAGCCAGCAGCTCTTCCAGGTGAGCTCCCCATGGGGAGACACTCCTGCCTGGAGTCACCGCCACCTTTCCAAGGGCACCTGGTGGAGCGGAGGCAGCACTGGCCAGTTTGGGAAGCTCTTCCCAGGTGTCCTGCCCTGCGCCGTGTCCAGTTTCTCCATCTTTTCCCTTGCTCGCAGCTCCTGGACACTCCTGGCCTGATCCCTGGCTTCAACCTGTCAGAGCTGCTGGGCCAGGAGGGTGGCACAGCAAACTTCTCGGAGATGTACAGGTGGGTCCCAGCCCCAGCACCGCGTGTTTGGGAAGGGGTACAGCTACTCAGCGCCCTCGGATGCTCCCCAGGATGGGGGCAGCTTGCCCTACCTGCCCTGGCTGCAGGCAGACGCCCATGCCAGGGAAGGAGCAAAGTGCGACTTGCCCACGCGGGTGAGGACATGCTCCTGGGAGGGGGTGGCCCTCGCCTGCCCTGTTTTCAGCCCCGTGCCCCCCTCCCACAGGCAGTGCCAGCAAGACGCTGCCCTGTGGCAAACGCTGCACCTGGACCAGACCGTGTCCCTGGACGAGCTCTTGAACATCAGCCAGGTGAGCGTGGGGGTGCCAGGGTCTGGGGGCCAGAGCTGGGGGCGCAGGGCTGGCGCTGCGGAGGACAGTGAGGGGCCAGCACTGTGCCCCATCACAGCTCCCCTTGCTCTGGCAGTACACAGGAGAGATCTCCACGGCCTTTGAGAAGATGAATATCACCCTGAGCCCCATCTCCCTGCTCAACCAAAGCCAGAGAGACTTGCTGCTGAATGCCAGCCAGGCTGGGCAGCCCCCTGACTTCACCCTCGCCCTGGAGCAGGTGGGCTGGGGGCAGCCTTATGTTGGGATGGGGGTGTCTGGAATGTTTTGAAGTGGTCCACTGCCCCCTCCCCTTTGCTGCTGTGGGAGTTCCACCAGAGGCTCCCAGGGTGTCCCCTAGCATCTGTGTCACCCCTTGGGGCAACCGGGCACCTCCTCCAACCAGGAGGCCCTGGCTCCACTCTGCCCTGCAGGGATGGGGTATCCCCCCCACGCCCCCCGTGAGCTCCATTCCCGATTCTCATGGCTCTGTCTCTGCCTTTTCCAGCTGAATCAGAACGTGACCCAGGGAAGCCTCCTGGATCTGTCCACAGAGCTGGAGCAGCTGGCAGACAAAGTGAGAGACCATGGCACCCCAGGGGCATGGCCACCCTGTGCCCAAAGCCACTGGCTGTGGGGGCTCCTCCACAGACCTGCCTGGTTGCCGAGGGGAGGCGAGGCCCTTCACCCTCCCCCAGCAATTTTCTCCAGCCCGGCCTCCCATCAGCTGGCTGTGGTGGGGTAGGGACCTCGTGCTGGGGGGCATCGCTGACTGCAGCTCCTCCAGGGCACGGATGTGAAAGAGGACCTGAAGGCTGACGCTCGCAAGCTGAGGGAGCTGGACAAGGAGATGCAGATGAGCTTCTCTGGACCGCTGGTGAGCGATGCTGGGGTGGTGAAGGTCCTGGGGGTGCTGGCTTGGGCTCTCCCAGAGCTTGGAGCCTGCTGGTGGGGTCTTGGCTGAGCCATGGGGTCCGCGCCTTTGACCCCCCTCTCTCCATCCCCAGCAAAGCCTGAAGGAGAACATCCACTTGGTGCAGAGTAGGGCTGCCCAGCTCAAGGTAAGCCACACAAAGGGGCCTCCTGAGCACACCCCACTCCAAAGCACCCTGCGAAGCACTCTTGAGGTCCTGCAGTGGAGATGGTGGGGGCTAACCTGCAGTCTGGGGGGGCTGGTGGCTGCTGTGGGACTCCCCAAGCATGCACTGTAGGGGCTGCTCATGGGACAGAGGGATGGGGGCCCACACCATGGACCCTGCCAGGTGCAGGCTCCCTCCACCTGAGGTACTTGGGCATTACCAGCGTGTGACTGCTGGGGACACCACAGCTCAGAGACGCTGCACCCCAGGGATTGCTGCTGGGCAGGGTGGGGGAGATGTGGGAACTCCAATTCCCCCATCACACTGCTGAGAGCGCATTTCACCCCAGGCACAGACAAAAGCTGCGCTGGACAAAGCCAGAGAAACCCAGGAGTTCCTGGACAGGGAGATGGCAAACATCATCAAGAATGTGAGCTCGCCTTGCCCTGCTGCCAGGCCACCCAGTGGGATTGTGGCTGGACCCCCACAACAAGACCTCCCTCTGCGCAGGGATGCCAAGCAATGTCTGGCTGCTCGTCCCACCCTGTCATCTTCCCTGGGGGTCCCCTGCACCCCTGGGTGCCCCCTCCCATTAGGGCAACCCCTGCCCTTATGGCACTCCAGGGAAGGAGCCAGCTGCTCGGTTGAGGTGGTCTGACAGCCCTGATCCTGACACGGAGGGGACATGGGGCATGGAGTGGGCTGGGGGTGCAGCATCTCCACTCTCCGCTTGCTCCCCTCAGGACACGTGGGCCTTCCTGGAGGAGCTGTTGGACTTCTTTGAGACCTACATCTCCTGGGCCAAGAGCAGGGTGAGTTGAGCCTTCCTTGGTGGGGTGGAGGGAAGGAGAGGACGGACTGCAGGGTTTTGAGGACACTGACATGTCCTGTCCCCACGGTGTCCCCAGCTGACAGGAGACGTGGCACGTTGCAAGCCCATAGCTCAGACCCTGGATAATGTGGAGGCCATCACCTGCAACTACATCCTGGACTCTCTGGTGAGTGGCGCTGCGGTGTGTGGGGTGACACGTGTGTGGGGTAGTAATGAGGTCCCTTTGTCCCCCCTCGTGTACAGGATGAGGGGTACCTATCTCTGTCCCAAGCAAGCAGGGCTCAGCATCTCACCAGTGGATTGCTGTGGCTAAGAGCAAAGGCCAGGCTGTGAGAAGGGGTGGGTGGGTGGTCTTTGGGGGGGCCTGGGAGCAGAGGAGGCTCTTGCAGTTGCTGTCTGGGCCCTGATGGCTCTCCCTGCCCCCCCAGAACACTTTCTGGTTCAGCCTGGGCTGGTGCACCTTCTTCCTGCTGCCCAGCATCATCCTGGCTGTCAGACTTGCCAAGTTTTACCGCCGCATGGACACCGCCGATGTGTACAGGTGAGGAGCTGCCCATCCCCTGTGACCGCGCTGGGTCTGGGGTCCACCCTGCGCACTGCAAACTGCCCCTTCATGTGCCCCGTGGCAGCCTGTGGGGCTGATCCTAAAGTAATGTGGGCTGGGGCAGGGGGCAGGGAGGTGGCTTGGGACCTTGAGCCTCTGAGGATGAAGACGTTTTGGAGAAGAGCTTGTCTCTGCCTGCCCTGCAACTCCTCTTTGGGCAGCTGAAGCTGCATGTGACCCCCCTCGGAGGAAGCAGCTTGGCTTGCATGGCACGGCTGCAGCCCCCAGCCTGGCTCGGGGGTCTGCTGCCCTATTCGCTCTACTTTGCACCATTTTTTTGTGCTGGGGCCTCCAAATGGGAGTACAGCTGGATGCCGCGCAGAATGCAATGTGCTGCACTGTTGGCATCGCTGCCACGAGGGTGCAGTGCTTGCTTGCATGCCTGTGGCCACCGGCGCCCCAGGGCTGTCCCCCAGCCCTCTGGGACCCTTTCCCCATTCCTCTGGGGCACTCTGACCAGCAGTCACGCCTCCAGTGCAGCCGCCAACCCCTGAGGGTGGCGAGTGGTTCCCAGTTGGATTTCCAACTGCTGAGGGCTACGGCTTGGCCCTGCAGTGCAGCCAGTTTGCTGGGGGTTCCCCTGCTCCGGCCCCCCACCTGCCACCCCTTTGGTCCAGGGCTGCAGCTGCCTAGGGAGCCGGGGCTTGCAGCCCATTGTGGCCCCAGCCAGCCTTCCTCCCTCTGCCTGCCCCACTCCTCCTCACTCTGCGTCCTGGCTTTCCCAGGACCCTTGCTGGGGTTGTATGGGATGTGTGCAGGATGTGGTGCTGAGCTGGGCTGTGCCCTGCCCGCAGCCTGCCCAGGGTCCCCACTGGTGGCCCCGGCGCCTTTCACTTCCCCCTGCAGCCAGCAGCTGAACTGGCTGGAGACATGGGCTTAGCTGCCAGGGAAATTTGGGGGAACTGAAATTGTGGCATGGGGGAGCGGTGTGCCACTGAGGCAGTGAGTGTGGAGCCCCGCTCTGCCCGCCTGGGGAAGAAGCAGTGATGCTCTGGGGGCAGCAATGTTTGGGGAGAGCTGTAGGAGCCCGTGCTTTGTGTCCAGATGGGGCAGCTGGGATAGAGGGGACCATAGCACCCTGCAGCCCCCTGTGTCCTCCTTGTGTGCCCCAGGGGAGACCCTGTCCCACTGGGAGATGCTGGGCTGTCCCAGGAGGCATCTTCTTGCTCCACTGACACTGTCACCTCTTTTTTCTCCCCTCCAGGAATGAAACCTTGGAGATGTAAGTAGCAGTGCCAGGTCCCTGTGTGGGAGGGCGCAGCTCCTGTGGCACGAGGCGGGACAGGGCACAGGAGGGTGGTGAGGAGGGGAACAGGGTGAGCGCAGGCACTGGAGGGTGCTGGTACCAGGGGAGGACTGGGAAGGTGGAATCTGTGCAGTGTACAATGTTCTGGGGTCCCCCCACATCATCTTCCCACACTCCTAAGTTTGGGGGTGCTGCTGCTCCGAGCCCCCCCCCAAGCTGGTGGGATGCATGGTCTCCATACCCTCTTTCCTATGGGACTGAGTGACAGAGGTGGGATGACATTTGGCCATCCCAGCGCATCCTGGGCTGTGGCTGGGGACATAAGTGACCTTGGTTTTGCAGGCCACCCACATTCAACTTCTACAAAATCCCCCGACCATCCACAAGGCATTAGCCCCCCATTGCCCAGGCACAGAGGAGATGGACAAGGCTGCTTCACCTACTGTGCCTTTTCCCTGGGCACCAGGGAGCAGGTTGGGACCCTCCGGCTGAAACTCCCACTCCCATTCCCATTATGTGATGATGCTCCGGTATGTGTGGGAGGGGGGCTGCACCTTGCATTGCCTCAGGTGCATCTTCACACCCCTCCACACCAGACCCTGTGGGCTCAGGGCAGCTTGCATGGTCTATGCCACCACAGCCTGTGCCGCTGGTCAGTGGGAACCTGCTCACGCAGGCCCCTCGCTCGAAAAATGTGACTATTTATTTTTGCAGGGAGCCTCTTTCTAAGGCTGTGATTATTAGCGTCAAACAATAAATGGGGCATTTGTGTGTACTGTGGGCATGTGGCTCCGCTCTTCGTGTGCAGCTTCGATGGAAGGATGCAGGGGTAAGGGCAGGGAGGGTTCCCCACTGCTGGCACAAGCTGGGGATGTGCCTGGGACTAGAGGGCTCTTGCTGCGGTCCCCAAGCACGCTCTGCCCACAGCCAGCTCTTGGAGCCCTGACCCAGCCCATGGGTCAATGCACGACCACTGCTCAGTGTCACTGGGGCTGGGTGACGGTTCCCCTCACTGGGCAGCCCTTTGCACCTGTGGCTGGGTGGGTGCCAGGTCCTTCCCTGGGAAAAGCTGCACCAAGACCCTTCTGTCTGTGAGGTGCCACACCATGCTTTTCCCAGCACACTTTCCTGTGCCCGCTGGCAACCCTCCTATCCATCATCCGTGGGTTTCCAGTGAATTAATGGGGTGCCTGCAGCCTGCACCTCCCTCCCTCTACTGGGTATGGTGGCATGGGGACTTTCAGACTGCATGTCCCACACTGCTGCATGGCACGGATGGGCATGGTGACAGCTGCATGCACACGTAAGCCAAGGGCAACTTGGTCTGCACCTGTGGTGAGGTTAAGAGTTGCTTTGTGCTGCTCCCTGGTGCAAGTACAGGGACCATCCCAAAAGCCACGCCAGGCACAGGGGACGTATGCGAGCAGCCTGACTCATTTCCTTCATTGCAAAGTCCAAGTCTCTCTGGAGTGAGCGACAGGGCCAAGCTGGCCAGCTTGCTCTCTGCTATGTGCATGTGCTTTATCGCTTTTTCCATTTGCCTTCAGATCTTCTAATCACTGTTTTTTCCTTCAGGCGTTATCTGAAGCTGCACCAGCCTTACCTCCTGCTATCTCTCCGCAGCACTCGTCCTGACCGCAAAGAGAGCCCCGCGCTTGCCTATCACCCAGCTGAATCTGTCCTGGGTGGTGGCTCAGCCCCTGCTCCCCCCAAGGGATGCGCACCCTTTCTGGTCCTTGGGATGGGATTTCCCAGCACCCCCTTGGAGAGCATTTAGCTCAGTTTTGTCTCCATTTGCTCTGCCTTTGCTCTCCCCTACCCTAAGCCCTCAACCTCCCAAGCCGTGACTATTTTGTGCTTGTCTAGGGGCTGCGTGTGGAGGTTTCCATCCCCGAGCCCCAGGCTGTACCCACCGCACAGCGTTCCCCACTTCCTCGTCCCTTGCTGAGCCTCGGGGACAGCAGCCTGCGCAGGACTGCTGCAGGCTTCGGTTTCTGCTCGCTGGCTTTGCAGGCACTGCTCCCTCCCTGCTCCTTCTCTGCTCAGCCTCCAGCCACGGCCTTTTCTTCTCTGCAGAGCTAGTGCTGGAAGGCAGGGAGCTTGACCCTCCTTGCTCGCTGTGTCACCGTGGCCACCTGCATCCAAACCCAGGCCTGGCAATGAAAATCTCCCCCCAGATTACTGCACAGCCTTTGCCAAGGCCTAGGGCTTGCTCTCAGCAGTCCCCATTCTGTGCTGCTCCAGGGCAGCATCCCAGTCCCTGGAGCTGTGGCTCTAAGAGGGGCCTGGGTCCACCCTCCTCCTCCTGCACAGCCCTGGGAGGTGGGCAAGAGCAGTGTCAGGCAGGGCCAGCAGCTGCTCGGGGAAAAAGGTGAGGACGGCTCATTGCAAAATGCCCACAGCGGCTGCTGCTGGCTCTCCTTTCAGGCCAGGCTCCCTCTGTTCACATCAGCAGCAGCTGTCAGCATCCGCTTCCCTTGCGTGGGAGGGAAACTCACAGCACCCCACGGCCACAGCACAAGGCCCACTATAAGGAAGGTCTCATTTATAGCCAGCCAGCCTCTAAAGAACCGTTGCAGCAGTTCCGCTTCCCCTTTGCCAGACTTTTTTCCACCACAGGGACCTTCTGCAGCCCAGCCCTTGTTGGAGGGAGGCCCTGCCACATCTTCACAGGGGTTTGACAACTCAAGATCCCTCCAACGGCAGCTCTGCCACTGCATGCCTGGGGCAGCAGGCTCCCGCTGGGGCCAGCCTGGTGCTCCCTGTTGCTGGTTTTCCAGCCAGGAACAAAGGGACAAGTTGCAGCTCTTGAGGAAAAATTCTCCCTTCCTCAATTCTACCTTGGGCCCAGCCACAATCATATACCATCTGGATGGCCCTTCTCTGCAGCACACATACTCCTGCCTGCCTGTGCAGGCTCCTGCCTCTGTGGCTTCATAGTGGTAAGGAGCTGAGTACCACAGAGGGAATGGGCTGGCCAGGTACAGCTCGATTTCTGAGCTCAGCACGTACCAGCGGTGAGCCACACTGGGCAGTACCATGGTGAGTTGAGCTTGGCCACTTTCCACCAGAAGCAAAATTAAACTTCCCTCCTCCTGAGGATGTGCGTCCTTATAACATCCACCACCGCCCCAGCACTGCTTTGGGAATCTTTATTTTTAAAAGGATTCCATCTTCCACACTTAACCCCACTCTCAAGAGGACTAATGCAGGCGAATGTCCCCCATCCCATCCCGTCCCAGCCAGGCTCGAGACGGCTCCTTCACACCACAGCCTGGAATGCAGGGGCAAAGCCACAGCCAGGGTCTCTCTCCTGGAGGAGGGGGCCAGGCAGTGAGCACAGGAGAGAGGCTGGAACCTGGATCTTCCTGCATGACTGCTCTCAAGTTACACTGACTTTGCAAACAGAGGCACAATATGAGCCAGACAACCCTGACAAAGCCCCTTTATGTGCAAAGGCCAAAGGTAGAGGAGATGGGAACAGAGGGCTCGGGCGTCCTGCAGCATAATCTAAGCTTCCACAAAGGAAAGGGAGAGGCAGGGCCAGCCACAAGCTCGCACAGGCTGCTGCCAGCTTCTCAGCTCAGAAGAGAGTTCGGGTACCGTCTGGGATAGAGAGATAAGGGAATTAGGCTGCTCTCTTCAGCTAAGTAGCTGCAATCAGTCACAGCTACAGGACTGATCCCAGAGGAATTGCAGCGAGACAGCGCACAGAATGCTGCAGCTGCCAGCGCGTGTGCTGGGACCCCCAGTACCACAGAGCCGCGCCACACTGGTGTTTAGCATCTGACTGAGCCCAAAGCAGCAGGGCTCAGTGACCCCACTGCAAGAAACATGCTGTTTCTCACAGGCAGAGCTTGGAGCCACCACCTAACCCACTGATCAGAGAATGGGGGGGAGGGGGGGAGACTGCGTCCCAGCCCACCACTCTACCGCTGCTCCTAGAGGCTCAGGGAAGTAGAAGTGAAGTTATAAAGGAGCCAAGCAAACAAAAAACAAAGTGCTTTGGGCAGGGAGCAGTTCTGTTGTCCCGTAGTGCAGCCAGTGCTTTCATCTGCAAATGCACCTGGCATTTGCTCCTCCACTGGAGCACGTGCAATTGCACTTGCTAGAAACAGCCAGAAAGCTTGCCCCAGCTTCAGGTGAGATCCCCCAACCCTAGCCACCCAACAGACTCTTTGAGATGCCGGCACAGGGAAGCTTCAGAAAGGAGCAGGCTTCTGTACTGCCAGGCAGGGTAGGATTTCCTGGCATGGATGCGGCTTTCCTTCCTTGTACACCCAAGGCTTGGGATCCCGTTGTGCTTCCCCCCCTCATGCAGTGTCACCCTGTACCAGTGCTGAGGGGGAGGAAGTCCTTGCTACGGGTGGCTGAGGGGCATCATCAGCTGCTGCTTTTGAAGGGTTCTTGTGCTCTCGGGGTGGGGTAGGAGGGGGGAAGGTGGGGCTCTGCAAGGCATCCGAGTACATCTCATCCTGGATGCAGGGACGCTGCACAATCCTTTGCAGCAGCGGCTTGAGCAAGCCTACAGTCAGCTGGTTCCCCTCGCTGGAGAAGGGCACTGGGTCCTCCTGGGAGCGAGGGAGGTGCTGTAGGACCACGGTGAGGACGTCCGAGGCGGTGAGCTCAACAGGGCACAGCGGCCACAGTGTGTCCAGATAAGGGTCCAGCTCCCGGTGCTGGGCAAACTCTGCCAGCAGCGTTGTGAATATCTCCTTGTTAAGCAATGGGCTGAGCTTAGAGAACTTCTCTGCCACCTCTACCACCCGCTGCCACCGCTTCAGGCGGATGAGAAGGTGCAGAGCTTGCAGCACGGCCTTAGGCCTCATGCTGCAGAGCAGCAGTTCAAGCTCCATCTCATCATCTGCCTCGCTGCGCTTGTTCTTCCTGGCCAGTACTCCCAGTGCTCTCTTGTACAGCGGCACCCGGCCCTCTGGGCCCTCCTTGCTGCCGTATGTCCAAGAGATACTAACGTACTGCTGGGTCAGCTCCACAAAACTGGGCAGCCACTTGGGTTTGAACCTCAGGAAGGAGGCGCAGATGAGCTCAAAGAGGGGGACCACCCCATTCTGACCCATCTCGTCCTGATGCGGCCCTCCTAGGACCTTCTTCCACACCTCCGGGGTGGCCCTGGCTACCAAGAGGCCGTCCCCGTTCTGCTGCAGCTGCAGGCAGCTCCTCATGGCCTTCCAGGCAGCCTTGGGGAAGGAGGCGAAGATGGAGTTCAGGTAGGCCAAGTTGTCCTTGTCCATGTCAGAGTGCAGAACGCGGCTGACCTCCTGCTCCACCAGTTCCTCACAGTAGCTTTCCACCTCACTCTCTGGGGCACACACCACGCAGGTCTTGAGGAGCTCCAGGCTCATGTAGCTCTGCAGCTCCAGGCTCATTGTGCTCAACAGCTTGGCGTAAGTGTCTTGGAGGCCTCGGGCTGCCTTCTGCTTCTGACGGAGGCTATGCTGCAGGATGGCAGCAAGGGCCACAGGAGCCTGGAACACACCGCCTTTCTTCAACTTCTCCACTGTCAGCTTGGAGCTGCTGAGGCTCCTCCTCTGGTAGTATCTGCAGGCCTCCTCGAACACCATCTCCACCAGGCACGGCTCAGGTCTGCTGCTGTCCTCAAGTTTGGAGAAGCTAAAGCTATAGATGCCAGTTTGAGTGAGGAGCTGAATGCTGTCCTCCTGTCCCGGGGACTCCAGGAAATGCACCTCTTTCATGCTCAGGGTTTTCTTTTCTACGAGCCTGCCACTGTTCTGGTCGACAAGGTACAGGACCCCAGCCAGCACACAGGCCAGGATGCTGCCAAAGGTCTTCAGCTGGACAGGACTTTCTTGGGCCAGGGGGCCACCCTCCAGGTCAAAGATATGCCTCTGCGTCCCGTCTGGCTCCACTATGTTCACGGCACCCTTCGTGCTCACCAGCAGCAGACCCCCACTGTTGGACACAGCGGAGGTGTGAATGTCCAGAGGTGCCAAACCTGAGAGAAGACCCACAGAACCAAGCAGGAGCTTCCTGAAGTCTGACTCGCTGCTGGAGCACAGCACCTTGCTCTGGACGAAGCCTGCAGAGGGGGCTGTGATGGTGAGCTTTGCCTTCTCGGGATGACAGATGAGGAGGAATTTGGAAATGGTGGCAAAGCTGGCAGCGGCAGGCACCAGGAAGATGTGCTGCGGGGAGGCCAGGACCTGGTACTCAGGGCTGTTGTGCAAGACTATCCTTACGGCGCCCAGCCGCACGCCTTGCTCCCCTACCTCCAGAGCTCGGATGCAGACGCAGAACCTGAAGGCACACTTGCTCATGTCTGAGTGGGCATCCAGGGGAGGCCTCTCCTCACACCACACCAGGCTGGCTTCCTGGCTGCACACGGAGACGATTCGGGCCCGGGCACCCTGGCAGAGCTCCAGCGTCTGCAGCAGCTGCCAGCCCACGGCCACCACGAAGTGCCAGACCTCGGTCCGGCCGTGCTCCCACACGATGGCCAGTACCCAGGAGCCCAGCGTCGCAGGGCTCTGCAGGAACAGCAGTCCCACGAGGGCTGGCTGGGGCGGCTGCCAGTTCCTCTCCAGGTCGGCTCCACCCATGCCGTGGAGCTGGAAGGCCACCACCTGGGGCAGGGGGGGCGGCCGGCTCTTCTGCAGGACCAAAAGGTGTTGCCCGTCGGGGCTGGACTGGACATACCTGGGCTCTTCTCCCCGGCACAGCAGCTCCTGCAGCCAGCGGCCTCGGCTGAAGTCACTGAAGTCGGCGACCTGCCGCAGCATCCCGGCTCGCTTCATCCCGGGGCGCCCGCCCTGGTCACCGAGAGCACGTTCCAGGGCGAGCAGGGGCACGGAGCTCCTGCTGCCACCGAGTTCCGCACCCCCCCTCCCCGCTCCCCAGGGTCTCTGCAGACCCTCCGACCCCCATGGACCCCTCCGGGCACCCTCCTCCCCCCCCGCGGCGAGCCGGTTCCGCGGGCACCAGCCCCCCGAGGTAGGTACCTGCCGCGCCGCCGGCTCCCCGGACACCCACCTCCGCCCGAGGGACCCCCCCCGCTCCCGCCGGGACCCCGCGGGGCCTACCTGCCGCGGCCGGGGCGTCCCTCCGCCGGGGCCGGGCCGGTGGCGGCTCGGCGGGGCTCGGCACGACGCGGCGCTGGCTGCGCAATCACGAGGCGGCGCGCTTCCGGGCGGGGCCGCGCCGCGCCGGTCCGGGCCGCCCCTCTCCTACTTCCGTCGCCGGTGCGGGGAGGGCGGCGGGGCCGCGGTCCGGGGGCGGCCCGTGAGGCTCTGCAGGCGGAGGGGCCATTTTTTTACCGGAGGGTGGGTGTGTCAGTCTCCTCAGGGAGAGGCGAGCTCCGTCCGGCCCGGGGAGGAGTCTCCCCGCCGCTGCCCTTGCCCGCCCCGCCTGCCGTCGGGAACCGGGGCCGCCCGGGGAACCGGCAGGCGGCGAGGCCCGGCGCTGACAGCGCCCTCTGCGCCCTCCCCCCCCCGCCTAGCCGGCGGCGCTAGGACCGCGCGGCGCAACCCTCCTCGAAGCGCATGCGCGGCGCGGCCGGCGGCGCCTGCGCATTGGGAAGGAGAACGGCTCGCCCGCAGGTAAGTGCTGGGGATCGGGGAGGGACGCGGCCCCCCCACCCTCGCGGGGCCAGGCCACGCCCCCCGCCGCCCCTCCTGAGTCGGCCGCCCCGGCCCCGGCCCCGGCCCCGGGCGGCCCCGGCCCTTGGGGCTCTGCCGCCGCCGCCGCCGCCGCGGCGGCGGGGCGGGTGGGGGACGCTGCCCGCCGCGAGGGGCCTCGCCGGGCCCCGTCTGCCGGCCCGCCGCTGGCCCCGCCGGGGTGCCCCGCAGGCCCGGCTCTCGGGGGCGCCGGGGAGCCCCCCCCCCGGTCTTTGGGCAGCCGGTGCTGGCGGCACCTTGCCGGGGGTCTCGGGGAAGGGGGCCGAAGCCTGCTTTGCCACAGCCCCTTCCGCGGGCCAGTGGCCCCGGGCTCCGTCAGGGCCCCTCGGTGCCTGCCCTGCCCTGCCCTGCGTGTGAGGCCTGGCCGCCTCCTGGAAACCCGTGGCGTGCGGGACTCGTTTTATACAGCAGTCTGTCCCGTGGAGGCTGTGGCTCCTTTCCCCGCCTGCCTGCAGCGCTGCTCTTGCCCATAAGCATGCCTGACCGCAGCGAGTGCCTTCGGGTGCCGGGGAGGGAGGGAGCGAGCCCTGCCTTGCCTGGGGAGGCCTCGCAGCAGGCTGGAGCTGCACAACCCTTTGGCTGTGCTGGTGCCGCCGCTCCTGGGCCACAGCGTCGGCTGGCTGCTGAAATGGTTTGGGTTCGGATAGCTCTTTCTAGAAAAAGAATGAGCAGGGCGCATTGCTTTACTGTTGGCCATTCTAATTATCTGGTTTACCTCACGGTCCTACAAGCGCCTGTACTGGCAAAGCAAAGGGGAGCAGTGAGCGGTGGTAGAGGAGTGGGAAGTTGTTAGGTTTATTATGCTGAAGGCAGAGGCAGCTTGCTATGTAAGCAAGCGTGCAGCCTCAGTCAAAACCCTGTTGCGTATGTCAGTGTAAGAAAGTTTGCTCTTAAGCAGAGACTGTAAACTGAATATATGATGAGAGCCAATTCGGGCTGAGCAGGTGGGTGGAATATGCAAAGCAGTAAGATAATTTGGATCATTGTGGTATGTGGCAATTGCAGTTCACCAGCTGTTTGAGCTCTTGTAGGAAGTATGACAAAAATTTTTAAGAGGAGTTTTGGGGGGGAGGGGGGGAAGACATCAGTTTTGTTTTCCAATAATAATAGCGTAATCCTCTGTGTCACTTAGGGCACTTTTTGCTGTGTGCAGAGATACTACAGGCGGGGTATAATGCTAGGCTAAGCATTCATCTGCTCACCACCACCCCACCCCTGCTAACACAGCAGGCAGCCACGCAGACATCCCTCAGGAGGGGAAGGGTCAGCCTCTGCTGCTCAAAGTTGCTGAGTTGCTACATTCTGGCTCCGTGGTGGTGTTTTTTTTTTTTGTCGTTTGTTTGTTTTAGGACTTACACCTTTTTGTGTTGTGCTTTTCCTCCCAAGTGCTTGTGCTACTAATGTTCCATATCTCAAAAATGTTACCTCTCTGCGGCTCATACCTTTCTTATCTTGGTGTGGCTCTGCTGCACAGCTTCTTACAACAGAGCAGCTTCCTCAGAAGCCAGAGCCAAGGTCGTGCGGCTGCGCTGTATTCAGCGTGGGCCTTGGATCCACACTGACAGCTGAAGCCATGGGAGAAGGGCAGGGGAAGGTTACAGGGAGAGTGTTTTTCTTCAGAAGGAAGACATCTGAAAAGGTCTCCGAGGCATGAGCTTTTAGGTGAGAGTGTAGAGGCAGTGCAGAATATTTCATGGTAAACTAGGTGGGGTGGATTCTCAAAGGCTCGGAAAGTGAAAACCCAGAGAGACTTTCTGACATGAGAGAGCTGGGCATTGTGGCCAGGAATACGGAAAGGAAGTGTGATGAAATGAAAAAATTAATTTTGAAAAATGGTGTGAACAGATGGATGTGGAAGCATGTGACGCTTGTCTAGATGGACTTGACAGGAAGAAGCTTAACTGGTTGATGGTGTGAAGTTGATGGATGGGGTGTTATTGTAACTGGACAGATAGAAATGAAAGGCAATTATGGATGAAGTTAAAAATGTAGCTTGGATGTTATTCTTTTATATCCTTGCTAAAGCAGGTGTAGTGGGAGGTAGTCCATGGTTGTATCTGTATTAGGAAGCTGCTTTTCCTGTTTTTCAAGGGGGGAAGAACAGGTCAGTAGTGGTGTAACTTTAGATTGTCTATGTAGAAGCACATACACTGCTACTGCTCTGAGTGGGATGGAAGGACTTGCTAGTAGAAACGCACGTACCAAGACTGTGCTGGAGATTATGATGTTTGGTACTGCAGAAAAAAAAGTAGGATCTGTGTGGGTTTTTGTTATCAGCACACCCTCAGAATATATTTCTCATTATATACTGCATGAAGGCACCTGGAAATTCTGCCAGATGGATTCAAGGCTTGTGTGCTGTGAGCATTACTGTTTCCCTTGCTGGTGGGTTGGGTACCTTACAGTTGTAAAGAAAGGTACAGTCTGAGCAGTTTGCACTCCAAGGGACAATATACAAATAAGATTGTAAAGAATGGAAGAAATTATAAAAGCAGCGTGGATGTACTAGCACAAACTGTAAACGCCAACACGAGGGCTGGCAGAGAATAATCTGCGGAAGGGTTTAGGACAGGAATTTGGTCATGATGGTTGCTAAAGCCTTGACAAAATCCAGCCCAACCTGTTCCTCCTCTCTCTGTTTTTACTAGTGGTCTGCCAGGCTGCTGCTGGTTGGTCCTGGGGGTTTTAATACTCAAACTGGAACTGGGTCAAGGCATTGTCTATGCACTGAGATTCATAAACTCTTGTGGTAGGTGCAGATGGTCTGTTGCTTCCAGTGATGAATGAGTGCTGGAACCTCTGTTTTTAAACTGCCTGTTGGTCGGGTCCAATATTGACTCTGCAGATTCATTATGTGGATTAAGTGCAAGCTTTTCCTGGAATTTCACTGAAGAGTTTAATGACTACTTGGCTTATAATGCATTGCTTTAGGTTCTTTTAGGCAGGGGTTTATCCCCCTCTCTTGCATGATCGAGGTAATTTTTGAACAACTTTCCTTTAGACTTGAGTGATGTACCTGCAAAATACCTTGAAAGGCAAAGCGTGATCACACTGGGTCCCAAGTGCATGCAATTGGTGGTGGGGGCAATTACTAGCCTTGAAATACTTAAACAAGTGAGTCTGATCTCTTAGTAGAAGTGGCCAGTCAAGGGATATTGGATTTCAAAAGCAAAAGTATCTCAGTTCTTATTCAGAGGTTTTATAAATATTGATTGAGGTCCAGGGCTTTGGCATTAACGAACTAATATAGATCACATCATTAGCACTTCCCTTTCAGATAGGGAATAAATGGTTTGCCAATTAAGTCAGTGTGTGAAAATACCATTTTATGTCATCTGTTTGTTTTCTTTTTATTTAGCCAAGAAGTGTTACAGTATATTTTTTTTGAGGGGTCCACACTGAAAAAAATACACTTATTCATGTTTTGGTTGTATGTGGGGGTTATATATATGTATCTGTAATCCTGAAAACTTTCAGGTTTGTTAGCCTAGGAAATTAAATGCAAAATACAGTCCTCGATGGGCTGCGTGCAAGATTACAGAAATTACAAGTTTTGGATCCTGATGTCGTTATAATGTATTTATGCATTAGTGTTATGTTCTCTACAGTGGTATTTTTGCTATCAAAAGGTGATCTATGGAATAATAATAAGTCTGTACAGGAGCTGAGTGACCAATGTGGAGCGGTTAGAGTTTTCAATGTGCACAAGTCTGAGTAAACATCAGACTCAAAATGTCAGGTTCATTTTTCCTGTGGATATTCTAACGAAAAGCCAAGAGAGATGTGTTCCTCAGAACGTCACGTTTGGTTGGAATCTCTGCTACGAGTTCTGGAATGAAATGGAAAAGAAGTGGATGGTTGGTTGCGCTCATCCCTTTCTTCCTGACTGGATCAGCTGATCCTGGGGTTGATGATAGATAAAACAAGAGTCTGCCTGAACTTCTGTGTGCCCTGGCTTTTATCTTCCTGCCTTTGAGCTGCCAAGACTCATGCTATGTTGAGGTTTTTTTTACTTCCAGATGAAGCAGCTTGGATCTTCTGCTGCACAGCAAAGTACTTGCTGTTCTAAAAATCCACATGCATGTGCTTCTCTTGGCCCTGAGGGGTAATTATCCTGTGCAGTCAGTGACTACAGCAGGATTCACTTAGTAGCATGTGTTAATGGGACTGACCTATTGACAGAATAAATTATCCATTTGAACCTAAAATGTGGAAAATGCACTGATGATTTTAAATGTGATGTGTTTAAAGGATAATTGTTAACTGTGTTCAGTGTTGTTGTTTTCATAAGCTGTCATGGCATCCTGATAATTTGACACCTCTACAACTCATTTATAAATGTTTTGTGCATTTAACTGTTGTTTTCTGCAGCTGCCTAGAAGGTCCCCATTAGCGAAATGCAGTTTCCTGTTTCTCTCTTTATGACATCTAGAAAATGTAATTGCATAAAGTGAAAAGAAAAAGCCATTTGTACCGCCTGATCATCATAGGTCGTGAAACAAGCACAGCCTAATAAAGTGTTGGCATGAAAGGCGACTTTTACTTTTCTCCCCGTGCTCCTCCATATGCTCATTTGTAGAATAGCAAATTATAAACAAGAACATTATTTAATCCTTGCCTCTAGCAGTCTTCTTTGTACGTGCTCTGTGCAGCTTTGGTTGAGAGAATATGAATCCCAAGTCCCATTTTGACAGAGACTAGAATTTTCACATGATCATGCGATCTCTCTGATGCTCACCCAGTATCAAGCCTTTGTGTCTTGTGGGATTTAGATTCTTCTGTCTTTCTGGAAATGTAGGAAAAGTGTTAAAATGCAGGTCTCAAAAATCCAGGGACTAAGCAGAGTGTATTGATCCCCTCCCATTCATGTGTACATTTTGATGTGAGAATGCTGACCTAGAAGCACTGAGAGTTAGTTTATTAGTTTTGACATTGGGATTCGTTAGCTGTAATTCAATTAGAAGCACACTGATGGATGTGTTTGTGTGCTGGGGCTGGCAGCTGCTTTAGGTTCAGAAACTTACAATTCTAGTTAGGAAATTGTTTTGTGCAATCTTGGGTAAGATTTGTATTGCTAGGCTAAAAGTGACATCGTTCTTGATTTGGTTTTTAATAGATTTCTCTCTGTTTCCAATTATGTTTCTAATTAGAATAATGTCTTATTTCCCATGACAGTTTAAAAATAATGCAAAGTCTGTAAAAGAGACGCTATCAAGATGATTGAATAATGTTTTCTTTTTCATTTGTTAGACTGAAACCTTTTTCGATCTTAATTGGATATATAGACCTACCAAGCTACAGGAAAAATTTTGGTATTTACAGGTTATGGTGCAGTAGTTGCTAAGCTTTCTTCTGTCAGTATGTCTTGCAGCTGTTTCCATTCTCACACCAGCCCTTAACCAGCTAGCTGTGCATATTCCCTTTCTAGCAGGAAGACAGAACACCTCTCTGCCTTTCTATATAAATCTCAACTTTTCAAGCGTGAGGTCTGCTGCTCTCTGTCCTACCTTCTGCTTTCCCATCCAGGCAAAGCTCCTTCCCTTCATATCTGGGGTAGGGTCTCTTGCAGCACCATTATTTCTCCAGGCCCAAAGATGTTTTCCTGCCACTTAGAACTGAGTTTTACAGCTCAAGGGATGGATGTCTGAATAACCAACTCTGGGAGCCTTAGAATCCTAGTTGAGAACATAGCTGTAGTTTATCAATCAAAAGCTGTCTGCATTGGAAAGAATGTAGAAGAGATCTGGAACTGGCATTCAGTAGTTGCGGGAACTTGCTCTTTGAGGGAAAGAGATCTATATCTAAACATGCTGTGGTTGTGGAAGGGGTTCAGGCAGTCTGGGATGGAGGCTAAATCCAAAGCTGTCTCCATGGCTGCCAGCTCAGAAAGCTCTGGGGTCTTAGATGCTGACTGCAGTGAACTTCCCTCTCCATGCATAATTTAGTACTGCTGAGTGCAGCTACCACAAGAGCCTGCCCATGTTTCTCTGGAGCATGACTTAAGTCAAGCTTCTGCCTGAGGTATGCTGCTGCTGTGTGTGTAATTACCTTTGGAGGTATGGGAGAAAGGTTGGGAGGTGAGTGATATGAGAAGGGATGGCATTCCCTTTCTGCTAAGTATCTCTGACAGTGCTGCAGCGATAGAGGAGGTAAGAACAGTGCTAAAGCTGTGATGCTTGCCAGAAAAATCTGTGATTACAGATAAATACATATCTGCAAGGTCAGAGTGGTGATGTGCTTTGTAGCATCAGATATGAGGTTGAGAATACATGGCAAGTCATGCGTTCTGACTCTCAGCCCCTGGAATGGGTTGGCTGTCACAGAAGGTTCAGGACTACAGCTATGGCTGTTACTTTTTGTAACAGCTCATTTTGTAATAATGATACTCCCCCTTTTTTTTTTTAATAGGATAATCAGTAAGCATGAGACACCAATTAATTATAGTAAAATCTGTTTGTGTTTCCAGAAAACCCTTTGCTGTCAAATGGGTTAGGAAATTCATCTGATTTAAAAAAAAAAAAAAATCCCTGCAAAGCTTCCTCACTGTATTCCTCCATCCTCTTCCCAAAACTGAACCACATGTGATGCTTTTGAGGCTGGGGTTCTTCTCTGGCTTGATTTGCAGAGCAGCTGGCACAGCTGAGGGGTGCCAAGGTGCAGAGGTAGGGATGAACAAGAGTGGCAGGAGTGCTTGAGGGAGGCTTTGCAGCCAAATGTTTCCTAGTGTTGGACGCTGCCTCAGAGTGCAAAAGTAGACTTCTGAAGTGCTTTGGTAGGCAGCAAATTAAACAGATAAGACTTTTTCAAACAGTTTTAGGAGCTTTTTGTCACAAGATGTCCTTGAGGCTTGACCAGCGTCATAAAGGACTGGGCATCCATTTGATAACAAGTATCACAGTGCATGCAAAGAGATTAAAAAATACTTACTTTTCTAGATGTAAACTGCATTGGTCTGGATCATGAATCAATTTATAGCAGAGAAGAATTAAGAAAGTGTATCCATAAGGAGCTTATTCTGTATCTGCTTGTGTATGAACTTTTGCATCTTTCTTTGAAATGGGATATAGGACTAGATAGGACCTTTGATCTGATTTCTTATCTGGTATAGTTATTAAAGTCCCTACTTTCAGCTTGTGAGAGACTATTAGTATTTCAGTGCCTTGAAAAAGTCTTTCATGGTTGAGGCAGGCCAGATATGCCTTGAAGAAAAGTTCAAGTTTCCTTAGCCTTTTTTGTCTATTCTAACCTTCAGGGTATACAGCATGGCCCAAACAGAGAAGAAAGGTGGGCTGCTCCGGAAATCTTCAGCCTCCAAGAAGCCATTGAAGGAGAAAGTTGTGTTGATGTATGACGAGATTTTCACGGTAAGGACTTGAGCATCTCTTCTTTCTAAAGTGTTGTGTTAAATTTTCTTGGTTTAGTTCGTGCTGAGGGCTCTGCATGGTGGATTCTTTTCCCAAGGTAAGGACTGCACACTGTACGCACACACTTCAGGCTCTCCTACTGTCATGCAGAGCTCTGTATTCTGCTCTTTCTTAATGTCACCTTGTCCTGTTGTCTACCAGGACCATTTGTGATCTATGGCGAGTCACAGCTTTTCAAGTATTTCTCAAAAAATAATCCAGAAAATAAACAGAGGCATCCCAATTGAGAGCTGCTTCTGTTTGTCCTTCTGTTTCTGGGAATCTGTGTAGACAGAATTCCATACTGTGAGACCACTTGGTCATCCAGTGGGATGGTGCTGACTCTGAGCTACTCATGATAATGATTTTCTTTAAATTCTTCCTGAATGATTTCTTCTTGTTTGCTCTCATTGCTGTTCCTTCTCCTTTCAGACAGAGGACCCCAGTAAATGCAACCCTAGGTTTTGGGAGGAGCTGTTTCTCATGAAGGTAACAGGAATTGAATGTCCTCTGATTTGCTGCTGCTGTTCTGCCTAAGAAGTGGCAGACTGTCAGTGCAAGGACTTGTGTTTCTAAGGTGTCAGTGGTTGTGTAACATGAGTGAACTGCTTCTTAACCTGACAGGTCAACTTGGAATATCTAGAAGGCAAGCTGGAGGCTCTGGATGGGGAAGAGTTAATGAAGATAAAAGATAACATCAACTGCTTGTTTCAGCATTGTATCCAGGCCCTGGGTGAGGAGCACCCAATCAGAGTGGTCAATGCATTACAGGTACCACGCTGAGAGACAGTGAATGCTCTTTTTTGCTTCTGATGAGCCAATGTATTTGCTGCTGGTATCAGACATCTTGTGCTCCTTTCTTTGCTTCTGAGGAGAAGAAATGTTTACAGAGCACTTGCTACTTAGTGTCTGTGGATGTTACAAACATTTATAGTCTCTTTGGTCTTTGAAGAACAATAGCTTGTTTCAGAGTTCAAGAGGATCTGGTGATGCAGGATGAAGGGGATGGCAATGGGGGGGGACAAGAAGGGTTTGTTCACACTGCAGGTTGTCAATTTGGGGGCTCAAGAGTACTCTGTGTAGCTTTGTCTGTATTCTGCTTTCGCCTGTTGTCCTTCATTTCAGCTTCCTTTTTGAATTTCCATGTGGGTTGAAAATGAAATAAAGCTCTGGAGAAAGTGTGAAATTTATATAGGGGACTCTCCCTGCTCAACACGTCGTAACTGGAAGCTGTGAAGAATTGTCATTCAGAATTAATAGCCATTTTCCTGCAGGTTGCTCCTTACCAAAGCTATGCTGTCCCATGTCTTGTGCAGGAAACTCCCCTCTTCAGTCTTCATGTTTGATGTTATTAGTTCACAGGCTGATTCTTACAGTTTGGAGAATGCACTTGTCTCAGCTTCTCTCAGCTGTAGGAATACAGGATATGAATTTCAGGTTTGGAGAAGTCACCTGTAGGAGACATTGGACTGTTTCTTTTCCCGTTTCTTTTCCTGTTTCTTTTCCTTCAAAGAGACAGTTTATTGGTCAGACTTAGTATAGCAATGTGGTAACCAAACAGAAATTTATGCTCTCTATAGCAAAAGCATCTGCTGTATGGACAGGCATAATGTGATAAACTATGTTGTATGGATGTTGTATGTTTTGGCATGCTTGAAATAAGAAATTAATCTGGAAAGCTCTAAGGCATGTGTATCCATATCCTGGACACTGCTTCTGCCTTGCAGTTTCCTGGTCAATATTTTTGGCCTTAAAGCCACACTTAGCTATTTTTCCAAAGATCATGGTCCTGTCTGGTATAAACTGGGTCTGCACAGAAGAAGCAGTAAGATTACCTTTCCTCAGAGTGCTATGAGATGAAGGCGTGAATAAACAGGAAAAATATGGACAAATATATTCTTCTCTAATGTTTTGAGTTTTCAGCATCCAAGATCCTCCTTAGAAACAACAGAGGTGGAGGAGAGGTCGGACAAAATGTATAGCTTCCAGGCTGGTGGTATTCATTTAAATATCTGTGCTTTGCCAGTGTGTTGTGGTTTAACCCCAGCCAGCAACTAAGCACCACGCAGCTGCTCACTCACTCCCCCCCCCCCCAGTGGGATGGGGGAGAAAATCGGGAAAAGTAGTAAAACTTGTGGGTTGAGATAAGAATGGTTTAATAGAACGGAAAAGAAGAAACTAATAACGATAATGGTAACACTAATAAAATGACAACTGTAATAATAAAAGGATTGGAATGTACAAATGATGCGCAGTGCAGTTGCTCACCACCTGCTGATCAACACCCAGCTAGTCCCCAAGTGGCGATCCCCTGCCCCCACTCCCCCCAGTTCCTATACTGGACGTCCCATGGTATGGAATACCCCTTTGGCCAGTTTGGGTCAGCTGCCCTGGCTGTGTCCTGTGCCAACTTCTTGTGCCCCTCCAGCTTTCTCACTGGCTGGGCATGAGAAGCTGAAAAATCCTTGACTTTAGACTAAACATTACTTAGCAACAACTGAAAACATCAGCGTTACCAACATTCTTCGCATACTGAACTCAAAACATAGCACTGTACCAGCTACTAGGAAGACAGTTAACTCTATCCCAGCTGAACCAGGACACAGCGCTGGGAGAGGGTCTTAGGGTGAGTTTTGCCGTTGTAGGTGTTGCCTTACATCTTATCCTCTGATTTTTCCCTTTGCAGACTTTATGTGCATTGATTCGGGGTGTCCATCAGAAGAACAAATCCACTTCTGGGTTTGACATCATCAACATGCTTGTGGGTTTTGATAAGGCAGAGCTGTGTATGAAGGTGAGGCCCTGGCAATGTAGAGAAACAGTTTGCGCAGCGACCATGTTGCAGGGGCAGTGATATGTAGACAGCTGTATCTACCAAGGTGCAGCTTTTGGGGGAAATATTCCAGCCACTTATTAAAAAGAGCTGTGCTGAAGTTCTTTACCTGCTAGTGGCATAAAGACACGTGGGGTCCCTGTGTTTGTTAGTAATATAACAGAGCACTTTTCCTTTAGTTCCATGCTGTGCAGTCACTATTGGTAAGAAATCTTAAGGCCAGAAAAGGCTGTCACAGGCCGTTAGTACCTAGTATTGAACCTCATACCTTGTGCTTAATTTTTAGCTGATAGTCATATCCTGTGTGATCACATTTCCATCAGCACATGTACCATTTTGTACTTATTTGATGCTCTTCACTGTAAAGATGTTGAGTTTGGGGAAATGACAAAGGAATCAGTGATAAAGCTGAATTCATGTTATATTTCTTATCTCTCTACAAAAAGTAGTAAATTTTCATCTCTCTACAAATAGTAATACATTTGGGGAAAATATTAAGTAGTAACTTGCCTATCAGAACTACATTTTTCCTTGAAGAATAACTGTATTACCCATTACTTAGTATTTGGAAAACAGTTATTTATGAATATGTGTTAAAGAGCTATATAGTACCTGTTTTTAATCATAACTAATGTATGTCCTATTGAATTGGAGGTGTGCTGCTTACAAAAAAATCTCACGGTGCCTATAAGCAAAATGGAATATTGGAAAAAGAAAGCACTGATATTACTGTCTTGCAAACAAAAAGGAAGATCGTATTTGTAGAGCTCAAAATTACTTTGTGAATAAAATCTGTTGTTACATGTATACAAAAATCTCTCATGCATCTAGAGAAAACTCTTGGAAAACGATCATGATGTTATGCCTGTAGTCATTAAAACGTATTTAACACAAAACAATATTGAGAACCAATAGTGTCAATATGGCCTGTGTAACAGTAGTAATGGCTCAATTATTGATTCTGGAATAACATGGCTTTATATTGGTGCTCTTGTATTTGAATCTCCCCAAAAGCTTTTTGTAACAAACATTTCAAATAATTTTAAATAATACTTTTAAATAATGTGATCGTTTTTCTTTAGAATCTGATGGAGAGCTTGGACTCGCTCCTCTGTGCAGAAGGTTCTGAAAGCCTCAAAAGCTTGTGTCTAAAGCTACTTCTCTGCTTGGTGACGGTAAATAAATACCAGCTGTATAACAACTTACAGGGTTATGTGAGCCACTTTCTGAGTTATGGAACTGCCTCAAAACTTGAGCAGAATGCTGCAGTGTGAAGCCTAAGAAGGGGAAAGAAATTGTAAATGAGAACAAGGGTCAGCCCAGAATATGCATCATTGCTTTAACCATAATGCCAATATAGACCAGCAGACTGTTTTCACCTCATAAAATAGGTGCCAACTGGGGCAAAAGGGGAGAGACGTAGGAGGAAGTGTCAATTGGATTGACAGGGCTTTTTTAGGGAAAAAGATCTTTAAGAATTCTCAGATAAATGGCAAGGGAGAAGAGGAGAGGGGTTGAGGAAAGACAGGAAGTGTGGAGTAGACAAGAGTGGTGAGGATGTGAAGAATGAGGAAGTTGGAATTAGTGGCCACTCATCATCTCTTGGAGATCGTCAACTGGGAACTGTTTTGGTTGCGATAAGAGATAATTGAGTGTGGGGAGGTCTTCACTCTCCTGTTCATGATGGGAAAGTGCTCAGTGGAGCATATGTGCCCTGTTTTTTTATTCTTTGCCTCCTGTGTAGCAGCCTGCTTCAGCTGCTGGTGGCTGTTGTCATGCAGCTGTGTAAAATATCAATCTGTAGAGGAAAGGGGGAGCTCTTGGTATGAGGGTCATGCTTCTTGCCAGAGAGGGGTGGGAGGCAGGACAGATTTCTTTTACTTCATGTCTAGCTCTACTGCTAGTCACACGTTGACTTGCTGACTAAGTGTAAGATTCTGGATAAATGTGTCCATCTGGTAGTAGAACTCTTATGTTCCCAGTGTGTGCCAGAGGCAGCTACAGCATCATGGGAGACTTTGGGTGAGATTTTAAAACTTGTGTTTGTACTCAGGTGACAGATAACATTAGCCAGAACACTATCCTGGAGTATGTGATGATTAACAGCATATTTGAAGCTATATTACAGGTAAGGGTTCTTCCTTCTACTGCAGGTGCTCTTCTGTAGTGAGATTTTTCGGTGATACATTTGGTTTTCCGCTTTTTCAGTGCAGCATAGCTGACTGGCTCTGTGTGTTGCTTCCATTCATAGCTCAGTCACAGATTTTTTTTTTTAATTTTTTTTTTTTTTTTTTTTTAGTGCTGTCTCCTCCTTACTCTAGTCTTCTGTTTTTAGTCACTACTGAGTAAAGTATTTTCACTTGAGACATTTGTGCATAGAAGCTGGGCTAATTTCACAGAGGCTTCTTGTATTGGATGAACTTTTTTCAAAAGGCATTCTGGATATATTGAGTTTTTTTCTGCTCTTTGATAAATTATACTTTTAAGAAGTGGAACTGGGCTTGGGGAAACCCAGAAAACTTGCACAGATAATGTTGGTGATGCACTGAGATACTGTCCAGTGCTGTTGAGAAATATATTTGCCCTTTATGCCCAGAAAGCCTATGTGCATCCTATCTGCAATAAGTAAGCTTCTCTGTGTGCAGAACTTCTTGGAAGCACCGACACTCCCTTAACCTTAAATATCCTCTTTCAGTTAAGACATAATTTGCTCTTATGAATGTATTTCATGCCACACGCTGTTTGAGAGTCACTGCAAGCTTCCTGAAGCAGGCCTGAACAGAACAGTGTGATTATTTATTCCAGATCCTGTCCAGCCCACTTAGTCGCAGGGAACATGGCTATGATGCTGTTGTCCTTCTTGCCTTGCTGGTCAACTACAGAAAGTATGAGGTGGGTATTCTTCTGGATAACAGAAACATCGCTTCTCTCTACTTCGTTAATTTACACTGGCCTCTGGATTATTAAGGCAGCCTACAGTACAGTTTTCAGCAGTACGCACTGTAACATTTATCAGGGTATCAGCACAGAGCTACGGAAGTTTTGCATGGCAATCATACTATGCTAACTGTATCTGTCTCTGACATATGTGTATAATCAAATGTGTATGATATACAGCTCCTTTAGTGCAAGCATGAAAGAAACTACCTAGGGGATTTGCATTTCCTTCATGAAAGTATTCTGAGGAAGGTCCTTTTGGAAGAGTTACTGTTGTGCCAAACTCGCGTGTTTGCCTCTGTATGTATGACTGTGTGGTTATACATGATCTCCAAAGTAAAACGAGCTGTTGGTCGTCTTGGGCTTCAGACTGAATTTGTGATTCAGAACCTGACAAGCAGACTGAAAGAGCACAGATCCCCAGAAGAGATAGCGAAGCTGTGACCAAAGAATGAACTGAAACATCACAGCTAGTATTTCCAAGAGAAGTCTGTCTCTATCTCTGACTGATTCCTTTCTGTGAAACTTTATTCATCTTCCTTTTTTTAAACTGGTTGTGCTACTTTGTGGTGTATTCCCATTTTTTTTTCTGTTATTCATCACCTTGAAAAAGGAACATTTCAAATGTCAAAACCACACCCAATATTGGTTTTTCTTTGCATGAGGCACGATGCTTTAATGAACAATCTTGGTTTTTTCCATCATTAGGAATATCTTAATATATTTAGATCAGCAAAAAATGATGAAGTGCTGGAATACCCCCTCCTCAACAGAATTACTGGGAGGGGCAGGCTCTAAAACCTACCTGGTTTTATAATAGATCTTGTTTTGAATTATGAAGAGACCTAGAGAATAGGCAAAGACAGGAGCTACACTTAGTGTCAAAGTAATCCCTGTTAATTTCTCATTCCTGTAAATGTTGTCAGAATCATGAATTACAGATTCTGTTCAGCAATCTGTGTCATGGTAGCGTGGAATAGGAGCATGGAGTTTGCTTTTAGTATATGGCCATGAAGGAAAACTGTTGGGAATGATATGGGGAGGGTTACTGATGAGGGCAGACTGGAAAGACCAGAGGTCTCATTGCAATATTCAGGTCAAAGGGTGGAGAGCTGTGTAGTCCCATCCCTGAGCTATGGATCCCTGTGTACTATAGTATATGTCCTTAGTAAGGTAGAGTGCTGTGAGTACATAAGACTTGTCCTCTGCTTTTTGCAGTAGCTTTCTCTATTGAGTTGGGGTCGAGTGCTTTGGAAAACATTGTCCTAGATATCTTCAAACTGTGCACCCAAAAGAAATTGTGCTGATGTTTAAAAAAGTACAATCCAACCTGAGGCAGACTTGTAGCAAGGGGAATTTCAGCTTGAGCAGTTCACCTGGTGAAGTTGAAAGCAACTTGGAGAAAGGTTTCATATGATGGCTGCCTCACATTGCCCTTTGTAAGCAGCACTACAAGCCAAGTCATAATCCTTGTCCTTAAGTAGAGTAGCAGCTTTCATTTGCTGTTCTTTGGCCCTCAGAGTCAGTTTGGTGGTTGCCGGGTTGGCAGTGTATTGTAGCATACTTTCATGTCTCAAATCCTTTGGAGTACTCTTTTTAGCTAACTGTGCTGCAGTTGATAGGCTCTTTTCTGTTCTGAACTTCATTGGTTGCTAAATTGTGTTTCCAGCTGCTTAAGAAAGTCTAATTAGGCTGAAAATTCATTAGTTGACTATGATTTTGTGTCTGTCTTTAATGTGAATACCAATGTGTTTTGCATCAGGATGTTCTTTCATATTTTTGGGATGTGAATTTTGTGGTCTCTTCTCAAATTCCCTGGGGAATATCTGTCCACGTTTTCATTACCAGTGTAGCTGAGGTCTTGGCTTGCTCATTAACTTCTGTTCTAGGAGTAAAAATGATTTATGTGTCTTTACATGGAACCTTTAAACATGTCCCTGATTTGAAACCTAGTAATTTTCAAAAGTTGTTCCAAGTATATACTTATTCAAGTTTTCAGCTATATTTTATGGGTTTTTTAATCCTAGTCTTGATTTCAGAGAAAATACTTTTACCTTGATACTATGTGAGACAAACATAAGAGTAACTAAATAATTAACTGTATCAGGAAAATGGTGAAGCTCAGTGTACACAAAAGACTGCCAAACAGAGAAAATGCTATGAGGAAGGGTATTTATGTGATCACTTCCTCAGTGTTTTAAGGGATGACTGATAGAATAGCAAGTTAAAATATAAAATCAGGTAGTGACTTTTAAATAGTTAGATTCTTTGGTAACGTCTAGGTGGAAATTTCTTTGCCTCTTGTTCAACCTTCCAGAATTGCATATTGTATCTTTTGCTAGGCAGAGCTGAAAGAAATCAGTCAAAATGTGGGTTTTCCCGCTTGTGTGCTTGTCTGGCAGCATATAGTGTATCCAACAGCCTTTCACGTCCAGTTACGTGTACTTGCCTGCCCTTGATATAGTCAAGTAGAGGTGCTGAAGAGACACTTAGCAACACTGAAGAGTCAGAATTTTTTTTTTAAAAACAAAAGTCTCTCTCACCTCATATTATTTTAAATGAATCTCTTTAACAAAAAGAGTAATTATCCAAGCTCCAGTTCCCTGCAAGATGGCCTGCCTGCAGAGGAGATGGCCTCATCAGGGCTGGCAACAAAGCTGCTGAATCATCCCTAATGAGTGTTCAGGGAAAAGCCTTGTGAGGGATAATCGAGTGGACTCTGGCTTTCATTTGTGTTACAGATGTGAACATAAGTTAAGCACTTAACTTGAGATTATACATGGTTAGCTTGTTTTTCTTCTACTTTCTTTTCCTACCAAAAAACTGTTTCCCATAGGTTTGTGTTTGATGCAGAGGTACATCTGGGGGCATGGGGGAGATCTCACTCCCTCTGTCAGACCTGTATGCTTCTTCATATAATACTCACTTTGTATGGCATCTTTCACCTGGGGATTGCTTTAAAAATTACCTGGTAATGATCTCCTCGCAGATTCCACCTTTATTTCTGTGAGATTGTTGGCATCTAATGGTGGGTAGTTCATGGAGGACATCTTGAGTATTCCCAAGTTCCAGGAGTTTGTGTCTGTACCTCATCACTGACAAGACCACTTTAATGCTATAGTGTTTGTTATCTGATGGCAGTGATAGGAAAAGGCCTGTGCTCTGAAGAGCTGCAAATCATATTTTTGAGTTCTTCCTGGAGGCAGAAGCTTTTTCTAAGTTTGTATAACCGCTTCATTGACACACTGAAGTTTTCAAAATGCTTACCAACCAGTTTTCAAGGCTGTTGCAAGTTTCTGCATGTTGTGGAGTGGCAGGCGTAATTTTGACTTTTAAAACATTTGCTGTGATTCCCAGTGAGAGGGGAACTGGACTCTGAAACAACAGGATTGTGCATGGCGTGGGCTTAGGGGTGCTTGTACAACTTGTAGGTTGCTGATGTTCATTGTAGATGTGTAGACTGATGCTCGTAGACAATAACTGGAACTGTTGGCTCTCAAGGGGCAGGAGCAAACTGCACGCTCTGTGGGCAGCACAGGAAATATTCTTATCACACTGGTACAGACTTGCACACTGAAAGGCACTAGAAACTGCCTTGTCCCATATAGAGTGACATGGCATGTGGATTGCACTGGTTAGTCATCTGCCTGCTGCTTAAGGAGTTAGGGAAGCCTAGAGAAGCATGGAATGTGTCAGGGGAATGGAATACTTCAGACAGGAATTATTAAGCAGACTTCTGCAGATATGGAAATGACAATTGAAAAGGTAGAGGACAGAGATCTGTAGCTAGCTAGGCCGCTTCATGACCCACTCAGCCATGCACTGATGACATGTTGCTGCCAAGAGGCAGGAGACATGGAGCATGTATCTTGGAAAGCCAAGGGCAACGGGAGTGTGAAGAGTTGTTCGTAGGCTAGAGATGACAACGAACCCAGGCCCCCTCCCTTTTTGTGATGGGATGGAGTGTATGCCTGGGTCTCAGGGCAGTCTGGTGGTGTTGGTCAGTGCAGTATCTCCCAGTTTGCTTATTGCCCACATCTGGGAATTTGGATAACTCTGCAGCCTCTAATCCAGGATAGCCCTGCTGCCCATTGCCTGGAAAAGCCCCATCACTTTTATTGGTCACGAGTCACAGGCAGGCCTCTCTTCTGTGTGTCAGCTGTGGTGTGGAGAGTTTCTCCTTGTTGTATAAGGAGAGCAAGAGAATGACTGAAATTAGCAAAACTAAGATATTTACAAGGATGGATTTTAATCTATGTTTAATTACAAATTTGTGAAGCTTGCTTCTGGTTTACTGACACTGACTAAATTTAATTTCTGAAGAGGAGCGTGGCTGTACAGAGAGGACCACATATATTGTTACTCAATAGGAGTCTCTACTCCAGCCTCAAGGAAGTGTCTTTGCATGCTTCATGCACAGATGGGTTCTGTGTGAGTTTTCTGTCTTTTTCTGAGACAGCAGGCAGAGGTGCGTGCTGCTGGGGGCAGGCTGACAGACTGGCTGAGCTTTGGTCTGTTCTGATCAGTTTCTTTTCTGAACCAAAAGGAAAGCCTGATCCTCCCAAAGCACCAAATAATTGCGAGAGTGGTGTTTTCTGATCAGCCTTATTTTTAACTTGCTGTTAAGCCATGAGCAAATCCATTAGATAACTGCGTCACTTGTACGGCTGCATGTGATGCATGCTTTGGGTTTTATTCTTCCCATTCCAAATCAGCTGTGTTTAGTTTTGCACTGACATGTATAAACCAGGAAAAACAAATGTACATTGCTAATCTAAAATGCTTCCCAAAGTATTAGGAATTATCTTTATAGATGGAGCCTGTGTGCTTTGTTCAGCTAAGTTTGAGGAATTTATGTTCTCCAGAGACTTCCACCTCTCAGTGGTGTAAACTATTAAAGTGTTGAGCTCTAACCCAGCAGCAGATGACTCTATAGCATTGTCATGCCTTCCCGGGTCCTCCTTTCTTTAAGCAATCTTTGCAAGGTGTTGCAGAAGGGAGATAATGAGAACGCTAATGTTCAGACCCAGCTTCACTGCTTCTTCCTGCTGCATAACAGTGTGTATGTCACAGATAACAGGCTTGCAGGACAGCTGCTCCACTTTCAAGACTGACAGATGAGCTAGCAGAGGAGCAGAAACTCCTTCTCCTCTCAATAAAATCAGGAGACTGCCTGGCTGAGCCAGTGAAGAGAAGGTGTCCCAGGCATAGTGGCCTTAGCATGTGCTGTGACTCCTGTTTCTTTGTGTGTATTCTGCTTTGTGGGACAGGAGAGAGATTCTTCCCAGGTGGTTGGGTAAACTTGGAAAGATAATAGTGTTGTTTTCCTGAAGGCTGAACTTAAGACCAATTTTCTTTCTTCCTTCTCCCCCACCCTGAGCAGTCAGTGAATCCCTACATTGTGAAGCTCTCCATCGTCGATGATGAAGCCACACTCAATGTGAGTATTTGACTTGATTCCTCTGCGCTGCTGGGGATGCTCTTTCACATGTGATGTTAGTGTAATGAATGCAGTCATGGTGTCTGGTAGAAAGAACGACTAGAACAGTGCTACTGTAAAGAACACCAATATAATGGGTTTCTGCTCTAACTGCGCTCTTGCAATAGGTTAGGCAGCTCATGATTTGAACAGTTTGATCACCAGTTAAATGGTGGGGGTGGTTAAAAAGCTAGGTAGCAAGGAACATGCTAAAATTGATCTATTATACGTTTATGAACTATCTATACACTATTTGCTGTCACGTGCCAAAGAGGCACAAGATGGCTTATGCCAAAGATCATCTCATTTCCAGTGCTGTGTCATCCAATTTTACCAGTCTACAAGTCAATTCTTGTAGCTCAGTGGAAGCTTGTACCAGAGTCAAGAGTCCTGCAACATATTTTGGGTTGTAGCCACTGCCTAAGTTTTGTATTCAGGCCTGGATAGAAAGTGGCAACACACTATGAGCTGTGTGAGGTCTGGACTTAGAAGCTGTCCTTCAGCATGAAGTAAAAAGCAAGCTCCATGCTAACCAGAGGGTGAGAACGATTATTCTGAGTTAATTAAATTAGCTTGATGGAAAGGATGACCAGTAACTGTGGAATGGTGGAAGCTGTTTGCAAGAAGTGAAAAGATTACTGGTGTTTGTGGCCTTTGTTTTGAACTTTTAGGTGTCTTTCCTCTGACACCAGCTTCCTTCTGAAGTTCTTGCTGCTTTATTGAGGCTTCTTGAGTGAGTCAGCTCTGTCTGGAGGTCCAAAGAGAGTAAATGTTCTCTGTTGGACTTAGTAAACTTTAAATTTTCAACTTTAGTCAACTTTAAATTTTGGTGTCTTGATTTTTGAATGATATTTTTGTTGTATCATAGCATGTCTTAATAGTTCAAACAGCTTCAGGGGAAATTCTTCATAGCGTGCTAGGTTATCTTGGCAGGGGCAGCACTGCTATGTGTGTTCAGTGCGTGACTTCCTTCATTGAGATTTGTAATGTAAATATTTTTTAATGCTTTTTTTTTTTCAGGGAATGGGACTTGTAATTGCCCAGGCTCTATCAGAATATAACAGGTAAAACCTATTTGTCTCTTCTTTTTCAGTGCACGATAGTTGCTGTACATTTCCACAAACTTTTTTTTGTGTTAAAGCACTTATCACCTAACAGCTCTGATGCACCTGGAGAGGCAGGGAATAGTCTTATGCTTTGAGGTACCTCGGCTCAGTTGTTGCTGTCATTGCAAGTGTAAATGCATCTGGACCAGCTGTGCTGATGTGCTTCAGGAGAGATCTTGCTGTAGGTGAAGATATCTATTGTAAGTTTTTACTGTCATGGATTTTACCTCTGAGCCTCGTGTAAAATCTTAGTCCCAAGTGAAAAGATAAATGATTTGCTGAGTACTTCTCTGTTAGAAAATTGATTTAACTGAAACATGATCTAAACCAAATAAATGTATCCAGGACTACCCATATGCCAAATCAGAGATGATTAGGGTTGTATGCTCTTCCAAATGGTGGAAAACATTAACTGCTTCTGAAGAAAGGGCCAGAAAGCCAGCAGTAGGGGTAGCATGTTCTGAGCTTCTGCTTCATAAGCAACAGCAAAAAATTTAGAAGTTTGCCTAAGAAGAAAGGACTTCAGAAGAATTTGGAAACTTGAGCAATTTCTCCTGAGCAACCCAAGACTTTTTTTTCTGCAGTAGGATTCTCAAAGTATCCAGAAAAATGTTTTATTTCCTTTAAAGGTCTGCTGTTATAGATATGCAGATGACTTGCAAGATCAGCAAATCATGTAAATGTATTTAACAGAGTAAATTATTAGAGTAAAGCAGAAAAAACCTCAGCCACCCAACTTCATTCTGACAGAAGCTGTCTCAGACTATGGCCTGTTTTGCTTAGCTCTTTCCCCCTTCCCAAAAAATATAAATTGTTTTCTTTGCATGTTGCATTTTGTATGATCAGATTCCTGTATGAAAGACACAACAAATGGCCATGTGAACTTTGCTAGTCCATTTGAATGCCATGTGAAGCAACTTAGCTTAAATCTGAGGTACCCAACCTATTTGTTGACTTCACTTACTCCAGTTCCAGTCCCTTCACTTACTCCAGGAACATGGGATCAGGCCATGAACCGTAATGGTCCTCATGGTTTCTGCTGGTCATAGGGTGATCGACTCTGGTTTAGTTTGTAGCGGATGACGATTGAAATGAAACTGTTCTGTGGTTACTGACTGTGTGTGTTCATGTGGTTCATTACTGTTTTGCCAGTGCAGGACAAAATTTCTGAAGTCACTTGGTCCTCTTGCTTCAGTGTTAGCCCAAACTGGATGTGTACTTTATAACAGCACAGATATTGTTCAGTCTCACATCTTTCAGCAACCCCACTTCAACTCTACACAGTTTACAGATATTTTAATATCCTTTGCATCTCTTTTTGTGAGTTCTTGAAAAGGGCTTGTGAATGTGGAAGCTTTCTCCATCCTGTATTTTTATCAGATAAGACTGTCTCATAGGGATGTAGATAAAATAACCCTAGTTCCATTTCTAACCCTGAAGCTTCATCCTTATTCCTTTTTGTTCAGGCAATACAAAGATAAGGAAGAGGAGCACCAGAGTGGTTTCTTCTCAGCCCTAACTAATATGGTAAGCAAGGAAGCAGTGTTTTTCTATTCTTAAAATAGGTGCCTTCAGGGAAGTTCAGCAATAGGGTGTTTCCACAAACTGTGAGTTTGGGATGTGGGGTCTGGAGGAGGACATGCATTGATGCAATGCAAACCAAATACAACTGAAATGGCTGTATTCTGAGGAGTGTGCTGTTGTCTGGCTGGGAAAGCTCTTTCAAAAGTTGAGATCTCTATTCTGGTGTTGATAACTGAAATTGTTTCCCTTCATCGTCTTCATTCTAGTTGACTTTATTTTAAAAATCACAATTACTTGTTGGACACTTTTAAACAGCTGCTTATTTTTAAAAACAAGTTGCTGCTCTGCTGATGTAGCCTTAAACAGAGAAGCTGAATATTTTTGTGGCAAAGTCTAGTCTGCCACTAGTTTTAGAGATCGGTTTCTTTACTGTCTTGTTTCTCAAGCCTGGATGCACTGTAGCTATGAAGTAAGCTTGGATTCTGCAATGAGCAGTGTCTGCATTTTTTGGAGGGGTAGCCTTCAAAGGCAATTGTGAATTTCTTCCTTGTAAAGAGTATCCACTGTTCCCCTTGTTCAGTTTGGCTTTGATTTAGTCTGAGATTTAATTGTAGTCTGAGATCTGACTGACAGGAAAATTTCCTGTAAATAAAGTCAGTTCAGTGTTGACAGCGGTCTGTCAGGAGTGACGTGGGTAAAACTGCTACCACTTTTGAGCAAGCAGATGGGAAATGATCTCTGTTGTCCTCTTACAGAATTGCAGACTAATCCAGGTTGGGATTCAAGATACAGTCCTTTTTTTCCTCTTTTGTGATTTGACAGGTGAAGCATTGGTCAGTGACAGTAGTGCAAAATAAAATGTGTTTGTAGATGGTCATCCTGTTTCCCATTTGTATTTTACTAGTATTAGAAAGCTGCATGTGTGCCTTGGATGAGAACACCTCTCCCAGGGCACTTCTGGTTTAGTTAAATCCATGTCTTCTCTCTTGTCTAATAGCTTTCACAAATTCCTCCTATGCAATACTTTTTCTTTCCATAGGTGGGCAGCATGTTCATAGCAGATGCTGATGAGAAAATCTCAGTCCAGTAAGTGCACAGATGTTTGTTACACAATGAATGGCAACTCACCACACTGGTCAACATGATCCCCTCCATCATGGAGCTGTTCTAATGTAGCAAAGTGAACTAGAGAGAGAAGTTCTCTTGTAACTAAAATGGTACCACACCTCTGCAAACTATGGATTCTAACTTAAGTGAGAAGGGTGCAGCAGGAAGAGCCACAGCTGAATTGCTTGTAATGAAGTGTATAAAAAACCCTCTGTGGTTTTTACAAGGCATTTTTAACATATAATGGGCATGTTGGAGGTGGCAGATGGGAGGTGATGGTTTGTGCACTCTTGTCCCCAACAAAATGTTTTCTAAATCAAGGGGGCAAGTGATCACTATGAGGGTTTGTGGTGTCTGTAGGAGCCCCTGCCCTTAAAAGAAAGGACTTTAAAGGGAAAACACTGTTTGAGCAATGAGGGAGACCTTCAGCCAGAGGGGAACAAAGACTGTAGTTGAGCTCCAAAAATAGCTATTTTTTATGGATTGCTAAGTACTAATAATCAGAAGAACAACTGGATTGCAGAGGTAGAGTTTTATATAGTTGAAAAAGAAATAAAATTTCTTCTTTCAGATGAGCCATGCTTCTGAAAAACTTTGCTGTTGGGATTCTCATCTGGTGTTAGCCCTTAACTAACTGTGCTTTTGTCTGTATGTCTTTCTACAGAACGAATGAAGCAATCCTTCTGGCCCTCTATGAAGCTGTTCACTTAAACCGGAATTTCATCACAGTTCTGGCACAAGTGAGTTTCAGTGTGATGTTCGCCTGTTTCTTTGTAAGGGATGTCTTTGAAATTAAGGTCAGAAATGGAACTGGTGAAAAGATAAGTTTTCTTTTTTTTTTTCCCCTTGCATACGTGTCATAGGTGTAGATGAGGGCCTGGGTTTATTATACTTGTAGGAAATGCTTCCTGCCTTGCCAGAAAACGAGTAAAGTTTTGAGGGCACAGTTCATGTTGGAATGAGTCGTTTTTCCCACTGAATGGGAAGGTCTGCATGGAGAGCCTTCTGTGCCCTGTTGATACTGCCTTTAGTGGGAGGATGGAGTGAGTGGACTGGTAGGGATAAGATAGCTGCAGTTATGCTTTTGTTAGGTTAAGGTTGAGGGAAAGAGGCTGATCCAGCTCCAAAGTTGGATGAATTGCCCTTTGTGGGTGTGCACAGACTGCACGTTGTTATCTGTTTGGATATCCTTCATTTAGGGACTAAGGCACATGTGACAACTGTTGTTTCAAATACTATTTTGTGTTCAAACTTCCTTGGAGAGCCCAGCCCTTTTTGCTTCGGAGACTGTTGCCAGAGCATAGCACTCTTCTTTGTGCTGTTTATGGTGAAGAAACAGCTATGGCAGCCTTTTGAGAAGCAGTGGGCTGCTCCATACCTCCGATCACGAACCTCTGGATGATTTTCTAAACACTGTGTGAGTTTGCAAAGGTGGTTATTGCTTGGAGACAGATAACAAGTCTGTCTGATCCAGTGATTGTGCTGTGGCTAGCTGGAAGGATAGTCTGATTTGTTTAGGAAAATGTTCAGGCTTAGGCTTTTAATTTTGGTTTGTAAGTACTAGTGGTAATCTGTGAGAAAAATGACATCAACAAAACAGTTAACACCTTTCCCCAGTTATTTCAGGTCCTCAGAGTGCAGCCATGCATCACAGGCTAGACACTTGGTGTGCCAGAGGAGACCTTTGGGGACTCCTGGCAGTAGTGGTGATGGAAGAGGTCGGATAGGCAGAACTACTGCCTCTGAAGAAAGCTTTTGTTCCACAAGTGGTTAATTTGCTGAAGTTCTCTGCCTCTCTTTTCCCAGGTTATTCATTCCTACCACTTGTGAGAGATTTCTCCTCTTTCAGTTCTGTGTAATACCAACTTAGGTCTTTCTGTGGTCAAGATATCCCAGAGGGAAGAGAGGCCTTTGGTAGGGAAAAGAGTAGAGCAGGAAAAGAGCAGCTAGAGTAAAAGCTCTTTAATTAAAAATAAAAGGATAAACTAGTTATTTGTGAAAGGGATAGCTGAAGTGGCCCCTGATCAGTGGGTTTAATTGAAGTGGAGGCCTGATGTTCTTGGGTGTATTGTCTGTAATCCTTCATTTAAGAGAGGGCAAGGTAGGTCATTCTGTCCTTTGAAAAAAACTTATAAAAGCTGATGAATGGTCTTGTCTAAGTTGGTGTCCATTGCAGTCATTGCATGAATGACTACCTGCTGCTGTGTGGGCACATAGGAAGAGCAGGGATACAGTTGTGTTGATGCCTGAAGTGTTAACGTTTTGGTATACTTACCACCTTGTTGGTCCTCAGTTTTTGCTGCTAGGTGGCACTATCATCTCTCAACTGACAGTGTTTGAGGAAAAGAAAGGTAAACGCCACACAAAAATCTATGGAAGCAAATGTGTTTTATGTAAGATTTTCAATGGAAAATTGTATTTTAAAGTTTAAATCTGTACCTGTAATGATTTTAAATTGTCTTTGAATTGTGGTATGTGTGTCTGTGCTTCTCATAAAATACATGCATTTATAGTTGCTCATAAAATGAGGTATTCAAAGACATTGTGGATATCCACTTATGAAAAATCCTGTGGAACTAATGTCAAATCAGCAGTTCTGTATCCCTTTCTTTTATTTTGAAATTGTGATGATATATTAAGGCAGATGATACATTTATGTAAAGCTTGCCCTATGAAATGGACGCTGCTTGGCAGCCAGACTTAGAATAGCATGGCAGATTGCCTACAGTCTCACCAGTGTGGATAGATCCGGAAGCTCATAAAGAGTAAAGTCAAAGCAGTAATTAGGCAGGCAACTATTAGCAAAGATGAAGTGAGGAGAGTAACGGACTGATGGAAGCTGAGAGGATCAATAATGATAGTGTTATTTATGTTATGTGCTCTTTTCCTGCAGTGCCTGGGCTTCATAGTGAGACAAGGAAGTAATAAATTGCCATCGTCTTTGAATATGAACAGGTGGAGGGCAGGAGTGAGAATTTCCTTTTAGAAAGAAAAATAAAAGGATCTTGGAGGAAGACTTCAAATGCACACCCTTGGGTTGTTTTGGAGGGAACTGGAAGCTGTAAACAGTGTAGGCTTCTGCATACCTTTTCCCATTCTACTCTGGAGAAGGGCATGTTATCTGTCTGCTGGGGACAGCCACCACTTTCTGACATATTTTTATGTTTTGTGGAGTAAAGAAATTGATATATAGTTTAGTTGTTAGATGTCCAAGGTCAAGAAGCATAGCCTTACTTTTTGGAGGAGAGGTTGAAGTTTCTTGAGACCTCATTAGTCACGTCTATTGCGTGAGACCTTGGAACAGTACAAGTTGCAGTCTGTATGACTAGTGCCTAGGGAAGCTATTGACCTGTGTATGTATGGCCATTTGTGTTTCCTGTTAGAGCCATCCTGAAATGGGGCTGATGACAACACCGACAAGCCCAATTCCAATGACACCTGTCACTCCACTTGGAACCACCCCGCCTTCTTCAGATGGTAAGAAATGTAATGATCTCCTGGGGAAAAACAATTACAAACTGTAAAATAACTAGCAAAGCATTTTCTCAAGATGGCAACTAATGAGGTCTGTCTGGAGCAGATGTAACCTGATGGTCTCTTCCTGGAGTGACTTGCCTTACTAAACGTGAGCGAGATTCTTTGCCTCGAGTTTATTGCTGTTTTACCTTGTATATTGCTCAACAAAATTATGCTGATATTCCTTCTGAAAACAGTACTGTCCCAGTATCTTCATGAAGATACACCCAACCCTTTAGTTATTCTATGTAGGCTTTTACTTATGAATATTTCTACTGTCAGGTTCTTTGCCTGTGATTACTTGTCACTGGAACAGATTTACAGAGAATTGCAGTGGATTCCTGCTTGTCATTAATGCACTTGTCCTCAGCTTTGTATTAATTGGGATTTCAATCCAACCTGGGTGTGGAGGTATTCCTCCCTCTTGTTACCTTTTCTCTGGTAGGCTTTGTAAATGACTGGAGATCTTTCTTCTAAATGAGATGTTACATGTCCACATAAATATGCTTTCAAATCATCTAAAATAAACCCCTTTTCGTTTAAGGTATGGATAGATATAGCCTAGTTTAAGAGAAGAAATCAAATGGCTGTCGTCACATACTTCAGTGGCATCATCTAGATCTGAAGAAAGCGTTTAATGAAGGAACAGAGTCAGTTTGAATAGAGCACAGTTTGGAAGTATTTCTGGGGAAAAGCAGCCTGGGTTACTCAGTTATATCAGCTATTCAGGTCATTTGATACCCTAGTTAAGGATGATCCTCCTTGTGGATGAATTCTGTCTGGTTACCATGGATATCAAAAGCTTCAGTTAAAAAGCCCCCTATGCCTCAAATCTCCCCGTGCATATAACATAAAATGTAGAGGGACGGGCATTTTGTGGGCTTCTGTTCAATGTGTTCGTTGCAAATGTATCCACCCACACACCATATTATACAACTGACAGAATTTATGCTTACCTACATCTACAGCTTGCTCACACTCTTTTTTTTTTTTTAATTTACCGAAAACCAAAAGCAAAACAAAAACTCCATCCTGCTTTCAGCAGAGGCAGTGATCTTGTGAAGCTTGAGGCTTCTTGCTGCTTGTAGGGTTACTAAGTTTAAGGAGAGGAGCTGATCTTAATGGGCAGCAATTACATCGGGAAGCATTCCTTATTTTTATTTGCTGTCACCTTGCTGACCCCTACTCTCAGTGATAATTTTTCTTTTTTTTGAGGACCTCGGCTTGGTTTAATTTGGTGGTGCTTTAGTATTGCTGTTATTTTAAAGGTATGTCAGAATTCTCCTTGTTTTCTAAGGTCTTGCAACTCAGCTGTAAAATTTGACTATGGCTGAAAGTTAGCAAGAGGCTTTTTGGCTTTGGAATGAAAAGATTGCTTTCTTCTTTCTCCTGCATTTAAAAAAAGTGTGTAGTTGAGCTATTTTCAAGTTACAGCAACATGTAGAAATCCATCTTTGAGTTTCAGGCACCTTTTTTTGTGCAGACTGGGATTAGAAGTGGGTTCATATTCTGGTTTGAAATTTCTCTGGCTGTTAGCCTATAGTGTGAATTAAGACCTTTTAAAGCTTCAAAATGTGTGTTAAAAAAATCAAGGTCTGTAGCATGAACCAGGATAAGCAGCGATGTGTTCTTCAGAGTGATTTCTTTTTTTAAAAAATTAGACTTTTGCTAGAAACTGTTGATCCATAATATGTAAATCAAGTGTGCCTGTCACCATAGTTATCTAAATGTCAGTTTGCTTACTGTTGTTAAATACTCATTCACTGCGTTCATTGTAACAGCTCCAGAAGGACCCACTGGGGATATAAATATGTTTTTCAGACTTTTAGCTAAATCTATGAGCTATTCATAATATTGGGGGTGAAAAAGCTTCCAGTTTCATTGCATAGACTTTGCCAACAGACTGGGCACGTTAGCAACGTGTCAGGAGCCCCAGAGCTTCAAGATTGAGTGGAATAAAACAGCTCGCACTTGGGGATGTGCAGCCTTTAGAAGCTAAAAGCCCCTTTATCATGTCTTTGATGTGATTCGAACAGTGAGGTTACATTGATCTATTTGGCCTGTTGTTTCCAAGGGCTACAATTTTATATTCAAGGTGATTGTGTAATCCTGAGCTCCATGAGAACCTCTGCTGTGCTCTGGGCTTCTCAGTGCTCAGTTTAAAGAAACCTGCATTTTACTGTTGGTTCATCTCCTTCATCCTTCTGTGCCTGTGCTTGCCCCAGTTCCAGGGGTAGATAAACCTTTACTTGCCTCATTACAGGGTTATGAGATATAAGGCTTGAATTATGAAAGGCATTGTTTGTTAAAGCAGACTTTTCTCTGAACCAAAATACAACTGCGTACACCCCTCAGAGCCCCAAACCTAGCCATCCAAAAATCAGATGTGGGTAGTTCCTCACTTCTCACAAGGTCCAATCTCATCATAAATGCCTTCATCTTTCCTTAAGAGTGAGAAAAGCCTCCAGCATTCCTGAGGATAAATGGAAAAGAGATAATATAGCTCTTAAGATGTGTGTCCTAGTGGTCTGCAGATCTGTTTCCAGTGCAAAGGGAGCCCTATCTTTGGCTGTCTTTACAGCTTGAGAAGAGAGAGAGCCTTCTGGCAATTGTAATTCAAGCCACCTATGAACTTCTGCTTGTGAAAACCTGTGAGTTTGAGCTCCTAGGCAGCCAGAACAGTAGTATTATTGTCACATCAGGAGAGGCACATAGAGCTGGAAAAGATCCCCTTGACTCCTTGAATCTAGTGCCTTGTGCTTTCAGGCACGTCATCATAGGATCCCTTAAATTTATCAAACTCTGTCTTAATTTGTTAGATTTGTTTCCTGTTAATTCCTGTTGGGAGGCAGTTTCAGCATCTTGTTCCTTGGTTAGAAATCTTCATCTTTCCAACCTGCATTTCTTGTCAGTTTATCATGTTAACCTTATGTTGGAACACAGATAGCTCTTTTTCATATGTTGGGTTACCCACCTGTGTATTTTTCTGTCTCTTAAGAAGGGCACTTTGTTCCTCTGGTCAACCTACTAGCCTTTTTCTAAACTTGTTCAAATATGAGTTCATCCTCTTTGAACATGGGATCAGCATAATTATGCACAGTGTTCGAGACAAGGTCTCACCAGCACCTTGTGCAGTGCGTTACTGTGTTCCTGTCTCTGCTGGAAGTGGATTTCTGGATATGTTGTAGGACCACACTCTTCAGTGCTCTGTGTTGGTAGCTCGTCATCTCATGGTATGATAGGGTACCATGATATCACAGCGTTTCGTTTGCAGCTGATGAGCAGTCAGCTTGCCACAGAAATAAATCCCTGAGTTCCTGACCTTATAGCTTGCATTGTTGAATTTCTTCTTGTGTTTATTATCTGGTCCTTGGTTTTATCTTGTTCTTTGTGCGCAGTCTGATGTTCCTCTGTGTTTACATATCCAAACTTTCTGCCCATAGCAAGTTCATTAGCAAGCAACTGTTTCTTGTGCTCAGGTCACTCTCAAAAAAGAAAACTATTCCCTAAACTGACACTTAAGGAATTCAAGTTGTAACTTCTTCCCAGACTAATAATTTCTCCAATTGTTTCTCCTTTGCCAGATCTTTGATGTACTCTAAATTTCTGCATTTGTTCCCACCTATATGCCTCACTTTTAATTTTTCATACAGAGCTGTATTGAATGCTTTACTGAAGTCCTCCTAGACTAGCTTCATCAGTTGTGTGATTTTTGGGTTTTTTTTGTCTGAGCTAATTTATCTTAAACGATATCAGACTTATCTGGCAGGATCTGCAGGTAAATGCATGCTGCGTTTTTCCTACTTATCTTTCCCCTCCTTCAACATTTCTTGTAAAGTTTTTCTGAATGGGAAGACTGAGAATGGCCCTTGCAGACAGCTCAGGCTCAGTCAGAGGTTTGACAGCTCATAAATTCGGTGCTTCAGATGGTACATGGGGAGTGAGCAGGAGGCACATTGTGCAATTACCTGAGTAATTGAGATAGCTTCTTGTAAAGTCTAAGGCAGATGATGTCCAGTGTTAAGGTGTCAAAAGTACAGCTGGTGGTAACAAGGAGTGTATCCTAGACATGTGCCAATGAACTGCTGTTCTGCTGCAGGTATGGAAAGTACATTTCTGTTCCCTACTGTGTTGTGATTTCTCTAGCGCAGGCTATGATTGCTTCTGCTTCTTGATTTTTATAAAGTTGGTCTTTCTACCTCTCTTTTCTACCATTTTGGTCACGCAATAATTATTACATGACTGTCTTGTGCGTTGCTTCTGCAAGAGAGGCTGTTGTTGGGAGGGAAGAATGGAATTGATGTGGACCTTTGGGAACTGAAATTCCAAAATTGCTGAAACTGAGATGGGTCTTTGCTTGGCATGTTTCTTTCAAAGCTGAGAATGGTGTGAATGTTAGCTGTGTTGGTGAGAATATCTTGAGCTCCCTAGGTTGGGAGTGTTGATGATTGCTAAAACAGCAGGCTGATGTCCCTCAGGGGTGGGGGTGGCAAAGGGGCAGAACAGAGAAGGGTATCACTTTGCTGGGTACCACAAGCTATCTTTAGAGCAGGAGAAACGGTCTCTGAGGGAGTGGTACCAGTCTTCAAAACAAAATCTTTGGTGGATGGTCATGAAGGAGGAGGAGGTCAGGTGGCCCTGCAAATAAGCTGATCCTATCCCAGATCTGTGAGTCTGTGACTTGGTTCTCTGTATAGTTATCTCTTGTATTTGTGGAGGGTAAACGTGTCTTATCTGTTTTGTTCCAGTTATAAGCTCTGCAGAGCTGCCTTTGGATGCTGATGTGCAAACTAGCAACCTGCTGATAACCTTCTTGAAGTACAGCTCGATTGTGATGCAGGACACAAAAGGTAAATAAGTTCTGTTGATGCAGCTGTGGATGCAGCAAGCAGTGCTTCTTGAAGTCAGGAGGGTATAAGAACATGTCTAGTGACTCCAGAAATAGAAGTTAACTGGAGTCCCTTTAGAGAGCTGAAGGTTTCACCTTTTGAGAATACGAAATAATTTCTTATTGTGAGATAAGAGTTATGAGACCAGGAGAGACCTAATGCTGGCAGGAGGAAAGTCAAATATGAAAAGAATGTAATAATAATAATAGTACCTAATAACCAAGTCTGTCCCTATACAGGAGGTGTGAGCGTATCTGATTCCCAACTGTCAGACAGGAGAAACCATGTACCAGAGAAGTGTATTTTTAAGAACATTTAGAAGCTGGCACAGGAGGCAAAGCTCAGCATTAAGAGGAAATATTTTCTTTGTCCTTTGATACTTGCTGGTTAAACAGGCTCTTTCATTATGAACAGGACAGCAGTAACTTACACTATACTGGCAGTAATTTGCTTGAGAAGATATATTTCCATATTGTGCTTTCTGTTTCTCCTGATAGTTTTGTGGGGGTTAATTTCAGCTTGCTGGAGTTGAAGTATTGCTTCATCTCCTGCTCAAGGTACCCAAGGGTGCTGTTTTCCCCAGTGGTTGTATGGGCAGTACCACAGTGTGAACGTAACAAGTGATCTTTGTACCATATTTCAGCCTATTACTGACTTTTGCTGTTAAGTTAAATGTAACAACTGAGCAAAAATAGGAAGATACTTGCAGAGCTATGACACGTGGATTACTGAACTTCATGAATGTTTGGCACTGAATAAGAGAACAGGTGGAAGAGTTTCCTTGTACCTGCTAGCTTGCAGTGAAATTGTACCTGGCTGTGTTTTTCTTGTTCAGTATCCAAGCTAGTTGAGGAAAAAGTGAATAATTGAAATTAGGACCAAAAGGGACTTCATAAAAATATCTAGCGTACCCCTCAAGACCAAGGCAGAATCAGGTTTATGTGTATCTATTCTCAGAGATGTTGCTAGCAGGTTGGATGAAGACACTCTGATAGTGGAGTGTCATTTTTGGACTTCCAGTGAAGTGTTTAACTACCCTTATTGTGAGAAAGCTTCATGTGCTTCCTAAATTATTTTCTGTGATTTAAATGAATTACTAGTTATCTTCTCCAGGACAGATACTGAGAATGGATTATTTCTTTCTTTGTGGCAGCCGTTATGTATTTGAAGTCTTTCATGTTTTCTCTTGCTTTTGTCTTTAAGCTAACCATGTCAAATCTTTGCTCAGTCATTTCTTATAGGTTGCACACATGAAGAGGGCTTACCAGCTCTCTAATCATTCTCATTTGCTTTTCTCAGGGTCTCTCTTGATGATCCAAGTCTCTGATGGAACAATTTTATGTTTTCCAATTTCACTTCTGCACTTATTTGTCACTGTAATATGGAAAGTCTGCACAGGGCCTCAGAAACTGCCAAACTGGATTAGTTTCAGGTGGAGTGAAATCTTATAGAGGGGATTCCTTACTAAACAAGCAAGTGAGAGATGAGTTTATTCTGGTATGAGACAGGAGTTGATGTTTCTTTCTTTGATTTGGCTCTAGCTTCTATAACATTTGAAATTCGTGTGGCTGATAGACTTAATCTCCTTGCTGTCATGGTAGTATGTGGCAATGAGCTCCACTGACTGATTGTTTAAAAAAAAGCGTGCCTTCCAAACCAGTGCTTATTAATTCTAGTGTGTATATTCCTGTCCTTATATTTTGATGACAGATGAGGCTCTGCCTAACTTTTTTCTTTTTGTCTAAGTCCAAGCATGTGACACCAATATAGCAACAAGAGAAGAAGAATTAATAACTCTAATTACTCCATGTGTCTTGAGACAGGTGGGAACACTTAGAGGGGAGACTGGTTTGTTCCACATCCAGGACTAGACAGTTGTTTTGGTCCTGTCCCAGAGAGCATAATTTAATAGATTGTATTTGCTGGATTGTCCTCTTGTTTTCTCTCATGTCAGTCAGAGGCAGCTGCCTTGGGAGAAACAAAAACTCTGTATCATTTTTTCCCATCCGTAAAATAGAGTTCATACGGATATACCTCCCCATAGGAAGTGGTCTGCTTTGTTCCCTTAATGAAGGATGCTGTGAAAGTACAAAGTGTCTGTGTGAGTAATGGCCTGCATAGCTGCCCCATAACTGCTGAAACCAGCATGATGTTCGCAACACACTGGCTGAAGGCAGAGTACTTGGTGTGAAACAGAAGCCTTTACAGCATAATACCCAGAGAGAGAAGTGGTAGCAGCACCTGCAAAAATACATAGGGAGGCCTTACAATAGGAAAATAACAAGGCTTCAGTGTATCAGTGTTCTTTGAGGCCATTTCTCCTGCTTTGCTGGAGTAGAAAACTTTTCACTTAAACATTTTAGCTGAGTTAAGGAGACATAGGAGAGACTTTTAACTCTCCCATTCCAAAATTCCTCTTCATTTTAGTACAGCAAGATGAAATCAGCACACTTCAGGGCACCTCTTGTTAGTAAATAACTGTCCCTCAGCAGCATAGAAAAGAAAACAAAAGAGGCATTGAACTAGGCAGAACAGCTAGCTAAGCCCATTCTATCTATTTTTGTAGATAACCATATACCCACTAACTAGCAAAGTTTGTAAAAGTGACCTGAAAAGATGCAAGGAGTTTGACTGATGCTGTCTTCTGATTTATATGAAAGTGGTTTGACTGTTTCAGGTTTCTCTCTCCTCCAGGTTTGACTCCAAGGCAGATGTTTAGTAGTCTTGTGCTTTAGAGAAGCTATTGGAGGTCTCAGGAATGTGCAGTTTTAAGCTTCCTTGGGGTTTAGTTACAAGTATGTTGTGGTGGTTTTTTGTTTGTTTGGTTTTGTGGTTATGGAGGTGTGTGATGTGAGTGGTTTGATTTTTAGAACAAAAATTTTTAAATGAACTTGACTGGACAGTGCCTTGAACAACCTGATCTTAGCTGGCCCTGCTTTGAGCAAGGATTGGGCCAGAGGTTTCTTCCATTCTAAGTTACTCTGTGATTGTATGTATCTTGTTTTTTTGGTATTTCAGGGTTAAAATTGAGAGAGAAGAGTTTTAAATAATCCAAAGAAAAATTGCATTCTTCGGTCTTAGTCCCTCTCTGTTTGTGAGTCTTTCAGCCCTCTAGTTGTGATTCAGGGCAAAAGCTGCTTGAAGTTGTGAGATGAATAACAAATTGTGGAATATGATCAGGGTGGACCTCCTTTGGCTTAAAATGCTAAGCCTTTGCAGACTTTCTTCTTTCATGGTTTTGCACAGAGTGGGTCATGTCTCTCAGTCTTGGCGTTAAAACTCAGGACTTTGAGCACAATGTCAGGAGTCATTCTGCTACACTGTGCTACGCCTCTACCAAAGCTTTGCTGCTTGTTTCGTAACCTACAGCAAAGGTGATCTTTTTCTTTCAATCTTGTCTAAGAGAGGGAAAAGTGTGTCTCTGCTGTGGCAGAAAGATGGACTAACCCCAGTGTTTAGAATATCTGTGGAAGTAAAACTGAATGAGACAGAAGCCTCACTGATAGTTACGGTGCTGTTGGAGGTTCAAATCAGAAACTTTGCTGTTGGTGCAGACTAGTGACAAATTGGTGGGATTTAGTGGTCAGGCTGGAGGCCAAGTGCTTAATGAGAGTAGCTAAACTATTAGCTATCATGGACGAAGTAGGAATATGAACAATCTCCAAGGCCGGGCTTTTCTCTTGCTGCAACAGCTGTCTTGCTCTTCAGCATTGCTAGGCTTGTGTGGCTCATGGAAGACTTGTTTTTTCTTCTTTGCAGATGAGCACCGGCTACACAGTGGCAAGCTGTGTCTGATTATCCTGACGTGCATAGCAGAGGTAGGTTTCTTCTGTGAAACTGTTCAGCAGATTGTGTGTTACAGGGGTCTATCTGCATGCATACCCCTGCCTCCTGTTGAGCAGGTGCTGAAGATCTGCAGTGGTAGTGAGGACTCAGGTGCTTAACGTTTTGCTAATAAACCTGATGTAGTACTGTTAAAATTGACTTGAAACTTGAAAATTGGATCATCTTATTTGGGTTAATCAACTCCCAGGGATGAAGAGAGAAAAGAGTGAACCTAAGAGTTTTCTCTCTTAGCTGTCAAGTGACCTTGTGGTGTGGCTTTTAGATGAGTGATGTGCTAATGGCTTTCAGCTCTGTGCTGTTCATGGTAAACATGGGCAATGCCATATCTCTCCCGCCTAAGAACGATATGAGTCTGAAAGAAAGCCCCATGGTTGTAGGCCCCTACAAGCAAGACAAGTAGCAAATCTGGTGGTAGTGTGAGAAAGCAGTATCATGGCGCTACATCAGCAGTCCTGACTGAATGTGGTCCTGTCTCATGGGAAGTATGTACTAATGGCTTGACTGGTGTCCTGAATGGTGATTGAGTTTGTATGGCATTTGTGTTTTGCTTGCTTGCAAGTAAAGGCCTTTCATTTGTAACAAAGAATAAAAAGCAGCAATGTTGATAGCCAGTGTAAGGATTCTGAAGTAATGTTTCTTCAGGGTGCAGCCTGAAAGCTAACCATCTGCATTTCAAATATTTATAATTAAATGGTTTTGGTACTTGAGTTCTTCAGGTGGATGCATAGATAATACAAGATAAGAAATTCTGCTTCTACATAGCAAGGACATATTTTGCTTCTGGTATTAAAGGGAGGGTATATTTATTACTCAATCTGGCTGTGCATTATCTGGAGGAACCACTTTGATTTAGAGCTGGTCTTAGAATGAGCTTTGCCTGAGGGGTGGGACAGCTGATAAACCTACCTGCTAGTACTGCAGTAACTTCTGGTGTGATGGGTCCATCAAAACGCCGATATAAACCTTTGTCCACGCAGTCACAGGAGCTTGCGTGCTAGAGAATCACCTCGTGAGTTAGACAGCACTTGTTAAACTCTTGACACTGTGGTGCATGCAGTCCAGAGTTTGGATGAGCAAAGGAGGAGAATGGAAAATAAATTGCTAACAAAGCAAGTAGTAGCACAGACTTTAAGTGAAGTGGAATTGGGATCAGGATGGGTTTACTTTTGTGTGACTGGAGGCATGGGTGGGGACAAGAGGAGGTGACAGGTGGCTTTTTAACCTTATAGCTATATATTGGGAGTTTTACACTGAAACGCATGTGATTTGACAGGCAAGTGGAAGGTGTTGGCCACTTGGTTGGCTATTCATATCTCCTCCCTTTTCTTGCTCTTTTCAATAGGATCAGTATGCTAATGCTTTTCTCCATGATGACAATATGAATTTTCGAGTAAACCTACACAGGATGGTGAGTCTTTTCCTCCAGATGATCTGTTACTATTTGGGATGAGAGCACAGAGGATTTGAGTCCCTGTATGTTGAAAACTGTGTCACAAACATCTAATCTAGATTAAGGCATGTGGAAATACTGTGAGAAGTGCAGTAGCTGGGAATGATTTTGAAATCACTCTCAGAATGTCTCACTCCTTCAGAGAACAAAGAGCTGGTTGCCCTGTTGGTGAATTCAGAGGCCTGTGTAGCTGCGGAGGAGCTGTGTATTACAAGGTCTCTGAGGAAATCAGTGGCAATCTTAATCTTCAGCAAGCATTAGCCCTCATGTGATATATTAATAGCCAGCTGGAGTTAAACAGAGTGCTGTAATTTGGCTTATGCTTCATGCTGGGTGTGGTGACTCACCTTCAAGGAGGAAAGTATTTTTTCCAGAGCTTTTTCCTATAGGTATCTATGGAGGAAGTGTCCTTACCTGGCTCATGAAGCTCTGTAGTTACAAGTAGCTTGAATGGTTATCCTAACTTGATGCATTCTGTCTTTGTGGTACTGGCAAGTTCCACTTCATCTCATAGTGAAGCAGCACTTGGAAGTGTCACTAGTCCAGGATAGAAAAAAACATCTTTATGGAGAGCATACTGCAAGGCTACTAGTGATTCCCACTTAACAGCAAACATGCCATTTGTCCTGGTTTCAGCTGGGATGGGGTTAATTTTCTTTCTAGTAGCTGGTATAGTGTTATATTTTGGATTTAGTATGAGAATAATGCTGATAACACACTGATGTTTTCAGTTGTTGCTAAGTAGTGTTTATACTAAGCCAAGGATTTTTCAGCTTCTCTTGCCCAGCCAGCAAGAAGGCTGGAGGGGCACAAGAAGTGGGGAGGGGACACAGCCAGGGCAGCTGACCCAAACTGGCCAGAGAAATACTCCATACCATGTGATGTCATGCCTAGTATATAAACTGGGGGGGAGTTGGCTGGGGAGGGAGGGAGGGGGGGGAGCAGATCGCTGCTTGGGAGCTAACTGGGCATCAGTCAGTGAGTGGTGAACAATTGCATTGGGCATCACTTGTTTTGTATATTCCCATTCTTTTATTGTTATTATTGTCATTTTATTATTGTTACTAATATCATTATTATTTTCTCTCTTTCTGTCCTATTAAACTGTTCTTATCTCAATCCACAAGTTTTACTTTTTTTCCCCCCCCGATTCTCTCCCCCATCCCACTGGGTGGGGGGGAAGTGAGTGAGTGGCTGCGTGGTGCTTAGTTGCTGGCTGGGGCTAAACCACGACACCATTCAATTAGCCTTTCTGGTCTCTTACAATAAAGGCCAAAGCCATTTAATATGCACACACTGTTAAGAATGCAGATCAGACATCTGGGTCAGGAGCAAATCAGTATGTTAACCAAGGGGGGAGGAATTACTGTGTGATTTCCCCCCTGCCCCCATGATATAACAGTGCCCTCCAGTTACACAGCTAGAGGAACAAAAACCCAGTGGTCAGTGTGCTGAAAAACAGGCATAATTTTGCTCTAGCCATGGCCTTTAGGATTAATATAGGTGAGATAGCAGTTGGAGAAAAAGACAAAGGGAAGCCTATGCTGATGGTACCATTTGCATGAAAAATACAGTAATACACAGAATGTCACTTCAGGCTTCTGCTGACTTCTTTTCATCTTTGTGTGTTTGAAGCCAATGAGACACAGGAAGAAAGCAGCAGACAAGAACCTGCCCTGTCGCCCGCTGGTATGTGCGGTGCTTGGTGAGTATTGTTAGAGTACCTGTGCTCTTGTGGTTCCTGAAGCATCTTTTGTTCTGCAATAGAAGTATGAGATTTGTGGATTAAGGGGAGTGGTGGATGGACTTAAAAGGAGGGCAGTTAGGTACTAAAGATATTTCCAGCGATGGACTGTCCATCTCTATACCTGGCTGCCTCACAGAGAAATTAAAGCCAAAATTGCTGTTCTGTAGCAAGAAATCCTATATACATTTACAGTAAGTTTTGCAGAAGTCTGTTGGTCTCCTTTACCTGAATAAGTAACAATAGGGAGGGCAGCTGATAAATTTAGAGTTTTAGGTGAGCGTAGTAACAGTTGGTTACAAGTACTTTCTAGACGATAGAATGAAGGCAAACCTACAGAAGGGACAGATGTATGTTGGGGAAAGGTGTTTTCTCAGCATTTAACCTTTTCTGAGCAAAAAACAATAGGAATGTCAGTAGCTAGGTTTTGCATGTGGATATGGAGGCTCAGTTGAAAGCTTTTCATGCAGCATATGATTAGATTCTGACACTTGTTGCTGTGGAGGCCAAAAACATAAATGGGTACAGAAATGGACAGAGCCTGAATCCCTGAATGAGTCTTACACTTGATGATATGGAAACAGTCTTTCCATATGGAAAACAGCATTTTCAAACAGGTGATTTTTGAAGCCAAGATACAAGTGCTGCATAAAAAAAAATATCTTTCTGGACTTACCGGTTTTCAGGCACTCTTTCCCTAGATTGTTTTTAATCACTATTGAATCATATTGCTGGGCTATTGGTACCCTAGGAAGTTACATCTCACAATTGTTACCACTGGCATGGATTAAGCATTTTTATGCTGAAGTTGTGTTGGGCAGAGAACACACACAGATTCAGCTCATGTTTATTAGCTGAACCATAGTAACTTATCTCTTTCAATTGTATTTCTTTACTCTTTGCCTCTTATCCTCACACTGGGAGCCCTAAAATGTTAGAGACATTCTCCCTTTTTTTTTAACTTTTAACTTTTTTTTTTTCCCCCTGAATGAGCCTGAAGCAGAAGCTTAGTCTGTGTTGAGATCACACTAGGTTTACTTGCTTCAGAATTTATTTTAGGGGAAAAATTAGGTGTTCTCTACAATCTTTTCTCTCTAAACATCTAGGCTGTACATTGTTTCTGGTAGGAATGATTTTTCTAAAATGTGCTTCTCAATGGAATTTTCCATTAGTGACAAGGCTTGAAATATAAGAGCAATTCTAAGCATCAGAATTTGTGGTGTATTCTTTATTTGACTAATAGTGGGGGAAAGCATATGGGGAAGCAGTGCCTCAAAGCAAATTACACTACATGACCTCAGTTTCCAGTAGTTTTTTTTTAATTCCAGAGAATGTCTAATTCTCTTTAAAATGAACAACAACAACAACAAAAAAAGGGAAATTTCTCTCATCTAAGTCGGACTATCGTCTGGTAGAGGTAGGTAGGCAGGGTAGTTTGACTTCCTCATTGTTGTCTACTAGAATTTAACTATAGCTAGCTCAATACTTACTTTTATAATTTTCTTTTCTGTCAGATTTAATGGTTGAGTTCATTGTAACACACATGATGAAAGAATTTCCGATGGATCTCTACATGTAAGTATCTGTGGGGTGACTCATGATTTTGTTTGAAGTTTGAATTTGGGTGGATTCTAGTCAGAGCAATCTTCTGGCTGAAATAACACTGTGGTTGATGGGGAGCAGGATGGCTTTTCATGAACTCTTCCAGCAACTTTTTCTACTTCTAAAATGCTCTGTGTACCAGAAAACTGAAAGCAAAATTAATTTCCACCTTTCAGGCCAATTTCCTAATCTACTTGATCAAATACAAAGAGCTTTTCAATCTGCAAGAAGGTTCATAATAGCAGTCATTGCAAGAATCCCTCCTTCCAGAAGTTGAATCTTGGTCTAGAAACTGAAAAGTCAGTTTTGAAAAACCAAGGATGACTGACGTGAGGCCTGGAAGGCAATGTGGACAGTAGGGGAGAGGTTTAAGCCTGAAATAGCCTGCTAGGCAGCAAAGGGTAAAACCTAGCAATGGGGAAAAGGAGAGAAGAGGACAGGGCTACACAAGAGCACTCCATGTGTCCCAGGAGGCCCCTAGAATGCTTTGTTCTGCTTCAGCCTGGAGGGCAGAAATAGGATTTAGGCAGATCATTGGCTTTGCTCTGACTGTACAGTACTGAATTTCCCCAAGGCTTGAACAGCACTATATTCTGTAGAAGAGATAAAGATACATAGGCTGTTTTCCCTTAAGGTATCTTTTCAGCATGTTCTGATTTTTGCCCAAATAACCCTGCAACTACAGTGCCTTTGAAAGGGTTGTACAGTTCACTTATGAGTTTGTGAGAAATGTTTTTTTAATGACAGTTAGAGAAGTAGTTGTAGATGGATGTAGTGCATTGGAATTTCACAAGAAAGGTGTGAAATGCTTGGGCTCAAATGTAAGGTCACATCTAGAAACCCCCTGAGAGTAAAAATAATGAGCAGTAGCAACCATCAGTGGACATCTGTATCCATTCATTTTGGCATGTTTGTGCAGTCCTTTCACTACACTGCTGTCTGAAACCATCCCATAGCAGACACAGTTATTGCAAAGTGGGTGTTCTGAATGCACAAATAGTGTCATACTTCTCTGCAATACATTTAAAAGGTGACAATATGAAGCTGCTCAAGGGAGGGCATATTAATATTTAAAACAGAAATCCAGGTTGCTTTGACCAAGGGTGTTTTTTGTCCATTATGTGTGTTATGAATCCTCAGCACAAAGCTAAAAAAACAGACACACCCTACCAGGGTGGATAACTTCATAACTAAAGCAGTTTCATAACTAAAGCAGTGTGATTTGGGAGTCTGTAGGCTGCTAGCTGGTGCCCTGGCTCCTTAGGCAAGGGTGCTGGGACTGTTATGCCCCTCCTCATCCCTTTTTTTCCATGCCTTGATTTTACCCAGAACGCTGTGTGCTACTGTATGCAACCACAAGGTTTCAATGCTGAGATATGTTTGCAGAGTATTTTGCATTAACAGCTGTTGTAATTACAAAGAAATGTTTTAGCTGTTGCCAGGTTCTCTCTGGTTAGTGCCTTAAATAGTTGGGGTTTTTTGTAGAGGCCAATTTTAGGCTTGCAGCCAAGCAAATACGTAGGTGGAAAGGTATTGGGCATTGTCTGGTACCAGTAACATCAGAAATAGCAGGTCCCTTCCCAGAGCAATTGCTGTTCCTGGTGTGAAGACAGCTGTCTGTATTCTAGCTGGTTTGCTTCCTCTTCTTCGTTGAATTTATGACAATCTGGTTTGAAATACAGCACTTAAAGTGATGCTCAGCTATTAAAATGGTTTTACCTTTATTTGTCTAAAGTCAGTTTCAATCCTTACCCCATTGTGCTATTTTTGGGATCATCTAAGGGTCTGAAAAGAATAATGTATACCTTCTCCATTTTATTTCTTAAGGCTTTTTAAAGCCTTATTTTGAACTCTTCACTCCATTTTGACTTACTTCCATGCAAATTTTTAAAATTCAATTTCTCTGTGTTTGTCTGATGTGTAGTGTCTTTCAGTAGTGTCTTTTCAGAGAGATGTTGATATTAATGAGATAATGTGTTTTTGAGAAATAGGGATTTGGGGAAAAGAATTTCTCTTTTTCCAAGTCTTCCTTCTGTTCTTTCTAAATGTCAATAAATAAAAATAGCTTGGTCTAACATTCAAATTTGTATATCTTTTTTGTCTTGTCCTTAATGATAGCTAATGCTAGAGAATTTACTAATTATATTGTATATTTAGTTCTGATGTTATTTGTGAAGAATGTTTGTACACCTAAGAGTTTGTATAAACACTAGATGCTATGGAGACCTACAGGATTTGGAGAATGAACAAGTATACTAGCTGTATGTTGGGGGATTTTACAGCTTGTAGGTGTATTGCTTGATCATTCCAAAGTTCATACTTAAATTATTTGTTTAAGGAGGCTGGAAAAATTGACGGAAATGTCTTTCTTTTTTTATATAATTAAACTGCATGCCTCAGTCAAACTAAAAATCCTGCAGTTTGTTTGACTCTGTCATTTCCTTTAGCCTCATCATTTGGGCCAAAGAAACTGAAAGGCTCCGTTGTGTCCAGATTTTACAAAATAGCATCTCATACATATGGAGCCTGCAAGTTAAGTAACTCCTTTTGTGGACGTTATGAGGCCCTCAGGTAAGGGCAGCAAAGAGTGGAAAGTATTAATTAAATATAAACAACAAACTTGCATTTGTAGTCGATCCAATCACGTTGAGCTTAAACTGGCATACAGGCCCCTTTCTCTTGTCTCGTCTGGTTCTTTCTTGCGAGTGTTGCTTCCCCTTAGAGTCCAAAACCACGAACCTCATCCTCCTCTGATAGGCTTTGGGTTTGTCTATTTCCCTGCTGCTGATTTCAGAGACGTTTCCAGGTTTGATGTGGAATTGCTGGGAAATGCAATGTAATCCATCCTTTGCCCTCTGTTTTCCAGACGGTGCATTCAGATTGTGCACAAGCTGCTGTGCTACCAGAAGAAATGCAGAGTGAGGCTTCATTACACCTGGAGGGAGCTCTGGTCAGGTACTTTGCATCTGCAGAGACAGTCAAATATGAAAAGCCCAGAGTGTGTGGCTGTTTGGTGGCCATGACTGCTTGTTCCATTGCTACAGGCTTAAACAGCAAGTGGCAATTCTGTTAAAGCATCTTTATTTTGCTTCTTAGTTGCTATGTGCAAATTACCTCTTTTGGAAAGTCAGGTCATTATCATAATGGTGGCTAATTTACTTTCTTGTCTGGCCATGATTACCATGGTATCCAAATGTCTTTGTTTTTCTGTTTTATTACCCGAGTCCCTCTTTACCTGATTGGAGAAATGGAGTTATGTTTTATGCAGTAGTGTTTCTCTCTCAGTTATTTGTGAGTAGAAAGGAGGTAGGCTCTTGGGTAAAGGGAGGTGGACCTTACTTTTCCTTTTTACTATAAGACATAGATACACGTAGAGTAGTGTGTGCAGCTCCTTCTGAAGAGAGCAACCTAGAAATGTCAGCGGGAAGGAAGAGAGGCTTTTAACTCTGACCTTTGCATTGACAATAGATAGTCTGGTTCATGCCACTGGTATCCTGAGATAGATGAGTATTATGGGGTTTGACTCATAATCTAGTGGACATAGCTTTGTAAGACTGTTTTATGATGCAATCATTGTGTGGGAAGTCTGAGGAAGGGGTCAGCAGAATGGATGATGAGACCTAACAGGCTTCTTTTGTGGATATGGTGTGTGCTTCTGTTCTTATCTTGCAAGCAGTGAAGTAGCTCAGCTAGGAAAGTACAGTTAATCCCCTAGCTGTTGTGGCTTAAACAAGAGGTTTATGAAAATTCAAGGGAACATGGTCCTAATTGTGTGTTCCTGGAGCTGTGCTTGAGACCTAGGATCAGCGACTTGGCTGGTGTAATGCAACTCCATCAGAAATCTGAGAGGGGATGACTTTTGAAAGAGGTGCTGATGAGTGGTTTGCGAAGCTGCTCTCAATTAACACTGAGTACTTCCCTTCAGTAGCTTTGCACAGCTGAGTGTACGTACAGAGAAATGAACCAACAATCTGAGTCACTTTCAGTTATTAAATTTTCACCTTGTGTGGCATGTGGCCCGTTCAGACTTTTTAAATTATTCTTGTAGAAGGTGAAGTGGGTGCTGCTAATTAAGGGATTAGTGATTTCTTTTTGCTTGTTGGTTCTTTTTGGTTGTTTTCTTCAGAACAGAGCCCCTAGAGGCATGGTTGCAGTGTAGTGCTGGTTCAGGAGAACACCATGTGCAGTGTAGACATCTATTGTGAATCCAAATGCATCTGACAGTGTGTGTGATGCCTTCTCAGCAGTTACCAGTGAACCAGATGCATTCCTATTTGGCCAGGCTGAGCTGGGTCTTTCCTACACACTGGCAGTATGGAAGTCTCAAATATAGTGCTTTTGCTTGAATGTACTGTTCCACAGTTCAGAGAGCACACTTTTAGGCATCTTTCAATCCTTAACTTTCCCTATTTGGGGGGGGGGGGGGGGGGGGGGGAATAATCCTTGCTACATGCTGAGATTCAGTATCATGGGATATTCTTTTTAGCTGTCTCTAATTAGCTGGTGTTTGTATAGTGCTTTGGAAATGTAAAGTGCCTCAGAAGTATTAAGTACTGCACATACTTCAAAAGCAAAGCATTAAAGTAAAAAAGCACTCTGGTCAGGTTTCTGTGAAGGACCTGGAATGCCTGCACACTGAAGAGCTCCATGCTTACTATAGATTTCTGCATGTTTAGGAAGATCCTTTCATGCGGGAGTAAATTACAGTAAGAATGTTTCAGATTTTTTTCTTATAGGGTGTTGAGGTGAACAGAGAGATTCTTCAGTAGCTGCTAGGTGATCCATAGAGGCTGGGAGGCCCTGGGTTGAATGGTACGTGCACCTGCAAAAGGGCACATCCTGGCTGCTCCAGGTGTGTACTTCTAGAGTGCTATATGTGGCAGACTAAATGCTAATTGCCAGCCCTAACTTGAGCTGTATTTCATAATTAACTCTTACCGCTGTCAAGGCTGCTCTTTGATTACCCAGAATGCTGCTGCCCTGGATGTGAAAGAATGGCTATTTTTCTGGTCTTGATCTATCTGACAGACGATTCCAAACCAGAGCACAAGGACTTCTGAATTCATTTCTATCCTTTATGTGAGTATATTCCCCTTTGGGCTTTTATTTTTCATCGAAGAATTAGCTGTTCATCCAGCAGTGATAACTAAAAGGGAGCAGCTATTCACTGTAAGGTCTGAGATCTCAGGTTGCCCCATCAGGTGTGCTTTACAGAAGGTCTTCAAGCCCACACTTGTCTTCTTGAATGACAAGGTGTGTGATGACTGAAGCAATGCCCCTGTCGTGCAGCATGGATAATAGCAAGGGAAGCCCCCCAACAGCGCTGAGTGGAACAAAGATGCTGGAGGTAATTGGTGTAAGGAAGTATTGAAAGAAGGGGAGAGAATTCTACCTGGCACATGAAAAGAGAAGAGTCATTTCAGGCAGAAAATTGAGTGGGAGAAGAAGACAAAGGGAATACTGTGGGGTAGGTAGTCGGTATAGGGTGTGGAGGAACTGAGATAAAGGTGGTAGGTGGAAGCAGTAGCAATATGTAGAGCCTTCTGTTCACTTGCTGATTCTAATGTTAGCTAGTCTCTAATCAAGGAAGGCCACTTGTGTCTCATCTGATGGATGGATGCTCTTCCTTTGTGGGTGCTTTGTCTTCAGTATGGAAGGCCAGCAGCACTTTGAGAGTTTCTGCATTTCCTTTTTTGATTTTAAGTTGCAATGATTGCAGAGAAAAGCAGCGGAGCCTGGTGTTTGGCATCTCTCAGGACACAGGTCAGGCAGTTTGTGCAGTCTGTAATACTTTATAGTTTTTTGGATATGCCACTATGTGGCACATTGCATACATATGATCTTAACTTCTGTTGGACTTCCTTTGTCAACATCTGAGCTTGAGGAAGAGCAATATTGTTACTGAGTCTTTCATTGTGATTCAGCCTTAGCTTCGTTATTAGATCAATTCTTTCATACTAAGTTAAGGGGCCAGGACCATGGCACTCAATACAATATAAAATCTCTAGCTGTGCTGACCAGATTACCAAAAATGTTTAGCTGACAGAGAATGATGCAGGGGTTTGAGAGCTGGAAGCAGGACTGACAGAAGGAAGATCTGTAGGTGGCCAAAGTAGTATATATAAGCTGGCTCCAGCTAAAGGTAGTCTGAAAATAAATATCAGATCACTAGTGGAGCTAGATTCTGGAATATCCTGGAAAGAGTGCTGGAGAGTGAAAAGCAATTGTAATTTGATTAGCCTGTGAAAATGATTACCAAGCGCAGTTACTGATAGGTGGACCAGACATTCACATCTAGAGATGCCTCTTGATCTTGGTTCCTTTTTAATGGACCTTTTCAGCAGATTATTAGCTTCAGTACAATCATCTGTGATAGCTCTTCCTTTTTGAGCACTGAAGAAAATCTTAAGGTTTTTCTTCTGTGACAGTGTACTGTTACTGGTCACTAGCCTGGAAATTTGGCCAAGGTCAGAAACCATTAAGTGGATATCATTGTGTTTGACCTGTTCCCTTACTGTCATTTTGGCCAATTGGAAATCTCCTGGACTGTTATGCCAGGTACCTTATACTTTTTAAACACTGATTTATTGAATGTCAAGTGTAAGGTACTTTATAGAGCTGATAAGGAAACTTTACTCAGTAACAACAAATTCCCTGCTCTCAGAAATAGCATGTTATGCCTAATGTTTTTCTTAAGTTCTGCTCCTTGTCATGTGAAAATGAGGTTGATTTTGCTGGTCATTAAGGCAGGGTTTGGGTTTTAATTGTTGAACTCTAACTAGTTTGTACAGCATTTGAGTGATGGAAGGTGCTATATATGTTGTTGTCAAGCATGTATAAGCTATGCCAAAAGAGTTTTCATGAGTCATTTAAGCTTTTTATATAAAAAGACCTAATTTCTTCAACTCCTCCCACCTCAAAATTAGTAATGCTTGAGCAATTCACTCTGAGCTTAGGGGGTGCAGATAACTTCTTTGCAGTTGCTATGGTTTGCTTTAAGCAAAAAGCCATGTTTAAAGAAACAGAAAAGCAATTCTAATATAGACTTAAAATAGCAAGAGTAGATCATAAAAAAATCTTAAAAATAATAATGAATAATGGTGAAATAGCTATTTATTAGGACAACTGAATGCAAAGTAGGATTAAAAATGACCTTTGCCATTAGTAAGCATTGAAGATCAGTTTCCAAATTATTGTTAACATAAGGGCTACAGTTTCTTAGCTTGTAGCTTAGTTAATCTGATAGATGCTGAACGCACTGTTAAAATGAAGGTGCTTCAAATGTGTAGCACTATGAAGAAGTTAATTTATCTCTGTTTTTATTTTAGGATTATCAAAACAGACTTTTGCAATGCTACTGGGCAAAATATACTTTTTTTCCTTTTTGTCGACTCTTTAGATCTTTTTGTCAGTTTTTGTATTTATAACATGAGGATAATATTGCTTTCAAAATCTTTTTGGGAGAATACTAAAGAGGTGAAATGTTCCTCTGGAACTTCTTAAAATAAAGAGGCAATATTTTTTAGGGGAGAAAAAAATCCCACTTTCAGTTTGTATAACACACTTGCCTTTATACAGTGCATGTTTAAGGTGGTATTGTTTAGTCGCTTGTACTTTGCTTTGTTATTTCTGTGGCTGAAATATTATTACTGATAGTATTTGTTACCTATGGCATTTCTGGTTCTCCAACTATTGATCAGGTCTACTTCAGCCCTCTGATTTGTGTTGCTGAACAGATTGGAAATCAGGTGACACTGTGTCTCCCCTTTATATCTAATCCTGCTGTCGCTGTCATACTCTGCAGCAGCTACCTGGCAAGGGAAGCTTGTCTCCTTGCAGCTCTTGTGGAGTCAGGATTCCTATACTGGTGTACCAGACAGCCTAGTTCACTGGTAAAATGCCTGATCACCGAGTGCCATGAGAGTTTGAAAGACTATAGAGCTGCTTGGCCAGTTAGCAAATGACTTAAAGATTTTAGGGAAAAGCATTAAAGACCTAAAATTTGACCTTCTTACAAACTCACAGAATGTCTTATGTGGCTTTAAAAAATGCTACCAAGGTAGAAGATCCAACAGCACTGTCTTCTGCCTGCTTCTGAAGTCTTAAGAGTTCAGAGGAAGCAGTCATGGTCCAGCTGAGGGTATAGATAAGGCTGCTGTGGTAATTTCTGCACAATGAAGAATTCTATAACGTAGTAACAAAGAAAGAAATGTCTTAAAGCTGTGAAGGATGTTGCAAGCATAAGAGAACAGTCTCTTCAGCACAGCAAGTTCAAAGGTAACTAATAAAGGTCATTGTGTAGGGTAGGGTAAAAGGAACAGGAGCTTGTGTGTTAAGTGTAAAATACTTCCGTAAAATGAAAACTAGGGTGAGTAAAGAGGAGGTCTGTTTGTCTCTGTTAAAGGGTTCTACTTGAACTTACTGCTTTGGGAAGAAAAAGGAGTCATTATGTGAGACTTGACCTTTCAAATACCTTCCAGCAGAAATGCTTTCTGACTTCACTGTGCTGCTCGTAAACTGTAAAGAGAACTATAGAACAAATGCTAGAGTTTTAACAACTTTGCAGGTCAACATACTCTACCTAAAGGTTTTACCTGGTGTTTGCCCTCTCATTTCTCTATGCCTTTTGATAGTGGGAGGTTGGCCCAACTTTTCAAAGCTGCACATCGGAATCTCCATGTGACTGAGAGCTCCCAGCCATTTGCCGTATGCCATGCTGGAGATTTGGGATCTCATGAGTTGTTTGAGTACAAGGGGATGCTGGCTTTTTAAAGAGAGTGCCACATCACGGAGGAATGAGGCTGGAAGTGGGAATGATAGGCTCCCTCTGCAGTTCCCACTGGTAGTTCAGTGGGAGCACCAGGAACTGAGGGAGGAAGAGTCAAGAACAGTGTCCAAGCTTGTTGAAGGTGAGCTGCTGAGCAGCTGCAATGGGAAGGGGAGTTCTGAGTTGATGGGGTGGGTGGGTCTTTGGAGCTGTTGGGGATCTCGACCTGGGTTGATGGAGAGCCTGAGATGAATTGGAGGTGATAGTGTGTTAGGAGGAATAGGAGGCACTAGGTGGGATGAGGTTTGGGGTTAGAGAGGCTGGGAGGTGTTACCAGATAGAAACTTTGGGTTAGAAATCGTGGCATGATCTGAAGAGGGAGCTATTCAGCATTTTTAACTTTCAGGAGGGGACTAAATATCCTTTTCCTATTCTTCTATTTGAATGTCTTCCGGGGACTATTCTTTGTTGTGGGAAGCTGAGGAATGAGAGCTAGCATCTAGCTTAGGTGTGTATCCTGTGGGTTTTTTGTTTTTTTTTTTTTTTCCTAGTGCTGCTTAATGAATTGTATGCTTGAAAGAGGAAAAGGATATTTTCTTCTTGGAATGATGTTTTGACCATTTCAGCTGTGCTTATGACTTCTTTCTGTGCCAAGAAGGACATGGACAGGGCTTCACAGGTCTCATATTAGCACTCTGAGAGCAGAGATGCTTAGCTCTAGGACTGCAAAAAACAGTGAGGTCTTTAGTATTCCAATGAACTGGGTCATTAAGTTGAAGTTTTTAAATTAGTGTTTATTTCGAAGTGGCTCAGTAAATCATTATTAAAATTGTGTTTAACTTGCATTTCATGCAATGTCCTTGTCTATGGCAACTTCCTTCACCTTTACCTGTAGATAGGTGACTGGCAAGCTTTATCTCTATTCCTTATCTTTGAAATTGAAAGAAAATAGATAATATTGGCCAGCTGTTTAGTAGGAAGCCCAACAGGTTTACAAGCATTTGTCCTTGTTGACTCTAGTGAAGTTTCTGAGGAGGTGGAATAGTTCTGAAAATGTGTTGGAAAGAATAGTTTCTCACACAAATTAAAGGCTGTAACTGTTATGTGCCATAGAATAGGTAGTGGAAGTTGGCAGCCCTTAGAGTTGCCTATTTTCTTTACTTATAGGAATGCTGGTGGTTGGTTGGACATGCGGTACTATGTTGGCACAGGCTTGGTACAGGAGTGTAACTGTTAGTCCTGGTAGCTATTTCAGTGAGTTTAGGAAAGGATTGAAATTGAAATATAGTTTTATAAAATAAATTTTGCTTGTAGTTGTGATGTATGTTGCGTGTTGATATTTATTGATTTATTTAATTTGTACTTCTGGTAGCACTCCATGTTGCCCCAAAGAAAACCCTAGTCCCATCTTACAAATGTCACTTACAGGTGGAAGATGGAAGTTCAGAAGGAAGACTGCAAACATCTGCTTGTAGTCTTCTGCTGCTGTTCTCAACTGGTGGTCCAATTTCATGATAACCTTTCCACATTTCCTCCTTCAACCAAAGCTAAAACAGTTTTGTGGTATGAGCACACAGCCATTTGGTGAAATGTACTGGTATAAATATCCTAAATAAAATAATGTAAGAAATGCAAAAAACTCAGTGACTTTCTTGTAAAAGAGGATGTTCTAAATTCTCTGCACAGGGCATTTTTAGGAAGCATCTGCTTTTAATTAAATCCTTCTTAGTGTTCTATTACTTAATTCTAGTTACCTTCACTTTATTTTAACATATTTTAATACTGATGATAAAGAGTTTGGCCCCACTTGCTGCTGGAGAGAAGAATAATAATACAAGATTTGTGGCAGTTATTGATCACTTGGTAAGATCAGGATGGGAATTCTTCATCAACAGAGCCTTGCTCAGATGAGCACAAAGGGAATTTAGTCATCTAAGTGGACAGAAGTCTAGTAACCTTTTGGTCATTGTGCCTCAGCCTGGCAGGTCTCATCCGGATATGTTGCTCTGTCCTGCAAATTACTTTTTAAATAAAGCTGGCTAACACAGGACAATTTGATTGTGAATCCCTAACAGTCTGCAGATCATGGTGACCTAGTGGAGGTAGTGTGATAATTTCTCCTGGGAAACAGTCCCGTTGATGACAGGAGTGTTACAGCCAGAGCTGTTCACAGCCATTTCTTTGTCTGCATGGAGGGGTTGCAGCATTCAGAATGCAGTGATTTATCCCTGTCCCCTTTTTGTTTTCAAGAAGCAGCAGTCCTGGGTCGCCTACTTTGCTGTCTTTCCATGTTCTCACACAAAGTTTCTGCTCTTTCTCCAGATGCTCCTCCTTTTCTGTTTTAAAACCCCATGCAAAAATGTGCAACCTTAACTCCCAAGACTGCTATTTAATTAACAGTATGAACCTGCACTGTCAGACAGAATAGAATTGAGCTCAATACTTCTCTTTCCTCTAAAGAGGAATGAAGCTTGTGGGTGTTTGCTTTTTTATTTTTTATTTTTTCAGAAAAAAAAGCATATTGTTCATCTGAGCTTTGGAAAATTTGGTTTCTTTCTTACTGCTTGCTGGATTGCTATCAAGCAGCACTGGTCTGGCATCAGCAATTAGCATTTCCATTACGCTTGCAATTTTCACACTGTTGGCTGCAGTTAGGTGGGAACAGCGAGTACCAGCGATGGGGACTATATAAAGAAAGTAAAGGATTGGAAGTGAAGTGGCCTACTCAACTGATCCTGGGAGCGATGGGTTATGCCAGCAGGTACTCCAGGCCTCTGGCAAGCTGATGTTTCTCATTAAGAATACAGGCTGCTTTCCTGCTTATACCCTGAGAGTCATGGGGAAAAGAGGGAACAGCTGTAGAGTGCTGAGGTGCTGGTGATGGGGACCCTGCCAATAGCCAGCTGCTGTCAGCCAGAGCTTTGGTGGCCAGGAGCAGGAATTCGGCAGTGCCTGTGCCAGCAAGCAGGGAGGCAGCGGTTAGAGGAGCCATCCGGCCACGTGAATTGTTACAACTATGAGCAGGGTGCTCCCTCCTTATCAGAGCAGAGGGAAGGAGCTGAAGCATGTTGAATAGTGATGTTGACAGAGCTTTTATTGCTTCCCCCACTTCCCTGAGAGGCAACTGCAGCAATGGTGCAACAGTCTTGTTTTCCAGCACTTTGGCTGATTGACAGGAAGCTGCAAGTGCTGTCCCTGAGTAATTGGTTCACTTGTCAAAGGATGCTGGGATAGTTTGTGCCTCGGGGGGTTCTGGTGCATTAGTTTGTAATAGCAATGTAGCTATTTCTCGGACACGCTTCCTATTCCTACTGCTCTATCTCGAAACTACCTCCGTTGGTTCTTTCCTGTCAAACCCTATCTGTAGATACTCATCTCCTGCCGAGTTTGTTTTGATCACTGCTCTGCTGAGTGTCTGCCCATGCTGAATGTGGCCAGATCTGCACCTTCTTAACACTCAGGTCATCTCAGTATATCGTATTTGAGCCTTTTGCTTCCCTACTTCTGAATTTCTCTTCAGGTATAGTATTTATTAGAGGTGATAAATCTGTTGCAGGGTCTCTCTTCCTCCTCATAACAGCACAGTGGGATATGTGGTTATGCTAGCTTAGCCCTTGTGACTTCCAGCCTGCAATAGGAGAGTGGACTGGCCCATGGTTATGGTATTGTCGTGTTGTGAGAGTCTGTTACTTCCACACTCTCTGCTGTAGTTTCCCTTGAGTAAAGGGATCATGCTGAGTTTTGGAATCTGGAAGAACATTATGAGAAAGCTTTGTTTGGCCTATTACTTCTTAACAAGCATTTGATTTCGGCCGTTTAGAGGCAGAATACTGAGCGTCAGTGGGCCTTTGGTCTGACTGGGTATAGCCAGGGCTGTTCTTGTTGCTCTATTTATGCTTCCAGTGCTGTTGCGGACAGAATGGTGCTGTTTTCTTTTTTGTGTTGGAGGAATTGAAGCACAGAAAGACCAAAGTCCTGCTTCCTGAAGAATCAAATCCAGCTTTTTCTCAGTTCCAGTCTAGCACGCTAATCCTTACCAGATCTTGCTTACCATGCACTACAATGAGTTGTATGGACTTTGCCTTGGGAGTGTGTATATGTGAACAGGCTGGCTGCAAGAGGTCCAGGGTAGTTACTGTGCTGCTGAAGCACTTGTAGGCAGAGGATTTGTCTGCAGCATGGAAGCCTTGCCCAGATGTCATTAACAGCCACCCTGTAGTGACATTTGGTTGGGGATCCTCCTAAGGGGGTTGTGAGTGGAAACACTTAAAGGGAGACACTGACTGTACTGTTGGTGCAATGGTAACTTCCAGAAGGAATGTGAAAATCACTCTTCTTCACACTGTGTCCTGAGAGCTGGAGGGTAGAAAATTGGAGGATTTTAGTAGAGTACAGAATCCTGTTAATTGATGTTATACTGCAGTTGAGGAGTCCTCACATGTCTTTTTCTCCCTTGCTCCTTTGTTGAGGGCCATTATATGCACCATTAGAAGATTTTTGACCTGTAAGTGCAGCAGATGCAGTGACAGAGGCCTCCATACTGTGCTCAACCCATCCAACCTCTCATTGATGTGTGTCTCAGGGCTGTTCTCTTCTGCTCTGTTGTGCAATAACACATCAGAGCCTTTTGATGCTCTTGGCAGAATCTGTGCTACATTCTGGTTTGCCCAAGGGACCGTACTACTTCCCCCCCCCCCCCCCCCCCTTTTTCTCTATTTAACCTACCTCCACGCCCCTGTTGCGTTACACGTGATGCAAACAGTGAACACTGAGACACTAAATAGAACAAAACTTTGTGTGAATCCCAAATGTGCTGAATATACTTCTGTTTGAAACAAGGTTTACAGGGAAAGAAGGTGAGCCTGCTATGGGAGGACGGAGTGAAGGGCATCTGTCCATAACAGGAGTTACCTCCTTCCTGGTAGAAGAGCAGAAGAGATGCTGGCTGGCCATCTTCTTACAGAGGATTGACTTCAAGAAGGGCAGCAAATAACCAAGGAGGAGTGCTGTTGCTCCTCAGCAGACTGGCCACAAGAGCTGATAAGGGAAAGTATCTGTCCTCAAAAGCAGCTGTGCAGTGGAGGAGCTAAGAGCCTCTTTCACTGCAGTCATTTCAGTTTAAAAAGCAGGGAGGCTATCTGTAAAAGCTGGTGATGTCACTTTTCATCCTTTGGCTATAATAATCCTTGGGAGAGAAAAATGCCTAAAACCCAACCTGTATGCTTTATACCACTTTCATGTACAGCCAATCACATGGCTTCATGTCCAATTTAAGTGTCAACTCAAGATGCTTTTCTACTTGGTTTTGAGGCCGTAAATGTAGGTATTCAAGGCCACATTCTCTTCTTGCTGATTTAAGAACCATAGCCTGTGTGTTCAGCTCAGGTCACAGAATGAGGAGCTTGCATGCAAATAGTAATGGCTGCTAGTTTAGTTTAGTTACAGCCTCCTGCTTGTGTGGCTAAAGAAGTTCTAGTGACACAATTGTGTTGTGAAATTATGGATGTTCCAAGACTCACCGTAGCGGGTGTATTCCAAAGACAGGTATCTTTAGGCAAAAAAAAAGCTCTAGAGGCTATTGCAAAAATGGTGCTGTTTTCCAGTTAATGCTGAAATAGATCTCATGCTGAAACCATCCATCACTGTTAAATCCTGGAGCATGAATTGGAATAATGTGGCTGAGCCCAAGCAAGGGCCACAGTTTTGTCTGCCTGCGCAGCTGGGAGATTGAACTGCTCCTCCGTTAGGAAAAAACATGGACAATTTCCTGGCTAGTGTGAGAGGGCAGCCTGCAGATGGGATGTGAGAGGGAAACAGTTGATTGCAGCAGGGAAAAAGCGACACATTGGGTTTGGCTTCAGGTTGCTCAGGAGTAGTAGCAGCAGTGCCCCGTGGGAGCTCAGGGGCAGAGGGGTGTTAAACCGGTGGACCTTTGCTCTAAAGGTTTATTTTGTGTGTGTAATTGTCACTGAAGGGCACTGGGCATATGAAGCTTGATCTAAAAGTAGTTAATCCTGAAAACTCCAGGGCACAGCTGTCCTCATTTTCAGTATGGGGTCTGCCTTACAAGCAAACTATGGAGGCACAGGTAGCCATAGTTTTAAGAGTTTGTTTTCCACAGTGTTCCTGTTCCTCAGAGCCACTTGAGCAGAGGCTGGTGCAGAATGTACTGGTGTGGAAAAAGACTGGTTGCTCTTTGAGTATTGGTGTAGTGGATATTGTAATTAGGATCACTGCAACTTTTTTAGGAATGTGTAGTTTCCAAACAGTTGGATAAATTTGTCTGTCAGTCACTGTGAGTGCACACAGTGACTGTAAACCTGGTGGATTAGCTCTTCTGACCAGCTCTGAGCCCAGTGCTGAGTTTCTTCCTCATGTGAGGCACACCCCTCTCCTTCCTAGTTCTTAGAGAAGGAACAGCATAGATCGGCTGTGAGTGGGCTATGCTGCAGTACAATTCAGGTATAAAGATTGATTTCAAGCAGTGGTAATCTCTTGTCTTCTTTGTAACTGGAACAGGAAAATTAAACCTGCGCAAATTCATCACAATGGCTGGAACAAATGTAGGAGCTGTTGTTGGGGTAGAACAGACCAACAGTTCTCCTTCAAGCATTGTCACCAATATAGAGCAGTGCAAGTGCTTCAGGGCGGTAACTGAGAAATACTGCAGTGGGCAGTCACAGGGTACTTGTCCATGTCAGTCGGTGAGTGCTCGTGCTCTAGACAATAAAAATGGTGTCTTCCCACCACGGTCAGCTTTCATGTTCACTGTGTTTGGATGTTTGGTGACTTCTTATCATGCTGTGCGATCAGCCATGGCAAAGGCCTTCAGCAGGGTTCTGGTCGTAAAGTGAGAGGCAATGGGACAAACAAGAGGCTTCACACCACTTGTTACAGGAAATCCAGAGCTCTGCTACTCTGCTTTCAAAAGCCCCAGCTGCTAGTAGTTGAACAGCAGCGCCTGGCCATGAGATGTGGCTATGTGGAGTTGCATGGCCAGGCAAGAGGTAAAACCGTGCTTATAACTATTTAACAGAGAGATGGCCAATAAGCTGCTGTGACAGAGATGCAGGGCAGCTGCCTTCAGTCCAAGGCACTGATTGCGGGAGACTCTACTTTTTTGCTGTGGAGGCTTGGTTACCTTGGCAACCTGTTTTTAGCTGGATCTTTGCTCTGGTGGAGAGCCCATCTGTACCTGCTAGTTCTTTGTTTTGAAACGGCTGTTTTACAGAAAAATATCTGATAGGAGTATTTCCAGAGCTGGATTATTGTGGAATCCAGGCTCTGCTTCTGGTCCCAGGAGTTTCAGTCTGATGATGAGGGGATGATGGTATGGCGAGTTCTGTGGCTGGATTGAAAAGGTATTAATATATCTGCTTCATGAGGTGGGCTGCTGTCACGGAAGGGAGAGATGCTACTGCTGATTGTTAAATCCTGGAATAGCTCTGAAAGATAAATCAGTTGCATGTCTGGAGTTTGCAGAGAACTTTGTTCGTTCTGGTTTGCACTTCAGCATCAAGCCACCAGCTGGTAGATTAATCTGAAGTAGCATCTGTCTGTGATGAGTAAATACCCACACTAGGGTTGTAGGCTTCCCTTTTGGGGGAATATACAAACTTTTGATACTGCTGGTGAACTTCTAGTATTGGAAGGTAGTGATTGCAGGACTGTATTCGGAATCTGACAATTTTGTTTAATTCCAGATCTTACCAGTCTCTTCTCATCTGTCTTTTTACTGTTGGTTTTTTTGGTTTTACCTTTTGTGAATACTTTGTAATCCTGAAGGAGAGGGGGGATATCTAAATTTTGCCATTACCTCATTCCTGTTCCCTGTGCTTTATCTCTTCCTATTTCATAGCCTGTACCTTTGGACTGAAATTAATGGTCTGTTCTCTATTTGCCATGGGGTTCACTCAAACTTGAGTTGGTTTTCTTGCAGGTTACTGGGTAGTGGGTAACACTTGTATAATGGTGGGGGGAAGAACAGATCAACAAATTCTAGTTGTACCTATAAAATTGGAGTAATGCCTGGCATTACTCTGTTAGATGCAGTTACCAATTAGTAGGTAATTAAGAACCTTTTTAAAAGTCTTTATAGCCTTCCAGCTTGACTTTGCAGGCTATCTAATTCAAATGTGTTGACTTCAGAGCAGAGAGTGCATTAAGAATCTGCTCTAGGCAGGCAGCAGCTTTCAGTCCTGAGCAGCTATAATGCAGAAGAAAATAGCTTTCTTTTTTGAAATTTTCAAGAACTAGAAAAAACAAGATAAAGAACTTTCCATTTTATTCAAGTGTATGGAATACAATTGTTTATTGTAAAGTCTGTTTGATTAAAGCTCTTTTAGCCAACCTTTTTGTTAATTCCCACTATCACTAACTGATTTTGTGTGGTTATGCAGGAGCTTTTGTTGTTTTTTTTTAAGACAAGTGTGAACCAGATCTGTAGTCTTTACTGCACAGCTCAAGATAACTGACACAATAAAGTACTATATCTTTCCTTGTACCATTGCAGCAGCGTTGACATAGAGCTACAGAAAAGCTATGCCGTGGGGTTTTTTGATACTTTTTTTTAACTGCATGTATCAACAAGAGTGACAGTTTGGGGCTGACTATGCATACATCATGTTGGTGATGTATGAAGCAGAAACGAGACACTTGGATTCTCTAACCCCAAAGCTCACTTCAGGATCTGGCAGATAGAAAAATCTCCTGTGAACCGACTAAGCTAACAAGAGACTTACCTTGAGCCTGAGCAGATTTGATTGGGAAGTCAGTGAAGGAGAAGAAATGTGGGACAGTAAAATAGCTGTCGCTTACCTGTCCAGCAGAGTGTTTTAGCCACAAAACCCCAACCAACAAACCCCACATGTAAATTGAGGTATTTCTGAGAGGTAAGCAGCTGGAATTTAGGTTAGTTTATACTAGATAATGAAAATGTGTCTCTAAGTGACTTTTTGAGAATGGCTTTGCTTTTAATTTTATTTAAAAAATACGTATTTTCTCCTAGCTTTGATCAACTTGTTGAAGTTCCTCATGTCTAATGAGACTGTGTTGCTGGCCAAGCACAACATCTTCACCCTCGCTCTTATGGTGAGTGCAGACAAAGCAAATCCTCTTATTTTAAACAACTTAATCTTGAATAAATCTTAGGAAAGAATACAGGATTTCTGGCCTGGTAAGGAGATACCAGTAGAAGGCCACAAAGTGGAGGAATATCATTATGGTTGGTTTTGCTAGATGTTTGGAAAGGGCAGTGCTTGGAACTCACTGTAGGGTCTGCTCATTGAAATAAACAAGTCTATGTGAGGAAAGGCTTAGTTTAATTTTCCAGATCTGGTAATGTTTTTTCTTGTTCTGTGGCTCTTTGTATACAAAATAATAGAAACCGGTTTTCCTGACCCCAGATATGATAGTATTTAAGCTTCTTGTCTGTCTCTTCTGTACTATAAGGAAAATAATAGATAAAGCAATGAAGTAATTAGCCCTCAGTTGCATTACAGTGTTATTTGTTCAAAGGTTTTGGACGTAGTTTGTATTGTTTATGTTGCAGAATAGATTTTGTGTAAATATTCCTGTTGTAACTTCTTTTGACTTCCTTGTATAGGTTGTGAACCTGTTCAACATGTTCATCACTTACGGAGATACCTTCCTCCCCACTCCCAGCAGCTATGATGAGCTGTATTATGAAATCATTCGGATGCATCAGAATTTTGACAACCTTTATTCTATGGGTGAGTACCTCCTGAGTGGTCAGGACTACTGTTGACTGGAAGTGAGGATTGTGGTGGGGGGATGTTTGTGTCAGGTGTTTTCTGTCCACCTGCTACTGATGTGTGTCTTGGTGAATGGACATGTTTTGTGTACTAGGACATGTTTGGTAAATGAAGAATTGAGAGAGGGATAAACTTGTTAAAGGGATAATTTTTTTTAGTTAAAACCAAACAAAAAAACGAGACCCATTGTCTCTGAGAAAATTACAACAAGAAGCTTGCTGTGCTAGACAAAGCACATCTACTACACTCGTTGCCAAATCAAACCAAGAAAACAGTGCTCACAAACCTGCATGCAATGACAAGCAAATCACTGGACTGAAGAATGTGCCTACTGGCAAAACAGGGGGAAGCTGCCATCCTTCAAAGAGAGACAGGCATGCTGGAATGCCACCAAGTGACACCCAGCAGGGAAAAGAGGAACAAAGGAGACCAAGGAATGCATGGAGGCATAATCAGGCAGTGTATACACAGGAGCCTGCAGCCAAGGGTAGCTGCAGCAGCGCTGGTGTAGTGCCTGCATGCTTGAAGCTGTGAAGAAAAGAATATAGCTGTGTCTGTTTGCTTTGCTGTAGACGGACCTTTCTTCCCTTCACCCCCTGCTCCCTTCTCAGGATGATCACTCAATAAACAACAGGAATTAATATAAGCATATAAGGGGACTTAAAGGGCAATGGGAGACAGACAGTTGGCCACAGCACTCTTCTGACGTAGGAGAGAACCATCCTCACCTAAATAAAGTAGCCTAAATAGTCCCTGCAACTGGAGGCAAAAAGCGAACTGCCCTTTTGTACAAACTACCCACAGTTTTCATCCATTTTATAAGGGATCACTTGGCCATTTTTGTGCCCTCTGAGCACATAAGATTTTTTGCTAACCCATTTCCTACTCCCAAGAATTGCACCTAGTAAAATGAGGTGCTTTTACTAGCCAGTAATTTTTCAAACTCATCCCATGTGGAAGCTGAAGGCAAGTGGAGTAGAAGAATAATGCGCTCAAACTTACTCACTTGGGCTGCAATAGGCACATGTGACCTGTTGAAAAAATTCATTTGTCACATGAATGTTTTCCATCCTGCTACACAGAGCAAACCCCTTTGAATTAATGTTGTAGATGCCTGAATGGAAACCCTTTCTGAATACATTACTTCAGATATTCAAGTACAGTACCTGCTGTTTGACAAAATAATGTTACTCAGAGCTGACGTCTTTTTTTCTGCAGATAACATGTAATGGTAGCACTAGGAAGTGAGAAGGTAGCACTGTGTCAAGTTGATGAAAGTCACCTAACCAGGTGTCCTGACAGCTTCCCTTTGTTTGTCAGTCCATCTCACTGGGACTATAGTCACCCTTCTACCCTGTCGTGGTTTAACCCCAGCCAGCAACTAAGCACCACGCAGCCGCTCACTCACTCCCCCATCCAGTGGGATGGGGGAGAAAATCAGGAAAAAGAAGTAAAACTCGTGGGTTGAGATAAGAATGGTTTAATAGAACAGAAAAGAAGAAACTAATAATGATAATGATAACGCTAACACTAATAAAATGACAACAGTAGTAATAAAAGGATTGGAATGTACAAATGATGCGCAGGGTAATTGCTCACCACCCACCAACCGACACCCCGCCAGTCCCTGAGCGGCGATTCCCCTCCCCCCCACTTCCCAGTTCCTATCCTAGATGGGACGTCCCATGGTATGGAATACACTGTTGGCCAATTTGGGTCAGGTGCCCTGGTTGTGTCCTGTGCCAACTTCTTGTGCCCTGGCTGGGCATGAGAAGCTGAAAAATCCTTGACTATAGTCTAAACAATACTGAGCAACAACAGAAAACATCAGTGTTATCAACATTTGTCGCATACTGAACTCAAAACATAGCACTGTACCAGCTACTAAGAGGTCAGTTAACTCTATCCCAGCTGAAACCAGGACATACCCCCTAGCCTTGGGATATTCGTTAGCACAGATGAGAAAGCTACTCTGTCCCTTAGTTTCCCTGTTAATGTGGTTGAAACTTTCTACATTGGGAGTGGAGGTGGAATCTAATTGTCTTGGGTTTTATTTCTTTATTTTTCTTGTCCTGAATCTGTACTTCATCCAGATCTGCAGGACTGAAAGCTTCTCTCATGCAATAATGGGCATGAGTATGCAGCCACTGTGCTTATGGATTCATCCATGTTTCTAGGTGATCCTAGCTTTGAGTGATGTGCTGTTCCTTCACTCCTAAGTCAAGGGTGAACCTGACTGTGAAATGTAACCTCCGGAAAACCCTGTATATACAAATTCATAGAAAATTCCCTTCTATTCAGGCAATATGGAAATTAATCCAAACATTTGCTAGAGGATCTGTTATTGTTTTGGTACTTACCAAGAGATGTGCAGGTAACTACCACCATAGAAACACTACAGATTCTGACCTAAATAAATATTTTTGGTACTCTGGCAGAAAAGGACTGGATTCCCTAGAAGTTCTTCCTGCTGCAGAATGTTTTCAGATCTGCCTCCAAGTTTGTCAGAGACCATCTGTGCAACAGAACACCCTCATTCCTACAGGGAGTGTTTTTCCCTAGGCTGGTGTGTAATTCCTCTCTGCAATTCCAGATAAATGGGGAGGTAAAGAATCCATCACTGCTGGGGTGGGTTTAAATTGCAGGATGTAGTCCAGCTCAGATGGAACCTTGCATAAATAGGAGCCAGAGGAGAACAGCAGTGTGTGGAACAAAGGGTATCGTAGACCTGCGACGCTGCCCTGTTTCTGGGGGAAATTAACTTTAATATGTGGTGATGAAAGCAGTTAGGAGGACCTAGGCTCTTCTATCCCCTCTGCTTCCTGTTTCCCAGCCATTATTTTGTTCTGCTCACCTCTTACGTATTCCTTACGTTTCTTAGATGGGCTTTGAAGGGAACTTCTGCCCTGGATCACAGATCATCTCAAAGATGACCTTTGTTCTGATGTGGTTTCCAGACCGCCATCTCGCCAAAGCAGGGTTTTTTTGATGCTTTGGATTAGAAAATTGCCAGTTCTGCGCCACACTAACTGTCTCTTCCTTTCAGTTCTAAGGCTGTCTACCAATGCTGGTCAATGGAAAGAGCCTGCAAGCAAGGTGACCCATGCGTTGGTCAATATTAGGTAAGGAGTAGAAGTTGTTAACCATTTAAAAGATTCTTGTGTCCTGTGTGACTGCATTCTTATCATGACACTTTCACATTGGTTGTATTGAATTTAGTTTTGAATTTATTCTCTTTGTTGGACTAAATTGCTGCTTTAAACAGGGCCCACTGGGCTAAAGAGAGGATCACCAGGGTTTGGTTGTCCTTTCTCTAATAATTCTCTCAGCTCTTCTGTAGACTGAGTGCTTTCAAAGCGTGACACAAGCTGTAATGAATTAATCTTCACAGCATTCTTGGGAGAAGTTATACAGTAGGGAACAATGTTGTGCTAGCAGAGTAATTGTGGACCTAATGGATTTCTGTTGTGTGATTCTATTGCAATTCCATGAAGCTATGAAGGGGACTATAAGCCAGCTGTAATAAGCAGATTCGAGGCCTCTTTTAACATTGCAAGATTTTGTGTGTGTTTAAAACTGATTATTTAAGGACATTTCAGTATTCTCTTAAACTTCTTCCTCCTGTTCAAGGGCAGAAGTTATGCTCTGCTTGTAAGGCTAAGGAATATCTAGGAGTGCTTTTGTGCTGTATTCCTTCACAACAGCAATAATTTCTTTTCCTGGCTTCTGAAGCAGCTAGCACTGACCTAGCTGGGTACTGGGCAAGAGTCTCATGGATCTGATTGATTTGAAAATGGAAGAATGTTGAGAGAGAGAATTTACTGTTTATCTCTGGCTTGTAAATAAACCGTAAAAGATACAAGTATTTATACTGAAAAAATAGCTGTCCATCACTTCCCTGGTCAGCCCAGACACTCGGTGTCTATGCAACACCAAGTAGCTCAGTACTGCTACATTGTTAGTACGTGTCATTTTCCTCACTACAAAAGAGATTGTGTAGGACAAGAACTAACTAAGAGGGCATCTTTCAAGTCAATATACATCTTACATGTCTATAAACCACCTTAAAGGCTCCCCTAGTAAGTCTGTAAGCTTAATAACATCACATGTGGTTCCAGAAGATTTATTTTGCTACTATCCTTATTTTTATTTTTTGTAAACAGACATAAATGAAAGCTTGTGGGCAGATAATGGACTTGGAGTGAAACAGCAGAACAGATAGCTGTTGGCAAATTAATGTCATTTAATGGGTCAAAAAGTGTCTGCCCTGGGAATTCTCTGCATACCCCCCAAGAGAAGTCTAAACCGGGAAGAGATAAAAAAAGCGAGTGGTCACAGAGGGTTTGTGCTCACCTCCTGGTCTGTGCAACCAAGATTATGCTTTGGCTCATTTCCTGTTGGCTTAACAGCTGCTTTTGTAAAGATCAGCATGCAACTGAGACAAGATACAACCAAAAAACTGGCACTGTGATACTCTTCCCTGGACATGTTCAGTACACAGTACTGTCTGGAATCAGCGAATCCTCTAACATGTTTCCCTTCTAGGCTTTTGGTAGCTTTCCCCTGCTCTACCTAACTGCTCATGCATGTTGAAATTTCATGTGGTCTTTTACTAGCCTTAGAAGTTTTCATGAATAGCAGCTTTTCAGTGAAATTAGGAAAGGTCTAAATTCGAGATGATTCAAGGCCTGGAGAGGGATTAGAATTCAGAGAGGTTAGTCTGTTTGACTTATCCCATTTCTTCTCTTGCTCAAAAAAAAAAAAAAAGAAAAAAAAGAGGCCAGGTATTTTGTCTACCAGTTTGTTTTCTTCTCATGGTAAAAATATTACATTTGAGGGGTTCTTTAACTGAATAGATTTCAGAGCAGCTGGTTGTTGGAAGCTGGAGAAATCCCAAGGGTACTGTGCTTTTGTGAAGGTGATTGACATTGTGATGTTTCAAAGTGGTGACTAGGACTAGATGCCTTTTTTTTGTGAGAACATACTTTAGAAAGTTCCAAAAGACTCATCTCTGTACAGTGAAAATGGATGAAGTGAAGGGCCTGTGATAATGTAATACTCCATTTTGGCCTAAAGACTGAATTTAGGTGTTTGAAAGTTGTAGATCATGCAGCAGAAGGACAAGAGGATAATTCTTCGAGGACTGCCTCGAGCCTTCCAAGGTCTGAAGTTTTCTGCAGTCTGTTTGGAAAGACCATTTTGTCCTGGCCTGTTGGCTGCCCCACTTCTGTGGCAATGGCTGTAGGAGGACTTAATACTAGGGCCACATGTTTTCTTCTGGTGTTGGACCAGGAGTGCAAACTGGAGCCTTGTGCACACACGCTTGTGGCTGTGTGTTGCAGAGTCATGGAGATGTTGCAGGCCCAAATCAACAAAGAGAAAAGGGAGAGAGGATGCTTGAGAAGAATAAGCCTTTTAGGGCTTTCAGGCTGATGGCTTTCTTAGAGAAACACAGTATGTTGATGAATGATAATATTATAATCAGATGTAATTATTTCATGCATTGATAAGGATGTGCTGGTTTGAACCTGGCTTAGCTCCCCATTGTCTGGATTGCCTGTTTGTTTATGCCCCTTTGATTACCCCTTAGAGTGGTCTTAGCATACTGTTTCTTGTTTGGGTGCCTTTGCCATGAAGGGAATGAGTTTAGAGAAATCTACCTCGCATTGGATTTTTCCCTCAGCTTGTTCCATCATTCTGGAAAGTTTTTATGCACAACAATTACCTGCTTTGGTTTATATCTTTATCTCATTACAACAGCTATTTAAAAATAAATAAATAAAAATTGTCATTTCCTTATCCTAAGGCTTTTGGTGGGGAAGACTACAAATGTAAAAACGTCTGTGTGTGCATGCATGTGGTGGGCTTTAACAAGTGTCTTAAATCCTACTGTACAATCTTACGTGTATTTCTGCCAGGAGAGGAGTGGTGAGTTGTTTACGACTTTTCAAGGCTGCAATGCATTTGTGTTACAGGAGTAACTGTTGGGGAGAGGCATAAAACAGTCCTGCTTGTACCCCACAGTGCTGGATTGGCAAGGTCATCTGATTAATTGCTTTAATACAGAGTCAGGATGAGTAATACCTAGAGAATCTTTGACATGTTCTTGTTTAAACTCAGCTGCAGAGATCCCACTTTGTGTATCCTATTATGGTATTACCTGTACTTTTTAGTTGGACCCTATTCTCCACTAGGCAGTCTGATTAGGTTTTGTTGTTGCTGATTGTCTGATTTTTCTAGTCCTTACTCCAGGGAAAAGAGCAGTCACAAATGTTTTGAGTGTCGAGAGATGGGGAGGCTATTGCTAGCTTCTCTCCATACCTCTCCTTTTTACAGACAATTCATAATTTCTGTCCAACCTAAAGAAAATGAAAATTTGAAGAAGACAGAATAATAATAGCCTTATCTGGCTAGAATCTTGCATACCATACTGGCATGAGTGATGCCTATTGCTATGGTATCCCATAATAGTGATTATAACTTCTATCTGTGGATTTGTCTCTGTGGTTTACATAAATAATTGAGACATGATGGACTGCAAGATATAGCTGCAGCGCTGATGGGGTTGAAATAAGAAGCTGCAGCAGTTAGTGGTTTGAAAACTCACCTTTTCACCTATGAGGAAATAAGCACATTTTGAGACAAGTAATTTTTTTTAAGCTAATGAGCCTCTTTAAGATAACACTGTGCAGGTTTGCATTTAATGAGAATTTTATTAACGCAGGGTTCAAAGGGGCATCTTCTGATTGCTTACTCAGTGAGGAAGGTGGCAGCTGAATCCCTGCATACTTTTAATAGACTTTCTCCTGATCAGGATTTTTTCAAGGTGAATAAATAGATTAACTCAATGATTAATAGACTGAATTTCCCCGTTGTCTGAAATTCAGTCCCATCATCATTTTAAAAGTAATTTTATTTTTCTCACTGAAACACTTTTAACAAGCAGAGAGTAAGTCTGTAGTATGGAACTAGGTGGTAGGATTTTTTTTTTTTTTAAAGCGTGTTTTATGTGCTGTTGTAGCATATGCTGCAATCCTCACTTGGGTGCTTTTATTCACTCTTCCATCTTGCAGCTACCTTTGTTCCACATAAGCCACCCTGTGTGATATTCTTTCTTTGTACAGGAGATGCTGCTTCTCCCAAGGCTGCGTTTGGGGTTGTAAAGGAGAGATTGGGGATTTGGGAGGAGCATTTAAAGCATCACATGGATGTGTATAAAATGGTTATGCTTGCTGCCAGTCTGGGCAGGAGCACTCCAAAGGAGCATTTACTATTTTACTCATGTGAAAGAAGGCCAAATTGGGCTGTGCTTGTTTGTTGTAGGCTGCCTGGCATCCCTGATCTGAAGCTAGAGCTCATGTTAAATTATGAGCACTCCACAGAGCTGCACTTATTGAAAACCTTGATGGAGGAAGAGGTTCTGTTCAGATATTTGTTAGAAAGTGAGCAGCTGCAAGCAGTCCACATAGTACCTTCAGCGTTGTTCTGCTTTACAGCAAGGAATTTAGCATCTGTTCTTGGAAGAGAAAAGCTAAACACTGCTGACCTAGTCATGTTGTAATGGATGGCTGTAGCATTTATGCAGGATACATGAAAGGGGACCTGCTGATAGATAGGTGCTTCTGTATGGAGTGGAGGCCTAGGGATTACAGTCAGCTGAGACTGTGTTATGTATATAAAAATATGTATTTTTTACACACACTTCCCTCCTTCCCTCTCCCTCTCTGTACAGACTTAATGGACACACACACATGCGTTTCTTGCCAATATGAGTAAGAGAATGAAAAAGGGAGGGCAAGCTTAAAGCTTGTTTATGAAAATAAGTGGTCAAGAAAAAAATCTATGTGCATGTATGTGAAATATGGATATCTGTGTGTATATTATATGTATATGCATATATATATGAATGTAGATATATGAATGTGTATCCATATATGGATATCTGTGTATATATAAATACATACACACACATATTCGCACACATGCATATACTTACAAATATAGATATATGTTTATATATAAAACACACACATACAAACATCTTCCCTTTGACAATGGGCTAATCTAAAGCCATAATTTCCAAGCTGAAAAAGCTAAGCCACTTGCTTGTTTCCAACCTTGTCCAAGGTGAACTCCGAGTGTTGGGTAAGGATGCTCAGGTGTTACTCTTTCCAGCAGTAGCTGCCAGCAGCAGTGTTGCACTGGGTGCGTACGTAACCCCCCCGGGACTGACAGACCGTGCAGAACTGCTCGGCTTGGGCTGCCCAGCGCTGAGCAGCAGAGGGTGCTCAGGCATGCAGCTTAGCCCAGCGTGATCTGGAGTTGGTTCCCTATTAATTCTTAAACCCACTTGTGAGGGCTACAGCTGGTGGAATAACAACTCCATTGAATTGTTCACTGGGGTGTCTTTAATGGTAATGACCTCTGACATGCTGTCACTACTAATCAGTCTGACTGAGCTCAGATCACAGGCTAATACAAGACAGTCAACAATTACTAAAAAGCAACAAAACCCAAAGAGAAACTCATAAATGTGTTTTATTGGTACTTTAAAATCCTAACATACTTTTGCTAAGATTAAGGATCAAATTGTTCCTAAAATGCTGTAAGAAGACTTCCAAGCTTTATGCACCTAAGTCATTTGAAGAATTAGTTCATCACAGTTTTCGAGTGGTAGCCTGAAAAAATTATGATGCTGAAAAACTGAAAGTGGATTCTAGATAAAGATTCTGGCTTGGTTCTAGATCTTTTCTAGTGACGTGTAATCACTTCACTCCTCATTGAAGGAACTGATGCCATGAAAAGCCAAAATCAGGACTCAATATTTGGAAGACTATTAAGCAGGTATCCTTTATTGCAGCGCTGCGTATACAGGGGATCTATCCTCCTATTGTGTGCACCTGGTCAGGTTAATTGCATAGTTTATATACAGGTTCTATATACGTAGTAATTAGATTTCCAAGAAAAGTTTTACATATTAATTCATTATCATATGCAAATCTCCCTCACGCAGGCGTATTTGAAGTCTCTGGTGGTTTTCAGGAGTCCTCTGGTGGTCTTCTGTAGTCTTCCTCACTTGTCTGCTGTTTGACCCTTCTCGGATGATTCTGCACAGTGTGATCTTCTACATGTTTTGATACATCTTATCCTAAAGAATGCTCATTAGTGCCTCTATTATCTATGTCTACATTAATGACGCAGTTCTCCAGACACTGCAAGGCCATCTGAAAGCATTTTTTTCTTTGGTATCTTATAGATTGTGCAGCTTACAGAGCTCTTATCTACTACCGGTCAGCAAATAATTGGGTAAAGAAATAGCAAGACCATTGTGTTCAGAAGAACATCTTGTATCAGAACAAAGTTAGTAGACCCTTCCTGTCATTTCATGTGTTTTTTGTTGCATCCTTTTCTTGTTGCATAGGGACACTGGCACAGCAGAACATTTCCTGAAATACCACAGTGGTTATAGTGGAGCTTGGTTACTCAGAGTTCATTTGCTACCACTGCTTGTTTTTCACTTGACCTTGCAGTATTCTGGTAGGGAAAGTTCATTTGCTAGGAGCAACAAATTTCGACGTGCACGGATTCTGGCGTTAGCTGGCACCTGAGCAGAGAAAGCAGGTGGATTGAAAGGGAAAGACCACTTCCAGGCCACTGTGACCAGCAACATACTAACAGAAGAATAAAAAAGAAAGAAGCACTCCTGTCTCAGGGTGCATTGTTTCATCTTTTTATGGCACTCTACCCATGCTGCCAGTGTTTTTATTAACGTTTAGGGTTTTTCTCTAGTTGTGTAACTTCAGCATTTCATTTCTTTTACGTTATCTGATTTCTTCTTGAAGCAGTGGTGTTATTGCTCTTTATTTACTAGCTGATTCATCTTGGTGTGCTTCTCATACAGAGTTGCAGCCAACTTCATTCTGCTATAATTTACCTTCATTCTTTCTCATTCATGCAGCGGCTTAATCAAATGTTGTCTCTGCCACTGGCCCAAATCCAGAGAGCAAATGTGTTAGTTGAGTGGTGTTGTATAGACCAGTTACACTCATGCTGCAGTGTGGCTCGGCAAGTCAGGTGCATCCCAGGTCACCTTTCTTCTTTCTGCCAGTAACTTCCCTTCCCAGGCAGCAGTGACTGAAATGGGCTCTGACAGTGTCAAGCCTGTTTTCTCTTTAATGAACTTTTTTTTTTTCTTTTTTTTTTTTCCAGTAGGTTTTGGGGAGGATTAATTTAGCTTTTTTTTTTTTTTTTTGTGCTGACTTAAGGCTTCTAGAGCTGATGCTGATTTTGAGAAAAGCTGTTTGTATGGCAAAGAAATGCCTCTATCTGAGATGCCATAGCCACAGCTTCAATGCACTTGAAAGTCATGCTGCAGGGATCACTATCTCTCTGAAATTTCATCCTCAAAGCAAGCAATGCTTTTTGGATTGGGATGGGGATGAACTTCAAGTGATTTACTCCCAGGATGGTAGCCTTGCTTAACTGACTTTCTTAGCTTCTTTCCAATGTCTGTAATTGTGTCAGCTGCATTCATCTCCTTTCCTCATGTCACAAAGTCAACAGGTTGGCCTTTTAAGAGGGAACTTGCAGAAGGATCCACTTCTGTATTTCAGCTGCTCTGTAAGGATTGCTGTAGAGGTGAGGCATCTGTTCGAGACAATTGTTTGATGGGCAGAAAGGAAACTCTTCTGCAGCATAGCTGCTGTTTGGCAGTCCCTTCCTAAGTTGAGCAAGTATCTTAGTTCATGTGATTCTCGTAAAGTGAACTTCTCAGTGCAAAGTTTACCCACTTGTGAACCTTCGTCATCTTGGCCATTTTGTTGGAAACATTTCTTCCCTGAGATCTGAAAGGTTTGGAAAGTTAGCCAGGATCTGTAGGCTACTTAGCGAAGTTTGCTGAGAAATGTTACCTCCGTTACTGAGGTATTGCAACCCGGATTCCATCTACTCTGTATCAAATGCAACTGCCCTGTGAATAGGGGAATTCCTGTCTATGGATTTCATTTACTGGATTCATGAGTGCAGACTGTGGGCTTACAAAATGGAGTTAGTTAAGCTGCTAGCAGTTTTTTCTTGAAATCTGTGTATTCAGCTTTGGAAGTATAATGTTTGGCACATAGTTTCAGCTTTTGTCCTAGTGAATTCAGGGTCTGGAGTGTTGGGAGAGCAGTCAGTAGAGGAGAAAAGTGAAAGAGACTTCTCAGTGCGATTGTGGTCTCCTGTTTGATTTATGTGAGTGGACTGCACTGCCTAATCTGAAGAAGGGTGGCACCGGGCAAGAAATTCTTTCTTGTTTTGCTTGCCAAATACCTTTCTCTGTAGAAACATAAAAATAGTGGAGAATATATGTTAGCATTGGGAGTGGGTTTGGTTTATTTCAGAAGTGGATATAATATTTATTGGTCAGAAGTTATTTTTCTGACTTGTTTGCAGATATTTTGGGCTTGAATCCCCTTACTGGGCACAGGCAAGTTATGTATGAGCTCAGTAATATGTAAAGCATGTGCTGCAAAGCTAGGATGCAGTTTTGTAAACATCTCAGGGGTTTTGTTGCAGCATGAAATCCAAAAAGGTCTGCTGTTTTCTCGCTTTGAATGGTTGTATTGTTTCATCCTGTTTATGAGAACAATCTTAATTATTTCTCTGGTACTGTGGCTGGCCTGAATTCAATTCCTAATTGATAGATTTCAACCTTACAGTTGACATCTTTGTTGGTGGCTCTAATGCAGCCAGGAAGCAACCGGATTCTCTTGGCCCCAAGAACTACCCCTACTGGAACATGATTGAAGCACAGTTTGAAACAGCTGTTTATAGCTTGTCGAAACTTTGCCCATGCTGTTTTTATTCTTTGGGTAAATATAAGGGACTCTAATCTCCACTGGTCTCAAATCTAGCTTTCAAGATTTGCTTTAATGGAGAGAGAACATTAAGCGGCTTTCTTCATAACCCAAACAATGTAAAAATCATTGTGAGCTTAAATAACACCTTTACCCCTTGAAAAATGATGTAGTATAATGCTGTTTTGCTCTTTTCTGTTTAAAAGAAATCTGTTGCTCACAGCAGCAGCCAGAATTATTATTCCCTCTGAAAGTCTGGGCTGTGGGATGTGTGTGTACTTAAAAAAAAAAAAAAAAAAAAAAAAGCTTTTAAAAAATCCAGTAACATGTGTTTCTTATTATCTTATACTAGTGGGGGGCCTAAAATTTGCTTTTGCTCTAGAAATGTAAATGCCCTATTCTCTTAATTCTTCCTTTAGGACTAAATTGACAAAGTACCTGCTCATTAAGTACATCTGCTCATTAAGGTAATGAAGTACCTACCTTATCTTGAACTGAAAGCAAGGATAATACATTGTTAGCATGACTGCAGAACTGCAGTTGTTTGAAGATTGCACCAGAATCTGGAGCTCAGTTCCCAGGGAACCGTGAGAAGAGGGCATCTTGTTTGTAAGACTTTGTTCATTAAAAGAAACACGCATCCTAGCTTTCAAAGTTAAGATGCTTGTTTTTTAGGAGCTCTTCCCTTTAAAGGCAGAGAAGGTTGTCTCGCCTTACCAGCACAGGGGCTAGTTTCACAACCGTCAGTAAATACCAGTTGGTATAGCCAAGACAAAGGTGAAAGTAGAATGCTGCCTTGAAGAAAAAAAAGGGAGCTCGAGTTATCTTTTTTTTTTTCTTTTTCTTCCAAAATGTGAAAATATTTTAGGCTGTAATATCTGTGTTCCCAGACAGAGACTGTAAGACATGTCAGAGCTTCAGGTGGTCTGAATTAAATTGGCTGTTTGGGAATGCCAGAATGCAACCTTTTGTTATTACCTTTTCTAGTCTTTAAATTTTTTTCTAACGCTCATAGCTGTAAGAATAATTCAGAAAATGATGGCGTAATGGTTCTGAAGTACAATTTCTCCCTTAGCTTTGAGGTCAGGTTCTGTTGCCTGTCTCAAGGGATGCTAACTGTGAAGGTTTGGCAGTCAGAAACACCTGTGTGCTTGGCTGCTTCTCAGCAATCAAAGGCAACCTGATTAAGGTAACGGTGATCTCGTGAAGAATTCATCTGTGACAGGCTTCTGATATCTGTGACAGATTCTGATATCTCATGCTGGTAAGGATTTAGTTGAAGGATGTTACTCTGGCAAAACTGCCCTAGTGTGCCTCCTCAGCCTGTGCTTCTGCAGTCACTTGGAGCAGGTAGAAACTGACAGTGTTGCTGAGCAGGACGGTTCACCTGCCATTCATTCCTGCCGTCTCTTCTGTGGGGTGCAGCCTGCATTGTGCAGCTGCATATAAAGGAGGAGACCGGGGACCTGACCCAGGATAAAACTGTCTAGGCAGGAAAAAAAAAAAGAACAAACCAATGTGTTTTAGCCTGGGTCAGTTCTCGAGCCTGGTTCGTCGCATACAGATACGCAAGCAGCTGTCAGCCCTGTAGAGGGTGTGTGTACAAGCAGCTCAGCGTTAGGGACAACAGGACAGTCTCTCTAGCAGCATTGACCTCTTACACCAGTTTTAGGCTAATACGCTGCAAAGTTTTTTAAGTCTGTCTGCTGTCATCAGTTCACTGATGTGACTCCGCAGGGCTCTAAGCACATATTCTTTTGCTTGTGCTGGTACAGTGCAAGGCAGTTTTTGCAAACTGTTCTTGCCATTAAGACAAATATCAACATAACCACTGCCTAAAGTTTCAGTTTGGGTACTGGGGTTGAGACAATACTGCCAAGAGCACAAAACGTGAGAACTTGGGTGCTACTCGGAAAGGGATCTTGAGTAGGAGATCGCTGATGCATTGAAGGTATCTCACTGCAGTAGACTCCTGTTTGGTAGGATATAAGAACATGGTTTCAAATGTGTCTTCTTTCGAGGATGGCTGAAAGTGGAATGACCTTAAAAGCTCCCTGGCAATCCTTTTGCCTGACTTTGCTAGAAGACTTTGAAAGCCCAAAAGCTTTTTCATGTTGCTGCTTTAGTGATCAATTAGGTCATCACTTTATGTGTTAATTACAGTGACATTTTTCTTCTCATTAGTTGGATTATGGAAAGTTTTTGAGTCTGTGTGGGATGCAAAGTAATGCAACTTTTGTGGCCAAGGGAAAGATGATTTCAAACTTTAGAACGCTGAATTTCAATGATGGCTTTGGGTACTGTGAAAAAATGCTTCTATCCACTATAGAAAATGTAGCTGGTAAGTGCTTGAGGGCAGGATAAATGCCTTTTATTCTAAACAAACTTGTGATGTTGTGCACATTTCGGATGAGGAATTTTGAACTGGATCCTTCTTCCAGAATGTTGTGTGTTATGTTAATTAATGTAAAGCTCTTGCTGCTGACAGAGGGGTGTGAATATGGTACACTTTATATAAAGTCCTTCATGGGGTGTCTGAACAGGCTTAACAGGGAGCCTCTTAAGCAGGGCAGTGTATATGAACAAAGGCCAATTGCTTTTACTTATACTTTTATAATTATTTAACGTCATCCTTATAATTTTGCAGCACTGTTTGCTTTGGAATCTGAGCTTGACGTTAACTTTTTACGGACATTTGAAATGAGTTTGTCTGAGGCAGACATTCCCTTCTAAACTCAGAGAGCGCAATAGGTCTACCATATGTTGTTCTTGATTCCTTTGTTTGTTAGCATTTGCTTTGAGGCTAGCCCATGTGTGTTATCTTGAGCCTTGCTGAAGGAGCAGACAGTGCAGTTCTCACTGGATAGCACCTGTTTTCTTCCTTGTTTGTTGACTTCCACTTTCGGCATAAACTACTGTCGGAAAAGAAGAGCCACAAAACAAGACTGCTCCAAGATCTTAAGTCTGGCCAGGAAATAAGTCGGACTGTAGTTAGGGAGGTTCTTCCCAAATTCTTCTCAACATGAGTGATCCAATACTGGAACAGATTGCTCAGGGAGGTTGTGCCATCTCCATCCTTGGAGTTATTCAGATCTTGCCTGAACACAGCTGTGAGCAAACTGGTCTAACTGGCCCTATGCTGTGTATAAAGGTGGACCCCATAACCTCCAAAGGTCCTTTCCAACCTAACCCATTTGATTTTAGAGAGCAGTCTCTTTGCTGCGTGGTCAAATGGAAAAAGAAGCAAGAAAGCTTGTTTTCTTTGAGTGCACTGTGCTATATGTTGACTCTGGGTCCAACTGCTAAAGATGCTGAGTAGAGAGCACTTACTTAAACCAGTGGGAGCTTGCGGTGCTTGGTATCTATTTTCTTTCTCTGAAAGATCAGTAAAGGGTAAAAACTAGAGAACTCACAGTGTGTGTTGCTGCAGATGCCTAGTATTGTCTGCTGTCTGTGAACTTACCAGTAAATTGGATCCTGCTGATGAGATCCAACTATGCAACTCAGTCATTTGTGAGAAGAAACTATTCTCAGTATGATTAATGCTGTGGTTGATGACGGGGACAGAAAGCGCTTCTTTGAATAATGCCTATAATGGCATATTCCCCCGTGTGTATGTTTAACGGAAGAGTCTATGGTTATATGAAATTGAGGGCATTTAAGAGGCAGTTAATGACAAGTGAAAATGATAGCTAGGGTAGATTAATTGTTAAATGAATTGTGCCTGCACTTGCTGTCATTTTAATGTGGTATCGGTCTAATTGTAAGTATGATGTTATATAGCAGGAAGGCATCAGGAAACAATACTGTGCACTTAGGTTCAGGTCAGAGGAGTTTAAAGGCTTAGCCATCAGGAGTTTTTCTCAAGTATAGCCATCTTTTTGTTGTGACACCCCCCCCCCCCCCCCCCAAGTACCAAAATCTGTATTTTGATTAATTTTGCTTTTGTAAGCTTTTCCCCATGCTGTTTTTTTGACAGTGTAGTAAAGCAGTATTTTCTCATAATCAGTTTAATACAAGTTTTGTTTTAACTGGTTTTGGAATGAGGTGATACTAACTGAACTTGGTCTGGAACATAGCTCATGGTTGGTTTTTTTTTATTTTTTTTTCATTGCACTTTATCTCCAGGACTATTTATTTAACTTTGATTTGGCATGGGGCTACTTTACATTCATGCCTTCAATCTGAGTGAAGCATTAGGGAAATTATCAGGATGGAAGAGGACTGAAAGCAGCCAGGCATAGGTCTCATCCTGTCATTACTCTGAAGAAATCTGTCTTTTGAATTGATTCAGAGTGACAGTGGGGCAGGAAGGCACTGGCAGAAGCTCTATGTCTCTAGCAAGCTTTTGTCGCACGTGGGCCATAGCCTCACTTGAGCTGAGTGAATTTTGTGTGGTTTCTAGACAAAGTGAAATGTTGCCACGTATCTTTTGGTAAAGTTTAGTGGTCCCTGTTAAGACTTAAGATGCACTGAATGGTTCTTAGGGGCCTTTTTTTCTGTCTGATAACACTTTTTTATTTTTTAAAGCATTTGCTGTGTTTGGAGGGGAATCAGTTTGGGCCCAAGGACACCTAGAGGATGTGAGCTTTGATTGCTGTCAGCCTGCTAATCTTCATGATCCAAACTGTGCACTCAAGCAGAGGAACAGTAATGCCTGCTACACAGTAAGATAGGAAAATACTCAACAGAAAGCCTTTCCTAGGAAGAGAGGAGGCCTTCAAATTCATCTTCTAGAAAGATAAACTTGGATGGGGACAGGTACAGAGACAGGCAACAAGAATCATGATTTCTTTCCGAAGGACACTTGGTGCATGCTTTGCTTGATGCAGCAAAGTGAAAACTAGTGGTTACTAATGTAGTGGGGAACACAAGTGATGTAGAACAGCTTCTGAAGCTAGAGGGCAGTTTGTAATGTGAACAAATGGGCAGGGAGTATTATGAATAAATAGAAGTTGGAAGTGAAAGGAATTCTAACATTAAAAGCACTGAGGGTCTGGGGCAGTCTTGTGATCAATTAGGACGATGCAATCTAAACTATCTAGTTCCGTTTAAAACTAGTCAGGAAAGGATTGTCTTGTAGCTGAGAATATGAGAGGATGGAGAGCGCCTGAATCCCAGACTTGCACCAGGAGGAGCCCAGGCAAGAGATGCCTGCTGACGTTCTCAATGAGCAAGGGTTGATTTTTTTGTTTGTTTGCTTTTTTTAATTCCCCCCACCTCCATCAGTAATGTTATCATCTCCAGGACATTACAAAGATGGGTCAGATCAGGTTCGTCAGTGGATTAGGACATGATTCGAATAGTCTGGTAAATACCATTGTAGTGTTTTCTAAAGTACACTTTAAGAACTTGTAGCTCCTTTTTGTAAGTTATTTGTTTCCTGCATCAATGATTCAGAACCTATTAGTGTTAATAGGCTAGCTGGTTCCAAAAGACTGATGCCACTCCCTCCTGTCAGTCAGGGATCACTTTTCCACTAAAGGAAGACAGTAAATGTCTTCTGTAAAATTCAGGGCCTGGCTAACAAATTGCAGTTTAGAATACATTACAGATGATGAATGTGATCTCCTTAAAGGGAAATCTATTCGTTTGACTTAGTGCTCTTACGATTAATTGCTTGCCAGATTAAATTGCTCCATAAAACGCATGCTACTTTATTCGATCTCTTCATGATGAGATTAGCTAGGCCATGCTGGTTCTTTGTATGTTAATTACAACGGTATTTTCTTCTTCAATTTAATTATTAAATTGTTTAGCACAGCATGCTTTCTCCTAGCCTCAGGAAAGATGTCTGTATTTTTCTTTTGACCACCGTTTTATACTCTTACTGCCCTTTTTCCAGAAAGTGTTTCCTTTATAGAAGTACCACACAGTGTAGAGGATACATGCGGAGATTTTTCTGTGTTTTGTTTGGTGTGCTGCTGCAACACAGGAATGATACTAACCTTGCACAGGTTCACAATGTGGCAGTCTAAGGTGAGGAGTGAGGAATGTCTGAACTGAAGCTGTGGAGGCAAATTTCCAGAGTTGCCACCCAAACAGGAATTTATCTGGGTACTGAAGCTCAGCTTTGTGCTTCTGTTGGAAAGTGTAAAGCTCACCAAGTGGGCAGGATGTTTGTTTTTTGTCTCACCTGAAAAATCAATGCTAGAGCAGTTCGGTATTCTCTACGTTGCCTGCAGTTTCAGAGCAGATTTGGAGGGAAGAACCACACGTGCTTTCCTCATTCTTGGAGGCGTACTCTGTACTCGCTGATCATGCCCGAGGCTTCCCCCCTCCCCCCCCCAGCCTACAAAATAGAAATACAAGAAGCTGAACAGCACCTGAATTATGGTAACAGCCTAAAATTGTTGAAGGGGGCCAACAGTAGATAATTCAAGGAAAAAATAAGAAAAAGCTGGTTTAAGTTCTCATTATAAAACTTGCCCCAACCTTTAGGACATTAGTTCATTCTCCCTTCATCAGTCGGTGACCCGACTACATGTGCAACTGCCCCCCCCCCCCCCCCCCCCCATGCATAAAATAACCCCCATCCTTTTGCAACACTAAGCCTGGGATTTGCAGGTAACCTAATGTTCCCACAACGTTACAGTGGCTCTATTGTAAAGTTGTTGGTTTTCTTTTTTCTTTTTTTTTTTAACTGTTTATGCTGCTATAACACTCCAGATGAAATATTTAATATGTACCAACTAAACTGTTAGTTGTGGTGTTTAAAAACATTCAAGCCTCTGGTTCTAAAGTGGAGGTTATCTCTTACCCATCTATAATATTATTTTTTTTATTTGCTTCTCAACTTAACCCCTCTCCCTCAGTAAATAGTGTATTGTCTTCTATTGGAATTGATTCCCAGAGGCAAGGCAAGTTTTTGTATTAATTAACCTAGTCTTTCATTTTCTGTGTAGAAGTCAGAGCATAGAAAATGCAAAAAGGTGTAGCAGAACTAGGAGAGTTTCAGAAAGGGGCAGCAAGCATGACTGAAGGTATGGAACCAGATGTGTTAAGAAGAACATTTATATACATGACAAGTCTTCAGGCTGGAAGAGAGATGGCAGAGAATACACAAGAGTTTGTAAAAAATATTAAATGTCATAAAGCAGATGAAGAGGAGCTACAAGAGGGTGCATCAGAAGATCAGATAAGCTCAAACCAAAGAGATACTGCTCCGTGCAAAACTTAGTTACGCTGTGGAACACCTGAAAGGTTATGTGAATTTAAATCAATGATTATACAAATTAATGGAAGAAAATTTCCTCATGGGTTACTGATCATACAGATACCACCTCTGCCTCACATATCATCTTGAACTGCATATGGCTGAAGTAAGAGTTGTTTCTGGGGCAGTATCATTTTATTCTTGTCTGCTTTTATACCATTACCTCAGCTCCCATTTCTAGACACTTTCGAAGTTGGGGACACTGAGCTGGCCTTTTTTACCTGAGTCAGTATGGCAATTTTTAATGTTTACATAAATTTTATCTGTCAGCAACTTCTCAGGAATCGGCTATTTGCTTCAAAGCCTTTACCAAGGGTAAGGCAACGTGCCAGCATCCCCATCCCACTGCTTTCAGGACTGAAGGATTACATTTTACTTAAAATCACCCATCTGGGTCATGTATGTGGTTTAAGGCTGTCACTACTTTCAAGCTGAGAAGGCTGGAATCCCATGTTAGGTGTCTGTAAGGGTTCATTGTTATATATGAAGGAGTCTCTTACCAACATTTTGACCCGCATCAGCTTTGCATACAGAAGAGAAGGCCTCCAAGCCGTTCTGTGGCTTTCTGCTGCTGCTTGTGTGTGCAGGGGAAATATTGTCCTTGATAATTTAGAAGAGAGATGTCTGAGGAAGACGACTATACTTTACTATGAGCTGGTCTCCTGTCTAGCAGCCTTTTGCTCTTTTCTGGGAGTAGCAGAGAAGTGTGTAATTTTCTGGAGCACTGGTGGAGAGAAGAGTGGAATGATTAACCATGGAAGGTTTTTCTTCCCTCGTGATCTTACTTTAGAATTTCAGTCATTTTTTTCACTGGCCCTTTTTCCTCCAGAAAGAACTCATGGAGAGCTGTCAGGATCATGAACTCATAAATCTCATGAAAGTAAAACCTGTGCCAGCTGAGCAAGGCATGATTTTAATTAAGTCTAACAGGATTTTTTGTCTTTTTTTTTCCTTGCTTGCTAGCCCCAATTCAAATATAACGGTTGGGAAGAAAGGTCTTCATAAATTTAGTAGCCTGTTGTTTGTCAGCTGAAGACGACCGAGTTGGTGGGACCTTCTGAGACTTCTTTGATTTAAAAAAATAAAAAATTAAAGACCCTAGGGTTTTTTTTTTATTTGGTTAAGGGGACAAATCCTTTTACTGAGCCTTTGTAGAGCAAGGAATTGAACAGGGACATAATCCGTTTTTTCTGTTGCAGGTTACTGTTCTAAAGGAAGTTCATGTTGGATAATTTATCATTCATTCCTTTTTCCTTCTGGCTACTGCAGATCCCCATACACTGCTCTATAAATAGATGTTTAAAAGGTTCTTTTGCCAAAATCTCTGAAGATGAACTTCGATTTCACTAAATCCAAAAAAACCCCCGTCGTCAATTCTCAGTGCACAAGTTAGATGGGTTAGGAAAACAAACGGATCAGGGTGGGAGATCTCTGCTGTAAGTGCCTCAAATAACGATCCGTTCTTTGAGAAGAGCATTTATCTGTGAAGACCAGCCAAGGTGAATTAAAGAGCACTATCTGGAAACAGGCAGATGTGAAGCCACATATCTTGCTGTCGCCTGCCGTCCCACGTTGGCCCAGCTGTGGGCTGTGTCTGTCTGGAGGTGGGGAGGGTCTTTCCCTCACTGAGGAACTAAGGCTTTGTGGCTCCAGCTGGTTCTCCTGCTCAGTGCTGGTCTCGCAGGCCAGTTCTGCCCCTCTGTCTGTGCTGCCTACAACAAGCACCAACACAGCGGAGGCTGAGAAGCATCTCCTTTGGAGTACACTGCTGACCTGACTGAGTGCCAAACTGAATTTGCCGCCCATCCGTTTCTTCCCCAGTCCATGGTGCCTCTGACAGGGAAAGCCATCTGTGTTACAGCCTTTTTATCTTAGCTTGGGGAAGGAAGTGAAACAGAGCTATCATATTGCTTGCAGTCTGGTGTTGCGAAGCGGTTTAAGTTACCTATTGCATGCAAACCTAGCCCTGACTGTTTAGCCTCTAAATGAGGCGGGTACAGTACTCATTGAAAGGCTGGGTGCCGAGGGTGCCTCTAATTCTTGCCGTTCTAAGCAGACCTTTCCTTCTGCGTTACCAGTTATTCAGCTGAAGGAGTTTGCTTGGTGTGGAACGATGCTGCTGTGGAACCCTACTAAGGCCCCATCTGCTAAGAGCTTGTATTGATTTGTGTCTTAGTTTATAAGAGCCTTCAATCCTCCTTGTGTAAATGCCATAAATAATGTAGATGTACTAGATGAAATGTGCTGTAGGAACATCCCAGAAATCATTTTGGTCTGGGTTGAACTGAGCTAATCTAATCATGGTTAGGAGTTTCTCAATAGCTGTGAAGCAAAAAGTATATTGTCTTATTCTAGCTTAATGTATTAGTCAATACACAGGGGTAGGAAGATAGGTATTTGAAAGTGGTAATCAACTTTATAAAACAAGAGCTTTTAATGTTAGAATATTACAAAACTTCATCTGAAACTAGTTGTAAATCATATATATACACATAGTGGAAGTACAGTAAAATCCAGTCCTGCGCCTGTGATTTATCTGCATAATCCTCACATTTGTATGCCTCTTTGTCAGAAGGACTGCAGTGCTTCAGAGGCTGTATGTATATATACTAAATAAATCATTTTGCCGGCTCATAGCAAACAGCCATTTTGTGCTAGCAACATTGCAGAATGCGTTTTAGTAGGGGACATTGATGAATAATTTGTCCTTTTGAGATTCCATGGGCTTTAGGGCACCAAAATGTATTTCAGGTTGGACTAGGTCCAGATTGTATGAGAACTCCTTGGCAGTCTTGTAGAAAGTATATGGGAGTTTTAGAGGTGACCTGTTTTTAGAAATTTAATTGGATTTTTGCTCTATTTTATGTCAGTGATGTGTAAAGAAAGCAAAAAGGTAGAGGGATGTGGTATTTGTTAGATTGGTCTGTTAGAAATATCCAGCATATCAAGGCTGATTTTTTTCTTCAAAGTGGTCTGTGGTCATGGCAGCTTGGGTTCTTCTCTGCATTGGAGAAATCAACTGATGGACAGTGGTTCCTGCAGAGGAGAGAGAAGGTATTTGTATGCTCATAAATTCATTCTAATCAATGTTTCCCTGGCAGTTACTTGATGTTAGTTACCACAGTTGCAAGATGAAGAATGTGTTTACATGCTATTAGTATTGTTAATTGAAGGGGAAACATAGATACAGCCTATTTTCAGAGCTGAGACTTGTCTTCCTGTCGCTTTTCTGCACTTGATGGCCCCAAAACTGCTGATGTGATCAAATAGCACATTGCAGACTACAGCTATAAGACAATTTCAGAACTCAGTAGTTCTGCTTCAAGTCGTTTAGCATCAAGCACTTTGTCTTGGCTAAAACAGACAGACCATATGAACCACGTTGCCCATCAGCAGAGAGTTTTTAGGAATTTGGGGTCGTATGTCAGTATTCATTACCAAAGGAACTCCAGGTGCCCAGGGTAACTTAGAGAGCTCTTGAACGTCAGCGCAGGGGGAGACTTCAAAAGTTGTTGAGCTTGCTGCTGGGCAGACTTGGCTTTAAATTTTCCCTGTTGGTTCTCCAAGTATTGTTTGCTGACATGCATACATTATAGCTCATCTGCACAACTGGACAACTTGTGACATTAGAGAGAAGAGGTATTTAAGAACCTTTGTATGTTAGTTTTATAGCAGAGATTACCAAAGCTGTATAGACATGTAAAACTCATAGTGTTTCTTTTGGAGCTAGTAGTGTGCATCAATAACAATGCTGTAGATTCTGAGAATAAGTGATGTGACAAAGCACTTGTGTCATGGAGCATCCCCAGAAGGCAAGGATGTCAAGGGTGTACTTCCTTAGGTGACAAGTATGAAAATAGTGCTACGTGGTAAGTTTTTCAGTGATCAGAAAGGACATAAGAATTTCTGATAAATTTTGCAAGTTACTGGAAGACTGGCAGAAGGTTAAATCATGAAGTAGATGAGGCAGTGTGATCTGAATTGCTTTTTAACCTGTCAGGCAGTGCAGTTCATGAAAAAGCAAGTGCCAGTCTGCAAAAGGGGGCTGTATCTTGAAAAGCAGTGACTCAAGAAGCATTGACTGGCAGCTTTAGTCTAGGTCTCTCGTGAAATGTAGAGCTAAAAAGGTTTATTTGACCCTTGAAATATTAGCAGGAGCAGGAAAGCGATTTTATGATCATATACATTTTGTAATTTTGTCTGGTGTCTGTTTCAAAAAGTACATTGAAAAACTGGAGAAAGGACAGAGAAGCCTCATATATGAGAGGCTAGTAAAAATGCTTTCAAGATTTCAGTATCTTAATCTCTTTAAAACAAAACCTGAGGTATGTTCTTCAGAGTGTTTGAGCACTTTTGAGAAGATAAAATGCCAAAACAGAAAAGGAACGTAAGGCTAGACACTGAAACCAAATTGAAACTCCGAATTAGGTATCTATTTTTTAATAGGTAATTAACCACTGTAGTAAATGACAGAAGGGATCGGTTTTCTTCACTTCGTATCTGAAAAGAATACCTTTGTGAGAGATGCTCTAGCTAGCTACTGACATAAGACTGCATAGTGCAAGGATAACGTTGAAAAATGCAACAGTCTGTGATATACAGAAGTTCAGATAAGGTGATCTACTGACTTGTTTTGTGAATCAGTTAAATACTGGATCAAAGATCTCATTTTGCTTTTAAAACGTAATGAATTCACTCTGGATTCCTGTGCTTCAGGCTTGTATTTTTGCATTGAGAGAGTTCTCCTCCTGTATGTCAGCCTTAGACCTACTGAAACTTATCTGTGCAGCAATTAAACAGAAGGGCTGTCCTGAGACTTATTTTGAGGAGTTGTTGCTTTTAAGACCACAACACAGAGGCGAGATTCACAAAGATGTCAGTGGCCTGCAAGCTTTTCATTTTTTCTGCAGTTTGCAGTCACCACGATGGCTATGCTCAGTGAGTATGGGCCGGGATGGAGGAGCTGTGCTGCAAGGAAGCGTGGAAAAATCACTCACTAGCTTAACCTCCTGGTAAAAATATTATGTTTGTAATTTATATTTTCAGCCATACATGTTTCAGTTTTTATATGGGAGCAGGGATTTTGCCCATTGTGTTTCAGAACGGCAAGAGTTTTATACTAAATTGTAATAGCAAAAAAACCCTAGAGTGTTTCAGAGACTTCAGAGAGTCTATTTTTTTAAAGTCTATTTCTTACTTAAAAAATAAGTTTTTACTGAATGAGTTTCGCTCAGCCTTCCATGTTTAGTCATGGAATTAATGGACAGGAGCAGTAAATAATGCTGGGAATTGGCCTCAAACCCAGAGAAGGGTTAAATTTGCTGTTTATTTCAGCAAAGTCTCTCTCTCTTTTTTTTCTTTTTTTTTTTTTTTTTTTCCTCCCCAAAAGTGCATACATATAGAGTGTTATTGTGGTGTTGGTGTTCTTAAACACTGTGATCTTGAGGATGCTTGAGTCTTTAGGTCAGGATGTCAAGACACCCTTTGACACAAGAGGTCCTGCTTACCAGATTCAGGGTCTGCAGCCCGGCACTCCTAAGAGGCCTCCATGCATGCAGGCGCTCTGTAATTGGAACACGACTGGCACTTCCTATAGCAACGCTTCACGTGTAAAGGAAGGGCAGGAACTGAATCTTAACGATGCCCACCATCAGGAAAAAGTAAACTGTGCTGAACTCTGCCCCAGCCGAGCAGGCTGTGGTGAATCCGAACTCCTGCTAGAGCTGGAAGAGAACGTGACCTTTTAGCAGCTGTCTGGCTACAGTTTCCCTGAAATGGCTAAAAACTCTTAAAAGTGATGGTATGATTGATGATATGTTAAAAACCATTTAAGGAAACAGGAAAGGCAGTCAATACTTGATGTGGTTCTATTACTGGGTCATGAAGAGGTGGTCTGAGGGAGGATTTAAGAAAGCCCAGTAACAGCGCGTTTTGGAGCTTTCATTAGCTGTCCCAACATGTAGCTGCAGAGAATCTGCAGGCTGGTCTTTGCTCTTTTCATGCTGCCTCTTAATTCTGCCCGTTGAATAATGGCAGAGGTGTTTTGGGGCAGTACGTCATTAAGGTTTGTTGACACTCAGCTTTGCCATTGGTATTCAGGAGGTTAAGCACTCTGTTTGCTCCTGCTCTCCTGTGCTACTTGCCTTGAGGTGAGAGGTTCTTTGTTTCTCTGCTGGCTCTCCCTGTTCATCACTATGCAGAATGAAGCTTTAGAAGTCGCCTGAATATTAATTTTTCAGGCTTTCTGAGAATTGTGGGAAGTAAAGGTCAGGGAAAGCACATTGGCTCCCATTAAGGCAGAATGGTGAACACGCTGAGCGATGAACAGGCTTGCCAGCCTAGGATAATACGCCCCAAACTTTGTCCTGCTGTCAGCACCTCCGGCCTCCTGCCAGGGGCCTATGGCCACATTTATCTTGCAGTGAATTTTGTACAAAGCAGTTTTATGTCTCCTCCCATGCAGAGATGCAGCATCTGAACGCTTAGAGATCCGTAGATCCTGAACTGAGCTTCCTGCTCTGTGGCAAGAGGAGCCCTGCTAGAAAGGGGAAACGAACAGTTAGTCCTGAGCATCTAGTGTGTCTGCTGTATGGATACATGCACTGTGCAATGAAATACTCTGTGCTGGAGCTACTGGGTTTATTTTAGAGATAGCTTGGAAAGAACTTGGATATAGCCGTTTTCCAGTGGAAGGCTGAAAACAAAACACACTTCAGTATTTGCCAATTCTTGTTTTGAAATTAGTCCTTACCTCAATTTTTTTAATAGTTGGATGCTTTCAACATGAAAATTTGATGTATCACAATTTTTCTCCCAAATCTTGTATTTCAAAGTTGAACTGAAATACTGAATTTTGTCCAAACAAGTTTTTGATCAATTTAAATTAAGGATAAATATGAAATTTTAATGGAGAGGTTAAAGATCATACAGTTTCATTTGGAATTTGAACCATAGCCAGACTTCTAAAGTTGAAATCCTTTATAAGAAAGGGATCTTCAACTCTGTTCTAATTTTGATCGTCTTTCCTGTTGAGTATCACAATGTAGTTTGTCTGTGAAGCCAAATATAGTTCTGCCCTTTAGATAGCATTCAGGTTTGGTCTGGGGTTTTTTTCCTCCTTTTTTGCTTTTTGTTGTTGTTTTTTTTTTTTTTTTTTTTTTTTTTTTCCCGGAGAGGGATTTATGCAGTTTTCTCTTCATATAGCAAGCGTGTTGCCACGCCTTGGCTCTCTCAAACTGGTAAGTGTCGTTGCTCATTAGCATCAAATGCCACAGTCCGTATCACTTTTGCTGTGTTGCTCAGCTAGCACGTGTTGGCTGTTAAAGCAGCAGTTAATCCCTTTAATACTGAATAGGTTCTGTAATCATCTGACCTGTTACTTAATATAATAATCAAAATTCTTTAATGACTTGCATGGTTTAATTCCTTTAGGAATCTTGACAGAGACAAGGAAATTTTGCCATGCAAGCTAACTTACACAGCACTAGAGGGCTGGTGGTGAAGAATGCTTTTTAAATATAGTCAGGAAAATGATGACTTAAGTGCAGTATGGGTGAAGGGAGAACAGGGTTTGGTAGGTGAACAATAAGCAGCCTGATTGCTTTATGTTGCACTAACAGATTTTCTGTTGCAAGTTTGACTAGTATTTTTGGAGCAAGATTTTTACAGTGTTTTACCTGGCAATAAATGCTGTATCAGTTAGGCTAGAGCAGTGTTTGAGCTGGCTTAAATTGTCAGAAATTTTTAAGTATGTGCCTATCAATAGCAAGTAATTATGCATATGCTCAGAATGAATGCTAGCCAAGGTAATAGAAGCCATGCAAATTTTTTTCCTCTTTAAATGTGGGAGATCTGCCGTATCACTCACAGAAACGTGCAGTAATTATTGGCAGTGTAAAACTTTGTAATAGTGACCTGTGTGTGTGCTGAATGCCTCTTTTGTAAGATATACTTGTTCTTCCATATTTCCCAAAATGATTAAATTGAGCAGCTTTCTCTTCGTAGTGTATGGCAGCACTGTTATCTCAAACGTTTCTAGTGCTGAGATGATATTGTTAACACTGGTTCAGAAGAAGCAACACCAGGGAAAAGATCCTGGCCCCTTGCACGCAGACAGAAGCGTGGTGCGGTGCAGCAGGAAGAGGAATCTGCCTGCTGCAGTGAGTGGACCAGGAAGGAAGTGTTGCCTTCAGTCTTTGAATGGAAGAGCTAAAGGGAACTGAGGAAAAATCAAGTATCTTAACACAAGTAGTCAGCACTGGATTTTTGGCCAATGCAAGTGTAATAGTAAAATGAGAATTCAAGATTTCAGTGGCTTTTTAATGCTTGGAACCTTTTTGGTATTCACTAAAGCAATTCTGAATCACATAGAGTTTATAGGAATTAATGCAACTCAGTGTGGCAACTTCCTTTTTGGTATTAGTTATTTTGCAAATAGGAAGAGCACATTTGGCTCCTGACATTGTTTGCTTGTTTTTTCCTGCATTTTCGTTTGATTGTGGGTAACATTTTTTAATGTGGCCACAGTTTTGTTTGCTGAACCTGGGAAGTTGTGCAGTCTTCCCCATCTGCTGAGTGTCTACAAACCTTGTCAGCGACAACTGAATACATAGATGCTTTGTCTTAAAAGAAAAAGGGAAAGGAGGTGATAAAACACAGTCTGGGTTGCACAACTCGGAGGTTGGCTCAAGGTCTGGAAGGTTTAATTGGAGGTGCTGGTTTAAGAATTGTGCAGCTTAAGCTTCACAAAGAAGTTAGCTTGAATTGTCCAAAGCTACTGCCCTGTTAGAACCAATGTACCTCTCCAGTGTGTAGTTGTGTATTAGCTATTATAAGGAAAAAGCAGAGGCAAACCTTTAACTCTCTTTTCACAGAGAAAAGTTCAGACGTCCTTACTGCTTGCAGATCCTCTGCCACCTGTTTTATATCACATGTAACTGATTAAAAAACACGTGGCTTTTTTGTGTTATGTTTTTGTAAGAGCCTTGAAAAACACTTTAAAGCATAAAAGCATAAAAGACATATCAGTAACAGAATGCAGTAGGAGTTGGGCTTATTCTTTGACTTGCTTGATAGGAAAACATCAGCAATAAACTTTGAAATGTTTGGTGCTCCACTCTTTCTTAAATTGCAGAACCATACTTTTGAATTAGAAAATGCACTTCACTGGCCTTGCTTTCAGTAACACCCATACTGAGAACAGAGCAGAAAAAATAAATGTAGGTATAAATTACAAAACCAAAGCTTTGAGGGGGAGGTGAGCACAGGTGTATGACGGGTATGATGGTGGGCAAGAGGGCACTGTGGGTATTTGAAAAGAAAATAACTTTCTCCTCCTCTGCATGACATGGGAAAGTCTGTCCCCAAAGATTTGTCCTTCAACAGCCAATTCAGCTGTGTGGGTTTTGTCAATATCTGACTGAAATTTGGTGCAGGGTAAGGATGTGCAAAATAAAAGTAAAAACTAAAAAAAACCAACACCATTGAAGTGATTCTGAAAATCCTTGGTGTAGGCAGGTGATTAAAAAAGTTGCCACTTGTCAGTCAGGCTGTGATGAGTTGACCCCCAGTTCTCCTTTTGTCCTCACTGTTGTCTGATGAACTATGAGTGTGTGCACACAGGCTAGCTTGAAGTATAGCGTTTTACTCTGCAGTCACAATGGATTTAATACCTGCCTGTTTTCAGTAACTTAGCTGATAACTTGTTCAATAAATCTCTTGCTTCTGATCATCACCCCTTAGATACTGAAAGTAGAGATCCCAATAGAAAGTAGATAAACTACAGATCCTCCAGTGTTTCAGACATGAAATAAATATCATGAGTACCATTCATTCAGCTGAAATGCTGTTTGGCTCTACAGCTTTCCTTGACATTGAAAACCAACTTCACCTTGTCCAAATGATGTGTGATGACACCTTTATTGAGGATGTGGTATTCACTCGGCGTGTGTGGGGTGTCATCAGAGTCCATGCTTTAGTCTTGGTCCTGGATTTTGGAAGGCAAGGCATTGCTTTAGTCATTTCCAGCAGGCATTTATCAACAAATGTGATTCTCATTTGCATATGAGAAAATATCGTGAGGTTTGCAGCATCTTGTGTTTTGAGAGGATTGGACTGTAAATAATGGGTTTTGGTTGGCATGGTAGCTCGTAGTGTCTGAAAGGTGAAGATTGTGAATCCTTCAGATTTACATGGCTGTGCAGGTATAGCTGTAGCTGGCAGTTGGTGTAATTAAGTTAATTAAACATCATTGTGGGACTCAACTTCATTTCCTTTGCGAAGTAGGTTTGACTGTAGTTGTTTCTTGCTTAGGCAATGTTCCTTCCCCCCTCTCTCTTAGTGTCATTTAATATCCAGCTACTTCACGACTAGATTGTATTGTTCTAACCCTTTACTCGCTCAATCCAGACAAATGCTGATGCTTCAGTGCCTTCCTTTCCCTCTGGGACTTTTGTCACAGGCACAGTTTTTACTGTGAGTTGGTAGAATAAGGTTGTGTTATGTGACCTAAAGAGAGAGGTTTCTGTCTTGCTGCCACAGTGTGCAAACAGGGTGTTCAGGGCCTCATGCAATACCTGCTGGCTTGCACCTGACAAAATGGGGTAATAAGAGTCATTTCTGCACACTCTAGATAATATGGGGTTGATGGCAAGTGTTATTAAGTTAATTAGACTAGCAGCCATACTCCTTGCTTTTCTCAGACAGCTTTAAAATGTCCCAGTGGGATGGTTTATAAACTTTTTAAATTTCACTCTTTGCTTGGTATGTTTAGAAGCTGGTACGTGCAGTCCATATGGCATTCTGCACTAAATGCAACATCCAATAAGCTAGACTTTCTGCTTTCCGTAAAGTTAAACATCCTGTGATAAAATACTAAGATACTAATGGGCATAAAAGTAATTTAAAATATTTCAGGTTTTTATCCTGTTTGAAGTTTTGCAATGTCTTGGGTCTCAGGAGGCTTGGATGGCAGTCTGTAATGTGAATTATGAAGCAATGGGTAGATGCTGACCTCTTATAGTGCTTGCAGAGAATAAGTATCTGCCAAAAGTTCTTTACTTCAGGTCCTAACCAGAGAGGGTGGCTCTGCAAACCTGTCTGGTAAACCATTGTCAAATGCCTTCCCTCCTACCCCCCTTGTTTGGGGTTTTTTTTCCCACCTTCTGGATTAGCTGTTTGTTCATACCTTGTTGTTTGTTTTGGAGAGCAGGTTGCCCTGTACATGAGGGAGTTAAAAGTAGTTGTAGCTAAAGGGCTGTATTTGGTGTTGAGGCAGTGTTTTATGACACATTTTGTGGCTCTAAAACACCTGGCTACTAGAGAATATTGTGCTGTTTACATCAAAGGGCGCTTAGATACTAAAAGATCAACAGCCTGTTCGGTCTGTGGACTATATTTTCTGCTTGTTTGGCACAGCTGAAGAACTTTGTCTGGACAAATGAATATATATGAGGTAAGAGGACTGGGGACCATGCTGCAGAAAAGGTTTTTTAGACTCTTTGGAAAAGATCCTTCCATGTTAATATGTTTGTTATGGGTCTGTGCAGATATTGAGGTGGAACCATGGCCCTAAGACAGTAGGTACCTTCTAAAAGCGTGTATTAAGAAACCTTGTAAGGAGGGCTTCTCATTTTAGAAGTTGGTTGAAACTTCAAAATTGCTAATACAGCTGTGGAAGCATAGACATTGTGCCTAAAATCCTGTATGCTGGCATATCATGGTCAGCTCTCACATCTTGAACATGCTAGACTGAGTTGCAGGTTTTAGTCCCCAGCAGCCCAAGCCCAGAGGGTAGGCTTTATATCTGTGATGTTTCCATATTCTGTCAAACAGCACCAATTCTGTTTGTAGTTAGAGGTGAGCAGGTATTCGTTAACTGCTGCTCTCTAGATTTGAGGTGTAATGGAGGGTTGGCTTTTTAATGCTTTTACTTTGGTAAAAATAAACTCTCACCACTAGTAGCCAGGTTTTTCAGAGCAATGAAATGTGCCATTAAATGTGTCATTTCATCTCTCATAAATTACATCATCAGGAGGAGAAATTTATTCTTTATCAAGTCATAGCTTTGTTGTGGAACAGTTGATGACAGATTGGTAGAAGAGCGGGAATGCAGATGAGGTTGGTGCCCTGTGCTTGAATAGATATTTTCACTCCCAAAGCCTAGGCAACATTTTCTACCTTGTCATTCATGTCAGTTAAACTAGCGGTGCCATTGGTTATGTATACTTAAGAATTTTGATGCCTACTTATTAAAAAAAGGGAACAGAAATGCACCTAGACTAGTTTCCAGTGATGCCGTGGCCGCATGAAAATATGCGAGTGGATAAATCCCTGAGTTGTAGTCTCCAGTGAGGTCTTACAGCTGTCCCCAAAGAGTTAACTGCTCAGCCATGAGGGCTTCCTTAGTTAAGAAGCCAAATAGAAGTCATTTAGGTGTGAGGGTGGAGGTATTTGGTTTGCTTGGCTTAAATGTATGGACATGAACTGTAAGAAGAGAAAATCAGCATATCCTGCAAGCCATGATGATATCAGGTTAGTATCCAGCAAACAGTGAAGTGGAAAGATGCACTGCGGAGCTGCATAGTAGGTCAGAAAGCACATCCTCTGCTTCTGCCCTTGCAGAATAGGGCTTGGTGAAACAATGGTGCGAATTGCGAGAGCTCAGCTGGCACGCGTGCACTCTTTTGTCCCCTTCTTATTAAATAAATAGACTATGTATCTCCCTCTGCCATAGAGCTTGTCATCACAATCAATAGGTTTCAGTATGGCAGAATTGAACAGGTGTAGCAGTCTTATTCCTTTTGTGAAATTGCAGCAGTGCTGACTCGGATATTTTTGGTGAGTAGTAAAGCAAATGCTTTTGAGTAAAATATCCTTTTGTCTTGGATTCTCCCCTGCAGTTTATTATTGTGTCTGGAAGATGCCTCCCCCTGTGAGTTCTGGACTTTCAGCTTAATGTCAGTACTCATTAAAGTGTAGGAGCAGAAGAAATTTAACAGACTGGAGTTAAACCACAGTAGAAGGAAGAATTTAGTGCACCATTCCAGGGGGTTTGCTTGCTTTTAATTGATGCACACAGCTTAGATATGGTAGGTATGTGTACTTTACAGCAATGCCTCGTGGACATGTGTTAAAATAATCTAAACCCTCTCACCTCCTGCCTGGTGGGGCTATACATATGGAGTAACTCAATCTAATTGTTGCAGGCACTGAACAGATGGGGTTTTATTGTCTTGAGTGCTGGGAGTGTGTAAGAGAGCAATGCCAGCAGGATCCTTGCCCCAAACAGCAGCTTGCTGAGACACAGCTTGCTGCAGGAAGGCTGGCTTGTGGTTGGGAGTTTTGTGCAGGTCTCCAGCAACCATGATTGCGATGGCACGGACAGGGGAAGAGGATAGGTAGTTTGTGTTCATTGTGCTATCTGTATTATATGTAATTTACTTGCTGCCTTGTGCTTGAGCAGTTTCCAACATACCACATAGTAAAACACTCTGAGCTCTTTTCACCTTAATGGTTTAAAACACTTTGTGGAAGTGATTGTTTTTATTCCCGTTTTATAAAGGGAGAAGCTAAGGCATGTGAGAGGGAGAGGGAACTGCTGTAGCAACTCAGAGAGAAACTGGTCACTTACTCATTCCTGTTCCTGAACAAAAACCACTGTATCTCAGGTCTCCCTTTTGTAATAAAGCAGCTTTATAAAGTGGAATGTGGTAAAAGACAACTGCCCTTTCCTGCTTCTGCCTGTTCCTAACTTTCATCATGGTACTGCAAGCTTAGTGCATGCTGGAGTATTTGTCCATCTCACATACTCTCAGTTTTTATTGCAGAGGGAAAGTGAACGGGCTGCCTTTGCCATGCATTTGGCTTTACATGAAGACAGAGATGCACTCGCTGCTGCTCAGTGTGCTATGCTGGCATGAGCATTCAGTTGAGAAGATGAATGTGTGTAGTGGGTATAAAGTCACCCTTGATTTCCCACAAAGGGGTGAATACCAGCCGGGTGTTACAGCTTCTCTGTTGCACTGTAACAGGATGTAGGAAGAAGTGAGCTTGCAGTGCTGCTTTTATTGTACAAGAAATGTTTGAGCGTACAAAGAATGTTTTACGCCAGGTACTGCATACTGGACCTGCAAAGTAGGTGCAAAGACCAGGCTCATGCAGTGAATGATGGCTCAGCATTCCCATCTCTATAATAAGCTTTGCAACCTTTCTGTTCTTCCCTTAGCCTACTTTCAGCACCTCCAGAGTGCTTAATTTCACTACTCAGGACAAGAGGACAGTGTTGTCTTACGGGACTCTGGAAATGTAGCTGCTGTCAAGCAGGAGTGGGTATTAGACAGCTCATCTGCAGTAACTTGATGTGGAGAGTTTGGAGGTCAGAGAAAACGTGCTGAAGAAGTGCTGCCTGCCTGAGCATAGTGATTTTGCTTCCCTGCACACTGGACCCAGACCAGCTTGTTGTGAGGTTAAGGCGGGCAGGGAGGTGTTCCTTGCCACGGTGGGTGCACATGTGCTGGAAGATGCTAGCAATTAAGGGATCGGTAGCTTAGTGTTGCTGATGCATTTCACTTCTCACATCTGATGTTACAACTAGTGGCAAATTAAATTGAGGAATCAATTAAATCTTTGCTTTCATGCATGCCATATCTGTTTTCACAGGAGCCCTTTCCTGTCAGCAAACTCTGCATCTTCAGAAGTTGTTTTACTCTGAGCTTCCAGTCCATGTGTTTTTGAGGGGACAAAGGGCTGTTAACAGTCACTTCAAGACTGGCCAATTGTTGCAGCCTCAAGAACAGCCAAAGCAGAAACTTTCCACCAGTCAGAGCTTTCCAGTATGCAGAGGACAGAGTGCCCAGGGATCAGTTGCTGTTGCTCTCATCATCTCTGTCCTGTAGTCTTTTCACCCCTGTTTTTCTTGATCCTATCTACCCTTCTGTCTCCTTTTTCCCTTCTCTGTGCTGCTTCCTTCAGTATTTTTTTCTGTGTTTTTTTTTCTATCCTTGGTTTATCTCTAACTGAAGTCTTCCATTACACTCAGTAAGTAACAGCACTGTTATATTTTTCTGTTGCCACTGCACTTTTCTGAGCATTCCCTGTTCTCTTGCATTTGAGATCATTAGCTCTCTGGGACAGAGGCTTTCTGCCATTCTGTATTTGTACAATACCTGTTACAGTGGGACCTGCTTTTACTTTAATGCAGCTAGTACAAATAAATGATTCATTGGCACTCAGGTTCCTAAATCAGGGTGGAACACTTTATATTTTTCCTGCAATCATTCCCTTCTTCCTAAAGAAATAAATAAATGCAATAAATATGCAATGAATGCATAAATACATAAATGCAAGTGTCCTAGGTTGTTCATCCTGAGGAAAATAGAGGTTCATTTATATGTGCCTCTACATGGCTTCTGGCATCATGGGGTCTAGGTAGTTTGCTCTCTGAAGAGCTGCATGAAGAAGTGATGAGAGATGTGTGTTCTTCTGAGAGCACTGGCATGGCTAGTGTGTAAATGACTCACCACAGGATCAAGTAATAAAGAACGTGGAGATCGCTTGTGGTCTGCCTCGGAGCACTAAGCTTAACCTCAAGAGAAGCCACTGGGAGCCAGATTTTTCATTCCTGAACCATTGTTTCACCTTCTGCCTGTTCAGCATCCTTGCCTTGTCCAGTGACAGTCTCCTCTTGCCAGTTGACTGCTGAACTGTGCATCTGTCAGAGGAGGCAGTGTTGCTAAAGTGACATCTCTCCAGACATCTCTCAGTCCCCAGAGAATTGTGTTCCAAAAGCACTCTGAAATTTGTATGACAAATGGCAGCCAGCACCACTGAGGGACTCTGCGGTGTGGAAGTGTCTAAGTGTACACGCTATCAAAGGCTAGTTGGGGAACTGCAGTGTTTTGTCTTTCAGCTGACACTTTACTATTTCCTTGTTTTACAAATGCGTTGAAGATACTCGTGCTTCATGAATACCAAACACCAGGTTTTTATTTTTTTTCCATGATCGATATGAACATCTCAGTAGAGCACCGCACATCACGTCTTTTCCAACCGCTTTAACCTCTCCCTTCCCCCTCCCTAAAGGTACTGGCTGATATCCCAAAAATCAAGGCAAACACAGTGTAAAAATAAAACATTGCCAAGGCTCAGCTGTGACGTGCTGGTGTGTGAACTAATGATGGCAAAGCCGCTGTTCTATTGTCCATAAGGGGGAGACTCTGCTTAAAAGCTCCAGCCCCCTATTGTCTCCAGGAACAAATGCCTGCAGAGTGGCAGCTTTGCAAAGTGAAATTCCAGCTGTTACCCAGTAACCCAGGAGGCCAGTTACCTAAAAGTATGCCCCAGGGACAAGATGGATTTTGAGAGATGGAAGGATAGCGGAGGCATATCAGAGTAGTTGATGCAGAAAGGCACTGCTATTGCACAGCAGCTTGGGCTGGGCAGTGGTGGAATTTCTTGTAGCAGATGTGCGAGGAGGAGCTGTACCACATGGAGGGCCTGGCCTCGGTAGCGTATGCTGGGCAGTAAGAACCTGGCTACACAGAGCCAGGATTGAATCCAAGCTCTTCACGCTCCTCTGCCCCAGGCTGCCTGCAGGTTCGGGAACACAGCTCTGCAGAAAATCAGGTTGGGAAGGAATTCTTCAGAGTGAAAGAGCTCACTTAAAACAAATTAAACAGCTGAACTTCTTCCTCTAGTCACTGAGGAGTTGTCCATTCACCTTTAGGGAAATGAGGAAGGAGACTTGAATTCTTTCTTTTCCTTAATGTCTGTTGATTCCTACTGCAGTGGCAGCTGGTTGCTGGGTTTGCTTTCCCTGGGTGAATCCCAGCTGTGATTGCAGGTGCCGCTCCACTAGCTCAGATCCGAGCAGGGACTTGTGAGCAGGCGGCCCATGTTGAAGTGCTTCACAGCAGTGGATATAAATGAATGCTAAATCTGTTCCCTGGTAAATGTTGGAACCATGTGAGTGCACTGAACCCCTCCGAGCTGCCAAACCTTCTGTCAAGCCAGAAGTTAAGTTGTTGTAAGTCTGTGTTCCCTTTTCTCTCAATAACTTTTAGCGTGTCCTGTAGGAGTGTAAATATGACTCTAGCCAGGCATGAAACATGCAACTTGAAAGCCACAGTGTTCGAGAGGCTGGGTAATGGAGAGTGTAGTCACAATCGTGACTCACAGGAGCTGCTTCTCTGGTCTGATTGAAATGGGAAGAGTCTGGGCATGTCTCTACCTGCCTGCCTGCCCTCCTCTGGAGAGAGGGAGGGGTATGGGAAGCCTGGCAGGGACCCTGCTGAATTTGTTTTACTGATGTAACTGTTAAGGCTGGCGAGACTGCAGAAGCTCCCCCTGTGCTAAGTACATACTGATGCTGTAGGAGTAGCCACTGGAGTGACTGTCCATGTACATGGACTGCATGTGGTGTGTCGATGAGGTGCATGGCTGGGAATGTTGCAGTGAATCTGCAGATTCTGGGTTGGGTTTTGGTTTGGGGTTTTTTTTTTGCTTGGTTGGTTTTTAATCTTCCACTGCCTGCCCTTCCACACTGTTATTCTTTATCTGTGTATTTAAAGAAGTAATGATGCTTCCAGGCAGGTTTTCTTTCACTGGCACTGATTGGCACCACTGAATATCACTTATTACTGGACTCTGGCACTAGCTCTTAGCTGTGATGATGTCTGGAGAAAGCAGCTGAAAGCCCTTCTGCAGGGGGAGGTGTGGGGAGGAGGAACCCATTAGAGTGCAACAGAGAGAGCTGGAGTGAATTTTTGTTCTGATGAATATGAGAGCGAAAGCCCTGACTTGCTGCGGTGTAATTTGGCCAAGCAAGTGTTCTCCAGGCACAATCAACGCACATCTGTGCTAAGCACTGACATGGGCTGTTCCCATGATGAGCGTTTACCTCAGCAGTGGGTCTCATGAGTAATATCCCAGCTAGACCAGTTGCAAAGTCTAGCCCAGGGAGACTTTACTGCCTTGCTATTTGTCTTTCAGCTGCACCTGACAAGCAGAGGAGAGCTGAGGAAATATTCCAGCTACAGTTTGATTTTTTTTTTCTTTTTCCCCAAATTGTTATTTTATTTTCAATTTTAGATTTCTTACACCTGTTTCCAGATCCACCTAGAAGGGAAGGGGAGTATGTTGGTGCAGGCAATGAGAAAAACAAGGCAGAGAAGTAGGAGTGATCAGTGTTTCTGCTGCTGTGTTTGGGACACTGACATAAGTTATCTCTAATGTTCTAAATTGGGGCTGAGGACTACAGTCATTGTGGGAAGAAGTCAAAGTAGTGGCTGTAGTGGTGGATGATTACAAGTAAGAGCCAGCTACATTTTAAACATAGTAGAGATCCAAAGCAATAAACCAGCAGCTTCAACACATCAGGCAACAAAGTTCTATAGAGCAAAATGTCAGGTGATACTAGTTTTGGAAGGGATGAGGAGATGCAGTTTCTGTGCAGGATGGGGCAGCGATGGCCAGGTTTGCTGTGTCTCCACTGGAACACTGAGCAATTTGCAGCCTGTTCCCAGGAAGGCAGCAATTCCCTCTGCCAGAGCGGCGAGCACAGCCCCGCATCTGCTGGGACAAATGCATCTGCGTGTAGGGCAGTGCCTGTGCTTGCAATTTCCAGTGAGCCTGTCGCTGAATCTGCCTTGGCCTCTCAGCAGGGAGTGTGCCTTCAGCAGAGCAAGCAATGCAGTGCGGTAAGGGAGGAACTACTTCTTGCAGGACTGTGGCTCCACGTGCACTGACTCAGGCTGGTGGGGAATTTCTGCTGCAACCCCAAGCTGTTCCTAAGACCTCTGAAAATTTCCCTCCTGTGTTTCAGAGCCATCATCAATCACTTCAACCCGAAGATAGAGTCTTATGCTGCGGTGAATCACATATCACAGCTCTCCGAGGATCAGGTAAGCCAGGCATACGATGACCATTTTTCCATGGTGAGCTCTGCAATATTGGTGTTTAGGAGTTCCTTGTGCTCACTGGGACTGATCACGTGGCAGCAGTATGAGGGGTGAAGGCAGGACTTTCATGTTCCTTGTTCGGATGTGAGCGAGAGGAAGAGAAACAAGGCTCGCTTTAGCCAATTTTACCATCATATGCAGATATCTTGGTCCAGTAAATGCAGAAGCATGGGTACAAACGATGAAAATATGCGGCATTGTCAGCAACTGCAGTTGGAGACTGCAGATGCTGGTGGTTAGAATGGGACAGGAAGTTTTTGGCAGCAAATTTAGTTATCATAGAACTGTTGGGTGTAGCTTGATTTTCTGTGATATTGGGGAATTAGAACTCAGGCAACAGTTGGTAGAAATTTTCTAGGGTAGTTGAATTCAGTTGGTTTAGATTTTGAAAAGAGAAGGTTTTTAATAAAGAGGGGGTGATAAGGTTAGGTTTCCCTTCCTTAATTTGGCCTGGTTTGCTCTTTCCGTGTCTTGCTTGTATTGCATAAATGTGTAAATGTGGCTTTTTGAAAATAGGCTACTATGTGTGGTCTCAGGAAGGGAAGAGATGGCCTATTTCCCAAAATAAAATATTGGGATTGTATGTTAATCACTCTTGGAGAGGTAAATGACTCTGTAGGAGCCTGTGGCGGACAATATACAGAGCTGCCATGCGAGCTGGGGGCATCATCCCAGACACAGCTGTGTCAACACCTCTGGACCTTCCAGAGAAGTAATTGTCTGTCCTAGGCTGCGTACACCTCATTTGAGTCACCTTGGATGGCTCCTTCCACTGGATGAGATCCCGTGCTTGTGCCCATTACAAGGTCCTGACTGTATCTTTCTCTGCAATTAATTTCTCTTTCTGTCCATGATATTTTTAGTCATTACTTGATGATACCCTTCCATGCCTCCCACTAACCTTTTCGGTTATTATCCTACTTGATCTGTAATACGTAACACTCTAAAGTCTCAGGTCTAATACTGTACTGGTGCAGTGGGGAGAAAAATGTAGACTCTACTGCTTTTTATTCTCTTCTTGATGTAGCTGGATAGAAGAACATGGGGTTTAATTTACTCATTTTTTCTGTATTGTTCTGTCTGTGAGAGTCACTGTACCTACAGCTATGCTTTGCAATGGTTCATGTTATCAATCCTCATTCATTGGTGATATGCTGATTGCATCAACCCAGGCCCCTAAAAAAGAAAAGCCTTTGATAGCCCAATTTAAAACTGGGGACCTGGATGGAGGGGAATTTTGCATAGTCTTTGGGTTAGTCTGAGAAAGGAAACGAGCTTTTTGCTGTTGGCTCTGTGTGGTATTCATCCCCCAGCGGTTCAGGGAGGTCAGATTAAATCCTTTCTTCCTTGTGTGTTATTCTTAAATAAAATCTCTAGCAGCAGGCAGATAATGAAATCAGTGCTGATGCATGGAGCATTTTGAGGAAGATGATTAGGAAGTTGAAAGACAGTTAGATTCCTCTTTTTTCTTTTCTCCCTTCATGCTTTCTCTCAACATAGGGAGAACATCAAAGAAAGCAAAGCAATAATAGGCCCTGGTGAACTGCAGAGAAATAATGGCGATGTCACTGTGGTGAGGGACTGTGTGGTCTCAGTGAGGGTGTTTAGTTGGCACTCTGCAATTTACTCTACAAGGAGGAGAGGGATGGAGACTTCTTGCCTCCGCTTTCAATTAGCCAGTGAGCTCAGGTCTGTGTGTTGGACTGTGGTTTCCCCTCCATCAGTAGCCATCCCACATGGTAAGTTCATGAGAGATTGGTAGATGGTCAAGATCAAGGCCAGGGTCTGTCTTTTGTGGGGTACAGAATTTGTTGTTTTCATTCTGTGTTAGCTGTTCAGCATGAGGTGAGTGGTCAAGCTTGCCTTTTGGCTGCTGCAGTCTCTTTAACTCTTCCAGCTGTACCTTTTGTTTTTACATGTGTGTTCACTTAATTCCCTTTCTCTCTTCTCTCCATAAATATTTTCTACACAAAATCCACCCTCCTTTATAGCCCTGTTTTTCTGAAGTGTACCATATTGAAATATTTAGTGCTGACACTTAACTTGTATATCCACACACAGATATTACGTTTGGGACTGGTCATTCTCTCCTTTGAGTTATTTCAATAATATCAGGAGACTGGTATTTCTTTACTGGAAACATTCATTTTTACAATTTTGAGGATCAATCTTTTCTTTTAATGAAGATTTCCTTCCCAGATACTAGCCTTTGGCCAGATTCTCATATGGCTGCTCGTACTCCTCTGTGGTATCTGAGAATCTCCTATTAATCAGGCAGATTTGTTAATCAGGCTATGTCATGGCTTTAACATAGCTCTATCTGAAGGGGAATTTCCAGCTGCTCTGAGTTGCTTCCAATTCACTTGAACGTAATCAGCTTGCAGACTCTTACTTGAGCCTGTGTCAAACTTAACTATGCTGCTCCCTGACTGTTCTGGCACCCTGTTCATGTGTTAGATGATTTTTTTTTAATTATTATTTTTTTTAATTTCTGTATTTTTAATATCCTTGAAAGTAGCTAAGTAATCAGCTGGAAGAGATTTTGCTCTATCTTTTTCTTTTTCTAATCCTGTTGAAGGCTTTATTACCTTGTTAATCACTAATGTCCGTTTATTACCATTCTCAGTCTGTCATTTCAGTGCTTTCTCCTTTTTTATTTATAAGCATTAATGTTAACATTATTACATGCTGAGGGGATTTGTAGGGCCTTGGAAATGGTGGACATGGGATTGTTTTAAGGATAGGCCGTTAATACTACTGTACATCTTCAGCCCTAAAGACCTCCAGGAACCATAGTTTGAATATGCAAATTGGTGCTCTAGGCAGGTATATTGGCAGGACCTGCTGATTGTTGTAGGGTTTGTCCAATGTTCAGATCAGAAATACTGGGAAGAGACCTTTTTCTTTCCATATTCTCTTGGGCAAAGAGTGGGAGATTCCCAGGAGCAAGCAAATGCCAGGGATTTGATGATGAGCCACCTCATTCTATCAACACTGTGTGATCCTTACCAGTGCCATTCTGCAAAGAGTCTGCTTGCCAAAGCAAACTCATAATCCTTCCTAGTCATTTTCTATTTTGACCTTGCTGTAGTTCCTCACCATGAAACAGGAAATGTCTTAGCCAGTTATTGGCATCTTCCCTCACTTGCTAATTTGTTAAACTTGACTTCAAGTGTTAATCTGTGTTTTTGTGGTATTCTCCCTCTCACCATGTTTGGCTCCTGCCTGCATGTCCTTTAAGGAACTGACAGATGCTGCACAGTCAAAAAGATAGGGTTGGCCATTAACTACCAATGTAGTTTTAGCCCTTCCATGCAAGTGATTATTCCCATGTCTTCAAAGATGTTTCGGTCCCTTCTCAAGTCAAAGGGCAAAATAGCCTTCTGTGAAATGAATTCATGGGCTTATCTGTACTCTCCAGATGACTGGACTGCCTTGTACTTAATACATTGGAGGCAGTAGACTTTTCTCTGTGCCATATCTGATCTGAGAAACTCCCAACATGTTTTCTAGCAGAAGTAGTTGCAGAGAACAGGGTCAAGGCAGTGAGAAAACAGCAACAAGGGCAGAAGGGCAAACACAGACAAACAGAAAAACTGAAAACACAGGGCATGAATGATCTGGATAGGGTCTCACATCTACCTTTTCTGGATGTGAAAGAGCAGCTGTTTGTAAGAAGGCAGCTCTCTGCCTGATGGTGATGTAGCACAATTACTCTAGAAAGGCTTAAGTGAGAGGAACCCAGTACTTCTGGTGAAATCCTCTCTGAGCAGGAATGTCCTGTGGTGCCTTGCATGCCAAGCAAGTCTTGGTCAGTAAGCAAAATTGGTCAGTAAGGTCTCATTTTCTCTTTGGCACTTCTTCTCTCTATAATTTCCACTCTAAGGGTCTTAAAATTGAGATGGCAGACATGTAGGACTGATGATGCTTGCTAGTCAGAAACATCTATATGCTTTCTCTAGTAGAAGCCCCTCTTTCTTCCCAGCCACAAGCAGGGACACTAGGTACCTCTGTTTTGGAGGTGGTGTAAAGTTAATTGTGAAAGACTGTTGTGAACACCTATACTGTGTGTATTAGTCTGGTAACTGCAGATGGAAAGTGCTGAGAGCCAGAGCAGATTCTGATGGAAAAACAGGACAACTGTATCGCTTTTGAAATTGTGACAAATGAGTGTAATACTTGGGTTGTTCCACGTTGTAATACCTTTACAACTTGGGTAGCTGCAATCCAGTTTGTTCAGGCAATCTCACAAAGCCGTTTCCCTTTCCTTGGGGTCACACCTCAAATGTTGAATGCTCCTCCCTGCCCCCCCCAATCCACATGGCCTTTTGTTACCTGCCGGGGCTTTGAGGGTCTAACCCAAAGTGCAGCTCAGGGAGGCTCCACCAGTGACTTGCACAGAAAGTCACAAAAGGGTGCAGTTGGTTTTAGGTGCCCTAAAGTATTCTAATTCTGAGCCATTGACATCACAGTTTATTCAACTTGTTCTGGGTTCTGTAACTAGCAGCAAAACTGCCGGCAGATAACAAATGCTTTGTTGCTGTTTAGCACTGTTGGCTGTGGTGTTAGGAGTTAAAAGCCTGTTGGCATGTGTGCGTTTGATATTTTTAAAATGCTGAATATCATCGATGCTAGGTACTAGTCCAATAAATCCTGCTAATCTCCTACATTAATATAACACATTGTGAGGGCTCCAGAAATACTTTTAAATGGTTTTGGCATAATGCTACTTCACTTCTGAAATGCAGTGAGCTTTGGGGTAGAAAGTATCAAGCTTGCTAGTGCCATGTAGCACACAGTAGTAGGAATGTGAAACAACAGCCAAGGGGTCACCAAGGCAAGGCCCTAATTTAAAATCATCACATCTTTGCAAATGAGGCAGGGATGTTGGGTTTCATGGTCTCATTACAGACACCTACTCGTGATTAGTGGCTTGAAACAGATTTTATTGTTTAAATAGAAAGAGCTGAGCTGCACCAGGTGAAATTGGAATCCCAGGTTAAAGAGAATATATATAAAAAGTCTTCCGGAGTTGGCAAATTGCCAGTTTGCCTAGCTGATGGGGCTTGGTTTAGGTATCTTTTGCTTGTTTGGTTTTTTGTTCACCATAGAAATATCCCTGCAATTTACTAATGCCTCAGACCGCCTTATGCAGTGTGCCAGACTGAATGGGTCTGAAGAGGCTTCAAGGACTGATCAGCTTTGCTGCAAGGAGATTTTAAGCTGGAGGTGAGCTTTGGAACAGTGACTTTGTGCTGTGTAGTGCCTTTTATTAACATGCAGAATACAATAAACTGTGCGTCACTGGAGGAGGGGTGACAACGCGTGCTAGGCTGTTAGAGGGACAGAAGAAGGGCTTTGTTTTTAAAAACACCTACTGCTGGAGCGATGTAACCCTATTGCTAATTCAGTCCCAGACACCTCAATAAGAAATGGGAAGAATCCTTCAATTCCCTTCTTTCAGGCTCTACGCAAAGGTGCCCCGGCATCGTGCCCATTACCGCTAGTGGCAGTGAGCTGCTCTGTGACTCTCAGAGGCAGCATGACCCTGGATCACCTTGACTGCTCCAGGAGCAGAGGAGTCTTTCCACCCTTTGTGCATGGCAAATGCTAAGGCATGTCTTGCTTCCTACCACTTCTGTGAGCTGTCCTCTTGGGCAGATTAGGGACTGCCTCGAAGTACAAACTGGTAACAAAATAAGTCCATTAAACTTCAAAGCAAGGTTCGCCTTCAGTTGTCACAGCTGTTTTCATATCCTTGCCTGGCTGTTGCTAGTACCACAGAGACTGGTAAGGGCCTGAAAACTACTGTAGTGTAGGTGACCACTGAATGTTGGGGACTTGTTTTGGAAGAGCCACCTTCCGGAGCTGCTACTCACTGCTGGCTGCAACAGGGTGAAGTCTCCTGGAGCTAGATAAGTTTCTGCACTGGGGCTACAGGGGCAGCACTCAGGGATGTGACTTATGAGCCCAGTCTGAATCACAACTGGCAGCGTGCTGAGCAAGAGCCACAGATTTAACTTTGTAATAAGGTCCCAGCCCATACTGCGGAGACAGACTGACGTTGCTCTAGTTTCAGTGCTTGTCTTGCACCCTGGTCAATGTGTTTCACAAAGCACTTCCCAGATGCCTGGTAGGTTTCTTTTATATGTGGTACTTAACTAAATGTGGAAACAGGACTGTGGGTAGCTATAGGAAGGTGCTGCAAGCTGGGTTCTGAACTCCTTCCTAGCTTTCAGTGTGCTGCCTTGAGCAAACCTTGAGCCCTCTGTCCTCCCAAGTGAGAGGGCAGGTGGTGTGGAGCTCTTGGAGACCCAGGCAGCGTTTGAAGTGCTGTGCGATCTGCTGGGGAAGGCTGCTGTGGAAGTGGAAAGCAATGTTACGGATTGCCGTCACTGCTAAGCGCCTGTATAGGGCAGGGAAAGCTCCACAGAGGATTGCAACAGAAGGATCAAAACAGCCTGCATTTATAAAGATTAAATTACAACTTTGCACATCTACGATTAAAGGAGGAGCTGTCAACGGCTGGCTTGTGCGAACGTGCAATTCAATTTGCATTTTGTAAAACTTCAGATTGAGAAGGTTTTTTAATCCCTTGTGAAACAGGAACAATAGACGCTGGCTGTTGCCAGGTGCATAATGCATATAGATACCATGCGAATTTCTTTCATGGTCCTCTGTAAAGCTGGATTTATAGCACTATACTTTGTTGCTGTAGTCCCGAGCTCCACCCTAAGCTTCCTTACACTCAGTCATCTCTCTGCTTGGGAGTCCTAAAAGCAGACAGGCTATAGCCTGCTGTGCCAGTTACAGATGGCAATGTGACTGTGAGTAACTGTTCCTGGAGTCAAATTCTCCTCTCACAAAAAGAGACAGGCTTTGCAGTGACTGCCAGCTATGCTCATTTTGGGGCTTCTTTAGGATAAAACTCCTGCCTTCAGAGACTGCCACTCTTCTTTCTCTCTGGTAGTATCCTGCTGTAACAGATGATGTTTTTCTGCCTTCCTCCTCTGGATCCTCTAGCTGGGGCTGCAGCTGTTCCAAAACGTGACAAATTGGGTCATCGCTCTGATTTCAAAGTGGGAAGCAAATTGAGCTTTGCAGTCCCTATGCCTCCCAGAGCAGGAGAGTAAATGCTGCTGAGCAAAAGGTGCTGCACCTGAACAGAGCTCCATTCAGCTGGAAGATTTGGGGTTTTGGCTCTCTAACACTTGGCATTTGGATGTTAAGACACTAAGTTCAAATTTCTTGTCTACAGTAGGGAGCTCAAAAGCAAACCTTTTAATAGAGGAGAAGGCGGCATCTCTGATGTGTGTCACTCTTCCTGTCTTCATGGGAGATCTGAGGCAGGCAGCGGGATTGCTCAGGGAGCTAAGATGTGTCATTCAAAGACAGCAAGCAGGGGAGATGGATGTCCAGAGAGATGGAATTGGGGAAGGTGCTTCTGCATTAGCCAAGTGCCAGGAGCGATAAATCAATTCCACTACCTTAGTCAGAGGGCGCTTGGATTCCCCCATGGCTCAGTTAAGGCACAAATAAGCTCCTGGGGAGCTAAGTATTGCTAGCAGCACATGCTGTTTCAGCAGCAGCATCTGCCTTGCAGCTGGCATGAGTGTAGGCCTGTGGAAGGATATTAAATCATAGCCCTGTGTTTGGTCTCACCTGAGCACCTATTCGTAGGAGTTCTTTCACTTTTTCCAAACCATGGATTTATGTTCTCCATCAATAACTGCTTCACAGCAAGAATTGCTAACAGGGAAGGTGTATTCCAGCCTCCCAGACAAGAAGCTGATGAATTGGCCTGGACCATTGTCTGAAAGTACCTAGGATTTCTGAAATAAGCTGACGTGACCCAGCAACTATCACTTGCATCAATGTTAACTGGTGTGTCACAGCTGCATCAATGTTAGTTTAAACTAGGAAGCTTTTCTCTTCCATGAAAACACAGGTTAGTTAGGATGACCTCTGGCTGTAAGAGAGTAAGTATGGAAAATCTGCTGACCTATCCTTAACATTTAGAGAATGGGGTAGTTTCTTGTGGACTGACATCTAATAACACTGTTTCCAGTAGCCCCTGCCATATGCCTCAGCTTCCTAGTTGGAAACTTGGATCCTAAGTCTTACTATGTGCAGAACCCCACTGAAGAAATATTGTGCTTAAGGCTTATTTGTGCACACAACCCATCTTGGTTTCCCAAATGTATTTTCCTCAGCAGCTGTAATTCAGCAGACTGCTTTTTTTTTTTTTTTTGAGTTAGATGTAAACACACACACAATGCTGTTGAAATCTTACTCTTGGACTTCCTGACTTCTTAGAAAATGCTGGGTTTGTGTCCTGTGTAGAAGCTCTAGAGGTGGAGAAGTTCTTGTGAGTGCTTCTCCCACTCATGATGGCATGAGCGAGCTCCTGTCCCGCTAATGGACCGATTGCATCTCTGAGACAATGACCACTGCTTGCAGCGAAATGTGATGACAGAGAAGGACACAGCATCTTTCTGGCAATGAGATTTGGTGTCAGGGAGCTGGCATGACATGGCTAGCTATCTTGGGGTGCTTTGGCTTTGGGAAGGTCTGTACTATCTTTTGCAGACCAAACTGAGCTGTCCTGGAGCCTCATGAGCATGTTTAACACAGTGGAAAGATGGAAATAATAGTATCATGGTGATACTGTGAGAATTTTTTTCTTGGGGCACTGCTATCAACTCCCCTCTGCTTATACTTCTTCAGCAACATCTGTGAATCAAATCATTGCTCTTCCTGCAAGTAAGACACTGGTATTTACTTAGGCATTGCATTGTCCTTTGCAGCCTTCTACTAGTTCTGTGAAAATTAATGTTCCAAACCCAGGATGTATTAATCTATATGTGCATATGGAGGTCACACAGAGCCTACCCTGAGATGTTTCTCATTCTGCCAGCAGTTCTTCTTCTGAGTGTTTAAAGAAAAAGTGTGCTTAGCTGGCTAATGACTGAGTCTCCCTTTCTAGTCCTCTTCTGCACTAGAAATACCTATACTCCACCCCACCCCACCCCCCCACCCCCCCCAAACCTAGATACTAGATACTAGCCTTTGCTCAGCTGTGTCATATTGGTGGTTTGCTGGAGTCAGGCATCTGTCCAACTTACATGAAATGTTGGCTGTTACTGTCGCCCTAAGGTTTATCAGTGATTTTATGTAACAGGATGTACGTAACACAGAACATGGATCTAGATGGAGCTTCACATGACGATATCTGCAGGGGTTTTTGTCCCTTTCATTTCTTACAAAAGGTAGCTGTGAGCTACACAATAGACTTTTTAAGGCTGTTTTGTTTGCAAGAAGTACTCTTTTTGTTGAACATCTTGAAACACTAGGACAGGAGCAGTCTTCCAGCTGATGGAAACAGAAATGTGGATTTGTGAGGGAGCCAAGGTAGTCATCCTGGAACTTAGACTTCCTGACTGTTTTGGTTTTTGCATCCAGGCTGCTTTGCCGGGAATTTTCTGCCCTGTTGTTAATGCTCCTGAAAACCAACGACTTGATGGAAGCATCTCACTACAGACTCTTAGTTCTCACCTCAGCTATAAAGATGTGCTTTTCTATTTTAAGTGATGGACCAATTTAATTACAGTACCACCTACAAGGTGCTTTGTAGGCATAGAAAGGAAACTTAGGTCTGTTGCTGGGCTGAACTCCCCTTCTCAATAGAATAAAAAGAAAGCTACTGTAATGCCTCAACTCAGCCTTCTTTGCAGATACCTGAGCATGACACACTTTTTGCAGGGGAGAGTATTAACATGATCTGAACTTAATTTCTCCAGCTGACGACAGTTTCCCACATCATCCAGTTCTTGCTGAGCTTTCCACCCTCAGTAGCACCCAGAGGGATAATATTCCAGGACTGCTTGAGTCCTAAAGTGCGTCTGTCACTATTTAGTATGTTGATGTTTCAGAACTAGGACTCGGTGATGCTAAGGCTGGGCAGTTAATGTCGTATCATACATTTTGACATAAAGAAGCTGGTCGCTGACCACTCCTGTCCCAATTACTCATCAGGAAGTCACTTGTTAAGTCAAACCAGAAACCTGTGGTCTTGTCAGCTACAATATTAGCTTGAGGCATAGCCTGGTCCCTCATCCTCACCCAGGAACCCTTCACTTGAATGAAGCGTAGTTTGAAGATGGAGGTAACTCTTCTGTTGGGAGACCTGGATTGAAGCTGCCATGCTTTTTGTACATGAGATCATACCTCAGTGTGACCTCAGCTTATGTATGTCAGGGAGAGCTTTTTCTGTGATGAGTTTGGAAAAGGTCAGGTTAAGATGCTTTGAAGAAAAACGGTCAGTTGATTTGATCCTGATCTTTGTTTTAGAAAAGAATGATGCAAAAATCTCAGAAGTCAAATCTGGGGAGTAGGAGGATTTTATTTTGATAGCATTCCCCTTTAAAAAAGGAGGGAAAAATCCACCTGCCTGTACTCTCACAAAAAGCCTTACTTTCCAGCACTCAACAGGGTTGTGGTTTAAAAGGTAAATCCAGACTCGGGACTGTTAACCCTCTCTCCAGTAATCTTACATAGTCATGCCCAGGTGCTCGCAGACTACTGCAGTTTCTTCTGCCTTGTTGTTACTAAGTCAAGAACAGAAATATCTACAAAATATTTAAGATCACACCTCTCCTCTGTCACTTGGTCTTGGAAAAGGTGATCAGATTGTTCTGATGCTAGGTGCTCCTCCCTGGCAGAGGTTTTAATGCTTGCCAGGGTAATGGTGAGTGGCATTTCAGATCGCAGGCTTCTCTTACTCTGTATAGCTCCTACTGTAGGTTCCTTTCTCTCTGGGTATTGAATTGTTGTTCTGGCACAGTATTTGACTTGAGTTTTTCCCTGCCCTTTTTTCTTCCATGAGGGGCTGTGTGCCATCACACTGCTGACAGCACACACATTTGAGAGGATTCTTTTACATGTGCCTCTTCTGGCATTTTACAATCCTGTCTCTTTCAACATGTGATAGCAGAATATAAAGTAGGTCATTCTACTTCCTTTCTGCTTTTCTCAGTTCTGCAGCTCTTATGATCTTTGAATTCTTCTGAATATCAGACAGTTTTGGAGACCCGTGTCTGGGAGAGTTCAGCAGGCTCCTAAAGCCTCAGTAGTCATTTTGGGATTGGGCCTTAACAGGGCACTAGGGACATGTTTCTTCGTAGCCCTTGTGTGCCTTGGATACCCTGTTAATTAGTGCCCTTGACATGTTTCACAGAGATGAGAAGGAAGAATGATGGCAGCTTTCCTAATGCACAACCATCACTTGCTGCTATGATGCATCCTGTGGCTGCTGCCAGCCCTGCCCTCCTGTTCTCTCTGAGTTGATTGTAGCTGGCAGTTGTTGTCTAGACGCAGTAAACCAAGTGAACAGCTCTACTTATTACCATTTATAAAAATGCACCAAACAAAAGCTCTAGGCACAGTCACAAGTCAGTCCTTAAAAAGGCATATGGAAGGAATTAGTCTTTCCTGAGTCAGGCCAGCAGATTTACAACAAACCCCAGAACTTTAAAGTACCTGAATTTTTCAACCTGCAGACTTGCTTTGGGGTTTTATTCATACAGCCCAAGGTTGTAGAAGTGTTGGGGTTAAATTATAGCACTCTTTCACTGAAACTCCCCCTTGTGAATGATTCTCAGAACTGTAAGATCAGAGTCTCTGCAGAGAGTAATGCAGAGATGTGGTCCCCTTCAACTTCTGTTACTTGGTTTCTCAGCAGGATAAGTGTGGTACCCAATTATTCTGTGTTAATCCAGGGTAAGAATGGATCCCTGTGGTTTATTGGACCTTAAAGGTGTGTTACTATGTGGTCAAATGCATGCAATCTCCGTATTTTGTAGAGCTTCTCTGAAACATGAGACCGAAGTGGAGATGCAGAGAGACCTGGTCCAAAGCTTCCACCCAAGTTGCCTTCTAGTGGTGGTGAATTCCTGAGGGAACTGTTCAACTGATATGCCTGGCTAGTTAGGAAAAGTCAAATAGAACTTGAACTTGTGTGTATTAGTATAAGGTGAAGTTTCTTAAGAAATCTGCTAAGCAAGCATGAAATCCTCTTTAAATATAGTCAGAAATTCAGATGTGAGAATAGTATCGAGAGGGCAACGCAGAAGCATTTTGGAAAGAGCAGAGTTTAAGATTCCCATTAAAACAAAAATAGTTGTGCAAATAAAACTACCAGCTGATGCAGTACAAATTAGTGGGTTTAAAATCTGGAGAAAAAGGAGCTGAGTTATTAATCCCTGAACTGAAGCCCTTAAGTCCTTTTAGTTGAGTGACTTCTGCTTGTCATCTAATCCCTTTGAATCATGGAAAACATAGACCCAGAGTTGTTCTCTGCTGTGTAGTAAGAGGAAATTTAACCAGTGAGCTAAATAAATAAATTGATTAATTGGCAACAATAAGGAGCTGTGTATACACTGTATCTAATTGCTTTTTTTATATTGTCTTCCTCTAACTTCTTGGAAGACACAGGTTTGTGGGTTGTACATGCAAAAATATGCTAAAAAAACCCACCTTACCAAGGCTTTGAACCTTCAGCTTCAAAGATCATTGTGTGGATCACCTTATATTGCTTTGGACAGTCTCTAATGGGGACATTGCTCAGCCAAGCTGAATTTATGCAGTAGGAATTCAAGCTGAAATTGAACACACCTCAGAATCACGGAGTAAATCAAATCTCATTTCCTTGCTTGCAGAGAACGTGGGCTGTGTGGGCTTTCTTCCTCCTCCTCCTTCTCAGTAATTTTTATTCTACCAGGTCAGAGCTACCACCTTCTTCTTATGAGAAATACTGAGTGAGTGGCTTCCCTGAGCCTTATTCAAAAACCCATCAGAGCTAATAGCTTTGAAAACGTTTGATGTCCAAGAGGCACTTGGGAGCACTAAATCCTCACACAGGGATTTCTAGGCTGTAGAACAATGGTGTCCTCCAAGCACTGCAGAAATTACTGTGGAGATGATACTTCCATTACAGATCCTGCAGGTACTTACCCAGGAATATGGCAAAAGAGAAATTTACAGAGAAAGCGGAAGCCTTGGTGATCAACTCCTTATCCCCAAGAGCGTGGCATCGTCTTTGCCTAAATCTTCAGTAGTATGTACAAATACATCCCACCTCTATAGCCAGCAGGTTCAGTTTAGAGCTGTGACATGCAAAGGGTGCATGTTTTTGATTCAGAGGGCAGGCATTGTGGACAAGTAGTTCTCCAGCTTGCTGCTCTGTGTACTGATTAGCTTAGCTTGAGGATTCAGCAGCTAAAGGTGCTTTGGAAAAGAAGCATAAGGTTTGTTCTCCTCATCCTTTGGGGAGAATGGGTCCAGTGCCAGCACAAGTCACCTTTCCTTTGAATGTCAATGGTGGGCATACAGCCAACACAATAATCTTATCTGGCCCGTTAGCAACAAACCTCCACTTTGTGTCACGTCCTTCCTGCCCATCCAGCATCTGAACCTCTGTGGAGATAACACCTTCACTCTCATAGAGGCAAGATGCCTCTTTTCAGTCTCTTCTAAGCCATACAATCTGAAGGGACTTGTCTCCTGTGGTGTTTTGGGGTTGTTACTGGGAGTGTCTGAATTGTGAGAAAGCTGATGCTGAAGAGGTGGTAGGTCTGACACTTTAAGAATGTAAGCAGAACAAATGTTGCAGGGATAAACAAGTTCCCAGGCATGCAAGCCCTTTTTGTCCTCCAAATATCTTTGGATTGCAAGACACCACTTAACCGTAGCAGGAATCCTTCTTGAAAGTCATAGCTATTATCTTGGGCCTTGATTGCTTTGGTTAGGTATAAGAAGAAAAAACTAGAAATAACCGAGTGTCAGCAACTTTTGGTGTCTCTTTGTTTATTTCAGAGAATGCACACGGACTTCTTTCCCTGAGAAGGGCAGTAATAAGCAGCAGACCATTTGATTTCGCAGAAACCTCTGACCTGTTTTCTGTGTTTGGTCCATGCCCAAGTCTCTGCTCCTCTGCTCCCTCTCTTCACCTTGCTGACTGTCTGCTGACCAGCTATCCTGTACATCTCCATTTCAGTCAAGAAATGTCTCGGCACACAACGTTTAGCGTCTCATCAGGCCTGCCCTTGCTAGTGATTATCTTGGATAGTAGCCCCCGTATTTCCATGTGTCCCAATAGCCACTTAAATGTTCCTTTTGAATTAACTTTGCAGTCAACTTTAAGCAGTTCTGTTTATACAGGCAAAAGATGTTTTCTGTGCTGGCCATGAATGCTTCCAAGCATAAACGGTCTCGTTCTGTTTCAGCTCTGGTCATTGCCCAGATGGAGTTCAAAAAGAATGACACATTCCAACAGCACAAAAGGGGATAGTTTAACAAATTAAAATGTTAACAAGTGTCACTCCTTCAGCACGACATATTGGAAATTGTTTGGTTCTCTTATTTCTGCCCTCATCACAGACTTTGTCCTTTCCTTTTCCTTCAGTTGTGCAATGCAGATTAGAGTAGGATCCAAAAGTGTGTCTAGGGTTTGTGAGGAGTCACTTAGTTGGGACAGATTTAATTCCATTATTTTGGTAGGAATTTCACCACTGTCATAATTCTTATAAACTTAACTTGCACAGCTATATTCTCAGTATCTAGGGGACGGTCATCTCTGCTCCTTCTTACCTTCTCAGTTACTCCTGATGTCAGTACTGTGCCTGGTCATCAGCACTCTCAGTGCTTGTGTCCAGAATGAAGAGACTTCTGAGTTGCACATTAGAATGTCTTATTTCTGCAGTAAACCACTTTTGGAACTGCAGCCTTAGAACAGATGTTTTGCAACTGAAGTTCCCTTTTCACTACAGGATTTTCTGTTTATAAGGATCATCCAGCAGCTTATAGCTGTCTGTTCCAACTCCAAATTTGCAAAAGCCTAAATAGCTAGAACTTTTATACAGCTTGAGTCACATAAAATTCCAAGCACTGCCCACCTTTCCTTATTAGCTAGCTACCTTAGCATACTGCTACTACAGTTTTTCTAGCTATTTTTGGCTAACCAATTGACTATAGATCTATTTCTTTGGGGCTGTATCTTCAGAAGGCATTTTTGAAGACTGAATTTATAAGTCACTTGGAGTCTTTAAGCTGTAGGAAGGTCACTGTGGTAGGCCTGGAAATGTTGGCTCAAGGCTCAGCAGTGGTCAGAAAGGCAAATAGAGAAATTATTAGAGAGAGAACAAAAATAAAGCAGGAGTACTGTGCTGTCACTGTATAAGTCTGTGACAAGCCATGTTTTAAATCTTGTATATTGATTCCAGTGCCCTTATTGCAGAAAAGATATTGTAGAACTGCAAAGTAGTATAGATAATCAAACAGTTATTTGCTCATCTGATTTCTTGGCTATCCAGACTTGTTGCTTGTATTCAAAAGTTCTTGTTTTCCCCGTCTTAGAATGGACTTGAGTTCATTTTCCACATGTGTTCAGTTAGGCAGGTGAGCTCTGGATTTCTTCCATCTTGGCTTCATTGCTTCTCTTCAGGCCACTGAATTATTGCCTTTTATCACTCTCATTGTGCGATTAATAGCTGGCCTTCTATTGTCACTATTGCTTAAGTATAAGTAGGGGCTATGGAACTGATCTTTCTAAGCTCTGCCCCTCCAAATGCATACCTTCCTCCCCCAACCCTAGCTGGGCATGTCCAATATTATTTTGACTTACTTTAAATATACAGCATCCACTTGGTTCGTGGCCAGTTTTTTAGCATATTGCTATTTAGTTTTGCTGCTTCCTTTAATTAAATTTATTCATGTTTCACAAACCAAGCTTAACAAGATTCCTAATCATTTAAAAAAAAAAAAAAAAGTAATGAGCTAGATTAGCATCTACTTTTTCTTGGCAAGTGTCAGACCCAGGGCTGTACTAGTAGCATTTGTAGAGGCCGTTTGCTTGCTAGTTACTGTAAAAGAACAAGAAAAAAGAAAAATGAAATGCATGGCCAGCTCCATAGCTTTTTGGAATGTCTGTGTTCTCCTTTCATTTATCTTGATCTTCAAGTCAGAGTCCTGGTGAGTTTTGGGTTTTTTTCTAAGTCATCCTGTAATCATTACAACTTGTAGAAGTCTGTGCTGGCTGTGTGAGGAGCACAAGCTCTCCTGGATCCTCCACTGATTCCTGTGAACCTGACCAGGTGACATAGTACCAGAAACCTCCTGTGACTGCAGGTGTTTGATTAGATCATAACCAGAATAAGCATCCCCATTGCTTTTCCCTTGGGCACAATTAGGTTTTGGTTTCTTCAAACTGGAACAGTCCACTTGCTTCTGTCAGGGTTTGATTGAAGGGACAGGTTTTTGTTGTATACCCTGTCTTAATCTGTTCTCTAGACAGCCTTATTCCTGAGCCAACTGTCTTCTGGGAAAATTTGAATTTCTTTACTAGGAATGAGTTTCCTCTGGTGTACATCAGGGATCCTTCATCAAGGCAATCTGAACTGAAAGTTGTGTATTTGAGTTTCAGCATTTGCCAGGATGCTTTCTGGCTGCTGGCCCTAGAAAGATTTTATTTCTTCTTAAGAATAATCTTCTTAAGATTTCATTTTTTCTTAAAATCTTCAGCTACTGTTTTTTAGCTTTTTGTAGCTGTCTTTGATTTCTCTAACAGCTTCATACATCCTGGCTTCTCAGTTCAACTGGAGCAGCAGCTCACAACTTAAACTCTTTTATCTTGTTTTGGGCACCAGGGTTACTGGTCTTACTTTGTTCAGTTAACTGGTGCTGGAGAGCTGCTGCTGGTTATTTTTTTTCTCTGTGTTCAGGAGGACAAAGTCTTCTGTAAATAGAGAATTGCACCAAAGGGTGTACACAAATCACAGCATTCATTTGCTGAACGCTGGTTAGCCACTTAGGCTGAACAGGTAATATGCACAGTGAGCATAAGGATGGTCTCGTCCTCTTGTTTGATGTTTTGGTGACAGAGTTGATTTACTGCTGTGCTAGAATGCAGCTGGTAGATAAAAAGCTTCTCCTGGAACAGCCCATCACATTTCAGCACTTAAGTTAATTGTAAGCACAATGGGGAAATAAAAAAATTAACGGTCCGGTCCATAGCTATCTGCAGTGCATTTTAAGCCTTGGCAGAATTGCAAGTGCTCTTATGTACCTAGCAGTGAGAAATGTTTTCATAAATGCCACCAGCTGGAGATAAGGGTTCACAACTCCAAAATGGGCTGTAACTCCAAAATAGCAAATCTATCTATCTCAGGGTTTTATGCTCCTGCCATCATCCTGGCCTTCCTTATGCTGCCTGCCTGCCTTCCTCGCAGAATTTCTAACAACAGGCAAGCTTAGTGGACTTCATTCAGTTTCTGGCGGATCTCCCCATCCAGATCTAAAAGTCTGCTCTGGAGAGTGCTTATTTTATTAATTGATAATTTTTAAGATAATTTGTTTCAGGATCTTTGACTTCTTTTTCCCTGCCTGGGCTTTGGAAGTGCCAATGTTGCGCAGTCCAGGGATGTTCGTTCTCTTGGCAGAAACCCACTGAACCCATTTTCCTCCCTCAAATGACACAGAATTGTCTCCTGTATTTCCTCCTGAGACCCTGTCCCTGCAGTCTGGAAAAGAGCACCCAGGGTCCCACGGAGTGTGCCAGGTTCTTTGTGCCAAGTGGGATATGCAGATTAGTATAAACCTACTGACCATCTTTGCAACTGAGAAAAGTGGATTGGTCCTGAGAAAAAGCAGTGCGAGGCTAAGTGCATTTTTGCTCCTTGTGTTCAACCTGTTTGGGTTTGGAGCAAAGTGAATTTAATGTGTGGGAGTTGTTGTGTGTGTAGACATGGCTTCTTGAAATTACTAAAAAGCATTCATGGCGCAGGCTTTCTGGTGAGGTGAGCAGTCTTGCAGCTACCTGACTCCTAGAGCTCGGACGGTGTCATACTCCTAGCACAGGACTTCCTAGCCCCAGGGGTGTCAAGGGTTATCAACCACATTAATATCTTTTATTTGTCTATACTTCTTACAAATTAAGTTTCCTACAAGCTGCGCACATAGCTGGTCTCTGTGACCGTATGTCTCTGTTGTTACTTGCCTTTGTCCTACTTTGCAGCCCTTCTGCTTGTTGAAGTAACTGTTGAATCTTGTGAAGGCTGTCCCATGAGAGCTTGGGATGGGCGCCGCATTGGCTTTGATTGGCTTTGAGATGTTTCTGAAAGCTGTGTGATTTCCAGATTGGTTGGATCAGTGAGTCTTTTCCCACCATTAAATAGAGTTGAACACCTTAGGCTTCTAATGGATTGTGGTTTTAAAAGGTTTCTGGAGCAGATAACTCTTGTGCCAAAATAGGATGCCATTTCTGCTAGCAGAGTTCAGAGAACAACAGTAATTTTCTGAGTGAGCTTATCAATTACTTACCTTTAGAAGAGGCACCTGTGGGCAGAGGAGAAAGACCGTAGCTGAACACTCCCACTCCATGGATAGAAACTGCCAACTTTGTAGGCTTGTTCCTTTAAAGATCACAGCTCTCTGTGAGATCATTGAACAAACATCTGAGCTACGGTGTATCATCTGAGCCCCACAGAATGGCTCTATGCTGAGGTGAGGAAAAGGGAGTGTGGAATGTCGTTCCCTGATGCTGCTAAGTAAAATAATAATAATCATCTTTTATGTACAATCAAAACCTTTTGCCTTGTGTAGACAGGTGGCAAGGCCTGGATTTCAATACCACTCAAGTGCAAATGTATAAAAGCAGTCCTCAGGAAGGATTTGGGACATTGAGAGTTAGTGTTTAGCTGGGCACAGGGCGGTGCACTGAACACGGCAGGATTGCCACGAGTGACTGGCAGGGACGAAGGACAAACTGATGGGCAAAGACTGTTTACTCCCGGGCTCCTAGACACAGGGCTAATGCTCAGTGAGCTGAGCAGAGGAAGATTGGCAAATGCAAGTAACCTGGTGGGAACTGTGTGCAAGGGGTCCCTGCACTCACCTTAGCACTGGAAAGCAGGGTGAGGCACCTTCTCTCCCTATCTCCTGGCTCATCACTGCTGTGTGCTGCTCAGCCTTGTCCAGCTGTCCAGCTCCAGGCCCTGAACAAGAGACTTCCATGAGTCCCATCGGCTTTTGCTTTTCCACAGTCAGGACTGGAGCATGTATTCATGGCTCAGTGCCATCCTGGCACTCATGGGCAGCTGCATCCACCTCTGGGGGCCTTTCTCCCCGCTATGACCTGGACAGACTTCTTGTATCTTACTGCCCAGCATTGCTGGTGCATTCTGCATCAGTGCAGTCCTGTTTCATACCTCAGAGGAGAAATTTGCCCTTGGTTGCTTTCACTTAGTCTTTTGGGCTAGCTGAGCTTTTTACTATGGGAAAAAATCCTCCTTCCAGGAATTTTCCTGCCCTCAGGGCAGACAAGATGCTGCTTCCTACTCCGAGAGTGACAGTTGTGTGAGCTGGTGGGAGCCGTCTTAACAGGCTTAGTCTGAGCAACCTCACGCTCTCAGCCCACAGCAGGAGAGGACCATAGGCCCTTCACTTGCGTGTAGTACAAACAGCAACTGCTTGATGCAGGAGATCTGGGGCACTGCAGCAGGAATGACAATGTGCTGCCTATCTTGCATGTATGTGGCATGACTACACTTGCATCTCAAGCCCAGATCTTTGTCTTTTCCACCATGTGCACCAGACCCACTCTGCATCCTCTGGATCCATAAATGGGTGCTGTGTGCACAGCATATCTTGGGAATCTGAGTCGTTAGACTGTCATAGCAACACCCTCCTCCTCTTCCTCCTAGCATTCATGAACATGGAATTAATACTTATGGCTTGATCAGCTTGGGGGTAAGGGATGATGTTGAAGCATCAGCACTGCATTTAGCTCCAGGACAGCTGCAAAGGTAAGGTAGTGTTGGGTCAGACAAAAGCTCTGTGCTGCTGCTTGTCCTACATTGGGTGCTTTTCTTGAAGCTAGTGTGAATGGGAGCTGCTTTCAGCACACACGGAGCACTGGCAGTCTTAGGGGATCTTCTCTCTGAACTTGGCTCCTGCAGGCAGTGAAAGAGGAAAGGGAGAAGGAGATGAGTGCAGTCGGGGTCTGGGCAGATTCTGTTGGGAAATGTGGCACCTGTGTGTGTATTTTTATTTAACTTCTAATTGTTTAGTTATATGCTTTGTCTTTGGCACTTCTGGGGATTAATTCCAGCAAAGACTCCAGCCTGCATCAGCAACTTTTAAGTTGCTTTGTGAGAAGTGTGATGCCATTTGGAAAAAAAAAAAAAAATCATTTTCCATATTAATTAGAAGATACTACTGTACAATTTATGTCAATTATCTGGCACTTTATTATGGAGAGGCAATAGCCTCTTTGTAGTCCAGGTGGCAGCAGCCTTTTCATTACAATGAGAAATGTTGCTGTTCACTTGAATTCACTAGGAGAAACACTCAGGGACTATGAGTTGCTTGTGGAGATTAGTGAGGGACAAAAAGGGGAAGATTTGTACTAAACCTGAAGTAAACAAGCCAGGACTCCAGTGTGAAATGCACATCAGGCTTCTACTAGAATAGGGAAACCTTAATGTCTCTTCCTACAGTCTCCATCCTCTGAGCTGAGGGGACAGGCTGCTGGGTTTGCTGGTGGTATCTTGGGCTTTGCCTAGGTTTTGGAGGTGGGACTGCCCTAAGTCCCTCTCTGGCAGTGACAGGGACTCCACCACCTCTGTAGAGAGGACAGAAGGCACCTTTGTCTATCCCTGGCTGCCATTGGCCCCTATTCAATGTCCATGCAGTAGCGCTGGTGAGGGCATTACATGCCCTATAGACAGGCTGCTCCATCCTCCAGCATGGGACAGCTGGGACAGCAGCACCCAGCTTTTCCATCCTGTGAGGGCTTGCTAGGCCTGATCTGGAGAGCTTCCCCCTGTCCCAGCCTTGTGAGCCGCATAGAGATGGGGTGGGGGGCAGATTCATTTTTGCCTTTTGCTTGATGTGAAATCATTCAGTCAGTTCTTTTCCAACTGCTTCTGTGCCATGGTAGCTAATGACTGTCTTATGGGCGCGGAGAGGCTTGAGCAAGGTGCTGTTGCTGCTGACGGATTGCATTCTTGTCCTTTGCTGATTAAAAAGACAGTGTAGAGCCCTTGCATTCTCTTGCTTCTGTTTTTCCTTTATTCTTCTGTCACTACCCTGTGTGCTTCCCAGAACCTATCCACCACCAGGTTCTTTGCTGGGTGGCATGAATTGGTGGTGCTCTCTAATTTTATGTTTTAGTAAGGCAGAGACTGCGGTTGTAGATGATGAAGGATTCTGTGGGTTAAAAAGTTACTAAGCAGTGAAGCTTACTGTGTCTCCCAGATAGGTGGGCCTTCATTCTGTGTGTTGCCCCTTAGATTTCATTGCTGGTACAGCTCCCTCTCTGCCTTTGCTGCTAACAGTGGCTATGTTCTCCTGGGCAGGATGGGGTTTCGAGACTGCTGTATGCAATCCCCTTGTTTCCCTGCGACAGGCTCTTCCAGAAGGTCTGGTCTCTCCTGGGCGAGCGCAGCAAGTCAGCTCTTGTTGAGGATCAGTCAGAGAGAACAGCTCTGGTGCAGTAAGGAAGGAGCCTGTGTGTAGATAGTGGTACAGCAAAGCATGGTCTGTTCTGGGGGAACTGGTTTCAGAGCTCGTGTCCGCAAGAGTCCACTGACCCTTCGGAGGTTGTCCATCCAGTTTGCAAGGAAGCGGTAAGCTGGTGGATGCAGCAAAGTAAGGAGCCAAAAAGTCTGAAATAATCTTGTGCCTCTGGGTGCGGTGGCACACCATGGTGTGGCACGGATGGGATGCTGCGGAGAGCTGAGCCCCACGTCAGCCCCTCCGTTGTAAGCCAGCCCCCCTGCCATGTTACCCTGAGGGGTGCCTTTACTCACAGGTTGTCGTTACTGGGGAAGGAGAGTTATGGGCCCTGGGCAGTTGTAGCTGCAGGAGCAAGCTGAAACCTGAGTGCCACAGAAAGCACTTGCTGTTCAGAGCAGCTCCTGAAAGGTTGGTTTGGGGACATGTACGCAGGGACCTGTATGGCTAATGTTTCTCTGGAACTTCTGGAAAGCAGTCAGTTAGTGAGTGGTGGGGCAGGGGGTTAATCTGATGGCAAATTATCTTTAAATTACAGTGGTGCAGGTCCACTGACTTCTGGGTTGTTGCAGTGGAGTAAATGAGCAAATGTAGCCTCTAGGGCTGATACAGGTAACTGCAGGAAAGGAATTCAGCAGCCTTTACTTTTCTTGTATTGACCATGTCTGAGTTGCTCACTTCTGTCATACTGCTTTTTTAAGACTCTGATCCCCCTAAGGTAATCTACAAAAAGAGATTTAGGTTGTGACTCCTCTTCACTTAATATTTTTCCACTGTAAAGATCCAGTAAAGCATTTTTTTTAAAGAAGTTTGCCCTGCATGTTTATCCTTGCAAACTGAGGAGTATCACATCTTATCTTCCCTCTTGCTTGCTGAGAAGCTCCTTGGAAATCATCTACAGTCCATTTTCTTCTTTCTTTGCCTGACACTAGAAGTGGTGTTCTTCCAGCTGCCTGTGAAATTTAAAATAAACAAATATCTATTTAAAGTCCGTGTGGAAGAGTCTGGCTAAAAGTCCTTTCCTTCTTAAGTTATTCATACTTCACTGTCTTGGAATTAATGTTTTCTAGTCTTCCATAGAGACTTCTAGGAAGACCAGGTCAGACAAGACCTTGAAGGAGAAATGTTTTAATCTTAAAATTAAATTCCTCTAGTTCTTTTGTATCTGGCAGAAAAGTGCAGATAAAGATCTCATGTGTTTAATGTGAAAGGGCATTCTCCCTGCAGTAGTTTTCCTGAGCAAAAGTCAAAGCAGTGTGTAAGAAGGGTGAAGGATGCTAACATGCAATCTTCTGTTACACAGAGGATGTGAGTTTTTGTCATCTGTATAGAAAGCTGATGCCTTTCAAACCTTCATGTTAGATGCTCTTAATACCTTCTGCTGCTCTTTAACCTCTCCTCTGTCTAGCAGCTGCATCTTAAAGAGCAGATGAAATTGTCTCAAGGGTGACAGGTCCTAATCTCGGTAACAGTTCCTATCCATTATAGGGTATGAAGTGAAATGATCTGTGAGTGGGTTTATCCCAGATCCCACGTAGCATTTTTTTCTCAGCAGCAGCAAGAAAGGGAAATTACCAGGCAGTGAGAAGAAGCTGTTTATTTTTAACTTACCCTTTATTTTTAAGTTCTATTTCATAATTAAATGAGATAAGGAGTGGAAGCCAATGAAAATATACAGCTAAGGGGATAAGCTGATCTCAAGTTCACTGCAGAGATTATGGTAAGTAGTGGGTAACACAGTAGAGACTTTGGGGCCTCTTGTTCCTTCCCTGTCCTCCTCCTAGAGTATCAAACTGAGTTTTAGCTGCCTTTCAAAGGTGACACAGGAGGGCCAATTTAAAGGATACTGCTTACAGAACTCGCTGCTGCCCTCGGAGTTTACTATTCCGCAGCGTGGTTTGAGGATGCCTCTGTTGAGTATCTCTCTACTCAGAGCTAGTAAGGAGGAATCCTGATTCTTCATGGAGAAGCGTGTACATCCATTGTCTGGGCAGACCTATGTGGCACTGTGCATGACTGTGTGTATGTGGGCACAGGTGGCTGAAAAGGAGCCCAAGGGAAGGTTCCTGGGGAGTGGGAATAAAATGCCTCCACTCTGAGTTACTGCTGGAGAAGCCTGTTCTACTCCTCACCTTTCAAACAAGGTTTCTCCCCTGCAGCTTATTAATCTTGGTCAACTTGGCTTCCTCAGATTGACAGGAGGATGGCCCTCTGATTCATGCAAGCTGTTAGATTCTGTATTGCTCAAAAGAAAGTGCATTATGCTATTACTCTCCATCCCTAGTGGATAGTTGTATCCCAGAGTAAATTATTCCTGTACCCAGGTGGCTTTCTTTCATCGTTGCTCTTGGCTCTGTGATACTTCTTGCAGCTTCTGTACACAGGAGTAAGAAGGCCAGACTGAATTTGGAGATGGCTGTCATTGCAGGGGTTCTTCCTCTGCCCGTGGAGCTGACAAAGGCATTAGGAAATAAGTCCTGGAGAGGAGGCTGCGTGCTCTTGCAGCAGCAGGACGCTGACAGGCTGTTCTTAAATAACATTGCAAAATGCTGATTCCTACCCCTAGCTTGCCTCTGCAATGCTGGAAGACAGCTGAGCTGCAAAGAGACTCTGCTGTGTGACCATCTCACCTGGGAACCACTTCTGGGACCCTTTTTTGCCCCCAGTCCTCATTTGGATGATGCCATGTGGCTTCTGCTACCTCAGGCCCTAGCCTGTTTCTAAGCGTTTGCATGAGTGTCTCTGCGTACCACTGTCACATGCAAAGTTTGGAGGAAACAAGCTTTTGAAGGAACCCTAAGCAAGTCTAGGTTTCCTAGAGTAAAGGATATAAGGACATGATTCAGTCCTGTAAAGGGCGGGAGCCACCAGCTGCCTAAAAGGGCAATTGAGGGTAGTGTTTACATTGTTGGGAGGACAAGAGGAGAAGTAGAAGGGTTCCTTATTGTTCTGGTCACTGTAGTCTTAAATCCTCTGCAGTGCTTTTCTTAGGATCTTATCTGAGTTGTGATGCCTTGAGGCAGAGTCCTTTTCCTTTGCACTTTATACTATGTAGTCCTCCTGGCTGAGGCTTTTCATGAGCAGAGGCTGCTGTAATGCAAACCTCAGATGTTGGCACTCTGTTTAGCTCTCAGATCAAATGGTAACAGCCTGAGAAAGAAGTTCATGTGTTTAAGAGAATTGTTTCAAGCATATGTTTTGCCCAGGAGTGCTGAGCTATATGGTTCCTGGTAGGAAGATTACTTACCATCTCACAAATGCTTTGAGGAATGTGTTTGTCCATGCAATGCTTTGAAGCTAAAAAGCATTGTGGGAGTCACTCTGGGTGTTCCCTAGTTAGGAAAATGAATAGTTCAATAGGACAGAGATATGTAACTATGAATTTGCAAGTATAGCCCAGTGCTGGGAGCAGAGTAAGGCAGTAATATAAGCTGGAATGCTTTGATTGCGGTGAAGGCAGATAATAAAATATCTCCTGGGCGGGAAGACCTGGATTCGTGTCTCCATCTGTTTCCAAAACCAGAGTCTGTACCACAGTGGGTCTTCTCTTAGTGCCTGTCAGAAGCTTGTTCCTATCAGGAGAGAAGTGCAGTGCTCTGTATGGAAGCTGACCTGAGCAGCTGTAGAAGCTGGCAGTTCAGCAGATTGTGAATGGTGATTGGCAAGCCAGGAGGGACGTGTGCTGGCAAAACGAGCATTGGAAGGACCATGGGGTCAGGCAAACCTGTGTTTGCATAGGGCCTACTGTGTTACATTTGGGTGTACACATGGTAATTAGCTGCTTAATTTGATAAGATCATGTCTACTTCTCCTGGTGACATAATAGTATTTTGAAAACTGCTGCTGTCGTAGATATAGGCTCTTCCACTGTTCTCATGAATGGAGAAATTCTGTAAATTTGAGGGCTGTTTCTTACTGGCATTAGGAAGACTTTAGTGCCCACGTCCGTGTTGTTAGTCATGAGCCAAATATTGCCATATTAAATATTAAATCATATTAATTCCTACCCCTAGCTTGCCTCTGCAATGCTGGAAGACAGCTGAGCTGCAAAGAGACTCTGCTGTGTGACCATCTCACCTGGGAACCACTTCTGGGACCCTTTTTTGCCCCCAGTCCTCATTTGGATGATGCCATGTGGCTTCTGCTACCTCAGGCCCTAGCCTGTTTCTAAGCGTTTGCATGAGTGTCTCTGCGTACCACTGTCACATGCAAAGTTTGGAGGAAACAAGCTTTTGAAGGAACCCTAAGCAAGTCTAGGTTTCCTAGAGTAAAGGATATAAGGACATGATTCAGTCCTGTAAAGGGCGGGAGCCACCAGCTGCCTAAAAGGGCAATTGAGGGTAGTGTTTACATTGTTGGGAGGACAAGAGGAGAAGTAGAAGGGTAGGGGTAGGAATCAAATTAATCATATTAAAGCCATGTATATTGCAAAAGCAGGTGCCAGAGCTGTGATCTATCTCAGTCTTGCTCCTCCTGTGCTGAGGTGTCTGTGGTTGCTGACTCCTGTCCTGTATTGACTGTCTCTGGCAGGTTTTGGAAGTGGTACGGTCCAACTACGACACGCTGACCCTGAAACTGCAGGACGGACTGGACCAGTATGAGCGCTACTCGGAGCAGCATAAAGAGGCTGCCTTCTTCAAAGAGCTGGTAAGATGCCTTGATTCTACAGAATCAACAACCCTTTTCCAAAGCCTTTGCTTATGGCCTGGGCAGTGGCATTTGGGGTATAGCTGAGCAGCCCTGTTATTCCATTGGGCTGCCTTCAAAGGCAGGGCAGGAATAGGATCTGAATGGACACTGCATGTCTCAACAGATCTGAAAGCTCCCTGGAGCTCCCTGCCCTGCGATTCATGGCTGGGGAGGAACCACCAGACTGCTCAGGCCACCAACCAGTTAGTCAGTCTATGTCCCTTCAGCCATGGGGATCCACTGTGCTTTGTGGTGGTAAATTTGCGTGGCGGAGAAGCTGACTCCTCCCACTTTGGGTTTATCGTGCAGCGCAACTTGGCCTTTTTGCTGTTAAGGGGACCACAAAGTATGGGACTGAGCAGAATATGGGATGCTGGTGAAATATGTGCCTGCTCATTGCTTTCCTCAATCACTCGCAAAATAGGCTTCCCAAGCAAAGAAAGCAAAGGCATTCCCTAGAAATGTCTCCTTCTGCCAGAGGAGAAGACTAATGGTAGGAAGCCTCACAAAAATAATATAGCAAAGACAAAACTGAGTCCAAATAATTCGGGTTGGTAGTGATATTCTTCAGCAAGCCAGCTTGCTCACTCTGCTCCAGAGAGCCCTGATGCAACATTTTCTTGTCCGACAGCCACATCACGAGGGAGGCAATGTTTTTGTAGTGGCTAGTATCTGAGGGGAGCCTGTTTTTCCTCACTTTTGCATCATTACAGCTTCAGCAAAGGGAGAGATCTCTAACTCTGGCAGCTTCTCCACCAGTTTGAGAGCTGATTCTCTCTCCCAGCTCTGTCCTTGGTGATTGATGAGTAATTGATGCCTGCCCACTCCGTCACGAGTCTGCATGAGTTTGGGAATGTTATACCTCCCTCTGTCTACTCTGCTCCAGAGCAAGCATGCCTGAATTGGTTTTGCTTCCTTCTACAGAATGCTTTTTAATGTTTTTTGGGTCATTCCAGCACTGCCATTGGGTAGTATACGGGCAAAACCACTTGCAATCACTTTCATGCCATTTTTCTGTGTTCTTTTGTGCCTATTTTTGTTTCTCTGGCCTGCTGTTTAGTACCACATCTGGAATACATGCAAAGACATTTGGCCATAGCCTTCCTGTGACACTAGCTTCTCCTGTTATTGTACCCTGGAAATAAGATGCCTTCATGTTTCTGTTGTCATCTCTTCTGTCCCAAGGGCTCCTGCCCACTTCAGCCAGCATCTCCTTCCCCAGCCTTTTGGCCACATGACTGCTCTGCTTCCTGCATGCCCTGCTTTCCACGTGGCCTGGCAGACACTCAGGCTGATCATGCCAATTGATTAAAATGACATTCTCATTCCTAAGATCATCACAGCTACAAACACTTCAGCTAAAATTATTTTCTTCCTAGCCTGATGGGTTTTTTTCCCAAATCCCGATTTTGTATCACTTAAGAATCTGTTTAGCATAACCAGTCCCTCCTCAACTCCCTTCTGAAAATTGCCTGTCCAGGTACCCCTGGGACCCTCTCCTCAAGAGCATATGAAAGCCTGAATAATTACTGTCTAAATGTGCTGATTTGACCCAGTTGTGAATCTGTTTAATCCACATTTCTCTAGATGCCCTGAGAATTGGGACCCTATTAAATGTTCTTTACTCACAGCTACAGAAAATCCCCTGCATTCCATTAAGCCATTCCCTCAACACAGCAGGAAATCAACCTGATATGTTATGATTTGTCTTCAGCAAACTCATCTGGCCTCTTGTCCTCCACACTGTTTTTACCTCTCGGTGCACAGTAACTGATGGCTTTATTAATTGTTTGAACAACTCATCAACAAGGTCCTAGTCTGCCCTGTCCTCCCCATATCCTGTTCAAACCAGGTGCTTGGCTTCCTTTTTGCGAGGCTTCTGAGTCTTTACTTCGGCTTCTGTTGCTGGTCTGATGTTGGATAATATCCCCCTACCCGATGCATTGTGTTTAACTGCTGAGGTTTGCAGGTTTTCATGGTGGGGCCAGAGTGAAGTTGCCACAATTTTCTTTGTGGGCTCTGCCAAAGGAGCAGGGCTGGTGGTGAACCACAGGTTTCCACTATGGTTTCCAAACTCATGCTGGTCCCAACAGGTCTTCCTGAACAGGATCTTTTTGCAAATAATTCTTTCCAGATTCTGCCTGGTTTTCTTACCTCTATCTGTGTGATTGCATTAAAGCAGATCCTTCTTGGTGGGGAATGACACGCAGGAACCATTTTCCTTTTAGGCTGCCTTTTCATCTCTCTGTGCTGCCATTAAGTGGGTGAGCAGAAACTTCCCCAAGCCATTCTCTTGGCTCCTTTATGCTTAGAAATCTTGTTCTCACTCCTTTGACGTGCTTTGCTAATGCACTGCTTCACTTCTCTGGCTTTGCCTCAGTGCTGCTCTTTCTTGCTAATCCCAAAGAAAAATCCGCTTTCTTCTCCCATTCCCTTTTCAAAGAAGCTTTCAAAGGCCTGCAATACTGCAGCCACATTGTGGTGGAAGGTGATGTGCAGAGTGTTTTATCAACTGGGCTTTCCGGCCTGTTGTACTGCCTTTGAGGGGCTAAAGGAAGTAAGTTAGGAAGTTTTCTAACACTTTTTATTTCTTTTCCTTTGAACCCTCAGGGATGTCATTTGAGGTCTGTGCTGCTTTGATAGAATGAATGGTTTGGATGTGAGCTTTTGGACCCTTACATTGCAGCTGGAGGAATGCGTGGAAAGAGATTCAGCATCTTTCCAAAACATTCACTGTCTTTGCAGTTGGATAGGTTTCAGCAGAGTCTCAAAATAGTCTGATTAGGGATTGATTTCTGCAGGGCAAATTACACTAATTTGACTTTTAATTAGATGTAGTAGTCAGTGTAAACCTTCCTCCCATTGTACAAATTTCCTAAGAGCTTCTTGTTGATTGGAAACAAGTTTAATTGATGGGACTTGCTGCGAAATGGGAATGTCTGTACAGTGTTGCACACATCCAGCTATAATGACACAAAACTAGAACTGATTAATGTTTTCCTCACATGGTTGGTGCCACTGCTTCATCCATTCTTTCATTTGCTCATTGTTTTCCAGGTGATGTCAGCATTTCATGCATTTTCCATTTCTTCAAAGTCTGTGGTTTAAACATGATCCAAGCTTCTAATAGGAGAAAACAACTTTTTAAAAGCTCTTCTGGCCCTAGTGTGCTCCAGCATGCTCCCTACAGAAGCAAGAGGACATGTGCTCTGCTTTTACTTTCTTGCAGAATGAATGTTAAAGCTCTGAGCTTACTTTCTGAGGCTCGTTTTGGCCCCTTGTATAAGAACACCGTAGAACTCTGGAAGCTTCCAGGCTGGCAGGCAGGCCTGGGCTTCTCGCTGCACCATGAGCTGGGAGTAGTCCTGGGATGTAGCCTTGTGGATGGAACAGCTCAGCCAGACTGCAGGAAGCTTCTGAAGTTTATCCTTGTTACAGGCTGACACCTCCTTGTGTCGCCGTCTGGTCTTCCAACCCCAAAAGGGAGATGAGCTCTGACTCCCTGTGCTGAGCCCTGGTGCTGGAGATAACTTGATTTAACTTTAATTTGAGCTATTCTTACCTTTTAAACTGGTTGGCTCAGAGCTGCCTGCTTTCTCAAAGCAGAAGAAATGCTGGGCAGAGATTTGTCGAAATGTTGGAGTCATCTTGTGTGTTGTTATTATGCCCACCCCCTTCCCCAACTTGTGTTAAAGCAGATCTAAATCCATCTAGGCTGCTCTTGACCAAAGTTTGTGTCTAAGCTCCTCTTGAAACCTGAAGCTGTCTTTAAGTGAAAAGAGCTCCATGATGGCCCCAGGTGAACTACTCCACTGCTTCACAACCCATAGGTTTGAAAGTATTTCCTCTTTTCCGATGTAAATCTTCTTTGTCTTAAATTAAGCTGAGTATTTCTTGCCCCATCCCTGGGGAGCCAGAGAAATATTACTCACTCTTCTCTTTCTGACCTCATTTTACATATTGGAGAGTGTTTGCTCTATCCTCCTAAACCTTCTCTTTGCAAACTAAACAGGCTTAATTTCTTGTGCTCTACCCCATAGCTACAGTTTCTGCTAAGCCCTGTGTTCTCATCATGAGCCACTCCAGCCTCTCTTTCTGGGCTTGTAGAGAATGCCACCACATCCTTCTTGGAGACCTTGATGTGTATACAAGTTGGGCATCTTCTGCTGCAGGTGCCTGGCCCCTGGCAGCAGTTTCTGAGGCCAGGAGCTTATTTCTGCTTGTTCTTTCTGTTGCTGGAACCCATAGAAATGCTTCTAGTCAGAATAAGGATGCTGGCTTACACTACATGTAGCATCTGCCCCTTTTCTGCAGGCAGTCACGTTCCCCAGGGCAGAGGACTCCCCGCATCTGTTTAGCTTTGTTGTTCCCCTCTTGTCAGAACTGACCGGATCGCTGAGGTGGGGAGCACTTGGTAGGACTGGGACCAAAACCTGCCAGTGAGGGTCCTGTCTCCTTGGCTGGGAGACAGCCCAGTGCAAACCAGTGTTTTGGAGACCACTTGCAGTGGTGTTTAACGTAGGCTATAACCTGTGGTTATCTTACAAGACATGATCCCAAACTATTTCAGTAAGGAGTAGGTCAAAAGACACCCAGAGAAGAGAGTTCAGGAGGTGCTCCAAAGGAGCAAAGATACATGGAGTCTCTGCCAAGCATCCTGATGAAGGAGAGTTTGTGCTTTCTGCAGATGCCATAAAACGTAAATATGCTGTCTTTAAGCATAGACATCTTTGCTAGCTTGCTCAGGTTGTTAGGGTCTGTGCAAGGGGCTCACTGGGGTTCATTTCACAGCTTTCTCTGTTAACCTTCTATGTTTTGATTTGCTTCCCACTCTTACACATTCTGCCTTTTTGGGAGCTTTCTGCCTTTCCCCTCTTTTTTTCCTCACCAGGGCAGCAAGTGGGACCCTCAGCAGTATAAACATTGCTAACTTGCTGTTCCAGCCCCCAGTGTCAGATTCCTTGTTCTGCTTCTATATAATTCATCCCCCAGTGCTTTTAAAAAGCACAAAACACTAACCAGGTCAGCAACAACCTTATTATCACAGGCTCCAAGTCTCTGGGAACTGTAATCCTGTTGTTTGGATGAGCTTGTGTCAGTTTTGCTTTCTGTCACTGCTGCACAGTCGCTGACACAGATGATGTTTGACTTTGTTTTCTCGTTGCTGAGTGCAGCTGAGACTGAGCCCAGTCTGGGGCCTGTGTGTTCGGCCAATGAGTCTGCAGGCATGAAGGGGGAAGGGAAGCTGCTGTGCAACAGGGCTGCCCAGCTCTTCTTCACAAACTCTGTGGGTGACCAGAAGTCTGGGCATCATTAAAGGATAAAGGTGTCTCTTCTTCAGAGACAGCTAGTGAGCCAGCGTCAAGCGTAAGGCACTCAGCACAGAATACACACAGCTGGCTCTGAACCCATGGTTTTCTGCCAGCTTGGGTGATAATTTGCGTTTACAGCAGAATAGCATGGCCTCTGTGCTTTCCTTGACTCCATGTCTTTGGCTCTGCAGGTTCTGGAGCAGGACAGAGGCCATGGCACTGCATTGATCTAGGAGAATGCTGGCTGGCACTCCAATGGGCACTGGTAGAAAAAATGCTCTTCCAGCTGCAACCTGGAAGAGCTCACTTTTCACATCACTGCCCCAGAACAGGAAACACATCATAGGTCGTGCATCCAGACAGAGCATCCTCTCCCATCCCTGTCTCATTTGGAATTTACTCTGCTTGCTGGGATGTCACTATAGACATTCCTGTTATTCCAGGAAGCAGCTAATCTTCAGAGATTTCTTGCTAAGCTGGAGTCTCGGAGCTGGCTTCAGCAAGTTGTCTGGGGCTATAACAGCATGCAAAATGGTTTCATGCTGAACCTGGAGGTCAGCCGTGTCAAAGCTGCCATGCTTATGGGGAGCCAGGAAGAGTCCCTTGGCTAAAACATCTTGTTTTGTCTCTGTCAGGTTCGGTCTATCAGCATCAATGTGAGGAAGAACCTTGCTTTCAACACGCTGAGCCAGGAACTGCTGCTGAAGGAATTCTCTACAATCTCTTGAGGCGGGGACACTGCTGCTGTGCAGGGCTGACCAGAGATGAGCCTGTCTGGGCAGGGACACTACAGATCTGCAGCTGGTCGCCCCTCGCCTTCCGCCTGCAGAAGGGACTGCATTTCTTTTAGGGGAGAACCTTGCTGCTGTGTGTTTGATCCCAAAGGCGTGTGTTTCAACAGGACTGGGGCTGAGGAAAGGTGATTGGCATGTTGAGGAAGAGGAGGAAGCAATTTTGTAAGGTGCCATGGAGGTGAGCAGCCATTCCTGTGACGTAGCAATGGGAGATTCCCTCCACAGCCTCAGGGAAGATGCACTGGAAACCTTTGTAGCAGAGCTGGGGAGAGCTCACAACCAAAATAATAAAACCAGTCCAGCTTTGTGAGACAATTCTGGGTTGAGATTGCTCGCCTGCTCTACGGGGAAAGCTCTCTGATCCCAGCTGAGAGCTGTTCTTTTCTATCAGTCTGGATCAACCTGCCCTCCCGCAATGTGGGTCAAATCCACTGCCATCCCATTAGGAATGGCTTTGGAGTATGAAACAGTTTCACCAAGGAGCAGGCCCTGCTCACTGCTGGCTCCTGATGTCAGAAGGTGTCACTTGAATCAAGCCATCAGATTGCTGGAGAAGGAGAAATTTTGCCTCCAAGGCTGTTGGCGTACAGGGTCCAGTCTGAGCCAGTATGCAAGAATATGGGTCATCAAACAGAGCACTTTGTAACTGGAGACCAGCTCTGCTTGGGGTCACTGTTGCTTCCAGTAGTCCAGCTCATCTCTGCTGTTTCTAAGGTTGAGGGACATTTTTAGATATTACATTTTCATGGGGCAGAGGACAGGCTGACTCCCTCTCCCCACTCCCCTTACTGCCCATTCAGAGACTGCATTGTGACAATCCTCCTCTTCCTCACAGGGACATCTGCCTTGCACGTTTGCAAGTGCCTGGTGACCTTCATTTTTCCCTTGTGTGTAGCACGTAATTAAAATGCAGCTGGAGAGCTAGTTACTTTCTCACTTGCCCTCCCATCTTCACCAAGCGACTTGCAGCAACAATCTACTGAGAACTTCCTAAGGAAGAGTTCTGGGATGATGCTCTGGGGCACAGGCAGACCTTTCTGCTCCAGAGACAGTGTTTCAGAGGTGCCCAGGTCCGTCGGAGCCTGTTCCGAGTGCTGCGTCAGGCTGCCAACTCAGGAATACGCAGTATAAACACCCATTCCCTGCTCGTGCATTTTCAGCTCCCAGCAGTGATGTTAGGATCTGGCCTGACTTGGTGGACTGAAGCAGAGAAGTTATTTACATCCCAGATCCATTTTTTTTTTCCCCTAGAAAACAGTTTTTTAAAAAAAGTGCCTAGTCCTGCTCTTAGCCTTGTAGGTTGGTGTGAGTGATGTGAATGTCATGCTCATTTACTACCATTTTTAGGCAAGGCTTATTCATGCTAACGTGTGTTAATTGTGTTAATGTTTCATCTTTACCTGCCATGAGCATGGGAAACTGAAAACTGTGTCCTTGGCAACCCACTGGGCACAGCGACCGATGAAGACTGTATGTTTTCCTTGGGAGCACTGGCTTCTCCCAACAGAAGATACTTGCCTCAGCAGGGAATTGTCTGGCTTTTATCAGCTAAGCCAGGCACTTATTTGCTTTCCTGCCATGCAAGTGTGTGGAAACGTATACATGTCAGAGGGATGGTGCTTGGGAGAGCAAGCAGGGTCCATAAAATCACTCTGCTTGAGAACAGGCTAGGACATGTAGAAGGAGGCAGCTTCTCCAGTGGCAAATAAGTAAAAATGCATCACACAGCACCGTTGTCTGTATGTGTGGGGAGCTCTTGGTAGACGCTCTCTCCTCTGAGAGGGGAGTTTCTTCTAAAGGGGGCTTGAGTTGCTTCCTTGAGGTGCAGCCCCAGCATCACTGCTGTCAGAGCACGGAGTCACCCGGCTGTCCACATGCCTCCTTTTCTCTGATCCTGCTTAGGCTGAGACTAGACAGATAGGTGAGAGAGTTGGGGGTAAGTCTGCCTTTGCCTGCGCAACCTGCGGGATTTTCAGCTTTTTGCTCTGGGCTCAGCTATCGAAGGTCTCGTCTCCTCCAGGGCGCTCCCTTGCTGGGGTGGACTGAGAAGCCCAGGCTGTGACTGGGAGCAGCTCCTGAAGTCAGCCGTCACCCAAGATCGAGCTGGGTAAGACTGTGACACGCGTCCTCTTGTCATGCTGTCGCCGAACCAAGCACTGTAAATGGATGTACATACAAACCTAGAGCTCAATAAATAGCAGAGCCCTGCCTGTCCAGAGTGTGCAGTGTTTGTCCTTCACAGAGGGGAGAGTGGGGTTGTTATGGGGGTGGCCCTATCACCGTTTGGTGGCATGCTAGCTGCAGCAGGGTAGTCGCTGGCCCTTGGGCTCTTCCTGCCTGTTGCGAGGGAGGCTGTGGTGCCACTCAGCAGTGCCACCTCCTTGGTCCAGGCTGCAGGTATGAGCCAGTAGCCAGCAGCCCTCCGCCTCTTACGTGCCCCTGGGGCTGCCAGTAAGAAAAACACAGGCACGGCTGAGAGCCTGTGAGCGAGGGATGTAGAGATCTACCTGTGCACGGTATGATGCTCTTGTGATGGGTTGACCCTGGCTGAACACCAGGTGCCCACCAAAGCCGTTCTATCACTCCCCCATCCTCAGCTGGATAGGGGAGAGAAAATATAACAAAAGGCTCGTGGGTCGAGATAAGGACAGGAGAGATCATTCACTATTACCGTCACAGGCAAAACAGACTCAGTTTGCAAAATTAACTCAATTTATTACAAGTCAACCAGAGCAAGGTAATGAGAAATAAAATGAAATCTCAGAACACCTTCCCACCACCCCTCCCTTCTTCCCGGGCACAACTACCCTCCCGGATTTCACCACCAAGCCCCTCCCAGCGGCACAGGGGGACAGGGATGGGGTTTATGGTCATCACACGTTATTTTCTGCTGCTTCACCTCCTCAGGATGAGGGCTGATCACACTCTTCCCCTGCTCCAGCGTGGGGTCCCACCCACGGGAGACAGTCCTCCACGAACTCCTCCAACGTGGGCCATTCCCACGGGCTGCAGTTCTTCACTAACTGCTCCAGCATGGGTCCATTCCACGGGGTGCAGTCCTTCAGGAGCACACTGCTCCAGCGCGGGTCCCCCACGGGGTCACAAGTCCTGCCAGAAAACCTGCTCCGTGGGCTCCTCTCTCCACAGATCTGCAGGTCCTGCCAGGAGCCTGCTCCAGCGCGGGGTTCCCACGGGGTCACAGCCTCCTTCGGGAACCCACCTGCTCCGGCGTGGGGTCCTCCACGGGCTACAGGTGGAGATCTGCTCCACCGTGGACCTCCCTGGACTGCAGGGGGACAGCCTGCCTCACCAGGGTCTTCCCCACGGGCTGCAGGGGAATCTTTGCTCCGGCGCCTGGAGCATCTCCTCCCCCTCCTTCTTCACTGACCTTGGTGTCCGCAGGCTTGTTTCTCTTACATGTTCTCACTCCTCACTCCGGCGGCAGTTTCTCTCCGTCCCAACTTTTTTTCCTTCTTAAAAATGTTATCACAGAGGCGTTACCACTATCACTGATAGGCTCGGCCTTGGCCAGCGGCGGTTCCGTCTTAGAGCCGGCTAGTATGGGCTTGCTCTCTCTCGAACACAGGGGAAGCTTCCAGCAGCTTCTTACAGAAGCCACCCCTGTAACCCCCCCCCCCCCCCCCCGCTACCAAAACCTTGCCAAACCTTGCTGGTGTCCGCAAACTCCTGCTCTCAGATGCTGCTGCAGATTTGCCTGTTTTAGTAAACACCCTACTACCACCTGTGTTTTGAGGCCAGCTTGAACTGAGCAGGAAGTCGTTTAACTCCAACATTCAACCTCAGCACATGGCTGATGGCCCCAAACATTCCTGTATCTGATCTGACCAGCTGAGTGTATTTTATTATATCTAATTCATAACCCAGTCTATTACTGGAAGAGCTGTTTCTGAGGTTTGGGGAGTGTGGGGAGAAATCAGATTGCTGACTTTAAATTAGGCACCCGCTGCAGGGAGACAAATATTTTACAAACTAATGACCAAATTCTAGAGAAGAAAAATTGAGTTTGAGCTAAACTTTGGAGGGAGTTATTAAGAATTGATTTGTAAATGCCACTGTGATTTTTGGTATTGTCTCTTCTTCCCTAGCTCTTATGGGACCCATTTTTCATGCAGACTCACGAGAGGTGCAGGTCCTCAGGAGCTGAGTGTCCCCTACCTGGGCTGCGGGTTGTCAGAGGAGGCACCATGCCTTGGCACAGGGTACCGATGGGAGGCTGGTGGAGGCTGTCAGCTCCATGTGATGGTTTGGCTGCTCCTTGGGGGTGCTGGGAGCAGGTAGTACCAGACCCCTGAGTCTCATGTACAGCGGCCAGAGAGTAGGGTGCACCTTCACCCACTTGCTCTGTTTTGTTTGTAAGCCTCTTTGTCCTCTTCTTTGTCATGGCTGTTACCTGCTGTGATCCCATCCACATGGTTGTAACTGTAGGATTGAGCTGCCATCCACGTGAGCATGTCCTGGTGCCCGTTGGGATACTTTTCTCTCCCTGCCTGAAGAATTGGACACTGTTCCCCTTCTCTGGGGTCCTGCCAGGCTTTGCATGGTGGGTATTTGGAGGAGAAGTTTGCTGTCCTGGGGAGAGCTATCTCCTAGATGGCACTTGCACAGGGGATCAACCCGTGTGCTCCATCTGCCTCCCCATGCTTCCCTCCTGGGCTGGACCTGCTATTCTTCCCAGCCGCGTGCACGGCGGGCAGAGGGAGATGCTGTTACCCCTGCCAAGTCACGGCTGCCGTCGTGCATGTTGGGGCTGGTGCACAGCCAGCAGTCTGTGGTAAGATTTACAGCTGGCTCTTAGCACTCGCAAGCAGCTCTCCATCTCGGTGTCAGCAGCAATGCATCGTGGATATTTATTCTCACCTCCTGTTTTCTGGGCTCTGTTTTCTTGTTCGATACTTGTTGGGATGAGCAGGGTTGTACTGGATGGAAGTTTGTCCCTGTGGAAGTGATGGGGGTTTTCTGGCAGATGAGTTGTTGCAGTAACCTGAAAGGAAAGGGGTAAAGCCCAGCTTTGGGAGGTGCAGACATCCAAAGAGGCCAGGATAAGATGGGCTTTTCCCCTAGTGGAAATTTATTGATGCCTTTGCTGATGCTTTCAGGGGGAGGACAGACAGAAAGGTAAATGATGAATGAAAGTCTGGGCCAGGAGGCTGGAGAAGGGCTGTTGCAAGGCCTGTAGGATCTGGCCTTCCCCAGGGCTGCTGAGAGACCTTCGTGCTGGTCAGAGCCCTGGTTCTCCCCACTGCAGCACAGTATGGGTGAGCTCAGGGGGACACGGGGCAGGCTCAAGGGGTGACCCCAAATTAATGGGACAGGCAGCACCCTTGGGGGAGCATTGCTGGATGCTTGCCTCACTCTTGTTGTCTTTTTAAAGCATCTTTAGGCCACCCTTGGCAGGTGCTCAGGGGTGCAGACCTTGAATCTGACCCAGAGTGGCTGTCACCTCTCAGGGTTGTGACTGACTGTAGAGGGAGATGCTCAGGACAGGCCCCCAGCCCCTGCCCTACAGCTGCCCACACATGACTCGGGACCAGCAGCTTGTACACAGACGAGCCCCTGCCTCTGCTTGCCAGAACAGGGCTCCCCTGCAGCCCCCATCATCTCAGCACGTCCCAGAGGGACAAGCGTAGGGTCCTGGCCCCTACCTGGCCCCCGCACGGAGCAGCCGCTGCGGCTCCACGCCGTGCTCCCCTCTCCCAGCTCAGCGGCTGCTGGAGCGTGGACAGGGCCATGCTCCGTGGCCTTGGCTCTCCTGTGCTGTCCCTCCGGGGCTAATTGAATCATGTGGCTGGAAATTGAATCCAATTGAATAGATTAAATGAGCCGGGCTTGCCGCTCGCTGCAGCGCGGCTCAAAGCCTTGCCAGGCTGCTGCCAGACACTGGGAGCTCCCGGGAGTCCCGTGGGGGCACGAAGGTGCTGAGGAGGCTGCAGGGAGATGGACATCCACTGGGCTGGGCTGGTTCTCCAGCTCTACTCTGACAGATGAACCCTCAACCATTTCTCGGTGACGTGCAGCCTGCCTGGGTCCCAGGGCCCACGGGTCACTGCTACAGGGATGCACAGGTTGGGTTTGCTCATTTCCTCTCTGAAGCTATTAGTGACTAATTAGCTGGAGTCCCTCTGCTCCAGGGTTCAACCACAGCCCTCCCGGTGGCGTACAGGGGCGAGGATGCTCTAATGACCCGTGGCTGCGCTGTGCTCAGCAGCTCCAAGCCGGTTGCTCTCCCACAGCCAAGTGGTGCGCCAGCAGCACCGGTCTGCACCTCCCCAGCCCCCGTGCCCTGGTTTCGGCCCCTCTGCTGTGGCCATTGCCAGAACAATGAGATGGGATGGACAACAGTGAGCAGTGTGCTGAGACCGCAGTCGCAGTGTGGATTTCACCTCCCGCGGAGGTGAGCTCGGGCACGGGGCCCTGCCCTGGCAAAGCAGGAGGACACGTGTCCGCAGCATGGACTCGCTCATGACAGCGATGCACACCCATTTCACAGCAGGCCTGAACTACTTGAAAGGCCCCCTGGTGTGGCATCCAGCATGGTGTAAGTGAAGGTTGGAAATAGTATCTCATTCTCTTTAAATAAAAGCCGAGCCCACAGGCACTGAGCACACAAACACGAGATGCTTTATAACGCCGGGAGGGCTCCTGATACTTGGGGTACCTCCTGAATCCAGTAATGCTCCAGTCCAGTCTCCCCTCTCTAAAACAAGTGCTTTTCTTCACACAGGTTTTGCATCTGTTATGCAGAAGTGGCAGAGAAATATTCAGGGTGGGCACGGAGCCCCCCGCAGCCTGCCCCGCAGTGGGGCCGTGCCGGGGAGTTCCCTCCTTGCTGGAAGCATGGGCAGAGGCAGGTGACCAGCTTTCAAGGATGCCGAGTGTGATGCAAAGTCCTTTCTCCCTCCTGCACATCCAGATTTCTCCCACCTGCTGGTCTGCGTTTGACAAAGGAGGTTCCCTTTCTTCTGCATCATTCCTGCTTGCAAGGCTCACCCAGCAGCTTGCAGGCATCTGTTCCTCCTCTAGCTTTGCAAGATTTACAGCAGCTGAAATCCTCCCCCCCGCCCCCAGCCAAAGCTCTCAGCAGCTCCCACCTACCCGTGTGTCTCTGCAGGGGGGGTTGCAGAGATGGGACTTGTCCTCCCCTGTCTGCCCCAGCTGCCTGTGTCCTGGGCGATGCTCTGCTGGGGAATCACCTCCCCAGGACCTGCTGCTCTGCTGTAGCTGCTCCCCCAGTCCTCAGGACCCCAGGCCTGCAGAGACTGAGGGGCTCATCTAGGTCTCATGCCACCCAGATCCATTTCCTCTGTGGATGTACTCAATATTGTGGTTTATTCCTGAGTGAGGCCATTTGCCCTGCCTGGAGCTCCCCCCCCCACAGCCACTTGCATAGCCACGAGCATCCCTCCTCCAGGCTGGGGGGCTGCGTGGGTCCTGGGGGAGGAATAGCCCCTGGTGCTGAGCTGTTCATCTCTGTCTAAGGCTGCTGTTTGCTGGCATTTTTGCAAGGAGTGAGGCTGGATTAAGGAGCTCCCGTTTCTGCCCTCTGCTCCTGGAACCGGCCCCTGGGTGCTGCATCCCATGTCCCAGCCCAGGAGCTGCCCAGGAGCCCTCTCTGCTGTGGATGCAGAGCTGTCCCTCACTGCCAAGTGTAAATGTGAGCCCAGAGGCACCAGGCGACCGCAGCCAAAATAAGATTAATGGCATCTGATGAGAGCACATCCCGAGGACTGCTATTGATGACCATGGCTTTAAAATACTGTTAACAGTGGATAAAGCACCATGATTTAGAGCACTTGGCAATTACATCTCTGTTTGAAATTTCCTAAAGATAGGATCAGACTCCCAAGTCCTGCTCTCTGCATTTCCGATAGAATTAATAAGAATGGAGATATGCAATTAGACAACGCGCAGGCTGGTAGGGCAGATCGATGCCTTGTGGTTGTCTAATGAAGTGTTAAATTGCATCTTTCCCTCTCCCAGTCCCCTTATAACAGCCACAGCAGGCTGTTTGCAGAGGGCTTGCAGGGCTCGTCCCTGGGGGGGGGGGGGGGGGGGGAAGAGGCCCCTCTACCCCAGCCCAGTGGGGTGCAGACCCCAGTGCTCCCGCCACCTTTCCAGGCTCTTCTTGCTTCTATGGATGGGAGCAGTTTGGGATCATCTTGGGCTTTGTGTCGAGCCTTGGGTTTTCAGCAGGCCTGAGTGGGGATATGCAGCAGCAGCAGCTAAGAGCAGGCTGCTTCCCCCAGAGCCCGAGGGTTCCCAGAGGGGAGCTGGAGGCGTGGATGAGCCGAAGGGATCGGCCCCATATTGCAGGGTGGGTGTCCTGGAGAGGAACAGGGATGGTTGTGAGTGGGCTCAGCTTGGTCTAGCCTAGGTCGGGACGAGGCTGGAGGCAGCCTGGCACAGCTCTGCCTGCAGCGGGACTCGGCATCCAGTGCTCCGGGCAGCACTGGAGCATCCCCAAACTTGTCCCCTTCCCCGGTTACTCCTGACAAGGCTGCGCTGGCTGCATGCTGACCTGGGGACAAACAAGCCCCCTGGACAGCGTGGCCCCGTGCACACCTCCTGGCCCCTCTCGTCCCGGCTCAGAGCCGTTCCTGGCTGTAGCTCTGCTGCCTGGGGAGCAGCGTTAATCCCGTGCAGATGTCCTTTATTGAAGCGCCGCTGCCGCTGACAGGGTGATGGATGGGCCACTTAGAGAACGTGCCTCACGCCTAGGCTGATGTGAACGGGTGATTTCCATCACGGCGAGAGTGGATGGGTGGTCCCGGGGACACCCTGCCTCCAAGAGACACACAGCACACAGCACGGGGTGCGCCTCAGTGCGCAGCACCCCTCGTGCCCCCAGCTTACCTTCTTCTTGTCACCTGCCCCCCCGTTCTCCATCCCCATCCCACCCCGCTGCTGGCTGTGCCAAGCCGTGGGGCTGGTTTACATGGCCCTGTTCCCCCTGTGGCTCTCTGCTGCTCTCCCAGAGATGAGTTAGGGGACCTGGGTGCTTCCACAGGACCCCTGCCCACCCCAGCAGGCCGGATCTGGCCACCTGCCTGTCTTCCACACTTCCCGGGCCCTGGGAATCAGGGTATGGGCTTCACGGCGAGCTGTGCCCCATTTGCTGTGGAGCCTGTGCCACTTCTTGGCTAGCTGGGGCATGACCCTCCCTCCCAGTTACCCCTTGTAATTGGGACCTGGGCTCACGGAAGCCGCCGGAGCTCTTCCCATCCTCTGGAAACAGTTAATCCAGCAGTGCCTGCAGCAGTACAGACCACCAGCCCTGCCTGCGGATGGCTCCTGCCTGCCTCGGACCTGCTGATTGCTTTTGTGGTGGACATGGCCAGGGGCAGCGGGGCTGTGCAAGGCACAAGAGCGTTGATTAAAGCCCCGGACACCGCTTAGGTGATTTTCCTCAGCCTGGACCAGCCTTTCTGCATCTGCTGCACGTCCCGGTAAGACGTGCTGCAAAGGATACTCTCTGTACTCCAGGGTGACTTTGCTGCCATGCCTGTCCCTGGCCAGACGTGACTACCAAGGTGTCCCTGCACCCAGCGTACGCACAGCAGGGTCCCTGCCTGGGTCTGGGCAGGTGGGCAGGCACTGGACCTGTTCCCGCAGCACAAAGGCAGCAGCAGCCGGCAGTGGGCTGCTCCCACCCTGGCGTCCTGCAGACCCGTGGCTCCCAGTGCTCGGAGGAACATTTAGGGGAGGATGTTGCATTTTTCCCAAGCAGAGAAAGGCTCAAAGGCTGAGAATCCTGGCAGGATGCCCAGCCCTTGTGTCTGCTAAGGAAAGAAGCTGTGGCCAGCGAGGAAGCAAGCTGCATCGCCTGTTTTCTACACTGCGGGGGCATGGGCTCTGTCAGCCTGGCCCTGGGGCTGCCCCATCCTACCCCATGGTACCCACCAACCCACCCAGCTTTCCCCCCTCTCCCCAGTCTGGCAAAACATCTCTCGCTTGCCTGCAGGAACAGGAGCACTTAGCTGGGATAAAAATAGCCATGTTTGCCTCCCAATGGACCAGGGATGGCAGAAGGTGAAAACTTCCCCCGTGCAGCTCTGCTGGGCCCACCACGTCTGCAGTGGGATGAACCCATAGGATGCTGGAGATGGGCCGAGTGAGCCTGGGCACCGTTCATACAGCCCTCCTGACTGAGGCTACCTCCCTGGGACACCGCTGGTGCCCAGGGGCTGCTGAGAAGATGTGGCTGAGGATGCGATGGAGAGGATGGAGGAAGGAGGACGGAGAGGGCGAGGAGCAGCAGGATGGACGAGCCCAGCAGCAAAGGGGGTCCCCGGGCTGGCTGGGCTCTGGCTAAGCAAAGGGGGCATCGCCAGGGCTGTCCCGCAAGTTTCTCTCCAACTGGGCTGCACGCATGGGCTCTGTGGTGGTGGCCAGGCCCCGGGGAGGGCCGGGAGAGTGTGTTTAGTTCTCTGAGCATTTCTCCGCTGCGTTTTCCTCGCTAAATGGCTCTTATTTTTAGATCCAGGCAGTTGCTAAGCATCGCTGCCTCGCTAAGGCGGCTTCTTTCATGGCTTGACACCAAAGCACGCTGACAACATGCTGCCGCGTGAGCGCGGCCCTCCCTCCTCGCTGCTCTGGATTCCCTGTCTGCCCTGCAGCTCCCGTGGGCTGGGAGGGCCAGGCTGGGTGCAGGGATCGGGATGGGATGCTTTGCCTCCTCCCATACCCCCTGCTCCCCTCTGCCTCTCTGCATAGATCGAAGGATGAAGGGAGGAGAGGTGGGAAACACTGGGAGCTGGGCAGCCCCCGAGATGTGCCCAGGACCCCTGGCACGGTGCAAACAGGCAGTGCACGAGCAATGGCATGACAAAAGCCCCTGGCTTTGCCCATGGCGGGCACTCTCCAGTACAGTCCGCATCCCCTGGGACGGCATCGTGCACACATGGCAGCGAATAACCAGAGGCAGCAGCGGGACCTCCAGCCCCCGGTGCCAGATGTACAGGTGGGGCTGCGAGCTCCTCTCTCGGCAGCACCGTGCCCCTGGAAGCCCCCCCAAGGCGCGTTGCTGCTTCACCCTTTCCCTGGGGCTGCAGGAGATGGGGGGGAAGCATCCTGCTAAAGGCTCCAACCCTGCAATGGGAAACCCATGCTCGGGGCGGGGGGCGGCGGAGGGGATCTGCTCCTGCACTTGTTTGCAGGCAGGCGGACCAGGGCCACCCTCCCCACACCTCTGCTGCGTCTCTCGGCCGCTGCACATCCCCTCCGCCTCTGACCGATTTCCCATCCAGCTTCCCCCCCAGCAGGATGTGCAGCAGCCGCCCAGGACTGGGCAGGGCTGGGGTCCCTCTTCCTCTGTACCTCCTGGGGGTCCCGAGGCGCAGGCCGGCTTGGGCACCGACACTCAGGGCTTGGGGGGTCCTCGCTGCCCCGCAGCGGGGTGCGGGGGTCTGCGCTCCTTCTGCTTCCCCGCGCCTTCTCCATTCCCTTGGCCGTCCCTGCGCGGTGCCCGACTCCCGGGGCTCCCCCAAACCGCCGGAGAGCCCACCTCGGTGTAGCGCGGAGCAGCTCCCTCCCTGTCTCTAGCATCCCCCCCCCCCCCCGCCGCCGCCGCCGCCCCCGGCCGTGCCTCAGTTTCCCCGCCACGGCGCGGCGCAGGGCGGCGGGGCCGGGCCGGCGGCTCCCGGGAGGAGGCGGGGAAGGACGGGAGGGAGGGGGCGGCCGTGCCCAGCCCCGGCGGCGGCGGCGGCGGCGGCGGCGGCGGGGAACGGGGCGGCTGCGCGCTCCTGCCTGCCGTACCGAGCCGTACCGAGCCGAGCTCCCCGGCACCGCCGGCCCCTTCCTGCTGCCGCGGTGAGTGCCGCGGGCGGCGGGGCGGGGGGAGGCGGCGGGCGCGGGCCCCCCCTGCCCGGCGGCGGAGCCCGTGCGCCCCGTCGCGGTTCCCCCCGCCGCTCGGCGGGGCGGGAAGATGCGGAGCAAGGGCAGGAAGGAGAGCCTGTCCGACTCCCGCGACCTGGACGGCTCCTACGACCAGCTCACGGGTGAGTGCCGCCCGCCGGGGAAGGTGCAGCAGCCGCTCGGGACCACGGCGCGGGGGCGGCCCCGGGAACCCCGACCCGGCCCCGGGCACCCCGGCCCGCCCGCTTCCAGACCCAGCTGAGCCCCGGCTCCCTGCCCGCCCCGCTTCGCCGCACGCCTTAGCCCGGGGAGGGGAGAGGGGGGGGGGGGCGGTCGCGACCCTGGCGCTGGAGCAGGGGGACAGTCCCGGGGCCGGGGGAGAGAATGCTCCGGGGGGGGGGGGCGGGGGGGTTAGGGTCGGTCCCAGCCGGACGGAGGTTGCCCCGAGGCAGGTTTGCAGGGAAAAGGCCCCCACCGGGGGGTGGGTTGCTTGAAATGCTTTTGGCCACCCCCAAGCTCACCCTACCTCACCACTGCTCCCAAGCCCCTTGGGACACCGGGGTTTGGTGCTGGGGTCTCTCTGCCATACCTTGGACCCCCCGCTGCACCCTGGGGTGGCCTGGCAGCACCCCGGCCGCAGGTTTCCACGGGAACGGAGAGGCTCACCCTTGTCAGCAAACCCCCGCAGTGCCCCAGAGCCTGGTGTCTTCTCCACCTGTCACCTGGTGTCCCCCAGAGTATCTCCAGAGATGCTCTGCCCCCGACTTGGGGTGGCTGTCAGACAGAGAGGCCAAATATGACCCAGCTGTGACCCTATTGCATCCTCCTCCATCCTTTGCCCCAGCAGGTTATTGCCTGGCATCCCACATCCCACCAATACATCCGTCCATCCGTCGCACCTCATCCCCCCCCCCCCCCCCCCCCCCCCCCCCCCCCCGTCCGGTAGCCAAGCAGCTGGGCTGGAGCTGGCGACACCCTTCCCTCCCCACTTGCTCTCCATGGATCAGGTCAAATCCCATAATCCCATCCCCTCTCAGGGCCTCCGTCACAGCAGCTGTGAAATGGGGCAGCACTTCCCACCTGTCTCCGGGGGCCCACGACAGAGCCGAACCTGTCTGTAGCTGGTGGGGTTGGGTGCCCTCGTGCCGCAGGCACTGGGGTGTGTACACAGGCGTCTCCCCTGAGTCCCGGTGGTGCTTTTCCTGCCACAGTCTGGAGTGGATTTCAGGCTTTGCTCTGGGGTTTCAAGGAGGTGGTGGTAGCAGGGCAGGACCCCTGCTCTGCTTTCCTGAGCAGCCCCACGCATGGGAAACGCTGCTTGCTGCCTGCCCAAACGTGCTGCAGAGAAGATATTTTTGAGCTGTGTAGGAACTTGGAACCCACACACAACTTTTGGTTTCTCCGGTAACTTTAAAATGTCCATATGGATTTAAATCAAACCGAGGTTAAAAATAAATTCCAGTCTCTCTGAGGCTGAGACCTTTTATGCCTGGGCTTACCTCCGAGCCAGCCGTGCAGCAGGAACCTGGGCAGAGGGGAGCTGTGCCGCTGTGCTGGCCCCTGCCCGTGGGGATGGGGCTGCTGGGAAGCCTCTGGGGAATAAGGCTGGAAACATCTGCCCCATTTCCCAGTGTGGGAAATGGAGGCCCTGGGAGAGCATGTCACTCATTTGCCATCGCTGTCAGGTCACTGACCTGTCAGGGCAGAGCCAGGGAGGGAGCTGGTCCCGGTGGCACCGATTTCCCCTGCGTTGGCTGAACGCACCAAAGCCGTCCCTCCCTGTGGAGGGAAAGTTGTTTTTCTCCCAGAAAGAGCGTAGAAGTGATGCAGGCAGGAGGAGAGGGGATGCAGCCTTAGCTCTGGGGAGGCTTTAATAGCTCAAGCCCCTGCCTGTTAACCTGGCCTGGGCTCTCCCAGTTCCTTGAGGATGTGTTGAGGAACCAGGACCCCTCTGGGGCTGTAGCAAAGCCCAGCAGTGGAGCTGGCAGTGCCAGTGTGGGCTTAGTCTCTCCCTGCAGATGGGAGGGTCCCTGCCAGCGCCCATTGTTTGGTGGCTCAGCCCTGCTTGGGGACATGCATGGGCAGTTTGGGGTGTTCCTGCAGCCTTGGGGACCTCCATCCATCAGGGTCCATCAGGGTCTGGTGGACATCTGCCATGCAAGAGCTGTTAACTGAGAGATTGTTTGATGTCAGGCGATGTGACAACCCCACGGCAGTTCCAGCGATTGCTGGTGTGCATGGGAACACCGGTCGGTCCTGCTGCCTCCCCATCACTCCCTAAAAGCAGGGGTGGGGGACATGAGACACCCATCTATGCGTGTCCAGAGAAGGGTTAGCAATACCCCCTTCCAAAAGGAGAAAGGCTAAGGGGAAGCAGGACCCGCAGCCATCCGCAGGGTAGAACCCCCCCCACCTTCCCCAGAAGCACAATGATTTTTACATTTCAAGAGCTGTTGAAAATGGGGGATGCAGTGACAGCCCCCCCCCCCCCCCCACCCCGTGGCATCTCCAGCAGTGCCCAGCTGCCCCGGTCCCCAGCCAGAGCAGCCGTGGGCTGTGCCGGCGCGCGGCACGTGGATGTGTGTGTGAGAGGCGAGAGCGACCGAGTGAATGAAAGCTGCCTGAGTGTGAGCGGCAGGGAGAGCAGGCACCGGCTCCGTGTGCCAGGGGGACGAGGGCCGGCTGCGCTGGGGTGAGCTGGGACAGACTCTGCCCATGCCTGGGCCCGGTGCGGCAGTGTGGGGCAAGGGCAGGCACCAGCCGTGCCTGGCTGCTGAGCCTGGGGCTGGGCGCCTGCCTGGGTGTTAAGGAGAGAAATGTTTATGTTATGCCACTAGGAAATTAAACTGGTCCATTTCTGGGGTATTTAGATGACGCTAGCGAGAAATAAAAGCCATCCATAAATTACATTATTCCTCCAGCCCTCTAATGACACGAGCGATTAGTGTGCAAGCAGAGCCCAGAGCCAGTGTCTCGGGACTGCTCTGGACATGGCCCTCCGTGCGGAAGAAATGGGACCCTGGTGCCGCTATGCCCTGAGGAGCGCAGGTACCGCGTCCCCAGCCCCGAATCCCGGCGGCCCAAGAGGCGAGTGGGGCTCGGAGGCGGCTTTCCCTCCTGCCCGCTGCTCTGCAGGGGTGTGCAGGCAGCGGGGCTGCCCCAGTCCCAGTTGGGGAGCAGGGGTGGGTGGCCCGGTGCCCCATCTCACCCTGTGGGACAAGCCCGTCCCAGCCATGCTGTGTCCTGTGAGCAGAACGGCAGGTGCCAGCGCAGGGTCAACACCCGGGCTCTTTGGGGTGAGTCAAACCCCCTAGCTGCATTTTGGAAGGATGAGGGATTCACCTCTCTGGGTCTGTTGGTCCCCCAAAAAGGCATTGGGAGGCTCACTTTTCATCCCTGCTTTTTCACCCCTGCTTTCTTCCTCCCATCGTCAGGTTGGGGGGGTCTCAAGCAACTGCTTTGCTCCACCACAAAGGCAGCCGCAGCGTTTGCAGTGGGTGAGCGATTGCTATAGAGACCATCTTCAGAGCTTTGGGATCCTCCATCCTGCCCAGGCATGACTGATGGATGGGGACTCCCTAATTCTTAGCACTTTTAGCAGCCCACCCAGTGAGATGAAAACTGTAGGTACCAGTGTAGCCTTAGCGCAGCATCTGGCTGAGCTCCCCTCCCTGCCTGGAGGGAGGGTGTTTTGGAGGCATCTCTCTCTGTGGCAGTAAGAAAGGAGAGATGGGGCAGAGCTGTCCCCTGCAAACACCCCAAGGGAAGGATGGGTCAGTGGGGTTGGCGGGAGTACAGCGGGAGCTGGGCTCCGGTCCCTGCCGTGGGGTAAAGCTGAAGAGCCGTGCCCCAGCAATGTGTCTGCTGCAGGCAGGTACCAGGTGATGGGCAGATCTAGGGCTGCGCCAGGAGCTTGTTCTGTTGCCGGCAAACCCGGCAGCTCCATTGTGGCTGCTCGCAGCCCGCACTCAGCCAGACGGGAGGAAAATGTCTGCAAGCTTGCCATAGTGTAGTATTTCCACCTGCAAGGGGGATAATTTAATTCCCAGCGTGTGAAGGGGGTGTCAGTGCTAGCCTGTGCAAAATAATAGTGTGTGTAGGGGGAAGAGCTGGGATCTGGAGCCGGAGGATGGAGTGATGGGGCCGATGGGGTGGGAATGAGGGCAGGAGAGAGGCAGGGGCCAGCTGGGCCCCGGCTGCGAGTGTGCGTGGCGGGTTGTGTGCCGTGGCTGACTGCTGGGGTAGACCCTGGTGAAGGGGACTGCAATGGGGACTGTGCCCAAGACTGTGGCTGTGCCTCGCCCATGCCCAGAATAAAGCTCCTTCTCTTGCCTGGTTGCTTACTCAAGCAGTACAGGGTGCATGGCCACCTGGCTCTGCTCTGCCCACGCGGGTCTGGCAGGGCCGGCTGCCTGCATCCCCGTGGCAAGCAGCATGCATGGTTCGTCCCCTTCTCCTAGAAGCAGCCCCTAGGAGAGGTGACACACACCAATGTCCTTCCCCTAGGCGTCTGGCCCATGGGAACCAAGTGTGCTGCCCATCCCCCCTGCTCCCCCGCTAACCTGCCTCTTCTGCACTGCCATTGCTGCCCCACATGACGCCCTCCCCCCCCCCCCCCCCGCTTGCTGCTTCTGCTCCCACTGCCCACGGCCTGACGGTAAGGCTGGGCTGGAAGCTGGGCTGACCCTCAAGCTAGGTCCTCAAGCTCCCCAGGAGGCCCCCAGTCAGGGTGGGGTATGGGGGGAAAAGGGGCTCCCACTCATGCGCTGGGGCAGGGAGCTCCCGTGGGGTCCCCTCTGTGCCAAAGCGCCCTGCCCTCGATGGATGCTGCACCTTCCTGGGGTGATGGGAGCGCTGCCTGACTCTGCCTCGTCTCTGTCTGCTGTCTTCTTCTCTCTGGCATCTGTACCCCTCCGCCTCTTCCCTCTTTGCTGTCCTGGCTTGTCTGCAGCCCTTTGATGCCGATGCATCCCCTCTCATGGGGTGTTGTGGCCTCTCCTGACCGGAGGCTGAGATCCTGGGGGTCCCTGCCAGCGAGGATGCTGCTCCGAGCCTGTGCCAGGGCAGAGCTACATATGGGGCGAGGGGCATGTGGGTGATGCCGCTGTGTACCGCTGCCTGCGGGCAGGTTGGATTTTGCAGGTGGAGAGGCCGGAGCTGAGGTTTTGGCAGCCACTGCTGCATCCCTGCAGGCAGAGGCAGGTCGGAGCCCACAGGGAATTAGTGGCACAGGATTAATTGACAGGAAGTTCAGGGGTTTGGTTGGGGCGGTTAAACGGCTGATTTCTGCAGATGCCAATGCATAATTCATGGCCTGTCGCAACTTTGGCCAAGGTGTACAGCTCCTGCTGCACAGGGCTGGCAATGCACGGGCAGGGAGGGGTTTGCTCTTTCACCATCTCTGTGTCCGAGCACAGAGAGGAGTTTTTCCCCACAGCTGGACAGCCAGAGGAGGTATCCAGACTTGGTCATGCTGCTTTCCTGCTGTGTGCTGTGCTGGGACCAGTTGCCCCCCAGAGCTTTGGGATCCAGGATGGAAGAGGTTTGGGAGGGTGAGCAGAGCTGGTCCCTGGAGCAGGCTCTGGTTTCCCCTGGGCCATACTGGGTGCGTATGTCCCAGGTGGAGCAGAGCATCATGCCCTTGCCTTCCAGCTGGGGTATCAGGGGGTTGTGCCAGCCCCAAAGGACGGGAGAGACCCCATTAGTGGAGCTGCCCTCCCCCTCCCTCGCTGGCTCTGCTCATTAATGGTGTTTTCATTAGGAGAAGTGGTTTGGTTTTGTTTAAGCCAAATTGCTGTGCTTGGGAGATGATAAATCCATCTGCTGGCAAATCGCTCTCCTGCCGCCGGGATGGATCCCAGCCCTGGGCTTTAATCGCGCTGCAGATGAATGAGCCTCTAGTGAAATGAATCTCTCTGCCATGCCCCACCGGGGGGGGGCTGAGCCATGAGGGCTGCCTCCCTGACACCACGGTGAGGGGCTCTGGCTTAGGGTGGGGGATCAAAATCCTCCACTAAGGGGTTGTGGAGCCCTGGGTGGAGTTATTGCCAAGCAAGTGAACTGCTGGGGCTGATGCAAGCAGCTTTCCTGGGAGCAAAGGGCAAGAGGAGCCCCTTTCCAGGGGGCAAGGTGTTTCCAGGGGGCAAGGGTGGGTGCAGGGGTTCTGTTCACCCCACTGTCTGTGCCAGGGTGTCTGCCAGCAGCTGGGGCTGGGTGGGTGCCATGCCATGCGGGTGAGCGGCAGGACAGTGCACGGGACAGGGCTGGGGATGGGATGCAGGGGATGGAGTGGCCCCGCTCTCAGCAATACCCTACCAAGCGGCTTTGCAAAGGGTATGTGGCAGCAGGGCTGCTCTGGGTGGAAGGCTCTCGTCGGGGTCCTCCCATCCTCGAGCTGCTGCGGCTCTGGCTGTTTCTGCCTTTTAAGTAAATTTGTCTTCCAAATGAAGATGGGTGGTGCAGCTCCCCAGGGAGTGGTGTGGGTAATTAGCTTGTTTGGATACGGAGCCCTGCGGGAGGGGAGCTGGGGGCAGGATGGCTGCCGCGTTCAACAGGAGCTGGCGGGGATGGGGGACATGGGAGGCTGTCACCTTCACTGCCTCTGAATTTGGGTCTTTTTGAACATTTCCTCTCTGGTCCAGCCGGAGAGAGTCACCTACGGACAGTTGTGGGCAGGGGTGCTGTACGTGTGCGTGCCCATGCTCTCGCAGCATCGTGCCTCTCCTGCCTGTACCTGATGACAGCCCCCAGGGCCCAGCTCCGTCTTGCTTTAGGTGACTCCAGCCCTGTTTTGGCAGGAGCCACCCTGCTTTTGAACCCGTTCCGTTGGGGATCCCTCCTGTTCAGGCAGCTGGCACCCTTCCCAACTCTGGGACGGTGTCAGCATTGCTGCTGGGGGCTCTGTGGTGTGGCAAGAGTGTTGGTGTCCCATCCATGCTGCTCCTGCTCACCCCTCCTGGGGACATGGACCTGGGGACATCGAGGTCCGGGGGACATACAAGCACATGCCCCAGGTCTGAGCATGGCTGCTGCGGTGCCCATATGATTCCTGCACCAGCTCCATCCCCACTGAGTGTTTTGGGGGCTGTGCCCTGTGCGAGGCGAGGGCACTGCGTGCTCCTGCATGCAGGCGAGCCCCTGGGCTGCACCTCGGACAAGCTGGTGGCTTCGTCCTGGACGGGAGGGAGTGGTGTGGGGTCTGGCTGACCCACAGAGAAGTCTGGTGAGGACCACGCCACAGCAGCAGCAGTGCCCATGGGCAGGCAGGGGATGCTTAGAGCCCTGAGGGCCGGTGCCAGGCTGGCAGTGGAGATGGATGGCTTCACCTGCAGCCCCTCTCCAGGGAGCAGGTCAGATACAGGGATGGAGTGACTAACTCTGCATGGCGTGAATCTGCTGTCCCGGATCTCCTGTGCAGAGATGGAGGGACTGACTGGGCAGGATGGGACCCCCCCTGGGCTGTCCTGCTGTCCCCGTGAGCCTCCCTCTGTGGCAGTGATGTTCCTGCTGGGAAGGGACTCAACAGTGTGAAGCAGAGGGAGGTTTCTTGGCAAGATGCTACCATGAGAGACTGGCAGGACTCCATCAGTGAGCCTCCGTGGGCAGAAACTGGGACCCTGCTCGTGGCTCCAGGCACTGACTCCAGCAGCAGGGCTGGGATACTCTGGCTCCCTTATCTGTACTCTTCCCATCACCAAACCCATGCATTTGGACACCAAAAAAGTGCTTTTTAGGGATGGAGCATTGGTGATGGTCTGGCCAGGATCTGAGTCACAGGGAAGAGGCTTTCCAGGGTTTTTCCCTTGGCCTGGCTGGGGAAGGTTGCAGCCCTGCGGGATGCAGGGAGGCACCGGCAAACTCGTGCACCCGTGGGTCACCCTCAGACCCAGCAGGAGCCAGGGAAGAGCTGTCTGGCTGCTCTCACCTGGTTACTGTGGCCCATCGAGCTGCAGTGGGGTGAAATGAGAGCCGGCCTGCTTGCTAATGAGATTAGACAGGCGAGCCACTGCTCCTGGCCCGTTTGGTTAATCGCTTCTTCCTAGATTGAATTTTTTAAAATTGCATTGCTTACAGAAAGCCCCTGAATGGGTTTAAAGGCAATAATCCACCCGGTCCTCCGTCACTGCAAAGGTTCCCCTGGGGCTACTTGGGAGTGGGTTGTTAAAGTCCCTGGTGTGTCTCCGCGTGTCTCTGGTGTCCCCAGGAGGTGGCTGGCTGGGCTGGCTGGCCCTTGACAGCTCTTGATTTACTCTGGGAGGAAATATGGATGAATTTTTAATGGTGTGATGTAGTGAAGCCTCCTGGAGGTAAGGGTGAAGGTCAGATTCTGGGCTCAGTGCTGCAGCCCATGTGATGGGTCCCCCTTGCCCCCCACTCCTGCCCCAAGGGCCATGGGGGGCAGCTGCCCACCCTGCCCATCCTGCTGTGCTCCTAGGGGCATGCTAGAGTTGGGGGGCTCTGGTGGTAGGGCACAGCACCCCAGCTCTGGTTGCACCTGCATGGGGTCTTGGCTCCCTGTCTGACCCCAGAGCAGGGAGGGACAGCCGCTGGTGCCAGGTTTTGGGGTCGCAGCACAGGTTGGCAAATGGGTGCAGGGCTCGGGCAGTGCAGCAAGGAATGCTGTAATATGCTGTGGCTACGACTGATCCTGGCATCCCTTGGGGACATCTCAGCCCTCTCCTGGGTGGTGAGAGCTGCCCTTAAGTACTTTTTTCTTTCCCCCTGACTCTCCTTCCAGCAGTTGCATCTTCCGAGCCCAGCCCCTGCCCTGTGCTGCTTGTGCTGACCCGAACAAATTTCCCCTGGCGCCCTCCCTCCCTGCTCACCTCCCCTCTGCTGTGCAAAGTGAGTCACTCCCAGGCACCAGGAATCATTCATGTCATTTCCCCCTTTGCCGCAAAGTCATTAATGCGAGTGGAATAATTTGTTGCGTAACAGAGAGGATCAGCGGGAGTGCTGCTCTGGCAGGTGATGCCAGGTCCTGGCTTCCCACTGCCCTGGCCACCGCTGCCCTGGGAGACGGCAGCTTGGTGGGATTGCAGGCTGGGAGCATCCCAGGCCTTGCTGGGATTGTGGTCCCACAGCTGCACTGCGCAGGCAGCAATGGTATTGGCTCCCTGAGGCGTTCTCCCAAAAAACATCAAGTCCCACCTGGACCAGTAGGATTGTCATGGCTTCTGTGTCTGCTCACCCTCACACAGCTCCTCCGAAAGTGGCTCGTCCTAACTTCTCCACGGTGACATGGGCAAGAAGCATCCCCTGAATTGATCAGGTTGTGTGTTATGGCACCCTGCATCCCTGCCGCATCCCTGCCATGTGCTGCTCCAGCTCCTCGGAGCTCCCCAAGACGTGGGGAGGCAAACACATCCCACTGGCAGCTGAATCCCTCCTGGCTTCTTGCTTCAGAGCTGGGGACTCCAAGGTGCCCCAGCGGGGGTGCAGGCCATGCGGGACCCTGTGCGGCTCAGGGCCCTACAGCCCCAAGGGCAGCACTGCAACCGCTCACAGCGAGGTCCCAGCCGGCTGTTGCTGCTGGCAATAGCGAAACCGTGCCTGGGGTGCAAACACAAGCACGGCCAGGGCTCCCTCCTGGGGACCTCACAGCCTCCCAAACAGGGGACTGGTTGGAGGGGGTACTCGCTGCCTTCACCCACCCCAGCCCAGGACTGCAGGTGCTGGGAGCCCTTGCTCGAATGATGCTCGCTGTGGTTGTGGCAGATCAGGTCTCTTCCCCTGCACAGTGAGGGGGAGAAGGGCAGGGAAGAGTGCTTGAGTTTTTAAAAGGCATTGCGGAGGCTGCCCCCCTGCCCCAGGTTAATTTCCTTCTATCCCACGCTCGGCCAGGCATTAATTTAAAGATGCTGCAATGGGAGAGGGGGAGCCTAAGAGGATTGGGCTGAGAGCAGGAGGATTTAACGAAGGGAAGGGACGTGGCTGGGGCTGGGGACAGTGCAGGGGACAGCGGCATCTGATGGCACAGGATGGGCAGGAGGGAGGAGGTGGCCGTGCACCCCTCGGGACTGAGTCACCCCAATGTGTCCCAGCCATGACTGGGGTGGTACCCAGTGGCTCCCACCAACCCCTGGAAGGATGTGGGAGTGAAGCTCTCCCTGTCCCCAGGGAGAGCACCGCTGCTGGGTGGCTGGGCAGGGAGGGGGCTGTGCCCCATGTCCCACCCATGCCCCTTGCTGTCTGTGGGAAACAGGGCAGAAGTTTCAAACCCAAGCCTGGAGGAACCCAGCGGATGGGCATCGTGTCCGGCTCCGTGGGGGGCAGGCAGAGACCCTCTGGGATGCCACGTCCCAGCAGGGACTTTGTCCCCTCGCTCCAGCTGAACAGCAAGTCCCCTAGGTGTAGAGGGCTGCCCCAAAGCAGTGCAGGGAGGGAGGAGATGGTGTTTAATATTTTGAAGTGACTCACTGAAAACCTGCTGCTCCCTGGGGCTGGTCCAGACCCAGCATCCCCGTGAAGGGGCTAGGACTGGGGCAATCCCAGCCCAGTGTGAGCTAGAGGGGGAGGCTCTTTTGGGACCACATCCACTGGGGCAAAAGAGCTTTCCCTGCGATGACCGAGGGTCCCACCTCTGCCCTGGGGCAGAGGATACAGGTCCCAAGGGGCTGCAGTGGCTCCCCAGCCCCAAACCACCCTGTGCCCCCCTCGGCGCTGTTTGTTTTCTCAGCCCGCCCTGCTGTAATTACAACCCGCTGTCACTCTCCGGATAATACGTCTTTCCTTTTATCACTGCTTAATTAAATAACTGTGGGGAAGTGAGGGGCTGGTAACCCCTTGTTTGCTGGTATGAACAACCCGGTCGTGCTGGGGAGGTGTCTTGGGGCTGGCAGAGGAGCTGGATAGGGATGGCTGTGCCCTGACTTGGGGGTCACCGTTGAATGCGGGGTACCTGTGCCCGAGAGGGATGAAGTGCTGATTTTGTTGTTCATGGGCACAGCATCTCTGGCACAGACGTTTCCAGGCCATCCCTGAGGAGGTGCCCTGGATCTGACTGCCATTGCCCCGTCTTTAATTCTCCCCTTGGCTCAGAACTGTGCCTGCTGCCAGGCTGGGAGGAGTGAGCGGGCAGGGTGCCCGCTGCCAGGCCAGCTGCCTCTGCCCACAATTAATTGGTGCTAATGAGTGTCCGTGGCAGCTGCTGCTGGGTCAGTGAGCTCTGGCTGAGTATCTGCCAGGCGTTCCCCCCACGGGGCTGGACGCGTGGGTCCTGCTCCCCGCTTGGCGGAGCACCCTCAGTTGTGCCGTTGGTCCTCAGCGTGGACGTGGCCCCCTCTGCTCTCTCCCCATCCCTTCCCTCATCCCTCTGCTGTCTCTCTGCCTTTGCGCTTTCCCCTGGTGCGAGACGCTGTGCAGCCCCTGGCATGATGGACCCAGGGTGCCAGTTTGGGCACCGGCAGTGGTGCACCTCCAGGTGCTGTCCCCTTGTTTTGCTCCCCTGGGTGCCCTTTTGTCCCCATCCAAGCCGCCCTGCAAGGTGCTGTAGCACCGGGAATGGTGTCTGTGATGGCATCCTCAGGAGCAGGATGTGGCCCTGTTTAAAAACACAGGGGCGGTGGGAGCAGTCCCCCAGGCACTGCCTGTGCTGCTGTGACGGATTGAGGAAAAGTCTGATCTGACGGGATTTCCATCTACCTGAGACAAAGCGCTGCACCAAGCTGCAGTAGGTCGGCCCGGGCCGGGCGGGGATTGATGAACATCCCCAAACTGTTGCCAAGCCCCGAGGTTTGTGCTTGCCTGCAGCGAGGAACCGGGTCCCTTTGCAGATGCGATCCCCTTCCCTCGCAGTGCCGAGTCCCCATGCACCAAGCACCCACCATTGGTTGTGCAAGCGGCGTCGCAAGCTACACTTAGTGTTGGTCTTGTGGAGGGTGGGGGCAGCTCTTTGCACTGGTGATGAGATGTACAACGTGTGTGGCTGGGGTAGACTGGAAAATGTCCCCCATTTGGGGACTGGCCTCCTGGAGCTGTGGGCAGCCCTGGGTGTCAGAAGTCTGGCTTGGAAATGATCGGTGTGGGGATGGAGAAGTTTTGGGGCCACACTGGGGTTTCGTGGCAGGATGCTGCGGGGAGAAGAGCTCCCTGCCCGCATAGGGGCTGCGTTGCAGGCAGGGGAGCATGGGGTGACCTGCAGGCTCAGGGTGCCTCTCCTCCTGGTATGCTGCCTGTTCTCGTTGCCTGTCCTCTTGCCTGCCCTGGATTTGCAGCTGAGAGTTGCTTTGCACAGATCAAAGCCTGGGGGCATCTCTCATCTCAGTTTACCTGGGTCCCGCCTGCCCCCCCCCCCCCCCAGCCCGGAGCGCAGGGGGGATTTGGAGGTAATCCTTGCAGACAGAATGCTGCTGGCTAATTATAGCAGAGCCTCTTGCTTCGTGGGAACCACGGCAAATTGTCCCTTGAGCCCAGGCAGCGATGGTACAAATCTGCTGCTAATTAGACTTGAAAGTCCTCTCGTGAGCTCAGGCGCAGGATGGATATTCGATTATTAACATATTTATTTCTGAGCTTCTCAGCAGGTCTTGCACTGGGAGGCTGTACTCTCCCCCCATGTAATTGCCAGGCACATTTATTTCTATCAAGAGTGCTTGGGGGCTCTAGGGGAAGGGGGGCTGTTCAGCTTTGTGTGCTCATTTTTGGGGGTGTCTCACCAAGACGTGTGGAAAAGACACCTTTCTGATGCTGGGAATGTCCTGGGCAGGAGCACAGCCCCCAGTCTCTTCTCTGTGTCTCTCGCCAGCCCCTCTGCCAGGTGGGATGCTCCTGACCCTTGTGCCCAGGTGGGAACCCAGGGATGTCTTTTCCCACCTGCTCCTGGGCCTGTTGGCTCCAGGCACTGAGTAGGCAGCGGAGTAGGGGGTGAGGATGACCTAGTGGTGCAGAGCTGGTGCTGAGCACCGCAGCCCAAAGCTACCTGCCATGGCACCCCTGGGGAGATCATCCCTCCCTCCAGCGGAGGCAGACAAACTGTGATGGAAATACTGCCTCTGAAACAACTGAAAATAGCTTTCCTGTCCCCAAAATGTCAGTTTAAAAAGGCAGTCTCTGGGGGCCCCCCTCGGGCTGGCAGTGGGCTGAGCGGGTGCCCTGGAGATGTTGAGCGGGTGGCCCTGCTGCACCGTGGGGCAGGGAGCACAGGGCAGGAGGCTGGAGGGCTGAGCCTTCACTTGGGATACGACTGTGGAGAGTGTCAGCGCTGGAATGGGGAGCCATCAGCCCGGCTGTGGGGCTGCGCAGTGTCTTGGACTGAGGCTGGAGAAAGGTGCAAGTGGGCTGTGGATTGTCGGAAGGACAGCGCTGACCTTGTGTGTCTCCCCTGCCTTAAGGCCCCAGGTGCCCCCAGCCAGGTCGTCGCCCATCCAGGTGTTTCAGGCCAGTGCCAGGGGCTGTTGGCGTGGGGACAGGCAAGAAGCCGTTGGTCAGGACCTCAGCCCCATCTTCAGCACCGCTTTGCTCTCCCTCCCTGCCTTGTCACTGCATCTCCCCGTGCAGGGAGAGTCTGAGCCAGGGAGCGGGGGGCAGGTGCCTTGTTGCAGCAGTGGAGTTATTAATAGCAGCAAATGCTCTTGGTGCCTTCAAGCCAAGTCCGTTTTGGGGGAGATTCCTGCCATTTGAAGTATGTTTCCCCTCCCCGGGATCCCTCGGGCGCCTTATCTCCCTCTCCCAGCTGTGCAGCCGGCACGTGCCGGAGCCCCTGGATAAGCTCTGGTGCTAATAGCCCGTGCTGCTCAGCCCGACAGCGTCTGGCTGGGTGATCGAGGGTGCCCCACTGCCTGGCCTACGGGCAGCCCCATGCTGCTTGCACACGTGGGAGCTGAGGTCGTGTCTCAGCCTGTCCCTACTGCGCTTCCTCCTGTCACCGTGCCGAGTCAGAGCTGTCGGTGGCCGAGTGAGCACTGATTGCAAGGAAATTAGCCTAGTGCCATCTCCCATTTACCAGAGTCCAACCTGTGCATGATTGCACGGGGCTTGTTAATTTGTCACCGTCACCGTGACTTGGCATGGGGCGGTGAGCGTGGCGAGGCTGGGGGGATGTCGAGGGCCACACCTTCCCTGAGAGCAGATTTGGAAACAGGGCTGGCATCACTTATGGCCAGGATGAGATTTTTCCCAGCCTCACAGTTCAGGAGGCACTGGTGAGGCTTGGAGTGGGAGCTGGGACAAGCCTGGGGATGCAAGGTGCTGTGCTGCAGCTGGAAGCCTGTGGTGATCCTCGTGGGGTGCCATGGGCATGAAGTAGGGTGGGCATCTGAGGAGCAAAAAGGTGCTGGTTCAGGATAAGGAGATGCTGTGGCTGTGTTGTGCCCCAGCGTGAGCCATGCACCCCAGACGGCGATGTCCCTGCTCGTGAAGGCTGGGCTCTTTGGAGGTCCTGGGGACCATGCTGCACCACTGCCCGATATATCCTGGGTGCCCCCAGCATTGCTGTGCTTTGCAGACCCAACAAGCTCCGAAATGGCCCCGGATGCTCCAGGCGGGCTGTGGTGTCCTTGCTTACCTCTGCCATCTCGACATGTCAGTCCTATAGTCTGGTTTCCTTGCAGATGTTGGTGCTGGTCTTTACCCTCCCTTTGCAGGGCATGGAGGGTCTCGGGGTGCACCCCAGGAGTCTGGGCAGGGGGCGATGGAGCCCGTCCCCCCCTGCCTTGTCCCCTCCTCCCCACCATTGCTACCCTGTGGTGGGGGCGATGAATTATTCATGCCCCGACAGGCGGGGGTGTCTGCTGCTGCCTGCGTTATGCCAATGGGGCCGACGTGCCGCCAAGCACAGAGAGCTTTTCTGTGTAAATCCCTGAAATATTTAGCAGAACTGACTTAAAAAAATGCGACTTGGGAGGAGTTAGTGCCTCAGCGTAACCTGGAGGGCTGAGGGCCAGCATGGGGGGATGATGGATGCACCAAGGTGTCACTGGGGGGACTCTGACCCGGTCTTTGCCCTACACCCACCACCTAAGTTGCTGGTGGAGCTTATGTCTGTCTGTGTGTCTGATCACCCATCTGTTGGGTCTTTCTGCTTGTCTCTGCTGTGAGACCATGGGGGTGCCCTCATCCTTTCCCTGCATTGGAGGGGTGCTTTGGAGCTAAATGCCAGCTGGGGCATGTCCTGGTCCCCAGCCTAGTGCCACCAGAGCCAGGCTGCTGCCCTGTCACCTGCGGCGTGCCGGCTGCTGGCAGGTTGGCGGTGGGGGCCGGTGCACAGCGCTGGGCCGGGCTCCTTCCCTGGCAGCGCCTTCCCAAGCAGACGGATCACGCCACATGCATTTTTTAACAAGATCCATCGGCTGGGAACGAGCCGAGCTGTCGCCGCAGGTTTGTGATCAAAGCCAGACGTGCCCTGGCAGGCCGGGGGAGGGTGGCCCTGCATGCCACCCCTCCATCACACAGCCAATTTATGGGACATTTATCCCAGCAGAGCAGGTTGGGGATCTGGCAGCATCACAGGTAGCAGGGGTGTTGCCCCTGCATCCCTGGGGGTACTGGGATGGCCAGTGCCCTCCTGCCTGGCATGGCACAGCAGTTCCTGAACTGAGCATCTAAGGATGGGAGCAGCCATGATGAAGAGCTGTTGCTGCTGTTGGGCTTCGTGCACAGTCCTACACCCCAAAATTGCAGCTTCTCCTGGGAATCAGAGCGAGCTGGCTTTGCTCGCAGCCAGGTTGAGGTAGGAAGGGTTTGGGCTTGTGCAGGGATGTGTTTTGGGCCAGGTTCACAAGGGAGCAAGAGGAAGTAAGGGATGCAGGGAGCTGTAGCTGGCTCTATGGACAGGGAGGCACATGGAGCCAGCTGGCTGTGCCATGGCGGGGTTGCCCCACAAGGCAGCCTGGGCTGCTGGCAGCTCTCCCTTGGCCTTTGGCAAGCTCACCCTTTCATGGATGTTCTCTGTGCATCTTGGCAAGGTATGAGGCGTGTGCTGCCTTATGCTCTGTACATCACAGGGCTAAGCCCCGTGGTGAGTGGCCAAAGGCAGCATGGGCTCACGGTTAGAGCACACCACTCCTCCCAGGCTGGCTGCCCCACTCTGAGCCTTCCTCCCACCTCCATGCTCTGTTTGGTCCTGTCCCCATTACTTCCCTGGTGAGGGAGGCAGGCGGGGTGGGGTGGCAGGTGCCAGCGGTGGGCCCGCGCAGCACGGTTGTGGTGTGCTTCCGTCTGCAAGCACCAGCAGAGAGCCCTTGGGCTGCGCTTCTCAGTGACAGCACATCCCATGTCAGAGCTGCTGCAAATCCTGCCTGCTAATAGCTATGCAAATTACCTCATTAGCTGCCTTATTTATTTTCTCTGGCATCACGTTTTCAGCACTTCCCCAGGTCCTGGAGGCTGCAGGTCCCCAGGGCTGGGAGGAGGCAGGAGCAGCAGTGGGACCTGCACACAGGGCTGGCTGTGTTGAGCCTCCCTCTGCGGACGGCAGTGGTGTTTGGTCCCCACGGAGCCACCTGCCCCAACATGATGTGTCTGAGACCAGGGATTCACATGGGTCCCGCAGTCCCTGGTGTCAGATGTCCCCCTCCTTGTCCCTCGGCATGTCCTGGCTCTGGGGTGAGTCTTGCTGAGCCCCACCTCCAGGCAGGAGCTGCTCCATACCCCCCAGGCAGCCACGGGTCTGGCATTGCTGGGATGTGCGCGTCCTCCATCCCCCAAAAAGACGTGACTGCTGGATTTAGGTACAGAGAGAACAGAGCATTTGCCCAGTCCCTGTGGACCCGAGTAGCGGTTTGAGGCTTGGCACAAGGCTGCAAGGTGCCCTGTACCCTTCCCACCTTGATTGCTCTAATGGAAATGTGCCTCCTGCCCACCCTAATTGCCATTTCTCCTTGAGGGAGATGTTGTCGGCAGACGATGTTGCAGGGGTCTGCCCTCTGCCAGCCCCAGGATGACTCCGGAGAGCCCCCAGATGCCCTGGTCAGGGTGGCCCTAGGCTGGAGCCTTGCTCTGTTCCTGTCCTTGGGGTGTGTGGCCTGGGCTGAAACACTCTGAAGCCTGGGCACCACCCAGGGCTGGCACAGGCAGGAATGACCCCTGAGCACCAGCCCAGCATGGTACCCCCTGGGGATGTCTGTGTCCCAGGGTGTCCCTGCCGATGCTGGGTGTGCACACAAGCATGTGGCTGCTTGCAAGGATGGCTGTCTCCTGGTTGCATTTTCCAGGGGTATTCACGTGCTCGTGACATCCGTGACAGTGGGACAGCCTTTGCGCAGGTGCCAGGAGACCCATATACAAGTGCCGGCCCTGAAAACCTTGATCCAGCCACCCTGTGGGCTTGTCTGTGCCATGCTGAGCCGCTAGCAAGCATTGTGTCTGCTCCCCCTATTCTGTTTACCTTCTATTTTTCCCCTTCTCTTCATGGCTGTGCTAATGAATATTTCATGGCCAGCAACCAGCGTGAATTCCCCCGGCTGCTCCCTGGCCCCAGCGCTCCTCCCGCGACAGGTACCGACCCAGGCGTCGGTGGCTTAGGAAGGATGTGTCTGCCGAGAAGCCATCTCGGGAGGAGAGGACCTGGGCAGGGAAGGAAGCAATGGCTCTGGCGTCGACAGCTGTGTCGTGTCCCCCTCGCCGGCGGTGCCGTCACTGTCCCTTCAGCCTGCGAGGGACCTGCCAGCGGACCGCGGTGGGGCCTTGGAGGTCCACGCACGGTGTCCTTGCGCACCCGCACGGCCTCGCCCAGGCGGCCACGCTTGCCTGCGCCCTCCGACACAACTGCACGTGTCCCCTCCTGTCCCCCGTGTGCCATCAGCCGCCACAGCTGTCTGAACGAACCGTGTCCCCGGCTCACCTCCCCGCGGCCCTGCCGCTGTGCTGTACGGGGGCTCCTCTTAGCGTCAGGCAGCGGCAACGGCACCGTGGCACGCACAGAGCGGGGGTCGGGCCGTGGCACCGGCCGTGGCACCGCGCAGGCATTGCGTGGGCTGCCCTGGGCTCCCGTGCATCCAAGCTGGAGGTGTCCCGGCACAGCCCCCAAACCTGCCGGCAGACAGCAGGGGTTTGGGTCAAGGAAGTGGGGGACGATGTTGCTCCCCAGTCTCCCCGAATTTGTCATTTATACCCTACAGTGGGGAGCGGGGCGGGGCGCCAGCGCAGGCTTGGCACTGGGCGGTGTGGGGCATCTGCTCCCCCTGCCAGAGCCAGAGAACGTGGCGGGAGCAGAGCTGGAGACAGAGCCTGGAGCCACGCTCTTCCTCCTTCCCATTGCTGTGGCTCTGGCAACGCCATGTCCGCTTTCGGGGCCCAGCAGATGCTCTGGGGACACAGGCTGGCTCAAAATATCCCTTTGGGAGATGCCGCCCTTTGCACTCTAAAGCGCCGTGAGGACTGGAGTTCCCCTGGGGCTGGGGCAGGGGATCAGTGGCTTCCTTGTGGGGGGAGCAGGTTTGGGAGAAGCGCAGGCTGGGCGGCAGGGCAGGAGGCTGGCAGGGTGCACCCTGCAGTGGCACCCGTGGTGGCTGTGACCCAGGTGGAAGCTCTTCAGCAAGAAAGCTTGTGTAAAGATGGGCTCAACAGCCCTGCTTTGTGGCTTGTTTTTTAATTCTGCTGGGTTCCTGTTTGTCCTGCTGGAGGGAGGTGGGTCAGTGACTGAGTGGCTTTGCTGCCCTTCTGCAGAAGCAAGACATGTAGTTCCCGGTGCCAGCCGGGGGAGCATGTGCTCAGAGGGAGCCCCTGGGATGGCAGCGAGCCAGCTCACGTCTCTGTGCAATGTGCTGTCATTGCAAAATACCTGCTGCAGGTTGCTAGGTGCAGGGGAGAGGACGGTCCCCTAGCTCACCCACATGGTCCCCGTGAGCTTCTGTCTCGGTGTCAGTGCACAAGGCCCTCTCTGGAGAGTCAAGGGCCAACCCGGAGGAGTGATGGTCCTTTGGAAATCACTCACCAGTTCTGGACTGGTTGTAGCGCCTGGGGATGCTGGTGGGCAGCGGCAGCCAAGCCTAGAGGTGGAGTGTGTGACCTTGGTGCTGGCTCGTGTCCCTGCAGGCTGGAGTGGGGTGGTCTATGCATGCTGATGGAGAGGCATATAAGCACCCCTGTCCCGCATGGTGATCATGACCAGGGTGCACAGAACAATGCTTGCATCTCCCACCTGCGCGGGACATGCTGGGATGGAGCAACCTTCCTGGCCAGGTTGGGATCCGGCTCCCGAGGAGCTGGATGATGGGTTTGGGCTGGAGCTGCAAACTTTGTTTGCTGTCAGGTCCTGTGGGCTCTGGCACCCTCCTGTGGCTGTTCTGCCACCTCTCCTGTACCCCACGGGCTTTTGGGATGCTGCGGCCACCTTGGGCTGAGTTGCGCTGGCTGGTCGCTGCGGTGATGCTGTGGAGCTGGGTCTCTCTTCCAGTACGGGGGGAGCTGAGCTCTGCATTTGCAGCATTTGGCCTTGTATCACACAGCTCACGGGATCTGATCGTTGCAAGAAACTGTCCCGGTGTGTTTGTGTTCTGGGTTTGAGTTGGGAGTGGGGCTCCCGGATACTGTAGGTTAGGACAAGGGTCCTAAACCACTGACCTGTCCCTGGGAGGTGGCAGGAAGGGACTGGGCACTGCTACCAGCCCAAATTTCTAAGCTTTTGGCTGGCGGCAGGTGGTCCGCAGGAAGTAGGTTCAATCAAATTGTTATATTCACAGACTGTCCCTGCATCTGTGCCTCTGTGTTTTGCTGAGCTGCCTGCTCTGCTTTGGCTGTCCTGGGCTGTCCTGTCCCGCCCTGTGGGGTCCATGTACCTTGCAGCCCTTCCTTGGCCCGAGGCTTTGTGGATGTATTATTGTAGGGTTGCAAGACCCTGCTGTACTGTGTGTTGGACCCTGCTGTAGGGTCTCCCCAAACCTGGCTCACACCTGCAGTGACCAGTGCAGCATCCCCTGGTGCCTGTTCCCTGCCCCGGGGCACTGTCTGCCATGGTGTGGGGTCTCTCTGTTGGGGGCTGCCCACCCTTTGCAGGAGCACAGCTGGCATAACAGGGAGGGAAGGCTTGGTTTGGAGGGAATGGCCCTTCTTTTGGGGAGCAGGGGGAGATGTTACCCCATACCAACCCCTGGGGAGGCTCCTGCCCCTTCCCTTGGGGCCCCTTGTTCAGGCATTAGTGGGGACTGAGCAGTCTGACTGATCCTGGCTGGACCATGCCTGCACCCCCTTTCCTATCCTCGAGGGAGCAGAAGCTATAATTTCCATCAGTTCGCTTTTTGTTCACTTCCTCTCCCATTAATAAGAGATGAAGCTTCTGAGATAATAGAGCCTGGATGGATGCAGAGCTGAGATCCTGCTGGTGCGGGGTGTGGATGTGATGTGGAGAGAGAACTGCAGCTGGGAAAATGGGACTTGGGGAAGGGATGTGGCCGCCAGCCTGCACAAAGCATCTCGGGCTGGCTCTGGGAGCAGGGAAATCCCACCGCCGCCACGCGCAAGACTCTCTTCTGGCTCTGACATACTGTGCAAGCTAGCAACTCGCTGCCAGGCTGAGCTTTGGAGCAAGCAGCTCTCAGTCTGGGCAGTCTGGGAATCTGACTCCTCTTCCTCCCATCCTTGCACTGATCCTCATCTCCTCCCCTGCGTGGAGCTAGCGGGAATGGATGCCCAGGTATGCAGGATGCTCGCAGTGCCGGAGGGCTGATGCCTGGGGATGCAGGATGCTCGCAGTGCCGGAGGGCTGATGCCTGGGGATGCAGGATGCTCGCAGTGCTGGAGGGCTGATGCCTGGGGATGCAGGACACTTGCAGCACTGCCTGACCGGAGCAGATGATTGATGCCCAGGGATGCAGGATGCTCACAGCGCTTGGTAGTGGGAGCGGAGGGCTGATGCCCAAGGATGCAGGATGCTCTCGGTGCCGGCTCCCCTCCGGAAGGAGCATCCTTCCCTGCTCTTGGAGAGAGGCGGCCCTGGGATGCAGCAGTGCCTCATTGGTCAGAGGGACCTGTGGAGTCTGCGGGTTGCCATACCAACCTGCCTCTGGTTCCCGGCCAACCGGGGCGTGAAGTGCCGGGTCGAGCTGGCGGCAAGGGGCGGACCAGGAGCCAGGGGCAACCCGGGGCTCTGCCAGCCAGGGAGGCGTCCATCTGCCTCTCCCGGAGAGCTGGCCGGCACCGCTGGTCTCCCCAGTCCCGAGCATCCCCCTGCCGCTACTCCCCCCCTCTCTCTGCAACTTTGCTGCACGGAGGGGGCCGGCGGGCTGGCACGGCACGGGGGGAGGCTCGCCCGGGCACCCCGCTCCTTCTCCGAGCTTGCGGGCAGCTTTTGTGAGCCTAAGCCCCAGGAGGGGTACCGCCGTCGGCTGCCTCGGCCCCTCTGGATCGCAGGCAGCCTGCACAGGAGCATCCCAGCACAAAACTTCCCAGCTGGCTGCCTGCCGCCTGGGAGCGGGGCCTGGCGGCTGCCGCGCTGCCAGGCGCTGCCTGTGCCCTCTCCGCCGGGCTGGACCTGCCGCCGATGCCCACAGGCTCGCTCCGGGCAAGGAAGGCTCTGTCCTCCCCCGGGCATCGCCTGCTGCTCGGAGGAGCTGGGGGGCTGTTTGCCGGCCGGGAGGGGGGTGCGACTGGGTCCCTCCCCAGCGCTGTGAGCTGGAGCCATGAGCCACTGCCAGCAGCGCTGCAAGAGGCAGCTGGGCCGGGTGATCCGCTTCTTCTACCAGTTTGTCACCGGGACCCTCTCCCAAGGTAGGTGCCGCCCTGGGGGGGGCACGGGGCTCTCTTCTGCGGGAAGGGGTCTCTGTCTGGTGGGCTCTGTGGGGTTATTTGGGGAGGGGGGGGAAATGCCGTTTAGGTGCTGAGCGGTGCTGAGCGATTCAGCCCCAGGCGGAGAGGTTGCACTGACTCCGTGTGGGGCAAAGCCGGAGATGCTTACGGGAGACAACAAGCGCTCCTGAAGGTCCCCTGTGGTCCTGGGGTGACAGGAATGTTTTGTTTCAGGAGGGGACTGGTGCAGAGTGGAGCGTGATAAACTGCTGTGCCAATAAATCACAGCTGGCCAGACCCTTGCCCACCGTGCCAGGCATCTGCCTCCTCTGGGGCCGGGGCTGCGCCCTCCATCCATCCGGCCAGAGAAGCCCTGGGTTTGCCCATGGGCTGGGGCAGGGACACACCCTGGTGCCTGCATCCGCCTGTGCTGCCTGGTCCTGGGGACAGAGCTGCCTGCCGCGTGCTCCCAATTTGCTGTCACAGCCATGGCGGGACCCGTGTCCCCCTGCCAGCCCTCGCACAGCCCAGACAGCTGGCCAGGACCCCCTGTCCTGGGTGTGAGCCCAGAGCTACCTCCTGACCCCAATGGGCACATCTCGGGGAGGTTGTTGTGTGCCTGTGTGTGCTGGGACCCTGGGTGCCTGGCTCCTGCCCCCATCCCTGTGCTTGGGGCAGCTTGCCCTCCTTGTGGCCTGGCCTGGCTGTGGACCCCTGGGCTGCCACCCTGGGCCACAACGGTGCTGGGGAGAGATGTACCGTGCCGGGAGCATGGGGAAGGCCTTGTTGGGCCAATGTGGCAGCATCACGCCTTGGAGCAGGGTTGGGACTTTGCCAGGAGCTAGCCTGCCTGGAAAAACCCTCCCAGGCTCTGTCCCCTCCTCACCCGGGGTAGCCCCTGGGTTTCCCCAGCCTGTGCCCATCCCTGGGGCCAAGGAATGGTGGGGGCACCCTGGCGATGCTCTTGGTACAGCGCTGGGGGCTGGGACACGGAGCAGTACCCGCCCTGTGAGCAATGCCCAGCTGCCATGCCACCTCCCTGCCCGTGGGGACCCGAGCCCTGTGACGGAGGGTCTCCTGGCCATGGGAAATGCTCCCTGTGGGCATTTCCCATCAATTCCCAGCCCCATGAGCTCTTCAGGGCTCTGCAGCAGCCCACAATATGTCAGTAGGGGAAGAGGTGCCAGGATAAGTGTGGGCCTGACCAAGCAGTGTGCCAGGGTCCAGAAGCTGGGTGTGCCTGCAGGCAGCGCAGGGTCTGCCCCTGCTAGTGGGCTCCATCGGGCACTGGCCAACTAGCCTGGAGTAGAGGGGGCAGAAGATGAGTCAGCTGAGTCCAGCCCTGGGTCCGAGGGGCAGACCTGCAGCTGATGGAGCAGAGTGGGAAGGGGACTTCAGGGTGCTCCTGTCCCCACCACCTGCAAGGATGTCCTGCAGGTTCTTGTCCCAGTGCCCTGGCTTTCCAGCTGGGTGCTATGGGGCTGGGTCTGTAGGACCGGGTCTCTGGGCTGGCCATGTGTGGTGCTGGGTGGCCCCAAGAGCCCAGCCCCATGCTGTCCTTGCAGCCCTGCCAGGGTGTGCAGCGTGGCCATGGTGCACAGGGCTGGGATGGGCACAGAGGGCATGGCTGGCAGTAGGGCATTAGCTACCACTGCTCACCCTCTTCTTGGAGTCCTCCGAAGCTCTGGGACAAGCTGAAGTGGCATGAAACCCAGAGCTGGGCAGCTCTGTCCCCGTCCGCCCCCAAAGCTCAGAGCTCGGGGTTGAGAGCGGGATGTGGGGCTTGCACAGCCTTCCCCACTCTGCAGCATCTCCCCCTCCCCAGCTGCTGCTCCGGTCCATGTGGCACATGGGTCACCAGGATGCTGTCCCCCCTTCAGCCACTATCCTGCCCATTGGCTCCTTTTGAGGGGCAATGAGCCCCTTTGCCCTCCCTGTGTAGGTGAAGGAGGTCCTGCAGAACTCACCACAGAAGGCACTGGGTGCCAGCCAGGCAGGCCCCGGGGTGGGGTGCCCTCCTGGCTGGGTGCCCTGGGGAGCTAGCCAAGGACGGGTCGCTGATGGGGGGAAAGAGAAATGACTCAATCAATTAACCAGATTAAAACTGTGACTTCACCTCCCAAAAATAGCATTTCGCCAATATTTTAATGTGCTTATTAATAATCTGCTCGCGCTCTGATTAGCAGCGAGGTAATAAGGGATCAGCTGTAACCTAAATTTAACTCTCCCTAATGGATGATGGCCCCGAGAACCAAAAAAAAGGAAAGGCTCCTATCCATCAGGCTGGCCCCCCCGGGTGGTCGGCAGCACCCAAGGGACCTGGGCAACTGCTGCCCAGCTGTGCCCAGGCCCATTGCCTCTGCTGTGGCCCAGCTGGTCCCATGGCACGTTTTGGGGGGGGGTAGTGCCCTAGCACCCTGCAGCACTGGGCTAGGAGCACCCTAGGGGTAGACACACGGGTAGCTCCCAAGCAGGACAGAGCCTGGCTGTGGTCAATGTGCGTGGTCCCTTCCCGAAGAGGCAGGTCTCTTGGTGATGGGTGACTGCCCTGCTCCCTCCCCAACTGCTCCTGTTCCACAGTGGGGGACAGTCACCCGTGCCCAGCTTCTGGTGGTGCTGGGAGAGTGGGGACAGGGACCAGCCACCTGGCTACCCGACAGCTCTGGGTGTTGCCCTGTGCGTGCCTGCGGCATGCTGTGTGCACAGAGCTGCTTTCTGGACAAGAAACCCTGCTCCCAGGCACTTCTATTTATACACAGTGGGTGGCTGGCGGGATGGTTAATTTTAGCTGGGTGGCACGGCTGCGCTGCCGGCAGTGCTGGAGAGCCGAGGCAGGGGTGGCTGGGCAGGGGATGCTTCACAGCTGTTATTGTCACAGCCCAAAGTGGGACAGGCAGTGTGGACACGGTGCCAGTCTGGGCTGCCCATCCTGGCGCAGCTGTGCCTGGGGCAGCATTACAGGGCCCGCTGCCCTCCCCGGTGCCGAGCCGTGGGTGCATGCCAGGGCCACTTTGCTGTGTGTCCCCTGTGGATGCTCAGAGCAGCTGGTCTTGGGGGCAGAGAGAAGGGAAGGGGGGATGGACCCAGACACCTGGGTTCTGTGCCCTGAAAGGCTCCTCACCCTACGCCTGGGTGGCCACATCCCCTGGCTGTAGCTGGAGGGGTAGGGATGGGACGTCTTGTAGGCAAAGAGGTGTCAGGGTGAAACACTTGGGTCCAGCATCTTCCCCCACCACATGTCCCATGGGGCAGCCGATGGGGCCAAGTGCAGTCTGGGGACTGGACGTGTCCCAGGCATGGATGCAGCTAATCCTGCGGGGTTTGGGGTCTCTGAGCAAGTGTGCCCAAACCCACAGTGGCACTTCCCAAGTGCACCTGGCATTGCAGACCAGGAACTGGGCTGGTTGACTCTGACTCCAAGCTGAGAAAAGCGGATGCTGATCCCAGGCGTCCCTGGCGAGGTGCTGCGCTGGGGTGCAGGGAATGAGATGCCAGCGTCTCTCTGCCAGACCCAGCTCTCTGGGCCGGCAGGACTGCAGAGACACCTTCCTTCAAGGCCCAGTGTCTGGAGCAAGGACGGACACAGGCATGTCAGTGAAGATCCTGGTGTTCGTTAATCCTGGGCGGCAGCATCATTCCCTGAGGAGCCCTGTTTCCAGGACTTGCAGCTCCTCCTGCAGGCTGGCAGTGAGGGGCTGAGCCCTGAGGGTCCCGGGGTCATCAGTGAACTCAGGGCAGCCGCTGGACTGTGGTAATGCCTTGCTGGCCCCGCAGCATGGAGACACAGCCACATGTGTAACGAGCCCCGGCTGTTCTCTGCCCCCTGCTTCCTTCTCCTGGCTGATGGTGCCACTCTCCCCCCGGGCCGGGAGGGTTATTTTTAACTGTTTGCCATGTGCTGCCTGAGCACAATTAAGGTAATTGGTTTGGGAGCCTGGCTCTCACACAACGCTCCCAATTACCTGCCTGCCTGCCCGCCTCCCTGCCCGCCGTGGCCGGCTCCACCGGCGGGGGGACTGCCGGGACAGGGCTGCCCCAGATAGCGCGGCGGGGCTAGGTGGGGGGCGCGAGCGGGCACAGGGGATGGAGCCATGGAGAGGACATCCCTGCACAACGACAGCCTGCTCTATGCCTCCCTGATTGCCATCCTCCTCCTCATCTCCTATTGGTTCACCACTCGCTGCTTCAAAATTATCAGCGGCATTGAAGGTATGGGGTTGGGGACACGGGGGGATAGGGTGACGCTGGCCCATCCTGTCTCCTTCCACGAGCCAGGTGGTGAGGCGAGCCAGGCTCTTGGTGTGGGAGAGGGGGATTGGGGACCCCCATCTCTGCCTCTCTGGGGCACCCTGATCTCCTCCTCAGTCACTTTATTTGTTCCTCCTGGTACTGGTCCTGCTCCACTGTGTGCGAGAGAAGCCTGTGTATGGCCACAGCCGAGCTGCGGTGGTGCCCAGGGCTGCTCCGGGGTCATCCAGCTCTGCTGTGCTTCCGGCATCTGGGTACCGCTGCCCCTCGCTGCGGGACAGAGATGTAGACAGGCTCCCTGGAGCCTCCCGCTCTGTGGGAAGTGCTCAGTGCCGATGCCAGAGCTCAGCCTGCATTTTGGGGCTCTTGGTCCCTTTGGGCATGACCTATATCTTTGCTCCTCAGCTGGCATGTTGGGGAGCTCCAGGATGTGGTGGGGGTTCCAGTTTCCCCAGCAAAGGGTCTCTCCAAGCTCCGCTGCAGTGGGATGTGCATGCCAGGGGCTTTGGTGGGTGAGACCCCCAAGGCAAGGAGCAGGGCAGGAAGGGTGGCACTGGTGCCACGTGTCTGAGGACATGCAGGGCCTCTCCTACCCAGGGTGTGCATTTCTTCATCCATCTGTGTGATCTCTCACTGCACGGCTCAGCCAGGGCCTTTGTGACTCTTCCCATGGCATGGCCAAATGCTGCTGGCTGGCTGCAGGGGCGGAGAGCCACCCCTGGGAGTGATGGCCCTTGGTGGGGTGGCAGGCAAAGCTCTGTCCCACTTCTGGTGGGGTGCGTATGTTTTGGATGGCCTTTCAAGCATCCCTTGCAGGCGGCTGCGGGTCTGGCTCCATGGGCGAAGCTCCACGTGTGCTTCCATGTGTTTCCTCCAGCCTGGGGGCAGCTCCAGAGCATCTCTGGGGACCTGGATGAGCTGAGGGGGTGGTCCGCTGACACCCGCAGCCCATCTGGAGTTGCCCTCAGTGGGAGGGGATGTGCTCTGGGCAAGCAACCCTGGTGAATTTGGGGGTGCTGGGAGATGGGCTCTGGCATGGTGTGTGGCACTGGGATGTGGGACCGGCGCCGGGTGCCTGTGCTGGTCCTGGTGGGATCCTACATCATGCTGGTAGTGAACAGTGGAGGGCTTTTATTAATGGCCTCAGCACGGAAATGAGTAATCCTGACATGGCGGCTGGCGGGTGATTTATTGCTGCTCTGCTGGGGAGGTCGGCTGGCACAGGACAGGCACGAGGGCAGGCAGGGAAGCTGTTGCTCGGTGGCTGACCTGCCGCTGTGCCCTTCAGCCCCAGTATCTCACAATACCAGTGGAGACGCATGAGGGGCCGACAACAGTCTGCTCATGTAGGCTGAGCAGGTTTGCTTGGCAGAGGAGCTGCCCCAAACCCTCTTTGCTGGGATAAGTCCTGGCTCAGGCTGGAAGGGCTCTTCTACCGCTGTTTCTGGACAATATTAGGATGCATAAATAGCCCTATGGCATGTGGTACAGGCATCGGCCCTGGGAGCAGCTGGAGGCTCGGGGAGAGAATGGGTTGCAACCAGGGCTCAGCAAGAAAAATCACTTTAAAAATGCAGCTGGTGTCAGTGGGAAACTTCCTCTGAGAGTGCAACAGGCCTGTGTCGCCCCGACCCTGAAGGGACTGGGGCACAGTCGGTAGCCAGCTGGGTGAAATCCAGGCTCAGTGCCTGGAAACTCACCTCTTTCCAAGAAAAGGAAATGCCAGGTCTGAAAACTTCCAGCCTGAGGGATGTTTCCCCAGGGAGGACTTTCATCGCTCTCACCAAACTGCCTCTGATGCATCGCTGGCATCTTCTGCTGGCGTCAGAGCCTTGGGAGCACGCCCCAGGCGGGCAGGAGACGCCAAGCCTGGTGGCACGGAGCCGCTAGATAGCCCAGCCATGCCATGACCAGGGACTGAGCCACCAGCCCTTTCCATTCCCTGCCAGGGGACAAACCTGCAGCCTCCTGGGCTGGGAATGGGGGCCTTGGGTGGGGGTTCTGGGGCCCTGGGGGGTTGGTGTGTGGCAGCCCTGCTGGGAGTGCTTGCCGGCATCAACCAGCATCTCTGCCATCCCCTTCCCCCCACGGGGGTGTCCCAGGGCGACGTTTCTTCCCCTGATGACATATTCCGCCACCCCCCCCCCCCCCCCCCCCCCCGGCACAAAGACAACAGGGAGGAAAACGGGCTTTCTGCCACGGCCCTGTCTGCAGGGCCCTTTGTGGGGGTGGGGGGACCCTAGAGCTGGCCAGGGGGTCTGGGCATGGCCACCCCACCTGTACCTGGGGCAGCTGGCCTTGCTCCTGGCAGGGAAAAGGCAGGGTGGGCAGCAGTGGTGGCATGGGGGCAGCCCTGCTCTCTGCCTGCCACACTGGTGCTGGAGCTGGGACGAGTCTTGTTTGCTTCATGCCCCATGTGGGACTCATCCACCCAGGGATGGGCAGTCCCAGCAGCATCCCTGGGGGAAGCTGTGCACCCCAAGGGGTGCTGAGCCCCAGTGATGGGGCAGGGACTGGTGGGCCTCTGGCTCCCCAGTGGTCTCTGTGGCCTGTGACTGAGCAGCCAGGCAAGGGCTGGGACACTGTTAAAAAAAAATTCTAGGAGCTAAATATAGCCCCATTGGCTGTGCGTGGATGTGTGCTCGAGGCACGCGGACGCCTGGGTTCGCCCACTAACTCAGCTGCTGTGTGACCTTGGCTGGGTCTCTTGGTCCCGCTGGGTCCCCAGCCCCTGTGTCCCCTCCTCTCTTGCCTGTTGCTGTGCTGCCTGTGGGTCTGGCAGCATCTCCGGCATTGTGCATGGCAGCCCCCAGCTCCTGGCCCATTCCCCCACCCTGCTCCCTGTCTCCCCTTGGCTCTCCCAGTGAGACAGCTGGACCCATCCACCTGCTCCGAAATGGGGCAGCTGGACCTGTTGCCCCAGACGCTCCCCAGGAGAGAGAGGGTTATGGGGACCGTGGGGTGCTCAGCCACGGTGGTCCCTGTGGGGGAGGCACTTGTGTGGGGCACAGAGGACAAGTCTGAGTCATCCCTATCCTGGATGTTTAGCCAGTGCCCAGCGTCCTGTCCCTCCCCATGTCCCGTCCCCCCCCCCCCCCCCCCCCCCCCCCCCGGGAACCGAGTGCCTTTTAATATCTGTGGCCCGTTTCCTTAGCAACTGCATTAAGCAAATCGATGGAGGTGGTGTCATTGGAATGGGAGGGCATGCCTCCTTCCTCCCCCGGCCCCCCCATCCCTGCCACCCCCCCCACGCCTCCCTCCACTTGGCCTCTCTCCACTCCTACTCACAGGCACAGCCGTGCTCTGCCTGGGCTCTTGGCCGTGGCTCCTCGAGCCGCCCGCCACAGCCCCGTGCTGACCCCCTTGCTTGCCCACGGCTGATGGCGGGTGCCCCTGAGTAGAGGGGTGACAGCCGATCCCCCCTCAGGGACAGAGGCGGGGGTCCCTGGGGATGCGTGGTCCGGCAGCTGCGGCGCTGGGGTGAGGGGGCTCCAGGACTGCGGTGGGGAGGGGGTGTGGGAGTGTGGGGCCATGAGACACCCCCCACCATGAACCTGGAAGGCCTTGAGATGATTGCGGTGCTGGTGGTCTTGGTCCTCTTCGTCAAGGTGCTGGAGCAATTTGGCCTCTTCGAGCCCGTGTCCTTGGAAGGTAACGGGTGCGGGTGGTGCTGGCTCCTCCAGGGACACGGGGGGCAGGCAGTGGGTGTCCAGAGCTGCACCCGAGGATGCTCTGAGGCTGCTGCATCCACGGGAGAGTCCTGGGACATAGTGTCCGTGTGCTGTTCATAGGGGTGAGCAGAGGGTTCCTGGTGCAAGGATTGGGGTGTCCTGCCTGCTCCGTGCAAGGTTCCAGCGGCTGGAGATGTGGGGAGGGGACAGGGCAGGCAGGGTGTCTGCTGCACGGTGGTGACTTTGATGTGTGCCGGGGTGCTGTGGACTGGGACTCTGTGTGAGTGTGCAAGTGGACACCAGGGTCTTTTCCAGCACCTCTACAGGAGCAAGGTGTCCCCAGGGGGTGTGGTCACCTCACCATGAACATGAGGTGTCAGACTCAGCACCAGCCTGCAGAGCAGCCAGGCCTGGGCAGGATGGGTGCCTGCTGCCCTCCCTGATCCTGGCTCTCCCCAGGGCCCCTTGTGGCCCTTGGGCAGGGTGGGGGGACACAAGGGGTGCTGCCTGGCTGGGGACAGACTGTGTAAGGTGCTGAGCAGTGTGTGTGGGGCATGCTTGGCGGAACCCTGATCCGCTTGGGGGACTCTGTGCATGGTGGGAGGGAGGTCAGGACTGCTCAGCCAGTTGCTCCCTGGAGTCCCAGGCGTGATGGTTGTGTGAAAGGTCCCCCAGCCCTGCCAGCCCCTGTTCATGCCTGCAGACGCCCACCTGAAGGATGCTGCAGCTTGCCCAGCCCTGGGCATCAGGGCACACACAGGGTGAGGAGGTGACAGGCAGTTTGCCTGGTCCACTGGAGCCCTGGGATACTCCGCGTTGGTTCTGCAGTGCTGACTCTTGCACAGGCTGGGTGCAGCGGTGAATGCCAGCTCCCCTCCACACAGGGTGCCGATGTGCCCCTGGGCAGCACCCCTGGGCTGCATCCTCGGCTTGGCCGTGCCTGGGGGTGAGGAGGGAGGGGGCAGACGGGGGCCTCTCTCCCTCTGGGCCTGCAAACCTGCTTGCAGGGCAGGAAAGCTTTCATTACTGCTTAACTACTTGCTTTGTCCTGTGCTCCAGCAGCAGCACTCCTAGGTGGATCATGTCAGGAGGGAAACTGAGGCAGGGGCTGAGTTAACTCCCAGGCATCCTGCCTGTGAGCCCTGGCAGGGAGGACAGGCTGACTGTGCCCAGACTGGACCCCCCCTCCCCAGTTCTGCTGGTGATTAGGGGTGCCTCCCTGTGCGTTTGCTTCCCCATGCAGCTGCTCAAAGCTTTGGACCAAAGTCGGTGGCATTGATTGCAGCTGCTCTGCAGCATGCTGGCTTCCAGCCGTGGTGGAGACGGGGGAGGCAGAGAGATCCCTGGCACCTGACAGCAACCCTGCTGGGGGCACAGGACGAGACAGAGGCCACCCCTTGGCCTATGGCTGCTCCTTGCCTGAGCCCTGCTCCTCCATCCCCTGGGGCACACTCCTTGTCTCCCTGCAAATATCTTTGCTCTGGCCTGGGCCAGGGCAAAAGGTTGGAGATGGGGTGTCCTTTGTCCAGACTTGTCCCCGTCAGCCAGCACCCCTCCAGAGGGGACTGGGATGGGCGGTGGCGTGCCTGTTTCCCATGAAGGACAAGCCTTACCACCAGTCCTCTCTTGTCCCCAGGAGGATGTGTTGTCACTGTGTAGCATGGGAAGGCACAGCCTGCCCCATCCCCCCACCTCCACATCCCCACGTTGGGGTGCTGTGGGTCCCTTTGGCCTGGCTGGAGATTTGCCCCAGCTGTGGCGGTGGGAGAGGGACCCAGGTGCCCCAGATTGGCAGCGATTGCTCGCATTGCCAAAAGGTGCCCAGAAGAGAGGGAAACGTGTTGTTTGAGGGGCAGAAATCAGCTGAGGTTGAGCTGTACTGAGCCCTGGGCACCACATGGGGAGTCCTGTGGGTGAGCAGCTGCATGTTGGGATGGGGGTGAGGTGCTGCTGCGTGGGTCATCCCCCTCCTTGGCTTGGGAGGCAGCAGGTAGGAGATTTTGCTCTCAGGGGAAGGTCCCAGGCAGTGTCTGGAGCTGGGAAATGCTGAGTCCCCTCTGGGGGTTGTTTACCAGCCATGCCTGGGCCGGCAGTGACAGCCCAGGGACCGCAAAGAGCCTGAAACCGTACACTAATGGCTCGGGTCTGCTAATGGACACAGGGCCCCGCCACCCGCTGTGGAGCCATCAATACAGCCTGCCGTGCTTCCCCTGCCCCGGCTTCTGCCCCGTGCCTGTGTTCTCTCTGGTCCGTCCCTGCCGGTCCCCTGCCTGCAGTTGTCTCTCTGCCCAGGCTGTGCTGGTAGTGTACTGGGGATGGGTTGTGCTGGGAGGTGTCGTGCCTCCACGGTGATGGGCTGAGGATGCAACTTCTCCAGAGGAGGCCAGAGAAATGCCCCAGCTCTGGGGAAGGGTTTAGTGGGAGTATCTGGCAGCAAGACCCCATCTGCCCCTGGGGGGACTGCGGAGGGAAGGAGGAAGATGTGGCAGAACTCCAGGCTTGGTGAGTTCCCAAACTCAGCTGGCTGAGGCCCCAAACAAGCTGTCCTCCATTTGGAGCTGGCCCTCCTCTGACCAAGGACAGGAGCACTGGTTGTCTGCACCCCCTTGCCCTGTCCCCTTGGCACTGTTGCCCCTTGGACCCCACTGCAGCCTTGGTGGCATGGTTAGAGCTGCTGTCTGGCAGCAGCAGCGGAGCATCTCCTGTGGGCATGCTGTGCTCCAGGAACTCCAGGGGCGATGGATGCTGGAGCCAGTGTTGTTTACCAGCTAGTTAATCACTCATGGGCCACGTCACCCCACTGCTGCCCTGTGCCACCACACCTATCCCCAGCCCCGAACATCTCCTCGCAGAGCTGTCCATGCACTGCTGAGCTGCCTGGGGGGCTCCCAGCCCCCTTGCCAAGAGCCCGCTTCAGCCAAGCGCTTGGGAGGGGGCAGGCGAAGAGAAACACTATCGATTTTGGCTCTGAAGTGCAGCATCAATAATTCAGCGCAGAGCAATCGGTCCTGGCTGGGAGGAGGGGTGGGCGGGAGGCAAAAGGCGGGAGAGCTGCCTGCGTAGCCCGGCCTCAGATGAATATTAGATGAAGCTGCAGATTGTTATTGGCAGGATAACTGGTGCCTGCCCGGGGCTGGCAGGGCTGTCCCTGCCGTGGCCGGGTCAGGGCCTGTGCATGGGGCAGGCAGGACTGGGGGTGTCTTGGAGACCCCCTGACATGGGGTGCGCTGGCCCCTGCCTTCCCTGGGAGGCTGCTGCTGTTGCCCCAGAGCTGAGGATGTGGAGGGGGAAGTGGGGCTGGGGAGTGTGCCAAACACCTCCAGAGTCTGGGGAGAAACGGGAGGGAGCAGCAGCCTGCATGGGTGCCACTGGTGCCCCAGAGGATGCCAGGCAGGAGGGCGGTGGCAGCGAGCAGCATGGCCACCTCCCCGTGCTGGGCTCAGGGCAGGGGTCCCTCTGGAGAGGGGAGAAAACGAGCATCCTCACAGCACTGGTAAGGGCGAAGCCCCGTGCCAAGCCTGGCTTTCCTCCTGCTTTCCAGGAACCCCTTTGGCAGGAGCACGGCATCTTGGCTGCAGGAGGGACTGGCCCTTTGGGGCATGGTGCCAGGGGTCCCCAGGCTCAGGGCACCATCCAGCCTGGTGGGTCTGACAGACCCAAGAGATCCAGGTGAGCTGGCTATCAGTGGGGTAGGTCTTGGAGCATGGAAATCCAGCCTGGGACAGCTGCAGGTGCTCCAGGTTGAAGTTTGGGGTTCTCTGGGCTGGGATGCACCAGAGATTTCCCATGCGCAGTGGGTTTAACCCTTGCCTTTCCTTTTCCAAGAGCTGGCAAGCTTTTCAGCTGGCTGTTGGGCTGGGCAGGGTCTGGTGCCTGAATCAGGAGAGAGTTGCTCACTCATGGTGAGGGCTTGCAAAGTAGGAGGGGAAGGGGCAGAGATGTATGGTAGCCATGGCCGGGCTCTGAGTTTGGATCCCCGCATAGCTTTACACTCTGAGGCATGCTGTAGCTGGGCCACATCCTGCCAGCACTGGGGTCTTGGAGAAGAAGGTCTCCTGGGTATCCTACTCTCTCCTCTGTGGAGCATCTTCCACATACTCTGCACCCGGGGACATCAGCCCCGATCATTGCCATGGACACAGGATGGGCTGCGCTGTCTTGTCCTGCCTGGAGAGGGCGAAGCTGGGGGAGAAGGGGACTTGACCCTGGGTCACCTTGGCTGTGACCCTCGCAGCTGGGGCCAGGGCAGGGCAGCTCTCCCAGCACAGAGCTCCTCAAGGACTGCAGTGCCCGCAGCACACACCCTGCTGACTCTGCCGCTGTGTGGTGTCACGTCCTGCTCAGCCCAGCCAGACATAATTAGCTTGTTGAATCTCTTCTCCCTCCGGCCTCACGTTAATCACTTTTCACATTGCTTCCCTCCCAATTCCCTCTGGCCTGGCTTGCTCTTTCTGTTGCTGATGTGCCAGGAGAGGGGAGCAAGGGGACCCAGCCGGACGTGGAGAAGGGACCCCACTCTGCTGCATCCTGCCCCAGAGATGGGCTTTGAGCCAGCGGACGGAGGGGCAGGGAGATCACTCAGCCACGGGCAGGTGAGAAAATTGCAGGCTAGAGAAAAAGCAATAAAGCTAGAGAGCAAGGGAGCTTGCTGGGACAGCCCTTCTTTGCAGCCCTGCTCTGCTGGTGGAGGATGAAACCTTGGAGTTCAATGGGAGAGGTCGGCTTGGAGCTCTCTAGCGCAGAGCTGTGTTGGGCTGCAGGGTGCTGTGAGAGCTCACCGGACTCTCCTTTACCTCTCCCCTGTGAGGGGCAGGATTAGATCCCAGGACTGGGCACAGGTGGGAATAGAGGTGTGCTGGCCAGGGCTCTGTGGGGTTGTGGTCCCCAGAGTGCAGGCAGCAGGAGGTCCCACACACCAACTGTGCCTGGCTGCAGCGTCCCCTCCCAGGGATGCAGGGAAATGTCTCATTCCCCATAGGAGCCTGCCCTGGGGCTTGCTGTGCCACTGGACCAGAGGGTGGCCAGATCAGAAGCAGCTTTTAGGTGAGAGATGCATAGAAAACCATCTGAAAGAGACTTTCTAACAACCACTGCTGCCAGGCTGGGGTCTCTGCCCTGCTGCCCACAAGGCAGGGCTTTGAGTGGTCTGCAGGGAGTTCCCACCCTGGCTGGTCACCCCGCCAAGCTCTCCTCCCTCCAGGCAGCACCCCAGAGTGAAGTGGGGCACGCTTCCCTCCAGCAGCAAGTGAGGTACCCAGGGCTGGCAGCCCCCAGCTGTGGCTCCTCCCTGTGCCACAGATCTTGCATGGGGCTGTGACTTACTTGCTGGAGCGGAGAGGTGTGGATATTCCCCTAGGAGGTGAAGAGGGAAGAGGTGAGGGTGGCAGGTGTCAGTGGAGGTGATCGGCAGACAAGGCTGAGCTCCGAGGTCGGGAGCTCCTTTTGCTGTGCTGTGAGTGCGTGCAAGGTGGGGCACTGCTGAGGAACAGGTTTGGTGGTTTGGGATGGGGCAGAGGGGCTGACCTGGGCAGGGCTGGTCCCTGGGCTGCGTGGCAGCAGTGTCCTGGGGGCAGTGAGCAATGAGCTCGAGGGTCCCCGCGTGTGGCTTGGCTCCAGGTTCAGTGCCACCATGCATTGCTGTTGGGGTGGGAGTCGGGGGCAGCTGAGCCTCCTCCATTCACCCATCCGTACCAGCTCTGCACCCCTCCGTGGTTTCCAGTGCTGTGGAGTGCCTGTGCCAGGTTGTGTAGGTGCAGGGGTGCCCTGGGTTGAGAGTTGACACCTAAGTCACTTCGGCAGTTGCGTGGGCTCCTTCTTCCCCTGCAGCCTGGGTGCCCTGAGGGACCCCAGAGGGTGCCGGCGTGGGAAGAGGGAGGGCCAAGGCAGGTCTCTCCTCCCCTGCCCTCCCCTCTCCTCCCTTGCTGGGTCTGTTGCTGCCAGACCAGCTGCCTGCTGGGGCTGCACGTCTGGGGGATGTCGGTTTCTGGGGCACCCTGGGACCTGCAGGGGCTGCAAATGGTGGGCATCATCCTGCTGCTCTGCTCCAGCCTCAAGCTACTCCATGCCCTGGGCATCATCGACCTGGCCAGGGGAGGTGGGACAGGGACAGGGATGGGGATGGGGTTGCAATGGGATGGGGCTGTTGTGGTGGAGGTGCTCCTTACCTGTCCCAGGGGCTGCAGGGTGGCTGGGGGGAGGTTTGGAAGGATTAGTGTGTTTGGGGGCATTTGGGGGTCATTAGGGTGTGAGAGGGTGTCTAGGGTGTCTGGCAGCATTATGGTGTAGGGAGCTGGAAAAGGAGGGTGTCTGGGGGTTGGGATCTGGGGGTGTTTGGGTGTGTTGGGGTGCTGGGGGGGGCACTGGGGTGTAGGGTTATCAGGGATGTTGGGGTGGAAATATATCTGGGGACATTGGGATGTGGGATGCAGGATGCTAGAAAGCTAGGGTGCCTGGAAGCATTAGGGTGGGGGATATCTGGATCTGGAGGCATTGGGGTGCAGTGATGTGTGGGGTGCTGTGGGACTGGGACTATCTTGGGGTATTGGAGTCTGGGGGCACTGGGATGCAAAGGACTGGGCTTTGAAAGATGATGGGGAAAAGGTGCAGGTGACTGGGGCTGGGGAAAAAAATGGGAGCTGGCGGCAAGGAGTGATGGATGTGGGGTATGGCACCGTGCAGGGGAAAGCTTTCCCCACTACTGCAGGCACTGGCAGCTATGGGGGGAGCGTGGCTAAAAAAGGCTGGAGGCCCTGGCCCCTTCACCCTCCCTGTGGGACTGTGCCAGAGTTGTGGAGGGAAGGGGCTGCTGTGGGTGCTGAGCTCCCTTGATTGGCAGGTGGATGCTGAGGACAGGGCTGGATGTGGCCAGACAAGAGGGCCAAAAACACCCCAGAGCAAGGGATGCACGACCTGTTGGTTGTGCCTGGTGAGGACGGGAGAGCAGAGAGCTGCACAGTGCTGCTGCTTTGTCTCCTTTGGCTGCCTTCCTTGGCTGTGCCACAGACAGTCCCGGCTCACACAAGGGCTGCCAACAGACTTTGCATGAATGCAATTTGGGGTTTGTTTGCCCCCATCCCCTCTGCCTTCTGGCTGGTGCTGAAGATGCTGTGAGATGAAGGGGCTGCAGATCATATCCACTTGGGCAGCCAGGTCCTGGGATGGGAGCTGGGATGGGAGGATGTGTGGATAGGAGTAATCAGAGGAGCAATTAGTGGCTGAGCAGAGGGAGGGAAGGAGGGCACTGTGCCCAGGAGGTGCTTTCAACCCCTTTGTAATGTAGGATATCCCTGAGCTGCCTGGGATCTGGCTGGGCTGTGGCTGAGGCATGTCTAGGCTTCATCCCTGTGCCTTACTGGGGAGGGTATGGATGGCATCTGGATAATGGGTATGCAGAGCACTAGCTCTCTTATGGGACACACTGCCTGCAGCCAAGAGGAGCTGCTGCTTTGCTGGGGCATTTTTGGGGTAGCTCCTCTGGCATGGCACCTTGGGTGTGCCGGTTTCTGCTGCCAGAGACATCCCTGCCATGGAGGTGGTGATGAGGACAGGGCAGGATGTGTCCCTGCACCCTCCCTGGGTTTTGCAGCAGGGCGATGCACATGGCTGTCCCAGTCCCGCAGCCTTACCTGCTCCGTTTGGGGAGCCCCTGAGCTTCACTGTCCCTTGGTACCTGTATCCTGTCCTATTCTCTCCTCACAACGTTTCATACGTGGTGTGGCCTGAGAAATTATTATTCTGCCAACATCTCCTTTGGGCACAGCTAAGCTATCTGGGAGCGCTGTCACTGAGGATGGGAATGGGGACAGCACTGCTGTGACCCCTGCTCTGCTCTGCAGCCCCTTCTGGCCCATGCCCCCATCTCCCTTTGGGTCCTGCTTGGCATGAGGGTTGTGCAGCCGCTCTCTTCCCTCTGGCACCAGGGAACATCCTGGCCCTGAGTCTCTTCTGTCCCATGAACTGTAGGTCTCACTCGGCAGCTTTGCTGCTCTCAGCTCCTTCAGCCCTGCTGGATCTGGGTGTCCGGGCTGAGGCTTCCCCTGTCCCACCACCAGGACAGGGACTCTGTCCCCTCCCCTGGGAGATGTCAGCTCTGATTTCATTCCCCTAATGGATGACCGTCTGGCCCCAGTGGCTGCTGCAGGCACCTTGGTCCTGGTTACACTCAGCTCTGTCACCGCTGACTGATGAGGGTCATTTGCAGAGCTGCTAGTGGTGGGACCCATCCTGACCTGCCCCGGGGCGGCTGGGTGAGCTCACCGTCTCTGCCTCTTGCCGGCCTTCATTGCAGACCCTGGCGAGCTGTGGTCCTCCTGAGCAGGAGGTGGCACTGCCTGAGGCTGGGCACTGTGGAGAGGGAACAGAGCCAGGGGCTGGTGGACCCTGCTTGGAGGTGAGCCCTGGACAGAGATGATTGTGAGCCACAGGTAGGGGAAGCTGGGCTCAGCGTCACTGCCTGGATGGACCCAGAGCCATGGCCTAGCAGGGGGAGCTTGGGGATGTGCCTCCAGCCTCCCAGGAAAAGATGATGCTCTGGAAGGGGATGGAGGCTCTTCTACTGAAAAGAGTGTGTTCTGGGAACTGCTCACCCCTTCCACATGCTCCCCTGGGGAACCTTCCATAAGGCCCCCCTACCATGCCCCTTCTTCTGGGTCATCCCCCTACCCTGGCTGCGGTTTGCCCTCCTGCTTCCCAGCCAGGCTATCTGAAAAGGCAGAAGGTCTCCTAGCCCAGCTGCCTTCGCCACCTCAGCCTGCTCCTAGGGCAGGGTGCTGGGGCAGATTGTCCCTTGGGTACCAGCTTCTCCTGACCTTCCTACCGATCTGTTGTTGCCCCACAGGGCCAAGCAGGGGCTGTGGGAGCTGCATGATCCACACTGTGGCTGCTGGTGCTCTGCTTCCATCCTGGAATGGTGCTGTGCTTGGGCACTGAACTGGGGACACTGGGGAGGTCTCACCGCTGTGAGATGCATATCTTCCACTCATTGTGATGAAGCATTTATTGATGGGTTACTGAGAGTGTGTGTGTGGGTTTAGCACTGCCTGTTGGTTTGTTATTGTAGGGTATTTTCTAGCAGGAGGGTGCTGTGGAAGGGGTTGGTTGGTCTCCTCAGCCAGCTGTCACTGGGAAGGCACTGGTGGCTGTGGCTCTGTGGGGAGGGCAGGGACATGATCATGCATTGGGCTGACCCCGGCTCCTGCTTTCTCTCTGGGGAGACCATGGAGCAGCCCAGGCTTGGGTCCTCCTTGGCAAGGGGGGTGTCAGCCCAGCAGCATGTAATCCCCCAACACAGCGGCACTGGCTGGATCCAGCCCCCAAGGACACATCAATTGCTGGTGGCTCAATACAAAGTGGTCCATGGCCATCCTGGTGGTGGTCACCTCTGGGGTCAGGGGTCCACCCCCTGCGGGCCCCTTCAGAGCCAGTGTCCAGCAACCTCTAGAATTCATTTCAACAGCATGTGGAGGTGGGGATGGGAAATCCCTTCTGCTTTTGGTGCTGCCCAAGGATGGAGGTTTGTGTGCGTGTTCATGTGTGTTTTGAAGTCACTGGGCTATGGAGTGATGCATGGGCAGCAACAAGCCAATTAACCTGGCAGACCTCCTACCACAGATAAAACACTGCCAGACCTTTCTGTTGGCTTGTTTTGTGCCAGCCACTTGATGGCTCTTGCAGAGGGGTGGAGGGCAGAGTGACATCTGGAAAAGGAACTGTCACTGGCAGGGACAGGGCTTTGTGCTGCAGACATCCCGTGCACCCAGTGGGGCGGCATGTGGCAGGGCTCTGCTCCCTGTCTTTGGGCAGAGCTGTTTCCCAGCAAGGGGGAGACCAGGGAGCCCCCAGACTTGCTCACAGTTTGGATGCCAGGGACAGAAAGGGGACAGTGTGTCCTCCCCAGCAGAGCCCTCAGGTACACCAAAGCCAGGACAGCAAAACCCCAGCCCTGGTCACCCCTCTCCTCTTGTTAAGCTGCATGTGCTGAACGTGCTCCCTCCCCTGCCCCGGGGCCCCTGGAATTGGGCCCTCTTCAGTTTCCTCCTTAAGAAAACACCTATGTTCTTTATTTTTTTTTTTTCTTTTTCCTTCTTTATAACAAACTAAAGTGTAACTTGCACCCGACCTGACCTACTGCACGTGCCTATACCTGCTGCCCCTGTGAGTCCAACCACAGTTTACTCTCTGTTGCATCTCTCTCGCTGTGTGTTTCCCTCCTGCCCGGCTCCCTCCCCGGTACACCACCCTGGCATTGGGTGTTGCTCTGCCCACCCTGTCCCTTCGCCCTGGGCAGAGGAGCTGCTCCTGCCTCCCAGGTCTGTTTCCACAGCTCAGCTCTGCCAGAGGCACCTGGCCCCAGAGCATCTTTGGAAGGCTGAAAGGTGCAATTTCCCTTTCTCTCTGCAAATTAAAGTCTTGGAAAAGTAGCTGGGCCAAAATCATGTTTTATGCACAACTGATGTCTGCTTCTAGGAAGGAAAAAGCCTCTTTCTTCACCTGCCTGCAAACTTCAGAGCAGACAGGAGCTAGGCTGTGCTGTCCTGCCAGCACCAGGTTCCTGGCCCTCACCCTTGTCCCTTGTGCATCCCTACGCATTTGCACGACACTGGCACCCTGATGTGGATGCCACTTCCCTGGGGACAAGTTTGCCGTCTCCCAAGTAGCTTTGTGCGATGTCCTGCTGGGACAATGACCTCCTGGAGCTGTTCTCCATTGTCGCAGAGGGATGGAGCTGCCTGCCCCAGCCTGCTGCCTTGGCATGAGCTCAAAGGGTCCCAGGTCCTGCCTGTGGGCACTCAGGGACCGACCTGCCTAGCAGGGGCTGCTGGATGCGGACTCACGTCCCTATCCTGGAGCTGGGTACCACGCAGCACCGTTTCCCCAGCAGCTGGGGCTCAGCTCAGTCCCACAAAGCTGAGAAAGCTGCCAGAGAAGCCCCATCTGCTAGCCCCCTAGAGAAACAACCCCAAAACCAGGCCCTGGGTTGCGTAGGCGTTGTGACCTGCTGCTTGCAGAGGTCCAGGGCGCTTGGAGCAAACGTGGTGTCAGCAGAGCCCCAAAGGGACTTTGCACCTTTCGTCCCATTGGTGCCCCATGCTGCTGTCTGCCTCCCTTTGGGGGCTGGAGCCCAGCATGGCCTTCATCCCCTCCTCTTCCTCCCCTTCCTGCCTGCGGTGTTAGTCCTGTGCTGAGTTTGCTGGCTTGAGGCACTGCAGAGCCCTGTGGGAAGGGAGGGAGCGGGTCTGCAGTTGTGGGGCAGCACCAGCTGGGAGAGATGGGGCTGAGCAAAGCCATTGGGGTCCAGATGAAGGAACTGGGGGTGGCGGGGGGGGGGGGTCTGTGCAGTGCGGACACCTGCTATTAATGCAGGTCTGCTTGGAAGCAATGGCCATGGGCCAGGCTGATGTGGGGAGCCCCTCACCCTGCCCCATAGCCTGGCCGAGGCAAAGCCCTCAGCCCCATTCCCCTTCTGGCTGTCTCAAAGCAGGTCGCCAGGCTCGGATCCCAGTGCTGTGCTGGGGTGCATGCCGCAGTCTGGGCTGCATGGCTGCGTTCGGCGCATGCTTCGTGTTCAGCCGTCGGGTGCCAGCAGGATCAAACCCAGCCCCAAGCTCTGGGGAAGATGCAATGCACCGGCTCAGCCGCAGGCTGTTTCTTGGGGTCTATCCTGCCCTGCCTCCCTGCACAGCCCCGCAGGGAGGGGAGTGTCCTCAGAGAGAAGGTATTTGGCCTCAAGGCTAAAGGGCAGAGTCCAGCCCTGCCATCTCATGGGTCTCTGGGCTGCTGGATGTCTCCAGTGCATCCTGGCATGCTCCGATGGGAGGGTGCAGAGGTGCTGCGTGTGGGTAGCCCAGCAGGGTTGCCCCTTTGCCATCTCCATCCTTCCCAAGGAGGGAAACTCCAGTGCTGGGTTTGTCCTGGGATAAAGTCAAAAGGCCGAGGAGAGCCTGGGCTGGGCTTTGCCTTCCTGCTCCTCCAGCCTCATGCTGCATGTGCTGCCTCCAGCCCCGCTCACCCTGCGCCGGGTGCCAACCCTACTGCCTGCTGGGTCTGGGAGCTGCTGCTCTGTTAACTCTTCTTCTGCTTGGTGACTCCTTCTTTCTTCCAGGCAACCCGCCAGGCCAAACTAAAAAAGCGCTGAAGCAGCGATTCCTCAAACTGCTGCCCTGCTGCCGGCCCAAATCCATCCCCTCGCTCAGCGAAAGCAAGTGCTTCTTCTTGCCTTTGTGTGTGTGTGTCCCCGGCGGTGCTGCTGCCTGCCCTCCGCCCTGGCCCAGCCCATGGGAAGGGGATGCCTCCACCATCCCCTGCCCTGAGTTTGGGGCTGTTAGGATCAGTCCTGCCCCAGAGGGGTCCGATCTGATGGGCTCTGCACCCACCTCTGTCCTCGCCTGCTTCCAGGCTGGTTTTCTCCCTCTCCAGCTCCCCGGAGCGACTCCCACAGGATGCACAGTGGCGAGACCCACTTTGGAGCTGGCTCAGGGCAGCGGGACCCTGCTGGCACTGATTTAAGGGCTGGGGGGTTGTTGCTCGAAGCTCAGTGTTGGTTTGGAGATGGAGGTGTGATGGGAGGGGTGAAAGGGGCTGAGCACGGAGTGAGCGCAGAGCTGCCCAGAGCCCCCTACCTACCCTGCACTGGGTGTGCTTGGCCCCTCGGTGAGTCCGAGACCCTGGCTGGGGTGTCCCCCTGCCCCACGGTGTGAGCTGATCCCCTTGGGAGAAGAGGTGAGTATGGAGGGGCAGGGGTAATCCACCCCACAGAGGGGGGGGTATCCGCCGTGGACCTACAGCCTCTCTCGGTTACAGTGGGTTCTGGGGGTGCTGGCTGCTGTGGGCAGGGGTTGTGTAGCTTGCGAGATGGTGGGGAGAAACCATTGATGAAGGGCCAGCACAGTGGGCAGGATGGGGTCTAGACAAGGTGGGGGGGGGGCATTTGGGGCTGGGGGTTCTGGTGGGCAGCTCTCCTGCTGGACATGAGTCCCAGTGCAGCACAGACCTGCGGGATGTCCACAGTCTCGGCTCCGCAGGACAGATGTCTGTGCTGGGGGGGATGAGAAGGGTGGGCAAGAGGAGTCTCAGCACTGGAGCATTTCACACCCCCTTTCTGCCCAGCCTGGGCTTTACCGGAGGCTGGGGAGGCTGTTGCCCACTGTCAGCCACTGGTCTGCCCCCAGGGTGTCTCTGAGTGTCCCCTGTTGGCACAGACCCAACTCCAGCTGAGCAGGGTACCCTAAAAATGTGTCACCCCAGGCAGGTGTGAGATGATGGGGTGTGCTGTGCAAGGTGCCTCTCCTGCCCCCCTGGCACGGCAGGGGAGGGCAGGGCAGGACAGTGCTGGCCTCAGCCGCCCTCTCTTCCCCTGGGTTCCTTGCAGACAGCGTTGAGGATGAGTTTGAGCTTTCCACCGTCTGCCATCGCCCCGAGGGGCTGGAGCAGCTCCAGGAGCAGACCAAGTTCACCCGCAAAGAGCTGCAGGTCCTGTACCGAGGCTTCAAGAATGTGAGTACCCCTTGACCAGCTTTGCTAGCCCCTGCTCCGCTGCCATGTCCACCGCAGCGGATGCTTTGCACCTGGTGGTGCCTCGGGTTTGCAAAGGCTTTCAGGACCTTGGGGTTGAAGTTTATATCAGGCTACGGCCTGATCCCACCTCCAGGGAGCTCAGTGGGGAGGCCTGATCCTGTACTCCATCCCTTGGGTGCAGAGAGCCCCCTCCCTGCGTGCCTGGCATGCAGAGCCCCTCCAGCGAGGGGTACAGCCCACAAAATCAGGGACATGTTCCAAGCAGAATTACCAGCTGCCCCACCAGGGAGCACAGGGCCAGTGGGCAAGGCAAGGGAGCCACAGGGATTTAAGAGGGTGCTCAGGCCCTCTCTGCAATGTGGAGGTGACCCTGTGGCTTGCCCTGGCAGGAGTGCCCAAGCGGCATTGTCAATGAAGAAAACTTCAAGCAGATCTACTCACAGTTCTTCCCACAGGGAGGTGAGTGCCTATCCCTGTCCCCATCCCCATGCCCTGTATGGGTGCCTCTCTGGGGTGGGGTGTCACACAGCACCCCCTTACACTGTCTACCTCCCCCCAGACTCCAGCACGTATGCCACCTTTCTCTTCAATGCCTTTGACACCGACCACGATGGCTCCGTCAGCTTTGAGGTGAGCTGTTGCCGAGGTGGGGATGGCAGTGGGGCAGGGAGGGCACAGCCTTTCAGGTACCACAGGCTGGGCTGAGCAGCATTGCTGTTGCAGATGGATGGAGAGCTTTGTAGGGGCTGGTGGAGTTTATTAAATTCCCAGAGTAAATGAAAAAACAGTGAAAAGCAACAAAAAGGGGGCTTTCTCTATTTTCTGGTTACTGTCTTGTAGGTACCCAGACTGGCAGGCACAGCCATGGCTGGGTCTTGTTCAGGCTTTGGCTGAACAGCAGGTCCTGATACACGTTGTCCTCATGGGTGCTGTGACCCAAGGGACTAGTGTGGGACTTATTTGGGGACAAGCAATCAGTTTTCCCCAGGCTCTTTTTGATACTCAGTGTTTTCCTTGTCAGCCCAGCTCCAGGGCACATCTGCTTTGGGGCCAAGTTCTCCCTCTGCAGGAGGGACTAGCAGGGCTGTGCCCTCTGTGTCCATGAGACCCTTTGTGGCTGTAACTCCCGTCTGCCTGCCTTGTCCTTCCCTGCAGGATTTTGTCTCTGGACTGTCCATCATCCTGCGGGGCACCATTGATGATCGCCTGAACTGGGCCTTTAACCTCTATGACCTGAACAAAGATGGCTGCATCACCAAAGAGGTGGGATGGGGGGGATCCAGGCTGGTCCCCAGGGCCAGCGCAGGTCTGCACCCAGCAGGGACAAGGGGGTGTTGGGTGAGCTCTGGAGAAGGGCTGGGGGCAGTGTGTCAATATTTACTGAGCTCAGCTTTGCAGACAGGTCCCTCCTGGCCCCCTGGCACTGGTGTGTCTCTGGGGTGGAGGGTGGATGAGGCACGTGCTGCTTTGGCGCTCCATCACACATGCAGGCACACACATAGCCACACACTATGTATGGAGCCAGCAGGAACACAGCTGAGTACCCCACAGCTCCTTCGGGAGCATCACGAAAAAGGTGTGGGTTGGGGACCAGGCAGAGGCAGAGCCCTGTGTTGACCCTGCAACCCTGTTCCCCTACCCTCCAGGAAATGCTGGACATCATGAAGTCCATCTATGACATGATGGGCAAATACACCTACCCAGCCATGCGGGAGGAAGCACCCCGGGAGCATGTGGAGAACTTCTTCCAGGTGAGCTGAGCACGTCCCAGGGAAGCAGAGCTCCAGCACAGAGCCAGTGGCTGCCCAAAACCTGGCACGGTACAGGAGAAAATACCCCACACTGGGGATGAAGCAGGGCTGTGCTGGAGCCAGGGAAAGAAAAGGCCATCCTGGTCCTACTGGGTGCTTGGGGATGGTTGGGGCAGGAGTGCACTGTGTCCAGCCCCTGCAGGACCTGGGTAGGTGGTGCTGGGCTCTCCCTGGGGCTGGGACTGGCCCTGCCATGCCCCCTGTGCTGTGCTTCTCTTCAGAAAATGGACCGAAACAAGGACGGTGTGGTGACAATTGAGGAGTTCCTGGAGTCCTGCCAGAAGGTAAAGCCACCAGCAGCTCTGCTTTGGGGCTGGGCCACCTCCTGTCCCTTGGGCACCTCTGTCCCCCCATTGCCCTCCTGGCAGAGAGGGGGTGAATGCAGGGCTCCCAGGGGCAAAGCTGGGGCTCTGCTTTGGGAACTGTATCCATGCCAGCATCCTTGTGCAGACGAGGAGAGCTGTGCACCCCAGTAGGGCTTGGAAACTGCCTGTAATCCCTAGGCCTCTTGTCCCGTGGGTCAGAGCTGCCATGAGGATAAAGCCAGGCTTTGGGGGAGCGGCCCAGATTGCTGTTCCGTGCCCAACCCGCTTGCTTCCCACCTCCTCCACGCAGGATGAGAACATCATGCGGTCCATGCAGCTCTTTGACAATGTGATTTAGCTCCCGGACCTGCCTCCAGCCGAGCTCTCCTGCCACCGGGCCCAGAACCTGCTTCTCTCTCGACTTTTCCTTCGAGCCTCCCCTCTGCTGGCTGCACCCTGTGGGAAGGGGCCTCCCTTCCCGAAGACGTGGTCGGTGCCGGGATCTTCCCTTCCCCCTGGGCTGGCTCTGCTTTCCTTGGGGGATCCCAAGCAGGTGCTCCCAGATGTCAGAGCATGGGCACAGCTGGCACGGGGCAAGCGTTTGGCCTGGATGGACCTCCCTGCACCCGTTCCTGGCAGGAAAGCTGCAGCCTCAGGCTGCGATAGAGGCTTCCCCCGTGCACAGCACCCCGTGCAGCCACGGCTCCCCTACCCCGACCCTCCCCAGCCTCGGGAGCCCCCAGCACCGGCTCCAGCCTAAATCCTCCAGCGATGCTGTCTAGAAACAAATAAAGTCTTGCAACAGGCGCCAGCAACTTGGCTTCCCCCTCTGCCCCGGCTGTGCCTTGCAGTGGGGACTGTGTCTGGCATGTCGGCTGTGGGCCGCTGGCCACCCTCCTTCCCCAGACCTTGGGCCAGTGGGTGGGCAGAGGGCTGTGCCTGGAGAAGGCAGTTGCACGGGCTCTCGGGGCTCATCGCTGCATGAGCTGTGGCAAGCAACCCCTGATCCTGGGGGGCCTGGTTAGACCTAGGAGGCTCATCCTGATGTGGGGACAGGGGACACTAAAAGCACCTTGAGGTGCCTTCTTGTGGCACTGGTCCCCCAGGATGAAGGATGTTGGGCTGGGGGTCCTCAGCCCTCGTCCCTCAAGTTCGGGGTGCTGGCACACAGGGGACCTCAGGGACCCACTTTGAGGCTCCAATGGAGAGCTACCCTTCCTACCCCTCCCCAAGGACACGGCAGCCAGGGTATGGGTCTACGTGGACCAGGGAGGTGTGCTGGGTTCCAGTGGCCGCCCTGGCCCTTGGGCCTCACAGCCATGCTCCCGGCATCATTTCTGCTGACCTTCCGCTGTTCCTGTGCCCTGGCCTGCCCCAGCCCATCTGCTGCCTTGGAGGCGGGGGAGAGAGGAATGGGGCAGAGAGGTGTCCCCACAGGCATAGCCCTGTGCTGGGGGGCATTGCTGAGCTGGCAGCTCCTTGGGGAGAAAGTTGAGGCTGGGGCCAGCCAGGAGTCATTGCTGTGCTGCTGGCAGGCTGGAGGGTCACCTTGGAGCAGGGCAGGCTCAGCTCCTTCTCCTGGCATGGCCATGTGAGAGCCTGCCTGGGGATGCTGGGGATGGAGCCAGCACCCTGCAGATCCCCACGTCTTTGTCACGACCAGCTCCTCAGAGTTGGGTATGTGCAGGCAGGCCTGTCCTGCCTGTATACCCCTCCGAGTCATAGATGGGACAGTGATGCCCATGGGCTAATGACCCTATGCCAACCCCAGAAGCCCCTCTGCCCAATTCCACAGGCATTGGGAATGTACCCAGCCCCGGCAGCCCCCTGCTCAGCTGCTCCAGCCTCCGCATCCTTAGCAGCCAAGGGCAATTGGGGCTGGCCCAAGCTGCGGTGTCTGGGATCAATGGGGAAGGGGTGAGCAAGGACCATGCTGGGCCAGGCCCCAGACCCAGGCTGAGCCCCTGGTGTCGGAGCCATTAGAACCAACCCGCAGGGCCCTGCGCCAAAGCTATGGGGCTGCTCCCCAGTGGGACCATCCCTGGCCCAGCCCTTGCAGACATGATGTGTTTTTTATGTTCATTTAACACATCGTTCATCTCACAGTCCTGTTCCTGGGTTTGCTGTGGGACTGAGCTCCCACTTAAAGTCTCCCAAGGGTGAGAGGGCAGGTATCCTGACCCTTACCCCTCCTGTCTCCTTCTCCCCATCCTCCCTCCTCCCAGGCTCTCTGGGGTACCCACTGTCCCCCGCCACGCGGAGCAGATGCCGCCTCCTCCCTCACGCTGCAGGTCGCATGGCGTGACCCCCTGCCCCGGGGCATGGTGACCCACAACCCGCTTGGCATCTCCAGTCTGTATATTTTGTATTATAACAATAATATGGGTTAAAAAAAATACACCAAAAAAACCAATAAAATCTAACCACAATCGCTATGCACACCACCGTTATGTCTTTGCATCTGTCAGCTGTCTGGGAGGGACAGGGGAAATAGGGCCTGAGGGTCTCTGCAGAGGGTTGGCAGCCTTTTTGCAGTGCTGCAGGGTGCTCTGCCTGGGTGCTCTGGGAGATTGCATGGGGGAGGAGGTGTGTGCTGAGCTGGCCAGGGTCCCAAACAGCCTGGCAATGCCATCAATGGCCCCATAAATACAGTCTTTGCCCTGCTAAGAGGTTGTAGCTTTAGGCTAACAGGGTCTTACAGCAAGTGTGTCAGGTCTCAGGAGTGGGGCTGTCAGGTGTGTTTTCAGCTTGCCATGAGATGCTGCTGGGTGCTGCTTGGGACCAGGCGGCGTGGCCCTTATTAGGATGTGACATTTAAGGCTGAGCTAACAGGAAGATGGGTAGCTACTGCCTTGAAGAGGTGGGTATGGGCTGGAAAGAGGTTTTTCTTAGGGGTGTGAACTGATGTGCAATCGCTGGTCCTTGGAAAAGTGCAGCCTTGTAGACCTGGGAAAAATGGCTTGAAGCAAAACAAAGAAGAAAAAAGAAGCAGGTGAGTAAGAAACCAGTGGAACAGGATAATGGACCTGATGTGGGACAGTGACACCACACCCTCCAGCATTACGCAGTATGTGTTCCAGGAACTGAAAGCTCAATGTGAAGAGCTGTTGGAGACCCAAACGTCTTAAAGGGTTGGGCTCTAGTTACGGGGAAATTGCTATTGTGGGACTGGGAAAGCTGTGAGTCTGCTCGTTCCAAAGCCTCTGACTCCCCAGGGACCTTTTTGACCTGCTGGCAACCACCCAGGTCCACGTACAGCAATATGAATGGGCCTGAGTGCATTTTCCCTTCTAACCCATACTTCACAGTATGTCGTATTCCCTATGAGCTCTGCTTGGCTCGTTGCTACTTTGGGCAATGCCATCCATGGGCTTGATGTGCCCTCATGGCACAAGGATGCTGTGAGCCACTGATGGGGTCCCTTGGGTCCCTCTGTCCAGGACAAAGGGCAGGAAAGGGACTGGGGTCACAAGGAGAAAAAGTGTGCTGTGGGGCTTAGCCTTCAAATGCTGCCATAGCCTTTTCACACCAAATGGGAATAGGTTTGGGCAGGGATCCTTGCTGGTAGCTATGGGGTGGGGAGGCAACTGGTCCCCTGGGAGCCAAAAAATAATCTCTGCTTAGCTCCCCCCTGGGGCAGGCCCTGGGGGAAGGGGCCAAAGGCAGGGAGGACTGGATCAGTCCCTCCAGGTGTGTCATCAGTTTGTTATGAGAAGCTGCTGTCTGAGGCAGGGCTTGGGACCTGGTGTCCCTTGTTAGGAAGTGGCATTTAAGGGTAGGTAACAGCAAAGCTGTTGGGCCTATGCTGAGAGCAGAGGTAGGAGCTCATGGGTGCTTGGAAAAGGGCAGCCTTGTATTGTTTCAAGACATCTCTTTCCCAGCTTTCAGAGGAAAAAAGAATAGTAGTTATGTGGGAAAACAGCTGAGCAACTGGATGAGGCAGCTGATGCAGCCTTGGGCAGTGATTCACTCCAGCATCCTGAATATTGCCTAGAAACACAAACATCTTGTAGAAGGATTGAGATCCCAACACTGTGGGAACTGTTACTGCGGTATTATTTCTGCACAAAGCTGTGAGCATGATGGCTGCTTCAGGGTCCCTTCTGACCTAGCAGCCAACTGCCCAGCTCTGCATACAGTGGTGAGAGCACTGTGTATTTTCCACCCAAATTTTGTGCATTTCTCTTCTCTAAATCTTTCATAAAGTCTTGTTGCACATTAACACAATTTAGCTAGTTACTATTCAGGGTAGGAGTACAATTGCTATTTTTGCTCTTTGAAAGCCTTAGATTGGACATGATGGTAACTAGAGATGCTCTTTGGCCAGGGTCTTTGCTGCAGCTTCCTGAGCATGGATATAGATGGAGCCAGAAACGCAGCCGTCTTGGGTTTCTTGTACAAAAATATCAACAGCAGAAATAAGCTTGAAGAGCAAGAAACAGACTTCAAAAATGCACGGGAGCATTTTGGGAAAGCTGAGTGAGCTGGGTAGGGGTGAGCACTGTCCAAATCAGAAGGGGATGTTTTTAATCAGTTTTCATTAATTTTGTTTCAGTTTTCCCTAAAACATGACATGGCTGTCGTGATGTCTGCAGGCTTTCTCCAGCCCTTCCTCACAAGCTAGGGTTTCCAGCAGCTTTTTGCTCACTGGTTTCTTGTTGGCTGGCACCTAGCTGTGGCCTCCCCAGTGCTGGGTGGGCTGGAAGGGTTACCACACTGTCCTCTCTATGTAGCCTCATGGGAGGTCATCTTCTCAGCCCTGTGGTCTCTGACATGCTCTGGGTGCCTGCTGCTCCCAGCCCCACATGCTCCCACGCAGCTGGAGCTTCTCCCTGGAGAGATGCTGTCTGACCTCAAGCCCCTGCTCTGATTTACTGAGATGATCTCAGCTTCATAGCCCATCCTTCAGCATCCTCGTAGCCCCTTCCAGGTGCGGAAACATCTGCAAGTGTAACATCAGTTGGGCTGCGCTAGGAGGGAGAGAGCAGCTGTAGGGGCTTTTCCCCTTGCACCCCATCCGCGGCCCCTGCCCACCCTGCGGCAGGGTCCCAGCGGCTAGGTCTCCCATCCGCGCCCCAGCCGCAGGGTACCCTGCTTAGCTTGTGGGGCCCCGGCGGCGCCGCAAGAAGTAGGTCACGGCTCATGGGAGCGCGAGCGGCAGCGCTTCGGTCCTGCGCAGGCGCGCTAGCGCTGTCCCCCGAGGCGCATGCGCAGAACCGAAGTAAACACTTCATTTCCCACCCATCCACCCCCCCCCCGAGCCGCTTCCCTACACAAAGCTCATAGCGCATGCGCGCTTCCCCCACCCCGCACCTGCGTGTTCTCCTACTGCCGCCTTCCCCCCCCCCTCCCCGGGGCCTCTGGCGCATGCGCTGCGGGCACGCACTAGCTCTCCGCGCCGGCGCCCTGGGCAGCCGCGGCCTCGCCCCTCCCCCCCGCCGGCCTCCCGAGCAGGCGCACTGCTCGCCCTTCCGCGTTCCGTGCATGCGCCGTGAGCGAGCCCCTCCCCCGCCCGCCCGCCTGCTCTCTGAGGTAACTCCCTCTCCTCAGTCCGTTGTTCCCGCTCGAGTGGCGCGGTCCTGGCGGCGCGGCGAGAGGGGGGCCGTTAGGCCGCGGCGGCCCGTGTCGTTCCTTCACGCGTCGGTAGAAGCTCCCCCGGCTTCCGCGGCGATCCCTGTGCGCGTCTCCGAGCGGCGCGGCTGCGGGCAGAGCGGTGCGGACCGGTTGGGGCCGGTTCCCCGCGCAGGCGCAGGGCCCCGTAAACAGGAAGCAGCGGCGGCCCGGAGCGGCGGAGACAAAGGGGTTGTGGAGAGGGGAAAGGAGAGACTCGGGTTGGCTCGGCTCGGCCCGGCCCAGCGAGTGGGGGTCCTGGCGGCGGGCGGCAGGATGGTGCAGAAGGAGGGGCAGACGGCGCTGGAGGAGCCCCAAGGCAGCCCCAACCCGGCCGGAGTGCCCGGCGCTCCCTTAGAGCCGCCGGGCGCCGCCGCGGGGCCGGTCCCGGGGGGCGAGGAAACCGACACCGAGACGGAGACCGCGCTGGGCTCCCGCCGCTTCCTCTGCGGCGTCGTGGAAGGTAAGAGCTCTCGGAGAGGGCGTCCGACGTCCGTGGCAGACCGGGGGCGTGGAGGGACGGGTCGGTGTTCCGGGGTGGCGGGGGGCACGATGGTAGACTGGGGGTATTTGGGGGCCGTGAGGGGTGTGGGTATCCGCGGGAGACCGGGGGGGGGGTGGGTGGAACTGGGTCCAGCTGGCGCTGCTGTTCCCCGTCTCCTCCCCCGACCCTTTGCGACGCCCGGAGGAGCCCGCTCTGCGAGGAGGGTGGTGCGCGGTTCTTGGCCGCAGCTCCCTCCGCTAGAGAGGGCTGGGGGGCGGGGAGGAGCCGCGGCTCCCGGGCGGGGCTGCTGCCCCTGGGGCTTGTGCTGGAAGCTGTTCGCTAGCAGGGAGTGCCCTTTGATGGCAGCTGTTCGGCGGGCTGAGGGCAGGCCTGGCACCCCCAGCGGGCCGATGATTCTTAATGGAAGCTGAGGCTGTGCTGTGGCTCGCTTGCTAGTACGTGTCTAAAGGGGGAGGTAGGAGAGAGAGAGAGAAGAACTACTGTGCGATTATCCCAGCTGTACATGCTTTTTCCTGCGTGCCAGAGGCTCAGATTCAGTTTCCTGGGTAGGGAGTAGGTGATTCCATAGACATCTGTTCTGGAATTAATATTAAATGCTCCCTGTTCTCTAAAGTGTTGTAGCTTACCATTTTAATTGCACGGTGGAACAGTCGTCTTCTGCCTTTTGGCATAGTTGCAGCATTAAAAGGTTTAAACTGTTGCAGAAGCTGCAGAATAAAGGGACTCTCTTTGCATTTCTCAGTAACTACAGAATTTATGTGCATTTCAGACAGGTCAGTTAAGGTAGGTGGTTGAAAGCCAGCAAGAAAAATGGTTTATTCCCAACATAATAGTTGGTCTGGAATTGTTCTGAATTCCTGTGGACTGCTATTATTTCTGTACCTATAATGAAAATCTAGTAGGAGAAAAAAAAAAAAAGATTAACAGATGGAATGGAGAGGGAAACAGGCAGTTTATCAAAGTCAGTATCTGCATTGCTTGCAGAATGCCTTTTGTTCATATCAGAAAAGACCATTTGGCTTCTGCAAATGTTACTATGAGAAGTGCACTAGGTCCAGTTAATGCCTTTATTTTGTTAGCACTTACTAGGGCTTAAATACAGTCAGTGTGGAGAGAGATGCCTTTACTTTGTTAATAGACTTAATTCTGTGAAAATAGATGCTAAATTGAAGGCTTTGGAGACAGATACTAGTGAACAGAAATACAGATTGTAACAGCATGTTTTCTCATGTTCCTGCCAATACACCTTGACCATAGATCACCTGTTCATCCAGGTTTATATCAGAACCACTGCATATACCATAATAGTTTTTCTTGTCATCTTAGTTACATGGTTAATCTCCTCTGCATATATTTTGGTGCAGGTGTTCTTGATTATACTGTGCATAAAGCAAGAAAATGGCCTCTGCCCAATGAAGCAGTCTAAACACTAGTTAGGAGTTACCAGTCTAACATTAATATGCACACACACACAAAAAAGGAACAGGAGAGTGTTTAAAAACAAACTGTTGTGGTGAATTAGGTAAAAGGTAGTGGGTGAAAACATCTGTCTCTTTAGTGACTCAAGGGAATTATAGGGGTAAGAGAAAAACAGGGATTAACTTTAGAAGTGAAGATAAATGTAGTGTGGCAGTTAACAGACTAAATATATGGTGAGATTAAAGCAATGAGATGGAGAGTCTGGGTCTTTTGTAGAAAAGTAGGGGGGAAATTGGTAAAATACTGGGTGTGCACTCTAAGAATGTAAAGAGCTTATGACTGATAGAGAATTCACCATTTTTGGGGAGAGTAATATGATTTAAGAGAGTCGTGGATGCAAAGCTCTGCTCTGGTGCTCTGCCTCCAGGATATATCCTGGCTTTTAGTGATGGAGAGCGTGGTAACTGGGATGAGGTATTTGGCATGATCTGTTGACTTTGTATTAATCTGACACAGAGTCTTGAGGGAGTAATACAAAACCAGGTCAATTTTTAGTTGGACAGAAGGCTCCAAGAATTGTCATGAGCTGGCACCATTAGTAATCTACGAAATGTGGTGATGGATGGAAAAGTGTCACTTCAGATTAGCATGTTCTCTTCAGTCTTATTTAATTAGTTTTTGTTATATATTCTTTTTTTTTTTTCTTTAATAGTAGGCCACTGCTCTGCTTTAGGCTAGTAAGTCTGAGAGGTAGTGTCATAGGTAAAGCAAAAGTTTTCTGAACAAGTTATGAGACATAGGTGGTATTCATTCATTTTGTGGGTTCTTGAGCTTCCTGATGGCAGCATCAGTCAGAATTAGGTAATGCTAGTGAAAATGAGAAATTTGTTCTGGGTGAAATAAACTGGGAGGTTTTCACGGCTTGCAACTGCTCTCTTGTTTGTTCCTCTGTTTAACAGTCCTCCGTTTGTCACTTTGCGGTTTGTGAGGAGCAGTAGTTACTCAGCTTTGCCACTTTGTGGTGCCAGTTAGTCTAAGATCAATCACTCAGAGAGATTAATTCTTAAAACTTGAGCCTGTTTTAAGTTTCTTGAAGGAGCATTGTTCACTTAACAGGTAACTGAAATACATGCTAACATACAGAAAATGCTTCAGTTGCATCAGTTTTGAGTTTTGAAAGGTTGTAGGAGGGTGTTTTTGACCACTGAGAGACCAAATATTTGAAGATTTACAATGATGAACAGCTCTGGAAATGAAGATATTGTCTACCTTTTGAACTTGTGTTCTGTGGGGATGTGTGAGCTTTGTGTATTAGGAGCATCGTTCATCACTGACTGGCCATGCTGTTTGAAAAGAAGAGCTTATTAAATTTCAGTGTTATTTTAGTCTCTGGTCTTTGCACAGACTGCCAAAGTGAAGCTTTGTTTTGAAGTGCCCACTTGTGGTTGAACTGTTTGCACATAGGTCTAAGTGAATTTACTTGACTAAGAGTGCATTGGGAGTGCTTTTTAAGGTATTATGTTTCTAGAATGGAAGGATTAGATTTAAAACCAGAAGCAGTTACAATTTCCATGGAATTCCATGACCTTGAATATACACTATTCTAAAATCACTTGTGTAGATGCTTTTATATGATTATTCAAAGACATAGTCTTAGCTTGTAAAGATGTGGGAATTGTAAAGCAAGATATCAGCTTGCAAGTTAATTTTGACAAGGAGCCTATTAAACTGAATAAAAGGAATGAAATCCTAAGCATTTTGTTGACTCACTTGCACATTTTTTTAATTACACATCATCTACCTCAGTACGTATTTATATACTTTGTGTGTGTATTTAGCATTCAAATCTGTACCACCGGTTAAGCATTTTTGAGCTGGTAAATATTTTCAGGTGTCTTCAGTGTTCACATTACAATCAAATCTATTTTGTGTGTGTCTGGAGTGATAGTTTAATTAGGTTATGACTGTTCAGTCTGCTCTTACAATAATGCTGACTTGACTTGTCAAGGGCATATGCTCAGGAATACAGTTTGGATTCTGAAAATTAATTGCTTCTGTGGCCAAAATGATAAGAACTATTTCATTTATTATGATCTAAGTTATAATTGCATTTTAAATTTAGATAAGTTTGGGTTATTACACTTTCCTAATGCTAACTGGATTTTTTTTTTTTTTGTTGCTTTGGGAAGCTTTTTGATGAATGTAGCAGAAGAGGAAGAAAATGGTGGGTTGTAATATAATGTTTCATGGAGTGGACATAATCTAACATCTAACTGGATAATTTTAATCTTGTTTCCCATAGGATTCTATGGAAGACCTTGGATTATGGAGCAGAGGAAAGAACTTTTTAGAAGGCAAGTCATGCTTCCTCTTACTGCAGCACATTCCATTGCAATATAATCATAATCTTCCACTTAAGCCTGCTAAGAATTATTGTTCTAACCTAGAGCAGCTTTTTGTCTAATATCGATATTCCTGGGGGCTCATATTCACCTTTCCATCTTGTGTAAACCAAATTTATCTTACATCAGTTGTGCATAAGGTTATTGTGACTTAATAGTATAACGCAATGTTCTATGCAAAAAAAAAAATTTAGATTAAGTACAAGAATTAGAATTAGATCAAGTAAAACATAGAATTCTTGAATTTGTAGACTATTCTCTGAATGAAGGCTTTTTTCCTGTTTATAGACTTCAGAAGTGGGGACTAAATACATACCTGTATGCTCCAAAGGATGACTACAAGCACAGGATGTTCTGGCGAGAAATGTACTCTGTGGAGGAAGCGGGTAATTGCCTTTATTTTCCCTCTGTTTTCTATAAATAGGCACTTGAATGAATTGAACATTGCTACGTATGCTTGTGTGTATTTAATCACAGTAGCCATTTCCAACGGTGAGCAGAGACCTGCTCTTAATACCCCGCAGATGTATTTAGTGTATTTATATTTGGTACAAGCACGGATTTACTTCTTTTAACTATAACTCTAAAGATGATTTCTAAAACTGCTTTTAAGGCTTAGTGTTACGAGATTTACTTTTTTCCAGGGAAAGGTTGCTCAGAATTATTCCTCTGGCTCTTGAACATCTGGGCCATATTTTGAAGTGGAAATTATTTGCTTCAGAAAAGAAAAAAGATTGATGAGCAAATAGCATGCCCTTTTATGTGATTCATTAAGTGCTTGTCTTAATGAAGAGTGTACCAGTCAGAAAAGCAGCCTCTGAATATTTAGTTGGAACATGAAAGACCTGTTTAAGCTGGTGTGAGGCTTTTTATTCATCTCTGGTATTTATGGGATCTACAGTGTTTTACTAGCCTGTGGGGATTATCATTTTTCTTGGGTGAGGGGGAAAAATGATACTGGCTTGAAATTAAATAATCCTTCTTGGAAGCCACTTTGAATCACTGCAGAAATATAATCTAAAGGATACTGCAAGATAATTGCCAATAAGAACAAAGATTGTTAAATATTCTAAAAATAACTATCTTTATTCATTGTATAGAAGATTAAATTTGAAGTTCGTATCTTAAAGCAACTGCTTCTGCACAGTGATGTTAAAAAAAGCTCTTTTTCATGTGCCTCTAGCTTCAGTCATATGAATAGTATGTGAATCAGTGTCATGCAGCATATTACTACATTGAATTGTCTCTTAATATGTGTGACAAAAGTGGAAAAAGTGAGTAATAATTCTAGAACTGTTGGTGTGCATTCTGTAAAAACAGACTACATCCACATTTGTCTCACAACATTGAGATAAAGAGAATTTTTAAAGCCTTTAAAAGTTTTAACATAGAAAATAACAATACAAGGACAGTTGTTGTATTCCTTTTGGCATAATTTCTGAGAACTCCTCCAAATAATTTGATGCTCTTTGCTATGTTAGTTTTAAGAAATTCCATGAAATCTTTTTTTTTTATTATTATTATTATGGCAGCAGAGGCATCTGCACTTCATAATTTACTTACAATGATGTCTGAGGGTTTTTTTGTTTGTTTTTTAATCGTTGAATTCTTCTGGAATATTTCAATTTGATTTCCAGAGCAGCTAATGACTCTAATATCAGCTGCACGAGAACATGAAATAGAATTCATCTATGCAATCTCTCCTGGACTTGACATCACTTTCTCCAATCCTAAAGAGGTATCCACATTGAAACGCAAGCTGGACCAGGTAAGCATGACACAAATTTACCACAGCTGCAGTGCTACTTAATTTGGAAACTTCAGTACCCTCCTCACTCTTGCAGCTTTTCACTAGCCTCTTTAATGTTTTCAGCACTAGCATTAGTTTGGACACCTCTGAACAATTCCAATGGATGTGTTCAGGTTGCATTGCAGAAGTAGCCAGTGATCGTATAGATTTTAAAAAAAAAAAAAAAGTCTCATCTTGTATTGGATTCTGAAGGCTGTTCTTGGGAGCTTGTCTTCAGAGTATTTTAGGGGCTTGAAGCCAAGATGCATTTCTAAAGCAAGAACTCTTATCCACAATAAACACCTTCAGAGGCAGACCTGACATGCACATCTTCGTTGTTCTCCAGATTGACTCCTCTCCTTTGTCCAAAAGCTATTACAGAGTTAGCTTTTTTCCAGCTGTCTGTGCAGTGAGATCAGCTTTGGATTATTAAACCTGGAAAAGATTACAGGTCTTCAGAGGTCTAATCTTTGAGAGAATCAGAGCAGTGGGTCAGAGATAGGCATTCATTGTGAATAGATACCAAAGTCTGTCTTGCCTCCTGTACCTTCTCTCCCCCATTCTTGTAGCTTTTCCTTTAAGCTAGATTAGATTTTAAAATTCTATGGTTTGATTTAAAAAAAAAAAAAAAAAAAAAAATTTAAAAATTAAACCCTTTGCTCCTGTCTCTTGTATTAGGTCTCTCAGTTTGGCTGCAGGTCTTTTGCATTGCTGTTTGATGATATTGATCACAACATGTGTGCAGCAGACAAAGAAGTTTTCAGTTCCTTTGCACATGCTCAAGTCTCGATCACAAATGAAATTTATCAATATCTAGGAGAACCAGACACATTCCTTTTCTGTCCTACAGGTAAAATGAGATTAATCATTTAGTTCAGCATCAAAAGAGGGGGGCTGTTATCTTACTGATTGAAAAGCTTGTTTAATATTTAATTGCTGCTTTAAGGAGTATTTTGGGGTTGTTTGAAGAAATTGACTTACAAAGAAAGGTTCAAGTAACTCAAATATATGCCGAGTTTTTGCCAAATCTGCACATCTCTGAAAGGCTTAATGCCAAGCAAAGAAGGCAGCTTGATAAAATGGTTCAAGAAGTTTGAACTGAAAATTAGGTTAAAAGAAGACTTCTATTTGACTTGTACCAAAATCTTTTTGCTTCTTGATCTAGCTAGCTGTTAGTTTCTTAGAATTTTCTTAAAGTAGAGGTGCAGCACAGTCTGGGCTCGCTTCTGTCATTGGTACCTGTTTTTAATAAGATTACCTGCTTTCACTAGTCAATGAGTTGCTTTACTTACTTTTTAAAAAATAAGGTGGCTTGCACTTGGGTCCAATCATTGCTTTTTTTAGATTGCAAGCTTCCTCTAATACCTGTAACAATATTGTAAGGGAGAGAGAATCATGATGTTCAGAGGTGTGGATTGTTGCAAGGAAAATTCAGTTCGGTAGCAATGTTATCATCGTTGTTAATTTGTTTATCCCCTTATACTGTAGTAGTTTGGTTCTGTTGCAGACCTCCTCTTTAACTTGAGAGATATATGTGCTGGTGTTAATATTTTTAGGTATTTGCACTTCATAATCAGTCTTAAGGTTTCTAGTTCTCGCATATTGTCTGCTATAACCTGCCCTTCTATTTATGGACTTTGTTAGTTTTTTCCTAATCTTGTCATTTGAGCAATTTTAAATAAACTGTCTACCTTTCCTTTCTGATCTTTATGCTAAGTATCATTTCATAATGTCCTTTTTTGTTTATACTTTAGACTTCTGGGCCTTTCTTGGTTAATTTTATAGGTAATTCGCTTCTCAAATGGTAGTATTCTCTCAATGTGTTCATGGGACAGTTGGGTGTGTTGTCACATGGGTGCATCCTTCTACTAACAGTGACATTCTCTTTTCCTGTGCAGAGTACTGTGGAACTTTCTGTTATCCAAATGTTGCCCAGTCGCCGTATTTACGGACTGTAGGAGAAAAGCTGCTCCCTGGCATCGAGGTGTTATGGACAGGTAAAAGTTGTTTGGTTTGGTTGTTTTGAGGTTTTGTTCTTTTTTTTTTTTTTTTAATTCACTGAATTCACTGTTCGTGTTAAAAATTATTTCTCAGAAGTATTTAGTAAAATAAACTGTCCAGCTACTTGGGGGTTCACTCTTCAAGTATATGCAAAGCCCTGTGATTATCCTGTTTTCCTCTTAGGTCCAAAAGTTGTATCCAAAGACATTCCAGTAGAATCCATCGAAGAAGTTTCTAAGATCATCAGGAGAGCACCAGTTATCTGGGATAACATTCATGCTAATGATTATGATCAAAAGAGGCTTTTTCTTGGGCCTTACAAAGGTCGGTCAACTGAGCTCATCCCTCGACTAAAGGGAGTTCTGACCAATCCAAACTGTGAATTTGAAGCCAATTATGTTGCTATTCACACGCTTGCTACCTGGTACAAGTCTAACATGAATGGAGTGAGAAAAGATGTGGTGATGAGTAAGTATGCCTATGCCTAACTGTTTGCTGGGATCTATGTTTAACCATATAAGTCATACTGATTTTATTTTTTGTAATGATTCTAGCCTTTTCTTCACCAACTTTTTCTTTTTAAGATCATCTAGCATTTTCTCTCCTGTAAGTAAGTGGCAGTTACCTGAAAGATCATGAGCATCTAGATTGTTTTACTGACTTCCTGGGAAGTATCTGTAGCACATGCTACCAGAGAATTTCTTAGTCTCAAGAAGTATCTGGTTGTATAAAAAGCACTCTCAGCAAGCAATTTTAATGCCCAAATTTGACATAAGCGTCCCATGGATTTGATGTCATTGGAATAGAAGCAGTTCAGATCAAAAGAGAAACTGAATGCCAGAATGTCTAGTTTTTGCATACTGTTTCTGTGTTGACATTGATGGTGACCATAGTTTTACATTTTGTCTAATTAGGATGTAATGGTTTGTTCTTTTTTGTGAAGTAAGGCTGTTAAAGAGTTCTCAAATGCCTTGTCTAACGTGACATTTGTTTTTTTAATTTATTTTAAATGAAACTTGCATGGTAACTTTTAAAAACTTGTCTCTGTAGCTGATACTGAAGACAGTACAGTTTCTATCCAGATTAAATTGGAAAATGAAGGGAGCGATGAAGATATTGAAACGGATGTTCTCTACAGCCCACAAATGGCCCTGAAGTTGGCCTTAACGGAATGGTTGCAGGAATTTGGGGTACCTCAACAATACAGCAGTGAGTCTAATTTGGTATCTTTCTGGGGTTGGTGGAAAAATGGGGTTAAATTTTCAGTACTTGCATTTAGACTAAAACTATTTTACGGATCCTGGCAATTTGTATACTTTCTAGTTTGAAGTATTTTTTGCCTTCCTAACTGGGGAAACCTTAATAAAGGAGAATGCTTGACATTCTGCAGTGTGCCTGTAGTGCCCTGACTGATCAGCAGAAGCAACCTTTGTGTAGGATCCTTTGGTACTTCTGATACAAGACAGGAAAGAGTCTTGATCTTGCTAGTCCTGGTTGTTACTAGACTTCCATGGGACCTGAGAAGAGAGGAAGAATAGGCTTTTTCTTGAAGTGGGTGTTAGATTATTGTAAACATCAGTTCTGGCCCAGAAGAGTCCATGTTCTTCCAGTTGTTTTAAGATGGGTTTGTTTTTCTGAGTTGCTGTCTACAGAAATCAGCTAGGTTCCGCCCAGCATCGTACACCTTCCTTGTAGCAATGGGAGCTTGGGATCTGAGGTGAAATCTGTTTTTCTCAAATGTGGGTTTCAGGTGGTCAGTGTGCCCTTCTCTGGTAACTGGTGGTGGAATGGAAGAACCTCTTCTCCTCCCAGCTCTGCTCTGGTGCAGTTATCCTTCTGAACTGCTGTAGGGTTTCGGATCTTTCTAAAACTCAACTGCAGCAAAAATATTGGGTGAGGAGTAGTAATTAAGACGTCATCTTCCTCCATTTTCACAGAACAGTTTAGGTTGGAAGGCACCTCTTTAAGATCTCCTAGTCTAACCAGGTTGCCCAAGACCATGTCCAGTCAGTTTTTGAATGTCCCTTGTTTTCCTTAGGTTAAAGACACTTTTGCACTTGAAATATTTAAGCATTAGTCCTTTTATTTTGAAGTGTGCTCTATATCCAAATACAACTTTAACAAGTCAGTTGATGCAGAGGGGAAGAAGTTAACTGTGAAGGCTTTTTATTCTGGTGGCATAAGTCAGAAATGCTGCTGGTAGCACATAAATTTTAACTAATTTTCCTAACTTTTTCCTCATCCTGTCTTTGCTTACCAGTTACATGGAGGGGAAGCTTGCAAAAAACCAAAGTCAGTAGTTATAATTACAGTGACAGAAGTGAGCAGGCAAAGTACCAAAAGGAAGCTGAGCTGATCAGATGCCATAGCAACAGAATCATCCATGATTTGCAGAAGTTGCCGATTTGAATGTTAGTTGACAGATACTGAAAACTCTAAACTTATTTCTTCTTATTCTCAGGTAGGCAAGTGGCCCACAGTGGTGCTAAAACTACTGTGGGGGATGTAGGGCCTCTGGTGGCACCATCCTCTTTAAATGCAGCAACTGTGGTTACCACGGTTTACCAAGAACCCATCATGAGTCAGGGGGCAGCACTGAGCAGCGAGTCACCGGCCTTGGTAAAGGAGGAAGAGAAGAAGCAATCTGATGAGGAACCAATGGACATGGTGGTGGAAAAACAAGATGATGCAGACAAGAATGCTAATCAGATACTGACAGATATTGCCGAAGCCAAGATGGCAGAGGAGTTGAAGCCAATGGATACCGATAAGGAGAGCATAGCTGAATCAAAGTCCCCAGAGATGTCTATGCAGGAAGACTCTGGTAGTGACATTGCCCCTATGCAGACTGATGAGCAAATTAACAAAGAACAGTTTGTGCCTGGGCCAAATGAAAAGCCTCTCTACACAGTAGAACCAGTGACTTTAGAGGACTTGCAGCTTCTTGCTGACTTGTTTTACCTTCCATATGAACATGGGCCCAAAGGTGCACAGATGCTGAGAGAATTCCAGTGGCTCAGAGCAAATAGCAGTGTTGTCAGTGTTAATTGCAAAGGAAAGGATGCTGAAAAAGTGAGTGTGAATCTTGTTTCTCTCCTTTTTAAATCAAAGTCCTGAGCAATGTTGTCTGTTGTATGTAATAGAGACTGGTGTTCTACTTCCTAGGACCTGAAGGGTAGGGTATAACTAACCACAGGTCACAGTAATTTTTATTCCTCCAGTGGAATCTACTCTTCTAAGCCCTGTAGTGCCATTTAGCTTTGAAGTCAGTCTGGTGTCTGCATTTGACCAGTTATCCCTGTACTGGCCTCACTTCTAACAGCCATAGAGAATATCTGTGAATCATGTGGTGTGGTACTCCATGCTGGTAAAATGAAGTATTGAACTGTATAGTCTTCCTCCATATTTGGAGTACCTCTTCTCCCTAGAAGACTGTGCTTGATCTTGTGGATCTTTTGCCTCTGTTCATAGATAGAAGAATGGCGTAACCGAGCAGCCAAGTTTGAAGAGATGTGCAGCTTGGTGATGGGGATGTTTACTCGCCTCTCCAATTGTGCCAACAGGACAATCCTTTATGACATGTACTCCTACGTCTGGGATATCAAGAGTATTATGTCAATGGTGAAATCTTTTGTGCAGTGGTTAGGTAGGTGCATTGGGAGCCATTATAATCCCAGATAGTGTAATTTTTATTTTTTGTTTTTTAATTAGCCCACGGGGAAAACAAAATATTAGGCAAGTGTGTTTTCTTGGACATAGGGTCTGGTTTGACCCTGTTTTAAAGGTTTTCCTGTCTCACTACTTGAAGCAATGCTTGCTGTGAATTTGCTTTGGTATTATAAGTGAAGTCTGCTGGATGCTTAAGATCGGAGACCTTGATTTTCTTCTTGGGCTAATGAAACTTGAATCTCATCTGACACGTAAGTGTTGACTTTAACTTACTCTTGACTGAATGCACACTGGACTATACCATGTAACTCTTGGATACCTTGGTGTATGATTGGAAATGACACTACGAAATGTGACCACATCAGCCATCTGCTGCTTGCTCTGTCTTGATAACATTATTGCTGTCTTCAACAGAACAATTGCAGAAGCGACCTTTCAGTGGGCCTGGCCAAGAGGAAGCCGATCCTCCCAGCCCTGTGCGCATGCGAGCTTTAGCATAAGGCTATTCTGGTGCAAAATAATTCCCTTTAAACACTTTCCAAATTGCTGATTTTTTTTTTGTTGTTGTTAATTTTATTTTTTGATAATGGGTGGAAATTGTGGAGCTCTCTAGACAGATGTAGTCTGAGACTTAAACTGATCCTGAAACAGTTTTTTCTCTTTTCTTTTTCCCCTCTTTCTTTCTCTTTTTTGCCCCCCCCTTCTCTTTCTCTTTTTTTGCCCCCCCCTCTTTCTCTTTCTCTTTTTTTGCACCCCCCTTCTCTTTCTCTTTTTTTGCACCCCCCCTTTCTCTTTCTCTTTTTTTGCACCCCCCCTTCTCTTTCTCTTTTTTTGCACCCCCCCTTCTCTTTCTCTTTTTTTGCCCCCCCTCTTTCTCTTTCTCTTTTTTTGCACCCCCCCCTTTCTCTTTCTCTTTTTTTGCACACACACACACACACACACCCCTTTCTTTTTCCTTTTTTTTCTTTAGATGTGTGGCTTTTTGGTTTTGGTGGGGTTTTTTGTTGTGGTTTGAGTTTTTTCCTTCCTGAAAGATTTTTGGGGGATCCTAAGTTGGCAGATAGCACCAGCATGGCCTGGGTAATTTTAGTGACCTCATTTCACTTTCAGGTTTCAATCCAACTGTAAGGAATATGCTGTGGACTTGCTTGACATACACAGCAGGCAGCAAAGCTGATGATCTCACGTCACACTTCTTGTAGCTGTCACAAACCTCACAGTGGTTAACCATTACACAACCTTGGTCTAGTCCTAGTGTTTGGATTGTCTTTAAATGATACTGTTAAACACTGGCAGGTTTAAGCAGGGACAGAGAAGACCTGTTAAGTCATCAAGTCAGTCCATGCTCCGCAGCTTCCTGTGTTTTGTGCTTTTTAAATATCTGATCCCTATACGTACGGTTGATAAAGAAGAAAAGCTTTTAAGACTGCCTTCTGCAAAGCACAGAGAAGAAAACTAGCTTGGGAGGAAAACCTGGCAGCATTGTAGTACATTAACATCTCTGCCCAATGCTGTTTAAAAGCTTTAGTTTGTGCATTTTTAAGACCAGTGTAACACAACTCCCCCAACTTTACTATTCTTGCTGTATGTTGACCTTTAGCTAGAAAGAAAGCTCTCTTTTTGATAATCTGTTTAAAACTCCAGGCCAAAGCTATATAAAGAGAACAGTGATTCTTGTAATTTCTAAACATTGAGGGCCCAACTTAAGACTGAATTTCAGAATTATCAGACTGCCTTCTGATTTCAGCTGAAATTGTCTTCAGTTTTCAATGTCCCTGTACAGTTGGGTTCAAGTCTTTAAATGAATCAAATATTTGCAATAGTTCATGTTAGAAGCCAACTTTGTAAATACTAGGTCTGTTAACTTTGGCACTGTTCTACTCCAGTACTCAAACTGGTATTAGATAGCTGAAAAAATAAGAGTTTTTGACATGCACAGTTTAATACTCTTATGCTAACAGTGCTTCTATGAGAGGGGATGTTATTGTCTTCAGCTTGCATTTTATCACTAGTGTAAATACATATAATTCAATGGTCTTTGATAAAATACATAATTATATAAAACTAAATACATTACAAATCCAAACAAATTATTTTTCACAATGGTGTGCTCAATGGTCCACTGAATGTTCACTTTCTTCACCTCTCCTCCCAAGTCCAGCTAGCATTCAGTCCCTTAAATTAGTGTGGCTGTACAGTACTATGGATTACTAATGACTTCTATTGTCTTCTTCCCCATTGTGTACAGATGGGAGAATCCTCAGCACAAGTTTCTACTGCTATTGGATGGACAGCGCCAGATGTTCACAGCGCGTCGTCATTAATTAATTAAAATGGAAAGGTTTTGTCTGTGAGGCAGCTCAGATAGATTAGATGTGCAATAGGCATGAACTGAAGTCACATTTGCGCAGCGACTAAGGCATTAACTATGTTTTTCATTTATACAGCTCTTCATTCACGCAGCTCTTTACTGTAATAATTGGAAGTGCTAGTTAAGTTGTAGTCTCAAAGGACAGACAGATACTGTCTTCCAAGTTATTGACTAAATCTCCTTATGAAGGGTATCTTTTTATGTGAGAATTCAAAAACGTGGGAGTAAACCAAATTCAAATTCTGATGCTTGGATAATTTCTGAAATTTACCATACTTAGGGTAGTTTGCATTTAACATATATTCCTAAACTCTCAAAAATGTCAAACTTGGCACACTTTGGGACTCTCTGACTAGCACAACATACTTGTCTGTACTGATCTGAGACTGTTACTTGAACAGGAGGTAGATTGCTGTCTACAAAAGGAAGAGAGTATTTGCGCTGCTCATCTTGTCAGAAAACTAGGCAGGTAATTGAAATCTCCACTCCAGATACCATGCTTTTTGTTTGTTTGTTTTCTCCAGACTTGTCATTTATGTTAGCTGGTGAAGGCTGTGGCATCTTGCTGGCGGAACAGTATTAAAAGTCAAACAGCTTCTTTTCTAAAGCAAGCGTAAACTAAAGCTGAGCACTTCAATGGGCCTGCTGTGGCTGGTTGATCAGCAGGGACCCTGGTGCATCTGATACGCTTGAGGAGGAAAAAAAATCAAGATGCTAAAAAGCAAAGCTAGTATTATCTGTGGCCTACAGGGTGTACTAGTTCAATTGTGAGTTAATTCCTGTTAATACTGCTTAGCTTTTTAATGTGCCAGCAGCATTGTGAAGGTACAGCCTGGATTATGTAAATCTGCATAGTCTTTTGCAAGAATACTGTTTCATACAACTGTCCTGGCTGCCTGAACTGTTCCAAACTGCATATATTGCCAGTCCTAGTTTTCTGACAAGATTAGAAACAATCATTACTAAAATGTGACTTCAGAAAGGTCCATTTTTTTTTTTCAAGGGGCTGTGATAATGGCATTTGTTTGATCTAAAATTTATGATAGTAGCTATTGAGCCACGTAGCTTCCAAGATGTCATCTTTTCGTAGATGAGATGGATGTGTCTGCCACAAATGTAGAAAAAAAGAACGTACAAAATATCTGGGAAGCTTACATAATTGTGGATGGCACCATTCTTGTGCCTTCTGTTCTGGAATGAGGTGTGTTAACTGAATCACCTCACCTGTTCTTAGCCTAGTCTGTTACAGGTAATCAAAAATTTGGAATACTGCAATTAGTGTGCAAGCACAAAATCTTTATAAATCCTACATTATTACAGCCTCCCCCTAAGCCCTGGATTCTAGCTCAGTTAGAGAGCTTTTTCCACAAGTGTGTGTTAGCTTTTTGGACATGTTAGACACCCAGGAAATCCCCCTTCTCGTAACATTCTCCGCTTGGATCTGATCTCAACAGGGTGTCGTAGTCAATCTTCAGCACAGTTCTTAAGTGGAGACCAAGAACCCTGGGCCTTTAGAGGTGGTCTAGCAGGAGAGTTCCAGGTATCAATATGACTTCACAACTGAATGACATTTTCTTTGTTTTATGAGAAACCTTTTGTTGCACATCAGAGGTCTGGAAGGATTGGTCTGCCGAAGGCTTTCTGGTCCAAAGCCCATTAGCCTTACAGCTTGGTTTAAAATAATTTTCCTCCCCTTTCTACAGTAATTTCTCAAGGAGATGCTGCCTGTCCCACGCGCATGCGAAGCGCAGCGGCTTTAGTTGTACATTTCACATTGTTTCTTTGCAGGTCGCACAGCATTTTTATCTGCGCCCGCAATTGCACAATGCGCGCATGCTTGTCTGCCGATGGGAATTCCATGAGCAAAACGGATGGTCATCCAAATTTCGATTCCTCTCTAAATAAAGCTGTAATGAGCTTTGTTGTGAAGATTTCAATTGGCAAATATTCTTAAATCATTGTTTATACCATGTTCAAATTTGTTCATGGATTTTTCAGGCGCTATACTTTTCCCCCCTCACAGGTGCTCTGCGCGCAGCAAATTGAATCAGCGCATTGCTTTTGGGATAAAGCGTCTCCTCTGGCCAGTTAACCCTCTTCAGACCAAACCTTTCCTCCTGACATTCTATGTTCTTATACAGAGACAGTGTAGATATGATTGGTAAAAAGTATTTTAAAGCAGATAAGATTAACAGACTCTTAATGTGCTGTTTCAATTGCATATTTTAAAACACCAATTGGATATTTTCTATTCAAATAAGGTCTTTGCATTTGTAAAGCATACCAACCCCACCTTCTTCTGGGGTGCCTGCAAATAGCAAATGTTAATTTGGGAGTCTGCAGTGCACACCCAAGAGTAATGGGTTTTGTTGTTCATACAGTCATATTAAGTATTTTGTTTTCACAGCGTTTGCTGCCTATTGATGGGGCAAATGACCTCTTTTTTCAACCACCTCCATTAACGCCCACTTCCAAAGTGTACACCATACGACCCTACTTTCCTAAAGATGAGGTAAGTGCTTGTGACACTTGTCACTGTTCTTAGTAATTCGTTTCCTTTTGTTGCTGCTGAGTCCCTTCATACCCTATTCAAACAGATGTGCCAATATCTTGCACAAAGGCACAAATATAAGCTCACAGGAGAAATGAGGTTGAATGACTTGCCTATGGTTCAACAACATGCTGTGCAACAGTACATGTACACCTGCATCTTGATTCTCAGTCTCACACCCCACCACCTTTTTAAATCTGCGAATGCCTTCCCTATTTCTGAAAGGCAAGTTGAAGTTGTTCGTGGCTAGTAGAGGAATTCTTGCAGTGGGGACACATGCAATGGATTAAACTTTGGGGCGGGTGTGTATACCTCTTCAGTCAGTAATTATTGTGGTTAACTCCTAGTCTTCTCAGAGCTATATAAGCAGAACGTTGATACTGCATCTCAAAATGTAGCTGCAAAATGTGATGATACTTCAGGCATTCTTATAATTTTACATACAGTTGTAAATTTTTTGGCCTGTTTTTTAAAGAACTGTCAAATCTGCTTTGGAGTGTTTGATACTTTAAACCCAGGAATTTTGCATTGATCATTATTGATTAGAGCTTTTTTTCCTTTTTTTTTTTTTCCCCACTGAACAGATCCATGGTGTAGTTTCATTCGTACTAACGTAGCAAGAATACTTGAAACTGATATATCAACCAACAGTTAGTTGACCCTGTGGATGCAGTTTAAACAGTGTAAAGATTAATGTAGCTTGAACTTTTGCATTTGTAGCTACATTGAGATGAAATGTGTTTCCTTTGAAACATAAGTATCTAGGTTGAGTTTGCAGCAGCTCAAATGACTCCTGACTTTGAAGCCAATCAGACAGACAGGGCTAGCACATGTCCTTTACCTGCTACTTTTAGGCTAGTTCTGTCCTGTGCTGTTCTCATGAGCAGTAAAGCAGCTTTTTCCATACCTTAGTGCAGGACTGTACCTAAGCTGGTTTGTTCCTTTGTAGGCAATGGAACTGATATTTCTAAGCCACCTGAATAATTGGTGATACAGCTAAACATGCAGTCATAAAGAGTATTTCTTCTGAGGAGGAACTCCTTTTTTATGAAGGGAGGCCTGAGACACGTCAAAAGCAAAGCCTTTTTGTTGAAAAGTGTAGTTTCTTATTTAAAATGTTACTGATACAAGTTTACTCTTTAAAGAGATTCAGCTGAAAGCCTTTTAACATGTAGAAAGTCAGGGTGTGTCTGTCCTTTGCAGTGGTTAAATTGTTGCATGTCAACAGTAGAGGTTTTGAAAAGGGACTTTGTAGCAAGGGTATTGATCTTCAGTGAGTGTTTGGCAACTAACCCTCAGGATTAATCTTGTGCTTTACAATGTGCAGGAGGCTGACCTCCAGCCTGTCCTTCCCAGCCTTTGAACTTAACTGCAATGTTCTCGGCAGGCAACTTGAAGAGTTACTTTAGGGGGGGGCGGGGGGGGGGTGTGTGTGTGTGGGCGTGGATAGATGCTTTCTCATAGAGGGGTACTCTTGTTCTGTGTAGCTTAAGTGTCTGTCAGTACTAGTTTACAGTGGAGCTGTTAATGAAATCTCACTAAAACAAAGTTCATAGCTTTTTAATGCGACTGATTACTTGAAATCTTTTCTTCTTTCCTCTTAGGCATCTGTATATAAGATCTGCAGAGAAATGTATGCTGATGGAGCTGACCAACCCTTCCATAGTCTACCAGATTTAATTGGAGACAAGTATGTATCAGAAACGAATGACCTACAGAGGTAGTTCTGAAGGATGAAGTCCTGACACTGCATTTAATTTGAGTTTTTAAAAGTGTGTGTGTGAAGAATACAAAGAGCATTTGGTTTAAAAAAAAATAAAAATCTGCCCTCTGCAGGCCTCATGAAATTGGGTTTTTCATTTCTTAAAGATACCATTAACAGTTATGTCTCAGTTCATGCTCTGGTCACCTGTTGTGAGCTCTTAGAAAAAAGACTTAGCTGAAACCTCTGTATTATGAAACCTGTGCATCATAGTATCTTATTATTTTAGATTTTTGTGAAAGTATGTCATGACAGTGTTCATAGTCTGTAGTTACCCTCTGGTATTTTTTTTCCAACCTAGTATAGTGCTTCAAATAATTGAAATTTTTTTTGAGGACCGATCTCCCAGCTGACTGCCTTGAGTTTTTTCTGAAATACATGTTATTAATTACTTGTACCAACTTCTAAAAAGAATAAGCAATGACTAGTGAGATTAACTTAAAAAAAAAAAAAAGGCATTAAATCTGAGCTGTAAAATGAGCTACTTTGAGTAGGTTTTTTTTATATCTTGAGTGTTTAATTTAGATAGAATTTTGTAAAGAGGTTGCTCTGTGAGTGACAGGAAGGTAGTTAAGAAAGAATGTGTAACTGGTATCAAAAAATACCCAAAATAGAAGATGGAAGAATAAGGAGGTAATGGCCACAGAGAAACTGAGGGCAAAAGGTGAAGGAAGTTTGAGTCTCTAGTGTGTCAGAAGAGCAGTGTGTATAGGATTAAATTATGGGATCCTGACATGCAGATGTTGCTCATAGTTCGAGTTTTGACAGCTGATCAGTCTGTTAATGCTTTGTAGGAACTAATTCTGTGACTGAAGGATTCTGTCACTTCTTTGGATGACCCTAGAGTCTCCTCCAGAATACCTGAAGAGCATACTTGTTCAAAGTGACGTTCTTTTGACTGAATTTGGACACTTCTTTCTGCAGGTTAGTAGGAGGTCTACTCACCCTCAGCCTGGATTACTGCTTCGTCTTAGAAGATGAGGATGGCATATGTGGCTATGCTTTGGGAACGGTTGATGTGACTCCTTTCATTAAAAAATGCAAAATGTCTTGGATCCCTTTCATGCAAGAAAAATATACTAAACCAAATAGTGACAAGGAGTTGTCTGAGGCAGAGGTTGGTATAACCCATGAGGTCAGAACTGTATTCTGAACTCTTTCTTTCCAAAGCAGGTCTTTGTTTTTCTTTTGCATTTTGAGCTTCTGTGTAATTCAGTTTTTGTACTTTTCTGAAGTCTTTGATGAGCACAGTATCTGACATCTTAGAAGGTAACAGTAATATTATTCACTGTCGGTCAGATACAGCTGTGCGTTGTAATACACCCATGAGGTATACTTTAGTAGTAATCAATGGAGTTAAATGTAAGCCACCTTAATACAGAGAAAATTACATTATGAAAATAAAAGATTGCTTCTGCTCTGTTCTCCCGCAAAATGAGATATTGGTTTCCCCATGCTGCAGGTAAGGCTAACCCCAATAGTCACATCAGTTTAAGTATGGAAAACAAATTAAAGAGCACTTGGGTTTGATGTTAAAATCTGAGCTATTTGTGTAGTGTGACAGCTGTAAATGATGCAAAACAACATCTGCCCTCTAGCAAATGCTGAAAATCATTATCTTGCATTGGTTTTGGAAGAAATTAGAAAAACAATGTCACTGAATTGTTAGAAATAGTGAAAAGTTCTAGCTGATGCACTCCTGTCAAGGAGAGAAATGCATTTAATATTATATTAAGAGGTGCTGATCCACATCTGCAAGTGGAAGGAGGTCTGTGCAAAGTTGTAATAGAGGCAGGCCCAGAAACACCACTTCTTAGCCTTTTTCTTTTCCTCTCAAGAGGGAAAGAGTACTTTCCAGAAAGTATTCTCCAACAAGTTGTCGGAATACAAAAGGTAGTGTCAGACTCGTGGGCCTCATAAGGGAATCCCTGGCTGGTAAGGGCAGTGCAAAAATGACATATATGGCAGTGTGCCCTTGCTTTATTTGACTAGGACTTAGACAAAGTCTTAAAGGAGGTCATGGCTCTGAGAGCACAGACCTTCCCACAAGTAAAGAAAAACTTCCTGGAAATGGAGTGAAATGTTTGTCACCCTGTTGTGAAAATGACCACTACTTATAGGCACGTTTGATTGGGGGGAAAAGTGAAGTACATTCTAGAAAACAAACAACTTCCACTACCACTATTGAAGCAGAGCTAATGCTGCAGTCTATAGGCTTTATGACTTGATTTTTGTACATTTGCACAGTGCTGTGCTGTGCTTTCAACTGTATATGTAAATTCAAATTTTTGAAGCAAAGCTAATGCATATAAAGATACCAGGAACTAAACACAGCAAAGCTGTAGTGGGTACAGTAAGGGACAAGGGGCCTTGATTTCCAGAAGTTTAAAGCCAAACTTCAGAGAGAAAGCAGGTGTTTTGTGCTGATAAACTAGCTTTTCCATTGAGATGTTTAAGAACATTTTTTGCTGTTGGTACATTGCCCCAGGATTTCTGTTGCTTGTACAATATCTCAGAAAAAAGTCTGTTTCTTGAGACTATGGGCTTGAGGGATGTTCCCATGAGTACAGAGGAGCTCTTTGTACTTTGCTCTTGAGGTAGATGCTGTGGGATTTTATCCATTTAGTCTTTTGACACTACAATGGAACATAGAGAATACTCAGTAGTTGCTTAGAAGCCATTGTCATTGAAGATTATGTAGGGAAAAGTTTTCTCACGGAATAGGATTGATTTCGTTTCCTTTATAGACCTCTTACCTCTTGATAATCTCAGTCTCCGCTTTGGCTTGAAAAAGCTCCCTTTCTGTACTTTTTAGATCATTTGATTCAAATTGTTGACTTCTAATACAGTTCAGTTGTTCTCTATTTTACTTAAATATATCTTGAGCTCCAAACATTAGGGGATAAATAAAATCTTTTGTTTAATAAAAGAAAAATCCAGTCCTCTGACTTGTGTCATACTGTTGTGAGCTTGTCTTGCAGTTTTGTCTAGGTTCCTGTCAGGGAAGTTATCTGGTATCTGCTTTTCCTGAGATTAGTTATTATTGATCACAAGAGATGAATGCATCATCTCTCTAACTGCTTCTTAACCCCACCTGTACCTTACTCCTTGATAACCTGCTTTACCTCTTGTAGTGCTTCTGTGGCTGGAAGAAACAGGTATCACCTTTGCCTTGGTGCCTGAAGCCAGCATGGCTAGCTTTGAACACTTTATGTGGGATTGTGCCTGTTACAGCTGTGATAAAGAAAAGCCCAGAGGAGCAGGCATGGTTCTGAACCTGAAGTAGCTCAACAAGTTTGAAGTAGTAACTTTGAGCAGACACTCTTCCTGCAAGAGTTGGGAGATGGCAGTTTATAGATTTGAGGGGATTGCATTTAAACTTGACCTGAAAACAAATGTGGGGATTGCTAATGTTACGGTTCCTTGTGTGATGAAGTCATCGTTTGGGTTGTTATGATAGTGACTTTCAGTTATACAAGAAATGAAGTTAGGTGGCTTGTTTACATGAGGCAATGCTCCCTAAAGGTTTTAAAATTCGGTAATCAGCAGGGGGAATGACTTGAGCGTATTTCAGGTTTGGCTTTGTCTACTTCTGTGTTACCTCACTTGATTGTTCCATTCCCGTGAGTTGCATGAAGTTAATGTCTGATGTCACATTCCCAAGACCTTCCTGGGTGATTGCAATAGTCTTTAGTGATCAACAACATGCTTTAGTCATCAGTAAGGCTTATTTCAAGTTAGAGGCAAATTTGTCTTTGGGGCAGGTAGTCTAAGATAATTGCATGGATATGAGAGATGTTTCCAGGCTGCTGTGAACCAAAGAATACATGTGAAAGGTTAGGACACTTGGAACTAAAACTGCCTGTGTAAAATGCAAAGAGAAGGAATACCCGTGCACAAACTGTTATGTGTTGGCTTATGGTTTTTTTTGCTTGAAGTGTCAGTCACTGAGAAGCCATGCAAGGAGTCTTGCATTCCTCCTTTGACAGTCTGAGAAGCTTCCGTAGTCTGCCTTTTTTATCTGGAATACAGAGAGCAATTCAGCAGGTAAGGAACAAAGTGACCATCAGACATGTGGTTGAAAAGCATGCTGATTTGGAGGTATAGTCTGTGAGTGAAGCAGCTTCCCTTAGTAAAGATGAATGAAAATGAAAAGCTGGATAATGATTGAATGTCTATTTCCCATATTCTTTTCAGAAAATAATGCTAAGCTTCCATGAAGAGCAAGAAGTATTGCCAGAATCGTTCCTTGCCAACTTTCCATCATTGATAAAGATTGATATCCACAAAAAAGTGACAGATCCAAGCGTGGCCAAAAGTATGATGGCCTGCCTTCTTTCTTCTCTAAAGGCTAATGGTAAGCTTCTTGCACTCAAAATTTCCTTGTTTGCTAATTATGTGTTAGTTCTAGGATGCAAGGCAAACCTGGGATGGTTATATTATAACATACCGTATTTGCATGTCAGCCTGAGACATTCAATTCCTGCCATAGTCAGCACTCTAGATTTAGGTAAATTATTATAAAAGCTTTTGGATAGCTAACTTCTGCCACTGTCTTTGGTAAAAGGTAGCTCTTCACTTTAGCCATTTTCCTGCAAATTGGAAAATAGGAAGAACTGAGGGAGCAATTTGACAATAAGAGCATGCATTTTTACATCTTGAACAATGCACAAATGTCTATATTTCCCCTGCTGGCATTGGTAATGATGCTTTCTCTTATGTGTGGCAGTGTACACTGGTGGGTAATTACCAAAACCTTCAATATGGGGAAGTACTTGGCTGTCTGCCTTACTGTGCACCTGAGGTTAACAGTTCCTTTGTGTGATTTGGTGTCCTCTTCTAGTGCTATTTTCTGAGCCAACATCAGAGTTTCAGAATGCTTTTATGTGAAATAAAAGGTGTACAGAGGGTTTGTTCAGACTAAGAAGACTTCTGCAATGTGCAGTCCCTTTAGGGGATGGTCAGCTATGTTGCCATAAATCTGGTCTCTTTTTGGCACTATGCTCCATATGGAATTGGATCAGTGATAGGTGGAAAGTCTAGTAATACTTGATGTCTGTGCTTTTTACAGTAACTCTTCTCCTACAGTATTTTGTTTCTTTCTTCCTTCTTCAGGCTCCCGTGGGGCTTTTTGTGAAGTGAGACCAGATGATAAAAGAATCCTGGAATTTTACAGCAAGCTGGGTTGTTTTGAAATTGCTAAAATGGAAGGATTTCCAAAGGATGTTGTTATCCTTGGAAGAAGCCTGTGAAGTGCTTGACAGCGAACTGTTCCAGTACTGTAGTCCCTTAACAGCTGGGCAGGTAGTGGTGGGGATCTTCATATGGTCTGGCTGCGCAAAGCCAGCAATAAGCCAGCTTGGTAGACGGGGCTATGCGAAAATCACCCATCACACAATTCAGACTGTAATTTGTTGGAAGAGGATAATGCTGCTGAAAACACTGTTTTAACAAAGAGAAACCTTGTCCTCTCCTGGTCCTGTGTGAAGTGCCAAGGAATCTTGCATGGGCTATAGCTTTTCAGAGGAATCCCTCTCAGTTGGTGCTGTGGTTGATGGCAGTTCTCTGCATTCACGTGTCAACAGAAAAGTGGTCTCTGGCAGAAGTATCTAGAAGGATGCAGGCTTTTTCTCTGTCATAGAGCAGGATGTGCAACTGGAAGTTGCAGAAATGGGAGGGATTGCTTGTGTCAATCAGCAAATTTAAAGATAAGTAGCTACAGTTCTATTTTTTACTATCTTTATGCTTGTTGATAAAGCAATGACCCATTGTCACTTCTAATGACCATTGGTTCAAGCTTTGTGCTTTGTTAGGGACAAATGTTCAGTGGTCTGTGGCAGAAGTCACTTAATGACAAACTTGTAAATTTCAGTGTATATAAACTTAGCCGTATGCTGACTAACTTTTTGTTTACCAGTTTTTGTAACTTTTTCTTTTCAAAAGTGAAATGGTATAGGTCCAAGATGGCACTTTTCAATAACCTAAAACCACAATGGAGAACGAATCTGTCCTCAGCACTGACCTTTCTTATTGTGCCTCGTATCCAGGGCTAGAAACTGACCATCTTGGGTAAGGGGAGCAGATCCCAAATGATCCTTCCTTCAGACAGCAGTGTGTCACTGCTTGGGGTTATCATCATTCTCCTGGGCCTGAAACAGCAATTCACAGGGCGGTCTGCTGAACCTGTTAATTTTGGTAACGTTCGCATGGGATTGGATGAAAGATGGTGAGAGGGAGAGAGCTGGCCCACAGCTGGGATTTGTCCTTGGAACAGTCACCATGTTTCAAAGCCTGTTCGTACTAGTTTGATTAAATCAGGGTCTTCAAGTCCTGCACATTTGTATCAAGTAACTTTTCTATAAGAAATGCCACAATAAGAACATTTTTACACATTATTTAAATGGTTACCTGCTTTTAAATGTTCCAAGAGTTTGTTTTTACCCAGGACTGACATACTTGGCTATGGGATGGAATCAGCATGGTATGGGATCTGGTAGTGAGGTAGTTTTGCATCATTTATGAAATTGGTATTTCACAGAAGTCCCAGTGTCCCAGATACATAACTGGCCAATGGTATACACCTTGCAGTAACTTGCTTCTTTCACCTGCTGCCATCAGCTGTCTTTATCTTCCTTTTTAATTTTCCTGGGTTTTTTTCCAGTGGTGCACAAAGGAAATTCAGTTCCTTTTACAAGCCTCCAGCTGCATAGAAGAAGTTACGCAACCTATAATGAATGGCATTAAGACTGCAGTAATGTTGTCTGTGACCTGTAGGGAGATGCTGTGTTTGGCCTTCTGGTACAGTCACATGCAGGGTTTTTGGTTGGTTTTTTTGTGTTGGTTTTTTTTTTTTTCCTTTGCAGAATGTGAACAATTTTTTTTTTTGATGCGGTAGCGAAATATTTAAGTTGAAACAAGTTCATTTCATTTTTAGAGAGAGGTACGGGGTTGTGCTATGGGATTTCATGTAAGTCAGAGCTGAATGCCACTAGTTTTTATACAGCTTTGAGTGCATGTTGAGTAGCTGATACTTGGTTTATCAGGTGGGAGAGTTTTGTTTCTTCATGGATACCAGAGTCAACTTATTTTATCTGGATGCATAACATTACAGCATAGGATGCTTGTGGCCTTATTTCTTGGCTCTTAAGGAGTTGCCACATTTTCTCTTCCTATGACTTTGTTATTATTATAGAAGTTAATTGTATAAGCCTATGGAATGTCAGGCCAATACCATCATTCTAGGATTGTAAAGTGATATGTTGACATATCTTTCATGGTTATGAATTTTCATTAAGGTTGGAATGCCACTTTCATTAATCTGTTTTTAGATCAACAGTATCTGTAGCAGAAAAAAACGACCTGTAAAACTGTATTTGAAGACCATGCGAGAAATAGAATAAAAATTGAGAAGTGAATGTAAATAAGAAATGTTTATTTTGTGTATGAGGTTCCAGAACCAGAAGTGGTTCAGCAGTGTATGTTATATCATGCTGTATGTGTTGGATGCCCTCAAGATCACCTGGCATAGAAGCTTGTCTCTGGTTTTGGTGGTGGACACTTACCTGTGCTGATGCTTTTCAGAGGCAGGCATTCAGTGACCGTTCAGAAGTACTCGCCCCCAAAATTTTTGAGGTGGCAATGACATTTCTTTTTGGCCCTTCTGTGAGTAGCACCAGTTGCATTTCAACTGTTTTGTGAAAAAACGTTCTTTCAAAGGTCATCTCCAGTGTCCTTCAAAGCCCTTGTGAGCTGTGTTGCAGCAGTGCTCATTTGTTCTTTTTTACTCCCTTTTTTTTTTTTCTTGCCGGCTGCTGAGTGTAGAGGTTGCTGAATCCCAGAAGAGCCTGCCAGCAGAAACAAGGTGAGAGATGAAGTGACTTGAGGGTCACGTTGTGTGTAAGGGGCAGACATTGTAGCTCCAGTCTGGCCTTAGTTGTATGTCCACAAAATTTAACTTACCAAGCTAAACACCCAAGATAGCTAAAGCAAGTACCTTCCTGCTGAGAATGACAGCCAAGCAAAAGGAATGGGTCAGGGGTATGAAAAGCAGCTTTTTGCTAAGGTCAGTTTGCAAGAGTTCATCTACCTGGTGTAGAAGTGCGGTGCAAAAGGTATGTATTGTGGAGAACACAATAACATGCAAACTAAGCAGAGAAATTAGCAGTTAAAAACTTTTCTCCTAACCCAGTAACTGTGCTATATTAAAAAGGTAGTTTTTCTTCACAAAGTCGTAATTTGTTGCCTATAGTTGTCTTTGTTTTCTTGAAGCCTATTTCACAAAGTTGCAACAGAAATGGCAAGTATAACTTGCCTATGCCAAACCCATCTCGGCCTGGGACGCAGGTTGGGGCTCTGATGTTGCGCCAGGAACTTTTCCTTTAAGGGATTGTGAAGCAGGAATGGGCTCTCCGGGTCACGTAGGTAACATGTCGCCGCCAGCCAGATGGCTGCAGAGAGCAGCTACTGCAGAAGCAAGCGCGCGTGCTTGTATAACCATCGCTGAGCTGAGCACTTGCCTTTTTCTGGGGCCAGGTTTGGCTTTTCAAACCTCTTCAGATGTGTTTTTCTTGAACCGACTCCAGCTGAAGCAGAGCACATGGCCGGCTGGTGGAGGTCTCTGCTGTGGTGGGAGCAAAGCCAGCTTCCAACTGAGAACGCAGTGTGAGCTCATCGTTAGTGGGGTTTAATTCAGCTGCTCCCCTCTCCAACCCTGCAGCATGGACCAGGCTGCTTCCCTTTCTGCTTTGAAAGGCCAGTCAGGCCCTCTGCTCCCCGCAATAGATTTTTGAAGTGGGATCTTGCCTTCTGTGCTCAAAGGCTCCTGTGCCGCAGTCCCCAGTGTCAGATCACGCTGCCTTCGCCCACACTTAAAGGGATAGAGGTGAGCAGGTCCCTCCTGTTTGTGCTGCCACCTCGGTCCGCTCTGATACCCCTCTTCATGCCCTTGGTCTTCTGCCTCTCCTAGCTCTGTTGGTGCTGTGGAGCCAGGATGGTGCCTATGAGAAGGGCCAGAGGTGGATAACCACCAGTAAGTGCCATTTTCTGGTCGGTGTGTCATTTCCACAGCTGGCAGTGTGGTCAGTAAATGCGTTGTCCTGCTGAACTGGCTTTGGCTGAAGGCCCAAGGATGGGCAAGAGACCCTACAGTTAAAGGGTGTGGTGGTGTCTTTCATCTCCTGTGTGGTTTTTGGGCTGTTCCCCATCCTCACAATGAAAATCGTCTCCCCTTCCACTGTTCACCCTCCTGCCTACCCCCCCTAGAAGAATCTTCTGCTTCCTTCAGTTACCAGGAAAAGTCATTAGCATCCCGTTGGGGTAATAACCCTTCCCTTTTTATTGCAAGGAAATAAAATACTATAAATACGGCATTTCACCAGGTACTCCCCCTCCTCGCACAGCTGCTCCATCGAGCGAGCCCTTGCCGAAAGGACACCCCCCCTCTTGCCCCCCCCCCCCGCAGGATGCGGGATGATGCTGCGGGGCCCTTTGGTTTGGTCACCCCCAGCCAGGAGCCGGGGGCGGAGCGGGGCGGGGCGGCTCGGCTCGGCCCGGCCCGCCCCGCCCCGCTCCCAGCGCCGCGCTGCCGCCTCATGGAGCCGCACGGGCCCGGCTGCCCCGGCAGCGTCCTCTTCGGTGAGCGGCACCGGGGGCCGTGGGCGAGCGCGGAGGGGGTGGTAGAGAGATTTGGGGGGGATGGAAGAGAGACACGTGGGGGGTAATAGATGGGTTGGGGTGGTGAGACATGGCCCGGGGGGTAATAGACCGGGGCCAGGAGGGACACGGGGGGGGGGGGGGGCGTAAGAGAGGGATGGGTGTAAGGAGACATATGGGTAATAGGGAGGTGGGGGGGCTAGGAGAGACACGTGGGGGCAGGAGAGATGGGGGAAGAGAGAGGCTTTGGCAATAACGAGGACGGCGTGGAGGCAGGAAAGACACATGGGTTGGGAATAGAAGAGGAGGGAAAACACGTGGGGGGGGGGGGTAAAGAGACCTGGTGGCAGCAGACACACACGGGGGGGGGAGGGGAGACACGTGGGTCTGGAGAGACACGTGGAGGGCATTACTGAGCCCTGGGGGGTACTAGACGTGCGGAGGGGAGGGGGGGGTGGACGACACTGGGGAGAGACCTGTGAGTGGCTGGGGCAGGGGGAGAAGGGGACCAGCGAGGCCCTGGAGTTTGTGGGGAAGGACACGTGGTGGGGGTCCTGGGGTGGTTTGGGGGGAGCCGCGTGGGGTCTTGGGGTTCTTGTGGGTGCAGGAGACCGGGAGGGGCTGGGACTAATGGGGGCGAGGAGGGGGAGAGGTGACAGCTCCACGCCAGCGCAGGCAGCAGCCCCGGCTCTCGCCGGCCTCTCCCGTTCCTCCGGTTAATCCCCCGCGCTCCCACGTCAGCGTTTCGTGGGTGCCCTTCGCGGGACGCAGAGCCGCGTCCCTCCTCCCTGGGAGGGGTTTCTGCCGGGGCTGTTAAACCCCCACAACACGTGGCCCTGCGCTGCTCATAAACGTGTGTGCAAGCAGGCGTGCGCACGCGTGTCCGCGGCTGCTCCCGGCCCACAGCGCCGCAAACACGGCGGCTCGGCAAACGCTTCTGTCGAAAAGGGGAGTGGAGCAGCAGCCCCCCCAGGCCTTTTATGCACCTGGATTTCGGTCCTTGCCCCGGTGAGCTGAATACAGAAGCACGGTTAGGGAGAGGTCCTGCCCTGGGCAGCGTCTGCTGAGGCTGAGTCCTCTCTCTCCGTTGCAAATGCCGGGTCTGGTATGCAGGGCTCAGGTCTGTGTTTTTCCGATCTGCTTCACATTGGTGAATCATCCTGCAATAAGCAAACACACCCAGGGCGCTCTGCCTTTCCTTCCTCCCCACGGCTGGTTGAATCCTAATCCGAAGAGCTGAGGACGTAATTTTGCATCTCCCTCGTTTTTGCAGCTCTTTGGAGAAGTATGTAATAAAACATGTGTCGAGACTTGTCTTGAGGGACTCCAGCCCCCTGCAGCCTGGCCCAGTATCGTCCCCTCACGTTGTCCCTCATCACTCAGGTCTCATGCTCCGTGTCTTTGCCTCCACGCTCTCACCAGAGCAAATGTTCCACTGATGCTGAGGAGAGCAGAGCTGCCTTTCTGCCTGCTCCCTCTCCTGTTGTCCACAGCAGTGCACCTTGGCTCTGCTGCTCTCTGGAGGGGCTGAGCCTTGCCCTGGCTGCGCTTGGGGGCCTTGGGTGCCCCTGGGCACTGCTTCCCAGCAGCCTGCTTTGGGGATGCCAGGTTTTGTCCCTGTATGGTGCTGAGCTGGGTGCACAGTTCTAGGGGACACTTTATCCTTCCTGGAGCCCAGGGTGCTCTGGCCTGAGGCTGTTCCTGAGCATGAGAAAATAAAGTGGTTTAGGGATGCCGTGTGCGTGCCCGGCTGGGGCTTGCCCTGGGAACCCTTTGCCCATGGTGCCTGCGGCTGCATAATGGCCACTGCAGCTTTTCTCATCTCCTCTTTCCAGGCTGCGAGCTCACTGCCAATACCAAATCCTACACGTTTCAGGTGGACGAGGAAGATGACTCTGACCACATTTTGGCCCTGTCTGTGGTAAGAGAAATGAGAATTAACTGTGCTTGTCCTCTTCCATAGTGGCCCACAGCCTCACCCCCGCTTCACAGGCTCATTCCCCTTTCCCGGGTTGGGCTGGACAAGGGGACTCCCTTGGCTGAGGTCTCGCCACTGGCTGCTCTCAGGGCAGGGCATGGGGCTGTCACATTTATCCATTGCACAGAGATGCTTGAGCAAAGCCAGTGGTGGCCGGAGGCTGCTCAGCAGAGGACTACTCCAGACATGGGGTAAAGGAAGGTATTTTTCCCTTGTATTTCACCTTGCTGGAACCTCCCACTAGAACATGCCCTTCACACCAGCTGGGTCTCTGGCTTGTTGCTTTCCAAGCCCAGGTAGGTGCAGGGCTTCATTCCTGGCTCTCCCTGGGGGTCACTTTCTGTCCCGGGAGCACAGGACCTGCCAGCATGGATCGGATCAGCAGAAAATGCAGCCCAGGTGCCATCTCTTGAGGCAGTTGCAGGAACAGCTGTCCCAGCTAGGAAAGACACAGAGCATCTCTGCAGGCACTAAGGGGGCAATTGCTGCAGGGGATGCTCTGTGCTCTCCCTGTTTTGGGGGCAGCATCCTCAAACTTTGCATGGCAGCTGGACTGGTAGTATTGCTGTGGGTCACTTGTCCCAGGGAGAGCCGTAGCTCTCCCTGCTGTGTCCCATGGGAGACCAGGAGTTCACGATCTCTGCTCCCACCCAGGTCTGCCTCACGGATGGTGCCAAGGATGAGTGCAATGTGGTGGAGGTTGTTGGACGAAACCACGAGAACCAGGAGATCGCCGTGCCTGTGGCAAACCTGAAGTTGTCATGCCAGCCCTTGGTAAGAGGTTGTTTTGAAGACTCAGGTGGGGTTGGCTGCAGGGAACTGGACATCTCTGGATGTTTGTGGACCTTTCCCCTAGGATCCTGACCATGAGCTCACGGGGAAGTGCCCTGGGTAGCCTTGGCTTGGCTGCAGGTGCCCCCAGAAGGACACGGTTAACTGGGCCAGGTGCCGTGCTGGGGACTGCAGGACATTCTGCTTTTTGCCTCTGCCCCTAACTCAGCTCCATCTCTGTCTCTTTGCAGCTGAGTCTGGACAACTTCAAGCTCCAGCCTCCAGTGACCTTCCGCCTGGCAGCGGGCTCTGGCCCAGTACACCTCACCGGCTGGCACCGGATAGGTTAGCACTCATGCATGGGGAAAGGCTTGGGAGGAGCGAGGGGTATTGAGGGGCTCTCTCCAGTGTGAACACCAGCTGGGGAGCCCCTGGGCGATGCACTTGGTGCTGCCCAGCACGTGTGCTCAGTGCCTCCTTTGTGCTGGTTCCCCAGGGGGCATCTCTGTGCAGGAATTCCTCCCCTGCCATAAAGCCTTGCATGGGAAAAGGGGTCTGGATGACCCATACTGTCCCCTTTTCCAGTGGCTGGCTCTCACCATTGCCCTCTGAGACCTCCCTCCAGCTGGGATACAGCTTATTGCCCACAAGCTGCTGTTAAAACTGCTCCAGTGCTCCTTGGGCTGCTCTGCTCTTGGGGTGTCTAGAGGGTCAGTGGTATTTGCTGAAGACATATGTTGGTAAGTAACAGAGTTATTTGTATGTCCTAGTGCACAGGGAAGATGCTTCCTTTGAGGAGGACGATGACTTGTCTGAGGAGGAGGAGGAGGAGGAACTTGCTCCTATCATGCCAGCCAAGAAATAGAAGAGGAAGCAGTAACTTATCTCTAGGCAAGGTGAGGGGCCAGGAAGCCTTGGTGGAAGGGTCTGGGTGGCTGTGACGCTGGTGTGGCAAGTGTGGGTGGAAGCTGCCCTGCTGCAGGAGACTGCTGGTCTCAGTTTGGTTCTTCCTCCAGGTACTCGCTGGGACTTCTCTCCCTGGATGGCTTTTACCTCGGACACCTCTTGCCAGGACCTCAACATTTGCTGCTTTGGTTTTTTTGCCCCCTTTTTTTTTTCTGTTTTAACTTTTTGGGGAGCAGGGGCTGCTCCCATCACTGGGGTGTCTCCTTTCCCACAGCCCTGGGAGGCTGATCCCAAAACTGGATGGATGCTGCTGGTATATCTCCTCTCCCCCCATCCCTGTGCTGGGAGTCGGGGATGGAGGAGGTGATCCTTGCCCTGTGCCTTTTTGCTGTCCTGGACCTCTGCTCTGTGCACCCCCTCTTCCTGGCTCTGAAATACCCAGTCCTGGCCCCTTCCCCAGCAGATGGACGTAAAGCCAGTGGTGGGACAGGCGGTTTCACTGATTCTAGTGTGTTTGCTTTTCTTTACTCACAATTTGTTGGTTTTTATGCACTTGGAAGTGTGAAACTGGGGCCCAGGCTGTGTCCTCAGCTGCAGTTATGGTAGGGTGGGAGCTCACAGCTTGTCTGATGGGGCGGGGGGAGGTTCTGGGTCACCCTGCTTTGTAAAGAACTGTTTTTACACTCTGAATAAAGGTCTCTCAGGCATCAGGGCTGGAGAGGGATCTCTGCTGGCTACCAGGTTCCTCCCATGTGCGTTTCAGTGGAAGATGCTCCTCCATGTCCAGTCCCTGACACTTGCTTCCCTTGGTGATGCTGTGGAGCTCCCAGGAGGGACTCAGGGCCCCCTCTGTCACCCCTGTGGGCTCTGCGTGCTTGTGCCCTGCAGCTCAGCGCTGCATCCAGGCTACTGAGGGAAGAGGCAGAGTTGCAGGCAGCTGTATGGGCCAGGGAGCCAGCTTCACATGTGCTCCCAAAGGTAACCCAGCCATTAGCAACACCCCCCTGGTTTGGGCCACATTGACCCTGGTGCTGGGCACTGTCACAGCAAGGGCCTCGCTTGTGTCCTGCTCTCAGCCCAGCAGTGCCCTGTGGAGGGGTGAAACACCAGCACCTGCAGGCCGTGGGGCAGGTTTGAGCTCTGACCTTTGTTGAGGAGTTGTATTCCCCTGTGTCTGGGTACTTGGAGAGGGTTTGATCCTTTCTGCGCTTCAGTCAGGTGGCACTTCTCATGCCTGGGGGCTGGTCCTGTCCTTAAATGTTTCTCTGGTGGTTCCCCTGCATCCTACCTTGGATCACTGGCCCACGGGTGGATGCCTGTCCCAGCCCTCCTTGTCTGTGACACTGGCTGTTGTCCCTGAGAAGCAGCACGTACTGTTCTGCCCCGCTGGCTCTGTCGGTGCCCTGGGACCTGGTGAGTTTCTCAGTTGCGTGGACTCCGGTAGGAAATCCTCCAGGGCAGATCCTCAGCTTGGGCTCCATCCTAGGTCGTGAGTGGGGCCGTTTCTCTCTAGGGCCTGTGCAGCTCCTTGCCACCTCCCCACTGTTTTCTTCTGGCCCCAAACAGCCCTTGATCGGCTCCCCTTGACCAGCACAGAGGGAGGCTTCGATGTCCCTTGCAGCAAAGGGGGGAAAGGACCCTTGGCATCCCAACGCCGTGCCATGGGACCCTGCCTGCCTGGGAGGCACCAGAGGACGGAGGAGACCCGGCCGGGGGCAGGTGAACCCCCTGGCTTGTGCGTGGCACCCCGCAGCAGCGCGGGGGGAGGACGCCGGCGGGTCGGGACAGGCATCGGCCTTACCCCGGTACCGGGGTGGGGGGGGGGGGGGGTGTCCCAGCGCGGGGACCGCTAGGTGGCAGGCGGGCAGCGCGGCGGCTCTGCGGCCCCGCTCCCGGCCCGGGGGACCGGGGTCCAGCCAGCCGGCCCCTGGCCTCTCCTTGCCTGCCCCTGCCTGGCTGCCCGGCCCTGCCATGAGGGCACGCTCTCCGGGTCCGAGCAGCCCCTGGGATGTAAAGGGCATCCAGCATTCTGCTCCCGGCCCCTGGGTGGAGCGGCGTGCTCGGGTCTGGTCCTGCGGGGAGGATGGGTGCTGGCAGGGAGAGGTCACGTCCCCAGGGAAGTATTGTTCGTCCTGCCATCCCAGGGCAATAGGTGCCCGGGGTTGGCGGTTTGTGCCCATGCCCACCAGCACTGTGAGATCGCCCTGCAAATCTCATTGCCCTGGGGAAATTTGTGGGAAGCGGGGCGATTCAGCAGCCTTGCTGAGCGAAGAGATGTGGGAGCATCCTCCCTGAGGGCTGGATGTGCGTTTGGGAAGTGCTGGTGGGGCACAGCGCACCTGTGGCCTGTGCCGATGGTGCAGGAGGGGAGTTCAGGGCTGTGGCGGAGCTGTGGCTGTGGGGGTGCAGGGATGGTGCTCAGCCCCTGCCAGGGCTGGCACACAGAGGACCTCGTAGATCTCCTTGGCTCTGTGCATGTGGAAGGGGTCAGGGCTAATTTATCTGCTGGGCCTTGGTCCTGCTTGCTCTCTGTGGAGGAGCAGCTTGGCTCGGGGGAGATAAGAGCCAGTAGATCATTTCTAACAAGGTGCTTCTGGAAGGGTGGGCTGGGGGAGGCAGCTGGCTCGGAGCCTGGTGGGAGGTGATGAGGGGAGGGAGTGTGCAGAGCTCAGCCCTGGCAGGGTGGTAGAGCTGCTTCACGTGGGGTGGGAGAGGCAGTACTGGCTGATGAGAAGGAGCCTTTGGCCTCTTAAAGGGTAGGAGATGGTTTCAGGGCGCTGGTCTCCTTGGAGGTGTCCGGGTAGCTGGGACAAGGGCTGTGGCAGGAGGGACAGTCCTGCCAGGGGGCAAAGGTGGCACTGTGAGGGACACAGTGCTGGTGGCAGGAGGCTTGAGGAGACCTAGCTTGTCCAGCCCTCTGCAGGACCAGCCCATCTCAAGGCCTTGCCATGAGTGTTGTCTGGTCCCCAGCCCTGCTGCAGGGTGAGGCCAGGGGAGAGGGAACACTCTGAGTCCAGAGGGGGCAATGGAAGGGCTGGGGGGTGTTGGCACTGCCAGGCCCCTTTCTAAGTGACTTGGGGAAGTTTGCTCCCCCCTCTCCAGCAATATCACAGCCTTGATGTGCTCAGCTCGGGGAGAGGGAGATAAATGCTGAGATGGCAGGCGGCTGGGAGGGGGGATGCGCTCACACACAGTGCTTAATGGGGAAGGATGGGATTACAGGGGTCACGCTAGGTGAGCAGCTTCCTTCGCAGAGCTGATGGTATCAAAGCAGGTGCCCCCGGCTGCAAATACCTTGGGCAAACAAACAGGGTTGTCTAAGAGCAGGTGAGCTTGGGCACGGCCAGGCTGGGGGGTGCTCAGGGGTGACAGGGGGCAGGACGCGCTCTGTGCGTGAGGAGTGAAGCGTGGAGCTCCCAGTGTGAGGGCTGCATTGTTTTGCATAGGGTGGGGGGAAAAAATGAAGTTGTTGTGTGTCTGCGTACATATGTGGGCTCCATGTGCTAGAGAGGTATGTAAGGGGATGGAGCCTGTCGCTCTCCCATGGGGTGGTGGAGGTGCCAGTACCCAAGGACCCAAATGATGCCCCAACCCAGTTGATGGCTCAGGGCTTGCTTTAGAAGGTGGTTGGTCTGAGCATCCCTCCTCTCTGCTGCATTTTGGGGCTTTGCACGCTGACATTGGTGGGGATGGATCCATCGCTGCTCCAGCAGCACCAGGGGAACCCTGGCCTGAGTCATGCAGCAGAGAAACATGGCCATAGCATGGCTTGACATGGAGGTCACCATGAATGAGCAGTATGGTCATGCACCCATGCTGCCGCACTCTCCATGGCTCTCCCAAACCAGCCTGCTGCACCCGGTGAGGGGCTTGGGCTGCTCGCTACAGGCTCTGGCCCAGGTGCAGCCCTACTGGGCTGGGCCTTGGCTGCCTGCCACCAGCCAGGCGGCTGAGCCTGGCCAGCATCTCCCAGAGGATGCTTTGATTTCAGAGGTCAGGTTTGAGTTGGTTTTTCAGGGACGGAGGAGCAAGATGGGGAGCTGGTCTGCCGAGCATGGCCAGGCAGCAGTTTTCCTTGTGATGCCCCAGCCGGTCCTGCCCCAACAGTTTTCTTGCTGGGTTTCAGCTCTCCATGGCTGAGAACTCAGCCCCAGCGTGGCTGAGAGGCGCAGCTGTAACTGTGCTGTAGGTGGGGCTGGTCCCCTGCTCCATGAGCTCTCTGTTGCTGGTTCCCACACTGAACTCTGGGGTAATACTGCTTTTCGCTGAGGCTTGGCTGCCTGGGCTTTGGGGGAAGCCAGTGGGACACCCCTGGAGATGCAGCATCACCCATTATCCCAGGGTGCAGTGGCTCTGCGAGGTGGGGCAGAGAGCCATGGGGTGGGTGGCACTTCAGTGGCACCAGGAAAAGGGCCAGCCAAGCCACACTCAGACAGGACCATTCTGGTGGTGGGTGTGATGAGAGTCCTGTTCTCTGCAGCATTAGCTGACTGTGCTATCCCTGTTCTGTCCTGCTGGGCAGTGGGCACAGGTACCTCTGCTGTTGCCTCAGGGAGCCACCGGCACCCTGACGCGCAGGGCTGGCCCTGGCAGAGCTGAGCCAGGGGACACATTGCAACAAGAGGAAGCAGCAGGATCTGGAAGGGCCAGGCTGCTGGTAGTTCCCATCCTCTTCCCATTAACACGCCTTGCAGAGGGAAATGCTGCTGGTGCACTGTGTGGGAACAGCTCTGTCTGCGTGAGAAGCCAAAACTCAGGTCTGGGATCATCTCCTGCTTGCTGGTGCTTGGTCATGTGCTGGGTCATCCCCAGCGTGCCTTGAGCTGGCTGGGAGCCTGGATGTGTGGGTGTTTACCCCACCAACTGCTCTGCAGGAGAAGCAGAGGCTCCTCCAGCTCTCGGCTCCGCAGCGGGTGCCAGCGGCTGATTTATCACAGCTGCTCCCGGCTGCACATCCCGGCACAGGAGGTTGCCTGTGGCCAGGCTCCACTCCCGGTGTTCGCAGGCTGCAATAGCAGCTCAGTGTGTCTGCTTGCAGTGGGGATGCGTGTCCCCAGATCCACAGCACTGCCCAGAATACAAGAGGGGGTTGTTTCCATGAAGGTGCTGCTGCAACAGCTGTGGCTTTGTGGCCTGCAGTGAAGGCACAGCAGAAGGTGCTGGAGGAGCACGGGTTGATGCCAGAGTAGAGGTTGTGCCATGAGTTGGGTTTAAACTCATGAACGCATAAAGCAGGTGCTAACAATGAACATGGCTGGGCTGTGGTAGAGAGTCCCAGGCAAGACAGCCTGGGCAAGGCTCCATGGCAGCCATCCCACACCGTCCCCTCCCGCATCCCCAGCACAGCCCATCTCATGTCAGGGCGGCGTTAGCAGCTCTGTGCTCGACAGCCGCAGCCGAGATACCCGGAGGTCACAGGTGTCCTGCCCTTCGACCCCTCTGAGGCGTGAATCTAATCGCTCTGGGCTGGGCTGTCCCTGACACTGGCAGGACCGTCACTGCTGGCCTCGCGTCCCTGCCAGGGCTGGTGGCAGGCGGGGGGACAGGGTCTTCCCAGAGCAGCTGGGCTGTGCCCCAAGGGGATTTAGGATCTGCTGGAGGGACCCTCCCAGGGAGGCACTTTGCTGTAGGGAGCACAGGGACATTGTGGTCCCTGATTCCCAGCCCCGTGGGTGGCAGAGCCCTAGGCTAGATGGGCAGAATTTGGCCTCTGTGGTGTCCTTGCTGGTGATGGCTCTGCACAGGGGCTGTGGGACACCTCATACCCCCTCCATGCCTCTAGCCCCTGCTCCCCTGATGGGCTCTCAGGGGTGTGGAGACCCCTGAGCTGCAGCACACAAGGTTTTCAGGGCTGGATAGGAAGGGTTGTTGCTAATGGGCAGAGCAGAGGATGAAGTGAATGCAGGGGACAGGGATCTTGTCTGTGGCAGGTCTGCTTTGCTAGATCTCCCAGTGCTTAGCTCACTAGGAGGAGGCAGCATGGTCTATTGGTGGGGCTGGGCCCTCGGGAGATGGGATTTTGGCTCCTGCAGAAAAAGTGGGAGCAGAGTCACTGGAGACCTCTGAAACCCCATCTGAACTCCCTGGGTACTTGTTCCTGTGCCTAGTCTGGCTCCCTGCAGCCCTGACCCATCCCTGCATACCCTGGAGATGGTGTCTGCACCACAATGGCTGCTTGGGCATCTTGTGCATGCCATGGCCATGCTCCAGGATGGTGTGGAAGTTCCTTACCACAGCCAGTGCCTGGGAGAAGCCAGTTACAGGCTGTCTCCAGGCTCTGGCTGTGGTTTTGCCTGGGACCACGTTCCCTGCTTTTCCAAAACACAGAGATGTGCAGTGTGGTACAGAGACCAGACATGGCCCTGGGCATGGGAGCTGGAAAGGGGCACGGTTCCTGTTCCAGCCCCAGTGCTAACGTGGGGTGGGGGCTGGAGGGCTGACAGGAGCTGGAGGGCTGGGCTTAGAAAAGGGCTAGCAGGGGTCTTGGGGGCAGGTCTGTAGGGCTGGCCAGCAAAGTGAGGGTGTGTGGCCAAGCCAGGGGAGCAGCAGGTGCCATGGGGAGCATGCCCAGCTTGCCGTTTCTTTGGGGTTTACTCTTGCTGGCCCTGCTGCCTCCCCCTGTACCCCTGGCTCTTGCAGGGCCATGTGGGGTGCCCCAGGGGCTGGCTTCCTGGGGCCAGGGTCAGGACGAGCTGCGTCTCTGCTGGGGTGGGATGTCAAAGGGGCCATAACCCTGGTGTTTTGCAAACTCCTGGGGTCAGCAGTTCAGCTGCCACTGACACAGGGGCCTGGAGACACACACGGGCATTTTGGGTGGATGCTGTAAGCAAACAAATGAAGGTAGAGTTACAGCCGACAGACACACACCCCCCCCGGCCACTGCTGTTAGTTTTAGGCTTAACCCCCCCACAGGCTGTGCGCAGGAGTCTTCCTAAGAGGACCCAAACCAAAGCCAAATTGCCTGGCCGGGCTGGCTGGGAGCTGAGGCTGGAGCTGGGCAGCAAAGGGCCAGCATTTTGCATCTCTGTCTCAGCTCCTCATGGCCCTGAAGGAGCCTCTGAGCCCATCCCACAGAGAGGAGAGTGATCCCCGGCATTGAGTGACGGCTCCCACCTTCCTGGGTGGCCAGTGGAGCCCCCTCCCACCCAGCCTGGCTTTGACCCCCCTTTCCCAGCCCTGCCTGATGGTGTGTGGCTGGAGACCCTGAGGAGGGTGCTGCTGCTTGGGCTGGATCTATGATGCCGGGGAAGTTGTGCCAGCCAGGAATGTCTTGGGACCAGGTCCTGGAGATGCTGTCTGGTGTGTGCAAAGGGGTCAGGAATGAAGTGGACTTGCCTAAATGCCATGAGCACATGTACCCTCATCCATGTGTCCCAGTGTGTCGCCCCTTCCCCAACGCACATTTGTCATGGCCATTCCTGCTCAGGCTGCTCATTTACTGACCCCTGTTAGATGCAGAGCAGATTTGCACAAAAACGCTCAACCTTGGGTTTAAATCATGCAGGGCTGGGGATGCCACCTTCTCCTTGGGCTGCTCCCATGTGAACTGCCCTCACTGCGAGCCTTTGGTATTTGTTTCTGGCTTGCCTAGCTCATGCCCAGCTGTGGGACTCTGTGTGGACCCCTTCCCAAGCTGGGTGGCTTCAGAGCCATCCCAGTTCTCTCTCCTTGCAGATGGATGCAGCCTCAGGGTGCATGTCCCCTTCGGTGTCCTCCACAAGGCTCCTGGCCTTGCTCAGCTCTGCCAGATCTTTACCCATGTGCCTGGCTCACCTCTGAGCCCTCCCCCGTGCGCTGGGTGTGGATGCCAGAGATGAAAATAGCACTGGTCTCATCAGAGCCAAATGTAGCCATGAGGCGGATGCTTAACACCAGTGGAAAAATCCCCCTGTGCATCCATGGACAGCCCTGGATGAACTCCTGCTCTGCCTGGGGACCAGGAGCGAAGCTGCCAAATGCTGAGCCACCCAAGGCTGCCCCTGCCATGCTGGCAGCCCTGCTGATGTGGGTGGTGAGTTCTCCAAATCACCCAACCTGGATGGAAAGCAGAGCCTAGCTTTGACTTCTCTGATCCACAGGATCATCACTGCCTGGCAGTCAGTACATGGACACCAAAGGATGATGGAGCCAATATTGATGTCAGCACTTCCAGGAGCACAGCCTGAAATTACGGAAGCAAAGGCCACATTTCTAGAAAGCTGCTGGGCAGGAGGGACAGGTGGTGGCAAAATGGTCTCCAAAGGGCAGAGGAGGGAGCCCAGTTCCCTGAAACCAAGCCATGAGAGCAGGCTGCTGAAGAGGGACCTAACAGGGCCATGTCAGCCAGGTTGGTCCTGCATAGGGGTGGGCACAGCTCCAGGGGGCTGTGACCAGAACACAGGGACAGTCTCCTAGCCTGGCGTTCCCACCGCCCATGAAACATGCCTCAACCCTGCTGCTAGTAATTGAATAGAGAGGAGAATTAATTGTGAGCAGGCTGTGTCTCCCCTCCCCTCGTTTGCCTCAGGGCTGCCTTGGCGCTGTGGGTAGCAAAGACAAGGTCATTCCCATGTAACACATCCCGGTGGGGTTTGGCCAAGTTCCTTCCCTTCGAGGGGGGGGGGACGACGCAGGTTAATGGCAAGCGGTGGGATCGCCCCAGGCTGCTCTGCACTGCTCAGCCATGGAAGAGCTGCTGTTGCTTCTGAAACGCCCCATTAATGCTGCAGTCCCTTTGTGAAGGATCAGCGGACAGGGCTGGGGGTGCTGGGCTGTGGGGCTGGGGCTGGGAAGGGTGAGGGTGGAGCGGGCTAGCATCCCTCTGGCTCAGCTGGGAAGCCTCCACATGTTTATTTTGGGGTGGCAAAAGCTGGTGTATGGCCAAGCATCCTCCAGTCATGGCCGCAAAGTGTTACAGGATCCTGGTTTTCATGTTTTGGCTCTCCATCATATGGTGTTGGAGGGGAGAGAGATGCTCGGGTGCAGCTGCCCACGCTCCAGTGTCCTCATCTTTGTGTGCCCCAGCCTTTGGCTAACCCTCAGCCCCATGCCAGCCACCCCACTGCCTACACTGTGTGTTCCCTTTCAAAGGCAACTTCCCTGCAGACTCTCTGAGTCCTCTGCGCCTGCAGAGAGGAGGCCTTCTGGCTCAGTGTTGCAGTGTGCCGTTGCAGGTGCTGCTCTCTTCCATCAGTCGGGATTAGCGCTGTGGTCCTGTCTATGTCCTTGGCCTGGCAGGAGCAGGGAACTGTGCCTGTTGGCCCTTTTCTGTGAGTGACAGCAATGTTCTGTTTGCTTCTCTGCCTGATAGTTTCCCCTGATAAAGAGATGTTCAAGCCAAACCTCCTGCAGGTATTTTGCTGGCGACCCCTCACCCCAAATTCTCCCAGCCTCCTCTTGTGATGTGAACTCCCAGTTTGCTAGGAGCCCTTGTCTCCACTCTCCCCCGTTTGGACTGGTTGCCCCTAAAGTTGTGGTTGTTGTTGCTTTTCTTGGCTCTGCCTTTCTGAAAGAACTCTTGTTAGTGGGGAGATTTTAGACTGATGCTCAGGGAGGAGCTGGTAACAGCTACACCTTGCTGGCTTTGACTTCTTGTGGGGAGCAGGGGCTTGCTCTGCTGTCCCTTGCCCTGCAGGAGGAGAGGGGTGTCTGTGGACCACTTCTGACCTGGTCTGGGCCAGATGGGGATGGTGCCCTAGAAGAAGCAGACTGGAAGCTGGTGCTGGGACCTGGGCTGTGTCCTGCAGCTGTGTGAAGGGACATCCTAGGAGAGAGCAGGGACAGTGCTGGGGTGGCCCTGGTTGGGGGGGTGAAGTGCTGAGGGTCACCACAGGAATGGGGGAAGATGCCCGCCGGCATCCCCTGCATTCTCTCCAGTCTCTGCTGTACGGCAGCACATGCAGTGCCTTCCCAAGGGGTCTCAGAGTCCCTCGCCTGCTGCCTCCTCCATTTCCTCAAATGCTCTCCTGGTCTGCTCACTACCAGACCACAGTCTAGGCTGCTCTAGGAGCTGCCCCCATAGTTCCTGGCTGCCAGGAGGCTCTGTGTGGAATGCAAAGGGGAGGTGGAGGTGGGGAAGGTTTGGACCCCAGCTGGGCTGGGACAGCCATCTCCATGTCCTGGTTCCTCTCTTGGCTCCCGCTTCTTGGTGTTGCAGTCCTGCAGCTGCACCAGAGCACTCTCAGCTTTATGGGAAAAGGGGTGAAAGGGCTGCAGCTCACACCTTTGGTGTTTGATGCTTCATCTGCAACATTTAACATCCCTGAAGAACACGAAATACATGAGCTGTTTTCTGAGGGAAACACGCTCCTGTGCCTGCCCAGCCTAAACACAGTCCCAGTTCTGCAGATCAGGGCAATGGAGCAGTGGGGCACCAGGATGGCACCTGATGGCACCATGCTGGTAGCCTCCTCCAGGGATCACAGCCTGATGGCTGCCTGGAGTGCTGGGGACGCAGCAGGTCCCCAAAACTTTCTGCCAGGAGGTGACTTCTTCCACCAGCTCCACAGCAGCTTGGCCTGAGGCCCAGCTGGTCTCAGGAGTGCAGGGCTGGGGTTTCTCTGCTCCACAGGAGAGCCAGACAAGCCATTTAGCCTCAATGCCTGGGGATGGAGGGGACCCTCACCCCGTGGACCAGGGGGCTTAGCTCAGATGGCCTGTGAAGGAGCTGATAGGGAGGCTGATTTCCCTTGTGCTGTCTTGCACAGGAGAGAGGCTTTCCAAAAAGCTTTGGTTTTTACTTAAAAAACAAACGGGGGGGTTCAGGGTGGTGTCATTCTTGATGCAAACACGGGTGACCCCCGTGGTGGGCTGGGAAGCACTGAGGGAAGGATGCAAACGCCTCTGTGCAGGCACCTGACTTCCCTGCAAGAAGCAGATCATGGCCATGAGCCGAGGCAGCAGCAGACGTAGGATGAGCCCAGCAGCTGTGATGCTGCCTGTCCTCAGCTACCATCACCAACCTGCTCGTGTCTCTCCCCTGCCCAAAGGTGGGGTAGGATGGGGGCTGTGGAGGCTTTGGCTGTGGGCCCGAGGATGCTGGCAGGAGCATCGTCTGTCATCCACTGTCAGGCGAAGTGTGGCCGCCCCTGGGTGATCCCGCACCGGCTCGATTTTACAGCCATGACTGGCACTTGAGCCTGTTTGCTGAGGGCAGGGGGCACGCGGGGCTGTCAGCTCACGGCTGCCTCTGACCCCGTACAGGACACCATAAATCTCCTGGTTTAAGGCAGCCTGGGCTGTTCTGGACATGGTGCTGTTGAACACAGTGTGTGGTGTGCAGGATAATGTGCGGCCCGACCCTGAGCCTGCTGGAGGTAAAGCAGCGGCGGCTGCCGGTAAGCAAAAGCAACATCTAGGAAATAGTGCCTAAATCCCTTTAATTTTTTATATATAAAAACCTGAGGATTGTCTGAATTTAGAGCATCGGGAATATCTAGTGCTGCCTGTTCTGGTTTTGCCTGGTTTTCCTTAGGCAACCCGGAGAGGTGGATACGGGGAGCTGCCTCACCTGTGCTGTGGCACATCAGCTTTTTGCGCAGCTCAACGTGGAGGGTTTTTATCCCAAGCATGTGCTGAACCCACAAGCTGAGTGTGTGAGCGTGTGCTGCCCCTGGAAACCTGCCCCTGCTGCAGCTGAGCACCTTCAGTACCCATCCTGCCCATTCCTGTGGTGCTCCTAAAGACTTCCAGTTAAACGCAGGCTTGGCCTAGGACTTCTTTCTACATGTAGGAACCCCCCTCAGAAACATCCTTCTGGCCTTTTGCACCAAGAAAAAGGGAAGGAAAATGCACAAGGGGCTGATTTTGCGGGATTTTTTTTGCCGGAACAAGGCAGTTGCCAGCCCTGTGCTGTGCTGGGTCTGATGATACTGACGCGGGGGCTGTTTTTCTCCTTGAGCCCTGTGGGGCCAGCCCAGGGACCGGGCAGTGCCCGGGCTCCCTTGCCCGCCTGCAGCACCCCCTAACAGTGATGACGCTGGGCAAGACCAGGTGAGACCCCTGGGAGATCCATCCCTGGAGGTGCGTTTTGGGGTGAAAAGCTGAGCGTGCGGTGGGGAGAGGTGCAGGGGCACGGGTGCCTGGGGTTGCTGAGCAAAGGGGGAAAACGCGCGAGCTGGATGTCAGCGCGTGTGTGAGAGAGAGAGAAATGTCCTGTGACTGCAGCTGGCGCGTGCCTACGTGTGCAAGGTGTGGGGGGGTAATTTTGGGGTAGGGGTGAGCAGAGAGGAGCGCGTGTGTCCATGCTGGGGGGTGCGCAGCGTGCGCGTACAGGGTTGCGCGTGCGTAGGGGGGCTGCGCGTGCGAGGGGGGTGAGCGGGAAGGAGGGGGCCGCACAGGAAAGGCCGTGCGGGCGTGCAAGCTGTTGCGCGCGTGAAGGGGTCTGTGCGGGGCGGGGGGGGGTGTGCTGCGTGGGTGCGCGCGCCAGGGCTGCGTGCAAGCACACGTGTGTGTGCGGGAGGGCTGCACAGGCGTGTGCCCGGCGGTGTGCGTGTGCAGGCGGGCCGTGCACGCGCGTGTGTGCCCGTGCGGCGGTGCGGCCCGCCGCTCTGTCACTCAGAGGCCGGCTGACAGGAGCTGCCTCTCCAGCGGCGGCAGATAGCGCTGATTGCTGATTCGAGGAAACAAAATAGCAATTGTAATTATGGGCTCTGATAAGATAAAGGAGGGCGCGGGGAGCGCGGGGACCGGCAGCGGGGCACGGCCGGCAAATTAGCAGCTGTCACTCAGCGCCGAGCAGGCGGCGCCGGCCCCGGCCCCGGCCAGGTACCGGCCCCGGGGGCCGCCCGCCGCAGCCCCGCCGCAGCCCCCGCCCCGGTGCGCAACAGGTGGCGGGGCCGGGAGCGCCGGGGCTCGCCGGAACAATGCAGCCCTCGGCGGCCCTGCCCGGGCTGCGGGGCTGAGCCCCGTCCCGCCGCTGCCGCCGCCGCCGCCCGGTCCCATGGCCCCGCACCGCCGGCCCTGAGGGCGCCCGCCCGCCCCACCAGGTAAGCGCCCGGCGGGGATGCTCGGGATGGCGGGGGGGGATCCCGCTGCCCGCTCCCCACCCCGGCTGCGGTGTTTGCTCAGCCTCGCTGCCTCTCGAAACTCCGGCCCCCTCCATCCCCCGGTAATCCTTTTAATGTCTGGCACGTCCCGGGAGGGCTCCCCCGCTCGCTCCCAATCCACAACGCGCCCGCGGAGCGGCGAGCCCCCAGCGGGGGAACCGCGGCCCCGCCGCCCTCTACCCTCCCTCCCTGCCTCCCTCCCAGCCCTTAAACCCCGTTTTACAGATGGGGAAACTGAGGCACGGGGCGGGGAGGGCGTCCCGCCGGCGACCGGCGGCGGAGCCCGGCCCTTAGTGCCAGCCCCGACCGAGCTCGGCGACACCTGGTCCGCCGCCCCCTCCGCCTCGGCAGGTACCGCCGGGCCGGGGAGGGGAGCGGCGGTCCGGCCGGGCTTTCCTCGGGGGCGGCGGCGGTGGCGGCCGCCCCCCCCCCCCCCCCGCCTCCCCGGCCGCGCCCGCCCCCGCCGTCGGGGCTGCGGGCCGGCCTCGCCGCCTCCCGGGGCTGCAGCGGGGCCGCGGAGCGGGGCGGGGGGCGCCCCGCGGCGGGGGGCCGCCGGCCGTGCGCCCCGGGGGCTGGGCGGGCGGGCGGGCGTGCGGGCGGGCGGGCCGGCGGGGGCCTTTCCCCTCTGTAGCCGCTTGTGCCCTCCTTTCCTCGGGGCGAGGACGTGCCGGCAGGGCGAGAGGAGGCGAGGAGCCGAGGCAGCGCCGCGCCGCGCCGCGCCCCCCCGGGCGCTCCCCGCCGCCGCCGGGCCCCGGGCTCCCGGCCCCGCACCGGCGCCGCGATGGACCCCTGCTCCTCGCTCTTCAGCTACGTGTGAGTACCGGCAGCCCCGGCCCTCCCGCCCCGCGCCCGCAGCCCCCCGGTTCACACCTCTCTCCTGCTTTCTCTCTCCCCCCCCTCCCAGGTTAATGCACTTGTTCGTCCTCTGCCTGCAAGCCCAGGTAAGTGCCCGCTTGGCCGCCCGGCTTTGTTCGCCCCTCGGGGATGGGGGGCGCCCCGCAGCAGCCGCCGAGCGCCCCGGGCTCGGGAGGGAGGGAAGGAGGGAGAGAGGGAGGAACAGTTTAAAACCCAGGAGACAAAAGTCGCCCGGCTGTAAAAAGCCGAGGCCGAGGGGGGAAGCCCCCGGGCTGCAAAATAAGGTGCGGAGGGCTCGGGCTGCGAGGCAGGGAGTACCCGGGGTTTCAAGGAGTTGCGCAGGGTTACTTTTAAGTAGCTTTACGTCCCGTTCCCCCCCCACCACCTCTAAATGCCACTGTGGATACCCCCGTTCCTCTCGTCCGCGTTTTGTTTTGGGTTTGGTTTTTGTTGTTTGTTTGTTGTTGTTGTTGGGGTTTTTTTTGTTTTGCTTTTGTTTTTTTTTTTTTTTTTTTTTTTCCTACACCGCTTCATCCAAAAAGTAAGGCGGAATTAAAAAGGGAAGAGAAACCCCACCAAAACCTTACTGGTTTTTGATTCAGTGCAGGTTTTGATTCAGCTTAAAACTGTCAGACTTTAGCGTCGCTGGTTTGTATGGCCAGAGACAGAAGTGTCATGAATAGATTAAACAGCCCGGGCAGAGCTTCTGCAACACCCGCATACCAGCAGGCACGCGTCGCTGGGAGCGGTGCGCCTTCAAACTGGGGTGAAGCTCCCCTTCCCCCTGAGATCACAGGTGCAGAAGCTTTGTTTAAAATGCCCTTTAAGCTACTTTTTTTTTCTTCTTTTTTTTTTTTCCTGGAAGCTTGGGAGAAAAAAAAATAAAATCGAGTTTCCAGCCGAAAAGAGAAAGGGAATGAAGCGCTGGGAGTGTGCAGTTGTATAAAAACATAGCTGTAATATTTTGGAGTATGAGATGGAGACCAAATAGCAGCATGGCTAATGACCTCTCCTCCACATGGTACCCTCATCAGAGCCGGGGAGAGAATCCTGCTGCATTATCCAAAACCCGTCTATAGGAAACACACATGCACAGGCAGAAGCAGAGGGAGAGAGGTGACATTGTCAAGGGGAGATATCTCTATAAAGCCAGCTTTGGGAAAGCAGCGGCTTTTGCTTTTATTGGGTTTTTCTGTTGTTGTTGTTTAAGACGGGAGGAAATCTTCCCATTTGACGTGGGGGTGGCGGGGGGTAGTCCCAGCCTTCTGATGTTGAAAGGAGCTATCTCCTAACATTTGCTCAGAATACATCTTTATAAATGTCAGGGAGCAGCGAAACTTTCCAGACTTAAAAGAGGGATTTGAGACGAGGGGGGAAAAGACTTCTGTGCACGCTCGCAAGCTTGGTCTGAGGGGGGAGCAGGCTTGGCTGCTCATGAAAATCATTTAAAGCTCAGGAGCAGTGGCGTCGGGTCTGGAGGGGACGGGCTCAGCTCCGGCTCTGGGGCTAACGGGTTTAGTGTGCCGGGGCTGGGGACAACCCCACTGCTGGCACCAAACAGCTGGCTGCAGTTGGGGGATGTCTTTTCATGGGTAGCATGTTAGTATCCTTGGGTTTTTATGCCACTAAATACCCAGGCTGGGGCACGGTTTTCTTATAATTCTTACACCTTATAGGTCTACCTTCTCTGGGAAATTTGTATTTAAAAAGCTCAATAAGTGGGGTGTTCAGGAGCAAATAAAGAGCCCGGGACCCAGAGGAAAGGCAGCTGTTGAAACTGATGGGGCAGAGGTTGGGGTACGTGCCCGGGGCAGCTAGAGCAGTAGTGTGCTCCTGCAGAGGTGAGAGAGGTGTGGGATGAATGTGCCGGCCCCTTGGGGGGGCAGCCCAGTGCCATCCTGCATGCCCCTCCTGGACCCCCTCCAGCTCCCAGCCTCGATGCCCATCTCGGGTACCTCGGTGCCAGCCAGGACCCACTGAGTCCTGGGAGGCCTCTGGCATCACCGAGCCCTGTTGTGCTCCCAAGTCACCTGCACCCCTCTGCTCAGGGCATGTCCGGAGTGGGCACGGCTCTGTAAAGGGCTCTGGTTGCTGTTTCCCAGAGCTTAATGCTTCTTGTCCCGGGGAGGCTTTGCTGACACAGGAGGTACCACCGCGGTCCCAGCTCTGTGCCTCCCTGTAAAGCCCGGCTGGAGGCCGGTGATCTCGGCTCAGCCCAATCGCCCCTCTGAGGAGTAGAGATTATAATGGTGTGTTGTATATTTTTTAATTTCCTAAAGGTAACTGTTCAGTCCCCACCTAATTTTACACAGCATGTGAGGGAGCAGAGCCTGGTGACGGATCAGCTCAGCCGGCGGCTCGTCCGTACCTACCAGCTGTACAGCCGGACCAGTGGGAAACATGTGCAGATCTTGGACAACAAGAAAATCAATGCGATGGCAGAGGATGGGGATGTGCACGGTAAGGACGCGCGATGGGGACAGGCGGGAGGGGGAGCTGGGGAGGTGTTCGCAGCCCAGCGCGGCGACGGATGATTTCCGTCCTGTTTGTTAGCCAGAAATCATTAAAATCATTTGGCTTGTGAAGGCTTGTAAAGAGAGAACATAGGGGTCAGCGATCAGTGGCTGTGTGATTCAAGGTGAGGGCAGGTTCCCCATGCCGAGGGAGGGGACCGGTGCTTGCAGGATGGGCTCTGCTCCTTTCTTCTTCATTCTTGGTTTGCACCTGACTCAGAGGGCTCTGGGCTGCAGCGTGCAGAGCAGCATCAGTCATTTCAGCCCAGCTCTTTGTGGGGCTGGGAGTCTCTGAGACTTCCTTTTGGAAAAGAAATAGAAAGGAAAGTTGAAAAAGAAACGTGGGGCAAGGGGGTAAGGGAGGATGGCTGCTTTGGAAGCCTTCCCTGAACTAGAACTGTCCAAAGTGGCATTTTCCCGATGTAGCCCCCCGTCCCTCCCTTCTCAAAACAAATCCCAAGCAGACGGTCAGCGAGGCAGTTGGCTGCGGGCGGAGATGCTGCAGCATCTCCAGAGACAAAGCAGGGGGAACCCTGTGAGCGCAAGAGTGTGCGCTATGCCGCCGGCCCTCTGCCATCACCCTGGCCCTGGCATTCCGCCCCCCCCCCCCCCCCAAAACCTCCCAAGCCCCGGGCCAGGGGGACCGATCCCTCCTCTGGAGGCACCCGTAGCCCAGATGCTTTGATCGCGTGTGTAAATGACACATTGGGACAGTCAAACGCCACGCAGGGGTCAGCAGGGCCAGCGAGCCCTGGCACCAGGAGGCCTGATCCTGCACCCGGATCAGGGAAATGCCTGTATTCATGTGTGTTGTATGGAGGAATCACAACTGTTTTTCTTTGGTATTAGCTGCAATTTCCCTTTCTTGCTCGGGGAGATTAGTGGAAACACTTTTCTTCCTTCCCCTTCTCTGTTTTGTTTTCTTGGTGTTTTTTTTTTTTTTTTCTTTTTCTTTCTTCCTTTTGCTTTGGCTGAAAATTTCATGCTGGACTTTAGCAGTTCAATTGAAGCACAGATTCCATCTATATGGTATTCCATACATCCAGCATTAATCTTCCAAATGAAGTATTCCCATCCTTCTAGCAGCTCCGGCTTGAAAGGGCATTAGCTAATTTCCCAAGCAAAAAATCCTGTCTTGTTTTAGACCTATAATGCCTGGATTTAAAAGGCAGTTAGTGCATATTTAAATAACGACCAGGTTTAAATAAGGCCAGAAGGAGGGGACTGTGGTGGCTTGAAAAACTCTATTAAAATGTAATAAAAAAAGGTTAAGCATTTGAAGAGCTAAGGAGGAAAATGAAGACTGATCTAAACCAGAAAGAGAACAAGCAGTTTTTCAGATGTAAAGTTTTAAAAGAGTTGCAAGTCTGTAAATGTTAAAATAGAGGTTCAGGATTGTTCTATATGAATCTCTAGGGAGGCCCCCATGTCTGGAAGAACTATTAAAACGCTTCTTACTTTCACCTTTTTTAACATTTCCTGAATACTTTCTCCTCTTCGCAGTCCAGTTGGGGGATCAAGTGTGTCTCGCTGCATTTTTTCAGCATTTACGTAGCCACTTTCCCTTCAAAGTTTGAGCAAGAAACATAATTTTACTGGGATAAATCTGTCACTTAAGTGAAAGAATAGAGTTGGAAACGTTAAGCTCCCCCTCCTCAAAAAAGGGGGGGGGGGGGAGAAGGACTCCCCCAAAATGTTACTTAGAAATCTACTTTTGAAGCTAAGAGCCCCCCTCCCCAAGCCCTTCCTTCTGCTTTTTTATCTCATTTTTGGGGGTGGGCGTGTAAAAGGGGTTGATTTATTTTTGCAGATGACCCCTTTCCCCACACTGACATTTTTACAGCCGACTTAACATCGAGTCCGGCATTTTCAGTTATCTGTCTTAATTGTCAATATTTGATTGACTTTTTTTAATTCTAAGGGAAGGCGGGCAGCCGGTGCATCCTGGCTCATCCCTCCCGGACCATGCCTGCCACCAAGCAAGCTGCCGCCAGCTGCAGCCTTGACTAAACCCTGCGAGTGGCTGGGGATGCTGGTGCAGCTCCTTGCCGACTTTGTCTGCGCCCGGGGTTTTCTGCTGGTCGGGGCTGGGGTTTGCGGGCTTTGTGGGTCGCTTGCATGGGTCTGGGGGTGCAGGTCCCTGGGGACAGGTTGTCCTCATCCTCCACGGCTGGTGGGGCCGGAGCAGCACTCTGGCTGGGCTCGTGCAGGGTAGCAAACCCGGTCGGTGGCTGTAAATCACAGCTGCCGTTTGAGGAGAAAAAAAAAAAAAAAAAAAAAGGCCGAAAGAGAAGCAATGTGCATCTTTAAAGCGTGGTTTTGTGCTCACTGGGGCCGAGGCCTCCCAGCTCCCTCCCTCCCTCCCTCCTCCGTCCCTCCCTCCGTGCTCTTTCTATCTCTCAGAGAGAAAAATCAATTCTCCTCAAACCTTTTACTGCCTCTGAGATCAATTCCCCCCCCCCCTTTCCCCATATAGATAAATAGGGGGTCACTGTCTCAGTGCTTCATTTGCAGAGCACCCCATGGCTGGTTTTGGGGATGCTGGGTGCGTGCCAGGCTCTGGGCATTTGTGCTGGGGTGGCACAGCCTGGAGTTGGCTCTTCCCAAATTTCTCGTCTCTGAGTCCAGACCGTGCCCAGCTGGTGGGCTGTGGGCATGGGGCAGTTTGGGGACAAGAGATACCGCAGGGTGACATTGGCAGAAGGGAGTGTGGGGACAGGGTGCCTGCATGCGCATTGAGCCTGTCTTGCCCAGCAGCACCAAATCAGTTGGCCCCAGTTAATTTTGTGATGCCCTTTCCATTGTTCAACTCAGCTGCTGGCAGTGCTGCCCGCTTGCTGTCCCCACCCTCGGTGCCATTGACCTCAGCAGTGCCCATGATGTGAGGGATGCAGGATCAGGGCATTGCAGAGACAGGCAGCAGTTTGCTCCTAGCCCAGAGTGTGATTTAGGCTCACTTCAGCTTGTCTGTGTACCCACAGCCTTCTTCTGCCATTCAAAGCATCTTCCTGCAAAGCCACCTGCTCCAGAGCCACATTGCTGCCCTTGCTGGCGCTTGCTGGTGGCTGAGCATCCTGGGGTAGAGATGTGTAAGCCAGGGTGGACCACAGTCCCGAGGAACCGAGGAGCCCTTTTACAGAGATCAGAGAGGAGAAATGAGGCATCAATGGGCTTATTCCCATAATAAGGCTATAGACTTGGAAGCTTTGCAGGCTCTGCTCTGATTACCTCGCTAAATTGTGCTTATGGCACTAGGGGCTGATGCTGGGCAAGAGGTGATGGTAGCGAGCTGGGACAGTCCCAGCTTTTTCAGTGCCATGGGGAAATCTTTGGTGTTTGGTACAGCACAGCCCTTTTGAGGTGCAAGCAGGTAGCCACCATCCCTGTTGGGCTTGCCCTGGGGAGGGAAGCTGGCTCTGGGGACAGCAGCTGCAGGTCTGAGGAGAAGGATGTCCCGTCCCCGTTCTCCCCCTTCCCTGGGGATTGATGGGCTGCCGGGCTCGGGTTCCCAGGGCGGAGGCAGGGAGAGAAGGTGACAGGTCTATTTATAGGCGGCACATCGACCTGGCGATTTGCATAGCTCCTTCGGAAGTCGATCGATGCCTCCATTAAAAAACTGAGACCAAATCAATATGCCCTCTCGACTCGTGCAAAGGTGAAAGGCATTAAAAGGATGGCTGTACCCTTCACGCCTCCCCTGCCAGCTGCAAAGTCACTGCTCCTGCTGTAGCCCTGGCCCAGCAGAGACATGGAGCGGTGTCCCCTGGGCTGGGGACAGCTGGCAGTGCGCCGTGCACTTCCAGAGGTTGCCTGCCTGCTTCCTGCCTGCTTCCTGCCTGCTTCCTGCCTGCTTCCTGCCTGCAGGCTTGTTCAGACCTGCCTCGGTTTGCAGGGCAGCTGGCTTGTTCTCCACTGGCCAGTGCATGCCCTGCTCACTGCCCTGCCTCCCTTCTGGGATGTCTCTGTGGTGCCTGAACTGCTGAGTCCCTTGGAGCCGGGCAAGGGAGAGCTACTCCCCCTCCAGCATGGCTCAGGGTGGCAAACGGATGTGACCAAGGTCATGCAGGGACACAGTGGCAGGGTATTGGGGCCAAGGCTGGCTCTTAACCTCGTACCTTGATTTTAGGGCTCTCTCTGGCCCAGCCACCTCCCTGCCCAGTGTGTGCCCACAGTGCCCAGTGTCAGGCATTGCTGGGATCTCCATCCCTGTGCATGCCCCATCTCTGAGCCTTCCCTGACCTCCCTCTGTCTTTCCTCCCGCTGCTCTCCCCAGCCAAGCTCATCGTGGAGACGGACACCTTCGGGAGCCGTGTGCGCATCAAGGGGGCGGCCACAGGTTTCTACATCTGCATGAACAAGAAGGGGAAGCTGATCGGCAAGGTAGGGTGCTGGGGTCAAGGGCACGGGAGAGACAGAGATGCGCTGTGGGTGCTGAGCGGGGCTCGGTGGAAGAGGAACTCTTGCCCAGTATGGAGCCCACCTGTGTGGAGGGGGAGGTGGGATGGGGGTCCCGGGGGCTCAGCCAATGCACCCTTTGGAGGGCAGAGGCACGGGCCATCCTGCAGCCCGGGTGGCAGGAGGGAAGAAGGGGAGCAAGGGAAGTGGGCGGGTGCTGTGTGGGGCACATTCCTTGTATCTCCTCGAACAAATAGGCAGATTGCTGGGCTATTCTCCCCGATTACATGGTACAAGTGCCAGGAATGTTAAGATGCTCCGTGGGGCTGGCCCCAAGGCCAGGCCCCGCCAAATGCTGGTTAGTCACGCTCCCTCAGAGCCTCGATGCTCTCTCCCTGGGGGCGGAGGGGGCTGGGTGTGCAAAATCCCACTGGGGCAGCAATTGTCTGGGAGGATTTTTCCATGGTGGCTCTTTCCCTGGGGTCCCGTTGCTGCCTGTAATGGAGAGGAGCACAGCCTTCAGCTGCCCCTGTGCTCCCTGCCACCTGTGTCTGTGGGCACCATCCCCATGGACCCCACATCCCCTCTTCTGCCCCTCGATGCCCCTCCTGTATTAAAGACTCCAGGGGGGGTAAGGTGGGTGGGTGAACTGCCACCGAGATGGAGGGTTCGCTTATTGTCATGCTGGTAAGGGAATCCAGCCCTTGGCATGGATGGGGGCAGGATGGGAGCAGGCAAAAATCACCTTATAGGTGCAGTGGAAATGAAGGCTGGGACAAGCTGCATTGGGGCTTGCATAACACCAGGGATGGGAGCTGCGATGAGCAGTGTCTGCCCATGCCGCAATGCCTGCTCCCTGCATCTTTCTAAGGAAAAGCAGATTTTGGGCAATTCTGACCTGTAGGAGAAGAGGTGGGAAAAGCGAGCCCTTGGCTGCCCACAAGCACTGCAACTGTGCTGCCACACCAGCCAGTCCAGCTTAGGGTAGTGAGAAGCAGCCCTCTGACTGAGCACCCGTTGTTTAAATCTCCCTCTCTGTCCCCTTCTCAGAGCAATGGCAAAGGCAAGGACTGTGTCTTCACGGAGATCGTCCTGGAGAACAACTACACAGCACTGCAGAACGCCAAGTATGAGGGCTGGTACATGGCCTTCACCCGCAAGGGCCGCCCGCGCAAGGGCTCCAAGACCCGGCAGCACCAACGGGAGGTACATTTCATGAAGAGGCTTCCCAAGGGCCACCAGACCACCGAGCCCCACAGACGCTTTGAGTTCCTCAACTACCCCTTCAACCGGAGAAGTAAAAGGACTAGAAACTCCAGCTCCAGGGCAGGCCCTTGATGTGCCTGCCTCTGCCTGCCCTGCCTGGACCTCTCCTGGAGGACTCTCCTCTGAGCTTGGTGGACTATATGTAGAGACTTTCCCATATGGGTATTAAACAAAAAACAAAACAAAAAAAAAAAAAACAAAAAAAAACCAAAAAAAACCAAAAAAAAGGAGGGGGGGAGGATTAAAAAAAAAAAAAAAAATTACCTGCTCTAGTTGTTGATAATTTTGGGGGGGTTGTTTGGTTTTTACAAAAAAAACCACAAAAAAATCAAAAAAAACCAAACAAAAAAAGCAAAAAGAGAAAAAAAAAAGAAGAGAGAGGCTCTATTTTTGTACTCCAACTTTAAAAGAAATGTTCAAAGACTGGTGAAGGGTGAAGACCCCTTCACTTAGAAATGTTCTAGTCTGTTTGGGGTCGCGCTTGATTTTGTAATTATTTTTTTTTGTAGCTCTAGGGGGAAAGGAGAAAAAAAAATCACCGTTTAAAACAAACAAGCAAAAAAAATGGAAATCCAAATCTGGGAGCAATATGCTACTTAAATGAACTGAATTAATGCTTACTGGAGAAGATGGAGAGGTCAGAAAACAATTAAGGGGAGGGGATTTATTTCAGTGGTGGTTCAAGGCCTCCTGGGTGGGTTTTGCAGCCTGGGTCATGTGTGGGCACTGCCTGTGGGGGCTGGCTGCAACACCCGGGGTGAGGACCGCTGGATGCTTTCCTTCCTTGGATGTGCCTACTTCTTCGGCTGAGCGAGGGGTTGCTGGAAGCCACTTGCATCCTTCTGAAAACACTGCTGGCTTCACAGCTCCCAACTTATTTTTTCTCAGGAGGGGACAGGGGTCATGGACACCCCAGAGAAAGTCCTGAACTGACTTGGTACCTCTTACCCATGAAAGCATCTTTGGCATTAGGTTTGTTTTAAACTACTAAGGAGAGGCAGTGGGCGATGGCTGCTGTGGAGTGGGCTGGTAACTGGTTTTTTGGGGGTTTTTTGGTTTTTTTTCCCATGTGGAAAATGTGAACTTCTCACCAAAAATTGGTAATTTTTTTCTGTTTATATTTTTTTATCAGATGGAAATTTTCATCCGTAAAATTAAAAAAAAGTTTACAAATTACTGTGGAGCCATTTTGCGCTGGTTTTGTTGTAATATTCAGTTTGTGGTTGGCACTTCCCTTGTCAATCATCTCTTCCAGGTTTGCTCTTTGATGAGGAATGCCGCTGTCCTTGTCCTACTAGGAAAGGAGAGTTTTTCTTTCAAAATTTCTGTGTTGACAGAAGCCTAATTTTCTATTTAGAAAAAAAACCCCAAAGGAAACATTAAATCTCTTGAGTGAACATCCCCAGCCAGCTCTGCTCTGCACATGCTGCCCTGGGACTGCGACTCTCTCCAAAGGGTTAAAGCAATTATTCTTCACGGGGAGGGCAAACAAAGACACTGGATAGGAGCCAGAACCAGGGGTGACTTTTCATCCAATCTTTTTTTGATTGTTTGTTTTTTGTTTCCTTAAGGATTTTTTTGTTTTGTTTTGGTTGTGTACAAATTGAATATGAAATGATTGAAATATTTATTTAATATGTGCATTAAAAATTTGTATTAGTCTAACGGAGCCTGATGCTTTCCAGGGAAGGGCTGGGGCTGGAGAGGCAGGTTGGAGAGAGGTGAAGGAGGATGGTGAGGTACAGGATGGTGCTGAGGCTGCCACTTGGTGTGAGCCCCTTCCCAAGGGAATGGATGTAGGAAGTGAGAGGATGCCCTGAGATCTTAGACCCAGATGAGTCTTGTGGAAATCATGGTTCTCCTTGCAGCAAATTCCAGGTTTAATGGGCAGATGCCACCTCCTTGCCCTGTGGGGACAGGCCTATTGCAGGCTGGATGGGGACATAGTGCAGTGGAGGCTTGACTGCCAGTTTCAAGCATGGGCTGAGGCTTTCGAAGAGAGAAAGCCGGTATCTGCTCCCCTCTGGTCCAAATGAGCTTGGCGTCTGTGCAAAATGGGCTGTTGAGTCCCCTCCTTGGGTGGATACTCAGACCAGCTGAGGTGCTGGGTCTTGCTCACAGGAGCTGATGGAGGATTCAGATATGGAATGATCTCAGGTATGGAAAGATGCAAGAATAAAATTGTTAAATATGCTTAAAAAAATAATAATTGCAGAAATGGAGCAACCTAGCACGGTGAGAGTCTTGCTATCATCGGTGCCAGCCCCACTGGTGCTGCTACCCTCATGGGGTCCCTATGACACTGCTCAGTGCTCGGGGTGTTACTTGTCTGCAGGGTGCAAGGACCAGCCGTCCCCTGGCTGATGTTGCAGACTAGGCTGAGCTGTCAATATATATCATTAATTTCAAGAGGGAAACGCAGGGTCTGATTGCTCAGCCGTGTTCTACATCTGAGTATCGATGCTGCGTCATGGAGGTTGCGGATGGTTCTTAGGCTGCAGGACAGCATGGACGGCGTTTGCCTGGCTGTCCCAGGAGGGACCCAAGGACTACAGAAGCCCGGAGCTGGCAGCGCTGGGGCAACCCCATGTTGTGGTTTCCAGACTACCGGAACTAAAAGTGAATGGCTCCTGGCCTTTCCCCAGGCAGAGGTGGTGTTTGATAGTCCTTAATGGGTGCTTTTCTTTCATTAATTTGTCTAATTGCTTTTCTTAATGGCTTTGTGAATCTGGGTGAATTGGTGCTGGGTTGCTGCTCCAGATAAGGGTAGTGGAGGGGCAGGACTGGCTCCATGCAGGTCAGCAGCCGTCTTCCCCCTTGGTACCTGTCCCCCAGGGCCAGTGATGGCAGGGAAGGGCATGGCATGGGGTGCTCAGCCTCCAGTAAGGCTGTTCCCCATCCCTGCCATCCTGGAGTGCAGTCAAGGGCTGGAGGAGGGAGGACCCAGCACCCTGGGTGCTTGAGCTGGGGATGGACACCCCTGCGTCCTTGCACACCATCATGTGTACCACACGCCATCCACAACTCTTGCCATCTGCTCTGCTGCGGCCTGACTTTGCGAAAGGCACCCAAGCCTGGTTCCTGGGAAGGGGTGCCCTGCTTTCCCAGCTCGCTCAGTCCATGGTTAATTAGCCCCTTTTCATTAGAGGGCTTTTGGGTGGCCATGCTGCCTAGAAGAACTACAACTTGGGGCTTCGTTTATTGTTCGAATTTGTCCAGCTTCAGCTTCCAGCCAGCAAATGTTGATTCACCTTTGCTTGGAAGATTAAAGAGCCCACTACTAGTTAGTTAATGAGTAAGTGAATTAATTAATGGTTCCTCATACCCTGTCTCCGCACTGATACTGCTTAGTCCCTGGCATGACCGGAGCAGCTCACGCTCTTCCTGATGACCTGGGCCCTGCAGGGTCCTGAGCATGTGGTCCTCCAGGGCTGGTAGCTCCCACCATCTATGCAGGGAGATGGTGACAGTCCCTGGTAGTATCTGCTGTTTCTCCAGGCATGCAGAAACCCTGGCTGCTGGTTGAACACGCATGGTCAATCATCAGCCCAGGAATTTGGGATTTTTCCCTCCTTCATCATCAGCAGGTGTGTGGACCAAGCTTGAGAATCACAGACAGCCAAAGGCCCTGGGGACTGCAGGACACTGAGCCAGGGCTGGACTCAGGAGAGCGCTGGGGACGGGAGGCTTTGGAGGTCTGTGTTCGCTTCCATTGACTCGTGCTGTTAGCATGGGTGTTCTGGGCAGAAATCCCTGCTCTGAGCTAGCAAAATCCTTGTGATGGGGATGTGCCTATCCCTAGAGCCACCACTCCCAGTGTCACCCTGCGGTCCCCTCACTGCCACCAGCTGGCCAGAGGGAGATGGCAGTTAAAGCAGGAGGGGAGCTGTACTGCCCTGGCTGCTGGTGCAGGGATGACTGCCCTGTACTGAGCTCCAGGCAGTGGTGCATGGGTGTCCCTGCCTTTACAGGACTTTGCCTCATGATGCCGTCTGGACACAGCGACGAGGCTGGAGATGAGTGGCGTTTGGGAGAGTCTGCCTCATGAGACAAGACTGGGGAGTCCAGCTGGTCCAGCCAGCCAACGCTGGACAAGAAGTAAATGTAGGGTGAACGCATCAGGGCAACACCAGGCAGGGAGAAGAGCTGTTTTCAGGTTAATGTGGCTATGGCAGAGAAACAGTGGATGAGCAGGAAGAAGTCACAGTGGCAAGAAAAGGGGTCTCTGCCGTCCAAGCAGGGGCTGCACGAGGGCTTGATCCACCAAGCCCCAAACCTTTTGGCACATGCTGTCTCCATTCCCACCGCTTCTCTCACTTTACAACTTTTCTATGAGGTCTGCTTGGGGAAGGATGCCCACTGAGCGGGATGGGCTGCATGATGCTGTGGCAGGGTTGGGGCTTGCCTGGGCCCCCTTGAGTATGCCCTGGCTTGGGAAGGAGGACTGGGGTGTTTGTTTATTGCATCAGGCTCAGCTTTCAAACATGTCCCTGCCATCCCCCTCCCCCTCCTTTAATTAATTCTGGGTAAGAAGTCCTGGCTTTATTGTGCCACCGAGCTGAGGGCTCCCTGTGGGAAAAGTCACACCTTCTGAACAGCTTCTGATACCATGCAAATGAAGGACAAGTCCAGGAAACGCTTTCATCTCGGACCTGTCCAGCCCCCTGCCCATTAATTACACACATTTCATTTGTGTGAGAGCAATTCCTCTCAGGGAGGGGGTGGGGGACGGCTGCGGCTTGTGGATCATCTCGGCCCCGCTCTCTAAAGACACCTCCTTGGAAGGGGGTTTATAGCCAGAAACAGGGATGCTCAGGGGCTCAGTGGGGTATCCCATATTTTTGCTCTCACACGGCCACTCCAAATCAAACTGGCTTGTTGGCAGACCGCATCCTGCCAGCGGAGAGGGCTCAGCACTGCCCCACAGCCGGTCAGCAAGCCCTGGCTGTGGACCCAAGTGCCACAGGAGCATCCTGGAGGGAGGCGCAGGGTGGAGCAGAAATGAGCTCAGTGGTGTCCCAAGGGAATGACTCTCCAGGGTCAGGAGCTCATGAGATGGGTAACGTTGGATAGGCTGGCCGCAAAATGAACCTCACGTAGGGAAACAACTTTCCACACTGCCACGGAATTGCATGTGTTGGGGGACTGCATCACGCTGTGACAGGGTGTAAAGTCTCCTTGGCCACGTGTGGACCAGACCCAACTCTCCTGTTGAGATTTGGCCTCTCTGTGCTCCTCTCCTTTCTGCACAGTCCCTCTGACCATGGTGTCCCCAGCACGGCTGCAGCTGAAGGCACCTCCAGGCTGTCTCATCTTTTCCTGAGGCTAATGGGGAGAGTTGGCTCCAGATCCTGGAGAAGGCACAGAGCAAGGGGATGTGGAGTACAGTGGATTTTCACAGCGTTTCCTGGCCATGATAATAACACTTAGCACTTCTCTAGCACCTGGGATGCTCCAAGCACCTACACATCTGCTCCTCGTTACCACCCCACTTGCCATTTGCAGTGTCTCTGCTCCCTCCCCACACATGCCTACAGCAGTAAGAGCTCTCCCCTAGAAATGGGGCCACCTCCCAACTTTCATCCTGGAAATCTTCAGGGCAGGGTCCCAGTGAGCTGCAGCCACATTCTGCTTTGGGGTGGGGGCAGGAAGCTGTCGTCCATGACTGGAATAAGCAGTTTGGGGTGGGTGGTGTGGCTTTGCTGCAGAAGACCTTTGATGGCTAAGTTTGCTGTTTGCCTTCCTCTTGGAGGGAGGATATGCAATTTGCATCCTTTGGTGTTGACAACCCCTGTGCCTGGGGAGACATGGCAGCTGTGGCTTGGTGCACTAGAGGAGCTCTTGGGAGATGTTGGAGGGATACTGGGGGCCCGTTTAATGGGAAACTGCAGCCTTTCTGGGTAAAAGTCAGCATGAAACTGGTGCCAGGCTCTAGCAAAGCTGCTCGTCTTCCCACTGGCCCTGTGCCATGTCAGCTAGAGGATGAGAGAGGGCTTGTGTGGATGGGTTGAAGATTACAGCCATTACTCCAGATTACCTGATTAATGGCCCAGGCTACTCTGCAATGAAATGCTCTTTAGATTTGCTGTACTGGGAGCAGAGGGGATGGTCTTGGGCTTCATGTGATTTACAGCATCTCTCCTATGTTCGTAGTGGCTGTAGCACCAGAAGGTCCCTCCAGGCTGTCAGATGTGATGACCAAGATATAATCTGTGGTTGTAAAGCCCTAGCTCAGAGGCTGGGGGAGACTTGGCTGTGTTGGGAAGAACCATTCCAGTCATGCCCAGGTATTACCACTTCTCTAAGCTTGTGCTGTCAATTGTTGTGGACTGGAAGCGGGATGGTGAGGGCTGCCAGAGCCTCCCCAGTTCTGTGGGTGCCCTATCTGTGCCCCTGCTCCCATTCAAGTCCTCTGTTCATCCATGGAGTAAGTAAGCCCTTTCAGCCATGATCATAGCACTGCAAAGGGTCCTTGCTTCCTGGGCTGGCCTCTCCTGCCAATATGGCCAATAGCCTTTTTAAATTTATTTTGTTTTCCTCGTAAAGATTTTATAGCAGCATGAGAAGGGAAAATTCAGCCTCACTCTTGCTGTGATTATTTTGCCAACTCTTTCTGCTGTAGTAGCACATCTTGGTGGCTAGAGTCTCCTCATAGAGTAAATGGCAGCCCTTCTCCTAAAGATGTGCTGGTTTGTATGGTCAGCTGTAGCAGGTGGCGTAAGCTGGCAAGACAGAGCTAAGCACAGGTCTAGTTGCTACCCCAGCAAAAAAAGAGTCCTGGGGAGGGATTTGAAGAAGGGTTGGAAGGTGTCTGTGCAAGTTCATAGCAAACATAAGAAAAAACTCCAATCGCAACATCCAAAAAACCAAAAAAAGCTGCTGGAGTAGCTGAAGTGCAGGATGATGAGGCCCAGGCTGTACATCAACATGAAAATTTTGGCTGCTGAGATGTGAAATGGGACCTTGAGTGCTGGCTGTACTTGCCTGCTCAGGCCCTGGGATGTGGCTGTACTCCCCATTGCCCTGTGAGAAGCAGATGCCCAGCTGGGAGCTGGCCCTTTGGTAATGGCCTGCGAATTTTCCTTGACTCCATTAATTGCCGCCTGGCTGCTAGTTACAACTCCAAGTCAATTGCTGGGAGTGTTGGGCCCTGCAAAACAACCCCTTGAAATCAGTTGTTAGCCCAATTAACAACCAGTTTGGCTTCAGTTCAGGCTGTTAACCATCAAACAGCTAACTGCTGGTAATGATTGATTTCTCAGCAGTTGGGGCTGCAGTGGAGGAGCCAACCTGTTTCACAAAATGCTGTTAAAGCCAAGACTTTGTGAACGCATCTGGCTCAGACAAACATTCGAGCTGTCCCACATCAGTAGAGCAGGCAATGTGATGACCAGGATTTCTATCCATTTGGATTAAAGCATGGATTGTTGGGGTGTGTTAGGATGAACTGGCAGCCGGCAGGCCAGTGCTGCCACCACACTGTGCTCCAGGTAGACAGCCACCACTGTTTGTAGGGCAACCACTCGTACTCATGTTGCATCATGGCATTCAAAGCCCCCATGGATGGGAACTGCTCAGCGTCCAGCTCTCTTCCATAGTTACTGTTCCAGCCAGCAAACCTGCAAAGATTAGTTTGGATGTTCAGATGTTTCCACAAATCACCTGGGCCATTTCCATCTGCACAACCACGCGGGAACTTGTACAGGGAGAGCAGTTCCCATCAGCGTATGCAAGCCTGGGGATGCCTAAAGAGCAGCCTGGGACACTGGCCTGTGTCTGCTGGTAGGCGATGCAGAGTCATCTGCAGATGTGAGTATGTCTATGAAAGCCATAAAATACTCTTTGAGTCCCACGGTTCAGGCAGGGTTTTGTTTAAGATTACTGGTCAGGTCTTCATGCATTTCCCTCTGCTGTTTCAGGCCCTGGTTCTCTGCTGTACACTGGCAGGTTGGTTTGAACACATTGCTAGTGCTACTTCAAGGGCTTTTTCCCCCAGGATATTTCCCCCCTGATCAAAGTGGCCGATTCAAGCTGTAGCATGTACGGGGAGGAGGGAGACAGCCACCTGTTAGGGAAAGACTTTGAAAATGCAGAGGATGCGCTGCAGAGGTTGACCTTGTGAAATGTGAACTCCAACAGCACCAGGCAGCAGAGCGATGCAGGGTGAGGAGTGAGCGCCTTGTCATACAGCACCATGGTCCTTGTGCTTTTGAGGGCACTGGGGGACCTGTGGTCCTGCCAGGGCCTTGGCATTGCAGCCTGAGCTCTGTTTCTGAAGCTGGGTCCCGGTGACTTTCAGCAGGACGCGGGCACCTGAGAACCATGTAGAAGTTTCAAAGATCTGTCCGTAACGTTCCTCCAAGTGCAGATCTTGTTCCCCCTGGTGCCGTGTTTTTGCCGTCCACTCACGGGAGGTATGGTTGTCCCAGATTCCCACCAGTATGTACACCAGCAGGGTGCATGTTTTCTGTAATTAGCTGTATTAGGTGTTCCTTGTGCAAACAGAACACTGTTGATTATATTTCATCAAACAGCCACTAAAAGTAGCTCTGCTCTCTCCCACATAGGGATTACCTTGCCATCCTTGCTGAGGAGGCTGGGGAGGCTGGGTTGCAGCTGGGACTCCCCCTGTGCTGGGCAGTACATGTGCAGTGAGCTTCTGCATCCTGGGGGTCAGTCAGGGTTTCTCCCTCTGGTCTGTACAAGGAGAAACTGATTCTCACAAAGGGAAAAATGAGAAGTTTGGGGTAAGCAGGAGACCTGACAACCCCGTTTTCCCACTCCTTGGGTCTGTGAGCAAATGTTTTATTTGCAGCTTGTGTATTTAACTAGGCTGAATACAGCAATCCTGGTCCGTGAATCTTCTGAGTGTCTCATTCCCCCTCAGCTGTTGCTAAATGCATTCTCCCAGGAGGTGGTGACGGGTCCCTCTCACCTGCTGGAGCTGGGTGAGCTCTGGCTGCTCAGACTTTTTCTGAGCAGAGTATAACAGAGAAGGTCAGTTATAAACAGAAACGGTTGGTTTTGTTGGGGGCTTTTTTTAGACATCAAAAATGCTCCATCATCATCAGGCTGGCTTAGCTTTCAGCAGCCAACGCAAACAGAGCCAAACCCTCAGTGGAGAATTCGGCAAGAGAAGCGGCAAAGACTTTCCAGGGCTATTTTGCCAAAGTCTTGCATCCTCATCCTCATTATACTTTGTGCCACAGCAGCCGATGCTGTTCTGGGCTCTGCACAGACATAGAGTGAGGCCCGAGGGGCTCCCAGATGGAGCTGAAAGCAAGTGGCATAGCCTTATTTCAGAGAAGGAGTGGGGGGAATCAGTGCATAGAAAGATTATGATCTGAAAGAAATCCTGGCAGAGCCGTGAATCAGCTGAATCAATCCGCAGGAGGCCAAGAAAAGGTATGGAAGTGGTCCAATGGGGGAAGCAATGTATATATGCAATAATCTGAGCTATAAATGAAGTACAAAACCACAAAACTGATCTTTTTCTAAACCTCATGTCCGATTCCCCAGCTTTGACTGAAGGTTGGACTCTGTCCTGTAACCTGCCTGGAAGGAACCAGCTTTTGTACATGAGCAGATTTCAAGGTCGTGGGGATTACTCTCGATGTCCATGCCAGTCTTCTGCAATACTCAGATGAGAGGATCCTGCTCAGTGCTTTCTGAGTGAAAGCAGTAGTCCTTGTTTAAGGAAAAGGAAGGAAGGATATCCTGCAGGGACTCCATTTTTCAGTATTATTTGGGATTTTTGGTTTAAAATTGCCTAACTTCAGCTCACGGCACTTGATCTTACACTCTTTTCTTCCAGCTTACAGTGCCATCCAACCTGACTAAGCTTCTGCAGGCACTGCAAACAGGTTTTCCAGGTCTCTCCAAGCTCTTGTAGGGATTTTTTAAACTGATTCCCATCTGTCAACATCCCTTGTGAAGAGCAGCCAAGTGTTTTGGCTGCAGCATCTGGTGATGGAGTCCGGCATTGGCTAGCTTGTGTCCAGGATCTTGGGAGGAGAAATGATGCAGTGACCACCCACTGGAGTGATGTCTCTCTGCTCAGGGCTGGTCTTTTCCAAGAGGTTCTCGCAGGGACTTGCAGAGCAATTGAAGCCAACTGTGGAGCTGTAACCCTCGTTCAGTTGGGACCACTGTAACTCCAGCCTGTTTTGGAGAGAGGCGTGGATGGTCCGTGCAGAAGGTGCAGCTAGGGCACAGTTGCAGTCACTTGTCCCTTGTTTCCTGCTGCAAAGGCTACAGCACATCTCTAAAGCAAAGGTAGCATTTATTTTATAATGAATCCTGAAATCCTGAGTCTCATGCTTGCCCAGAGACCTCTATCTCTGGTCATTCAACTATTCAGCTGGTGAAGTCTGAGCTACTTTTGCTCTCAGTTGTGATGGGTAAAGCCACAGTTGTTCCTCTGCCTTCACTGGAATTGCTCTGGATAAGTTCAGATGTGAGTACAGGTTGGTTTATCTTCAATGTCCATATCTGCAATTCTCCTACGCTAAGCCAGCACAGTGACAGCAGTGAGTGCAGAGGCTTTCATATACCCAAAGGTTTTGGCAGAAGCCGTGTTTCAAGAGCTACTCGCTGCACCCAAATGCTGTCCCACAGCATTTGCTGAGGTGTGACCGAAAGATGGAGGGGGCATGACCAGGCAGGGAGAGGAAAGGTGCTGTGGAAACTGCAGATTCCCAAGGCTATGGCTGTGTCTTGTGGCAGTATGTGGAGCACCTGCTGCGCTGACCCAAATGCCACCACTATCACAACCTGGTTAATTATAAAAACAGCTCTTTCCTTCTAATTGCTGCTGGCTGGTAAAGGGGCATCCCCAGCCCCTAAAGGACTCGGGGGACCAAAGGGGAAAGCAGTGGTTGCTGACATGTGCTGAGCCCTCACAGCCTCTGTCTGGGGCCCAGAGAAGTGTCCGCACTTTACTCCCTCTCAGGGCGATTATTGTGAGGAGCTGAGGGTTTCACCACCTCCCCCCGCAGAGCTGTGGGCTCGCTGTGCACTTGACACTGGCACAGGGAGATGACTTGCGCTTGATGACTGCCTCCACCACAGCAGCCGCCCGTCCTCCACCAACGCTGCCCTCCAACTGCCTCGCAAGAAGGAGATGGACCATTCCCAGCACAAGGCTGAATACCAGGGTGGTGCCGTGTGACGTGGAGGTGGCCTCCCCACAGGCCATGCTGCCAGCTGGTGCGGTGGGATGTGGCAGCCCCCAGGCCACTATACTCCCAGGCACTCCAGTCACCAGCCAGGACTCCCCAAATCAAGTCTGGGGCTCCCTGGAGGAGCCAGCTTGTCTTAAGCATCAGTAAGGATGAGAAAATTCCCTACAGGGAAAAGAAAATCACAGCTGAGATTTTTGCCCTGATGGCGAGGCTCCATGAGCTGGGATTTTGGACAAACCCTCAGTGCTGTGACATGGGATCACCTTACACGTGGTGAGGATGGGGCATTTCTTTTGTACTTGCTGCCTACGGCATGGAAGACTCTCCTGGTGATGTGAGCAAAGGGACAAAGAGTGGAGGGGACAAAGTGGGTAAGTCCCAGCTGGAAAGGAAGAAGAAGGCAGAGGAGCCCTCTCTGCCAGGCAGCCGGGCTTGCCAGTGGAGTGGGGAGCAGGGGCTGTGGATCCCACCCCTCTGCTCCCTAAAGTACATTCCCTGGGAATGAATGTCCGTGGGGAGGAGAGGGAAGCTAGAACCGAACAGTCAGTGAAGCACATGGACTTTTAGTCCTCCTGTCGCCTCGAGGGCACCCAGAGGTGACAAATGTGCAGCCTCTGCTATTGAGACTAAGTGAACCCCTAAAGGGCTGCTTCAGGGGACCCTCACTTAGAGAAATGCCAGCAAGGCAAACCTCCTGTGGCACAGGCAACTATTTCATGGCTAGTTTGCTGGATAGCACTCAACTGCTCGCTGCCCCTCTGCTATCTGTTCCACCCCAGAGCTGGGTGCACCCCGTGGCACAGTGAGCTGGACTGACCTGGCCGTACCCTGTCCTGATTCATGGTTCAGAGGAGCTCCGCTGACTTCTCAGGGAAGAGGTCTGACACCGAGATCATACTCTGCTCCACTCTCTGCACAGCATCACAGGTACTGTGCACTGAAGCCATTGGTAGTTACAGGTCTGGCCTTACCGGTTCCCGTCTGTGGAAGAAAGCTCTAAGTGTGCCGACTTATTCCCAACCGTGCTCCCTTGCTGATTTTTATGCACGGGGTACACACTGCCATTGCTGTTATCTGCAGCAGGTTTGGAGCAGGCCACCTGGTAAGCGGCCATGATACAAAAAGCCACAAGCAGCCCGAAGAGCGGTCAGACAGGCAAAAGGTTGGGCGGGTGCCGGTGGGGCATGAAGAGCCTGGGATGGTGAAGAGGAGGGTCGCCAACACAGTACAGAGTCCTCGTGCCCAGAAACCTTCTTGTGTTGCTACTTGCTCTGATTTAAACCTATAGCTACTCCCTATTGGGGTAGGAACTCTGAAGGTGTTTGCTGCTGTACTGTTTCAGGGATGCACGTTGCAGGGAAGCAAATCTTTCCCCATCAAAGCAGTGAACCTATAACTCTGCCAACAGCCTACACAGAGAAGGCTCAGCCCTAGATAAGACTGGAGGCAGCAGGGTAAATGTCAGGATGCCGCAGGACAGTACTGTGGACTTAGCTGCAAGCTGGGTGCCCAAATCACTGACGAAAGCAGTCATTGCTGTCATGGAAGGCAACAGGTCTCCTTGAGTTACTTGGCCTGTATTGAGCTGCTAGGGAAATGTCTGACCTTCCTTGAAACTAGAGCATCCAGATCAGCCTGCTTACCCTCAGCAGTGATCTCTGGGCAGGAAGCACAGATGTGAGCGATGAAGGCAGCAGCTTTGCTGAGGAAATGCATTTAATTTGATCTACACTGCAGTTTTTGTTGGAAAAAACGTTGATGCAGTAACATTCTGCACAGTAACTAGGGGTGGATTAAAGGTCATAGAGATAATGTAGCATGCTGAATTCATAGGCAGCAGATGGGAAGAGTCCTAGACCCACTGGGAAAGTCTCCCTGAAGTGTCTTCTCTGCAGCTTTGTCCGTTCTACCCAAGGACTGTCTCTGCTTCTCTTTCCTAGCAGGTTTCACTTTTGCCTGGACCTTTTTCCTGAGATTTAACCCACATTCCCCTTTCCTCGATTAATCCTAGCAGCCCCAGTTAATGCAGTTCTTTGTCATGATAAATGAATTTGCTCAGGGATGTTACACCTCTGCACGCTGGGAATGCTTGGCTAGCACATCTGCACCTGAATCTTTCCCCCCATGCTTTAAATCATGGGGTGGCAGCTTAGCATGGCGTGGGTGGAGCAGGGAAGTGCCTTCTACTTGTGATGCAGAGATGGCTGCGCAGGCACAGCCCCCCAAGAAGCACCTTTCTGTGCACACAACTGGGTCTTGCTGCAGAGCATGCTTCTGGGCGAGGGGAGGAGAGGATTTCCCCAAGCCGCTGCAACTTTTGTGGTCATCTGAGGTTGATGTAAAAAGTCTCCTGTGGTGGAGAGCAAGTTTGTGGCAGAAGCATTTTAAAGGACTGTTCTCAGAGGGGTTAAAACCAGCACTGTGGTGTGGGAATACGTGTCTGTCAATGGACAGAGGAGAGGGCCACACATTTCAGCTCGTGAAATGGAACAACTGGTTGACCACCTGAGCTCCTGCCCCCTGCGTAAAACGGAGATGGTGCCAAATCACTTCACAGGTCACTGGAAGTTTAATGCAAGTTTCCCAGAGGTTTTGGAGCATGCAGTGAAGGATGCTGCAGTGCAAAGCATTGCTGTTTATTCCACCGTTATCACCCAGGGGAGAAAAATGCAGGGTTCATCATGACATCTACTGAAATGTCATGGGAAAAAAAAGCCAAAAGCCCAGCAGTGAAGTAACCCTGTCCTGCAGACAGGACCCCAACCCCCCCCCCCCAGTATTTTGTGCTCTATCCCAGCAGAGGGAGCCCGCGTTTATTAACAAATCCCGATCCCGAAGATAGCCGCTATCAAGGTGGTACCAAAGCCCGCACAGGATGCTTGCCGGTGGAGGAAGGCTGCAGAAAGTGGAAGGATTGTAGAGGTGATGCTGAAAGCAGGGCTGCATTTCCAACCAGGGAAGCAAGCTAGTGGTTCGGCAGGACGCCCTGCAAATGACTCTACTCTGGGGACACTACAACCATGTCAAGAGATGGATGTCCTGCAAGAGCCAATGGATATGCTCATTGCATGGGGAAAAATTTTTGCACTGAAAGATTCAGCAGAGCTATGCTAAGATGGATGAACTGAGTTTAATTTGCTTCAGACACTTCCCCAGTGCACAGCCAGTGACCTGTGTACCTGCATTTGTACTGGGCTGACCAGTTTTAATCCTGTCATCTAGACAGTTCTCCCGATAGCGTTCAAAACCATCGATCACCGTGCTGCCAAATCCATAGCTGTTTGCCATCTTGCACCTGAGTCTGATCCTGTTTTGGCTGCATGGCAATGCTCTGTAACCACTGCACGCACAGGACTGTGGGCCTGATCCACAGCTTCTTAAACCTCATGGGAGCTTTTGCACTCATTTCCCTGGGTTTTGGAGGGACTCTGTGTATGGAGGGCTCTGTTCAAGGAAGCAGGAGTAGTTTTAGTGAATAACCTTCTCAGAGCTCATGGGAATGCCCTAAGTTTTCTCTGCTGTTAATGTGAGATGAAATGTCTTCTAGGGAGACAGATGAGTCTTGGCTCTGTGTTCTTTCTTACAGCCATTGGTTGCACTGATGCCATGGACGCACACATAGGCACAAGATTATTTGCGAGAGGGAAGGTTGTGGGATTGGGATACAGGAGGATCACATTTTAGGCCAAATCCACAGACCATTTAAATCAATGTGAAGCCCCTTGTTAGCCTGAGAAAGCACAGAGATACTTGTTTTAGAAACTGAGTAACAAACTGGGATGTTTCAGGGCACAGGGATGGGAAGGCAAACGACTCAGGCTGCACTCTGCAGAAAGCAGCAGACGGATATTTTCTGAGGCAACTTTTGAAAGGAAGGTTAAATTTCTCCAAGATAAGGAGAGCTCCAGCGAGCTGGAATGCATCACAACCCCCCTCCCCAGCTCATCCTACGGTAACAGCTGTTGTGTTGGAAACCTAATGCTGATGAAAGAGTTAAAGGCTGGTTGATGGGCAATATCGGTGACACACCTCTGAATTGAGCATACTCCTGGAGTGAGACTGCGGACTGGTGTTACTCAATGAATAGAGGCCACTCCAAGGGAGTTTTTCCTTGAATAGAATGGGGTCAGGGAGCCGCTTTGGGGAACAATGGTTGCCACCGGCTAGCTGAATTTCTTACAATCACACACCATACCCCCTGATCAAATAGCTCCTTTGTCAGTCTGATATAAAAACATGTCATACAATGATGATCTGGAAGAATGACAAGAGCTGGCCTTTCAAAGAGATCAGAAGGGCTTGTTTTGCACAAAAAGAGCCCCCATCAGAGTCAAGACAGAAAAAAAATGGAGAATAAAAGGGGGTGAATGGAAACAAACAGCAATAACAACAACAACAGAAAAGAGGGCAAGTTGGAAACTTGCGTCTGGGCTGTTTCACAGCATCCCATGGCTGCAGCAGCGCAGCACGGTCGAGTTGAATCTCTTTCGGTATGGACGTGGATGTCAGATTGTGCTGCCATTGGGTTCCCATTGTCATTCTGCACTGGGACAGAAGAAATTGCTGGATGGGAAAAGGTCACTTGGCCCAACGAATCATCTCCCCCCCCCGAAAGTGTCTCAACACCATCGCTCTGCTTTCTCACTGTAGTTCTCTCCTCTGCCTTTCTAATACAATGTTCGTCTGCTGCCTTTATGCTTCTGTACAAAGTTCAGATTGCTTGGAAGGCTATTCTTGTCCATCTGTTCGTATGAGTGGGAAAATGTCTTTATTCTCCCCCATTCCCTTGTTAATGTTCATATTTTTTGTTTCTTGGAGTGTGTACCCTGTTTTCAACTCTCTTCCCAGGATTTTCAGGGACATAATTGAGAGTCTGGATGGAGAAAAAAAGTTTTTCCCCAAAGAATGTTTTAAGATGTGCAGGAAAGTGGATCCCTCTTGGCTACTTCCAGGGGAACTGCATTCCTACAGTATCTATTGCAGGAGTCCCAAGAGATGGCATTTACACACAGTTGTGACAATTATTTGCAAGCTAGAAAAGTTCAGCAGTCCTGGAAGTGGGCAACTAGAGCTGCCAGGCAGTTTCAGCACCTACAAGGGTTTGAAAAAGCTTGTATTCAGATTTTCACCTTGTATTATATAAAATAAGGAGTCAGAAGAAATCATAGCATGTAAGAGACAGAGCTCTTGGGAAACTGCTCCTGAAAATACACCCACAACAATGACAATACACTGAAGCTTTGCCTTATGTTTGTTTTTTTTACTTTTTTTTTTCCTCTTTTTATCACAGCACTGTTTTTCTCAAAAAAAACCCAAACAACCAAAAAACCCCCCCCAAAAACCACCAGTGCTAAAGCTTCCAGGAGACCGTTACATTTGAATGATTAAGCATACTAATCAGGAGGTAGCTTGCAGTAGAGGTAACTAACTCTAGCCACTTTCATTTATGCTCTAAGACAAATACCTATTATCATCTAGGATTTCCTAATTGTACAATATTTTATTTGCCCTTTTCTGCAGTTTTGTATAGAATCTATTATACTGCATGTTACTCAGCTTATATTCATTTATAGGAAAAATATTTGGTAAACGGTATTTACACAATACCGTATTAAATATTGAGACTATTTATAAACACACCCACAATACTGACATGTATAAACCAAATGAAATTGTTGCTGACCTGAATGGCTGAGCTCTTCAGTTTCTTTACCTGAAAGTCTGTATTGCACAAAATTAGGGTCATAATTAGTCACCTCTTCTTGTAAACATAGCTCTGAAAAGCTGTGCAGCTGGCTGAAAATAATTAGGCCGCATTCTGAGTGTGGCCAAAATAAAGATGCTTAGAAGATACTGGTTACGAATCTCTGGTAGTTTAAGTTGCAAGGCAATTACCAGATACTACCGATGTGTTTGAGGTGGTAGAGGAAAAACAGCCCCATGCTGTGTTGTGCTGATTGTGAAATGATTTGAAATTGTAGTATTAAATCTCATATCACAGCAAAGTAGCATGAAAGGCAAGTGAGTCGCAGCACCGGGTAGTGTTAAGTCAGAAGCTAGACACTGAAAACAGTATTTAGACACCTAAATAGAATGACATTTCAGTGGTGTTGAGCACCCAACAGCTCTGCTTGACTTTCACAGGTACTCAGCAGGCAGTGACAAACAGACAACAGACTTTGAGGTTGTCAATCTGGGAGGCAGGTTTTAGTGCAATTGCTTGTATTTAGGATAGTTCCAGCCTCCAGCTGGAAACTGCAGGTAGCACAGAAGGTGACAATTCAGTTCTTAAATGGGATGTACTCCCCTGGGACCAGGTGATGGATGACATGACCTGAACTGAACGCCTTGTAAGTGGTGAGTGGGCTTCTGCAGTGCTGGTTTTGATCTAGCTATTGTCAAAGTGCATCAAGACCTCAGCATTTTGTGGTCAACTGAGGCTACATGCGAAGAAGCTCTTGGCATACCATTATCTTCTGGCTGGACTTTGCAAGTCCAGTTTGACTGGGAGAGCAGTGACGTTTGTTTTAGGGCAAGCTATAAAATCGTCCCTGGGGCTCAGGCCTGCTGGGTGGCGGCGATAACTTGCAACTTTGCAACACCTTTATTTTTCTTGCTTAAACTGTTTTGCAATGGTGGTGGTTGGCTTTCATTGGACATTTCTGTTTTGTGGTCAGTCTTGGTTGCTGCGTTTTCTTTATTATGGAAGTTCTGGATAGGCCAGGTGGATAATTTTTGTGTTATCTTTGGGTGATACCCCATTTTGATGTAAAGCAGCATAATTCTGTTAAATGCAGTGAAATTGTTATTTTACAGCAACCTCACATCTGGCCCTGAGACCCCAGACAACTCAGGGAAAGAAAAAAATATGATAAGGGAACAGTAACTGCATAATTAACTATTCCAAAGATTGGAAGTCATAAAAGTCAGGTTGCACACACAACTTAACTCTGTCCCTTTGTCAACAGGTGGTGCGATCAAAATTTAAGTGACACTTCTGCTTTCTTCAGGCTGCTGGCTCTGCTGTGCTGAATCTCGCCTGTTCAAATTTCCAGTGAACCTTCTTGCATTCTCCTCTGGTTCTTACCCTGCAGTTATAACCTCGGTATTGGGAGAAAGCCTGGAAAATTTCAGAATGAAAACTGAAACCTTCCAAAAGGTAGGAGCAAATAAAAAACAGAGGATATTAATATAGCAACAGCTGGACTTCAGCTTTAATAATGTATATTTTTTAGAGGACGTAGCGATTCAGATCAGATACAGGTATTTCTGCACGCTCCTGTTAAACCAAGCCTCTTGCCAATAACACAATGAGAGGCTGGTACACTATATTAAAATATTAATTACCAAGCCCCTTTCTTTTGATGGGTCTGCTAAAGATACTTTAAATGGATATGTGAGAATTGATCAAAGATTCTGCAGGTTGTTGCCACTGCTCACTGAGCATTTCAAACCATAGAAGAACCTGACTCCCATGAAAAAGATACTGTGTTTTTACAAGCAATAAAAAACCACTGGTCACTTGATTGCTATGGGGATGGATATAACTAAACTGGGCTTTCTTAAGGCAGAGAGCACAATCTAAGAGAAACAAAAAAAGACATGGGAGAGGGAGGGAAAGAGCGAGTGCGAGAGCTGAATTGATTTCAGTCTGTTCAGGTCTAGCTGGAAAACACAATGCAGCGAAACGGTCCCTTAGTCAGCAAGCTTCTTTTCCTAGGTTTTTCCCATGGTTTGAAGTGGAGAGGGAGGGATGGTATTAGAAAAAGTGTGCGTGTGAGAGAGGGAGAAGGCTGTAGGGAAGGCAGAGAGATGAGAGACATCATTTGGAAGGGTGCAAAATAGTCCATTCCTTCTGGGGAGTGGAAAACTTTGATGTCCATGTCTCTGGTTTTAAAGTGGCAGTGTCAGGTTCAGGCTGAAAGGCCCTGGTATTTGAATCTTTGTCTGTGCTTGCGCTCGGGACTTTGCCTATGCACACACCTGCACATCCAAACACCTGCTAAGGCACCCACGCAGCAAATGGGCCTTGCACTTCAGAGCGTGAGACGGTAACTAAGCACGTAGATGGCTTCACTGATTCCTTGTACAGAGGTTCATGCTGAAAAAAAAGCACGTTTGTATGCGTGGAATGAGATATAAGCAACAGGAAAAAGTGCCGTGGGCTTTACCCCTTTTAGAAAGCTATTCTCCTCCTGGCATTTCTAATGCAGTTATAAGACTCAGAGTGTGTTACAAAGCTCATAATGTCTAAACAGATGGAGAAGCACAGTTACAGGTAAGGAGAATAACCTATGAGAAGCATTGTGATTTGTCAGTCATCACATACTAGTAAATTCAGTTTCAAGAGTCACAACTGATGTCTGTAAGTCGGAAGTCCCGTCTCCTCTGCAGGGTCACAGGCATCTTGCACAGCCTTGCTGTTTTGTACTTTGAGATGCATTTCAATATAATGCTACTAATAATTCCGACACACTAACAATGGTAAGACCACTGCAATCCTGGAGAAAAAGAGAAAGGACCAAATTTATCATTTGTGGTACTCAAGTGAATTTTGGTAAGAGTTGATCCAGAGTGCAAGTGGCTCTTTCTTCTTTTCTCCCTTTCAAGAGCAGAAAGCTTTGCACTCATGGTGGAGCTGTGAGGGCTTGTGCTCTGCTGGGTAGCAAGTTAATCTCACTGGAATCTGCACCCAAAAATTGCACCAGGCACTAACAGGCTGCAAAAGCAGAAAAGGTATTTGAGAACTATGCACTTTCAGATCAAGCCAATGACAGATGTAAATGTTCCTGTGATGGTCTTAGTCTGTGAGGTCTCAGTTTCTAGCAAGAATAGAAGCATATGTGCATGGGGTGGCTTGTGGGTCCTGATGGGAGACAGACAATGGATCAATTTATGTTCAATTGACAGACCTCCTTTACTGGAGGGGGACATTTTGACTTGAATCCCTGGAATGTCGGCATTTTCCTTCCCAATACTCATTTTCAGTTTAAATAGATAGAGTGAAAGGCCCATTTTCATGGCAGGTGGGCTAAAGAAGGGAGGGTTTAATGACTCTTTATTCTTGGATTTATAATCTGACACGCTGTACGCACATGTGTTTGTCACAAAACTGTGTGAGGTGCCCACCACCCATCCACGCATTGTCCAGCAGATGTTAAAGCCATCAAGTGTGTTTGCTTCCAGTTCCAAAGGAAAACATTCTCTATTTTGGGATGTGGGATTTTTTTTTTTTTAAACTGATCTAAACAAACAAACAAAAATAGTCTTGGAGAGGTAGGGCTTACATGATCATAAGAAACCTGTGTAAATGAGGATCTAAGGCCTGTTCCCTGACCCATAAACTGGGTTAGTAATTAGCAGTTCCTGCAGTTTGTTGTTCTCGTCACAAAACCTGAGGTTAAGTTGAGGCCTATTTAAAAATCACGTGCATTAGTAATACAGGGTATCTAAACACACAGTTACTGCAGTGACAGAGCATTAGTTGCTCCTTATGATAATACCTCAGAGCCTGCAGTCACAGCAGAAGTCGTGGCATGTGAGGTACTGTAGGCACAGTGCTTTCCCCAAGGGGTTTATGGCTGAAGGCCCCAAACCTACGTATGAATCTGCTAGGTGGGACCTTGCACTTGGCATGGTACTCCGTTGCAGGACTAGGACCTACACTGTATGGACAGGGGGATACCTTACTCTGTATTTTTTTAATATACATGTGTGCTTCATTAATAAGAGAATAGAGGGTAAAATTTGCCTTACGGCTTGGCGTAAGCTGAACTGAATAGGAATAAAGGTCATTTTTAGCACCAACTGGATTCCTGTTACTGCACTATAAATCTCTTAACTTCAGATTGATGAATTCTGTGTTTCAGTGAGGAGATAGAATTAACCAGTGAGAAATAAAAAATGGCAGCCTCCTGATTGAGAAACCCTACTGTGCAAGACAGGACTACTAGTGAAATGTTGCCTCTGGCTGTAGGGGAAGAGAGAAGGAAGCCTAGAACTCTAGTAATTCTGCAAATTTGTAATTGTTGCAGGTAATTAGGCTGTGTCTTGGTTGCCTGGTTAAGGGAGACCCAAAACTGCTTGTAGGATTAGGTTTGCTCACTTTCCTCAAGCAACTTATTACCTTGTAAGTGATATGACAGTGAAGCAACCTCCAAGAGCAAGGCACCCCTCTATACCCACCAGCACATGATGAGTCAGGACACAGCCAGAGTTGCTCATGGCAGGTGAGGAACAGTATGAAGTAGCCATGTAGGTGGAAAGCAGATGCAGGATAAAACAGTATCATACTCACTGCTACACCGAGGATACTCTTACATTGCTTTATAAACACTCCAAGAAGTTTTGGAACAACCTGTGGAATTAATGAAAACTGAGCTGAAAATCTCTAGAAACAAGTTTGTAAGTCCTGATCTTACTCTCAAAGAAGCCACTGCGTATTTGAATGTTTAGTTCCTCAGGCTCTGAGTATGAAAGGAAAAAGCCCCTAAAATATCTTCATAGGTAGCCCCTATAAAAGAACAAAATTCAAAAGCATTCCTTCAGGAGATCAAGGAGGGTCCAGCCTTTGAAGCCTGGAGGATTGGGAAATTTAAAGATCTTTGTGGCAATCATATTGTGCCATTAGAAATCTACCATTTGGAATTGTAAAGCGTTTAAAAGGAATGATTCCAAATTCCACAGCTGTCTGGTAAGTGACAACTTGATGTGGCCTAGGGGGGAGGAAGAAGGTCATTGTTGGGAAAACAGTTAAAATGAACATTTTCTGAACAGATGCTTTAGATAATACTTTGATAAATGAGGTTAAAAACAAATAAAATATTCTAGGTGACTTCCAGATAATAACAGATTAGTAAAACAAACAAAACTCAAAATGCAATGACAAGAAATAGGTATATGGCTGGTACTTACTTAGCAAATAACAGAGAATTGTTCAAAATAAAATGAACAATAAACAGAGTTTGAACCAGCAAGATGAGACAATTCTGCCAGCTATGGGCTGTGATACATTTTTTTTATTGCACTGCAGTTTTGCCAAGCAAGACAGCTTCTGGAAGGCTCGGCTGTTCATTTTGATACACTAAAATATTTGAGAATCCATTTTATTGCTTTTTTTTCCAAACCATTCAAGCAGCTCAGCTGCTGATCAAAATACAAAAGCATTGCATGTACCCAGCAAGTGGATAATGAAAGTGATCCCTTCAGTTTAGTATCTTTGTCATGTGTGTAGTGAGAAAAGTAAACAAACAGTGTCACTGATGACAAACCAATTTATGGAATTGTTTGTTTTCATAATTTTCAGCATAATTATGACTAAAGGTCTCAAACCTGTGGCTGCTAGAACTTTGTAGGGATGGCTGCTGGCTGGGTGCCCTTAGTACTCATTAAAAGCTCCTTGTGGATGTGGTTTGGAGGCACACAGAATAGGGTCTGTTGGGATTATTTTAAGGGAAGTTTTTTCCTCGCCCTTTAACAGAACCCATACCAAATAGCTTCTAATCCTGATTTCTTCTGGCAGACCTTTTATAGGTAAAACCAAATCAGTATGTATAATTTGGGATAAAAAGGAGAAAATTCACCCCCAAATTCAGCATAACCTTTTAATTTTATCCTCTTTAATCCTTTGATAATTTTTGTGCTTCTCCTGCAGAAAAGCAATTTTGCTAATCACCTTTGTGCCAATCCCTGCATTCCTGACAATAGCGTGAACAGCTTCCATCAAAGTCTTTGATGTGGGAAAGACACACACACACATATAATCTGAAAACAATTCAGCTCCTTGGTTCTCAATGGTGAGCACTCTGCTTCAATAGAGTGCAAGTTCCGTGGAGGTTTCTAATCCTTTCTGCCAAACAGAAGAGACACAGTCAGGTAGCACACCTTATTCAGAAGTTAAAATAACATGTTACTTGCTCTCAGAGAAAATCAAAACAACTCAAGATCAAAACCAGATTCCGCCAACCCTAACAGGATAGACTTTCTACTCAGATAACTCTTGATCTAAGTGTGTAACAAGTAACCTGCTTTAATCCCTCAAAGCGATGGTGTTACAGATAAGTACTGTAGTAGCAGAGAAGGTGTCTTAAATTTCAGAAATACACAAAAGCATTGGTTGGAAGGAAAACAAAACAAAGAGCTGTCCACATGATTGTGTCTTTAGCTGTAAAGGTGTATTTGAGGGCACTGCAAATAATAAAACCCCTTGAAGACAGAAAAAAAAAAAATGACAGGCAAGTATTGAAATGGTGTTTCTTCCAAGCTGGATTTCATTGACTTACACTGTTAAAGCATGAACCTTACAGATATAAGCCCCCCAATTTTTAGCTTACAAACCCTGCAAGCCATGATGCTGGAATGGTCTTCTACTTCAGCACAGAACCCTAACCCATTTTCTAGAGGTTCAGAGTGGTCATGGGCCATGAAAGGATTGGGAACTTCGTAAGATTTGGGAAGGATACATAACTGACTTGATTATACTGCACTGAGCACATGCATTGAGTCCTTTATTAGAGTAGGAAACAATCATGCTACACATACAGTTTTAGTAATGATTCAGAATCTTCCTTGGTTATTGCTCCTACAGACACCTACACATGCACTTACTCTGGCATCGCTGGGAAGACTAGTGCCACTGGGTTCTTAGCCTGTGATGCACAGCTTTGACAGCTCCACAGCAGTCACAGTAGCTGAAACCAAGCCTGAGAACAGGTGTATGCAGTTGCAGGTCCATTTCTCTTTAAAAAAATCCAAAGAAAATAATGGATGATATCTATGTTTTGGGCAAAGAATTAACTATTGGTAGTATGTTGTAAGGCAATTACCCATACTAGAAAACAATGCTACATTTAAGAGCAACATATAATTTTTTCTTCATATTACTCCGTATCCCCTGTCTGGAGCATGTTTGACCCTCTCTATGATTACTGCATGCAAGCACGTTTCATCTTAGTCAAATACTTCATAGTTGTTTATACCTTGGGTCACAAATCGGAGAGCACTAAGACCCTGTTCTACAGATGCACTTGTCCATACCTTGGTCCTGCTATCCCAGAGGGTCACACTGCACGTGTTACTTTGCTCCCAGGCTCCTTCTGGATGGCACCAAGTAGTTTCTTTTGTAAAGTGGCATGGCCACAGACTGAAGACTACTGTACACTGGAACATGGGTGTCACACAGTGCAGGGAGACATGTGCTATGCAGATGTTGCCTCTGTAGAGTAACAGAGCCTAAGACCAGACGGGACCCATTTGACTGTCTCAGTCTGATATCTTGCATTAGGACTCAGGTCAATTCCTGGTTTAAGTCTTAGTAGTTGTGGTCTAGCCATGCTTTCTCTCTAAAGGAAAAAAACCCACAACTGGTATTGTTTTTTAAAAAATCCAGTAATGGTGGATCTACCATAAATCTTGATAAGCTGTTTCAACAGTTCATTTTCTTCACTACAAAAGCATGCTTTGTTTATGAATTTGTTTCCCATCACCTTCTGTCAAGAGATCTTATCTCTTTGTCTGCTAAATAGAAGATCCTGGTACTACCAGATTCTTCTTCCTGTTTCAGTGCTCATAAGGTATGATCACCTCACACCTTAACCTTCTCTTTAGAAAGCTAAATAGACTGAGCATTTTGGGTCTCTCTATAAAACATGTTTGACAGTCCTGTAATCATTCTTACTACTCTTCTTTGAAACCCCTCTAGTTTTTCAACATCCTTCTTGAAACATTGACTGGACAAATTATTTCCAAAGCAGTCACAACAGAGTCAAAACCAGAGGTAAAAGAACCTCCCGGCTCTTGTTTGTTTCCCAGGACAGCACTAGCCCTTTGGTCACAGCACTGCAGAAGGAGCTCACGTTCAGCTGATTATTCATCTTAATGAAGTCTTTAAGGAATTGCAGCTTTGCAGGATAGAGTTACATCCTTTCAGTGTGACCTACATTCTTTGTTCCTAGATGTGAGACTTTACATTTGGTTTGATTGAAATACATACAATTTGATTAACACAGGGTTATGCAGCCATAAGCATCCTTTGCCTCTTGCCCCATGCTTTGTGCCTTCTACAAAGCTTTGCTAATAATGATTTCAGATTTTTTTCAGGTTGGTAGTAAAAATATTAAATAGTGTAGGGTCCATAAGCTGTCTCTGCAGGATCCTACTAGAGAAAGACCAATTTAATAATAAACGTGTCTTTACAATAACAATTTAAGACAGAGAGGTCATTCAGCCTTTAACAAATTTAATGTTTCAGACATTGCTGAAGCCTATTACAAAAGAGCTAAGTTTAATGTCATCAAAAAGATATTAAAACTGCATTCACACCAAGTTTCCACAATTTCATGTTAAGCAAAATTTGTTATATTACCTCCCTTTCAGCTGACTACTTAAGTCCTGTACCAGATGCGCCGTTATTTCGCCTGAGCTCAAACTTAGGTTGAGAAATTGGTAATTACTTGGGCCACCTGATTCACTCATTATAAATGCTGATAAAATATTTGCTGCCTTCTGGAACTTCCCTGACTTCCAGGGTGTATTGAAACTTGGTGTAAAGGGAGCAGACAGTTCTTCAGCCAGCAGTTTTGAACCTCTCAGATACGAGGCTTCCAGAGTTGGTGATTTAGTCGTATGAATATTTGAGTGCTTGAGATTACACAGACAAGATGACCTTCTGGAACAGGAGGCAAGTACTGTCTAAAGGCCTGTATGCTATGGTAACCTCATTATAAGCTGAAATTTATTTTCCTACTCCACTGTGCAAAAGGAGATGTAGACTGTGGTGGGTAAGTGATACCTGTTCAAAGCATTCTAGGCAGATGATGAACTTCTTAAAATTTATTTATTTTTTAATTTTGAGGGAGAAATTTCCCCAAGCATTTCAGGCTTTTGTTGAGTGGAAAGTACTATACGAAAGAATAACACAACACTAGACTCATATTTTCCTTCTCCCCTGTCTGTGGAGGGCTACTTTGCCATTTTGGACCAGAATCCTTCTGCGTTGTCAGTACTCCAGGCTCCTGTGGATGGCAACAATGACTCAGTTATTATGAACTGTTCTTTTGTGGCGGTGTGCTTGTATATATGTACACACGTGTGTGAAGTGTGAGCGCTTTTCAGCCCCCGCTCCGTGGAGCCCTGGAAGGGGCAATGGACTGCCATGAAAGGTCCCTGTGAAAAGCCAGCCTTAAATCCACTGTAGCAGGGCCTGCTCTTACACGGGGGAGACCCTTTCTTTTACGTGGCCCAGGAATTTGGGAGCGTTGATAAGTGCTGCGCAGCACCGGATGACCCCTGCTGTCACTTCGTGGGTGACAGGTGCTTCTGACCCCACTCGAGGATAATTAATGAGCATTAATCGCCTTGCTGTTCACCTTCCTTCGCAGGGGCGCGGTGCCTAGTTGGGTCTGCTCCAGGTAGTGGAGCAGATGCTCTGGTTACCTGGGATCACCGTCCCCCTCATTAACTATTCACGTCATTAATGACTACGTGGATTAGGTGACGTTACTACTCCCAGCTCGGAAGAATACGGACCCGTGCCGGAGTGTGAGAGTGAGAGTGTGTGTGTGGGGGGGCAGTTGCGCAGGGGGAGTCCCAGCGGCTCTCGTTAATGAATTAATTCGCTAACGAGGGTGGGCTCGGCGGCCCCGTGCCCCCTCCCGCCTCGGTAGCCGCCTCCTCCCCCGGAGGGGGGCAGTGACAGGCAGCGGCTCCTGCCCCATGTGACTGGGGAGCGGCTGCCCCCGTCCATGGCTTGGCCTCCCCCGGGCAGCAGCAGCTCCGGCTCCCGGGGAGGAGGGGCAGGAGCTGCTGCTCCATGGGGAGGAAGGGCAGCCCCCGATCCCCCCAGGCGGAGGGGGGATCCCGGGCCGCCTCCCCCCCTTCCTCCTCCCCCCCCTCCCCGCTCTGGGCCTTACCCGAGGAGCTGCTGCTCCTCATCTGCTCCTACCTGGACGCGCAGGCCTTGGGCCGCCTGGGCCAGGTCTGCCGCCGCCTGCGCTTCCTCAGTAGCCGCGATCTCCTCTGGAGGCGCATAGCCCGCGGCTGTCTCAACTCCGGCTTCACCCAGCTCGGCACCGACCTGTAAGCGCGGCCTTCCCGGCGGAAGGGCGGGGGGGAGGCGGCGGCGGCGGCTGGGAAAGGCCGTGGATGCTGCGGCCTAGCTGGTTGCCAAGGGGCGTTCTGCGCTCCTGGCGTAGTCGCTAAGGGGGGGCTTCCCGCCGCCGTGAGGGGGCGGAGGGAAGGGAGGGGGGGGCTATTCTCGAAGCGCGGCTGCGCCGTCTTTAGTCTGCGCCGAGAGGGGTGGCGAGGGCAGGGGAAGGGCCGTAGCGCCGGGCCCGCAGTGGGGCCGTCCCTGGGAGGGGAGGGACCGCGTGTGGCGGCCCCGGGGTGGTGGGGCCTGACCCCGGCCTGGCCCAGGAGGGTTGGGGGTTTGTGGGGAGGCGCTTCGCGTTCGTGCCAGGAAGCGGGCGGGCCTGACGGGGGCTTACCGGGGCCCCTCAGCGCCAGGCGCGGCGGGAGCAGCCCTCAAGCCTTGGGGCCCCAGGCCCTCTCCAGATCATCTCGGTCCCCCAAACTGCCCCTAACAAAACACGTAGGGTCGGGGGCTTCAAGCTAGGGGAGGAGGGAGCATGGGGAGACGGAGCTGCCGTGTGCAGCTGGGGTGATCCTATGCGCCCGTGCTCCCTCCCCGCTTCTGGGCAGTGGCCTCTGCCATGGTCTTGAAGATGCCTCAGAGAAGAAGCCACAGGGGAGCAAGGCCTGGGCTGGTGTCTTGGGTGAAGGCTGGAAAGTGGACTTACATATGTTACTAGGCACAAGAGCCTTCGTGGCAGGGGGCCCCAGGAATATGTTTCTTAGATTCTGCTCATGGAGCACCTTCCTGCTGTAGCTGGTGGTGGCTGTCACAGAGAAAGTGACTCTTGGACTCTTCATGGCTTCTGGGTTTTAAAGTTTTGTGGATAGGGGTTGGATTTTTTTTTTTAATTATTTTTTTCTTTCCCCTCATTCAACAGCACATCATAGGTTAGGAATAGGTGTGAGCCCTCTTGGCTTGACTGTGTGTGACACCAGCATCTTTCTAGATGAAGTGCTTTTGGGCCTTGGCAGTGGTTGGTAAGGACCAAAGATTGCCTTTCCTCTCTTGAATTTGCTAGCGTACAAAATGCCTTTCAGAGGCAGCCACGCAATGTGGTCTTTCCTTGCTACTTTAAGGATCCCAAGAGGAAGTTTGTGTTCTTAGGATCTATGAATCCCTTCCTGTGGTTTCCCTTTAGCTGCCAGGTCAGGATCTAATTTGTCATCCAGTGATTCAGTATTGTTTCTGTTTACACTGTGTTGACATGAATCAAAAGAAGGGATGTCAGGTTTTGAGGCCTGTTTTGCTGTCTTGTATTGCTATCTTGTCAACAGCACAGACTTTAGAGAAACAATTATGGCTTCTGCTGGCAGGAGCAGAACTTCAGTGGTACTGAAACTCCTTGTGTTGGGTTTTCAGGCCAGCACTTCAACCCATTCAGTCTTCACAGCTTGAAAGTTAAGCACAGTTCCCTTGGAAGTCAGCAGGAATAAACACTGCAGAATGGCTGTGTGTAGGACTCTGTCTCTGTGATATATGATTTTGTCTCCTGAGGAAATGAAGTTCTGTATTTTTCATTAAGAATAAGGTGATACTACGCTCCTTCAGTTGCAGGAGGGATCAGGTGTACAGCAGAGCAGGTGCAGCACACGTAAGGACCACCACTTCCCCCTGCAGAGGAATGCAGGTCTATAAACAGCTACAGAAGAAGTTTGCTAGGTCAGAGGGTTTAAGTGAAGGGAAGGCTGCTTGAGTATCATGAGCTCCCAGGGATTTCAATGCTGTTGGATTTGCTATGAACAGTTTTTTTTTTTTAGTAATTCTAGGATGTGCTTTTGTGCTGAGTCCTATTTTCAAGTTTTCTTTAAACAACTCTAGTACTGAGTGCTGCTTTTAGCATTGGTCAGCACTGCCCTAGTCCTAGGGAGTTCAATCATGGGTAACGCACCAAGTGACATTACAAGCTGGTTATGCAGGAACCTTGAGATATATCTGGAGAATGAATCCTTTAATTACTTTTAACTTCATGGAAGGCTCAAACAATCTTCAGTTCTTTGAAATAGCATGCCAGATCTTATGGAGAATACCTGAAAGCCAAGCACTTATTTTCCATGTGTGGAGATCCAGCGTCTGGGGGCAGTTGCAGGAGTTTTGCTGCAGTAGGGTAGACGGTTCTGGCAACAGAAAAAAGACAAAGGCGTATCGCAGTACTGGTGGGTTAGGGTATCTGTACATCTCCAGAAGAACCAGTGTGAGTGCATGTGTTGAGTTGTGGTATAGCTGTAAAAGTTGTACTTAGCTGAAGAAGAGTTTAATAGTCTCTGTGTCGGCTTTTAAATAGCCGTGTGTCTTCCATACCACTTGTATCTCATGCATGTCTCCAAGATCAAGAGCAATCTCTAAGATTGCTGCTCTTGCAATTGAGGGAGTAGGATTTGCAGAGAGAGATTAATTTTATTTGACTAACTGATACAAGTTGGAGAAGGGATTGAGGTAAGCTTCTGGGCACAGAGTCTATCTTCCTGATAGTAATTCTAAGTAGGAATGTGGTAGGTAGCTCATTGAAAGTTAAATTTGAGCTGAGTAGGTATTTAAGCTTAAATATCACTGGGTAAGTAAGATGGTGATGAAGATGATGGATAGCTGGACCTTCTTGATAAATGTGCTTTCTTAGTGTTATAGAGTAAATCTTGAGTTTGTAAGCTTGGCTTTGACTTGCTCAAGAGCTGAAGCTTCTGTTGCACATTCTGTATAATGTTGCATGAGTTGAACACTGGTTTTTGCTTTTAAGAGGTTTTTGTGCAATGCTGTCCACAATTGAGAAAGCAAAGGCTGGAACTGTTTATGGTAAATGTACTTAATGAAATAATGTGCATGGTTCTAACATTAGATCTTAAACTGATCGTCCCTGGGAGGCTGGCATAAGTTAAAAACTAGTCTAGGGAGTATTTACTGTTTAAACCAAAAAAACATCTCAGAATATTTTGATCGTTTCTGCTGTTAAATGGCTTTTGATAAGCCATCTGTTAATGCTTTGTAAATAGAGATAAATTTGAGCCTAGAGTGTAAGATAGCTGTGAAACATACCCCCCCACACCCCCCCCCCATTTTTTGAAAGGGTGATTAACTAGAAAATGACACCATTTAAAAAAAATGTTTTTTCTGTTCCGTATATCTTCAGATAATTGTAACAAAAAGATCAGAGGGAACAGGCTTTAGCCTGTATGTGAAACAACTGTTTGTGCAGTCAGCTTGCTTATAAAACTTCTTTATTCTGAAAGAGGGAAGAGAGAAAATTTATAAGAAACTGGTTGCAAAACCCTAGCTGTTAGCAGCATGGAAAAGAGAAATTGTAGTATACCTGAAATGATTTGATTTAAATTTTAAAATTATTTACTTCTCATCCTGACTGTCTACCTTTAAAAATTGCCAGCTGTGGTTATCTCAGGATGCGTACTTAGGCTTAAATATGTTAAATTGATTTGCTAATGTTTTCAAAAGAAGGTGTGAACTTAATCCCAGACACTAGCTGTTATGCTGAAAGGCATATTCACAACATTGACAATCACATATTTGCCCTCTGTGGTAGATTTGGCTAATCAGAAGCTGCGGATGCAAGTGAAGTTAAGTATTTAAGGTATTGATTCAATTGTACACTTGCAGAAGAAGAAAGACGTTTGCTTTGAGCAATGTTTCTGTACACTTTGGTCCTTGGTGAGGGGGAAATAAATTAGTAGGTTTGCATCAGTGTGAATTACTGTATATTGGGGACAGCAGGGCCTGACTTGGAGGGGTTCTTTAAGCACATTCTTAGTGTGAAAAAATTTTCTTTCTTGAGTCAGCAGTAAGCAAATGCTTAATAGAATAATGTGTCAGTATTATGGAAGTATAGAGTGCTTTTAGATGGGTGTGGTTCTTGGCAGCTGTCGTATAGGTCTTTCTATGTTAGACTACTTTATAGTCATTTTAATTTTATGTATAGACATGTACTGCAACAAGACCTTGTCGTGGGGATTGTAAAAACGTAGTCCCCATGCTGAAGATTTTTGTTTCACTCAGTCATAGGAGCAGCTGAAGCAAGAGTCAAGCCTTATCTTCATGATGTAAGGTGAATGGAGCATTTTTGTTCCAAAAGTGTATGGCAGCATATCACAGAAAAGTTAAGGCTTAAGGACCGTTTCTGCAGTTAAACTGTAGCTGAGCAGTAGCACAAAGCCTTTGGGGTTTTTGGAGAGTATAGCGATATTACAGTTGTGTCTGGTAGCCTGTGTCTGTTTTGCCAGCTGTTGTACAGGCCCAGCAAGAGCAGTCTCTGCCCTGACGAGCTTGCTGCCTAAATAGCCAGGGTAAACAAGGGCTGGGAGGGGAAGCGGAGGCAGAGGGATGTCAACCAAGCTGCCCTCTGTGCAGCAGGTCAGTGTCAGAGCCAGGAATAGCAGAGGGTGCTTTAAGCCTTCATCCAATGCCTGCCTGTTGGACCACCTTGGACTGGAGAAATCGGAGAGGCAAAGAGCTTGTTGCAAGGTGGTTCTTTATTTAAAGCATGGAAGAAAGGAATAAAGTTGCAGCTGGGCTAAACTTATTTCCTCTTTGTTACAAAGGAATTTTAGAGGGCAAGTTAAAAGTTGCGACCTAAATAGCTTGACAATGTGCTCTTTGTAATATATTAATAGCTGTTGCCAAAATATAGAACTGTTCCACTGCATGTTTTCTCTCTCCATGTCTCCTGTTCTGCCTTGCCCGCTAGGATCGTGGTATATTCTCCAGTTCAGAGAAACAGATTCATTAATGGATGAACTTATCATCTTTTGAGTATTTAAGAGCTTGTGTAAGCATTCTGTGAGTTAATGAAAAGCTGTGTTTTCTCCAGATCTTGGAAAAATATATACACCTGCAAGAGCAGGAAATGGCCAATCTATGCAAGTCAAATCCAAATGCAAACTGCAGCAATCGTAGGAGACCTCTGTCTTCGGTACTGGAGGGGGGAGGGAGTGTGAATGCTTGTAAAGCTGCTTCAGTTTCCTTCATCTTTTAAAACTTGTTTTACCAAAGTTTCATTACTTTAAGTCAGAAATGAAGTAGGCAATGAACTGATGCAGATGATGTAGAGGGGAATACTCTAGGGAGGATATTGCAATAACGACAAAAGCCTGAAAGAGGGCACGCAGCTATTGCTTTGTGATGGAAAAGTCAGTGGTTTTTAGAAACTTCCATTAGATTCGTTCTTATTCTGTCTTAAACTGTTAGTCTTGGGCAGGACAGATCTGCCAGGACAGCTCCACAATATCGAAACTGCTTCTTGTTCTGGGAATGTGAAATTGTAAGAGTTCTTTCAGGAATGCCTAGCCTTCCCTTAAAATCTTCACGAGTTCAATGTGGAAGAAGAATTTTATCTAGTTCAGGCTTAAAAAATGTGTGCTGTGCTTGTTGCTATTCTCCCTGTAACCTACATAAGTGAACTAGCTATGGGTTATTTCACTCTACCTAAATACTACCCTGGCAGTCTCTTTCAAATCAGTGTATACATGACAACTATTGAGCAGCTGCAGGTTTTCTCAGACCTTCCCAAGGCTATGCATTTTTTCAAGCAGACCAGATTTCATCTCCAGAAAGCCTATTTAAGTTCCTGAGAGTGTCCAAACTCTGCCTGGAGTTTCTAGCCATGATCCCGTTGCAGTTACTTGTAAGGGAGAGGGCATCTGATGGGAGAGCGGTCTGGCTCAGTCTTGATGATGTTTTTTTGGGAAGCCTATGTGAAGGTGTGTGTCTTTATTGCATGTATGGAAATTTGCCTGCAACTCTGGTTCGTTCTTATTAGAGTCTTTGGCTTCTATGTGCAGGTGAATTGTTCACAAGAGCTGTGAGACAGAGCAGTAAACCTGTGCAGCCTGGTAACATCTGACTGAGCGTAGACACACCAGAGGAGACGAGGAACGGCGAGAGAAGAGTCTGCAGAGCTCTCTTCCATCTCAGAGTTATGTGAACGCATGTCAAATAGAAAGGGGGGGAGTGTAGAAGGCAGACTGAACCTGGCAGTAAGCTAAATAAGCATCATATGCTAAAGGAATTCAGGTGGAATTTTTGTCCTGGAAGAGACGTTTTGAAAGCCGGCTGACTTGTTGAGGACAGCAACAGGAGCTCCTGACATAAATAGCTTTTCCCTCTCGGCTGTCTGTTGGTGGCCCATGACTTGTAACTGCACTGAGACCCTGCCACTCAACAGGTGTGTCCCGATTACACAAATAAGTGCAGTTGGTCCTTGTGTTAGCCATCCCTGTCACAGGGCCAAGGTTGAAAGTGGGGCTTAGGCACTGTGACTTATTTGTTCCTCTGTATGACCCTTCCAGTCAGGCCTGAGGCAGGCTGGTGACAGCTTTTATGCAGACAGCAGATTTTGTCCACAGAAGAGATTCGGTCTCAGCAGGTCTCTGCAGACTTTGCATTTCCAGATGAGCTCTTCAGCACTTAAAATGTAGCAAAATGTGAAGGACTTTGGTGGATTAGGATGCCCCATGCAGCTGGGAAAATATACAGTATGACATGTTGGTGTTATCTTCTGTAACATGGTGTATGTTGTTGCAGGCACCATTGTTTTGGCACGTGCTGAAATTGTAGATGGCCAGTAGAAATCTCCCTGGGATGCAGTAAAGCACAGAAGCTCTAGCTGTTGCAGAAATGCCATTTCTGGTGGCAAAGAACTTTGACTGGGAAGAGGATTGTTGAAGGCAAAAACTGTTGGAGGTGAAGCTTTGGGAGATGTGCTTAGTCTCTGTCTGAGCGATTCTTTCTTTTGTTGCTTTCTTTTGGGGCCCAGGCCAGCAACTGCCATGGTGGCTGAGGTCACCTGGGTCAGTGGTGCTGTGGGGGGATAGTCCCAGTCTCTCACTTCAGCAGCTGGAAAGTGGGCTCCAGAAGGAATATTATGTTTCTTTTGGTAACTCTGCCAAGAAAGAGAGGAAATCCATAATTTGAGCAAAATACTTAACTTTTTTGGTAGGGTGGGGTGAGGTAGGAAGGGGGAAATGAAAAATCCTTTATAATGGGTTGCTTGGGATGGCTTTTATCCTGGAACTCTCTCAGGCTGTAAGAAATATTCAGCTTCTCTTTCTTAGTGTAACAAAGCCTTTGTAAAGGGAGCTTCCATCAGGAGTGTGTGCAATCAGAAACACGCATTAGCTCAGGTCATTTATTGCACCACATGCTTTGGAATCCTGATAGAGTTGTTTTGGTTTTTTTTTTTTTTGATAAATTACCTAATAAGAAAGATAGCCTTGCATGTTCTGGATCATGTAACTTTATGAACTGTTGATAATTGTGATGCCCTAGCAGAGGTGGTGAAATGATGGACTCTGATGGGCTTTAAGAATATTTTGCTTGAATTTCATTGAGTTTTCACATTCAGTGTTCACTGGTTCCTTCCTCCTGTGTTTCTTGTCATCCTTTCTAGGATGTTGGGCAATATTTCTGTTGCTTTCTGATGCAAGGCTGTGTAGGTCCTGGTATAAGTAGCAGTCCTTCCTCATTGACTCAGCCTTCAGCAGTCTTGAAGTTCACTGTTGGGTGGCTTCTCTGAGAACGTGAACGCCAAGATCTTGACTTCACAGAGCACTTAAGCATGTACTGAATTTTAAGCATGCGGCTTAGCGTTTTGCCGGGTTGCATACTAAGAAAGGTCAAGGTATTTATTGGCTGGTGGATAGTGGTCCCTCCACAGCATTTTACATAGCATTTGTCTTCATAAAGAGGGTTAGTCTCCTGAATCTTTGTATGTTCAATCCAGTTGCTGAAGTGGGAGGTAGTTGGTTAAGTCAACCACTCAGTGTAGATGTGTGATGTGTGTTGATTGTCTCAGGTCATCATGGAACAATTCTTAAAGGTTTGCATATATAGAAAGTGTGTTGATTGTGATTGAAGCAAAATGGTCTTTGTAGGGGAGAAAGGGATTTTTTTTTTATCAAATGATTAAGTTTATGTGGTGATGCCCTCTTTAACTTTCTGAGATTTGAGAACTCTCGTGCATTGCAGTGATGCTCATCACCTTTTTTTGTTGTATTCTCAGAGTTACTCTGGGGGTACTGTTGAGGAAGCAAATCAAATTATATCTCAAAACTTGATTCCATTGCTGAGCCTGATTTAACTTCTCTTCTGGTATAGGGCATCAAATGTCTCTGACCAACACTTGAAAATCATTGCAGTTTGGTCTCTGCTGCCCTGGTACTGGCAAAGGGGAAGGATGTATCAGTCCAATTTCTACATCCCCTTTCTCATGGCCTCTATATGTTCTGTCCCCTTTCTTGCCTCTATTTTGAATAAATAATATGTTTGGGAAATGAAAGGTGGATGCTTCTAAGACATGTTTAAATTAGCTGGATCCAGAATTGCTATATGAAGGAGGCAGGCTGGATGAATAATGTATCTGTACAGTAAAACAAACAAAAAGACAAACAAAACTCCCCAAAACCCCACCAGACCTCCCCCACATAGTCCTCCCCACCCAACCCTCACACCTTCCAGATAGGAACTGTTGATTTGCATGAAGGAATGAGGTATCTATTACAGGAGTAACTGCAATAGTTAACTGGTACTGTGGTACAAGCCAATGTGTGACTCTCTTGTGAAATTCCCCTTTCAGCAGCAGGAGGATCAAGGCCTGCCCCCCAACTAGAAAAGTGACCAGCAGTGCAAGATGGAGGCTGCTTTTTTGACCTTGGATTCACCTTTTTTCAGAGCCTTGGAAATTACATCTAGTCTTAGTAGGGTTTGTGCATTTTGCTCAGGATGTCTGGTTGGGCCAGTATGTGTTGGGAGGGGGTTGTGGCATGAGTGCGTTTTCCATCACTGTGCAAGCTGGTGACTTAAAATCTGTACGTGGGGAGAACTTAACTGAGGGTTGAGTGTGGGGAGGAGAAGTGTTTTGGAGTAATGAATGGAATTGGATGTAGGCGGAGAGCCTGAACTCTGTCTGGGAGAGTAATAAGCAATGAGGAGGCTGCTGGACATGACCTGACTTTTCAGTGCTGTGCATTCCACATCTCAGACGCTATCTGGCCCCACAAGCTCCTGCAAGTGCGCTCTTTAAAAAAGGAATTCCTATTCTTGCAGCCTTGGCTAACTCTACAGTTTTATTATTTTATTTTTTTTTAAAAGGGTTAGGAGAAAGAAAGAACTCATAGCTTCCTAAATTCAGTTTTATTTGGTGTAGCTCTACTGATCATAAACTTACAGTTGCAAGCTTTCTAGGGGACAAAAAGCTTTTCTGTGTGTGGTTTCTGTTTTTGTTTAAAATGGGTCACATGCCTAGGAATGCAGTCAAATTATAATGGTGACTAAGTGCCGGAAAGCATAGAAAAGGGGAGGGAAGGGTGAGCAGAAAAAAAAGGAGCCTGAGGCTATGGAAGGAAGGCTGGGAAAATGAGAATCTGGCCAGGCCCCAGGGCCAGGTTAGAGATTCCTACACCCATTAACAACCAGAGGAGATGTTTATTTACAGGGACCTAATCTTTGTTTTAAAAATGACAGAGTACCCAAAAATCCCACTTCTGAGGAGTAGGATGGGGGCACGGTAGGGATGGGAGGAGGGAACTGGTTCTGGTCCGGCACCAGTCCCCATCTCTTAAGGATCTTTCCTTTGTCCTATGCGTTCGGGAACACTGGCTGTTGAGAAATGCATGAAAGGAGGATAAACTCTTTTAATCTAGTAGGTGGTTCACAGCCCCTGGTTACAAAGGATAACTTCCAGTTTCTTCTTGTTTGTACTTTTCTGATCTTTTCTACCTAAGCAGTTCCACCAAGGATATTGAATAATTAAGTTTATGGTATGAGAAAGATAGGAGCTAAAGCTCCCTTTTTGCCCCCTCTTTAATCAACCCTGGATCATGAAAGCAAAACAAATGTTGAACAGCTGCTTGAACTGGGTATGTTCATGTAGACTCTAAGGAGACCTTGGTCCCAGGTCTCTGTGGTACCTACCTTTTGTCACCTCTTGAGCTGTGTTGATCTTGGCTTGTCTCAGCTCATCCCAATAACTTTGATTTGTGTCCCAGCAGTCTCTCTTTTAGTAACTTCGACTGAAAGTAGAGAATTTTCCAGTGATGTGGTGGAATTCTCTATCCTTTGGTGAGGTGCTGCAGAAGAGTCTGTCTTGGGGCATGTGTGCATTGGGTGGTTATACAGATGAATGAATTTTATTTTTAGTTTGAATGTATCTTGATTTCTAATTACTGTATCTGGTTATGTGATTGTCAGGCAGGTGAGGGTCTGGAGCAGTTTCTTTACTAGTCTTCTGGCAAGACACACTCTTCTGGCTTCTAGTTTCAGCATTCTCCTGACTAGTGTTTCTTCCATCTGTCCTTGTATGGTGGTGTCCTTATCTTAACTGGCTTTCTTTAGTCTCTATTGGAAGAGTGATGTCCTGTTTCTCTGGTTGTTCTGGTAGTTTCTTGCCATGTCATCTTGTTTTGATTATGTTTTGTCTGAATGCATGTTGCATTCAGTATTCTAAATCAGGTCTTGATGAGATTTAAGGCTTGTACATTAGTGATCATCAGGGATGGCTTTCTCTGATGATAAGCACACACACTGCTCAGTGTTCCTTTCTTGTCCACTCTCGCGGGTGTGCCTGTTCTAGTGTGGCTTAGGCACCATCAGTGTTTGCCAGTTCATCTTTTGTAGAACCAGAGTGAGAGCATACCTGTGACCAGTTTGAGTGTATTTGTTGTCCATATAGCATCAGTCCTGGTTGCTAATCTCATCTGTCTTCCTCTGTCTGCAGAGCGGCTGGCATTCCAGTGAAGGAAAGGGTGAAAGTATCTCAGAACTGGAGGCATGGACGCTGCCGGAGGGAGACAGTTCTGAAATGGAAACGCAAGCAAGTGGCTCCTTTCTCTTCTGTTTTGTTCTGTGTCAGCTGCTGTGGGGCCTTGGGTTTGTGTCTGTGCCCTGAAATGTGATGTTTCCTGCTCCTTGTGATCCACAGGATCTTACGAGTGGTGCCACTGGTCTGGGTGTTGTTGGCTAGCTGGATGTAGGGTCACTGGAGTTGCTGTCTTGCCCTAGGAGTTCACTCTGAGAGTCTAGAGTTCCTTTCTTAGAGCTTGAATTTGTCATTGTTCTGATATGTGCAGTTCTAGTTGGATTTAGTAATCTTTACTACTGACTTCAAACTGTTATGTTCCTATCTATTGCTGTATACAATGAGCAATCTTCTGTCCTGCTCTCACAACAAGCATACCTTGATCCCAGATGTGGAATTCTGTGTCCCCTCAAAATGCTTGGTTTGTCTCTCATGCTTTATCGTGGCTCCTGATTTGGATGTACAAATCTAAAATGCTAGTTGACATTCTTTTACCTTATGCTTCTTCATTCTCCTACCTTATTATTTTCTCCTTCACTAAAAAAAATTATGTATATTTGACATTAATGAGAGGAGATTGTTTTTAAATTCTGCCTTGCGAAGGTGTACTTAGCTTTCAAAGCAAAGCATAAGATAGGTCTCTTGTCTGAACAGCACATCTAAATTTTCAGCCTTCGCATCATTGGACAGAAGGAAAAAAGAGAAAGACTATGGCTTGTTAGCTGCTGAAGAACAGGGACCTACTACTAATCTTTCATGCCTTTTTGTGCTGTGTAGATTGAAGTGGTGGATAATGTGCCACTGCTTGTGTAAAGTCCTGGGAACAGCTGTAATGAGCAGAGTGGATTTTGGTGCAGGTTGTATACCTGCCTTTGAAGTGCTTGCAACCATCTGTGAAGACAGGCTCTGTACATGTTAGAGATCATTACTAAACCAGCTTCTCAAGTGAAAAGGCAAGGACTGATTTAATGAGGCCACCATCCAAACAGCATCCTCTAATTTTCATTTATCCTGCTTCAAATTTGTTACTTCTCCTTATGAAAAAGCCATAGAAAAAGGTAAAAGCTAAACTGCAGGAGGAGGAGAGCCACAGAAACTGGCTGTAGTCTAGGTAAGCTGGATATTCACTTGCTTTTAGAGAACTGTGTAGGAGTAGAGGAAGGAAGGGGAAATCAAAGCCCTCCTAAAACCAAAGCTGCTGCTCCAAAGATGCCTATTATTTTTTCCTTGCATATGATCAAGTCCCAGATGAACATTATAACCTATGCTCAACTGCTTTTTCCATGTGACTAAAAGCCTGTTATTGGAGATGAATGCAGGCAAGCAGAAACCTTCCACCTAATAAGCAATCTTGTCCTCTTTACTTGTTTCCAGTTCCTTATTGTGATGTTATCAGGTGTGGTTGTGTGTAACGGCTCTGCTGACACAGCAAATCATGACCTGAGGATGAATGATCTGCAAAAAAGAGGGAAACAGTTTTTTATGAGAAACCCCCCTGCTTTCAAAACAGTTTGTTCCTGAATAGTTTGAAAACTGAAAGGCTGCTCTATGAAAGGGCTCTAGTTTTGGTCAATGTTTGCATGGGTATTGGTGCACTTGGCAATGACTGCAGAACGGAGACAATTTCATGCATCCATGCCCCATAGGACACAAGCCCCATGTCTCTTTGTATCTGGCCTTGCCGTATCCAGAAGGCCCATTTGCTATTTGATTCTCTGGTTGCTACACAAAAGCAAGATCTTGAGCAGAGAGTTCACTGCCTAAGTGTATATTGTAGCCTGTTTTGTTTTCTGTATTTTGGTTTTGTTTCACGTATAAAGAAACTTCTTGTGATGACAGACATGATTTGGACATTGCTTGAGTCTCTCCTTCTCTTCTTGGTCTCCCAGGAAGTGAAGCATATTTTCCACTTAGAACTTTAATCTTTGAAGCACTTCGGAACAGTTCTTTTAGCAGTCTACTGCTCTTGACCTGGAACCTGTCCATAGGAACCTGCCACTGTCCCGTAGATAGTAAGGGGCAGAAAGGGTGTATGGGCTCCTCTGAAAGACTGGCAACAGGAATCAAGAGTTTGCTCTGCAGTTGCTTTTGGCTCAGTAGTGGAAGTGATGTGAACGTAGAAAAATACCTCCTCTACATGATGAGCACAAAGTTCTTGGACAGCATCAGGCTTACCTTGCTGCTTTATGTATCAGCATCCAGAGAATGTAGGAGGTGGAGGACTTCCTGTCTGTAGGAATACCTGTGTTATTTGATGTGACGTGCTCCTCTGCTCAGATGCATGTGAAACAGTGGCAGCTTTGTGGTCTCTGCCAGGCACGAGCAAATAATGTGCAGGATCAAGACTGACTGTTTGCACCAAGAGCCTCGTATTAAAGGCTCTGTTAGAAATGCTTGGCATAGCTCACAAATGCCTGATAGTCTAGTTTCTTAAAAAGTAGAGGACTCATGAAGAGGGGTCAGGGAGCCTTAAGTATTTCCTATCTAAACTAGACTCTTGGCCATCTTCTCTTTCAGAGATTCCATTCTTCCTTTTCCTCAGCTCTTGGTTAGAAAAATGCCAGCAATGTGATCTGCTTTGTGTGTTGCTGGAGAAGCTTCACTTCTTAGCTGCGCTACTGTATTAAGGTCTGCTTTTGCATGTGACCAGCAGCTCCAACTTCACAGTTTTCTTGAGTGGGCATTTGCTTTTGTTGATATGTTTATATATGCTTTTTTTTCTTCTTGTGTGTGAGGTTTTTCGTTTTGTTTTCTTCTCCCCACTCTTGCACCCACCCAACCTGCTGTCTGTTTGCAGTCTGATGCCCTGGATGGAGCTAGATGGTGAGTATCTCTATCTGTCTCAAGCGGAGAACATCCAGGCCTACCGGCTCTGTTCAGACGGTACGGGTTTGCAGCGTCACCCTCAAGCTATCTTCTCCGGCCACCAGGAGGACGTATGTCGCTTTGTTCTTGTCAACTCCCACATCGTCAGTGGAGGGGGGTAAGTTGGGTGAATGAAAGAGCCCAAGGAGTGTGGCAGTGAAGTTGGAAAGGTTTTGTGTAACTCCAGCCCAGAGCAGAGGGGTCAATCTTGCTACACAGTGTCCTCATGCTTGGCTGTCTTCAACTGCTGCTGCTTCCTCTCTTATGATTTGGTTCTGTCCTGAAAAAGCTTTTACTACAGCAGTGGAGGAGCCAAGTCTTATGCTGTTGGCCTTACAAAGTGTCCTTTTCTCTTTTGAACTTGTGTAGACGTCCACAGGATTAGTGAATCAGGGCTGACTGATCAGGTAATCCTGACTGATGTGTGATTTTTCATTTCTTTCCCTGTTAGGGTCAGGTTAGCTAGACTGTGTTCTAATAGTCAGAACTGCTGGTTAACTGGGACCGTAGTAGTGCATAAAGCTTTCTAGAGACAATTATATGTTTATTAGACCTACTGATATAATTGTGGAGAAGGGGAAAACTGCCAAGCATTCCAGCACATGCATACTTCTCCAATTAATTTTGCATTTGACTGACCTTTTTCAATTACAGCAAATAACAGAACTGTTATTTATAAAGTTTTAGCTATTAATATGCACAGCCCTTAAGCACAGAATTGGGAGACGCAAGCATGGCTGGCTGCCCTGGATATCTTGAGACTCTCCCCTGTGAACTGTAGCCCAAAACTCAGGTGAAAATGAAGGCGTGCATTTAAAATTCCAGTAACTGCATTGGCTGAAAAAAGTCTAAATGTCTTTGTAGTTAATTCAAAGCACAATACCCTGCACGGCTGCTCTGAAATGAATGAAAAGCTGAGGCTTGGGCTTGGGTGAGAATGACCTCTCACTTGTTCCCTTACTCCAGCCATTCAGCATCCAGCCAGGATTCTGGCAAGCTCAAAGCAGTAGGAGGAGGAATGGCTGCTCTGCTAGTTTCTGCAGCTTAACACAAAGTGGAGGGTGGAAAGATAGCCAGGAAAATTTTCATGTGTAGCAGATCAGACTTTGACTGGCCAGATGTGGGATTGCAAGAGAACAGGTGATGTGTGAGGAGTGGAGGCATGAATTTCAGCTTCCATGAGAGATCAGTCCTGGTCTTTCTGTGGCACTCCTAAGCACTAATGGAAGGTGCATGTCCAAGGGAGATGCAGCTGATACAGACTCCCTGCCTGGGGATTTGTTTTTCAGAGATGGAAATATTGTCCTTCACAAGATCCATGGCTCCTACAGTGTCAAGTTCTCTGCGCATGAACAGGAGGTGAACTGCGTGGACTTCCAAGGTGGCCTCATTGTCAGCGGCTCCCGGGACAGAACAGCGAAGGTGAGCAGTGATGTTCCAGCAGGTGCTGCTGCAGAGGTGACCTCAGAGGTCTTGTGCCATGAATGTTTAAGTGTCAGCAGCACTGTTGTGAGCCCTGTCTTGTGTGTCTGCAGGCGGAGTGCTGGGTATCTTGGAGTAGGCTCATGTCTCTGAAAAGATGCTTGCTGTGCCAAACTTTCAGGAAAGAGATTTGGCAGTACTTTACAACATCAACTACTGGTTTAAACTAGGAAGTGCAGAAGGCAGCAGCTGATGTTTTGCTTCTTTCACTGTACATGTGTTTAACACTGTAGCAGCGATCCATGCCAGTTAGTCTGAAATTTGCCGTACGTATCTCAAGCGTATCCTTACTTTGTGATGCAGTGCTGCTTCACATACTCTCTGTTGTATATTCAATCTCTTTAAGGGATAGCATGATGTCTTTTCCGAATCTGTGGGGTTGTGGTTTATTTATTTGTGGTTTGTATTTTTGGGGTTTTTTTGTTTGTTTGTTTTGTGTGTGTGTGTTTTGTTGTAGTTTTTTTGTTGTTTTTTTCTTGTAATTTTGTATGGTTCTTGGTTTGCAAACCAGGAGTGAAGTTAGACTATGAATACTGTTAGGTCCCATTTTTCTCTTCCAGTTGGCATCACTGAATCCTGTCATGTAATTTTTGGCTATTTCTTTTTGAGGGAGGACCTGGTTGATTTCTGTCCTTCTGGATCTGTCTGGCAGTGCTTTGTTCCTACATGGACCTGGAGAGTTGTTCTCCTGAGCTGTAACCAGCTCTGTTTTAGTAGTTTAGAAAACTCCACACAGGTGTTTAACCTTGTCCTGCTAGCATGATGCAGTACCTCCTAGCATCTTCACAACCACTTGTATCATTGTTGGAAGTGGTTGCTATATGTTGAAAGCTTTGGCTGTTACTCAGGGTGGGCTGATGGATACTCTTGGTCCCTGGTACGTATAGTAGAGCATTAATGGGCATAAGAGGAAAAACTGCTCTTCGTGTTTTGCAAGAGGGGAAGCTAGGGCAAAGGAAGACTTAAATGTCTCTTTCAAAGTTTTATAGGAAGTGTGTGGTAACGGGTAACTATCTGACAGGCTGCTGAGCAGCATGACCGTGTCTATTCTCATTGGTCCCTCTGTATGGGTGTACTCCTGGGTAAATCACTCCCAAGTAGAGCAGTGCTCAGATGCAAAGGGCACTGTTGGTGATGCTTGTTGTCTCCTGGAAATGAGGCCTTAATGCTGCTTTGTCTCACACTTAAGCAGGGCTGCTTCTCTCTGTTCTGTGGAGCCTCTTTACTAGAACACCTTCTTGCTGCTTCCCTGGCAGCTGGAGGACAGACCTCCCTGACCTTGAGAACAAATTCCTAAAGGCCAGAGGGGAATTTAAGGCTGTTTTTCTTGGAGCTAGTGTGAGATCTTGCCCACCCAGTGGTCCCCACAGCATAGGCTCTAGGGATGTTCATCTCTTATTTTTTATCATCTCTTTTGCAGGCTGCCTTGTTTGTGTGAATGAGACTCTTGGAGGATGGAAGGGAATCCCTACCAGCCTTTTAAAGGGGCTCTAAGTGTCTAAGCTATTGGGGGCTCTGCTGAGTGTTGATTAGGACTAAGCCGTGAAGAGCTGCTAATGTACATTCCTGTGTGATAGGTACCAGATAGCGTGCTCTGAGCAATATTTTTAACCTGTAGGAGATAGGGATGCCTTAAAAGAGTTAAGCTTTTCTGCTTCTTTTGCTGACACTAGGTGCTAAATTCCCCGCTGACAAGAATAGCCTGCAATCCTGGGCATTATCAACAAACAAACAAATAGGGCACTCCCAGCTTTGAAGTCTTGAAGTGAAACATTGCAGTTGGTTACAGGGAACTGAGGGGCTTGAGTCCTGTGGGCCAAGAATGAAAGCAAGGTGGAGAAAATGAGGGCCACAAACGGAGACCCTAGCAAGAATCTGGGGGGCTTTATTAGGACCCAGAAACAAAGGGGGGTGTGTGGTGAACTGGTGCAAGGGGATGTGCATATATGTGCTGATGGGGGAGGGAAGAGATTCTCTCACATTGTCAGTGAGCAAAGGGGGGCCTATTTGAAAATAGCCTGGGGTACATTTAAGAAAATTGGTTGAAAGGGAGTGGGTCTATAAAAAAACCTATTTTACAGGATAGCGAGTGATTAATTTTATAGATAATATGAATGGAGATTTTTCAGGGATGGTACAAAATCTTCCCATGCTGTTCAAGAGAGCAGCAGAGATTTGAACAAATCCTCCTTCTTGTTTATTTAACTACAGAAGATGAGAAGTGTCTGTGTTGAGTGCTGCCCTAGAGAGCATCTGGTGATGGGGGGTGCTCCCTCTGTTACCAGTGGGATGGAAGGTCATACTCATAAGCTGAATCTCTGTGTAACTTAAAGTGCTTGTTTCTGCCAGTGATTGAAGGCTCTGCTCCTCAAAAATAAGTAATGGAAATTCAAGGAGAGGATCTCAGGGAAGGTGAGCATGGCAGTTTTGGCAGCTTTTCTAGCACAACATTAGCAGCGTGCATCCTACCTTCTGCACCTTCTGGGTGATGTGGCATAACGTGCATCTCTTTCTTTAGGTTTGGTCCCTGTCCGCGGGCAGAGTTGGGCAGTGTCTACATACAGTGCAGACAGAGGATCGAGTGTGGTCCATTGCTATCAGCCCATTATTAAGGTAACTGAGATCTCTTTATTCCCAATTTCCAACAGACAAGTAAAGGAGTTGGATAGGCTGTGTGTCCACAAATCTCTCTGAGGCACCAGTGTGACATTTCAGGGACTTGATTTGGGTGGAGGCTGATCAGGTGCTTGTGCCTGCAGCAGGAACTCAGGGCATGTAGTCTTTGTTCCCCATAACAGTGGAGTGAGTAGCTCATAAAGAGGCTGTGAAAATGGCCTTGTGTTCCTGTTACTGTCTCAGGTGGGACCTGTTCATTCTTACTTGTAGAGCAAACTCTCTGACTTGCTAATTAGAGGCAATGAGCTGCATTCTCTTGAGGCTTTCTGTACTGAAAAGATGCCAACTTGTATTCTCATTCTCTGGCAGAAGATACGCCAAGCAAAAAGGTCCCTGCTTGGGAGCTGTGTGCAGTGGTTAGAGCTTGGTTTCCTTTGAACATGCTGAACTGGGAAAGATGGAAGTGGAGTTCAGAGATGAGGTTTTCCAGCCTCTATTGCCTGTAGCCCTGTGCTTCTAGTGCAGGCTTAATGTTACAACTACAACTTCAGCATGGGAGGCAAGGGCAGTACCTACACCAGCGTCTTCCAGGGTGTTTTTCAAAGTGCTTCTGTTGTTGAGGAGGTGAAAAATCTGAGAAGCTTAAACTCTCGCTGTTAAAATCTTACACTGACTAGGAACAATCTGTCTCTTTGGTTTACTGTTAAGCTGGTCTTCTGCATGCAAGAGAAATTCTTCCTCAGCCTTCCTCAAGGAAGGGGGGGAGAAGAGCTGTTGTTGCTGCCCATGTGATATCTGCAAGTAGTGAATTTTAGGCTTGTGCAAAACCAAAATACTTCCCACAACTGCTGTCCTCATTAGATTTCTAAGCTTGTTTTGCAAGCAGGAGAAACTTAGTGGTACAGAGCTAATGGCATTGTCAGGGAAATGACACTCGAGGCCTGCTATGATTTTGCCATTCCTTCTTCACATTGCTCCAAGTGTTTGAGACAGACAGTATTTTGAAGAAGTGCCATGTGCATTAATGCTGCTGGAAGAAGTTAAGACAGAAGCCCTTTGCTGCGTTCTGTGTTGCAAGGGCCCCTTTTCTAGCAGACAGGCTCTGGCTCTAGCACTATGGCTGGTTAGAGCCCAGTGGCATGTTGCTTCCTACTCCTAAGTGATGACCTACTGAGGTGGCCTCTTGTCAGGACAGTGTTCCTCTCCCCGGTGTGCATGCTTGTGCACACTCTCTGTCACAATATTTACCCACAGTCTCCCCACCCCCCCTTTCTTCCCTGCAGGGTGATAAATGGGAGGTGGTGGAACAGCTACCCCATGAACAAGTGGGTTTAAATTGCGCGCTCTCTCTCTTTTTTTTTTTTTTTTTTTTATGAGACTGTGGACTGTACCAGCCTCCCCCGCTAGCCTACCCTACCTCCCCCCCTTACCCCTCCATATTTGGGGGGGGGGGGGGGGGAATTAGAGCCAATTAGCCACGTCATTAATTCTTCAATTTGACGGCTGATATAGCAGGGCCTGAAACACGCTGCTGACCTCGTATAATGGGAACCCAGCTCCTTAACATATTGACGATGGGAGAAGTTAATTAAAATTCCACAGAGAGAAGGTGTCGGCTAACCTATAAACCTGTCCCTTCTCAGAACAAATCACAGCCATCCTAGAAGAGAGAGAGGATCAGAGCAGGAGGGCATGTGATGGGGGAGGGCCAGGGCAAGGGGCAGGGGAGATGAATTTTTCACTAATAGGTTTTACTGCTTGCTGTCTAATGAGGGTGAGTATCAAGAAGATAATATCTGGTTTCTAGCAAGGTCTGCTTTGGGGAGCTCTGTGTTTTCTGTTTTATTTGCAAGAGCCCATATTTCACCCCTGGGCATTCCCTATGCACTTGGGTGTGAAGCCTTTCCTCCCTTGCAGTCCTCATCCTTCTTGCCAGAGTTTGGATGCGTTTGTTCCTCAGTGAGGCTGAACATGGCCTATAACCTCCACTTCCTTCTAAACATTTGACATGCCCTTCCAATTCTCCCTTCTCAGTTGTGCTGGTGTAAACTGAGAGCTCCTCAGATAGTTCTGCTGGTGTCGAACTAGTGTAGAATCAGGCTCCAACCACCTACGTATTTTGGGCCATTGTTGCTGAGAACCCACCAGCTCTCTCTACTATGTGTCCATAGAGCTCAAGAACAGCTCAAAGCAGTTGTGCATGGTAGGCTAGGAGGAGGGAGGGCTCCTCTAGCTCTAGCCATTGGAAAGTGCTTTGGAGAGGCTGTGGTTTCCTGATCTGGAGGTTTGCCAGGACTAAGACTCTAGAGTAGTCAGGGTTGTATTCTTACTGAACCTCAGCTGTTAATGGGCAGGATTGAAACTTCTCTTCTTGCTTTTCAGTGATAACTCCCTCTGTGTGAAGCTTCCTTAGAAAGTATCCCATGCACTCCTGACCCACAGCTGGGTTTTCTGCTGGGTCTGCTGTAGGTCCTGCTCTGCTGGACTGCTGGTCTAGTGGACAGTGCCTGTAAACTTCAGAGACCTGTGCAGCTTCTCTGGCTTCAAGCATCTTTCCTGGGTATTCTGCTTTGATTTGTCCGCTGTTTGCCTGTGTCACTACAGAGATTGTCCTGCAGATGTGTTGAACGAGGGAGGAGGCTTCCTTGCTCTTCATGTAGTGATGGTGGGCTGGATGCTTGGAGGATCTGCAAACAGAATGGTGCCCGTGAGGGAGATTAAGTAGGGTAAAAGGCAGGAAAAGGGGACCAAGAGTACTGGATCTTCTCTTCTTAATGTGCAGGGGAGAACTGTGCTTAGTCCTTTGTGTAACCTTTTCAGCCATGGAAGTGCCTTCACATTCATGTGTGTTATTGGAGCTTCATTGCTTTGGGGATCCCTGACAGTGCCCTGCAGGGTAGTGGGGATGGGGAGGGAATTGTGTTCCTTCTGCGTTTTCAGCAGGTCTTCTGCATACCTGCACTGGTCAGTGGGCTTGGGACAGCAGGTCCCACGTTGCCTGTCACATCAGGGACTAGAGAAGAGTCTGAGAGTATCCTTAAAATAGGGTGCCTCAGCTTGCTCCAGCAACTGTTTTAATTGGTCTCCAGAGCTGTTGTTCTCCATGGATTAGTAAAATGCTGTACTTACACAGAGGTTGTGTACCCTAAACCCTGTTTCTTAGCTGCTTGTAATCCCCTTCCTCCTGAGTTCATTTGCCTTTTGAACTCTGCATCATGCAGATGTTAAACTTTCATTTACTGGTGCTTACTGCAGTGACTTATGTGTGCTCAGGGACCAGGGCAAGCCTGAGCGCAGTGGACCAATTCAAATGTGCAAAGTGAGGCAAACCCAGGGGTTTCTAGTGGAATAGTGGCAGCACCTTCATGCTTTGTGATTCCCTAAGGTGGCAGTAGCCAGGGAAGAGAAGTGACCACTGTACACCATTTAATTTGAGGGATAGGTTTATGGAGAAAATGAGGTCCAATTGCCTGGCATTTATGGCTGCAGAAACTTAAGGCTTATGATAGATGTTGCACTACTGAAAAGTTCCTTTATTTAGGGGAAAATTTGTTGCAATTTTTTTCTCCCTAATGATAGAGAAGCTTGTAAACTGGAGGGGAAAGAAAAAAGTGGACCTTGCTGTTAAATTTATTATTAATCTTGGATTCAGAAGTTCTTCAGTGTTGGATTAAAAAAGTATTCAAATCTAAGATGGCTTCTCCTGCTGGGTCTGGCCACTGGCATTTGCTATCTAAAAATCAAGAAAAGAGATGATGGAGGCACAAACATGCTTTTCAACATGCAACTATAGATAGAGAGCTAGGAAACTTTTAGAGCAATTTGGGGAAATGTCAGGCAACCGTAATATGCCTTATCGCAGCAGAGACTTGCTTTGAGTGTGTAAGCCTGAAAGACAGTCTCTCCTTTTCCAACTGTGTCAATTGGTCTACTGCAGTACATGATCTCTCCTACCTCTCCTTGCAAATGTTGCCTTGATGAAGTGCAGGTTTACTCTGGAGGGGAGGAAAGTTTGTACCAAAGACTAACTATCTGCATTGAATGTTTAATTTAAAGGAAAATGAATAGTTCTGTGAGCAGCTGAATTTAAAAAGCCAGGCTTGCTCTATCTATTCTATTTTATGCAGTGTTGTAGTTGAGACTTCACTCCTCTCTTTTAACATGCTAATTTGCATATCTGTTAACCTAATTGCCTCTCCCATGGAATATTATGGGGAAGTAATATCTGGGGAGACCTCTGCCCCTGTGGACAACCTCAGACAAATTGTAAAACATACCCAAAACTTGCTGGGGAAGGAAGGAAGAGAAGGGTTACTGACAGGCACCTTGACTGAATGGGCCTCTGTCCATTGGGAACAATCAAAATGATTAATTTTGAGGGCTTCTTTTTAATGGTTATCTGGAAACTTTTTGTGGAAATGAAACAATCTGATCTTGCAGATTGCATTAGAGCAAAACAACCTGCTTGAGTCAGAGCAACTTTGCAGTGGTTTTAACTGTACAATTGGAGCCTGACGTGCAGCAGTTAAAATGTTTGATAATGTTCCCCTCACCCTCATTTCTTGCTCCACTTTTATCAGCAGATACCCCCTGCTGCATATCAAGATGAGCTGTTGGCTGTAGTAGTGCTCTGTTTTGACCTAGCTTTGTGCAGTTACCCAATCTGAGTCTGCTAGGACTTGGGACAAGTAACTGGTTTTTATTCTGGTTTCTGCATTGCCAGCAAAACAGCAAGCAGCGATATGTCCTTGGGGATCTCTGCAGAGCCTGGTTGGTTTGAATAATTGAGAAGGTACTCTGACCTGCAGCTGTTTCTTAAGCAGGGGCAGGAAGAACCTGCTCAACTGTGAGATCCCAGGGTGGACTTGCAGAGTTAGTGGTGGCGTTAACTACCATCTCTTACTGACCTCAGAGAGTGATCTGGATGCAGGTTTCTAGATATATGCAATAGTCATAACTGACTTGGTGCTCTTTCACCCCAAAGCTGAAGAGCAGGAAATGAGTATCAGTTTCTCCCCTCTGGAGCTAAAATGACACCTGTGTCTTATCCATGTGCCCTGACTGTTGCCTTGATGTTGGGAGGAAGACAACTTTGTTTTACCTTCTTTAATTGTGTGATAATGACTCTATTTGGTATTTTTCACATGGCTGAACACATGAACATATATGTCCCTTTTCCCTCTCCTCTAGAAACAAACACATATGCAGACACTTCTGTAGGGTGAGAAACTGCAAATTACCTTTCTTCAGTTTCTTTCTTTTGCCCTCTGAAGCTCACACAACTGATGGCTTACTCCCTTTTTGTCACTTTTGGCCAATACTCTAATGTATATATTTTCTGTGACTGTGTGTATTGGCTCACTAGTGTTACAGGCAGGTGAGCAGGTTTTAGGAGGCAGTAGCTAACTGAGTTAGAACCCAGACATCTGTTTCTAATCCTGTGAAGCTGTGTTGCATATTGAAATTTTTTTTTTCCTCCCCCTGCAGTTTTTTCTCATCTCTCCCCTTGCTTGAGGGAAAAGCCTGTCTCAGAAAGCTTGTGGGAAGCATCTTTCTTGTGCTGCTTGGTTTGCACGGGAGAATCCATGTCTGTTTAATCGATGTGACAGAAGAAATTTAGTTGAGGAGGCTGGCAGCCTTATGGCTTGAGGTTTCTATTTCCAGTTTGCGATCGTTTTCTCTTTGCTTTTTAGGTACGCAGGGGGAGAATGTAACTTCACCAGACCTTGGCTGCTGTTTACCTTTGCTTGGCTGTGCAGTGTGCCTTTGTTTTTCCACCTTTGATCAGTGTCCTGCCAACAGATAATTTAGCAATTGCATCCCAGGGTGGAAGTGTGGAGTTAATGTTAAAATTAGGGTTTTTTGCCTTTCCTAACTTCTCTGGCTGATGGAGCAGAGAAGGGGAGAGGGGAGGTGAAGGGGACCATAAATTCTAGACCTGATGATTCTGCTCCTTGTAGAGAAACTAAAGCCTCTGATGTCTCTCCAGCACTTTCATTAACATTTAAATTAAGGGTTTGTTTTTCAGGCAGCTTCAGTCGCAGCCCTTTCATAGCCTGACACATGGAGGCTGTTCTCTTTCTCTCCCTTTTTCTAGCTTGCAAATCAGTGTACAATAGTAATCACTGCTGTATTATTTTTTTTTCTGATCTCTCAGGAGGGCAGCGACCCAACAAGCTGTACCAGAGGTTCAAAGAGAATCAGAAATGGAGTGCAAAGGTAGATGGGCAGGAGGATGCCAGGTTTCACTCCTACAATTAGAGCAGTGTCTGTTCCCTCCCCTGCCTTTCAAAGGGCTGCTCTTGGGGGCGGGGAAGGACAGAGAGGGATGGAACTTTCTTGCACGGTGAGAGCCCCAGGTGCAGATGCCTCTAACCAGGCTCAGCTTCCACTGTTACTCCTCCCACGTGAGGCTGGAGGTGTCACTTGGAGGATGCAAGCTCATTCACTGAGGTGGGAAGTGGAGCTGTAGTGTCCTAAGATAGCAGCCTAGCCCCTTTAAAGTACTGTTGATTCACTCTGAGGACAGCAGGGGGCTGGTCCTCAGTCTGCCATTGGCATTTGAAAGGAGGCTGATAGTGGAGGATATTGCCCTTAAGTAAGAAACTCACCTCTGTCTTCTGTGCTGCAGTGCTGAAGTCATGTCTGCTCTGAGCACTGCACCTTATTGTAACAGTAGAGGAGATAGCTGGTTTGAAGTGTCTGTCTGGATCTTGGCTTATAACAGCCTAAACTAGGCCATGCCTCGCTGTAGCTAAGTAATTTCAGGTGTAGGAGCTAGTTGGTTTAACATCAAGAAGAAAAAAACTGTCTTCCGCCTGCTTCAACAATTATGTAAGAGCCAAGGAACAAGGGGATAATTTTAGGAATGGCAATGACTTGCAGTGGAGAAGCAGTATAATAGAATTTATGTAAACACATGAGTCTTTGTCCCAAAGCTCTTTTGGAATCTTCCACTTCTCATCTCCCACTCAGTTGGTCACCACTGGTAGGCTGTTATCTTCCCCGGGCTCTCTGACAGGAGTTGGGGGACTCTGAGTAGCACTGAACTTGTGTCTTTCACAATCTAAACGTGGATAAAAGGCAGAGGAAGATGACCCCACACATGAGCAAAGTGTTTAGCATAATGAAACCTGCAGCTTGGCTGCTGTGACTGTCACACAGTTTTTGTCTTTACCACCACCCCAAATTTGCTTGCCTTTCACCAAGAGCTTGAACCTGATGGACTTTGAAGGATGCCAACAGGATAGGAGCAGCAAGCTGGCAGTGGGATCAGGAAGGGTATTCCCTTCCTGGTGGTAGATACGGTGCATGAAGAGGAGTGCCCGAAGTCTCTGTTTCTTCAGGATTGGTCTGAGGTGTGCAGGTGGTGGCCATGATTTATACCATGTGGCTCTTCTGGAGGACCTAATTCAAAATCATGCCCTTGCTGAAGCTTCCTATGTATGCTGAAAAGTGTTTCTGTTCTGGGGTTTGGAATTTTTTTTGCCCTTTTGTGTAAATTACCACAGACTGTAGTCTGTCACTTCTTGTGTCACTGTTGTCAGATTGAAGTATCATATCTAACTGTTCTGTTGCTGAGTGTGTGGTGGTGACTTTCAGACAGTGAGTGATCCAGAACAACTTTTCAGGGGCAGGTGATCTTGTCCATGTTCCAAGTGCTCTGGAACTGTGTGGTGGGATGTACTTCTCTGATCCCATCTGACCCATGCTCTAACTGTTTTGTACCGCCCATCTGACTGCTCTGTCACTGCAGGTGGGTCCTAACTTCTCTCTGAGAGATTTCTGCATAGTCCTGAGAACTACCACCATCAACGTCATCATAGTATCCTCATCCTGTATAATGCAAGGGGGATTCAGAATGTCTGCTCTGCACTGCTGGCATCAATCCACTCTTCCAGGTGCTTCAGCTTTTGGAGGTTCATAGGTTCCTGCCCACTGAGTTTTTCTTCTTCAGGGCCCAACGTCGGATGGTGCTGAGCAAGTTTCATGAAGCCTACAGCCTGCGCAAACCAAAGTTATCAGGAATGGGAAAGAGGATGCTTAGTACTTGTCACGCAGGGTCCTTGATTGTGACTTCTGAGCCACCTCCAGTGTTGGTCAGTCTATAACTTTTCAATGAGGAAAGCTTTTAGTTTAAGCTTTCCTGAGGTTAGATGCAAGCATGGAGCCCAGCTCGGCTGCCCCAGCGGTACCCGGGGCAAGTGTCATGTGGCACTAACTGGGGTAACTCCTACTAAATTTTCCTTGGAAGCTCCACTGTATTTATGGGTGGGGAGGGTGGGGGGATGCCTGCTCTCCCATCTTCCCCCATGTTGTCTCAAAAGGTCCTGGTGCATCTTTGATTAGGTGTAGGTCAAAAGAATTTCCACATCGTGACCTTAATAACTGGGGTTGATTGGCAGGCAGTCTGGGGAGAGGGAGCAGCCTGTCCCTTTCATCTCCCTTGGTGCCTTGCTGGGACAATGGGCCAGCATATTTTCCTTGTTGTTCCTCATTTGAAAAGGGTCTGGTATCTCTACTAGGTACCTGTGACATGGGGGTCTTGATTGGGGTCTCATAAAGGGCCCTGTCAGTGTGTCCAAAGGCCAGGAATACAAAGGCAATCAGTGGGTGGGGGTCTCAGCTGACCACTGAAGAAGGGAGGGGAGGGTCCTGGAAGCAGTGGAGGGAGAAGCAACCCCTGATGGGAGACCTTAAAGGGGGGAGGGGGGGAGGAGGCGGCCCATTTTTGTCCCAAACTCATCAAGCACATCTGCAGAATTGTCCCAGCCGCTGCCTCCCAGTTTCAAAAGAAAATGATCGTTTGATAAACCGTCCTGATTCACCACTTTCTCACAAGGGAGGGAGACCCACCTTTGACCTCTATGATTTCACATTGGGCCCAGCTCCCCCCCCCCCCAATCCAATTGCTGGAGAAACTTTGAAATGCATCCCTTGCGCTCTCTCTCCTTCTCCCTCTTTCCCTTTACTCTGTCTCCCCCCCCCCCCCCCTTTCTTTTTTTCTCCTCCTCCTCTTCCCACCACCCCCACCTTCCCTGCTCTCCCGCTTTGTAAAAAAGCAGGCGTACTGCTTTGGAGTTTAGGCAAGTAATTAGTAAAATCTTTTCTGCAGTACAATAAAACCACAGCGCTTGGCCTGGATATTCCCACAATTTACATACTCGCGGGCATTTGAGAAAACAGGTGGCATTCCCAGTGCATCGCTGCCTATGAAAATAATTTGGAAGGCAGGGAGGGGAGGGTGCTGGGACCCACTCGCTCCTGTGAGCTATAGGAATGTGTATGAATATATTAAAATGTTTTCACACAATGCTTGTATTTTCCAACGGGAAGAGGCATCTTCTGGATGAAAGGCGGCTGGCCCAGACACAGGCCTCTTCCAAACGTTCTTTCCCACTCAGGGATTGTTCGCATAGACCAGATAGAGAGGGGGCCTGAGGGGGGAGGAAAGGGCAAGGGTGCTATCTGTGAAGAGTAAATCTTTGTGTGCTTCCTACCCGCTCCCTGTTTGTGGTCCCAGAAAGTCGAGTTATGAGGGAGTTGTGTCTGTGGAGGGGGCCAGGAGGGGGGATCATCAGGACTTTCTGCAAAAGCTTTTGGAGGCATTGCAAACGTAGAGAGGAAATAGCTTGTAATGGAGCATATAGCTCTCTGACTGACGGGATTCAGGGGCTGCAGCAGGAAATGACTGAGAAGGAGCTGGCTATCTTGGGCAATATTAGCAAAGTGCCTATTAATAACAGAAAACACTCTTGTAGTACTTTTCCAGCTTCATCTTATTGTCCAAGAATAGGCTGCTCAATGCTTGGCCTGGGCAATGTATCCAGCTGTTCTTCTCCTTTTTCCAAGAGGGTGGTTGTTCCAGGCTGTGCCACAGGTGGAACCCAGCAGTTCCCACTCCATTTCAGTCAGGGACCACTTAGCTGCATTGCTTCCAAAGAGGTTCTTTGGGTGCTTTCAACTTGTAGGGTGTTGATAACAGATGTGTGCTGAAACTTGTGTCTAGAGAATGTAGATCAGGGATTTCCTTTCTAATGGACAAGAATTGAAGGAGAGAATTGAAGTGAAGGGAGGGAGAGGCTGAACACAAGTAATGAATGCCTTGGATTAGGAGCAGGGTGTGCATGTAGGGAAGACCCAGGGTTCAGCTCCAGGGTTACTGTTTTGTTTGAGAATACTGGGGCAGGCTGCAAAGGGGCCTTGTCAGAGGAAACAGAGTAGATTGGTGGCTGGATTTTTATTTTTTAAATAATATTCTTTTGGTGAAAATGCCCTTTGAAATTTTTATGGGAAGTGGTGTGGCACCAGCATGGTGATCTGGATGCCTGTCTCATATGTGCTACAGATACAGCCTTTGTAGAAAGCTCTTCGGAGCAGGCATCCTGTCCAGATGCGTTCTGCCCTGAGGATTTACAAGCTTGCCTGCAGGCAGCCAGAACCACGGCAGCACAAATTTAGGGATGCCATGAAGAGCTATTCCAAAGGCCATGCTACCCAGCTCAAGCCTCTGTTCTCCTGAAGGAACTTATCAAAACACAGGCTCCCCAAACAAGGCATAACCCATTCATAGAGGAGGGGGAAGAGCTTTACTGAGACTTTCTGCTCAGCTAAGCCAATTTTCCTTGTCCTTTCTGACCAGACTCTCTTTGTGACAGGTGGGAGAGAGTGCATTCCCCAACCCTGCAAGGAGCTAAACAATTCAGTATCTCAAAACCTTTTGCAAAAGGGTATTCTTGCATGGCAGCTGTTCCTAAAATGGATCTGCAGAAGTAGCAAAGCTCTGTAATGCTGTTTCTGCCAGCTGGCCTGCGCTGGTCATACTGGTGTTGGTCATGGTGCAAAGGTCTCTAACCTTTTGTTGGAAACAACCAACAACCCAACTGGCAAGAGGGCTTACTTTTTATTTTTAATTATTGTCTTCTGAATTCCCTGCTCCTCCCCTTCATCTTTCTGCATTTCTTAAAGAGGCAGTGGAGGGAAAAAAGCTTTGGTTTTTGTTTGGGAAGGGGGTTAGGAAGGGCGACGTGGCCCCTGCAACCTCTCATAGGGGTGTCTTGTCAGGGCGCGGCATGAAGGGCACAAACAGATCATAACCTTTAAATGAAAATGCGATGGAGGGGAGAGATGAAAGCAGTGAAACAAATTAGATACATCTAGAGGGGGTGGTCAACTGGAGAAAATTAGCATTTCTTCCTAATTGGAGTGCAGGGCATTCCATTACAGGGTTTCATTACAAGGAGGGAAGCACTGGGCCTCTTTGGGGTATTCCCCCTTGTCCTCAGTTCTTCTAAATGTAAAAAATATATTTGGAAGAGAACTGAGAAAGGACTGAATTTACCAGAGTGAAGGTTTTGGACTGCTGCAGGAAGAGGCATGATAGTGAAGCACCAGTTCTCTGTTTATTAAGAGAAGAAAGTGATGATTGTGTGCACACGAAGTCAGGTGCTAGTCTTAGTTTTCCTGAAGGAAGCTAAAAAGTTTACAGAAGGCTACAGGTGATGGTACCTTTCTGATGCTAGTACTTGGTGAATCAAATTTGTAGCCTGTATCCAAAATGCACTAGTTTGAAGCGTAGGGATGTATGTTTTATGACTTAAGATCAGTGGAGTCAATTCAAGCCTGCTTTACACTGCATATCAAGTCCATGCTGTGAAAAGCACTTGTTCAAGGCATGTCTGTCTGATTCTGCCTCTAACTAGAGCTGTTATATCCAACAGGAATTTAGATATATCCCCGAGAAGGCAATGCCCGACTTTCAGTGTGGAACATCTTGTGGCTGTACTGGGGCTTGTGCATAGCATTGTGGTCCAAATAGCTTGTGCCAACTTGAGAAAGAGGCATGCATGGATGTTCTTTATATGTGCATCTTTATGTATAACTGGGTGCTAAGAATAACTTAGAGGGAATTCAAGGGACAAGGTTTTGCATTGCATCTTTGGATAAGGAGTAGGGGGAGACAGTTTCTTTTTTCCAAGCAGGGGTTGGCTTGTTTATCAGTCAGTGCTCAGGAAAGTGGGGGAAAAAAATAAAAGCAGACTTGCTTCAGGTGTGTGGTATGCAATGTATGCTGTTCTGCCAATCTGCAGTTACAAAAGTTCCTGTTCCAGCTCAGGAGAGGGAATGTATAGGCATAGGAATATAGATCGTAGGAAACTGCTGAAGGAAGGGTCCTGCCTGCACAGAAGGTGGTTCCTAGCAGAGTGGGAGGATGTTTACAGCAGCAGTGTGTTCATCCTGTGCAGGCTCTGTCATCTGCGTGCCCAGGATGAGGTTGCAGATGATAGGAATTTACAGGACTCATAAATGTGAATCTCTGACTTAACCCTTACGGCTGAATTTTGGCATTTTGACACAGAGCATAACATTCCTGCCCACAGGAATATCTTTAGACCTAGAGAAAATACTGTTAAAAATGAAAGCATGTCTCAGAGATGGGCTTCTCCCATATTAAGTCTAGTGCACATCAGGATGATGATGTCTTCCCATCCCAACCTTCTCCAGCCACTTCAGTTTTTGCAAAAGATGCTTGGCAGACTTTTTAAAATCAGCAAATGCATCAGTCTGGGTCTAGCTGATTAAAGCAAATTGAAACACTGGAGGACGTAGAGAGGAGATGGGAGCAGGACCAGAGAGGCTGGAGTTTGGAGAGGAGTAAATGACTAGGAGGAGATAGTTCTGAAGGGAAGCTGGTTCCTCTGAAGAATGGGAATTTCTCCTCAATGTGTGCAGTTGTGCATCTGGCTTGTGTGCTAATATGTTTTAAAATACAGCATGCCGGAGTGCTTCTTGCCTGTGGCTAAGCTTCAGCTTCCTTGGGCGGCTGGCATCCTGCATCTCTGTTGCGAGTGGAATCGGACACTGGAAACGTGTGCAGAGAATTGTGTGGCTATGACTCTCTCTTTGGCTCTGTTGCCTCTGTTTTCTTTTCAGAGCAGTGTGAGACTGCTCCAGACTGGAAGGCAGACTGGAAAGTCTGTTCTCTCTGTGTAGTGTTGCCTGTAGTGTGTTCTGTGGTTTGTTATCTGGGATTTGTCAGGTCTTCTCTACCTTCCTTCCCACCTGCATGAAGCACAACCGCTGCAACCACTTTCTTGCTCTAAAGAGGTGTTGTGGGTTCATGATGCTCCGTTCACCATCTCTGCATATGCCTGTATGTGGGATGTGCTCTTGATGCTTTGTAGGCATCCTGACACTTTGCAGGTGCAGGACTAATTTGGGGCCAGGTATTAAAGCCAACTTTTAATGTGCATTGCCCTGTCTAATTAGTAAATCCTTGTGCTCTCTCCTCTGAGATTGAGATACATATTCCTCTAAGTCTAGCTGTCCATCAAAGAGGACTTGAAATGAGGCCCTGCTATGGTTGGTAGACACGGGCAGCTAATGAAGAGAGCGAGCCCATTTCCTTTCAGAAGAGAGACTTGTACAAAGGTGATTGATAGTCCCAGAGATTTATTAGTGTGGGGGCTGGATAGAGGTTTGCAAACTGGAACCCAACAGCTTGTTTTTTTTAGGGGAAAGAGAAGTCTGGTGGTCATCTGTGTGTGTACCTCTTCCCTTCCCTCCAAAAAAAAAAAAAGAAAAAGAAAAGGAGACTAAATAAAGAAGTGAACTGATCAGAGGAAGCAATTACAGACTAAGCTGTGCCAAGCAGCAACTGCTACTATTGTTGCGCTTGGTCTCTGCCTCCTGGTGCAGCTGTCTTGAGCTTTGCACCTGCGCTTTGTTCGATGACCTGCTTTGCCTGTCCAGGCTGATTTAATGAGGGATGGGGATGGAGCAGGACTGTCTGATGGAATAGGTTTTCTCTTGCTTCTTATTTTCTGTCTTGCACAGAATATTGATTAGAGCATGTGGCCTAGAGCATGTTTTCCTTTTCCGTATATGACCCCTGGATTTTCTCATCTTTGACAGCAGGGAAGCAAGGGAACCTGCTCCAGAAATTAGAAAAGCAATAAAGTTTCTCTAGCATCTGTCTTCTGGTGGTCTCAGAGCAATCTGGGAACATGGATTGTGTGCAGACCACTTCAAATAAGTTTGTAGACTGGCAGAGCAAGAACTTCATGCTCCTGGTATGTGGTGGATAATATCAGGTACTTTAGTAATATTAAGTGCAGGTGAAGTAGTGTTCCCACTGTGCAATGGCTCTATCCTCGCTTCCCAAATTACAGTTTGCAAGACCCTGATGGTCCTCAGACCCATGTTGGCTCTCTAGGTCTTGCAGTAAAGCCAGTGGTACGGGACCCTGTTGGTCTAGGAATGACTGCGACTGGTTGAAGCCTCAAAGCTTGAAGCCGCCAATTAACTCTTAACTTGCCTCAGAAGGGGCAATGAACCAACAGGGTCTGAAGAGAAGATACAGCAGAGGAACGCTCCTCTGTACCAAAGAGATGGCTGAATTACTAGTTTGTATCTCGGTTTTGTGGTCTTTCCCCATATTTGTTCCCAAGTCAAACACTCTGCAGAAGTTATTGATGTGCTGATATTTGGTTGCCTTCATTAGGCAGTTCTGGTAAAAACAGCCTGAAAAGAAATATGGAGAGTAAGATGGTGGTGGGTAAGCCTGAGTGTGGAAGTGTTATTCACCAAATCCTACAATAGTAGAACTAGAGACATTTGAAATTACTGGGAGATTGCTTTAAAATGGACAAAAGATAGTATTTCTTCACACAGTATGTAGTGAACTTCCTGCTCCAGAAGGTTATGGAGGTGGATGATGCCAGCAGTTTTGAAAGGGATTTGGCAAATTCATGGATAGGAGGTGCATAATGAAGGACTAGCTTGGGATACAGTCTCTAAAATCCTTAGTACGGCAATTTTGGATGTTGGGGCAGTACAAAGAGAATGACCACATAAAGTTGCCAAGCTTACATTTTCTTCCTAAACAGCATCTGCTATTACCAGACAAAATGGTGAGCTAGATGGCCGTGGCTTGATCAAGGTGGGCATTTCTCATGTTCTTCTGGCCATGGTGGGTCAGTCCAGCATCCATCTGTCCCAGCATTTGGTGTCCAGCAGTGGTCAGTAGTAGATGTCTAGGGAGAAGGGTAAGGAACAAGACAAATGCAAAAAGATCCTTTCTTGCCTGTTCCTTCCCAGCTTCCAGTGATGGGCAGGTTAGGGTTTCCCTGGCTAGAGTTTGCCTCTGGACCAGTGTTTCTTTCATATTTGCAGAGGCTAGCTCTGTGAGCAGCTCATCTCTTCTTTTTGAACCTGTTAACATTCTGGTCTTCGTAGGCTCCTTTCCAATTCAGTGTTGTGTCCTAAGGAAGAAACACTTTGTTCTGTTTTTAAACCTTTTGCTTGACTATCTTATGGGGGTATGCAGTGAATGATTCCTCCCTCTGGATACCCTCTGCTCTGTTTATGATTTTAATATTTTTCCCAAGCCACCCCAACTCTAGTATCGGTGGCCTTGTGTGAAGCAGTAGCAAACCATGACTATTGCAAGTACTTGCTGGCCAGTTGTTATTTAGAGTGGACTTAAAATGTAGGCGTCCCTGAGATGTGGTAAGCTCGTCATTTCCTCCCAGTGCAGCCTCTGACTGGAGTCCACAGAGATGCAGCCTAACCTGAATTGATGGTCATGTAATTAGTTCTTGTGTACCCACATGATAAAGATCAGTGACAGCTCTTAACTTGCTGCAGAATCAAATACTGACACTTTAGTAACGTGCTCATTTCAGTGGAGGATGTGTGAGCAAGCTTGGTTCTGGCATTTCTTTATGTGGGTGTTTGACTTGCCAAGTAAAAATGGTTCTTTTAATAACTATGTTTTTGGATGAGACTTCGTAAACTCTCAGAGTGTGTGGGAATAGGGCAGGCCATGGAAAGGAAAGGAGGAAGCTGTGGTTTCACACTCCTGCCCGCAGAGCTGCCTGTTCATCTAAAGCTTCCAGACTTCTGCTCCTTGAAGTGTTGGAGGACTGACTGCCAGCAGGTTGTCCTGCTTCACCTCGACAGCAGCTTACTGAGGGTCAGGAGGCAGTGCAGTACTTCGTATCCCTTTATCAGATATTTTGTGACATCAAAGGACGATGTGTTCTAGGGAATCCTCTGTTCCATTGCAGACTTGGGAGACACGCCTGAAGGGCCTTTTCCCCCAGTCCTTTCCAGTACAATCCTTTCCCTCCTACTCCATTTTCTGTGTCACTTTTTCCCCAAAATACTGATATTAAGCATCATAATAAATTATTCCTTGCCTTCTTGCCTTGTCCTTTCTCTGTCTCTACAGCATCTATTTTGCCTGATCCCTTTCCTATCTTCATCTGGCTAATCTCAATTATTACTGAAATTCAATAGTTCTTGGCCTGCTTTGCATCTCAGCCTGATTACAGATAGTGAAGATGATAACTTGTGCTGTGAACCTGTGTTTTATTGTATATTGATGTCAGGATGTTTGAACTCTGGCTCCTGCAAAACTTTTTCAGTGGGTTTTTGGGTAGTTTGGGATCTGTGTGGGAGGTGGCCACTAAACATTCTTATGCCTTAGATGTATGTTGTCTGTTTGTTTGTTTAATGAAATCTTGTGTGCCTTTCTCTGCATACAGGGCTGGGGCTTTCTGGCCTGACTGGTGGGTTTTATTTCTCACTCTGGTGCTTGCTCACAACCAAGTGTGCCCTGAACCTGCAGATGGAGAGCAGGGGCTTTGTTCATGATCTTGGTCACTTAGGGGCAAACAGTTGACATGCTCCAAACACTTAGCATGAAAACCATGAAGAAAATCATGTTGCATAGAGTGGAGAGCTGGGGAGGGGGAAGCTGCCCAGAGCTTTAAAGGCGAGTGAATTGAGGTTGTTGCAAGTGTGTCCCTGTCAGGGCTGGAATGATCAGAGCAGGAAAGCCCTAGGAGTCATTTCATGGCTGAGTTAAATGCAGATGAGGCTTTGCTCACCTCCTCCACAGAGCACCTGTGTCTCCATGCCTCAGTGTTCTGGACCCCTCTGTATGCAGCATGTGCTACATATACACGCTTCCCTCCTTTCACCTTTCCTTGTCTTTAGCTTCTTAAACCCCTTTGAGCATTATTTCCTTCTCCCCTACTGAACAACTCATTTAGACTTCATTTGGAAATTGTTTGAATATCGTAGAGCAGATGAGGAGGATCAAGCACTCTGTTTTTTAAGTGATTTGACTTCTTTCCCCTATAAGCGTGAACAAGTACAGCTCCTGCCTCTGCATGACATGGAGAAAGAACTGCTGCCCTTTGTGGGAAGATGATGAAAGTATATGTTTGTTGAAAAGTCCTCTTCTTCCTTGCCACTCTGATCACTTTTTTCAAAATTCTCCTAAGTTGGGAAGTTTGAATTTGGTATTTGTGTGTGTGTGTATGGCAAAAGGAATAAGACAAAAGTAATTTGTGGCTTGTGGCATCAGGGAAACACATTCCTTCCCACCCCTACTTTTAAACTGAAACATTCTTGCCTTTTAGTTGTTCTGGCAAACCTGAAAGGATTCTCCCCTCCTCCTGACCTCACTGCAATTCATGGATTGCTGGCTTATTGAAAAGTCATTTTCTGTCATATGTTCTAATGGAAAAGTTTAGATAAGCTGTCTTTATATATACACATTTTTAAAAGAATCCTTGTTAACTGAAAACTCTGCCAGTCACGTCTGAAAATATATTGGGATTGGCCTTGGCAGTCCTGAAGCTTAAAAAATAGAAAGATATTTTTAAAATAGGTGAGGTTTTCTTCTTTTGCATCATGATTCTTTAAGCATTTTCTACACGTGGGCATGTATTTAGACTTTCGTTCAAAGCAATGACAGCTGGAGTATTTACTTAAATCAATTCTACATGTCCCCGTGTTGTAGGGTGTGGGGGTTGTAAGAAGAAAAAGCCCTGGACACTGTAAGGTTTGTGATAAGGTATGAGTATAGGCAAAAGTACATATCTTTTCCCACTGGTGCTGGGAATGTTCACTATATTTCTCTGCGTAGCCTTGAAACTGGCCTGGTCAACTTGGGTCTGGTTATATTTATTCTTGGTGTCTGCTTCTCAGATGCTGGCATTGATTTCATGGCAACCATGATTTGTTCAGAAGTGTCCAAGGTTGCTTTTAAGGAAAAAGTCTTGAGCATTGATGAGCTGAAGGCACATAGTATCTAGCTGAACTCATCTCTGTGATGAGTACTTAGAGCAGATTGGGTAACGCTGTAAAATATTGGATTGAAACTGAAAAATGGACCTTTCTGTGGGAGTCTTTAGTAAAATGTTAAAGATACATATGATCTGAAGAGAAACCAGAGTATCATGGGGTGGAATCGGGCAACTTCTCTGGTTTGCAACCTGCTGCAGCGTTGGGTCACAGCTGTGTATTTTGGGCAGCTCAGAAATTACAGGTCTGTGCCCTGGGGCTTGTGCTGCCTGTCTCCTTGCTACATTTTGAGTCTCTGGGGATCTCCTTTCCTTGTTGTCAGGATTGTTGTGATTGCATCATCTCCTAGGGCTTGCTCAGCACTCCTATGTAACTGATGCTCTGATGAAAGTAGTGGGCATCTTTTTACTTGCCTGCTTACCATTTGATCTTCATTGCAGAATAAGGTCCAAGCTTTCAGATTGTGACAATTCTTGCTTTCCAGTAGGATGCTGCAATCATAAGGGACACAAGATGAGTTTTTTCAAATTTAACATTAAAATTTAACATTAAAAAAAAAATTGCACTCCATTGCACTGGAGCTGTGATCATCAAGTCAGCTGAGTAGGCTTTTAACCTGTCTATAGCCCTGGAGCTGACCACCCAGGACAAGGATTTCTATCCTGAAGGCAACAGTAATAACTCAAAGAGAGTGTAGATACTAACACATCCTGAGAATCAACAGAGGCACTGTGTCACAGGATGCTGGTTTCTGGCTTGTGGAGCAACTGATACCAGTCTGGTGTAACACAGGAGCAATACACTGGGACCCAAGTCGTTTGGTCAACCCACAGTGCAGCATGTTTTCTGGTAGGTTTTGCAGAACCAAAGGCTTGTAGCAGAAAGGGAGGTGGAATAAGTGAGGTCCCACTACAAAAAGCAGTTTTGCTTTGCTAATGGGAAATGGGTCAGCAAAAGAGAACCTGGAGCCTTCATTGCTGTCCTGGTTCTGCTTGTTGCCTGACTTTTGGGGCAGATGCTGGAGGAGGTGAATGATTCTTCCCTGATTTTTCTCAGCAGTAAGAGTTCTCGCTCTGTCCTCAGCACAGTTCTTGCTCTCCTGTCTGGGACCTGCACTGTCCCATTTCCTGTCCCCAAGTCTGTGGCCTTTCTTAATCTCAGTGCAAAGGTACTAGACTAGAAATCCTGCCCTGGGAGCATAGGCCTTCAAGAATCTGTCATGCATCGCACCTTTTCACATGCGCCTATCGTGCATCACTGGATCTCTTTTCTCCTTTACCCCTTTTTTGGCATCCTGCACTGCCCTGTTCCACGGGCTGGAGGGAAAGAGGTTTGTCATGATCTGATCTCCTCGGTGTGTGTCCCACCGCTGACTGTGCCCCTGCTCTGCCAGGCAGGCTGTTTCACTCCAACACCCTCCTCCTGCTTGCCCCAGATCGGAGCCCCTGAGAGGTCTTTGTCCGCCTGTTGAGAGTAGCCCCTGTCCCGCCATTCCCACACGGCGCACCCTCCCTGGCAGCCCCCTCCCCATTCAGCAGTTTGGGCTGAAAGAACCTTGGCTAATTATGCTGGGCTGAAAATTACCACTTTGCTGCGTTCTCCTGCTGCTGGGCCCATTTGTGTGGGGCCTGTAGTTAGAGGGAACAAAGTCCCCCCTGTGGAGCCAGGCGGGCCCCAAGTGTGAAGCTACAGGTACAAGCAAGAGGGGAATGAAGGGAATAATTACCAGCTTCTCCAGGTGAAAGCCCCGTTAAAACTTCAATAAGCCAATTAGGGGCCAGGGTGTGTGTGGGGGGAGAGTCTCCCCCACCTATAAGTGATTCCCACCAGGCAATTAACAGAAATCATTTCACGGAGGGGAGGATAAGAAATGGCTCTTAGAAATTGTCTTGAGTTGGGGGGGGCCTGAAACAGCACGACTGCTGCAGTGGTCCTCATGTACTCCAAACTCCCGTCTCACTGTGTGGCCTGAAAGTGTTGGTGGGGCTAGGAGGAGAGGGAGGAGGGAGGGAAAATGGCAAAGAAAAAGGAATCGCTGGAGCTTTACACCTGGGCAGGCTTTGAGAAAGCAAGGGCTGGACTTCAGAGGTTCTTGTAATGCTGTGTGTGGGCCCAGAGCACTGAGGTCAAGGAGGCTGTTGGATCTGGGGAGGTGGGTGAGGGTCAGGCTCAGGGTGTCTTCCCCATTGGGGTGAGGGGGAAGGCTAATGGCGTTTTCCCAGTAGGAAAGGGATAGGTGCTGGGTGTGAAGGCTTGAAGTCGGTGTGCGGGTGGACGAGGACTGAGTGCCAGACCTTTGGAGATCTGCCCGAGATAATGTGATGGTCTGTAGGTACCCTGCCTTATCCCTGGAGCAGAGTGTCCAATGTCTAATACCTTTGCATGTATCTCATCCAGGGACTGTGTTTTTCTGCTGCTCAGCCAGCAGCTTCACCTGTTTCTTCCTTTTAATTAGTTCCAAAAAGCCAGTGGATTTGCTCAAGATGGAGATCTTATGAAGTCACCTTGCAATTCCCTTGCACTGTATTGCAGATGGCATGTGCAGCAGTTGGAGGTAGAGCATGCTGTCTGGTGGGTACCTACAGAGTCTTGTCCATCTGTATTTGAAAGGCTGCTCTAGGGAGCAGAGCAAGAGTAGAGCTTAGGATGAAGTTGCTGCAGATGGCTGAGATTGCCCTAGTGATGTTGGAAGGGAGAATGCATACTGTAATTAAAGAACTCCAGATACCAGCTGTGGTTATTTCACCTGCACTTGCAAAAGGACATGAAACAAAAAAAATCCTAAACTCGTCAAAACACAAATGTAGCCTTAGTAGTGACTTTCTTTGCCTTTCTAATGTTATAGCTTCTGATAATTAAAAATGTCCTGTGAGGTTTTGTTCTGGTTACTGACAAGCTGAAGCTGAAATAACCCTACTGTAGTAGTATTTAACCACCTAGTCTTGGACTGACCTGGAAGTCCCTAGACTTCCTCCTCCTCCCTCCCTCTCTCCCCTCTCTCCCCTCTCGTTCTCCTGCCCCCCTCCCCCCCCCCCCCCCCCCCGCCCCGTTCACGCATGCTCCACCCCCGCCCTGGTTCTCATTCTCTCTCTTGCTCTCCCTGTCTAGCTCTTTCTCTAGCTCTTTTCTCCTTCTCTCTCTTTGTCCCCAGAAAGCTTTCTGTGGTAGGAATAGAGAACTGTATCTCTTGCACTGCCCAGCTTTTAGACTCAGATGTGGTTCCTCAGCAGGGTCATGTTTCTTCATGATTTGGCTTCCAAGGTGTAACCCCAGTGGATGCCTCTAAAGAGAGCTCTGTTCACAGAAAGGCCTGGTGAGCATACACAGGCAAAATGATTTTGGCACGGGCTTTCTGCCCACCTTGATGTTTGGTACGCATTGTTCAGACCAGTGCCCAAGTTACATACTGGATTACATTTGTTCTATGGTTAAGGAGTCTCTTTTTTTCCTGTAATAACAGTATTAACTTGAGCAACAGTTGGGGATTAAATTGGGTCTGGAGAGAGCTAGGGATGCAGGAGTTCTCATACAGATACCTCTGTCCTGAGCAACTGTTCCATGCCCGGCAAGCCCAGAGGTTGGGGTGTGAGGAAGGATGAAGAAGAGTGTTGGACATACCATGCAAATAACTATTTTACACCATTAAACATGGGTTATCAAGCCTTTCCCTTTAATAAAAGAGTAGGGCTGATATCAGCCCAATAGAAATAGTTACACAATCACAAAGGCAGTTCTGTTTGAGGTTCTGAAAAATGACAGCAGCACTGTGAAAAATACTGTTTGAATATCCCTCTTGTACAGGAACACCCAGGACCCTCAATTAACTTTTATAGAGCTAATCTGAATGTGGTCCTGTCCTGGACATTTGCGTCTCCCTAAAAGCATGTGTCATGTGGAGTGTGGGGAAAAGAAGGTTGATATTTACATGCAGACAGCCCTGGGAACACCAGGACTGTTCTGTGGGTGGACTCACTAGTTTCTGGAAAGAATATTTTCCTGTTCAGCGCTGTGCAGTGTGGAAGAGGTCTGCGTGCATGTGCCTGTCCTGTCTGGAATCTCTGTCTTAATGTCATTGAGTTCAGTTTTTCTCCAGAAACGAGGATTATGTTCTGTATCTGGCTGCCTGCTGCAGGGCTAGTGAAGGGACAGTGAAGAAGGTTATAGGATGACTGGGGCAGACAATATGGGGTGAAACTGCAAAGCAATGAAAGCAAGATGGTGGTGTCTAGGTCAGGTACCTGCTAAGCAACATGCCAGAGTAGGGGTGATCTGTCTACCATGCTGGGAATTGAGCTTTTGAGGATATTAAAAGCTAATTCTGTTCTCCAGCCTGTGGGTCTCTGAAGTCTGGAGGAAGGTATGAAGTTAGAGGCCAAAGTGGAGGGCTGGAGAGGTGAAGCTGACATTCCCTCTACTCTGAGGCGTGTAGTAAACAACATGGGAGGCAATGACGAAAGCATTTCTTCTATCAAATGCGCCAGAGTTCTGCCTCAAATATGAGACTTCACTGTTTCTGCCCAGCATCTCTACAGTGCCCTTCAGTACAAAATGCAAATGCCTTCTTTCTGGGGACCACTTTCTAGTGGTCCACGTGAGGCTCGAGGCAGCATGCGAATGAGTTATTTGTCCGTGCCTGTGTCACTGGTGCTCCTTGCCAGAGCATGGCATTTCCTCTTGGAGCAATAGTGGTTGTAAATGTTGTGGCTTTCATGCATTCATCTTTACGCATTTTGTTTTCTCTCTGTGCTGAGTTCCTGGTGGGGAGTGGCAGAGCTCTTCTGTAGCTTCTCTGCGTGCAGTTTATGATGCATATCAGGAGCACAGTTCAACCCTGAGCTGACTGATGCCTTGAGGGATGCTGCGGTATGCACGCAAAGCTCAAAGAAGCAGCAGCAAATGTGCCAGAGATTTCTTGTCTGTTTGTGGAACAAGCCTGGTCATTTGCCTCCAGCTGCTGGTTCTCTTTGGCAATGTTATTCACTGCTGAACAAAGATGAGGCGATGCTGCAGTGGGTCTCAGGTGGCCTCAGTCCTGTTATTGATTCCAAATACAAGACTATTTTACATGCATGCAAGCAGTTGGGCTCAAATATAAGCTCAGCTGCAGAGCACTCTAGCAGCTCTTCTTAGTGCTGAGTCTGGAGTAGTACAGGGACCTGAGGAGACTGCCAGCACACTCCTGAAACCAGGCTTTTTAACAAAGTGCAGTGTGGGTACCCTTGAGCCTAGAAGAGCAGCCAGCAACACAGATAAAAAATGTTTAAGTCTGTTCGATGGACCTTGCCTTCTTTTCCTTGCACTGAAGATCTGGAACTGAAGCATTGCATGGCAAGGATGTGGGAGGAGTGTGGTATGTGGGACTGAAAGCATGGAAAGGCTCTTGAGGACTGAGGAATGGAAAGACTTAGTCTGGAGCCCAAAGCCAGAGGGATATTGGAGAGCTGTAGTAAACTGGATGCAACCTGCACTTGTTATTTCAGGTTTTGGAGTTATATCATGTGTCATTGGCTTCTTCAGCTTTTCCAATCTTATCTTCTTCTAAATAACCTTCCACTCCCCATGTTCCCTTTTTTTAGAAAGTTGTAGTTTTGGCCATTAACAGTAGCCGGACTTCTGGTGCAACTGCCTTACCTGCTGATTTTTGTTCAGTTTGTGGTTACTGAGTTGTTAGCCTGTAACCCAGCTGTCCTGACTTACTTCTAAGGTACTGAAGGTGCTTGGTTCGATGCTCAGGTCATGCTGCAAGAGGCACAAAGTAGGGTTAAAGGGATCAGTCTGGGGCTGTGAAGGGGCAATGCCAGCCCTGCATGACCACCCAATCCTGGCTTTGTCCATCATTGCCTGAATCAAAGGCAGGTGGGACTTCTTGCATGTTTGTGGTGCCTGCTTTCTCATGGAGAAGAAAATGCTAAACTGATGATGTGGTTTTGGTTTTGGTTTTTGTTTTTCCTCCTTTTTCCTGCAAATTAAATGCCCCTGGGGAAGGAGCACCTACTTTCCTGTGCTGTCTCCCTCCCTTTGTGTATAGCTGGTCTGTTGGAGAAGCCTCATGCTAGAGGTGCCAAAACTGCCTGCACTGAGTTTCTGACCCCCTCCTCTCCCCTTCACAATGTTGTTACTGTTGCATCTGCTCCCCAGCCTCCTGGGCTCTTCAGCAGGGGCTCCATCAAGTTTGTGTGACCTTAGCACTGTATTCATGCTGGAGGAGTTACCTTCTGTAACGATGTCAACTGATGAGGTTAGCAGGATGGTGGCGGCCGCGATAAGACATGACATGTTCTAATGATTCGCCTTAGCGAGCTGCGTGTGTGTGTTGAGGGGGGTGGGCACAGAGGGGCTTAGAGAGGGGAGGTGGGGGCCCCACAGGTGCCGACAAAGACTTTGACCTTTGCTGCTATAATATCAGTGTTTCACAGGCAGGGCGGTTCGGTAACCCACTTTCAGCCCATCAAAAATTGATTTAATTGCAATTTTTTCCCCCAATTAGGAGCACTGGAGCTTAACTAATTGGAGTAATAGAGAGTAATAAGGCTCTGATAAAAAGCCTTCCTCTGCCTCCTTTGTATCTTGTGTCATTGCCTGTCAGAGGTCAGAGAGCTTGCATATTCTATTAGGCAGAGTTGCCTTCATTTGTACAAATTAGTTTACCCAACAGTAATTAAAATGCCAGTGCGGGTCGGGGAGAGCTGAATACAATTGATGGGCACGTTGGTGAAGGATTTGACAGCTCCGGTGGCCTCCCTTGCCAAAGCGTGTCAGTGCTGAATCAAAGGCTACACAAACCCACAGACCCGTGTGTTTAACCCGTGGCACTGCCAGCATCAACTGCTTTCTCTCTTCTCCACTCTCCATCTTGGACTTTCTTTCTCCTCTCCTTCTTTTCTCATCCCACTTGAGACTTTTTAAAAAAGATGTTTCCCATCTTTGAGCTGTCCTTTCTGTTGATCGCTTTCATAATGCTGCTACCAGCCCCCCCATTCTGTCTCTCTCAGTGCTCCCCCTCCTTTCCCCCTGCCTTCCACATTCCCAGCTGCAGGGCTCTGTCAAGTAATAACTTCTTTGTTTCCTGGTCCGATGAGTCTCCGTATATAATAGTCTCCAAAATGGAACAATGATGTCCAATTCCAGGGGGCGGGGGACTGTGTGAGGAGGAAGGAACAGGCTCTTGCACGTGTCAGGCAGATTCTGGATTTGAAATCCCCAAAGAGCAGAATAGGACTTGAGAAGCAATCTGTTTACAGTAGAGGGGAATGGCTCAGGCCTGGGGTATGGGGGAAGTTTAGAGAGAAGAGATTGGAAAGGGCCTGTTTCACCCAGGATCCTTCAATGACTTTCCATTGCATGATTCCCAGCTCAGGCAGTGCCTGCTCTGAAGGCTGGGTTGACAGTGAGGCAGGTATGTATTGTACAGTGGGACTTGTATCTTTGGAGTGCAGACTGTTTCTAAGCCTCATGACAAACAGCATCTTTCCAAAAGGGCTGATGAGCAGCTATCTCTTTTCCTCTGGTTCATCCACATCTGGCAATGTTCTGTCCAGGACGGGGTAAAGAGGGATGCTGCAGGTGGGGTGAAACTGTGTAGTTGGCACCTTGGGAGCAGTCAAGGGATCACTGCAGCTGGACTGTAGCCAGAGCACTACTGCTGTTGCCAGAAATGCCATGGGATCTTCAACAACCACAAGTCAGTCAGATGGAGAGAAGTTCTTGTGTTTCTTCCACCAGCACTGCCAGGATGTGTGTTCTCTCTCATCCCCTGGCTCAGCGTCTGTCATGGGGGGATGATATGTAATGAAATGTCTCTTCTGTAGCATGAAGGTCTGGCTTCAGGAGGAGGGGTTTTTTGGGTTGGTTTTTTTTTTTTTCCTCTTTTTCTCTCCTCCTTCTCAGTAGGGAGTTTCAAATGGGGAAAAAGAACATCAAGTATCAGATGAGCTGGAAAATTCCTTGCTTTGGACAACAAAAACATGCTGTGTATGTAGTATGTGTGTCTCAATGCTCTGTAAAATCCTCACCTTCCTGGTACAGCAGAGATGGAAATATGATGTTGGCTTGCTTGTTTTCACCTCCTGGGAGATCCAGGCCTTCCATGCCCCATTATGGAAGCCCTGCAATGGTGCTCATTTCCCATTAGTGGAGCCTTCTGGAGGGAGCTTGTAGTCATGGTACCCAGCAGCTTTCACAGGGCAGAGGAAAGCTTAGCGGGGAAGAGACTTTGCATCTCCAGGGCCATCTGAAGCTTGGACATAGAAGTTTTTATGTAGCATGTAGATGCGTCTGGTCAGTGTCTGTGTACATCAGTAGTATCATATATACTTCAGAGAGATGGGTCATCCCTGTGGTCATGTATATAGGGTATCTTGTGCTCTACTCTTCCCAATCTAGTCTCTCCTCAGTGTCTTTGACTCCTGAAAGCATTGTAGGCAAAATAAATGACACTCACTAAGCTAGTAACTCAGTTTGAGTTGTTTCTCTTGGGCAGCTGGCAAGAGCAGTTGTGAAGATGTTGCATTTCTTTAGGTCAGAGGTTTTTGGTGTGTGCTCTGTGCTTCCAAAGACAAAAAGCCTTGTTGAAGGTAAACTGAAGGAAGCAAGTCTGGTAGAAGGCTTCAGTTCTGCTGAACAATGTTTCAGAAATTTTGGAGCCAGGCTTCACCTGCTTAGCTCCAGTTTGCATGTTGTTTTAGACCTACCAAAGCTGACTTGTCTTGCCCTTTTGCTTGGAGTGAAACTGTCACCCCTGTGAAGTTCCCAGTTATGGGAGGCCTGGGGGTTGAAGGTGTATGCCTGCAGACCAGACTCAAGGTGAGGGGCCCTGTATCATCCCCTGGGAGTCCAGACTTCCAGGTCAGTTTGCTCCCAGGCTTTGACAATTTCTCATTGGCACCACTTCTTGTGCGTGTCTTGTGAATGCCGCTTTCTAATCCTGGCAGTGAAGGTGCCCCACTCTTCTGGGAGAATTCTTATCTTTGCTTGCTAATGGGCTCCAGCCTGTTAAAGATAAGGCCTGCAAACCCGATCCTGCTTAAGGATGAGAAAAAATTCCTGTTGACTGAATGGAGCCAGCTTTACCCAGAAGAGACTTGTTTGTGGCCCTGAGGCATGTATGTGATGCTGGAGAGGAATCTCTTCATCTAATGCTATTTTTGGGTGGGTTTTTTTTGTTTTTTTGGAGGGGTGGGTGGTAAGGACTGAGGAGGGAAAGCTGAAGTCCAGAACTGACAGCATGAGCAGGGATTAGACCTTGCTGTTCCTCCCACCTTTTTCTCCCTGTTGGTGTGCCTCCATGCTAATTTAGGCCTGTGGCAACCATCAAAGCTTTGTGCATACCTTCTGCACAAAGGGGCCTGTCTCCCACGTGAGGGCGTTCTCTGCTGGGACACAGTCAGTTTGTCCCCCAAAAAGAAAAAACTTAAGCACCCAATTGCCTGCTTGACTGACTCCCTGACTGCTATTATGTTTCTAACCACAGTAATTGGCTTTAGTAGTTATTAATGGATTATGTTTGGGGAGGGAGGGACAGAACCCAACACCTAGCTTTGTAGCTGAGGGACTCCCTGACCAAAGTGCTGCCTTCCAGACATGGGGTTTGACTGCTGAGTTGTCAGAGTGGGTATCTCTTCCTTGTTTTCCTTTGAGTATGGGAGACATTGGCAAAAGGGAAATGTTCCCTCTTGTCCTGCAGTATGGTGGAGAGAAGGCAGGTACTGAGGAGGGACCTTGTTTCCAAGTATGAAATCCTGCACACTTTCTTAATTGGTCCTTGTGGCTGCTGCACAGCAACAAGAATTGGCTTTTCCTTAGACTCTTGGACTTCGGTTAGGGACTTCTATAGAGAATAATAATGTGGGCACCCTGCAGCATCTGTGCAGAGTCCTGTGCTACAGGTGCATTGGGCCAGTCACATGTGCACTGTCAGTGAACCTGGGATTTTGCATGTAAGACAGCCTGGTTGGAGAGACTTTGAAATAGCTCTGGTGCTGCAGGTGTTGTCTAGCCCTAAAGGGCAGCTAAGGGTTACAGGACTTGTGGATACCTCCAGGTATGTGATTTAGGGTAAGAGGGATAAAGCCAGCAAAAAAAAGAGAGTCTTGGTAGCCTTAGCTCTTCCTTGGTTCTTGTAGCTCTTTGAGATGGCTTGATGTTATCTGCTTGCCTCTTTTGCAGAGTATATTGGCAGACCTGCTTTGGCCTTATGATTTGGAGAAACCAATTGCTCAGATAAACCACAGAGCTAGAAGTAGGAGTCCTGAGTTCCAGCCCAGCTTCCACATGGCTCTTCTCTGGCTTTGACTGAGTTGAGTGCATGCTCACCACTTTGCTGCTGGGTGCCTTGTAACACCAGCAGTAGTGCTTCTCACAGAAGTCAAGGACGCTGCAAGAATCTCTTCCTGGTACGGTAGAGACTTGGAGACACCTTCTGACTTCCAAAGGAAGAAAGTTGTAGAGGATCAAAGAAATGTTTAAAAACTGCTATTTTTACAGATGTGACATTTTTTCCTTATTTTGCTTTCTTCTTCAGCTGCCAGCCCCATGTCATGCTGCAAAAGATGTTTAGGCAAAGCGTAGAGCTGGCTTTTATTTAAAGCAGGCTCTGTTTCCTGCATTCATGCTATCCTTATTGCAATGACTTAAACATAGTTTTGGCATTTTATTCTTGGTAGCTGCAATAAATGTGGCTTTGTGAGAGGTCATTTATAGCTTACTTAAAAAGCTTTGTATGAGCTGCTTCCTCTTATTTGGACTGAGGATAGGAAGTTGGCACAAAACAAGCAGTGTGGTGTGGAGAGCCACAGCACCCATGTTCCTGCTGCTTGATTTTAAGGATTTGTTCCTGTCTTATCAACTAGTTTGAGGCCAGTGGCTGTCAGGTGATCTCTGGAGCCAGCATGTGCAGCAGGAACATAGCATCACCAAAGAGGACTTTGGAATGGACCCTGCTGGAGAGTGTGAACTGAGGCAGATACTGCTGCAGGAGAGCTGTGCTGCCTTTATTAAAGAGTGCTTGAGCACTGGGGAGGGCAACCTGATCCAGCTTTGAAATTGGCCCTGCTTTGAGCAGGCTGGACTGGAGATGTCTATTCTATGATTCCTTAGGCCGGTGATGCTGTAGCCAATTCATGATTGTGCTCAGAAGTTGCCAGCAAACAGAAGCGAGACACGAAGTAGGAAGTAACAGGGAATTTTCCATAGGGTCTTTCCTCAGCTTATGGCACTGACTGTATATGAAATGTGCTGAGTACTGTGCTAACTGTTTTGAAAATGTTGTTGCAATTTACAGCTGCTCCTGTTTTAGGTTTTCCCTTTCCATATGCAAATACATCTTTACATCCTGCCAATTATCTTCAGTTGTGAACTGCTGCATCTGGGAAGCTCAGGTGCTGAGATCTCTGGAGCACCTCCCTTTGCTGCTGCTTGCCCCTTGTGAAATGCAGCAGAATATGCTGAAATAGTCTTGAACCAGAATTCAGAGTCTGTCTTGTAGCCTGTTTTCTCTGTTTTGCTCACGCACTATTTCTTCAGAACATGAGGATTTGTAAGTGGGTTTTTTGTTTGCTTGTTTCTTTTAAACAGCTCATTTGTGACGGGGACAGCCTGCTGTGGACACACCTCACCTCTGAGAATCTGGGACCTTGAGAGGTGAGTGAGCTTTCAGGTTATAGGGAGGGAATAACAATGAGAAATGCAATGTTGGAGATGCCATAAAATTATTCCTTTAGTCCATGTAGGCAAGGGGTGTTTAAACATGAGATGTGGGACAGAGTATGGGATGGAACAAACTGGTGTGGAAAGGTGTATGTGGGGGGTGGTTCTGGTTCAGTAGGGAGCAGCTCAACTTTTCTTACCAGCTTTTCTAGTTGATGGCACAACCATCCCTGTTTCTTCCCGTTACCCATGTACAGTCAGAATATGCCCATGACGCCTTCCCTTTCATCTGCCTCAGTTGATGCTTCAGCCTGAGCCAGAGGGGTGAGGAAGGTGATCTGCATCCTCCTATTCACCCACTTGGCTGTGGTGCTCAGAAGCCAGAGGCAAATGCAGTTTCTATAGTCATCTTGTCCTGGCTGGTGTTTCTGGTAGCTCAGGAGGTGAGGGGTGGCAACAGGTTATATATGGAAGTGACTTAGGCATGTTGTCTTAATAAGCATTGAGGAGGGTAATTGCTGTGGCCTCTGATTTGGGACCACTGAGTAGTTTCTGTGCAGTGAAGGTGCTGACCTTAGCAACTGGGGAAATGCTGGGTTCAAATCCTGATGTGAGACTCAACTGCTGACAAATTTGAAACTCTCGGCCTGGGGGTCTTTGTGTAGTGATGAACAGATAGCAAATATTTGGCAGGATTATTGAACTGCAGCTCAGCTTTCCAGGACTGGTATGCTCTGGTAGGAGTGGCACAGCACAGGTTATCAAGGGAGTGCTGTCAGGATTGAGGTGAGCTGGTGGGCTCTGGGAGTCAAGACATGGGAGCAATGGCAGAAGGGGCCTGAGGGGTGTCAGCAGAGCTGTATCTGGGGAAAGGAGGTAGAGGAGGATTAGTGTGGATGCAGGTCTGGTCTGAGGCCAGTTGCCTTCTAACCTGTAGTTTAGGTAGTTTAGATTGTCTGAGTCAACTGCATCAAATACAAATATAATCAGTTTGTTTTTCTCTGAAGTAACCAAAAAAAAGACACTGCAAAGGATGCATCCCACAAAGGACAAACTAGAGCAGGAAAGACAGCGCCAGTGCATTCAGCTGTAGTGCATGTATCTGGGTGACCTAGTCCATTGGTGCCTTTGGAGTACCCCAGAAGGATGTAGGCTATGCTGCGATACCCCTGCCCATCGAGTCTTCCAGCCGTTCTTGAATAGAGGTATCTGACAGGGTGAGGAGATAGGCAACCCTCTCCCCCCTGCCCTAACCTCTCTGACAGCCTTTCCCAAGGAAGCCCGAAGAGATAATAAAGCTGTGTAGAAAATAGGATTAAGGTAATGAACAGGCACAACGAAGTTTGATCTTTCAATAATGTCAAAGCCTGAGTGACAGGCAAATAAAAAAGCCAAGGCAACCTAGGCTACTGGGCTTCTGTTGCAATGGCTGGAGTGTCAAACTTATTCTTCCCTCTTCACCTGTCACAGCTGGAATGCACCATGCCACTGGGTCTTTTCCTCTCTGGGGACCTGTGTGTGACTTGGGTCTTGTCAGCACGTGCAGGGCAGGAGACTGAGTAGGGAGCACAGCTGGGAAACTAGCACGTGAAGCTTGATGTGATCATTCATAGTGAGGGAGTACAGACCTGTCGTTCCAGGTCTTGACTTCTCCACAAACTATTGTTCTTCCCAGAAGAGCTTTGGATTCATTTTCAAAGGCTCCAGTGGTTGCCAAAAGCGATGTCGTAGAGAAATGCTGTTTCTTTCTTTGAGGCTTGTGCATGTTGTCTCCCTGGTCAGACTCCAGAAGTGGGAGTGTGGCATGGAAACTCAAAATCTTAGAGCTACCCAGGACTGAAAAGCTCCTCCTGCGCTCAGTGTGTCCTGATAACGTCTGGCAGACAGGGCCAGGCCCCCTGAGTTTGCTGCTTACCCCTACATTGTGGCCACAAAGGGCCAGAGTCTGACCTGCAGAGGCTGAACATGGCAAGGACATTATCTCTAAGAGCAGAATACAGGTAACTTCTCTGTCAAAATAATGAGGCAGGGTAGAGTGATCCTTAATACGTGTTCTTTAAAACTACAGGATCCTTAGCACCACTTAGATGTTTAGTGCTGTCTAAGACCAGTTAGTTCAGTTAGCTGAGCTTTTTTCTGCATGGGGGTGTGTGTAAGTAACATTGCAGCAGTTTCTGCAGCACTCTTTTTCCCTTGGGGTAGGTGGTCTTTTTCACCAACAGCTGAGAGCTGGAACATGCTACAGAAGGATTTAAAGCTTAAATAACCTTTTGTGTACTGATCTTCTTAGTTCCAGGCCAGATAAGTCCTTGGCTGGTGCTTGTAGCTGTTGGTCATGGTATGTTTTCATATTTATGACCTTCGCTGTTCCCTGACCCTGGGGCATCTATTCTCGTCCTTCGAAGAGGAAGGGGATAATGTTTTCACCTGGAAATATGTTCTGGGCTTTGAAAAGGGCTTGGTTGGGTTTGGCGGCGAGGAAATTTTTAGTGGGGAAAGGAAACGCCTCTTGCTGCATCCCACCCCCAACAACTGTCTTTCATTTCTGACTCTGCTGAGATGACGGCTTTGGATCAAAGCTGCAACAGGCAGCAACAAGCAATTGTCAAGGGGAGTCTAAAGCAGGGGAATGACCGCGTGATGCCAAGACACTGTCTCTGATGGCTGAAATTCCAGCTGCTGTTACACCTGGCCCTTTCTCCTGTAATGAAGGAGGATTTTTTTTTTTTCTTATGCTTTTGAAGCTGGCTAGCTGCACCTCTGGAGGACATACCTCATCCCACAGATGCTACATTGTGCCATCTGATTGCTTTTGGGTGTGGGGAAGTTACTGTGCTCTCATTGCCACTCATGATCAAGGTGTGTGTGTAGAGGGGGGCTGTTAATAACTTAGGTGATTAGACATCTGCATAGGAAAGGAGAACAATTAGCAGTGTGGGCCACTGGGTACTAAACTGTGTCCTTGCATCAAGTATCAGGCCTTGCTGAGTCCTTGGCCTCTTGCAAGTCCCCTTGCCCCTCTGTGCCAGTGAAGGATATGATGGCAGCTGCCCCTCCTGCAGGTCTCTCTGCTCCCTTTTGTCTTTCTCTGCTCAAACCTCCCTGTCTCATCTGCCCGTGCTAATGCATGGCTCACCAGAACAACCAATTAATGGCAAGCAAGAGAAAAGGAAACTTTCTTCAGATCCTGTCTTTCTCTTTGTCTTCCCACCTCCTATCTCCTTTGGGAGTTTAAACTCCTTGGGAGATGAGCATGATGCACCACTGGGAACAGCTCCAAAGCCAGCATTTGTCATTTTCCTGCGGAGAACTGTTGCTCCCCAGCCTATCAGGGATCTCTGCCTGTCTTTAGGTTACAAATGCCCTGGCCTCAAGGATGCTTCTTTATAAGGCAGGATACTCCAGACGTTGCTTTGCAGAAACTCTTGGAGCTATTCTGCCAAGCCCGATGTTTGAAATGGACAAGTGATCTGTCTGGCATGGTAGTCCTCAGGCTGTAAACACTCTGAATGCACAAGTCCTACATTGTCCTTCCCTGTGACACAACATGACAGATGCAGGGCACAAGAGCTGTTGTGAAAATTGAGCCAAAGTTAGCTGTGCCCTGCAAGCCACTCCAGATCCTCTACCTTTTAAATATCCAGTCTTTGTCCATCTCCTTCCCCCTTTTGAAGGCATTTTTGGCAGAGCGGTTTTTTGTTTTGGTTTGGTGTGTGTTTTTTTTTTTTTTTTTAAGAACCCTCTAATTTCTTGTTCAGTTTTTCTCCCTCTCCTGAACCCTTTGAAAGTGGCTTTACGCCGTCACTGACACCAAACTGACACTTTGCGTTTCCCCACTTCTTATCCCTTTATGGCAACAGATGTTGAAATTTTGTATCCCTTTTATCTGTCCCTCTTTGCCCTCTTCCTGTAATTAGGTTTCCCTTGTTAGCAGTACAAAGTGGCCTGGTTTGCTGCCTGGCCTTTTGAGCCATTGTGTCTCAGCACATTTTTTTCCTCCTCTTTCGGAAGAGTTCCTTCCCCCTTAAGTAATAGGCAGGGTGTGGGCCAAAGCTGTGGCTTTTTCTTGTTTCTTTGTTCTCCATTTATCTCTGCCACCTTTTTCAAAGGGATGGGGGAAAAAAAAATAGAGTGTGCATGGAAGGGGAAGATACAGTTGCATTTCTTGACCATCAGGCCCCCCTGCTCTTCAGGTGTTCAAGGCAGGTGCCTTTGATGTCTGCAAGTTTTGGGGAGGTGGGAGGTAGAGGATTCATGAGAGTGGCTTGGGAGTGGAGAAGGGAGATTAAGGTGTGTGGCTGGTGCCCTCGGCTGAGGGGTGGGGAGGAGTCTTTCAGGATAGCCAGGCAGCAGGTTAGTAATCGGTATTTGCCTCTAGTGCTATTGCATTGTGCTCTTTCTCTCTCTGAGAGCCAGCATGAGTGTGACCATCATAAGCAGCTGGCTGAAGTTTGCTAACTTTCTGCTGCTTGATCTCTGGTGTGTGCTTCCATGGGACCCTTGATAGGTTATATCTGTCTGTGCAGCGGGGTGGGCAAGACATTAGTTGCTGTCTTTCAAATTTTGGCATATGTTGATCTGCATCCACTTTGTTGAGTGAACGTGAGTAACTGCCAACAAGGAGGGAGAGCTTTAAAACTCGGGCAACCTGTGCTGTTGTTAAACAGCAAGTGTAATTTGACAGTTGCAGTATACAGCACTGAACACCCCTGTTAGCTGATCGCTACTGATGCTTTCCTGTTTAAATCCAGTCCTATTTGGCTTTGCATCCTGTCATACTCAGATTTTTTTTAATGTGTGGAAGTAGATAAACGGAATGAGAATCTGTAGGTCTACTTCTTGGTTATAAAGCTTGCTAAATGTTTTCAACAAAAGCTTTTAACATAGAAGCTTGGCCCAAGATACACAAGCAGACTTCTTAGCATTGTGTTCTAAAACAGGTTCTATAGAAGATCATTCTCTCCACAACTTTGAACTCCAAGGTTTAAACAAGTTTGAGACCCTCTAATTTAATGACAAAAGGAGTTTGTTGGGTAAAGGAGCAAACGGATTCAGAATGGGAGTTGATATATTGAAAGGAAGGGTAACTGACTCCAAGAAGTGTGGGGAGTCTGTTTCACCCAGGCATGTAAACTGGATTTATCCAGTCACAGAGAAGTGGGTGGATATCTCTAATAACAGGAGAGAAAAGCAATAGCAAATATTATCCTGGCACTGGTAACAGTTTCACAGGATTTAGGGGGCAGAAGAATCATAATACCATGCTGTAAGATGCAGAATCCCCCCTCCTGCCCTGCTTTTCTATAGATTCATCATGCCAAGTACCTTTTTTTGGCAAGGAAACTCTCTCTAGGCTTTGTGGGAAAGAGGGTCCCTACTCCTTTTAGGCTTGAGTTTCTTTCTCAGCATCTGTCTTGGCTGAACACAGTTTTAAATCACAGTAACCAATCCAAAACTTGTCCAACAGTGAGCTAAACAACTTTCTGGGCTGTGCTTACATCGGGTAAGTGAATGCAAATGTGTGCCTTCTACTGCCTCCACTCACTGCAGTGGGATGATCCACAGGTAGTTGCCCTTCCTCAGATCCTGTTCATTCTCTTTTCCTGAGGCTCTCCTGCTTGGTTCTTTTGCTGTGCTGTTTCTCCATCCTGCCCATGGATGGCTTTGGTTACTCTTTTTAAAGCATTAGTTCTGGGTATTCCCATTTATCTGTCCTTAGGTTAATCAGGAACACAAATGCCATGCCGCCTTCTTGAAATTCAAAGGAAAAAGGGTTGGTGAAGTGACAGACTAGGGTCTGTCATAGGAGAATTTTTGTCTTCAGGCAAACCCTTTCTTGGCCTGTTCATGTTAAATCAGTTTGGCACAACGACTGTCTTTGGATTTCTAATTTGGTCGTTGGGAACCATTCCTTCTGCAGTAAGGCAGGTAGGATGGACAGTTCAGATGTAGATCTAAGCAAAGGGAAAAGCAGGTCCTGTGTCATGGAACTGGCAATCCCACTTGTGACTTGAGCAGCAAGACTAGATACACAGGTCTCCTGCCTTCAGACATGAATAAATCACTTGACAAGGCCAGAAGGAAATTCCTACCCCAGTTCTGCAGCTCTGAACTGTAGGATTTGATTCACTTGCTGTGAGATTTTGGACGTTATTGGCGGCAGGACACCAGGCCTATGGCCAACTACTTGAGCCAGTGCTGGAGAAAGCCTGCTGCTGCAGAGCGCCTCTTGAGTAATGGTCTCTTGGATGACTCTTCCTTTTAGCAGACTTTGTTGTGTTCAGAGCTTTGTCCTTGGCTATAATGGATAGCTTCAGTCTTGTCTGAGCAATATATTTCCCATGGTATGCCTGTGTTCTCAATACCTTTTGGGGCCTTGTGGTTCTTTACTGATTTCTTGGGGGTTTTTTTGACATTGTCTTTCTGAACCCTTTCACATAAGCTGGGCATCTTCTGCCTTCCTTTTGTTAAGAGGGCTCTGGTGCATCTTAAATGTAAAACAGTTGTAAGAGGAAAAATGTACAGGTGTTTATCCTAAATCCTTTCCTCCCCATGGCAGTCTTGGCCCTGTCTCACTATAGATGAGCATGAGGCCAGCTCCTGCCCTTTGGATGTGTGCATGTCCAGGGCATGCTGTGGCCTTTGCACTCCTGTTCAGGCGTATTTATGACAACTCTACAAGGCACCGAACAATCAGAGATTGTGGGTGGGGGCTGGACACTCCAAGCGCATCAATCAGTTTCATCCCTCTGAGCCAAAGCAAAAGCAATCTTTATTTTTCCCTGGGTTGAGAGAGAATCAACAGAGGCTAGAGAGAAGAATGGGAAGGAGTGAATGAGGAACCCCCTCTGCCACTGGCTAGCAGTAGCTCATTTAAACAGATGGCTTTGTTTTGATTTGGACTCTCCATTTTTTTTGTCTCCCCACTAAAGGAGACCTGCAGAGCTCTGTCCAGAAAGGGAGCAATACAGCCGCCTGTTCCCACACAAGTGGGGCGAAAGGCGAGAGGCTTTGAGAATTCCCTGCTTCTTTTCCTTGCCTCCCTCTTTTTCTCTTCCCCCAAGAAATCACAGTTTGAGAGAATTCCCCCCTACTCCTCCCGTTGGAAAGAAAGACAGAGAAGACATTCTTGACATTCTTTGCAGAGAAAAGGGGTTAAATGTCTGAATTTGGGGGTCACCATGTTATACAAATTGCAATCTAATCGTTTTTACAAGAACACACGTGTGCTAAGAAAAGGAGCCATGGACAAGAAAGAAAAGGGGACAGACAACCTTTTTTGTCCTATCTTCTTTTTTTTTTTCCCTCAAGGTTTTGGACTATTGTCGTGTCCTGTCTCTCTCCCCTCCTCACCCCCGAGAGGGAGAACATTGGTTTTATAGTTAAATTGGTTCGTAAAGCAGAAGGGCTTGGTGCCATTTCTGTTTGTTTTCCCAAATAAAAGCCCCAGCAGGGTCTCTTTTGCACCGTTGTGGCTTTATTTGAAGAAACTGGCTTTTTCCCATAGCCCAGCGTGTCAGTTTATCCTCTGAACTTAACCTTACGGGAACCCGAACAACAAAAACTCACAGGGTCCCAGAGCTGGAAAGGTAAAGAAATTGTATCTTTTTATTGGACCATTTAAAGCGTGTGTGGGCCAATTCAGAGAAAGCAGAAGAAAAGAAGGCAAAACTCCCTCTTCTGTCTCTCCCCTCTGACACAATCTCAAACCATCGTTGGTGTCATTCCCCCCCTACTGCCTTGAGTCCCTTCAGCTGTGCTGAGGAAGCTGAGAGGCATTTCTCCTGAAAATAATTTATAACAGCATGTCTGAGCCATTTCACATAGAGGTGCTCCCTCAAAACTCCCCAAGCCAATCCCACATCTCCCTGCAGGAATTAGTAGCCTTGGCTAAACACAGAGGTGACCTCGGTGTAGGATAACTCTATGAAGAGTAACTTTGTCAATGACCTATGCTTCTCCCTACGTACATTATAGATGTTGTTTGACCAAGCCTTTCCCTTCTTAGCATAAGCTGCTGCATCCCCTGGGTGCCTCAACTGCTGTTGCAAAGCACCTGGAAGAGACAACAGCTCAGCTATTCCCTTTGGTTTTCGTGCGCTCTCCAAATTGGATGACTGAAGTTGTGCAAATGCTGCACTCTGGATAATTGTTTTTAAATGGATTTTGTTTCCTTTCTCTGTTTGATACTCAGCTCAAATATCCCAGTGTTTTGAACTGAACGGTGATCTTTCCACTTTTTATTTTAAAGTATATGCTTACCACCTGGCTTGTTGCAAGTAGTTACTGGGGCTAAAATATTGGTTTAGAGCTCTGCTTGGTTTCTAAATAGTCACCTGCTTATGTGCAATGGCTTCTCCTCTTTGATGGATGATCATGGCTCACAGATAAGGTTTCCAGAGCAAATGAGTATGTCCTCAATTTCACACATCTCTGTTTTCAGCAGATGTTCTGAATTCAGCAGTTTCTTAGAATTTGTGTATTTGTTTAATATCAATTCTAGTGAATCAGGGTCAACAGAAATTGAGGCTGGGGAGAAAAATGTTTATTGTTTCATCCCCAGTTTTGAAGTGTTGTTCCTGTGTTTTGGAGACAGCTGGCCAAGACCTGCAGCAAATGGGCAGGGTACAGGGAGGGAAATGCAGACTTCTTTTGGACTCCAGCTTTCAGCAAGGTCTCAGGGTAATCCTGAGCTTTTATAGTCACACATATAATTGCTGTAGCTTGGGAGGCTGTATATGGCTTTAACATGGTGATAGCAGCATCCCATGGATTATCTGGAAACTACCCATCTGGGCTCTGCCATGACTGATCTTATTTTGTCTTCATATTGCTGTGGTGAGGAGGAATAGAGCCTTAAGCTGTTTTTAAAAAGGAAAAAAAACCCAACTTAAAGAAACTAGCTTGTTTCTGCCATTCTTTGGTAGTTCCGTTTGCTTCCAGGCTAGAAGGCTTTTGTCTTCTGGAGGTATCACGACAGCAATGCTCATGGCTAAATTTCCATCATGGAAAGAAAAGAGTGCAATGTGGAAATCCCAAACAAATAGCTTATTTTAAAAGTAGTTTTTAAAAGTCTTGTTTTCTGAAGAACGTGGGAATTGATGAAGATGAGTCAAAGGATTCTCCATAGTGCCTGAACAAACTGCTTTTCATTTTTTTAACTCATCAGTTTGATACATTTCCCAGGCACAGAGTCTTTGTTTAAACATCAAGGAGTCCAGAGCCTGGTGCTAACATAGCTTTCCTGTGCTAGGACAAAATGAGCTGCTGGATTTGCTCTGGCTCTGTTCCTTGTGGGCTGGTACCGGATTATGGCCAATATGATTTCAGTCTGTCTAGATGCTTAAGAGAAGGTAGGACAAACTAGGAATATCTGTGATTTTCCTGCTTGACATTGGAGGCCTACCTCTGTGTCTGTAGGCACTGCATTGGCCCAGGTGGTTTGTGGTTAAGGTGCTGAAGCAGAGAGCTCTGGCTCTAGACAGGTCTTTCTGTCACGTTTGCGATTCTGCTCCACAGAGCTCCACTGGTGTGGAGTTGTTTCTGTTGGTGCCACCCAGCACTGGGATTGAACCCTGGCACTATCTGGTCCAAGCTATTCAGTACAGAAAACATAGCAAAACTCCTGCCATCTGCACAGCTAACTACCTGGCTTGCCCGAAGAAGGCCTGGGAGTGAAACAGCCTCTGTTTGCTACTGCTGGAGAGCCAGGGCATGGTGGGGAGTTGGTGTGGACCTTCCATGCTTGGTCTTGCTTGGGCTTCACAGTCACTTGCTGACTAACTGTCATAGCATGTAACAAGGGCAGGGCACCCTGGCCTCTGACGTGCTGAGTGTCGTGGTTTAACACCAGCCAGCAACTAAGCACCACGCAGCCGCTCACTCACTTCCTCCCCCCCCCCAGTGGCATGGGGGAGAAAATCAGGAAAAGAAGTAAAACTTGTGGGTTGAGTAAGAACGGTTTAATAGAACAGAAAAGAAGAAACTAATAATGATAACACTAATAAAATGACAGCAGTAATAATAAAAGGATTGGAATATACAAATGATGCACAGTGCAATTGCTCACCACCTGCCGATCAATGCCCAGTTAGTCCCTGAGCAGCGATCTGCCTGCCCCCACTCCCCCCAGTTTATATACTAGATGTGATGTCACATTGTTGGCCAGTTTGGGTCAGCTGCCCTGGCTCTGTCCTGTGCCAACTTCTTGTGCCCCTCCAGCTTTCTCGCTGGCTGGGCATGAGAAGCTGAAAAATCCTTGACTTTAGTCTAAACATTACTTAGCAAAAACTGAAAACATCAGTGTTATCAACATTCTTTGCATACTGAACTCAAAACAGAGCACTGTACCAGCTACTAGGAAGACAGTCCTATCCCAGCTGAAACCAGGACACTGAGGATCAGCTACCTGGTTTTTGGAAAGTGTTTGGGTGCAGAGAGTGAAAAAGGGCCCACAAAGGAAAGGAGAAGGCTGTTCCCTGCTGCATTTGGCTGGTGCTGGTGTTCTCTGCAAGCTGGTGAGAAACAAGGTTCAAGATAGCTATCACATCTCGTGCTGTCCCTTATTGAGTAGACACCTTCTGCCTATGTAAGTTGTTAGAAAACAATTGGTGATGTGCTGATGTATCTGCTGCTTTTCTGTTGCCCCTTGATGGGTTGTCTTGATCCTTTATGGGTTATTAAGGATTAGTTGTGGGTTTTGCTACCTAGGAAGTGGAAGCTGTTGGGGACTGGGGTTTGCAGGCAAGGAGTATTTGGAATAATGAAGACTGGACAATTTGTGGGCACTAACTTGTGATCCCAAGGCTGTGAGAGTTGTGGTGGCAGAGAGTCCCTTTCTAGCACGGACTCAGCATGGCTGTGTATGCTGCAGGGACATGGAGCTAGCCTGACATGGTGGTAGCTGGTCCAGAGACACCTTAATCTTCTGAAAAATGGGGGAAATTATTAATAGTGTTCTGCTGCTTTATCAATTTAAGTGTGCCCATGCCAGAACACTTAGGTCTTTTGGTTTGTGTGCCTAGTGTACAGCACAGTATGGTTTTCCCCTGGTGTCAGGTTCTAAGTGCTTCACTGTAGCAACTAATGCATTGTTTCTGTAAACTGCTGAAGGACTGCTGCTCTATGCAGGGGCTGGACCTCCCAGTTGAAAGCTGCTTTGGCTGACCTATTCTTGGGGCAGGAGAATTGAACTGATTAACAAACCAGCGAAGCAAGGTTTGCTTTGCTGCAGTATCTTGCAAGTATCTGTATTCCTTTCCTGCCTATAGAGAAAAGCTAATCCTCCCCCCCCCCCCCCCCCCCCCGCCTTTTTCTTTTCTTTCTTTTTTGTTGCCTGGCCTGGAAAGGGAAGTGGAGGGAGGAAAATGGGTGTGACTCTGCTGGGATGCTTGCGTACCACTGCAGTGAGGTGTGAAGGCATAGGGAACCACTGGGAATGAGGCACCTGGGTGGTGTTCAGTGCTGCACAGGAAGCTCTGAAAGCAGGAATCCAGACTTCCTGGTTTCTCCTGTCCCTTTGCTGCTGAAATTTTTCACTTGGAGACATCGCCAGGCTGCCATTAAAAATTGCTGCCATCTTGCAGCACTGCAGACTGAGGTCTGGTCTGAGAGATAGAAGACAAGCTTTAGTGTGGCCAGGCTCGCTCTGGGTGTGATGGGCACTTGTTTAGAGGTGGGAGGTTGTGAGGAGATCTGCTGTGACCCTTTTCAGGCACCTGAGAAGAGGAAGAGGGATGGTCCCAGTGACTAAAAGATCCCTGGGTATGCTTCTCATCCTGCTACCTTTCCTCAGCACAGTGCTCCTCTCTCCCTGAGCTCACTTAGGCTTTTACATATTAAAGGTGTATTAGCAGGGAAAATGGTGGAGAGGAAATAACACAAACAGGCTTCAGCTAGCTAGCAGGAGATATTCACTAGATATGCTGCTGGGCTTTGGTCCATGTGCAGCTGCCTGTCCTGATTTCCTCTCCTGAAGTGCCACATGCTCAGAGCACCAGTCTGGGGCTACCCTGTGAAAACAAAAAAAAAACCAGTAGCATGTGGAAGTGGGGAGAGAGGGGTCCAAGCTGCTGGCGCTGCCTAGGGCTCACTGAGATAGCTCATCTCCTGTGAGTAACTCCCTGCTCCTGCCTGAGCAACTGCCAGAGGACTCTACGGGTTGGGCAGTCTGGCCCCTTATGTATCTCACAGGTAGTCTAAGGGTTCTTTTTTGGGAGAGCAGCTGACTCCTCATACCTGTGTTGTAGTCTTACAACTCTGGGCCACACATACAACTTGTAGGATAAAGAAGGTTTTGTGGAAGCCTTGAGGAGGGTTGTATGCATGTCAATCTGTCCTGCTGGCTTTGCAGAACGGCAGATGGAGGGGATCTGTGTGCTTGGAGGGCCATGGGAGTACCAGAGCTCAGAGATGCCCATCCATGTCTCACTCCATGGTAGAGCTAAGGACCCATCTGCCCCAGCCAACCCCACGGCTCTTGTTCCCAGTTTTCAGACTGTGAATGCTTCAACCTTTCGACCTGCATACAGGTGCAGAGTTGCTGCTGGGTTGGTTTGCGAGTAACCTTCCAAGGGTTAATGTATTGTGAGAAGGTTGCAAAGGGCTGAAGCCTGGAATCCCCTCGATCCCTTGCCTGGAGAAACACAAAGTCCAATAAGCCAGCACCCCTGGATTCATGTTGGGGGGGATTAATTCATGCACTTGATGTTAAAGCTTGTCCGAGAGGTTTGCACGGGGGGGCCATCGCTAGGGCTGGTTGGCCTCTCTAAATGGTTGCTAGGGTCCTGGCATCAAGGGCCAATGTAGCTGCCCACAGCCACGGTCACGGAGGGAATTACATAGCCACAAAGAAATTGTTATTCTACATAATCTGCTCTTTGGAGAGTGATTGTGGGGAAACAGGCTGGCCCCAGCATGCCGCCAGCTCTGTGATCATAGAAGCGTGCTGGCTGCAAAGATCGGCCAGGGCTCGCCTTCTGATCTGGGGACACCAGGGCTCGAGGCGCTAATCTGCTTTATCAGCGATTTCTCTCTCCTGACACAAAGGTGTTTACTTGTTTTAACATCTCCCAGGACTCTATTTCTCCTTTTGTGTGGTCTTTATCCCCCGATGAGGGCTTTAGCCCAGATTACAGACAGAATTAAGGCATTTGGCGATGTGCCTCAGAACTGTGTGATGCTGGATCAAGGAGCAGAAAGTAACAAAATAATGGGGGGAGATGCTGGGAGTGACCCCACTGTGGGATCCATGCTGTCGGCTTTCAGGACTGCTTCATTGTCCTGGGAACCAAGAGCCTGTTGGAGAGGGGTGGCCGTGCGGCTGGGTTTGAAAAGCAGGTGCTTCAAGGTTTATTGTGTCCAGCATTTTTGATTTAGAGGGTGTGAGGAGGAGGAGGAAAAAAAGGAGAGTTTGCAATAGGTGGCCATTTCAAGCAGCTGGACAGGTTGTCCCCTCTGTTCCCAAGAGTCTGCCATGGCTAGGTGTTGCTGGCTGCTGGGGCAGGTGGAGTGATACTGGGGATGGGCTGTGCTGTGTGCCTGATGCAATTTCATATGTCCCAGGGAAGGGGATCAAACTCTTTGCAGTCTGGCAGGGTGGGCCCTCACGAAGCACCATCCACCTGGTGAGCTGCTGGTCTTGCACATGAACAAGCAGCAGAGTGATACAGCCACAAAGCATTTGTCTTAGAGCTTCATGGAGATCTTGCTTTTGTTCTTTCATAGCAAGCAAGGAATTAGAAAGGAGGAGACGGTCCAAAAAAAAAAAAAAAAAAAAAGCTAGCCTTTGGAAAGTCATCTCCAGAGCAGCCCTGGGGTGGTTGCTCTTGACCTGTCATGTTCAGCCTCAAATATGGTATTTGCAGTATGCAGTGTGACTGGAGGGGGTTGAGGAGAACATCCATGGCAGGCTGGGTCAGGAGAGTCTCATTTGCCTGTGGGTCTGAGCTGTGTGTCAAAGATATGGGGAAATACCCCAGTGAGCAGTATTTTGAATGATGGAGTCTGGGATGGAATGGGATTGACTAGGTAAGCGGCTCTTGCAGATTATGTGGAGTTTGACTAAGTAGAGAATTTTCTCCCATGGAAATGGAGGCCCATCATTCAGAGTACTGGTCACTTCTCCCAAGGAAAATGATCCTGTTTTGCTGGAGGTCAGCTGTGCCAGTCCCTTGGCTCTTCCTCTTACAGCTGTGACTCCTGCTGGTCATCCTCCGTGACAGTTAGTGGCCCAACCAGCAGCAGAAGCTTGGGAAGGGAGAGGAAAACTGTGCAGGCTTTTGCATTCTGCTAAATCACAGAAATGAGATCTAGGAGACTTCTGTGGTACCATCTCTGCTCTGGCCAGCTCAATTGGAAGGGTACTTTGCTCTGAATGAGTCTTCCTCGGTTGTGTTTTGTTGCAGCGGTCAGCTGTTGACCTGTTTAGGGACTGACTTCCACCGTGGAGCTGGAGTCCTTGATGTCTTCTATGAAACACCCTCCCTTCTCCTTTCTTGTGGATATGACACCTACATCCGCTACTGGGACATACGGACCAGCACCAGGTGAGCCTACCCTGCTGGCATCTGGGGCCTTCATGAGGCTCCTGGGCTCTCCTTGTGCAGTGTCTGCAGACTTGCCTGCAGCTGAATTAGCTCCTTCAGGTAAATTGAGTCTCAGTTCCAGTGGTGGAGGAGTGGAGGTTCAGCCCTGCTCCACTTTGTGTTGCCCTTGCAGGAAGTGCGTCCAGGAGTGGGAAGAGCCCCATGACAGTGCCCTGTACTGCATAAGGAGTGATAAGAACCATATGATTGCCAGCGGCTCTTCTTACTACGGTGTGGTGCGGCTTTGGGATAAACGACAGACTCGGTGCCTGCAGGTGAGGGCTGGCCAGAGGCTGGGCAGCAGCAGAGCTTTTGAGTTGTTCTCCGGCAGGCTAGTGCCGATGTCTCTTTGGAAGAAGAGAGAGGGGCTGTTGTACTGTCTTTGGGGTGAGCCTACCATGGAGACCCTAACCTATATGCAGGGAAAAGCCTGCTTTGCTCAGGCATCTTGGCCTTTGTGTCTGTGACACCAGTTGGGGTCTTTGGGCTGACCTCTTCTTTGAAAGGTTGATTCTCCTATTTTCTTGCAGAGCTTTCACCTGTCTTCACCCACCAGCAGCCCAGTGTACTGCCTCCGTTTCAGTACCACCCATCTGTACGCTGCCCTGGCATCAGCCCTACACGTCCTAGACTTCACAGCTCCATGAAGGGTACCGCCACTGCTTCTGGTCACCCCAACTCAGCAGAGTTGACACTTGGCTCAGGGAATCGCAGGGCAAGAGAGGTGAGAATGGCCCATGAGGCTTCTGAAGGGATTTTTTTGCCTGCTAGAAAGCTACAATGAAGAGTGCACAAACGGCCCGACTTTCTCAACCTCACCTGCCTGTTAGTGGAAATAAAGGCCGATTGTCCTTTACCCTTTTTATTTTGTGCAAGTCAGGTTTTGTTATATTAATTGTGTTCTTTTTTTTATTTTTTTTTATTTTATTTTATTTTAATTTTTTTCTGCGGATACAGCATTTGAGGGGCAAGTTGAGCCGGGATGCCCTGTCAGCTGTGTGTGCTGTTCAGGTTGAGATCAGCCAAGCTCTGAGCCATGTGAAGCAAGTCTAGGCTGTGTGTGGGGTGGACTGATTTGGTGGAAGGGAAAGGTGTCTGGAGCGGGGCCCACCTTTCACCTGCGCTTGCTCTCTCGACAGCTGCTTGTGTTGTCCTTTGCAGTCAAGAGCAAGAACTGATCTAAAAGGCAGAGCCAGCCCTGCTTTCAGTGTATGCCTCCCCAAGCTGGCCATCAGGTCGGGCTGTGCACTTGGCAGGGCTGAAACAGTTGCATTTTGCTAAATAAAACTCTGAAGGCAAACAAAAGAGACTGTATGTTTTGTTTCAAGTTCCAAAGGGGCTGCAATGTTACCCACTGATCACAGAGGCCTGGCTGGGTGGAGGAGGTTGGGCCTATTATTCAGACACTGTCTACATATCTAATAGATATCTCTCCCTGGCTAGATCCTGTGATGCTGCTGTGTTGAAGGCAGTTCCTGGGATCTTGGATCTTGTGTCACTTGTTCAAACAAGAATTCAAAAAGTAGGATCTGCAGCTTGCTTGCTGCCTGCATAATGAAGTAGCAAACTGGACTAGTGCAAACACCAAGGCTTTGATGTGATTTACTGGGATCCTGTAGGCACATCTAAGTGGGCTCCTTTTTGTGTCAGCCTTCTGAACCCAAGCTGGCTCTCAGAACAACTACAGCTTTCAGTGTGCTCTGTGCTGCCTGGATGAATGTGGATGTCTGTGGATGGATGTGCTGTGGGTGAATGCAGTGGTGTCTGCCATCTGGTCATTGGGGAAGGAGGTGCGTGTACCCTACTTGGCTGTGAGTTTGGCTATCCTGGATAGGTAAAGGAGCAGTTTTGTATCACAGACTGGGAGCTCATCTAGGGTGAAGCACCCAGCGTGGTCCTTTGTTAGAACTGAACAGGTAAGAGGCTGCTCTTCCCTTGTGATGCACAAAAATTGGAAGAGAATGTTTGGAGCCCCTGCCTGAGCAGGGAGGGAGTGGAACCAACCAGCTCCTCACCTTCTTGAAGGGAGTTCTCCATTCCCAGTGGACGTGAGACAGCAGCTCATGGTGTAAAGTCATTTAAAAGCATGGCTTTGCTGCAGGATCACATTCTCATAAGGATCTTTCCAGCACAGCTCCCTGTCACAGTTCCTGATCTGTATGTTTCTCTGCTGCCACTCGTGCCTGCTTGCTGCCATCTCCCTTGTAGCTACCGTGGTGCTACATGTTCTCCTTGTGTAAGTGGCAGAGTTGATGTCTAAGTGCCCCAAGCAATGATCTGCTGCTGTAAAAAGACACCATGGCTGGAACAATCTTCCATCAGCTCAAAGCTGTAGATCCCAAAGGCTGCTAGGTCAAGATAATGATTCTGGGGGGACCTCTGGGTTATTGGTAACACTGAGTTGTTGCTGAAAAGATGGTGCTTTGCATCAGGGGTTGCTAACTACTGCTGCTGTATTGCTTGGAGCACTTTGGGCCCTGCCTGTGAGGAGAGCTTTAGGTAAGTGATTAGGCACAAGATCTAAGGACAGAGAGAGTGAGCTGGCAGAGCTTGGGAGTTGGGGGAGGTCTGTTTTTTCTCAGGTTGTGGTGTGTTACAGGTCCTTTAATGAAATTAGGAGGGAGGGATGGAGATATTAAATGTCTTTGGCAGTGTCCCCAACATGAGGGAACTGAAGTAACTGTTGGGTGGGAGGAGAGGTTCTTTATTGCACTGGGACTTGGGCAAGGCCTAGAGTAGGAATGAGCATGTCACCTGAGCAGGTGAACAAGTATCACTAGTGCAGGAGACTCCTCCCATGACAGGCCTGCCTGCAATGCTGCTGCTGTCAGTCCTGCCATTTCCTTTCTGCAGCCCATGTTGGTGGGTCCTGCACACTTGTAGCTGCTTTTAGGTTCTTCCTGGCTGAAGCCAGGAGCAGAGCTGCAGTCCCATGGTGGTGCCAGCACTGATGGGTAGAAGGATGTACCCTCACATCTCAGGTGACGTTGGGGAATGGGGAAGCTGCAAGTGGGGCTGGCACAGTGGCTCTGATGAGCTCTGCTAGTCAATGGTGCCTCCGTTGTCTTGTGGGGACTATGCAGGTGGGTCCTGAGCCACCCAGCAGTGAGGCTCTAACTGGGGATGCCACCCAGGCTCTCAGAGTTTTTGTGGTTTGAAAGCAGTCCTCATCAGGGGAGCTACGCTGGGAGCCTGTGACCAGCTCACTACTTAAAAGTAGGGTTTGTTTGGGTAGGAGCCATTCAAATATGAACCGGGGTGGAAGGACATGCAGAAATCTAAGCAGAGAGATGGCTGGTGCAGGGTAGAGACTGTAGCTGTTTGGAGGGCAAGTTGCTAAAGCAGCATTGCTGTCCCTGTGCATGGGGTGCTGTCTCTGCAGTGAGATCTGTGACCGGCCGTGTTTATGCCCTCATGGAAGGGGTGTGCTACTGCTACTCCTGAGCTGGCCAGCAGCCCCTGCCACCACTTTCGCCTCCATGCCATGCAAATGAAGGCAGCTGCATTTTGGTTCCTGTGTTCTACACAGCCGTCTGCGTTCTGCATGTCACGCTGCACATGGCTGGCGGTAAGGAAGCAGTTGGGTGTCCTCCTCTTCACCCTATTTCATAGGCTGTGCCCATTCAGGTCTAAGCATTGATGCTGTTTGCAGAGATACTGGGGTCACCAGAGCATCCTGCTAACTGCACGGAGGACCTTGCACAACACTGCAGGAGGGAGTTGCTTCAAAGCACATCCCAGGCAAGTAAGCAGTACAAGGAGGGGGTTCCTGTTTTCCAAATGTTACCCGCCTTCAGCAATGGTGGCAGAGAGAGGGAATTCCCAAGGGGAACCACCCAGCTTTCATGTCCCTTCTGCTCATGGAGGATGGGGAAAAGGCTGCTGGCTGTGGATGCAGTGTGCTTTCTTTGCATGCTGCAGCTTCCCACAACTTGTAGAAGGATCATAAATGTCTGTAAATCAGCAGACCTGGCAGTAAAGAGACTGCCCTGCCGTCTCCCTGGACCTGCAAAGATTCCTCCAAGCGTCTCTATTAACAACAGGACTAATTTTTATTGGAAAAGGAAAAATAAATACTGTGAACCTGTGCTGGAGACCTGCCCCCCACCTCAGCCTCTTGGCAGCCACTGCCTACTGGGTCTTACAGTCACCATCCCCGTTGTTTGCTGCCTTTATCTTCTTCAGCTCCTTCTGCAGCTGCTCTTCTGCAGCCAGGATCTCCTTTGGCTTCTGGTACTGTAGGACAGAGAGAAAAGCCCTTAGCACTCCTGTTCAGCCTCTGCTCTAAGCAGACCAACTGGGGCCAGGTGCTACCAGTGCAGCTGGGACCCTCCTGCCAAGGGGTGCCCTTCTGTCACCAGCTACTTCCAAAGCCCATTTGGAGAGGTGGTGCCATCACACTAGGGACACTTGCCAAGATCTTGGAGGGTCTTTTACAGTGCAGGTGAAACTTTCCAGTTGGATGTGGAGTCCTGTCCCCCAGCAACCCCTCTGGAATATCCTGGCAAGCTGTGTCATGCAGATCCCTGGTGTGCTCGCTGGTTGTATGCTCACATGCGTTTTTTATATGCGTGTGTGTGTATATATATATATATATAAATACAATATGCATTTTTTAAAAGGCAGACAGAGAAGTGAGAGTTGCAGTTCCTCTGTCCTTCCCTCAGAGCCCCCTCACCCAGCTGCAGTTTAGTGCTGGATGCAGGTGCTTTTTGGCAAGGGTTTGGCCCATAGCAAACAGAAGCTCAGAAGGACTTAAGCTGCTCCTCTTGGCCTATTTCCTCTGCACGTGCACCCCCAGTTCTGCTGCGAGGTTTCCCTCGGAGGGGATGCTCTCTGGGTGGCTGACTTCTACATTTAAGAAGATGAGCACCTGCTGCTCAAAAGCATTTGTCTGCCTCTGCTCCTTGCAACAAGTGCCCATTTTGCTAGTCTCTCACTTCCACCATGTGCATGGAAGCGTGTCCTCTCCATGTGTTCTCTCCAACACAAAGCAGCGGGTGATTTTTTTTTTTATTATTTTTTATTTTTTTTTTAAGACTGTGAGACCTCTAAGCGCAGCAGGTCCTTGGACTTTTAACAGTTATGCTCTGAGGCAAGAGAAACTTGCTGTGACTGAGAGTGGAAGCTTGCTTAGGCCTGGGGGAGGGGGATACATGGAAAACAGGGCACAATAGACACTCTTCCACCTGCAAGTCACCTTGAGCGGCAAGAAGGGCCCCTCCTGTGGCCTGGGCTGTCCTGGCTAGTGTCAGCATGCCCAGTGTAATCTGAAACTCCCACTGACTGTGTGACAGAGCAGGGGGCTCATCAGTGACCCTCAGCAGATCTCACTGCTCTGCCTCATTTCCCCACATGTAAGAATTTTTAACTTCTTTGTGGACATAAAGAGAAGGGCAAAGTGCTGTTCTACATGGCTAAAACCTCACCGTGATAATCAGGGTGTTGTTGGCATGGGTGAAGCTCAGGGCAGCTGCATCCAAGGGGAGCTGGTATCGGTCCAGGTCAGGAATAGAGAACTTCTTGTAGTACCTACAAATGAGAGAGGAGACAGAAACAAGGAAGGTGGGGTTCCTATTCCCCTGCTAGCAGTGATGAGCTACAGAGTGCTGTTCAACAAGGTGTAGATGAGGACAATAGACCTCTCAGGGTTGGCAGGAGGACCCTGTGCCATGTTGTGTGCCTGCTGGTGCCCCCAGGCTAGCAGGAGCACTGGAAACAAATCTCCAAATGAAATCAGAGCTGGCAAAGTCCTGAAGGGCTTTGGTGTATGAAGGCAGGCTTGGCCCTCCAGCTTGCTCTTGAGTAGTGCCAGACAAGGTTAGGGACAGACTACTCTGCCCTATCAAGAGGTGTCCCTTGTCTTTGTCCCTGCTCATGGCCCCTCATTCCCTCTAAGTACCAGCTCCCATTAGCTCTTGTCAAAACAGCTGTCAAAGCCCTTGTGCCCTGTGACTTACTTTCTTGAGTGATGCACCATTTTGTGTTGCAATCCTTCCTAAACTTATGTTTTTTGCCACTTGCTCTGCTTCTTAGATAACTTTCTGCTTTGGTGGCATAGTGGTGCTCAGGCATACCCCTGGGCTCCAGGTGTAGCTGCCCACAGTCATCCCAGTCTCTGCTCTTGCAGCATCTCCATGCAGCCTCCATGATGGCTGTGGTGCTCCTCTGCATTCCCAGCTCCCCTAGTTGTTCTTTCCCTGGTCTCTATCCCAGATCACATGTCACATCCAAGCGGAGGACAGGGAGATTTTGCCCAGCTCCCTATCCAGCCTGTGTCCCTCCACTGACCAAACCTTGAGCTTTACTCTGTATGAAGAGGATATGGTTCAGAACTGGAGGGGTTATAAGCTGTCTAGGTACCAAAGAGATTTCCTAAGTCTTTGGGACCAGAACCTTGTAGACCTGTGTCTGTGTTTGCCTAAGACCTTTCTAGCTTGGCATGGCTTGCCCTGCATCTGCTACTTCTCTCTGGACCTGTGCCAAATACATTAGTTGGTGGTCCTATGCCCGTGTAGAGGCATGGTTGGGTTCTTAATCTCTTCCAGCACTCTCGTGGGCAATCCCCTCCAAGGAATTAGCCTCTACTTGGTACCGAGGTGCCCAGAGCAGAGCAGGAACCAGCAGCGGCTGCTGTCATGCCATGAGGGGTGGTTCTCCATTCAGCTGGCTGTGTGTGAGGCTTGGCCTCTCTAGCTACCTCTGCCCAAATTGCAGTTTATTTTCCAAGTCACGGTGAAAACAGCTACAAAGGGCAAATGGCTCTCCTGGTGCAGTGGGAGGAATGTACGCAGCTTGTTACCGCAGGGCTCAAACCGTTCTGTGTTGTCACTGCTGTCGGTATTTGGAAAAGGTGGCAGACATGGATAATAAGGGAGATGTCAAAGGTTAAACAGCAGAGATTAGATGAACACAAAGACATGTTAAGGAAGTGTTAACTTCTTACCGATTAGACAAAAAAAAAAAAGCAGTACACAGAAAAAAACCACTGTTTCAAAGGGCCTTGGGAGTCATCAATGAAACAGCAGCATTCTGCTGCCCCAGGACTAAGGAGAAGGGGAGAAGAATGGCTTTGGCTGGCCTCAAACTAAAATCTGTGACAAGATCAAAGGAAACAGGATCTGCCTGGCCACCCCCTCCTCCTCCTAACATTACCACTGCCTCTCACTACAATAATTGAATCAGGTTTGGTGTTTGGGGAGGTTGCTTTCTGGGTTTGTTTTTAAAGTTTAGTTTAATGGATTTATTTTACAGCAAGAGGTTTTAGGCAAATCCCACTTGAGCAGCCCTTGCCGTGGCCAGAGGGAACGAGAGTGACTGGTGGCAGTGAAGAGCTTCTGGCTGGGCTAGGAAGGCAGCTGATGGGTGGTTGTCCCTGCTGAGGCAGGCACATTCTCTGCCCTCGCCTCTCACCCCATGGCCAAGGGCAGTATTGCACACTGAGCCTGGGTCCTGGCCTGAGACCCACAACGCGTATGTGAAGTCACCTCCATTATTTTCCTATTGGAAACCCACTTTTTTGTCAGCCTGTAGGGAAAACTGCTACTGGTATGCTGAGAATTTAGAGCTGAGCTACTCAGTAATGACTTGGCAACCCATCCCGTTGCTGTGCCTCTGGCTGGCGGTCAGCACAGCTCTGTTGCTCAGAAGCAGTGTGGCTGACTTCCAACGGCTGGAGAGGCTCCGAGGCTTCCTTTCTTTCCTGTAGTGATGCGCACTCTCTCTGTGACTCCATGCCTTTGTTGCTATCTTGGAATTAGTTGCTGAGTGGTGCTTTGCCCTGGCCGAGACCCAGGAGAAATGATGTAAGATGTCCTGGAGCCTGTACTAAGTGTTCTGGTGCTGGAGTCTGTCCCTGTTCCCTACTGACAGCAAACTTGTTCTTGTTCCCAGTGAGGCAGCTTTCAGCTTTAATTCCAAAAGTCCTTAACTTTCGTATGCAGGCCATGAGCCACTGTCAGGTCCTTCAACCCTCTCTGACACTAGCCTATGAGTGTGCAGTTATCAACTGCTTGTGTGGGATTCTAGTGTTTTCCAGAGAGTAGTACAAAAAACTTGAAGTCAGGTAGGGCATGGGTGAAGCCTCCATGGTACATTATAACCCTACAGCACATACACAGGCAAGGAAGTTCTCACATACACACTACTATTAGGATTGGGAATAGTTAAGCCTGTCTGTGATAGTATGTGGTTGGACTTAGGCTCATGTACTCCCTCCCTGTCCTAGCTCCATGTGTATCCACGTGTGGCTGATGGGAACCTCATTCATCTTTGCTACATAGGTCTCCCTCCTAAAGTGCCACTCTTCTGTGAAAACCTCTGTGTGGATTCAGGCCAGTATCTTTCTGTATTAGAGCTGTAATTGCTTGCTGCTTTCATGGGGCAGATGCCCTCTTCCTCCTGTCTAGCCTCCTCCTAGTTTTTGAGCATCCAGGTGTGCTCATGTGCAGAGCTCAAACATCTTCTTGCCACTGCCTCTGACGGGGTAAACCCTTGCTTGAAGACATGCGGGTTCTGCCATCTGAAAGGCGTTCAGCGGCCAAAGTGGAGCAGTTCTTTGCCAACAGCACCACCTACAGCCAGCTACAAAGAGCGGCTTGAAGAGGGCAGGGGGCAAATTGGGAAACACTGGGGTTGATTTTACCCATGAATCTGACGCTTCTCTGTTCTGCAGCAATGTTGGGGAGGGAAGGCAAACAGAGAGCAGCCTGCCCAGCTTTTCATACTGGTGTATTATCCCAGTTTGTAAATAGCTTTCACTTATCTTCCAAAATCCTCCCTTGTTCTAATACTTGCTCCTTGCTATCTCTTCCCAATACTACTGCTCATCCTGCCTTATCTCACTGAGGCTGTAAAAGCTTCGGGGCACAGCATGTGTCTCATCCCATGAGAGATGCCACGTAGTGACACAGTACAAGATGATGCTTAAAAGCCTTTCCTTTTTTTTTCCTCCCATCTCAAATTTCTTTTGGCAGAATATTGTGGTGTTTCTTTTCCAGATGCAGTCTGCCTTTTTTTCTTGCTACCTCCACATCATATCATTGGCATTGTGACTACAGTACAGGTTTATGCAGGGAGATCTGTCTGCCTGGGTGCCCATGACTTTGCTGTACCTGTTGAATCCTGCATCCCCATGAGTTCTGAGATACAGTGACTACATCAAAGTATTGTGTCAGAGGGAGAAGATGGGATGCTCTAGCTTCAAAAGGTCTGCAAGGCTCTGTATTTTTTTAAGGGAGCAACATTTGACAGGGAAAGAACAGAGAAAAAATCATGCTACTGGAACCGTGAGGTAAGTTTGCAAAGGCCAGTGCAAAGTTTGAGGGGCTCTACTGTAAACATGTCTGGGGCAGTTGGGAGTGGAAATTGGACAGCAGGAGACATGCAGCTGCGAGGTGGGGCCCCTCAGCCGTTGCACGCTAGGGATAGAAGGGAAGAGAGGACAACCCCCTTGTGCAATCACTAGCCTGCCCTCTGTGCCAGCCCACCCAGAGGGACCATCAGCACTGGCAGTGCTGTCCTTACTGACTTCTTGTTGGTGGTCCGGATGACACAGCAGCGCTGCTCTTTCTCCACAGAGACGCTGTAGACCTCCTTGGGGTAGGGCAGGTTACGGATCCGCCACTGGAAGCTGCTCAGGGTATCCTTCCTCATGAAGACAGGCTACAGCAAACAAGTACCTTTAGCAAGTCCCCTCCAGCTGTCTCCTCTCCTCCCTGTACTACATTGAGAGGCTCCATGTAGGAGTAGCTCTTTCACACTGGAGTATTCAGGAGTAACTCAAGAAACTGCCTAGGCATCACTTTCCTGAAGCTAGCACTGCTCTGCCTTTACCCAGGGCACTGCCTGACCTGCTTGTAGGAGGCTAAAAGTGTTCAGCAAGGAAGTCTTGCGGTACAGGGTTACAGGGAAACCAGGCGTCTTCCTCACAGGCAACCGAATACTGAGCTCTGCCTACCCTAGGGACCTGCTGAATTCAGTCCTGGCTCTGCCCCAATTTGCTGTGCAGGGCTGTGCTTGTGTTTCAGGTCTGTAGAAAAGATGGTGAGAGACTAAAACCTCTGCCCCCTAAGCTAGAGAGATGTGAAGATGAAACAGGCTGTGCTATGTTAAGGAGCAGCTTGCTAGGCACTACCTGTGTTGGCCTTTCACTGTCATTGCCTCTGCTTTCCACCCACTTACTTGTCCTGGCACTGGCCTTCCTTTCAGCCTACTCTTCTGGAAGCCAGAATAGTAGTTGGCCAACACAGCAGTACAGTTTCTCTACTTAAGGAAACTGCAAATCTCTTGGAAGACCCCAAAAGAACCTACACTGTGCTTCCTTTCTACCCAGCCCTGCAGCTTGGTGATGTAGTAGAGTGCTGGGCAGGTTAAGGCTGTCTCTTGGGGCTGAGTGATCTGCAGTCTACCAGCTACTGCTGTAAGCACAAGACTAGGTAGTTTTAGGTGCAGTTATGCCTGCAGACCCTTACATACGTTGGAGCTGCTTTCCTTTATAAGCTCCAACTCCAGTGCTCCCAGGAGCGGTGAGGCTGGCTCTCCCACTTCAACCTGCCACTTGCCGGAGTCCCCGAGGGTGTTCTTCTCTCGCCATTTTCTACCTGTGGAAGGGAGAAGAAGGGTTTTCATTATTCTGGTCTATGAGAAGAACTCCAGCATATGACTGCCAAAGCTGCCCAGCACACTGAGATATGTAGAAGATGAAGATGAGATGAAGATATGTATCTTAATTCCAGTCATTTCCACTTTGGTGTGAGTGGATCTGTTAGCTGACCTGTTCCTGAAGTCAGAAATTCTGTACTGAGCATGCCTCTTTTTTGCTACTTGGTGCTGAAGCCATGGTGGGGTTGCAACAGGTGCCATGCTGCAGCTGATATGGTTTTGGACAAGAGCCATAACCAACACCTTGCTTGTTTGCAGTTGCAGAAGCCACCAAAAAGCATCTTTCACTGCAGCATGTGCTACAGCCTCTGTGCCTGGCTATGCAAGATGGCAATCCCATTTAGTCCATCCAAGTCTGTTGTGACAGATGAGCTGTCTGGGAGAGATCCTGGGATAAAGCAAGGTCTGCTACGTCACCCAAGTCAGAGAGGCCTTGGCCCAAACTGAACCATACTTACGTTCCTACAACATTCTGCTACAGACATGCTTATCTCCTAGAATATTTAGGGGCAATTCATTCCCTACTACAAGGTCCCTCCCAACACCCCAGTCCTGCAAGTGCAGACCTGCTGCTATGCATGCCACGGCTGTGCCCTGACCCACGCCTGCTGTGGGCCAGCTGAGAGCACCACTTACTCACTAACTGACCGGTCTTCACATCATACTCTTCGGCCATTTCCTTCCCATCCTCGAACAGGTAGTGGATCTTCCGCTTCCCTAGAGGCAAGGCAGGCGGTGAGGGTAAATGGTAATACACCTATTCCTGGCTGTACGACCCCGTCCCGCTGTCTGGGGCCGTGTCGCCGCGTTGATGGTCCAGTGTCCTTTGCCGGGGCCCTGTCCCGGGTTGCAGGGCCGTCCCCGGGAGCTCCCCGCCCCCGCCCGCTCGCTGCAGGGTCACCCCAAAACACGTCGGGGAGGCGTGGGGAAGGAGGAGGGGGGGGCCTATCCCGTCTCGCCACCGCGGTTACCGTCCTGCACCAGCGCTGTCTTGCTGGCAGCCCGCAGCCTCTCCAGCCAGCTCGGCACCGCCATGGCGGCCGGGCCCCGTCACCACGGCAACGAGGACACTTCCGGCGGCCACCCGGAAGCACTTCCCGCCGCCGCGGCCCCGGCCCGTAGGTGAGAGCGGCCCCGCTGCCGGGCCCATCTCCCCCTCCCCCGGCTGCGGGGAAGCCCCCGCGCCCCGTCTGGTTTTGGGGTGCGGTGTGTCCTTCCCCTCCTCGCGGTTGGGTTCGTGGGGGGCTCCGGCCGCTCCCCCGCTGGTGCGGAGGGTCTTGGCCTCTCTCGTCGCCGTCGCCCGCCCCCCCGGCCAGGGCGCGGCGGGGGCTCCCGTCTTTCTCCCCTGGTCCTCGGCTCCCGCGTCCTCGGGCCCAGTCGCGAGGTTTCAGGGGAATTGTTTTCTGCTCCCGAGGTTTTGGGTGCCACTCGCCCTTCGTGGCCTGAGGGTGCTGGCAAGACAAGCTTGGTGCCCAGTGTGCGTGTTTTGGTTTAGGTTACTTAAAATAGTGTCTCGAAAAACACTCTTCCAAGTTCTGAAGAGGACTTAGGCACCTAGGAGCTTGGAGGCTTTTTGGTGGTGGTTTTTTTTCTTTGTATAATAGAAAGTATTACTGTTTTCAGACAGAGGGTTTTTTGGTGAAGACATCCTGTGAAACAGAAACGTTTCTGTGAGGCTGAGTTTTAGAAATGTAGCAGGGTTTCTTCTCCCGTGAAGCAGAACTCTTCCCTGTAGAAGCAAGGACTTGAATCCAGCTCTGGGTTGGTCTTCCAGAGGATTGTGTTTAGCACTTGGATGAGAAGGTGACCATAGGGAGAAGACACGGCCAGGTGGGACCATTTTCAGCTCTTCCAAGCTTAATGTGATAGATTTTTGCTGGTTTGTGTGTGAGACACCTCTAAGCAAAATACGAAGTGCTGCACAGAGGAAACCTTCAAGTTGGCGTTGACTTAACACTGCAGCTGGGTGGAGGGGGTGGTTGGGATATACAGTGATTTGGGGTTTTGTTTGGACTATGGAAGACCAACTTTCCTGGTAGCGTGGGCTGTTAGTTAAAGCTCTAAAGTTCACCTTTGCAAGGTTTGTGATGGTAATGGTACAGTTATCACTGTATTGGACTTGGCTAGTTAATCTTCAGTAATTTGCTATTTCTAGCTGAAGCTAGGTTGGGGCTTTTCCTCCTGTGGCTGTATGAAACACTTGGTGTTGATCAGCTGCTTTATCTCTTCTCGTTCGTGACTGGATTTCAGCCCTGGCAGGAGAGGCGTTTCCTCTCCCTTCACTTAATGTGCTTAAGAAATGTCTGGGAAATAAAGTTGCTTCTGTTGGCTGGGCAGGAACGAGATCCAAAATGTTAAAGTAGCTGAATGCTGTCTATTATAAGAACCCAGATTTAGAGGTTTCTAAGACACTCGAGCAGGGTCTTCTTAAGTGGCTTTTTGGTGGTTTCTAACTGTAATTTTTCTGACCTTGTGGGCTGAGGTTCTTGCTTCCAGGTGCCTCCCTCAGGGCAAGCGTTTTTGGAAGGCAACAACAAAAAAACCCAAACCCCAAGTCAACCAAGTCAGCAAGCAAAATGAGTGAATCCTAAGTTGCTGTAATTGTGTAACACTCTAAGCAACCTCTCTCTTTCTTACTGGCATGCAGCAGTTGCAGCTAAACTTCCCACCAGGCCTATGGAGCCACAAGGGATTGTCAAAGCCTTTCCCAAGAGGAAGAAGGTGAGGGATGACTCAGGGAAAAGTGCTCCTCCAAAGATCCCAAAAGAGGAAGGAACAGAGATACCTGAGGGTAAGTCTTGCATGCCCATGATGTGGAACATAATACCGCTACCCCAGCTTGTTAACTGGAGGTGCCATTTCCCCAAAGCCTGGAAAGTCTAGCCCCCACACGTGTTTTCTGTAGAAGCCATGGCCAGGTTGCTTTGATGTGTCCAGCTGGTGTCCCCCAAAGACTGCCTGTCACTGTTGGTGCCATCAAGTCCTCTGTGAGATATGTAGCCCAGTTGGTTTGGGACACTGTTTCTCTTGCCACTGAGCTCCTGCCTCTGTGTTTTCTTCAGCAGAGTGGCTGAAACCAGTCACTGCCTACGTGTTACAAGCTGGCATCGGCCAAGCCAGGGCGGAGATCTTCCACAAGCAGATCGTCCAGAATGGGGGTGTTGTACACAGCCAGCTCTCCTTGGAGGTGACACACGTCATTGTGGCTGAAGACATGGACTGTGATCGGGCCTTTCGGCTCCTTAAATTAACCAAGCTACCTTCAGGGTTGCAGCTAGTGAAGGCATCCTGGCTAAGTGCTTGCATTAGAAACCAGAAGCTGCTGAGTACTGCTGGGCACGCTGTCTTTATCCCTCGCAGGTATGCAAAGGCCGTGCTGTCACTCCTCCCTACAGCGCTTCTGTCCTAAACTGAACACGAAAATTTGACCTCTACTCAAATCTCAGACTGCAGCTCCTTGCAGCTCCTGTGGGCATGACTCAGAGTCACTTTTTCTCATATAGACTGTGAACTTTAGTGACTTTGTGACCAGTCACCATTCTGTGGGGTAGCAAAAGATGGAATGGAGTCCAGAAGTGCTCACAGGAGTTCTGTCATTTGCTACAGGTGCTAAAGGCACCTGTTCCTAATCTATCAGTGATAACAAGGAGATTTCTTTTAAAAATGTGGAGGATTAAATGCTGTTCCTTACTTAATCTAGATGAAAAGTAGAGAGAGAATTGACAACTAGGCACAAGAAGAAGTAAGGAATGGAGCTACAGGTTAGGATCAAAATGTTTTGGCAAAGTTTTGGAGAAAGAGTCTAAGAGGGAGGTAGATAGGAGTGGAAGTTGCAGGTGAGAGAGGTAGATGGAAATTGGGGAATTGAGCCAAAACCAGGGTAATTCATCTGTGATCTGAGATGGTAAAATTCATATGGGTTTTTTGCTCCATCCCAAAGCATACAGAAGGATTTCTCAGTCAAACTTCTGGGGGCTGAGAAGTCCTGCTTCTCCTATACTAAGGCATCTGATCCATGGCAGGTACTTGAAGGAGGGAGAACTGCAGAAAGAGCAGCAACAGCAGGTCCTTGGCAGTGAAGAGATCCAGCCCCCAGCACAGGAGGGAGCAGTGAAACCAAATACTGAAGCACAGGTGGGGGATTCCTCGAAGCAAGGCCTAGGCACCCAGCAGCAGCTGACTGAGGTGAGTCTTCCCACACAGGCTCTTCTCCTTGTGAACAGATCCTGTATGTTGCTTTTCTTGGCTACGAGCATCCCTGCAGGGATACAATGCCAAATTTTCTCAGCAAAGGGAAGTAATTTGGATGTTTCAGTGGGCTAATGCTGGCAGGCTCAGGCTGTGGACATGGTTACTGCTTCTCTTTGTCCCTTTTAGATGTTAAAAGTAGAAACAAGACCCCTTAAATTCCTGTCCCCATCAGAACGTTTCCAGCTGAAGCAGTCCCGGCGCTCTGATCAGGCCAAGGCTCATTCTGGTGATCATGTTTCCCTTGTGTCCTTTTGAGGAATATTCTCTGGCCGAGAATATCTCCCTTTCAGGAAGCTGTCTCTGATATTTCATCCCGTGTTCCTGCCTGAGCCATACCGACCCGTTCTCCACTCTTTGGCAAGCACCCTGTTCAGACACATGTGCAGTGGATCAGGTTGCCACTTGAACGATTGTGGTGGTGTGCTTAAAATATCTGTGTGGGGTTATTAGCGGCCTCTGCTGTGAGTCAGCTTCTCCAACCCGCTGTTAGCTTTCTTTCCTTTCTCTGTATTTTTGCTCAAGTTTGCTGAATTCTTTTTGGGCATTGGCATCATTCAAATCTATCTGTAGCGAAGTTACCCCAGACCTCTTAGAGCAGCAGCTGCCTTGTAATGCTGGTATCTGTTTTCTAACGCAGTCCCAAATTTTGTTTCATAAACCCCTGTAGTAACTCCCTAACTGGCAGCCCACTGAGGGCTCCTTTGTTTTAGGCTTTCCTTTGAATATGTGTAGGGGGGGATCTTTTCTCCCCAGACTTACTATCCAGTGTGCTATGGGCAGAGTTGGCTGTTTCTGAACTGCATCGCCTTTGCAGTTACCCCATCTTTGCTATTTCTTGTAACTCTAATTTAGTGGCAGTTGTTATTAAAAAATCTCACACTTAATGGGAGAAATGATCTTTTGTACTGTTACAGATGCTGGGGTATCTGCCCTGCTTTCTGCTCACATTTACTCTGGGTTGTCAGACAGCTGCTAGACTCTGATGCCTTATTACCTTTTTTCTTTTAAATCTCCTCGAGCAATGATATGTTCTGTCAGAATGGGCACAAAAGCAATATTGGTAGACACTTCAGTAAAATCCCTTGTCCCAAGCTTTGGACTGTGTGAGTGTGGGGAGGAGAAGAGAACCCGCGGGATATGCTGTAAAGACAGTACCAACCACTCTTAAGATCCAACTACAACAGTAAAGCTGAAAGTGAAATCTCAGCTTAGAAGTAGCCTCCATTTAAGCACAGAGTCTTTTCTAGCTTGGGTGGATGTTTTTTCTCTAGGAGATGATGAGTGTGCTAGTGTTTCATACTGAACAGGGGCTGGTCTGGGAGTTCTGCATTTGGATGTGAACTCCTGTGAGGAAACCTTGTTACCAGTCAGACTGTAGACCACTTTGTGACTGGCATCTGGATGCAGTAGGTTTCTGCAAGGCAGCTTTTGCAAGCGGTGCCAGTTATTCACTGCCTGGACCCTGAGGCTGTTACTGCAGGCTGCCTGCCTCTCTCAAGTGGTGTGTTGCCTCAGCTACTGGGCTTCAACTGCTATCCTGGCTGTGATCCAGACAAACCATGCATATTGCAGGCTCACCCAGCTCTAGCAGGTCAGCTGCTGTAGGATCCTGGAGTATCTTAGAAGCTAATGGGGCTAGTTGGTTTTGCACGTATGGTTGTAAAGAGTCCATCAGCTTTGTTGCAGAGTGTAGAGAGTCAGGGATTTATGTGCTGTTTCACCTATGTGACACTGCTGGCTGAGATTGCATGTTCCAGATGCTGAGTTCTTTGTGTTGTGGTTGGATAACATGCTCAAATGCTTTTAAGGGGCTTACTAACTGATCTGAACACTCTGAGGCTTTACTGCCCTTAGAGGGAATAGTGTCTTAAGGGAGTTGTGTTTCAAGGCAAAAAAACCTGCTTTAGTCTATCAAATCCTCAGTCTGACCCAGTTTTTCAGAGTTGTAAAACAAGGTTACAAAAGGGAAACATTCTTCCTCTTCTGCCTAAAGACTTCGGCTCTGTATCATGCAGGAATTGTGTGTCCAGACCTCCTTAGCCAGCAGAACTAGAGGTTGTAAGGATATGGCTCTTAGTTAGGCTGACGCTCTGCAGAAACTCACAAAAGGACTTGAGTGCCACATGTAATTGCTGGACTGATCCCAAACAACCCTGTGCCATTCAGGGTTGCTTCCACAGCACAGAAGCTCTTGGATCTTCATGGACTCCTGTGTTTATACATCAGGAGAGACGGGGACCCCAGTGAGCAAAGCAGTCTGCAAAGCCTCTGTGTGGCTTCCCACTTCTATCCCCTTTTGTTCATTACCTGAAGCCAAGGCTCATTGTTTCTTAAGTCTACAGAGAGGCATCCTAATGCTGAGGGTATCAGCAAATGTATACATTGGTTCTTTCTTCTGTCACTGAGGAATGTGGAGTCCTTTGTGTCATTCCTTCCTCCCCCTTTTCTCTTGCAGATAGCCATGGGGAAAATGAGGGGGTTGTAATTTACTACCGTGTTACAGTTTTGTGTCTGTAATGTGAAAACAGAGTTTAGTGCCTGTCTCCTGTCATCTGCATCATGGGATGGAAGGTGCAGAGTCTGAATGCGAGAGATGTGTCTATGCAGCCACCAGACCAGTGAAAGGTTTCCCACTGGGAGTTGGGAGTCAGGATCTCCCCCAGCCAGGGATTTCAACATTGTCATACCATGCTGCTGGCAGCAGTTGCTCACTTAGCCAGTGTCTTACCTCAGTTAGGTCTCAGGGGCTTGGCTATAGGAGGTGTCTGTGTACTTGGATCACAGGTGGACAGCAGTTTCTAGTCTCCTGTGCTTTGTGAGACATGAATGTAGCTTCAAGGGGTGCATGTGTAGCTTGAGGTGTGAAAAGCTATGGTGTGCATATAACCAACCACTTCTAGAGATGGCAATTTGAGCACTCCATGCCCGGGAGGTTGGTTAGTGTTCTGACTTCCTACTCTCAGGAGCAGCCTGTGCCAAGGGGACATATGTGAGGCATGCACTTATTGTCACATGGCTGCTTTTCTACCTCTCCCTAAAGAAAGACTCTGCTGATGAAGACAGTGAAGGAGAAGATGCTAGTGTTACCCAGGGGGATCTGGAAGCATTGATTTCTGGCTGCTACCCTGTGAAATCATCAGAGGAGACCAGTGACAACTCTTCCACAGTGGTCCAGCCTGCCAGCAAGTGGGTTTGTGCGCAGTCCTCCAACAGCAAGAAGGAGAATCACAACCAATGCATCACAGAGAAGCTGGAAGTGCTGGCAAAGGCCTACTCTGTCCAGGGGGACAAATGGAGAGCTCTGGGCTACTCCAAAGCCATCAACGCGCTCAAGAGCTACCACAAACAAGTCACTTCCTACCAGGTAAAACACCTTCCCAGGGTGGTAGAGCAGGGAGATAGAGCCAGCATCCTAGCTCTGTTATAAGCCAGATCCCTTCCTCTTTCTGTACATGGAATAGCTTATCTTCAGGCCTTGGGAATTCCTTCCTGTGTGGCAACTTCGATGGAAGTTGTGTAGCAAGTGTGAGCTGGGATTCATTGATCACCTGCAGTGTTTTCAGAACAGCAGAAAAGTGGAGTCCGAGGCTTTTAGTGCTCAGTCTGAGCACTCATGAGATAAATGCCTTGCCCAGGCACCATTCAGGGACATTTTCACCTTCCTCTTGAGCATTGGCAACTGGCCACCATTCAAGATAATATATAAAACTAACTGGATCTGAGCCTTATTGATTGTGACAGTCCAGACGCTAACACAGTGTTAGTGTTTCAGTCCTGTTCTACATGCTTGTCCTTTTCCGCTTGGCACTGAAGCGATGTAGCCTACGTAAGCCTGGGCTAGAGAGGAGACCATCGGGCAGATCTAGTCCTGCCACTTCCCAATCACTGATCAAATAGCTAACCAGGCTCTGAGTGGGTAGCAGCTCCCCAGCTTGTCTGTGATCTTTACTTTTCCAGTAGCACCTCTGGTTTCTTGCTAGGAAGCCTGTAAAATCCCTGGGATTGGGAAGCGGATGGCAGAGAAGATCCTGGAGATCTTGGAGAGTGGGCACTTGCGCAAGCTGGATCACATCAGTGAGAGTGTGCCCGTGTTGGAATTATTTTCCCACATCTGGGGAGCAGGGGTCAAGACAGCTCAGATGTGGTACCAGCAGGTAAGTTTAGTGCCTTACACAAGAGGTTCTCAGACTATGGTTTGAAGACTGCTGCCGAGTGCAGGAGAATTGCTTTCACAAATATTTCCCAATTGCCAATATCCATGGATGGGATTTGAATCTGGTTTTAAGGGAGGAGCTATGAGGCTGGGTCCCATTGTGGGTGTGTTTGGGGAGAATGGAGTGCACCCAGCTGAAACTTGAGTTTGGGTGGGGGTAGAGGACAAAGATATGTGATAGGGGGAGTGGTGGACAAACTGCCTTTTCCATTAGCATCACTGCTTGGAGGTCATCTCACACTGCTCATAGCAATGACACTGCTAAGAGCCAGGCTTGAACCAGGACATCTTGGCCATGAAAATTCCTCATCCAGTTGCTGGCCTTGTTGGCCTGGCTGGCTGCTGTAGCTGTCAGAGCAGTCATCCACCTTGTGTGGAAGTTGTAAAAATGAGGTTGAAGTAATTGTGCCAACAGGAGCAACCCAGCCCACTGGGTAGGTTTGTTCTTTAAAAATAGTTTGTTTCCTGAGCACAGTGCTAATGAAGCCTGGTTTCATGTCGTGTTTGGTTTGTGACTAGATTCTTTGCTGTCTTAAAAATACAGTTGTGTTCATGCTGTAGGTTTTCCCTCATTGGGATATTCTGGGTGTTGTTCCTTTACCTGTATTACTTGTTTTACTTCAAGCTGTAGGAACACAGTGCCTTAAGAACAGTAGCCTTCTGTCAGGTTTAGTTAAGATTCAAAGTCATTGTGGGGTGGAGATAAGAGGTGTATGTGGGTAGTAGGATTGCCTAAGTGATCTCTACATGCGATCTCAGAAGCTGTGACTGGCTTGGACTTGAGACAGGTTAAATAGTCTCCCTGAATCTTGGTTGAAGGTATTTGAAAAGCAAAGTCTCGGTATGTGTTTGAATATCATCACATGGTCTGCACTAGGGTTTCCGGACACTGGATGATATCCGCACCAAGGCAACTCTCACCAGCCAGCAAGCTGTGGGGCTGAAGCACTACACAGATTTCCTTGAGCGCATGCCTCGGGAGGAAGCTGCAGAAATAGAACAGACCGTGAGTAGCTTGGCCCTGGGCCCTCAGAGTGGAGTTGGGTCCTGACAAGAGGGTCTATGCTGTGGAAATGTCCCTTGCTGTTACAGCTGAGCTCTTCAGCCTCTCCTCTGAGCAGGGTCAGTGCTTGGGGGACCCTTTTTGGGCATGGGCACACAAGGCACCTACTTTGCTCTGTAGGAAGGTTCAGTTTGAGTGCCTGGCAAGGAGGCAGCTACTTCACAGGTATCAGTTCTACACGCTATTTTGAAAAAGGCTGCGTGTGGCATGGGTGGGATAAGCAGGTTCCCAGCTCCTCTTTCCTGCCTCTCATCTTCTCTGAGATGTCTCCTTTCAGCCGAGGCCCCTGAGCTGTCTCCCTGGTGCTGCTTATTGAAAGGAAGCTGTGAGCACCCTGTGATCTGGTTGTCAGTGGGAGGACAGAGCATGGATATCCTTGCTGGAAGTGAAGGGGATCCAGGTTGCAGATGGGTGCTGCATGCTCTAGTACGCCATGGCACTGCAGGATTATGGGGTGCTAAGCCAGTGTACCCTAATGTGAGCAGAGAGCTTGGGGGACACTGTCATTGCTACCCCTGTGCTCTCTGATCACCATGGAAGCAGCAGCCAGCGTGACCCTGTCACTCGGCCACAGGGCCTGGCCATGAAGAATACACTCCTGCCAGGCTCCTGCTGGGGTGTCAGTCCCGTGTGCTGGATTAGCCATTTTGGTGGTGAGTGGTCCCTTTCCCAGGCAGGCTGTGTCGAGGAGCTGGCTCTTGGGGGTGGGTCTATTGTTATCTTGATGGGATTACTGCGCTGCCCTCCATACACACGCACACACCTCTGATCCAGGCCCAGGAGAGAGAATGAGGGATTAGTCACTGTCTGTGCTGCCTGTCACAGTGAGATCTGAGGAGCTTTTAGGCTCTCGGGTGGGGCTGGGAGTTTTCTAGAAATCTTCATTTAAAGCCAGAAGGGGGGCAAGAACACCAGAGGAGGGCTTGCTCCGCATGAGAAAGGATTGTGGCTTCTTGGAGCACCTCTGGGGCAAAGGTTAATGGGTTTATCTCTTGCTAATGAAGGATGATCCCCAAGAGTGACAAGGGGCTGTGGGCAAGGACACTGCCTTCCTGAACCCCAGCCTCTGAGATGGCCTCGTCACTGGGAATTGCTGAGCCCCTAATTATTTGCTGCCAGCAGGGTGATTGTCACAATCAGACCAAGAATACTTTACTCCTATCCAAGGACTTGGGAGCCTTTCTTAAGCATTTAATGAATGAAGCCATCAGAATTAGCACTGTCTGCACAAAACAGGAGCTGGGGTCCAGCCTGGAGGTGGCTGCATTAGGGGAAGTTCTGATTATGTGTGTCTGACTGCTGGCAGCAGCTTGTTGGCATCCATTCAGTCTAAAATGCTGGGACACTTGTGTTTTTTCTGGGTCAGGAAGCCTAGCTCTCCTGCAAACGCACAGCTCCTGGCAGGAGTGGACTCTAAGGGACACTTGCAGATTTTCTGCTGTCTTGGGTCCTGCTGGGAAGACTCTCCATAAACCCATCTCTGCTTCTGAAATAGGACCTGTGACCATCTCATGTTGAACTGATTCTCTTTGTGGACAGAGCTGGTGAGCTTTGCCCTCCTGGCCCACAAGAGAGCTGAGGAACCTCTTCTCTCCTGCTGTCTCAGAAGCCAAAGGCCTTGACAGCTTGTGCCATACTTTGCCTCCTCAGCATTGCTGCATCTTCTTGCTTGTCCCAACCCAGTGCCTCCATAGATCATTGTATTGGGTGGCAGTGTGCTGGGCATTTGCAGGACTGGGTGGAGGCCACCCTGGCTCACATGGCTCCTGACAACAGGCCAGTCTCCTTGGTGGGGCAGTTTGTCATGCCTGTCAAGTGTCTGCTCTGTATGGAGACCGTGGAGATGCAGGACAGTCTGCAAGGCAGGCACAAGATCCTTTGTTGCCTTGATAGAAAGGGCATGAAGAGTCTGGTCTCTGACTCCTCACTCCTCTTTCTCTTCTTGGAGGTCAGACAAGCTGCCCTGGCCCTGAAGCCTGGGCTTGTATGTGTGGCATGTGGCTCCTACCGTCGGGGGAAGCCCACCTGTGGAGACGTGGATGTGCTGGTCACTCACCCAGATGGGCAGTCTCACCGTGGGGTGTTCAGCAAGCTGCTCGACAGCCTCCACAGGAGCGGTAAGAAGGCTGGGGGCTGGCACATGGTGCTCAAAGCTGTTCTTAGCATGGCCAAACCAAGGAGGTGATGAGGTGAATGGTACTCATTGAAGGGCAGGTGATCACTTTTCCCAAGGACAGGACTTCTTGTAAGTCCGTAAGAGTACTGCCCCTGGTCCTGACCCTGCTCCAGTGGCAGCTCCGCAGCCAGTGTTAAGGAGGGAGCATTGCTGCAGCTCACTGTGGCTTCTCCTGTCTGCCTGAGGCTATCAGGGCTGAGGCTGGTTGTCCTTGGGGTCCCACAGCACATTATGAGACAACCTCAACTGCTGTCTGGACAGTGGGGAGTTCAGGGTGGGAGTGTCAGTCTCTACCATTCAGCTCCTCTCTGCCTGTTCTCTCTCCCCAGGCTTCCTTACAGATGACCTGGTGAGTCAGGAGGACAACGGTGATCAGAAGAAGTACCTGGGGGTGTGTCGCCTCCCTGGGCAAGCCCAGCGTCACCGCCGGCTTGACATCATCGTGGTGCCTTACAGTGAGTTTGCCTGCGCCCTGCTCTACTTCACTGGCTCGGCTCACTTCAACCGCTCCATGCGGGCCCTGGCCAAGACCAAGGGCATGAGCCTGTCGGAGCATGCCCTCAGCTCGGCTGTGGTGCGAGGCCCTGGAGGCGTCAAGTTGGCTTCTGGTCATACTCTGCCCACTCCCACTGAGAGAGATGTCTTCATTCAGCTGGGGCTGCCTTACCGGGAGCCCTCTGAACGGGACTGGTGATACCCAGTTGTCACCCAGCACCCTGGGCCCACTGCCGTGCTGCTGTTTTGAAGGGTGCTGCTTTCCCCCACGCTGCTCTGTTGACTGCAAACTGGGGAACATATCCCAGCAAACTGGGGCTCCTTGCAAGCACAGGGCCCTGCTGCTAGCAGAGCTGTGTGGCTTCACCCAGCAGAGGCCATGGGCTGGAACCACACTGGAAGCATTGCCTGATGCCTCAGGCTGCCCCTGGCTACCAAAAGGGCTCACTGCCCATCAGCTACCCTGGCCCTGCTCTCCCCAGGGAAGCTTCAGAAGGCTGGGCTGCAGAGCCCTGTGATCCAGCCCCTCCCAGTGCTTGGGAACAGGGGAAGTGGGATGCATCTTCCTCTGTCTGAGCACAGACACTCCAAAATCTCTGTCCTGAGCTATGCATGAAGGCAGCAGGGGTCTGGCTTGGCCCTGGAACAGGCCTTCCCCCTTCTCGCTACTACTGGCAGCTGCTGCTGCAGGAATCACAAAGGGTGCCCCTATGCTGCTGCTGTGTCCTTCCTCCATCTGAGCTAACTTGTGTCCTCTGATGGGTCTCACTGCATGGGCACGGGCTGCTGTGACTGCCACCAGCTTCCCTTGGTGCCAGCTAAGCCTTGAAGGATGCGTAGGGACCTGATGAGCCGTTCCTGCTTGCTCTCAGCCTGTCATGTGCCAAGGATCCTCTGGCACAGAGAGCTGTGATCCCCCGGTCTGGCCCTGAGGGCTCCTTTCCTCTCAGTGCAGGAGAGGAGTGGAACTCACAGCTCGGGGAGCTGTGCTCAGGAAGGATTTGAATGTAATGGCACTGAATGTAACCCAGCAGGGCTGTGTGTTTGTGCATAGAAGGCATGGAGGCAGAGAGAAATGTGAGGAGATAGTTTAGTTCTAATTTGGGTGAAGCAAAGTTTTCCCATTTTGTGTGTGTGTAAGCCATGGAGTCATCTGGTCTTTGATCAGAGAAAAGTGTGTTTGTGTGAGTTTGTGTATGCATGTACATGTGGCTGGCCCTGTCAGTTCCATGGGAGTGAATTTTATTTCTTGGGAAACGTCAACTATTTAATATTCTGGAGATGAAGTTCCCAGAGACTTTCAGTGCTCTGTCTCTGTTATCGCTATTGCAGTGGTTCCTCCTGGCAGAGGTGCTGCTCTGCAGCATCAGCTGCCAGGAACGCCATGGTGGGCGTTTCTGTGCCAGGACCCCAGGGCTCCCTCTGGGCGGTCCCTGGGCCTCACCTGGCCTCCTGCTTCCTTGTCTTGTGGGGCACCCAGCACCCCCACTCTGCACTCTGCTGTATCTTCGTCACATGCAGTGACAAGCTGCATGTTGGTTGCCAGGGCAGGCACAAGGGCATTAAACCTGGTGGGTTTGCACAGTTTCTTGCTGCAGTGTCAGCCATGGCTGCTGGGCACCAGTAGTGGGGCTGGGGTGTTTGCTGGGGAGGCCTTGACCCCGGCAGTGTCATTTGTCAGCCCAGCCTTTCTACTGAACACCTAATGGAAATGAATGTCTTCTGGTATGTCTTGGTGCTTTAAGAATTGAAGTATAATAAAACCCTTCTATCTTTTTCCTTTGCATCTCTGTCTTTTTGCTCTCTGCCCTGCAACTGTTGGAACTCATCCCTCTAGCTGAGCAGGAACCCCTCCTGTGCTGGCCCATTTCCCTGGTTTCAGTGCAGGCAGGGAGAAGGCAGTGGAGACCTTAACGCTGTTGGATCACCACTTCTGGCTCTCGGGGCAGGGCAGGGAGTTGCTGGCCACCATCCTCCCATGGCAGAGCGGGACCTGGCTCTGTCCCAGCATCCAGCTGGCCATGTGGCTGAGCTGGGGCTGGCCGTGCCCAGAGAAAGGAGCAATTCCTGAGATCTGAGCCTTGGGTTGAGCTCTTACTTCAGGTGTGGAGTCGGGAAGGGATTGCTGTCAGCTTTTCCATATTTCATCAAATAGTAGGGTATATCGGAGTTGGCTGCTGCTCTGTCTCCTGTTCCGAGCCTCGAACACAGCTCAGTCTCCTGAGCATGGAAATGCTTTGGTTGTCCAAGGGGAATCTGAACAGCCTGGAAGCCAAGGGAGCACATGAAGATGAGCAGCGAGAACGATTGGCTCAAAAGGGAGAGAGAAGCTGGGACAGAGGCTGGGGCAGAGCCAGTGAGGACTGGGCTGGATTATCCAGGAGCACAAAGGGGAGTCAGCCCCAAACCAGGGCCTGGGAGGTCCAGGGGCAGCATTCTCTCCCCAGGAAGGCTGTGCAGCCCAGGGACCAGCCTCAGAGAGGAGGGGTCCCCACCTTGGGGTCAGCCAGGCTTGGCTGGGCAGGGCCACAGCTGGCCTTGTCCGGGGCTGGGGATAGTCCTGCCCCAAAGGGAGGTTGGATGGGGGCTCTCTTTCCCTCCAGTACTGCTGGGATGGTCCTGGAGGATTTGTCCTAGAGCCTTATGGCTGCAGCCCTGGGCACAGGCCTATTTCTGCCTGGACTGGGGCAGGGAGTGGGGTATAGGGCTGCTCACCTTGGTCCCTTAATGAACACAGGTTTGTCTCCAGCTCTGGGTGCTGGGGCAAGCTGTTCTTGGAGGGCAGGGGCTGCCCCTCTCACCAGGACCAACGTGCTTTGGACATCACTGGAGGTGTGGGAGATGGGGCACTGCTGGCCCCCAGCTCCTTCCTCTTTGTCACCTCCCCTCTCCAGGGCCACAGTTCACGCTCTGGTGCCAAATGGGTGCTGCAGCAGTGCATCAAAGCCCTGGCCTTGCTGTTTGTGCTGCTTTTACTTGGGGGGAGCCCAGACACAGGGATGTGTGGGGCTGGGGCTGCTGAGGAGCAGACTGTTCACCCAACCCCTTGGGAAATGGCAGTGAGGATGGCCCTAGTGGATACGTGTCATGTGGACGCTGCGGGGGGAGGTCCTACCAGCCCCCTGCTCTGTGAGGGAAGGGGCCTGATGTCTGTCTGTCCCCTCCCACCCCACAAATCCCTGCCCAGGAGTTTTGGAGGGGGCAGAGGGCCCTCCTGTGGCCAGCTGCAGCCAGGTGGCCCAGGGTGGATAGGGGCCATCTCCCCTGGGTGCAGCTGCAGTGGATGCAAAGGGCAGCAGGTGAAGGAGTATGACAAGGAGCTCGTCCAGCGCAGCTGGGGGTGACATTTCTGGATGCTGAAGGCTCCTGCTTCTCCCTCGTCCTGATGCAAGGGAAGAAACATGAGGGGCTGGACTGTGCTGCCCACTGTGAGCCAGCCCCAGACTGGGCAGACCCTCCTGCCCTGGATGGAGGGGACAGAGCTGCCCCACACAGTCTCCTCTTTGTGCCCCTAATCCTGCCCTCCATTCTCCCAGTCACTTGCAGACCCCAAGCCAGGGGCTACCTCCAGCCTGGCATCTCCTGGGGCCACGTGTTCCTCTGAGACCCCTCTTTTGTCCTTGCAGCAGGGCAGGACCTGGCCACCGCCTTACCCCAGCACACCTTCTGCCTCTCCTAAACCCTGGGATGCCACACTAATGAAGAAGGTACAAGGGATGGGGGTCTTGGGGTGCCTGGGAGGAGGTGGGTGCTGAGCACCCAGGATGGATGCAGGCAGGGTGAGCAAAGACAGTTTTAGGCATCTGTAATGAGGTGTCACTTGGTTCCTGCTTCCCAGGAAGAGGCTTCGGCTATTCCCCCTCCCCAGCGCACCCCCTTCCAGCCCTCCCTGGCTGTGAGTCTGATCATCCTGAAAATTAAAAATAAACCCAAACGCAGCAGCATTTAGAGACTGAGTGGAAAGCCAGGGAGCTGGGACGGGCACTCGGCTCCTGCCACAGAGCCTCTCGCTCCCACCCCGCCATCCCTGCACCCCCAAAGTGGGTCCAGACTGTGGGCTCAGGCAATTCCTGTGCCTCCCATCAAGCATCTCTATGGCCCTTCAGGGTAAAAGGAAGAAAAAGCCTGTGCCAAGTCATTGCAGCTCTCAGCGTTAGGCAGCTCTTCCCGCCCTGCTCCCTATCGTGCAGGGAGGACACCTATCCTTAGGTATCATGCTTGTCCCCGGGCAGGGGTGGGAGGGTGCTGGGGCTGGGGGAAGAGGGGTGCAGAGGGGATGGTTTGGCTCCTAACACTGATGCTTCTTATTCACGAGTAAATATTTGCTAATGGCAGCACGGCTGGGCGAATGTAAGGGAGCTGCTCCCCCCGCCGGAGCAGGCAGGGAAATGAATATGAATTTATCATGATTAGGTGAACCCAGCAGGGAGAGTGGGAGAGAGAGGGCTAGGCAGAGGGGGGGGCGGGCGAAGATGGATCTGTGCAATAAAATTAAATAAGGACACCAAATAGAGTCACTTCTCACGCGCCCACCCGCCCTCCCGTGTGCGAGGCCTCTCCCGCCTCCCGCGCTCCTCTGGCTTTGCTGATTTCTCTCTTTCCTCAAATTTATGAGGCCAATTATGAAGATGAGGTTGGAAGTTCTCGGAAGTTCACTAAATGCAAAGTGCGGTCCCTGCTGTTCCCATCAAATTAATTAACCAAGCGCTATTGATGGCCAGGGCGACATCGGCGTGGCATGAAGTGTGCGGGAAGGGCTGCTGGGGTGCAGCTGAGGGGGCCCTGGTTGGGGGCAGACCACCCTGCGGGGCATCCTCCAGGCCAGCAGATGCAGAGGGGGAGCCCTGTCTGGGCAGCTGGTGGGCAGCAGGAGCGAGGGACACAGCAGGGCATGCAGCAGGACCTGGTGTCAATGCTTGATGTCACAGTCTCTGTTTCCAGCACTGGCAATCTCCGGCTGGAGGAAGATCCACCTGGGTGACGGCAGGGCTGCCCTGATGGGAACATGGCGTGGATATATGGCAGGATGCTGTGCCATATCCCATGGGGGAGGCCACGGCGGAGGCTGGTGGTCAGCATGAGCCTGTGTCTGGAGGATTAAAGCCTGGAGCTGGTGCCCTCTTGGGCATCCTAGGATCATCCTCCAGTTGGGCAGGGGGGATGCTGACGATGACATCCCATGGGGGTGGTCTGCACAGGAGCCTCATGCTTGGTAAACAAATGACTTTCCTTATGGCTTAGAAGTTATGGCGCAGCCAGGACAGGTGACTGCCACCTTCCCCTGTTCCCAAAGTCCCAGCAGCCCTCCATGCCTCAGTTTCCCTACCTGCATTATGGGAAACAACCTGCCTGTAACTTGCAGGTAAGATCTCATGAGTAGAGTGCCCTGATCTGACACAGCCCCTTGGCCATCCCTAACCTTTGCATGAAGCAGCTTGGCTCTGTGCATGGTTCAGGGAGAGGGTGGGTGGCTTCACAGTGAAGGGCAGCAACCATGTGCCTAAAGCACACCAGCTCTTATGGGGCAGCTCCTGTGCCTGAAGTAGCCATGTCATGTTCACCCCCCCACCCCCACCCCCCCCCCCGGGAATGGCTTTTGGGTGGGGATCCAACATAACCCCCATATCTCTGTGCCATGGTGCTGAGATGCCTCCTCTGTGCTCACCGCACATGCGAGCAGCTGGGATGCTGCTGCAGAGCTGCTGCAGCATGGGGGATGCGAGTTCTCAGGTTCATGTCAGATACTGGGCAAACAGCCCTTCCTTTGCCTGTCTCTGGGGGTAAAATTAACTCAAAGCAGTTTATATGTTGCTCAGACAAGTCTTAACACTGGCTGTGCTACAGTGAGTGCTTGAGGTTGTAAAGGGTCCAGTACTGAGGCCCTGGCTCAAACCCAGGACATCTCCAGTTGCTATACTGCCACCCTGTGCCTCAGTTTCCCTCCTTCTTGCATTTCCTGAGGCTGTGTGCTCTTTGGGCAGGTCTGGTTTTCACTGGGTGCAAACATCATCCCAGCTTCCAAGGAGCCAAATAAAGGCTCAGTCCTCACCCCCAAACCAGCCTTGTTTCACACTGAATATATGTACGTGCTGTAAAGCTCCCTGGTTGTGCCACCCTGGCACAGGGACCTTCCCCTGTAGTGCCATGGGATCCTGACTTAAATCCTTTTGCAGTCACTGTCTCTGTCCAAGCAAACCAGCTTGTTTGAGGCGTGAAAGACGCACGCTGTGTCCTCAGACCCCGGATCTCCCAGTGGGGAAAGGACACAGAGGTCCCAGGGAAGGGCAGATCGAAGCATCCCTATGTGTCCCCAGCTCCTGGCATGGCTCTGGCTGCGTGCCTCCACCTTTCCCGCTCCTGCTTCTCTTTGCTGGCTTTACTCCTGCCCTGGTGATCAATGGGCTCTGGTCGGGCTGGAAAACAGCACAAACAGAGGCATTTACAAACCTGCTGTCTCTCCAACAGGGCCATAACTCAGGCTCCCCGTCACTGCAGGGAATGGGAGGCAGGCGCTCCTGCTCCAGCAGCAGCAGCAGCAGCAGCAGCGCCGACGTTTCCCCTCTCGTGGTAAATGTGTTACTTGGGGATAATTTACCTGCTTATGTCAAGTTTTAAAAAGAAATAGACTGGCTGCTCTGCAGCTCCTGACACTCGCAGCATGTGTGTGTGGACACACATGTCTACCCAGAGAAAAAAAAAAAAAAAAATCACCTAAGCTGAAAGGAGAGGTTTACAACTGCCTGAACTTTGGAGCTGCAGTCCCTGCGTGGAGACTCCGGTGCCTGGTACTGAGGCTGAGCTCTCACCGTGGTCTATTCCCTCCCTGGGCTCTCCAGGGTCTGCAGCCGCCCACCGGCCCTCACAGCGCTGCCCAACTGCACCGGGGGCTGCTCAGGGCTGGGTGCCCCATGTCCCCCGCAGCTGCCGGGACCATCCCCTGCCTGCACTCCTTCTCCGTGGCAGCGGACGGGGATGCTGGTGCAGCCGTCCTGTCACCCGAGGACCTTGCTGGAGACCCTGGGCGGCTGAGAAGCTGCTCCCGACCGGTTCAGCCCCGATGCGGTGGGCTCGGGCAGCCGCCATCCTCGCAGACAGCAGAGGGAGCTGAAGGACCGGGTATCGGCAGGAACGGGCAGGCTGCAGGCAACCCTGGGTGGGCAGCTCAGCCAGCCCCATGTAGAAGGAGAACCCCCCCTCCACCTAGGGTCCCCCCAGCAGGCCAGCGGGGGCTGTCCCCAGCCTGCACACTGTCCCCTCAGCCCCACAGTGCCACCCCTCTGAGCCGGCTCCAGTCACGTCACCCCTGGGAGCTCTCCTGAGGCCACCTCCTGAGGTGGTCCTCCATCCCCTCTCTGGGCTTTTAGGGGCTCAGCCCTCCTGTTTCATTTGGGGAGGGGGGGGGCATGAAACTTTTCTCTAGCTGGACCCCTCCATGTGCCCGTCCCCCTCCTCCCTGTAACTGGCCGGGGTGGGTGGCCCAGTGCTTCCCATCACCCCGAGGACCTGCTGGGGTGACAGCAGGGTCCCTGGGGAGCTGGCTGGGTGTGAGGCAGGGGTAAGGCCTCCATCCCTGGGCAGCATCCCAGGGCTGAGGGGGAGTCCTGCAGCACGTGGTAGGTGCCTGTCACTGCCGCCCCCCAGTCTCCTTGCCCATAGGGAGCTGATTTATATCTGGGCCAGCCTGTGCTGACCTCCTACTTTGGCTCAAGCATTATAACTAATGGCAGGTCAGCAGAGCTACAGCGAAAGTGAAGTGGCTGGTAGGGGGCTGGGGGGGGGTAATACAGAGGAGGGGGGGTGTGTGCTGCCGAGGCTCTGGTTGCAATAGCACAGTTACCCAGAGCCAGGGGCAGCAAGGCTGGAGCAGACGTAGCTCCTAGCCTGTCCCCCTCCACTCTGTCCCTGTCCCCTCTCCTGAGGGCTCTCCTTGACCACTATCTCCTCCTGCTTTACCCACAGGGGGGTCCTGGGTCAGCAGCATCAAGCCTGGAAGGGTAGCTCCTTGTTGGGGGGAAACTGAGGCACCCACAGACTGATGGCTTCATGAATATTAACAGCAGAGCCAGGGAGGGCACCAGATATCTGAGCCCAGTCTCTGCCCAGCCCAGCCTTGCTGGGATGAGGGACCAGGAGGACCTTGCACAGGTACAGCAGAGTGCAATGGCACAGTCGGTGGCCTGAAGCATCCCCCTTGGTCTGTTGCCCCCACCTCCATGATCCTTGAGTTCTGGGCTGCAGAAATCTCCTGTGAGGGTTACACTTCTGCCCCCCCCCCCTCCCCCCCCCCCCCCAGCCTTGGGACACGTGTCCCTCCAGGTCCCAGACCCCTGCCCCAGTGCACATGGGCCCTGTGTGACTCAGCCCCATCATGCCATGCCCTTTGGGTGTTTTGGCAATAAGCCCTGTTTGCTTTCTGGGCTGGACTGATAACCAGCCCAGCAACATGGCCAGACTATGGGAGCTGAGCTTTGGGGACACCTACTTCAGCTACCACCCCAATCCCTGCCAGTAGCAACCACTGAGGTGGGACGATGGCACAGCTGTAAACCTTGATATTTGTGTACCCACCAAGCAGCTGCTCCCTGTCCTGGGATGACGCCAACCTGACCTGCCAGTCTAGGTGGTCTGAGTGGGTTGAGGGGAGGGGACGCTATAAAAACCACCTGCCCTGCTCCTGGCTGCACCCGGAGAGCTCCCCACTGTCCGGCAATGAGGGAGAACATTTAAACAAATGGCAAGAGCACAAGGTTTCTGACTCCTGAAGCTCTGTGGGAGCATTTGCACAACACAGTGATTCCCTCATTGTCCTATGCTTGGGCAAGACCTGAGTGTCCCCCAGGGGTGGCACTGCCATGGCTAATGTCATCAATGTGCCCTGGGCTGGGGTTTCCGTGCCCCATCAGGAGCCCAGTTTTGCCCAGGCAGTGGAGGGGAAACGGGGAGCAAACCCAACCATGGCTCCATTGCTTGGGGGTCTCCCATCCTTTGGCTGCACTGCAGGAGCTCCCAGCTTGCCGATTCTCCTGATTTGGCTTTAATTTGGCAAGAGGACCCCTCGCTACGGTGTACTTTCCAGGCTGGTTTGGCTGGGGGCTTACCCACAGGGTGGCACATGTGGTTCCAGGAGCAGAGCAGGGTCCTGAGGCTAAGAGACAGTCCCTGGTGTGAAAACTGCATCCCCACAAGATGTCTGCACAAGCTCCTCCCTTAAGATCATCTCTGAGACAGGGCTGGGCCCAAGGGTTTTGGCAAATGTTTGTACTGTTGTTGACTGGAGTTAAACACCACTGGTCTTGCCCAAATTTCAGATTGATGCTGTATACGTGAGGCAGTCTTTCTGACACCCTGCCTTTGATCTCTGCTGGGGAAGGATGAGAAGGCAGCAAACCACATCCATGTAAGACATCAGGACTTTCCCAAAGATAGGCAATATCTGCTTGCCTGCCTGTGGTTGGAAGGGCTCTTTTTTTGGTGGGCTGTATTGCCAAGGGCTGGGGTGTGCTGGCTGCCACCCCCCTGGCTGGACGCGCAGGGCTCTGTGAGCCTCTCCTGGCACTGCCTGGCCATCCAGCAAATGCAATGGGTCTGTCGTGGTCCCACCAGGTTTTACGTTGCTGTTTGCAAAGTGAGGGGGCTACTGGTGACTGACAGTTGTCCTTTCCAACTACGTAACACACATTTCTGCTCCCTGTTTCTCAACCAAGGAGTATTAACTTCGATAGGCTGCAGTGAAAGCTCACAGCCTTGCAGGTAACCCCTCCCCAACAAGTTTATCAAGTCCTTCACATAATCCTATTGCAGGTCATTTTGCAACATCAGGGGGGGTGATTTTTTGGGGGGGTGGGGGGTGGCGTGTGTCCTTCTTAGGGCTAAACCAGGTTCAGGCAACAGCAGCTTGTGGCTTGCACCACCCTTGACTGTTGGCCACTGACAGGTCCGGGTGCAGCATCCAAAATTCAGCCCAGCTGGGGAAGCACATTGTCTGGCTTGAACCCACTGCAGAAGCAAGAGCTTGGTGCATTCCCAGCCGGCTCTCAGCAAAGGCGATTTGTTTGAAGTCATTTCCATGGCCTCTGTACTTATTTGGCCACTGGCTTCTGGAGAGCAGGTTAAATCCATGCTGCTAGACAGCACCAGAGGCTGAGCTTCATTCAGAAGAAGCTGTTGGAGGACATTGCTCAGCTCTCACTCTGAACAGGCCTAAGATTAGATCTGGGATGTAAAAGTTGGTGAGTACAGGTAGGTGAGTCTGGCTCCAGATTAGCAGCTTTTACTACAGATCTGGGATGCTCCCACTGGAAACGATTGCCACGTGGGATTAGTTTTGCATCAGCAATATTTCAGGTTTGTCAAACCCCCTTTGAAGGCCTGGGCAGGTGGAAGGAGCGTATGGAGCTGTAAATAAGTGGGAGCTTTAAAAAACTCCCTGAAATGACCAATAAATCTCCCAGAACACGACAGGGACCACCCATGGATCCCTCCCAAAGAAACCCTTCTTCACTGAAGAGAAAAAGTACTTTCAAAAGCATGGTCAGACCAGCACAATGCGTTGCCCGGGCAGGGAGCAGCCTGCATCGAGTCTCCTTCTCCATCCCCCAAGGACAGTAACATTCCCTGGCAGGTCCCCCTGCCACCTGCTCCCCTTGCCTTGCTCTGTCCTGCCTAGGGTTGTGGAAATGCATACCACAAAGCAAAAGAAATGGAGAGTCTGAGCCTACAGGCTACCTAGCATAAGGTAAATAACACATGCTGGATCCAGCTGTAACCCCGCAGCAGAAGATTGTGCCTCCATGTCCTGCAGGGTGCAGAGTGTGTGCGGGGGCTGCATCTCCGTGGCACCACCCGCATCAGGTCTGGTGAGGGCTGGGGGCTGCCCAGACCTTCCCCGCACGCAGATAAGATGGAAAAGCCCCACTGGTGTGGTCTCTCAGCATGTCTGCAAGGTGCCAGCAGGGCTGGATCCAACCGTGCAGAGGGACCCCAATGGCAGTGCAACTGCTCCTCTCTTGGGACGTGGGCCGAAGGTGCTGGTGGGGGTATGTATAGCCCTCTGAGATGCTCTGTAAGTCTGTGCCTGTGGATGCTCTTCAGGTCTCCAGGGAGAGGATGGGGAACGGGTTGCCACTTGCACATCTCCTTCTCCTGCACCCCAGTGAAACCACCCAAGGGGGCTGAGGATGTGGGGTGGGCTGAGGTGGGGACAGAGACTGGACCTACCTCCTTGCCAGGGTGCTAGGAAGGGGTGAAGGGCATGCAGGCAGCTGGGTGGGTGTGGGGACACCCGGCTGGCAGTGGGTGGGTAGCAGTGGGGAGGCGTGGGGGGGTCTGTCGGGAAAAGCGCCTGCATGCGCAGCCTGGGCACCCCGTCCTGGGACCGTGGGGTGCTCATCCTGGCTGTGCATCCTACATGGGGTGGGGGGCCTCATGGCCCCTCTTCCCCAGTGACCGCTGGATGCAGCCCTCTCACACCCTGGCTGGCAGCTGTGGCCGTCCCCTTGCCACTAAGGGCACAGCCATCGGTGTGCTCAGTGAGTACGGATGGCCGTGTCCCCCTGGGGAGGTCTGACTCCCCACCTTCCCCCAGCCCCATCCCAAAGCAAGTCGTTGCTTCCCACGAGCATTCCAGGGAGCCCTCATGCACCGTTCAGCCCTGTGATGGCCACCCCCGCTCTGTCCCCACAGGGACCTGGTGGCCGGTGTCGGTGTCCCCGCTCCACAGCGGCTGAGCCTCCTCCCAGGGTGATGCTGTCCCAGCCCCTCTCTGCCACACAGCTCTCCCCCCGCACTTCACATGCTGCAGCAGATGGTGGAGGTGACATTTGTCTGCGAGTGACGTGCTTGATGGTGGCCGCGTTCCCCCTCCTCTTCCTTTCGTCCTGGATGGAGGACTCTTAGGCCCACCCGGCACAGGTGGGATGGGCAGGCATAGGCTGGGGAGTCGTCCCCCCCCAGCCCCCACCTCTACTGCAAGCCCCCCCAGACATCCGCACCTCTTGTCTGTCTGCATCCCCACCAAAACCCCTTTCCCAAGGGACTGGGGCACCGGGACAGCTGGGGGGCATCGTTCCTGAGGGTGAGCGCCCATCACCGCAGGGTCTTTGGCGGGGGCTGGGCACCAGGGACTCCTGTTCGTTCTCCGTTTTCTGCCTTAATTAGAACCCGGAGAGACCAGGCAAAATCGCATTAGCGCGGGGCCCCGGTGCGCTGAGCCATCCATCTTTTTTTATTACAGCGTAATGGGGCTGCTCGCGAGGCGCCGTGCGATTTGTCACAGGCCTCGTTCCCTGATAACGGGCATTTGTCATCACTTTCTTCCCGTGTTAATGTCATCATCGGCGAGCTGACAGGCAGACCCGTTGAGGGAGCACTGGCGACAGACCACATCCGTCAACCTAATATTTCCATGGCTGTGGGGATCAGCCGGGCTGCGAACACACATTAAAGTGCTTATGAGGGGAGAAAAGAAAAAAAAAAATAAAAAAGCCGTTGTCATTAATTAAAATGTTAGTGTGAGCGTGTGCGCGGGTGGCGTTGCTTGGGGACGGGGGGGAGGCTGAGGCGCAGGGGGATGCGGGGTGGCGTGGGTGCGATGCGGTGGCCTTTTAACGGAGTGCGCATCAGCTCCTGAAACCCATTTAAAAGATATTTGGGACTGGGGAATCGGCGGCAAGCGCAGTGGAAAGGTCATTGTTAATAAGGGAGGGCGCGCGGGAGCGCGCGAGGAGGGCGCGGGCACGGCTGGCGGAGGACGGCGAAGACGGTCACCCACCTGGAGGGGGGGTTTTGTTTGTCCCGTGGGGTGTATTTGAGCCATTCGTGTCACAAAGTGAGCAGCCTCAGCCCTACGTGGGAGCAGGACGGGGTGGGGGGAAGGTGACCCTGCAGTGGGGTAGCTCCACGGCTGGGCAAGGGCAGGAGTGGGGCATGGGGTGGGCTGGGGTCAAGGCAGAGGGGGCAGAGCACCCCACAAGCAGAGCTTTGGTACACGGCTCTGCAGCTGCAAGCCAGGCACATGGACAGAAGGCTGAAGGGCCAAACCTGTGACCCCCCCCCCCCCATAAACAGCCAGCAAGGACACCTGCCCCAGGCCCTGAGGCCAGCTCAGCGGCAAGGGGGCTCAGGTCCTCACCCCATAATATTTGGCTGTTGCCATGGAAACAGGTGGTGGTGATGGGGAAGAGTGTGGGCAGCAGAGGGTGCGTGGCACCCCGGGTTTTTGTGGTGCGGGAGCCTGTTTTCTGTGCTTTTCTGGGGTTCCTGTGATCGTAGAGAACAGGAAGGTTTGGGTGGCTTTTTTTGTTTTTCTTTTTTTAAATTAGCTTTTGGGTGTTTGGGAGGGTTTTGGGGTGGGTGTCTCAGCCAGCTCTACCCACTGCCCCACTGTCCTGGTACAACCCTGATTTGCATGGCAAAATGTGACTCCAGGAGCTCTGCTGCAGCCCAGGGGAGTCCAGAAACAGGGACCAAAATGCTTCTTCCTCTGCCCAAATCCAATCCACAGGTCTCCTGGGAGAAATCCCTGATGTTCCCAATCTGTGGCTGGACATGGTGCCAGAAGATCGGGCACTGGCAGGGAGCAGGCAGCCGTGGGCAGGGCTTGAACCCTGCTTAGTGCAGAAGCGAGGGCATGAGGTTTGAAAATGTGGCTGTGCACAGAGTCTTCACCCCCAGGTCCTCCGTCCCAGGAGACAGGCAGGGGCAGGCTGTAAAGAGGGCCACATGTGTCCCATGTCCCAGGAAGGCTCCCGGTGCTTTCTTTCGTTGCTCTTTTTTTAATTCTTCTTTTCTGTCCTTCTGTGTTCCAGACACAGGCTCTGTGCATGGAATAGTCAGGTTTGGGGGGAGGTGCATGGCTTTTTTAGAGACCTGGGCCCTTTATGTGTGTGCATACATAATTTCTGTTAGTGCGCCCAGAAGTTTGGCTCCTTGGCCAGCACCTGGGGCTGTCACCCAGGTTTGGAGTTTCCATGATGGGGAGCTGGGAGGGGGGTATTTATCTGCAGGTGCTGATGGGGAAACTGAGGCATGGAGCAGGGACTTGCGGTCCTCATCCACACTGTGGTTATGGTCATCCCATCACCGACACCATCCGACAAGTCTACAGACATCAGGAAAAAGGTGTCCGGGAAATTTTCTCAGGGCTGCCCAGCAGTGGCTGGACTCCCAGCTCCGTGACATCCCCGGGCAGGTCCGAACCCCCCCAGCAGCAAACACTGCCACCAAACCCTCCCTCCGCCCCAGCTCCCCACCATAAATCACTGCCCTCCATTGGCCGAGGACCTTTTAAAAAGGATTTATTAGGGGGATTTAAGCACAGGCAGCGATATGGTTTCATAAATCGAAAGGCAATAGCGCTCATCATTACCGGTTCATTTGGGGGGTGGCATCCCCGCTCTCCCCATTCCTATGGCCGTGCTAACAGCCCCCTCCCCGGCGCCGCTGCCTCCATTGCTCCCCTTTGCCTCCCAGTCTGTGGAGACCACGAGCGTGGAAAATCCCCAGACAGGGAGTGTAAATGCTTGTTCTTTGTAAATGAAGAACATAATTAACATTAAATTAAGGTAATACAAATGAAGACAACACAGAGCCTGACAGGATGAGTGTTTGGGGAGGCAGTAGAGAGAAGTGATTCATATTTTTAATTTACTGTACAAATAGACTAGCAGGGCTGGGGGGAAAAGGGCCATCCAAGTGGAGTGGGGATTTTTTTTTTTTTCCCACTGTTGTTTTGCTGTGCTTTAAGCACACAATGACTATTAAAGTCAACTGCCCATATAATAGGACATCTCCTACATGACTGCTCTCCAAGAGGCAGCTTGCTGTAGCAATAAATTCTGGGAGTGCCATCTGCCGGTGCACAACCTCCACCGGGCACCCTCGACTCGGCCACCCTGATGCCGGGCACCCACACCCAGACCAGCCCCGGCACCCTGCACCCACTGCAGAGACCTGCTCCTGTAGAGCATCAGCCGTGGACCTGCTGGCGTTCATACAGAATTAGTATTCTTTCTACAGAGTAACAAACACCTTTTTCCCCCCGCAAATACACCCTTAAATTGTTCATCATCTTTTTCTTTTTTTTTAAGAGATTGAGGGAGTCTGGTTGATGCCAAGGAAATATTTTAGGCTTTTAAAAGAAACAGATCACTGCTCTCCACCCCCCCCAAAAGTGCTGGGTTTCAGCTGAGTTCCCGTTACCCAGAACACAGTAAGAAAATCACCCAGTTTAGTTTTTTTTTTCTTTCCCTGCAAAAAGGCGCTTGACCAGAGTCCACGTGAACTGCAGGCTCGGGTGGAGCTGGCTCTGCACTTTAAGGAGATGAGAGCTGTGGGCGCAGCCCAGAGAGATCCTGCTGCTGGATGACTTTCAGCTGGGAGCGAGCCAGGTTTACCATAGTGCAAAGCTGTGTGTGGGACTGTGAAGCCTGGAAGGGGTACACCTGGCAGTTACTAGCATGAGCAGTGCCCATGGGTCCAGGGCTGGCTGGGCCAGTGGTGGAGAGGGGCTGGTCCCAGCTCCTTGCTCCATCATTTGCTGTGTCCTACTCCTTTGCCTCTCCCCTTCTATGCTCACCTCCTGAACCACCCTCACGGTGCCTGGGGACAGCTCCAGCCCATCGCCTGAGGATTTGCCAATCCTAAATTTCAGCCAGGGCCTCTTTAATCCCTGTATTGGGGCACTGAGGACAGCAGAGGGGCTGGTGCAGGACAAACCCTCTATCTAATGGGAAGAAGTCCCCCTGCTTTTGCCCCTTCACGCTTTTACTGAACTCCATGTTTGCACACAAAACTGTGACTGGGTGGGACTGGGAGACTAAGGAGGTCCCATCCTGCAGTCTCAGACCCCCGCCATGAGCTCTGATGTCAAGTTTTGGTGGGGGCTTAGCTGCTCGTCAGGCTGCTCCCCATGACTTGCTGTGCCAGGTGCACCATGTCCTTGCTGCTGGGCAGCCCCACAGCCAGGTCCTCCCACTCCTGAGGAGAAACTGGAGAGGGCCGATGATGGAGCCCCACGCCATGCTGGCTCCTCTGCCAGCTTCGCCCTACTTTGAACAGCCCCGAGCAGCTGGGGCCTGCGGCTGGGGGTAAATCACCCCCCAAACACTCAAACGCATCCCGGGCCCAGGCTGCAGACACAGGGAAGCTGGAAGCACGGATGAGGAAAGTGTGCACGAACCCACCCGGGCTGAAGGGAACAACGGTGCCAGCCTGACCCCAGAGGGGCTGTGCCAGGGGCTCAGCCCTCCACCGTGGCACTGTGAGTTGCTTTGGGGTCCTCAGGGCTGGGGGTGACGCTGCGGTGCAGTTTCGGGTATCATCGAACGGCAAGCTACCTTATGGGACTGCTTGGCTCCAGAGCCTCTCCTCCGTTGGTAAGATGAGACAGGGACCAATCCTGTACCCACCTCCGTGCAGCAGCAGGGTGCTGCTGCACCTCCCCTTTCTCCACACAGAAGGAGGCAGGAGCAGGGTGTTCGCCCTGCTCAGAGCATGCAGGAACCGCACCCCACTCAAAACTGGTCCCTGATCGAGCCTCTGCAGTCAGGTGAGATTTTTGGGGGAGCAAAGGCACCTCCATTGAGGGGACAGGGACAGTTCACTGTTAGGACACCTGGTGAAACCAGTGCAAGAAGGTTTCAGCCCCAGAGGCTTAGTGGGTCCCCCCCGTCATTAACAGGATCCATCCCCCAGGAGCCCATCCCTGCTGCAGCCATAGGGACCGTGAGCACAAGCAGGCTGTGAATGCTCCTTGGCTTGTCCGGCCATGGCCTGGGGACACTTGCTGCCTCACCAGCCACCAGTGCTGGGACAGGGACACCAGCGTGTGTCCAGCAGGATTTCATTAGCTTCCCAGTCAAGATGTGACCACTTATCTTGAGCCAAGCACCATAAAGGAGAGTTTCCCTGTAGGACCTGGAGATATCCAGTGATGGGCCATGATCATCTCCTTGAGGAGCCCATTTCAAAGTATCTAGAGAGTTCAAACTGGGGCCTTCTTTCCCATTACAGTTTGGCTGGGGTAAGCTCAGGCCCCCCACCTGTATACCTCAATGCTTAGACTCATCCACCCTTTAGCACTGGATACATCATGAGAAGACATTTGGAGAAAGTCACTGTCATCCTCATTTCTGCAAACCTTGAGAGGATCAGGAGCATTTCCAGGCATCAAAGTAATTTCTCTGACTCTTCTTTGCATCTCCTCCAGTCTTTCAAGGTCTGTCTGGACACTGCTAGAGGATACAGCCTTACCCTCACCAAGCAGAACCAAGTGCATTTGGAGGCCTCAGTCCAGAGAGATGCTTTGGACATGGGGAAGCAGCTCGGAGTTCACCCAGCCGTATCCTCCACAAGAAGCCTGCAGTGGAATGGCTGGGAATGCCTCTCTGGGCAGGGCAAGCAGAGGGGAAGCCCAAATCCTGCTTTTGCAAGAGTACCAGATCAGTGGCAGGGGGCAAGCTTGGACTGACAGCCCCAAACAGAGATCCTGCCCCAATAACCTAAAGAAGAAGCTGATGAGAAGCTAGTGTCCCATGAGCATGGGGTTTTCTTGCTCCTACCCTTCCAGGTCCTGATGGAAGGAGGCTGACATGTCCCTTGGCACGGTACCCTTAGAAGGGTCCCCAGGAGCAAATGCGCCCAAAAGACACCATAGGATTTCGCCGGTGACCTCCAGTCCTTGGAAAGAGGGGACTTCTGGCTCTGGTGATGTCTGAGGTCCTGGCAGAAACAGGTCCTGACCCCATGTTTCCCAGCTCTGCTCCATCTCGCCAGCCAGCACAGAGCAGTCCTTGGCCATAAGGCAACACCCCGGCTCCTTGGCCTCACCAGGACCCCAGGATGGGGGGGTTGCTCCCAGGGGGGCTATTGCCTTCCACATGAAGGGCGGGGGGCATCTTCCAAGCTGCCCTGCATGCTGGGTGGAGATAAATAAATACCAGAATAAATAAATACAAGTGGCAAAGAGGCCTGAAATGATGCTGTCGTTTGCTGGGAATGAGAGACACAAGTGTAATTTAGGTTTTGATATTATGAAAGTCTCGCTGCTCTAAAACAGCAGGGCACTCAGTGCCTCATTAATAAAGGATAAACTTGGAGTCTATTTACAATGCACTTTTTGGGGTTATTTACACTCCATTATACATATGTAATGCTGCACATATTTACCGCTCTGTTCTGCTGCCGAGAGCAGCCGAGTCGGGAGGGAGATGGAGTGGGAAGCGGCTGATGCTGTGGAGCTGTGACCCCTGCTTTGACTGATGTCCTTTAAAAGGCTCAAGATGCAGGACAGCCCCAAGCCAGCTGCTGAGGATGGAGGGGCTGGGACCAGGCACTGGGGACCCAGTATGGCCCAGTCCTTGTCTCCAAGGGCCCAGCACCCACCCACCCCCGGAAGCACCCCAAGGCTTTGCCAAGTGATGCAGAAAGGAAGAGCTCCTCACCAACTGACCATGAGCACCAAACATGCAAGCTGTGGGCCTGTCACAGAGCAGGCAATGGGAAAAAAGAGGGCTACATTATTTGCAATAAAATAAATCATGCTTGCATTGACACTAGAGGGTTTTGGTTATGCAGCCCTCCCCACTGCCTGGCTTTTACCTCTTACCAGAGCAAAATACTGTAGTTGCCCTGCAAACCATAGCACCCCGAGCATCTGCTGGCCAGGGAGACCCCAACCCCATGGTGTTTGCGGGAGCTGCTATGAGGGTCCCGGGTCATGCAAGCGCCACGCCTGTGGCAGTCCCAGGAAACAGGGAAGCCCCCAACACAGCCCCCGGGATTCAGGGCAGAGACGTGGGAGAGGTCATGCTTGGAGAGCACCTCGGGGTCACAGCGATTCATGGGGTGCTGCAAAGGGTTGTGGGTGCAGCCAGCACCCTTTTGTCCTCAGCAGAGTTTGGGAGGGTGCAAGGGTCCCACGGGAGCACACTCTGCAGGGCGGGCACATGAGGCCAGGCAGCGAGGGGCTTCCAGCAGGCTGTGGAGACATGGTGGCTGGATAGTCTCCCTCAGCTCTGAGCTGCCCCATGTCCCTTCTGCAACAGCCTCTGGGTTTGTATGACCAATCCGGGGTGAGACGCAAGAGCCCAGGAGCCACCTTGACCACCCTTCCTAGGAAACATGGGGCAACTTTGATCTTTTCAGTCAGGCACAGTGGGGAGGAGGACAAGCCCCCCATCACATGTTGCTCCTCCCTGGGGGAGCATGCACCAGTGCCAGCACACTCCAGCTTGCTGCCATCCCAGGCTGTGCTTGCCAAATGATGGCTCTGGAGGCAATGCTCTTTATTAATAAACACTTCGCGTGGGCAGCTCTTGGCAAGTCCACATACCCAGGAGCAATGTGAACCCGCTTCCTCCAGGAGGTCCCCTCATCTCTGGGAGGGCATCTCCTGCAGCATGGGGGCAATGCGCAGTGGTCAGTGCAACCCTGGTGCATCATCAGGGCTCGTCCTGGGCACAGGCTGCGGCATGGTGAGATGTCCTGGGACACCCAGAGCTGATCCAGTCCAAGCAAATTGACCCCATTTCCCTCCCCAGGCCTGAGCCTCCTCCACCACCCCTGTCCCCCCCCAAGCCCACCCAGATCACGGCAGGCTGGAGCCCAAACCCTCCAGGGAGCTGCTCTCCAAGGCCCCGTAGCCATTGAGCTTCGTCATCCCTATGAGGTGTGCCGGGATGGAGAGGAAGGAGCGGCGGGTGGCAAAGATGTGGCTGATCTCCATGAAGGTTTTGTTCTTGGTCTCAGGGATGACAAGGTAGATGTACAGGGCCACCAGCAGGCAGATGCCGCAGAAAACCAGGTAGCAAAAGGCACCGGCTGACATCTGGGGACAATGAGAGAGCAGGGACGGAGAAGAAAGCCAAGCACCCCCAAGCTGGGCATGGCATGAGGCTGCGTCCCCTCTTGTCACCCCTCCCTGGACTGTCTCCAGCCAGCACTGGGTTGAGCCAGGAGTATGGGCTTGACACCCCATCCTGGGGGAGCAGCAGGGCCATGTCCATCCCCTCCTCCTCCCACAGCCCCTCCAAACTGGTACCTGCAAGAAGGGGAAGATGAAGCCGACGGTGAAGTTGCAGAGCCAGTTGAGGGACCCCCCCACGATGTAGGCAGCCGGGCGGTGTGACTGCGTGAAGAGCTCAGCTGTCATCAAGAAGGGGACGCCGGCTGCGGAAGGAGGGGACAGAGCGAGGGTACGGAGGACAGGCTGCCTTAGGCATCCCTGGGGTCAACAGGTCCTGCCCATCTCAGTCCTGTGGCCAAGGGGCTGGAGCCCAGCAAGACCCACGAGTCAAAGTTTTGGGGCTGAGGGGACTGGAGGAGATGGGGAGCACAGGGACATGTGGACCAGTGTCCTGCCCTTGGGATCTGTCTTGGTGGGTGGGTGATGTATCCCTTGACATACCACAGTTGCACCTTGTCGGGTGCTGAGGCCAATTTCACAAATTACTTGATTGGAAAGTTTCAGACCAAGTCAAAATCAAGGTAGAACATTCATCTGGATCCTAATTTTGCAATAATTTGCCTAAATGCTGATACATTAAATCTCATTATAGATCACAGGTGTAGAGAAATGTGTTCCTGGTGCTCTCCATAATGTCCTTTCCAGCCTCCCTTAATCAAAATGGTTTAGAATTTTTCCTTCTATCGATTAGGTTCCATTGATGCTGTGGCTGATTTAGGCAGGAAAGAAGAAACCAGATTTCCAAGCATCAGTATTTCCCGCAGGGCACAGAAATGCCATTTTCCAACTGGCTTTTCCCACGTATGGTGAAAAAAACCAGAATGACTGGAAATGATTGCCCAAGCCAACTTGGCCACTAAAAACTGGACGCAGGTTGTGGCTACTTGTCCTGGAAGGACTCAGCCTCTCCTGCCACATGTCAGTGACCTGGCAGCCCTGAGTCCCAGGACTGTCCCTTTGCTGCAGGGCAGGATCCAAGGTCCAGCGCACATCCCAGGGCACATGGGGATCTGCCAGGCGACTGTATTTGATGTGGTGACATTACCAGGGTCCCACTGCCTGGGAGAGGGCTGACTGGGACCTCTTTATAAAAGATGCTCCAAGGGAAAAACAAAACCAAAAAAAGTGCTGAGAAGTGAGGGCAGAGTGGAGCCCCTTATGGACTCTTACTTACAGCTTGCCCAGAACAGAGATATATATTTTTTTTGTTTTAAAACTCCTATTCATCATTGTTTGTGAACAATGAGCCATTAAAATCCTAATTAAAGATGTAATTACAGTGAATAAAGTCTGGGCTGAGGATGAATTATAGATCTGTTAACAGCTCTGCTAATACATCAACTGGATAAACCAGTCCAGGTTTCACTCCCTGCTGTTCCAGCCCGCTGTCATGCCCGTGCTCGGTTAGGGGCAGGACGGTACTCGCCAGCCGCACTGTGATGGGAGCAGGTGACACCTCCAGAGAGGTCTGGGAAAGGCTGCCAGGGCTTCCTCCCCGCTTGGCCCAGGAGCAGGGACGAGGAGGAAGAAGTTGAGCATGCCCTGGGGATGTACGGGGCTGGAAGATCTTGTGGTGGTCTCTCGCTTGTGGGGTGCAGCATGATAAACCAGGGCCTGATGTCTGGGAAGGGGCTAAGGCGCTGGTCCTGCCACCTACCTGCAAAGCCCGCTGCTCCCTGCTCCCCCGGAGCCCCCATTCCTGCCCCACCGCCCCCTGCTCCCCCTGCCCCAGACCCACCTGGTCCCATGCAGAAGCCAGCGATGATGCCGACCACACAGGCGACGCTGACGTAGTGCATCCAGGGCAGGGTGGTCTGTGAGGGAACATGGGGCTGGGGGATGCTGCTGGGGTGGCGGCCCTGAGCTTCGCACCCAGCGTTCCCAGGACGGGGCTTCATGCTTGCCCCTCAGCTCAGTAGTGGCCCTTGGGGATGGTGGCCATGCAGGACACATGGGGGAGATGCAGACAAGCAATGGGTGGTTTGGGGCAAAGCTGGTAAGGATCAGCCTTGGCAAAGCTCGACAACTCGTGATGCTGACACATCCTCAGGGCTGCGGGAGCGTCTCCCGGGAGCAGGCAGCAGAGGAAGGACCCTGCAGACCTCTCCACGTCCCCTGGCATTTCACAGCCACCTCCCTGGGGACAGCTATTTCTGCAGAATATCTACCAGAAGCAGCAGGATTTTTCTTATGTGGATTTGGGTTTTCCTTTTTGTTGTTCTTTCCTCTGAATTTTCCTTCCCTATAACTTTGAAGGGAAAACATTGCTTGGAAGAGCCGGCTCGCCCCTCATTTCCATGCAGGCTCCCTCCCCTGGGGTAATATCCATCCCTTCATCAACCCAACCCTCATTAATGCACCCAGGGGTCCAGCCCCGGCCATGTCAGTGGTCCAGGGTGGTGGTGGTAGCCAGACCTTACCTGCAGCAGCAGGGAGATGGTGATACCAGCCGAGCAGATGCCCATGGCGCAGAAGCCGGTGATGATGAGGGGCCGCCTGCCCAGCTTCTCGATGGTGAAGCACTGCCGAGGGAGAGCAGAGACCACCGGGGTGAGGAGGGAGCTCCAAACCAGGATGGGGGCACCCTCTGAACCCCAGATCCAGATGGAAGTAGGACGATGCTCCCAGTGGCACCTGGGGGTTGGGGGCAGCCTCAGCTCAGAGCTCCAGGGCTGGGACCAGGGCATGGGAAGAGTGAGGACTCCAGGGTCCCAGGGTGAGTGTGCACTGGGTGGCAGCGGGGTCCCGCAGAGCCCCATTAGGGTGCAGGGTTGGGGCTGGCTGGGGTGGCCCCGGCTGCATTCGGACCAGCACCGAGTGGAGGTGCTGGGTTGGCGTGGCGGTGGATGGAGCAGGCAGGGTATTGACAGCAGAACAAATGCCTGTAATTTTATAACCAATCTCAGCATGTCCATCGGGGGCCATTTGCGGGGCTGCTCCTGAGCAATCTGGCTGCATGCCGGGTGGCTGCCGGGGGGCTGAGGCAGCCCCATGGCCAGGGCAGGGGAGAAGGGGAGAAGGGGACACCCTTTGGAGGGGCAGGGGGCTGACCGGGGGGCCCCACTCTGCCATTGGTTGAGCTATGGGGAGAGGGGAGCAGCCCCCCACTCAGCCTCTGTTTTCTGGGAGCAACCACCCCCCATCCATCTCTCTAATTGTCAGGGAGTGGATTTAGTACTGGGTGACTCAGGCTGGCCCCAGGTGACACTCGCAGATGGGACGAGGGCCATAAATCTGCCTGGCCCAGTGCTAACTCTCCAGCTAAATGAGGCCTGGTTGGGGGGGCCGGGGCTGCTAGCCCGGGGCCAGGCCAGTGCTTGGCTAGGGGGGGCAGATGGAGACATGTGGCTCTGCTAACAGAATGACAATGAAATCAGGAGCCAGAAGGAACTGCTTAGCCCCCTCCATCATCACCAACCTGCCCCTTGCCTGGTGTCTCCCCCCAACCTCCCTGCTACCCACTTACCCCCAAATTCTCCTACCCCTCCTAGATGTGACCTGACAAACCGAGCTCCTCTCATCCCATCTCCCAACCCCACTTCCCTGCCAAACCCTCTGTCCCCCAGAAAAGGGGCTGCTCTGTGGCACAGACAGCATTTGGGGTCCATCCAGCCCCCCCTGTTTGATGGTGCTGGGAGCTAGCAACAAGGTTCTGGCGCTGAGGGGCTGCATCCATCTGTTTGTCCATCACTCACCCCGATCAGCCCAGCAACAACTTCAATGGTGCCGGTGCCCACGGTGGTGTAGGGGATCTGGGATATAGGGATCCCAGCATTCTCGAAGATGGTGTTCGTGTAAAACCAGATCTGCCGAGGAGGGTATTTAGCGTGAGCCGGGGGGACGGAGCCATGGGGCACTCGATGAAATGAGTTGCCAGGTCTCAGCTCAGCTTCTGCAGAGCCAGGTCCCAGGGAGAGGACCCTGCAGGGCTTACAGCATCGATGCCCGAGAGCTGCATGCCAGCATTCACCACCACCACCGAGAGAGTTTGCCAGCGGACAGAGCGGTCCCGCAGTAGCTGCCAGACAGAGACCATTTCCACAGAGGAGAGCGACCGCTGCTCCTCCTTCATCTCCTCGATCACATCCTGCACGTCAGGTGTCCCCAGGAACCGGCGCAGCGCTGTCGGAAGAGTGAGGGTCACGGGCACACGTCTCTCCATCACGGGATGGATGTTCATATGTATGGCATAGAGCAGGGGCTCGGCTCTGCCCTGGCCTCCCTGCTCTAGACCTACCTGACCCATGGGGCTGAGCATCCATAGGAACCGAGGAGATGCCTCACACCATGGTGATGGGCACCATGGAAATGCTATGGTGCAGCTGGGTGGGACAGAAGGGCTGAACCATAAGGACTACAGTGGGCTGTCAGGTCTGGGTGTGGAAGGATGCTATGAGGATGCACCTTGGTCTCAGGAGACCTTGGACTAGTGCCCAGACCTCCCGGAGCCAGTCTCCCCCAGGACACCCCCTCACCCTTGGTGGCCCCGCAGATGTCGTTCCTCTCTATCAGCAGGTACCGCGGGCTCTCAGGGAAGCAGTGCAGCAGCAGGAGCTGGAGGGAGGCGGGAATGACCACCACGGACAGGAAAAGGGGCCAGAACCTGTCCTGAGAAGAGTCAAAATGGGATGTGTTACAGGGAGGGCAGAGCAGGGTCCAACGTGCATGGGCTGGGGTATTGTGCTCACCTCGCCCAGCAGCTCTGGGAGGCCCAGGACCTGCGCAAAGAAAACCCCCAGGCAGATGAAGATAGTGGGCATGAGGCCCAGGAAACCCCGCAGGTTCTTGGGGGCGATTTCTCCCAGGTAGAGGGGCACCACGCTGAGACAGATACCTGGGGGTGACAGGAGGGACTGGGATGGGAGGGGAGGCAGGGAGAAGGGTGCCCAGCCAGACCCTTGGTGCATCTCCTCCCATGCCCAGCACCATCCACAATGGGGAGCCCATGGCCCTGTCTGCCCCATGGAGACCCCCACCACAGAGCCTGTGGCTGCGGGGAGTATGAAGTCTTCTCCATCCCCCTGGAAATGGGCTGCAGGGGACCAAGCTGTGAGGCAGGGGCAGTGCACAGCCCCGCAGCCCAGGGACCACCTACCTGAGTGGAGCCCCGTGATGGAGCGGCCAATGATCACCATCTCAGGGGACCCCAGCTCCCGACTGAAGCCCATGAAGCCACTGGCCAGGAGGACGAGGAGAGCACTGCGGCTCAGCACACCATTCCTAGCAGGGCACAAGCAGCAGGGCAGCCCCTCCATCCCCCTCCCATCCCTTGGCCACCCTGTCCCATGCCACCCCTTACCTGCCGTACTGCTCCACCAGCACCCCCACCAGCAAGGAGCCCACGAGCCCGCCCAGGGCAAAGATGGAGACGGTCAGGGAGTAGAGGAGGGTCAGGGGGCCGGAGGCCAGCCCGTGCCCATACCGCTGGGACCACGTGGCGTTGTAGAAAGCCTTTATGTGCTGCAGGGCCAAGAGAGACACGCGGGTACCAAATGTGCTGGGAGGAAGGGGAAAACAAGGGAAGACAGGCACCATAGGGAAAATGCCATGGGTTTAACAGCATTGCAGGACATGCAGGGCAGGATGTGACTGGGGATGCCTAGGATGTGCTGGTCTGGTTGCTCAGCCAGCCTTAGCACCAGAGGGGTTTAAGGACAACTTAGAGATGCCACAGGCAGAGCTGGAGCTGGAGCAAGGAGGTTGTAGGCAGCTTTCCCCAGGCCCTGCCTTCCAGGGGGTACCAGTCTGGGGGAGTACATGAACACAGGCTCCCATGTCCCTCCCACGCCATCCCTTTCCCTGGACTGCTCTCCACAGGTGACTGCCCAAGGGAAATGGCAGCATTTTGATGTGAAGCTGCTGAGTAGCGGTCCCTCCACCCTCCCAGGGAGGGATGCGGAGCCCTTCCCCTGCTCCCAGAGATGCTGCCCATCCCTTACCACCGCTGGCGAGTTCATCACAGCCAGGTTGTAGCCATAGAGCATGGAGGAGCCAAAGGACACCAGGAAGGTGACTGACAGCAAGGGGAATGTGAGATGCTGGGAGAGAGGAGGAGGGATCAGCACAGCCCTGGGCCAGCAGAGCTGGGGGCCAAGGTCACATGTGGCATGAGTTGTGTTGGGTCACTGCCCCTTTTCTAGTACGGATGTCCCTGGCCCAGAGCAAAGCCCAGAGCAAAGACCTCGATGTGACGGAGCCCTGTGCTGAGCACCGCTTCGTGCCACCGCCCAGCACTCAGCCCAGTCGATCCGGCTTCCCCGTGGCTGGTCTCGTGGCTGTGGCGTGAGGCTTTACCCTGGCAGTGGCCCAGCTCAGGCTGCTTGTCCCAGCTGCCTGACCCAGGCACCCCTGCCCCGGGGCTGGGAGGGGGCAGTGGGCAGAAAGGGGCAGGCCGAGGAGGGAGAGACACCCACCCCCTCCTCCCCTAGATGGGGGCACCCAAATGGCACCGCTGCGAGCTGCCCTGCCCTGTCCGGGAGGCCCAGCGCCACTGAAAGGTGCAGTTCCCCGTGGCAGGTCCCAGCCCTCCCAAAAATGCCACATGAACCCAGCTCCCAAACCCTCACCCCCCACCAGCACCTCTCTCACCTGCTCCGGCTGTAGGGGGGACCTCGCTGTGGGGAGCCGACGGCTGCAGAGGGACACCCTGCAGCCCCGACCCAGCCCGAGAGGGTTGAGACCAGCCCCCCCCCGGGGGGGATCGGGGTGCCCAGCAGGACCCAAGAGGCATTCAGGGTACCCCCCACCCTCAGGGGCACCCGTGGGTGCTGCACCCGGCTGTCTCCCCTGGAGCAATAAGCGTCCCACGGCCCCACAGTGACAGGGCTGCCGTGGGGGGTGCGGGGTGAGCCTGCGTCCCCCGGGAGCAGCCCCGCGTCCCAGCACCCAGAGCCGGGCCCTCCCCGCAGCCGGCCCAGCACGGTAGCCGGATCCGTAGCACCCGGCGGCTCCCGGCTCACGCACAGCAAATCCCCGCTAATCCCACCAGGAATCCCGAGCCGGGAAAAGGCGGGGGGGTGTCAGGCCAGGGGCTGTGGAGGACGGGACACCGTGGGGCAGACGGGGAGCAGGGATGAGCGCGCACACACACACACCCCCCGCCCCCAGCCCTCAGGGAGCTCACCCCAGTGATGTCCCCGCCGGGCTGCGGGGTCCCTTTCCCGACCGTCGGGGCGAGGCTGCAGCCAGAGCGGGGGGAGAGAGGAGGAGGAGAAGGAGGGTGGGGGGAGGAAGGCAGCCCCGGTCCGGCAGCCTGGCTCGTCTCTCCCATTTTTAGATGGAAGAAGGAGGGGGAGAGGGAAGGGAAGGCAGGGCAGGGCAGGCAGCCTGGGTGCCCCCGGGGCTCATTGGAGGCGCCTGAGCGGCCGGAGGAGGAGTCGGGGGGCCTCCCCCCTCCCGCCGGGGCAGGGGCAGAGGCAGGCCGGCACCTCCGGGCCGCCCAGCCCGCTGAGGGGCCATGGCCAGGCCGGAGGGCAGCGCGACCACCGACGTGATGCTCTGCCACCGTCGAGAGCCCCCACAGGTCCCCTCTAAACGGGGGTGGGCCCGGGGACCATAAGCAGGGCAGCGTCCCCGCATCACCCCCCGAGGCTGGGGGCGAAGGCGCAGCCCCACATCACCCAACACCCCCAGCACCCCCCTCCCACCCTGTCAGGCATGTGGGGCACATGTGCCCCATCCTCTGCCACTCGGGTAGGAGGGCTGGTAACCCACATGGCCACGGCTCAGGGCAGCTGCCTTCCCCGGACACGGAGGGGCACAGCCCCAGAGAGGAGAGACTCGGCTCATGGCAGCTCAGAGGAATCCAATTTTGCTTCGGCCAGAAGCTGCCTCCCCTGCTGCTAATGAAGTGCCTTTAATTAGCAGCCTAATAGCAAGCTCTTAATTTGCCGAACAGCCAGTTGAAAGGATGGGGACCCCACTAAGCCACGGCTGGCAACAGCTCCAACACCTTAAAAGGGACAGGCCCCGACAGGCTGGCCCCACTTCGGGAGGGGTCCCGTGGGGACGGGGCAGGGGAGCAGGGCTGCAAGTACCCCATGGGCACGGGCACCTCTGGGCCCACCGTACCCAACCCCAGCCTGGCTGCCTCAGCTGAGGGGGAGCCTCGGTGCCTCATCCTCCCACGCAGGATGCTCCAGCTCCTGTCTCCTACCTCCACACGGGCCTCCGGCTCTCCCCGAAAGCACTGTGCCCTCTCCCCAGCCATGAGGCCCTTCCCAGCCTGCCAGCGTTCAGCTTTTCCCAGAGCAGGCACCTGCTCAAGAGCTCCTGCGTCTTGCTCAGACTCGGTTTCTCCCTGTCTCGATCAGGGCATTGCCTTTACCTTCGTGCAGGTGTGCTGGGTGGCTGCAGAGACCTCGGTGATAGGGCCGCAGTGGGGGGAGACCTGCAGGGAGCCACGGTCCTTTGGGGAATGATCCCGTTTCATTCCCAGAGCAGCAGGAAGAAGATCCATTTACCGGGTGAGATGACCCAGCAGGAGGAGGACATCCAGCCTGAGGGTACCAGCCATGCCCGAAGCACTTGCAATGCTGCAGGGCAGCCCTAAACACCCCCGGGACTCACCCCAAGATAGGGCAAAGCAGCAAACGTGGAACAGGATGATAAGCCAGGCTGTGCTGTGTCCTACAGCCATACTCCCACTCTGGTCATCCAGGTACATGGCTCATCTCTTGGACCAGCACCTGGAGGGTTAAATGTGCCCAGTCCAGTGGTCTCTGCCACAGGAAGAGGAGGAAACAGCAGCAGCCATCTATCCCCCATCCTGAGCCATCCCAGCAAGCACTCACCTAAAAACCCTCCTGGAGCTTCCCAGCCTTTCTGCACTGAAGCTCTTGCCCATCCCCAAGCCCAATGCTCGGCCCACAGCCCTCCTCCCACCACACAGCCTGATGCTGTGGACCAAGCAGGGACATCTTCAGGACACTGTGCCGAGCCAGGGGGGTGGCCACTGCCCTGATTTAGGGGACAAATCCGGGTTACTGCTACCAGTTCCCAGCAGCAGCTGGGATGCCGGGAGCAGAGGTTTAGCAGCAGATGTACAGGGGAGAAACACGTGCTGCAGGAGGAAGGGGTAAGAGGAGGAGGAAGAAAGCCTGGGGTGCCAATTAAGGGTCACCAGGGAGCTGGGTTAATTGGAGACACTCCTGTGACCTGACCCAGTGACGGTGGCACACGGTAAGATGGAGACGAGTGCTGGCGAGAAACACCCGCTGCTCTGTGCTGCAAGGGAGCTCATCTCTGCAATTTACAGGCGTCCCCATTCCTCCCCTGCCTCAGTGCAAGGACTCCCTGGCTAAAACATCCCCCTTGGCTGGGAAAGTGGCTGTGAGCCCACAAAGCATCCTCATCCCCTCCCACTGTCACTCCCAGGAACTGCTGTCCCACTCTTGCCTCGCTGCTGCCCATCCCCAGACACAGCGCTGGGGCTTGTCCCCATCTCCATGCCATGGGATGCTCACTCCTCTTGAGGCACTGCACACACAGTACCTGGGGCATGCAAAGAAACTCTGAGAGAGGCAGAGCAGCAAGAAGAGCCGGTCCCAGCATGCATCCTGCACAGAGCGATGGCATTTGCCAAGGCCAGGAGGACAGAGATGCTGTTGGGAGCCCCATGCTCTCCCAAGGGCTTCCCCTGAGCTGACGGTGTGGTGCTGTGCAGGGTGCCAGCAGAGCTGAGCTGCCCATGGCGGCGGCAGAGGCAGGATCCATCCTGCCCCAAGGAGCTTTTGTGGAGGGGAAGGACAGAGACAGCCCCACTGCAATAGCAGAGCACCTGGTGCCTCGTGCCTCCCTGCCTAGCTCCCCAGGGCCAGGCACTGGCAACCACAAGCCAGCCATGCAGGACCCCACACCAAAGACATAAAATACTTGCCAAAAACTGGTATGAAGATTTCAGCAGGACTGGGGAATACGGCAGCAGGGAAGACCCACCAGGATAGTCTGTCCCCTTTTCCAAGATGAGGTGGAAATCCCTCGGAGAGGACATGGTCTTGGTGTTTGCCCAGCACCACCTAGTCCAAACTAGAACAAAGTCCACAAGGAAGCAATAAATGGCTCAGATAAATGTAGGCAAAAAGATGCATTGCTTAGCAGCCACTGACCCCTTTCCCTGCGCTGGAGGAGAGGAAACTCGGCCGCACAGGTGCAGCAGGCAGAGCCGCTCACAGACATCTCTGCAGCTTGAAAGGTCAGAGCAGTTTGCCAGCGCTGCCCTTTCAGAGTTGACACTGCAGAAATAGACAGTCTGGGTGCTTCCTTGTCTTGCTGCCCCCTCGGAGGAGAAGCCTTCATTGATCTGCCTTCGTAAATGCTAGCAGGGTGCTTTGGGCATGGGACAGGGAGTTTTGGACACATCAGCTGCGTGATGTTAAGCAGGGGCTTGAGTTTCTGCAAACCACAGTGGCCACCAGAAGAAACTCAGCAGTGTCCCTACTGAAAGCACTGCTCAGGCTGCTGTCTGCCTTGTTGCACTGGAAAGCCCATCTGACTCCATTCTCCAGCTTCAGGAAGGCTATTTACCTGTTCAGGTAAGGCCTTTCCAAGCCCAGGTTTTCCTGGTCATATTCCTTATCCAGCTTCAGTGGTCCCTGGCACATCAGCCCCACCGCTCAGCAACCTCTCTGCTGGTTTGGAAATTTCTAGCTGCTCTTACCAGCCAGGTACATGTCAGCAAAGCACTTAGGAGATGCAGCTCAGGATGGGAAGATAACACTGGTGGGAAACAAAGAGTATCTCCTGGCCATAAAACGAATGTGTGTTCAAGCTCTCCTAGGGCAAAGCAAAGCAGCTGGTACTCACAGACATGCACTGCTGGGAGCTTCCTGGAAGAGCATCACATCCCTGTCCATCAGATGTCCTCAGCTGTTCTCACCAAGGAAGGATCGGCCAGCAAAGGGGATAGGCTGAGACCTCAGATTTCTGCAGCCCGTTAGTGGGTTACGTTAGATTTTCATGGAATAGTTGGCAGAAGCAGGATCTAACTTTCCTCTGCTACTCTTCTCCAGCAGCGCAGGTGCTTTCCTCCTGGGACAGTATCCTGGGCAGTGTGTGCATTGGCTGTGAAGCAACTTGAGCACTTGGAAAAGAGAAATCTTCTGCAAGCACAGCTATACAGACAGAGCACCAGGCTCTCAAGCCCAGGAGTGGCATCTTATTTCCACCAAACGTTGAATCATTTCCACACCCTCCTGGGCTCTGACAGGTCTGCCATTGCATGGGGGGAGCTCCACCGCACACGGTCTTTGAACAAATGGGGCCAGGATGCTGCTGGAACCAGGCACAGCCCATACCCCACGGGCTGCCAGGAGAGCGGGACAGCTCACCCGCAGAAATCAATGGCAGCACTAGAGCGTGTCTATCTGCTCAGCGCTTTTGTTTCCCCAGCCATGCTGCCTCCTCGGCTGAGAGCTTGCCATCCTAACCCTCTTCAAACCAACACAGCACCACCCAACTGCTGAATTCATCGTAAACATTTTTTGTAAGAATTACATTAATTCTAGCCTAGCAGGTCTAAACTGGCCAATTTCCCCTTTCCAAAAAGTAGCTTACTATACTCTTGAAAGTATGTATATAATATAATAAAAAAAAAAAAAAAAAAGAGATTTCATTTTAAAGCTGTAGGTTGATCAAATGCTGTTAATTTGAAGCTATGGTAAACATTACTTTCCTCCTTCATTTGAAGTGGAAATAAGGCACACATTTTTAAACAGAAAGGGTAATTAACCACTGAATCTATTTAAGATAAGCTGTCTGGTGTTCATTCTTTTCCAGTGGAAATTTACAATTGAGATTACTTTTCTTTCGCAAAGACTCTCTTTAGTACTTGAGTTTTAGGACGTGATGCCAGAATTCCTGGGAGAAGTTTTCCAGCCTGTGCCCTGCAGCACAGCACTGCCCCAGTCCTAGAAATCTGGAATAAATACTCTGAGCCTTGTCTTTAGACATCAAGAAAAAGAAGGGGAAGGACTAGCTAAGGAACAGCTAGAAACAACCCACAAGGAGAACCTCCTTCTTGTAGGACTGGGTACGATGTGTGTTGTTTTGAGTACACACAGGGACCTGGGACTGTGAGTATAAAAGATAAGGGGTCTCATTTGTGTGTGCTGGCAGTCACATGTTACTTAAGTCAAGCTGCATCCTGCATTACAGACCAATCCAAAACGATGGATGAAGCCTGTCACTGCAATTCCTCTTCCAAATCTATTATCGGATGGGAGGAAAGAGCAGGGAGGGAACAAAAAAGGTTAAAGTTGTGTAAATATATATATACACACACATAAAAAACCAAAACCTTTGCCAAACAAAGCACACGGCTGCTGGGAACCCTGTCGCAAGGAGAGACGGGGATTGGAAGTGACGGGAATCCTGCTCCCAGCGCTTCAGAAAAGCAGGAGCCTTTGCAATCTCCAGTCCCCCGCTGGCTCCCAAGAATGGAGCCAGCAGGGAGAGAGACGGCAGGAGCGCGGGGTTTGTTTGTTTTCTGACCACCCCAGGAGTCAGGATCTTAAAACTGCAGTGGCCTTTGTTTTAAAAGGGGCTGTTAAGTAAAACGGAAAGATCCAAGGCTGCTATCCGAGGAGCATTTTTAAGAGAAAGGTATTCTGAGGGCAAGGGTGCTTGCGTAAAAATTCGGGCGAGCTGTAAGCATGACAGCATCCCCAGCAATGGAGCTGCATGGCGGTGCTGAGATATGTCAATTACTCACTCATTATTGAACAGCAGGATTCTGATTAGCTTATAAAACAAATTTGTGCTTCTCCTACCAGGATCTTGCAACAGTACCCAGAAAACCACAAAGTCTTTATAGCTTCTCCCCCACACTTTTTTAATGGGCAGGATGGCTCCAGCTCTTCTGTGTCAGTCACATCCATTCTCTGGCTTACAGGGCTGACTCATTTGCCCCAGCCAGAGGCCATCAGCTATGAATGGAGAGTTTGTTAATTAAAAAGTATGCTGTGGTTTTAGGAATAAGTGTTTTTTCTGACTGCCAGCACAGTCTTTTATGCTGCATTCATCAGTGAGTGGCAGCTCTGGGGTGGGACTGGCTACCGCAGACTCTGTGTGTTCTGTGAAGCTGCACCTACCCAGGCCTTGGGGCAAAGCGGTCCACCTTATGGCCGCAGCACTTCCAGGTGTTCATGCTGCAAACATCGTATACAGCGCACGTGTAGCAGAAGTATGAGTCACATACATGGGGCTCAAGGAAGATACAGGCTTGATATTTTGAATGTCCTTCACCCCAAAAGGAAAACAGGAGAGATTCACAGCTTAATCTTTGTATTTGTATTTAAGTTATTTTCTGAACAGTTAAAAAAAAAAAAAACCACACTGTTACCATGATCCTAGCTCAAGTGAACATTAGTACATTAACTACACATCACCGTAACATAATCACAAAATTCAAAGCACTCATTACTTAAGAATCCAGATAACAAATATAGCAGAGTAACAAACAGAAAACTCTGGAGAAAACATGTTCCTTCTCACCTCTCCCACTTCCACATCCACCACAGCCTGAGCAGGCAGGAGTGATGCAGCATAGGCTGGCCTGGCAGGCATGCAGCTCTTCTAAACATAGTGATGTAAAATCACTGGGAGAAATCGGTTGTTACACTTTGCTGAGGTCCATATTATTTTTCTGCCATGCTAAAATGTGGCTAGGCTGAGCCCTGTAATGCCTTGCATGATAAAGACAAAGTAGCTGAAAGCAAAGTTTTACGCTCAAAAGCAGCTCCAGATTTTCACACTGAATTGTCCCCAGATTCTCACAGCTAGCTCCTTGTAAAAGCCACTGCAAATAGCCCAGGACAGGCTGGCCTGCCTTCCTCCTGCACATGGAGCTTTGCTCAGACGTAAACCAGTGCTTGAGTGCCAACAGATTAAAACACTTTACCTGTAAAGGCAACAAAGTGTTATTCATCATACAGGTGTCTTGTGATGAAGACTGGTATTTCATGCTGATTTTCTGGCCACAGCTGCACTTGGCTCCTGCTTGAGCAGAAATCAGGGTATCTTTTAGGGTGATAGGCTATTAAAAAAAGGGACCTATTTAGGATTTAGCTACAGTATCTAAAGGGCTTGTCGTACATCCATGTACATCAACATCCCTCTGATTTTGACAATATCAGCTTACCATGACTAAGGATTAGACAGTGTTGCCAACTCCCATGGGATATCTGCTGGACAACAAATGTGGAAGCCCAGCGGTCTTTGGGTACAAGCACAAAGTCACAAGAAGAGTTTTATGACAAGACAAACGACGATTTTTTCTAGCAGTGTGCCAAGGCTCACACTAGGAGAGACGCTTTGGGATTTGCCAGTAGTTTGGCTACACCTCATTTAAAAAAAAAATGGGGTGAGAGGGAATGGAGGGGAAGCCAAATGCTCAGCCTCAGCGGGCAGCCGTTGCTCTCCATCTGCTGCTGAGGTTGTGGAGAAGGCACGCGCCCAAGGGACCTGCTGCTTCTGCGAGTCTCTGAATTAAATGTGGGGACAGAAAGACTGTGGCCCCCTCATGCCAATCAATCCGGTAGGGATTTGCCAGCAGAAGGATGGAGGGATTTCATATGGAGATCTCCTTTGGGGACAGCTGGGTCACTTGCTGTTCCCCCCTCTTTCTGGGAAGCTGCTGCTTACTGCTTTGGGGGGAACAACAGTAGGGCAAGGCTCAGCATGTCAGATGCATCATGCATGCCACTTGGAGACCATGGCATTCTTCTCTTGGCAAGTGTAGTTTAGACCATCCCCTTCTCCTTATGCCCCCATGCAACCTAAAAGGGGCATCAACCGACAAGTTCAACAGTTGGAGGCCTTACTTGATTACCTCCTGATGACTTTTGATGTTCTCAGAGAAAACCTCTATTCTTCCGAGTCAACTACACAAGCCAAGAGATCTATTTTCAGCATTGTCCCCACTTCTGTGGAGATCCATCTCCATCCCCGCACCCCCTCCTAGCTTTCAACCACTTGGGTTGTCTCCTCCTTTTCCTCTCACAATTCCCACTTCTCTAGCTAGGAAGAGCTGCTAGTATTTGTGATTTATCAAACACAAATATTCCCCCCCTTGAGTGGATTTAGGAATCAACAGCCACAAAAGGCAGATCTAAAATGGTGTTAAAGGAAGCTAACAAAGTTAGGCAAAGAGCCCAACCTGGAGATGTGCTTCCCATTGGAGCTGGGATGCCAAAAAACTCAGAACCAAGCCTGGAGCTCTGCTCAGACTGAGAAAGGAACATTTGGCAGGGGCAGGAAACACATACCTGGAAGTGGAGAAATGCACATGATACTCTCCAGCTTTTTCAGTGTTCAAAAAAAAATTAAGAAAAAGAAAATAGGGTCCTTTGGAGCAGGAGCAGGTGGTGGGTAGATAGAGCATGGTGGTCCAAGTCAGCTTCCAGTTTAGAAACAAGTGTAAAGCATTTCAACGTTTCTGATGATCGTAGACTTCTCAACTTGTCACCTGAATCCTTCCATTCCAACAGCGGATATGTCTGTCCCTGAACGTTAATGGGGAGCAGAGGGGGCTGCCCCAGAGGAGACAGCCACAGAAGTAATTCCTTCATGCCATTTTAATTTGCATATTTTAAAGCAAGCTGTATTCCTCTGAGGATGAGAAATACTTGCAGCAAAAATGTGCCCTGTCGCAAAGGAATCACAAGCAGGAGACGGTGTGGCCATAACGGATTGTCCTGCTCTGAATGTCCCACACCTCCAGTACTTTCCATCCCAGAGTCCAAGGGGAAGGCTAATGTGAGCTTCCTACTTGTGGGAGAAGTGCCGATCTCTATGCAGCAGAGGTATTTCATTTCATTTCAAAGCGATGTGCAACACTTAAAGCCCACAGACACTTCCAGCCCTTTTTTATCTCCTTTCAGCAGACACATTCTAGTTCTTTTCATTATAAACTCTGCAATTACTCCAATCTGGCTGAGGGATTATCCATCCAGTTCATGCTGAAACCTCTCTCTCACATGCACTCTTGCACACTCACACGCACACACTAAAGGTGGGTGGGTGGGGGGGAGTTTGAAAAAGCCACTTTCTTCTGACATTGGTGCACAATAAACACCACCAAATGTCAGGCTGTGGCAGTTTCAAGTTCAAGTTAGATCAGTTAACTTCAGTTTCCTTCTTAGCTATGAGAAAATTTGTACAACTCAGGGAGTGGGGTAGGAATGCTTGCCCTTCTGCGGTTCTGTATGAAGTACCCAGACACAGTCCTTTCTTGAGGGTAAAGACACTGTTCTTACCATGTGCCGCAAATGGATTTCAGCTGTTGCTCACTAACTGTACCTTAAACAGTTCTATATAGCAGAGTTCAAACTATGGTACCACTTGAAGACCCAACAGTGCTTAGAAGTTACAGAATAGCAGCATGAAGCAGCAGGGCTATGACAACCAAGGACAATCTGCAATGGTGTTGTCTCTGTGTTTGGCCAGCCAGTCTTCCAGTTCTCCCAAATTCTCTCAACTAGTAAAATAAAATGCATTCTTGTAGGTGTTGGCCACAAAGATGCAATTAAAATATTAGGAAGTTCTGCAGCCTTCAGAGGCTGGAGTAACAGATCATTGTTTTCTACAATAACCTAAATGTAAAAGACAGAGGATGACCAAACTGACGAAAATAACTATTAAATCTGCAGCCAAGGTCATATAAACAGCTGCTGATATGCAACCACGCTGCAGATCTTGTAATAACCAAACTTAGAGGAACAGTGTTCAAATAACAGTAAGAATAAGACTCGGAACTTCAATTCAGCAAAGTTTGGGATATAAACTTTGATTCTCTCTGCTCCCTTGCCATTTTAGCTTTGGGACTGCAGTACGCCTGATATGTAGAGCTGCCTGAAATCCAAAACAGCCTTCCTAGACTTAAAAGTATTGCCAAAATTAGTTGTGGATGAACTTATCATTGTGACTTGGAACTTTTATGACTCTGCATACGTAAGTCACACTGTCAGTGTTACCTGAACAGAGCTCAGTTGTTGAACTGTTTGACTCTTTTACAGTAATAGTTCAAACAGAAAACAGGAGTGTCACCATGTGCTCTGAGACGCTCTTTAGAACTAATGTAGTTTCTAGGCTCAGGGAAAATACAGGGAGCTGAGTGCTCAACACTGCTGCCCATGTGCTTCAGGAACTGTACTAGGTACTCCCCAAGCACTAGCTTTCCCTTCCTCCATAACTCCATCACCTTCTTGTCTGTCTTAGCTGTCACCAAAATGATTTAAGCCCTCTGGACTGCTCTTTGGGGACTCTTGGCCTAGCTCCTTGCAAAATGTAATCGGTGGAAAAAGCACATCCCAAGCAATTAGAAACAATGCAACTGCTTCCCCAGCAAAGTGAAATTGATGAGAATAGCTTAAAAAAATTTCCCATCTATGAAGATCCAAGTTTAGAAGGTGCTAACAAAGCCTGTTTAAAACTCCTCCAGCCCCCAGTCCAGAGACAAAGGATCCCGATTTCCTACTGTGGGATCGGAGCCACTCCCCACTAAGGCAGTGGAGGTTATTCAAGACCTGCAGTGGAAGATCTGGGCCCAAACCTGGAACAGCCAGGGACTGACTTACACAGTCTTTTCTGATCCAAACGCAGGCCTGCTGCAATTCCTTCCAGCTCTGTAAAAAGAGCCATTTTCCCCCAGACCTCTCTGTCTAGTTCAGAGACATGCAGAATTGTCTCTCATGTCCTTCTTCTTTAGGGTTTTTTTTATCTTCTAAACAATGGCAATTTGCAAAAGGCTCAGCTAGAAAGCAAAGATCCAGCTCAGCTATCAGCAAAGGGACTAATCGTCCTGTGTCCCTAAACTGCAATGCAGCATGCACTTGGGTTAGAGAAGCACACCAAAGGCTCTTCCTCCAAAGGCCTTCTAGCAAGGCCAGCCCCAGAAATGCTGCAGAACTAGCCTGGAGCCACTGCTAACTGTACTGATTGTACTCATGGCCATACTTATTTTATCCATCTGACATCACCAGGGGACTGTGTATTTGCTCATTCACATGAGCAAAGTCTTATTGTCACGGCCAGAGTGTTTGTGTAGTGTCTCCACTCTAGGGTGGCTCGATCTTGAGACCTCTGCAAGGTTTTTAGCAGCTCCCTCTTTCAGCACCCAGCTACAGCCTCAGGGGAGAAGGAATGGAAAGAAAGGAGCAATGTCCAGCTTTCCTCCTCACCCTAGCCTCAAACTTCCTACAGCATGATTTGTAAGCCATCAGAAATACACTGTCTTCAGGGAGAACAGAAGGAGAAGATGGTACAGACAATCCCTTTGCTAGTGAAATACTGCCCTGGGCCAACATTTTACCTGGGGCAGGGGTGGGTGGGATCTCAGCCCCAGTCCATCATGCTTGGGACTTTGGCAGAAGAGAGTTTAACTTTTCATCGACTAGCATTCCCCAGCCAAGCAGATGTTAAGGGAGACTACGATACACATCCAGCTTCCAAAGGGTTAGCATAGCAGGCAGGAGAGGAAAGAGATGGAATTGGCTCGTAATAGTCAAATTTCAAGGGTCCTCTCTCCACAAAAAATAGGTCTGCAGTCAAAACAGCCAAAAGCCACAGGGAAGTTGGGGGGGCCTGGTCTGGCTGTTCTAAGTGTTTCTGTTGCTCTTCAGAGCTGAATGCTTTTTCAAAGGCCTAGCAATGGATATTAATTTCAGTCTGAGAGTAGCAGCCTCCTCCCCACCCACCTTGCAATGACTCTCTCAGCAGGATGCACTGCGCTATAAGTCTTCTGCTTAACAGCGAAGCAACACATTCTGGCAACATCTTAAATATATTCATAGGACATCTGTGACTGGGTTTGGAGGGGAACCAAATAGGGTAAAGGGAAGAGGAGTGAACAGGAAGAGGGGGACGAGGGAGGAAAGGGATGGCAAGGTTTAAAAATGTTAACTGTTCATGAAAGATAAAAGTTATCTTCTGATATAGCAGCACTTTAGCAGTCAGCCGCGCTGAGTAGACCCTGTCCGAGATCAACCGCATGCCAACTTTGTTCCAGAAACAAGTCTGAGAGCCTCTCTCTTCAGCAAGTATTGGTTACGTGGATAGTTCTTTTGTCCTGGCATTGGCAGGTAATTTAAATACTGCAGCTTAAATGAGTCCTGGGAACAAAAAACAGAACAAACCAAACAAACCCCATTCGTACTAAACCTTTTAATGATTTAAAAGAACATCTGATTAACCAGAGTGTTTGAGAAAATCAAGACGGCTGATCTGACAGCTTCCGGAGCATCACCATACATTTACTGATCAAACAGACAGAATACAGGATGTGCCCCATGGCAGTGCATTTTCATGGGAAAATGTCACTGTGGACATTTGCAGAAGCCTGTCAGCCTTTCTGCCATTTTTCTCAAGATATTAACAGTAATCATGCATGTACCCACCAAAGTCGGCAATCATGCTATCCCGCTCCACTCATATACATCAAATCCACTCTACAACTGACCCAAACATATGAAACATTAGTCCTCCCCACACTGTGCTGTCCAAGACAAAAGGGTAAGGTGACAAGCAAACCAGCCAGGATCTGATACGAACAATTTAACACCTGCGCTATGCTAGAGAGAACAAGGGCTAGCCCCTATCAGTAAATGACTTTGCACGTTGATGCATCTCGATCAAATTTGCCTGGGCTTGTGCTTCAGTGTCTCCTCCCCTAGCCAAACTGTTCTCTTGAATCAGCTTGCTGCAGAGTGAGAAGAATGGTCACCACTTCAGAGGGAGGGAATAAAGCTGACGCTTCTTGGCAAAACCCTCCTGCCTGGTGACAACTGCCCAGGGTCAGGCCATCTGCATCCCCTTGTTAGGCAGCAGCTGCTCTACTTGCTCTGCAGAAACCCTTCCTCCTTCTGGACAGCAGTGATAGCTGATTTAATTATTGATGATGATAGACAGAGGAGGAGGAGGAGTTCTTCAGGGGAACTCACAGGTGCCACATGCCACAAATCCTAAAATAAAGTCCCTATTCTAGGCTATCAAACTCATTCCTGTCCTTTTACAGGACACTGTAATTACTGTCCAACCAAGATGAGAAATATTGATAGACCCAGCTAGTTATTCAAGCAGCATGCTCACACTACATCCAGTGTCACCTTTGAGCCTCATTTTATTTTTTTAGTTTTTTTTTACCTGTGCGAGTGTGAGGTACAGTGTAGTGTTATTTATCTTGAGATGTAGGTGTATGTTCTGGATGGGGAACGAGTGGATTCTGCTTGGGCAGCTGGGTCATTCAGAAAATCCCAGATAAGGATGGTGTCATCATGTGAGCTGCTGACGATCTGGAACTCATCAAACTGAAGTCGAAAGACTCTTCCAGAATGCTCCTAAATGCAAGTGGAAGACACAGCATATTACTTTGTGAACTTGCTGGCACCTGGGATGAAGCAGGGAAGATGAACTTGGGCTTGTCACATTCATTTCTCAGTAAACCCCACATGACACACTGTGCATCACCATCACATAGTGTAAATTAAGCTCTCTTTCAGTGAAAAGGGCTTGCCATATCCGAGTACTTGGCTTGCAGGAAGTCAACATTACAGTTATCTCATTACTCCTTAAATCCCAATATTGGACACACGCTGTGCAGGACAAACTAAGCTCCCTCCACCACGCAATTCACTCTGGTGAGGCTGATAGGAGCACTGTCTTCCTTGTTCCATAGCAAAACTCCTTCCTGAAATCACAGCATTCCCAGATGTAGTAGGTTATGGGGGGAGACATGAGAATTTTGCATTCAAGACACTGCACCAGTGCCACTGCTGAAGAGGAAAGAGCTTAATACTGGAGGACACTAAGGACCGTCTTGTAAAGTCCAGTGACAAAATAATAATTCCTCTTAAGCAGTTCTAAAAATATGAACTAGAAAGGGCATTCTTTATAGGCAGTTCACATTCTGCTCTGAGGCTGAGCAGAAATGGCATGACAATTTGGCAAGAGTTCAGACTGTAATTAACAGGAGGTAACAGCAAGATCCTAGATATCACAGAGCAAATCCACTACGCTTTCCCTTTTGTGTTGCCTCTTTTTTCTTGGTGCTTACACTGCTGCAAGAGTAAGCAGTGGCCTCAGTCAGAAGGGAATAGAAACCATGCAACTAGGGTGAGCCCCATCTCTTCCATTAATACCTATTTCTCTTTAGTGCTCACGTGTTGTAAGGGGCTTAGGGTCAGGTAAAAAACATGTCTTAAAATACTTTAATACTGACAATACAGGTTTCTGAAACATTTAGACAAAAGCAAATTGTTAGCTACTAATGGGAAGCCTCTGTCTTATGGCACAGGGCTACAAAAATACAGCTTGGTTGCAAAGTGCAACAGCTGCTTTAAAGTGGATCTCTGAATCTTAAAATTAACTGAAAATACACACACACAGAAGTCAGATTCTATTTTTAAGATAAACTTTAAAAAAGGTCTAATCATTGGAACCTTTCTGATCTTCTAACTATAACTCAAATTTGTCTTAGAAACACCTTATATGTTTGTCTTCCCACCTATTCCAAAAAGAAATGTTTTTCCAGAGTCTGTGTTGTAGCAGTGAAGTAAAGAAGTTCGTGCTAAAAAATATCACTACAACAGTCAGATCCTCTGAGGGATTGCTCACAGAGACACCGAGAAAGAGGTACTTTGAAAAACCATATCCAAAATTCCCTTTTTTCTCCCAGTCACTATGGGCTAAGTAAGGTTGCCCTTGAAGTTCCACATAGCACCTGCCCTTTGCTATTGCAGTGGCAATAAGCAGAATTCACATCTTAAGTTCAGGCCACAAGGACCTGGACTCTTTAGCTTGTAAGGAAAGCTGAACTGTGTGCTTATTCTGTGCCTGGAAAGCTTCTGTCAAATTCATGTGGCCGCCGTTCTAGCTAACGGAAGACAAAACTGGAAGGGACCTGGCATGCAGTGAGCATTTGTTATCCGTGCACTTTCCTCCTACTGTTTGAAAATTGAACACGAGCAGCAGGAGACTCACGATGTTCATTGTGCAGCCAGGTTTAATTTTGGAGGCCAAGGGAAGAGAAAAAAACAACAAACCAAACCATGGGTAAGCGGGTATTAGGACGTCCTGTTGTCATAAACATGAAAAGTCCTAAAAGCACCACAACAGCTTCTTCCTCTGCCCCCCCCTCTTTTGGCCCTCTCCATTGCTATCAAATGGGGATTTATGAGTATCCATGTGTTGAGATTCCTACAGTGTTTCCATCCCACCGCTTCTGATTTATAATATAATTAGCTGGGGCACTTTGGCTGTCCACTGCTGGAAAATGCAGAGGAAATCACACCAGTTAAATTAAGTCTACAGGTTACTAGGCACACATTTGTCTCAGGCTGGAGCAGGAACGCTACTAATACCAAGCTGAAGTGTTAGACTCTCAGGATATGTGCTCATGGGCACAGAGTTGTTCCATAGTTTGGAACTGGGTGGCTGATGACAAAGGGGTTTTTTGGATTTCAGCCACGAAACTATTTGCGGTTCTATTTGGCTAACAAGAAGGTTTTTCAACATAGTACCTGCAGGCATCCAAGGCTCTCACAGATTCTTACTCCGCAGCTTATGGTCCAAATACATGATTGGAAAAGAGTTATCATGGCTTAATGATCTACTGGCTGTCAGCTGAGTCACAGTAACCCTCCCAGCTTGCACCAAAGGTGAAGTAAAATACTTAGCGAAATCTACAGCAACAGTAGCAATTCAGGTGGTTGATGAATGTGCAGAAGGTCAGCTAGCACAGCTCAGCTGGTGAGAGGAAACCACACTTTTAAAGAACCAGACAGCCTTGGTATGATCTTGGTTTTAGAGCACAGACTACAGTCACTTGCCACAGCAGGAAAAGGTCTAATGTATACCAACTCAAACACTTCTTAGCTAAAAAATAAATACATTTAGCAGTTCTTTTTCAATGAGAATTTGGTACTGGGTTGAAATCTTCCTCTATCCCCAGCAACACTGCAAGGTTTTTGGGGCGAGTGTGATGGAGGAATGCTTATAGGAACCATCCCATGACCTTGGGTGTACTGGCATTTTTCTCACAACTTGCCCACATTATTATAAGACCAGTGCAGAGCCACTGTTAAGCATGACTGTGAATGTTGTTAACACTCACACAATGACATTTTAACCACACCATCATCAGACCTGCACTAAATACCAATAGATGGCGTGAAAGTAGTAGCTGCTGTTTAAGGATGAGGCAATATCACTGCCTGTTCCAGTCTTTACCTGCTTTTTTCTTAAACACCCAAAAGCCAGTAAAAAGCAATCCCAAGGGTGTTCTTGTTCCTCAAATTTGGAATGTACTACTTTTCTTTAAGATGTTTCATGTCAACAATTTAGACAACTTACTACTACATCATCAGGTACACACAGGTTAAAGTAAACCTACTGGCACATGGATTTCAAGGACAAGTCTCAAAAATGGATTTAATTATTAACTCCAAATCCAGAACAAAGCTGTTAAAAAATGAATGAAAACTCCACAGGTTCTAACTTCTAATGCTTTATAGTTTGCAACATTAAAAAAAAAGTTGCACAGCCAAAAAAGCCAGACTCCTAGAAATGATTTCTAGATCCTGCAGACTGGGGCTACGCTGACTTGAGTTTTCATGGCTCAGATAGCCCTGATCAAGCATACCTTTCTGACTCCTCTGACACCTCTACCAAAAGCTCTTACCACAAGGGTTCGCAAGCACAGGGTCCCTGCTGGAGCACGGGGGTCCAAAGCAGCCACAAGATCCCATACTTTAATTTTCCTAGTAGTGAAAAAATGGACAAACACCATGGCTCTGTTAAAGAGAAAAAGAGCAAGGGCTCACAGAAAAACATTAACTGTTAGTACAGCTTAGCTAACACTAAATTACAGCAATCCTTCTGCTCTTGCGACCTGGTTCTTGCATTTTCCCTTTGTAAAGGTTATAGAGCTTAATGGAAGAAAAAAATATGCTGTCAACAAGGTAAAACACATAAAAAGCAGGTGATAATAACTAAGACAAACATGTGGGAGTGTAGACACCTAGTCTGTAATGGAAAATGGTCCAGAAGATGTAACCACAGATGGGAAAGCTTGTTCTTACTAGTGGTTCAGCTAGAAGAGGTTTCAGCTTGAGTCGTCAGGTATTCTTAGAAGCTAAAGAACTGGACCACATGAATCAAATCATACTGACTTATTTAAAAAGAAGAAAAAAAGGTATACTTTGTAACATGGGCCTGATCTTCTGGCCATGAAAAGGTCCTCTTGGTATGACAGACAAGAAGTCTAATATTTATAAGGAAGATACAGCAAAGTGGGATGTGAGACAGAGACAGACAGGAAGATGCAAGGTATTGACTTGCACTGACAGCCTTACCCATCATATGCCCCACTGACTATCCTCTTGTTATCAAAGCGTATGCATCTCACCAACTCTTCATGGCCTTCCAATACTCGTAAACATGCCCCACACTCGATATCCCACAGCCTGGAAGAGAGCACAAAGCAGCACTAAGAATTTTTTAATACCTGATCATTGCAGTGAAATATTTTGGTCTTTGCTTGTAGTTAATGGAAACTTGGAAATAAAGATTATGATGAAACAACAAGGACACAAACTACATTCATCACTCCTTTTCCTGCTGTTAAGTGGATGTGTGCTTTTCAACATGACCCTGTTACGTTACAGTATCACATGGGAAATAAGTCAGAAATCCAAAAATTTTAAGACCAGTTGTGTCTAGTATCTACTGCTCTAGTAACACAGATATGTCCCAGTTATCTTCACAGTGAGCCTCATAACTTTATTTTACTGAAGTTGATTTTTCATGAAAGTATCCTGCCTTGATTTCAAGATGTTAAGAGAGGGAGACTTACCAATCCCCTTGGCAGCTTGTTCCAATTGGTAAGATCACCTTTACAGGGCACACGCCCTTTTCTGTACCCCTACATGCCTATTTCTGATTTGGAGACTACTATCAGACAAATTAAGACACCAATACAGTAGTGAAAGGTACAAGAATTAACAAGCCCTTTTTATTTGTCATTTCTCCCACTGAAGGTATATTTACTCTGTAATCTAGGTACCTTATGCATAAACTAAAATGGGCACTCTATTATTTTATAATGCATTTTCTTCTTGCTCTCAAATAATTCCTGTGGCTCCCTGCTAACTGGTTCTAATAATCCAATTTTTTAAACAAGTTCTGGCACCAAAACCAGTACACAGTATCCCAGTAAGAGACCCAGCAATGCGTTATTCTCTCAGCTGTAAATATCCCAGAGTTTTGGGCTTTGTGAAGGATTTTTAGCACGGAGAATAAATTAAAATACATTAATTTTTATACTTACACAACCTTGAAAAATACTTAAGAAATGCTTGAAACAGTTATGAAGTAAGTCTATGTGCTTTCCATACTTTTGTCAGCTCTTTGACATGACTCCCAATTAGCATGGAAAAAGAAAGATTATTTCCCTATAAGAACTGAAATTCTTTGACATGTGTTGTCCAGAGGTGTTCCACCTCTGGCCGAGACATTCCCTGCTCATACAGGAATCTTTTAATAGCAGTATCTGCTGCAGCTCCCTGACACACAGCTGAAAGAAACCAGTCACAAATGTTCTTAAATGCTCATTCAATTAGCATTCAGACTGACATGAACTTCACAGTAGTGAGAAATATGGGTAGTTTGTGCAATTTCTCTGGGTGACACATCTCGAAGCAGCACAGCAGCACTTTCACTTCTTCTTGAAGGACAGACAGAGAAAGAGATAAACTGTCCCCACATATTTTACTCCTGAGGTCCCCCAGGGAATAATCCAGATCCAGTGGATGTGTGCCCAAGGTTTGTGGATAACGATTGCAGCTGTCCTAGCACGAGAAGTTGCTCTCACTTTGGACAACAGAGGAGTGAACAGAACTCTTGTCACTATAGAACTGGGAAAGCATTTGTCTATGCACATGTTTGAGACCAATGAGGAGCACAAGGTGATCCTTTGATCTGTGAAGGCGATCTTTCAGGAATCTGTGAAGATCCCAATAGTTTTCACGTGAGTACCAGTCAAGGTCAGAGCAAGCAACTCCATGGCAAAGGTCAGCCAAAGGCACTCTGGCTGGTCAGAGCACAGCAAGTGTCTCAAGGACCGTAAACAGGATGGACAATGCCAGAAATGAACTGGTGCAGAAAGGTCTGAAGAGCAATCTTGTGCCAGGAACTTTTGTACCATGTGTTTCTATTCCTTGCCATCAAGCCTGAGATTGCCAGCAGCTCTGGGAGGCTGCATCACACAAATTCGGGCCGTATATTCAGGTCCCAGTTTGAGGTTTTACCTGAATTTGAATGGGATTAGAAGAGATGATCATGTCCCTAGCCACGTGGGGATTGTGCCTTCATGTGCAAAAGGGATAACTGCTATGTAAGAGCAGAATCTCCTAGCAGAACTGGTGCCAAGGGTACCTCCCAGATTTGATAACGTCCTCAGATTTCTACTTCTTTAAATAGTCAAAGGACCAAATAGTAAGAGAACTACTCTTAAGGCTTGAGAACTAACTAAAAAAACTCACTACAAAGTATACACAGTCAAAACTACCACGACTCTTCCTTCCCATAGCTTTGAGAGAACTTCTGGAAGTAGAGGGAGGTCTGCAATTATCTCAACCTTTAATTCACTTGAAGTCCTGGCAGAGCTGTAAGATGTACAGAAGGCAGGTGAGCCTGAATCCCCATCTCCTAGAGAGAATGCTGTTGTCTAAACAGTCCAGTATCAGATCCCCGTGTGTGCACACACTGGAGCTTGAATACACACATGCAGACTGACCACTCATTTAAAAATTAACCCAAGATGATGTAGTCTGATTCTATTTTCTTGCTCTAAATTACCTTTTTTTTTTCTTTTTTTCTATACCATGCATGTCTGTAGCAATTAAGAACTTTGGCCCTAGAGGCTAAGATACTGAAGTGATTGGATTAAACTTGATGGATCAGTTTCTACCAGACGGAAATCAGCACAATGACAGTGATGCTTATGTAGCTGTGTCCTCTTACACTGGTGAAATTACTGGCTTAAAACAAAACCTAAATAATTTTTATACATGGAGCCTCCCAACAGAAGAAAGATATTGATTTCTCAGCTACTTCACATGTCCTTACATCTGCAGTTGCAAAACTAGAAATCACAGAGTTGTCTTCTGGAAAAAAGTTTCCCTGCAACTGAAGAATGACAAACTTCAAATTCTGTATCAGGAGGTAGCCTCTACTGAAGGCCAACACACAATGTCTGGCATTTTACAGTGGATTAAAATCAAACATAGAAAGCACCAAGCCGCCCAGAAAGATGACTTAGTAACCTGCCTTTTCTTAATCACACTTCCACTGTCTTGTGCCCTCTGCTAATGGCTGGGAGAAAACGATGTGACCAGGTAAGTCTTGTGCCTTGCCCACACAGCTGCCAAACTTGACTTCCATTAAGGTTCACTGCCAACATTCCTGAAATTCTAGCACAATTTATCTGTCAGCTAGGGATTTTGTGCTATGTAAGCCTAAAAGTAATTGTATTCCTCTTTAGCATTATCACTATCTTGACATTTATTTTTCTTAGCATTGCAAGTCATATTTTAGATCCTTCCCTAACTGCTATAATATTTAACTACTTCTTACTCTACTTCTGACACCAAGTTGCATAGTACAATTGCAGAGGGTTATTTTTTTCTATTTGAAGTGCAGAAGTTCTCACCATGTGTAAGTGATGCTAGTCTTACACAATGCCTGTAATACTTTTCCCCTTGATTAAGAGAGAGAAGTTCCAACTCTCTTGGTCATGCTCTCAGACAGCCCTGTACTAAATCTGGCACAGTGACCTGGTGATGTCAACCAAAGGACCACCATTTTCCTACAGAATGCAAAGCAGAGAGAGGCAGTGTGTTGCAAGCAAAGTCCACAGGCAAACAGTAGCATAAATCATTCTCACTGAGGGGAAATTATTACTAATATGCAAAGTGAAGGGTTTCTGCTTACACTGTCTGGCTTTGAAGTTTTATCAGAAGGCAGAGAATTATTTCAAGCAATGATAAAGACAAAAGGGAGGTTGCTCTTACTCCTGTTTGCATGACAGAGCCATTTCCCTACGTCACGTACACTACTAATCAAGCTTGCTCCATACACCCTGAGATTACTGGGACATCCCTCTGCCAGCAGCTGCAGGATGTAGGGAGAAGTCCTGGCTCATGATACTGAAGGAGTTAAATCTCAGATTGCAACCAGGGCAGCTGGAAAAGTGCAAAAGGCAGCAAACTGAACTTCATGCTCTAAACCAGCTGTTCCAGACTTAACCAGGTGCCAAGTACCATAAGAAGAGTTTGGCGAGAGCCCAGGAGGATTTCTGCAGAGGATTAAATGCCTCTTACTGCAAATCTGACCCCTTTAACTAGACACATAGCCCAATTAAAATATCACAAGAGGACATCACAGAAAGTGGTACTTGCCAGCTCTTTCATACACCAGAATTGTCAGAGCAATGCAACTTGTTGATTAGTATGGGACTCTTGAGATATAGAGGATGAAAGACAATACAGTAAAACAGGCTTCTAATATCTCTTTCCAGTAGTTCCCAATGTTCTACACCAAAGAAAGCATTTTTCAAAGACGTCAAGGGTACAGAGCACTTCAGTTGCCTAACCTCTGCACATCCCAGGCAATCAGAGACAAGTGCTTGCATAGAACACTGCAATAGGGAGTGTGTCTCTCACCTGATAGTATTATCTGAAGAGCCGCTCACTACTAGCCTGTCTCTGTACTGCAGACATGCAATGCCTCGTTTGTGGCCATTTAAGGTGCGTACAAATTCGCAGGTACTAGTGTTCCATACCTGTGACAGGAAGGGGGGAGGGAACCACACAGAGATAAAATTATCAAGAAGAGACTAACAAAAGCTGGTGTCTGTATGATATATAGGTGCATCCAGAATGCCCTTAATTGAAGATGTCAGGGGAAAATTACCGCTCTGATGACTTATGACTGTAGTCTGCAACTGTTAGCAGCTTGGGTCACTGTACACAGAAGATTTTTGCCACACCGTATGAAAATTAGCTTCCAAAATCGGGCTTTAGCACTCTCGGGCTATGATTTAGTCTACACAGGATCTTGATTTTCCTCAGTTTTAATGCTGCAGATTGGGATCATAGCAATAACACTTAAGTGACTCCTATCCACTCACCTTTATTTTGCCCCCATGCTGCCCTCTGACAACTGTTCGAATGACTAATGCTGAAGCATATAGAAGCAGTCAAGTCGAAAAAGAACACAGAAAACAAAGTCCTTTCTCAACTGCATCTGTACCTGGATCTGATTTGCCATACAGCTCTGTAAACAAGTTGTGCAAGCTCAACAGAGGGGGGACGAGTGGAAATGAGCAGCAGGAAGAACGTTGCTTCTAAAGGAAGATCTCTGTAATAACTGTCAAGGACCATCTTTCCTGTGTGGTCACTGTTCTTGGTTATTAAATACCCCAGTGCTGCAAATAAAAAGCCTTTGAAACACCTCACCTTTATAGTTCTGTCACCTGATGCTGATACAATGTACTTGTCATCAAAGTCCACTACGTTGACGGCAGCTCGGTGCCCTACTAGCACCCTCCTCAGGGTGATGTCTGTTGGTGAAGCCATGTCCCACACAGCAATGGAACGGTCTTTGGAACATGTCACCATCATGCCATTATTGAAGCGGAGGTGTAGTACTGCTTCGCAGTGGTGAATCAGTGTATTCAGCATCTCGCCTGCATTTACGTCCCACACCCTGCAGTTTCAAATTTCAAACCAGAGAGAAGAGAGTTAAAAAACTGTACAGTGGATTTTCTGTAGAGCGAGAGAGGGACGGGGAGAGGTAATTGACTCTCTAGCAATATTAGAGAAGCAAACACCACAAGTTATATCTACATCTATAAAATAGTTCAATAAAAGGTGTATTCTATAAACCTGTTGATTATGCATACATTGAGACAGTCCAGCAGCCAAAAACCCTGCAATGCAGTTAACACCATAAAAATAACCGAGCCAGGAAAAAAGCGTTCTTTAATTAAGGGAATTTAATGCTGAGGAAAGGTATGAGATTGATGGCCTTAAAGACTGATGTTTCCTGGTTGTGTCAGCCTACCACATACTCCATTTCCAGTCAATGAGTACTTAATCATGACCTGTGGGGAAGCAAGTTCAGTGACAGGTTTAATTTTTGACCTCTCTCTCAGGACTATCAACTCAAAGGATAATTTATACAGAAGCAGAAGACAAGATAATGCTTTTCAAACAAATATAAGTAATTGCCACAAGTTGCACCACAAATTGCATTTACCCTGCAGTGCATCTGGTACACATTCCAGGAATGTGCTGAATACCCAAATTAAGACAGAGCATTTATGTCAATTTAATGTTATTGGAACCAACTGTTTCAGCTGAAAGATAATTTAAGATGAAAGTTAGACAAAGGCTTCATACAGAACTTCTAGGACTCAAAATGAAGATTTTAAGCCTTAAAAATGTTTCTTTTGGGCTATTCTGTTGGCAAACTTCTTTTACCCTCCATAAAGAGATTTCTTTTCGCACTATCACACCTGTATCCCAGATACACTATGTGAGAGCAGAAAATGGCTGTATCATCAAGCACTTCAGATGTTGCAGAAGTTAAAACTTTGCCAATAAGGAGAGCAGTAAGAAAAGGCAAGATGTGAGAGAGAGTTCTAATGTTTTATTTTCTAACTTATGGAGGCTGAAGTGCATCAACTTATGGACTATAAATAAGAAAGAAAACTACATTCCAATGACAAAATGTAAAGGAGAAAAACTCACAGACTAAAGACCTGAGCCATTAACAGATGAGCAGTTTGCAGACAGGGTTGCCAAACTGAACAGGAGCTCGAGACCTACTGACTTCTTTGGACAAGTGCATCCCTGAGATCTCAGAAGCATTAAGAGCCCATCTGTACTGTCTATTGGATGAAGCCCCTATTCCTGACGAGACCCAAGGATAAAAGTGATGCGTCCTATGTGCCTCTGGGGTCTGCACAAACACTTATAGATACAGTAGGAAACAAAGCATTTCTGGGCAAGTAGCCAGTCTGCAATTTGGCCTGCCTGGCCTGACATGGAAGATGATAGTGCTTGTTACAGAAATCAGCCTCTCCTTTTGTGATCTGTTTAGCACAGTGCAGTTCCCACATCGCCTCCAGGCAGGCAGTGTTGCTGAAATTCTGGATTCCTACTAATTGTAGGACCCCAAAATCTAGCAGCACCACAAGACTGCATGCATCACATGTCAGGAACTAAATTTAATGGTTATTAGCTTAACAGTGGTAGTTTACACGCAAGCATGGAGACAAGCATGACGAGCTTGCAGCCATAGGAACACATGCTAATAGCTTCAGAAAAGGCCACTGACACAGCTTTTTTTTTGTCTGTAACATCACTGCATGGGCACTGTTCGTACACTGACAACAAGAGAATATATAACAATATGGAGAAGACAGACTTGCTCCTTCACATCCAAGTTCATATTGCAGTTCACTAACTCATATGTGCCTGTATTTACACTGCAGGTCTTAGACTCTCAGGGATCCTGTATTACGTCTAGTGGACTTCACATCTGCATAACATGCACCACAAGTACTGACTTGAGGTGTCCAGCCTTTTGCTGGAGACTGGAAGGAAAGCAAGGTTAGAAAGATTGAATGAAAAGAAACATAATGCTGAAATATAATTAAAAGTCACAGGAGATCTAGTCATACATCTGTTAAAATTAAGTGACAATGGATGACTAAACCTTCAAACTTGTTTTGAAAACTTCAACCAACATTTAAAAAGTTATTCTTAGGGAGAATTTAAAACATTCTCAGGGAGTGTCAAAACATGCAAAACCTTGGTGAAATGCCAGATGGCCTTCCTAAGTCATCTTGACCTTGACTGGCCTTTGCTTAGGTTCTCATTTCTCCTTGATAGCCATTTGCATGGGCATCTGATAAACAACGACAGTACACTCCTGAACAAATATGCTGAACTACTTCATGGAACTGATTGAACAGCACACATTTAATAAAAGATAATTTCAGCATCTTGCAAGGCTAAAATCTTAGAAGCAAACAGAAAGCTCCAAATCACAAGCACACACCTGACTGTTGAGTCCGAAGATCCAGTAATAATCACCCGTTCATCATACTGGAGGCACAGGACAGAACCTGTGTGTCCGGTGAGAATTCGCTTGCATTCCAATGTATTCTTATCCCAGATCTAAGATAGCAAACATTCAAAACCAGACAACTCAGAAAGGTTTTCATTGTTCAGCAATTACTGGTTTGACTGGTCTGTTTTTTACTACAACACATCAACCATAGTGCAGTTAAAACATCTTTAGTGGCATCTGTAGAGTATTCTAAAGGCTCTTTGGTGCAATACATTAACATCTTTGATATTACTGGCTTTACTATGAACGTTGGTTTTACCTTTCTCATCAGGGTACAGGGCGCAGTAATTACATAGCCTGTAATTACTGATGGACAAAAACTCTGCTAGCAAAGTCTGTTTGTAAGAAAACAGGGTCTCTCTTGCCAGATAAAAGAGGCATGCAGGTGTGAGGTGGGGAAAAGAGAAGGCTAGGTTATTAACAGGAGATTGGGTAGGTGTCACTGAAATTAGGACACTATTATTTATGGCATAGGCACTATGTGCCATTAGTATGCCATTCTGGAGCAGTCTCACCTTGATAGTATTATCTCGTAGGCCACTTACTATCTTCTGATCATCATACTGTAAACAATAAACCCCTTTGCTTGTCTCACTTCGGCAGTGGATTCTCTGTAAACTGTGCCTTCCACACCGCCAGTTTGACTCTATTGTCTTGAGGAGAGACAGGAGACAAAAGAGAAGTAAAATAAAGCATAGAACTATCTCCCCTTTTTTTGTTTGCTTGAGAAGACAGCAGATACCTTTCTTCACACTTTTTCCTGGAATCATGCCCATACAGTGACATAACTGCTTTCTAGAAGAAGCAACACACATAATAAAACCAATTAACACACAAAGGCCTGGAAAACATATCGTGGCTAAACTCATCTGTATTGTCTAGAATGGCAAGGGAGAAGAGACCTAAAAGCTTTTTTCTATCTCCAACCTTTAACCCCCTGTGACTCAACAACTAAACAGCTGAAGACAAAGTCTTAGTTGAACTCTAGCTAAGTGCTCGTACAAACTTATTGCAAGAGTGCCTGAGCTCTGCTTTTGCCATTAGGAAACTGCCAGAACATGGCATTTGTTCACACTAGATACAAGGCAGCCATGCTCAGTTGCTTCCCATTTCACTGGGTTTTAGGATTGTAGTTTTGAGCAATGCACCTTCTCCCTGGCTCAGTTCCTGATATCTGCCCGTAACATCTTATTAGGTCTCATCTGCACTGGGTGGAGCAAAGTACTGTGGAACAGAGAAAATCAAGTAGGTACGGTGCTGCTGTGACATCTGACGTGCAAGGTGTAGAGACTCCATGTGCAAACAGCTCACTGAACAATCCAACTCATCCTGTGCCTAAGGGAGCGGCAAAGCTTGGGACCTCATATAACTGTCCCAGATCTACAAACTCTGGGCAAACACAGACACATCAGATTTAATGAAATATTTCATTAGAACAAAATATTGTCAGAATTCCAGCATCGTGAATAAATCAGGGAGATTTAAAAAAACCAAACAAAACCCAAAAACCCCACCACATCTGGAAGCTGTTTCTTACCTCTATGTCCTGTATAATTTTGGGGTAAAGTGCTCTGTAGAAGGAGTTGGGTGGTGCAGTCCCATCAGGAGGCTTATTTTTAAATAGATATTGTCCCCTGGAAGACAGAAAACACTCCCATTGAACACAAATCATGTTTCAGCATTTTGAAGAAAGGTCCTCCTGGCATTTTACAAATGGGTAATCACTGTTGAAAAGCACAGACAGATTCACATTCAAATTAATTTACTCAGTAAGATGGGGTGGGTCCTTGTATGTTTGCCCTGCAACATGTCAGTGTTGCATTTAGACACTGAAATACTCATGAAAAATCCGTGCCTAGTCACTCAAGGAAGGGAAATATATTATCTGTTACGGACTTGAGCCCATTCAGCTCAATCGGAGGTGAGAAAGGCTCATGCCCACAATACACATAACCATATCAGAGGTCACCTTTAAAATAAAGCGTACAAAGAAAATTAAGGAAGCCAAGGAACCCTCAAACTCACTATGCATTCAAGGCTAGCTTTTATCTGCATTGGCAGGAACAGCATCACTTTTGGTACATGGACATTTTACTGCTACTACTATATTTTGGTAAGCAACACTTCATCTGTGGTGCCTCCCTCATTTCAACACTGATTTGGAATACTCATATCCCAAGCTAGATTTTTGCTACAAAAAAATCCGTAAACGGCAATCACTACCTGCTGTGTAAAAAACTTTAATTCCTCATCCTGAAGTTAAGAAGCCACCAAACACGGTGTGGAAGCTAGTAAACCCCACCATGGGCGTACTAACTGCTGTTCTGCCTGGCAACATGCCTCACAAAATGGAGAGAGGCACAAATGCCTCCGAGTGTAATCCTGGCATCAGAGGCACAGAGTTTACACTGGGCCAGCTCTCCACTTCTCCCTCCCTTGCTCCATTATGGCATAATTAATTGTTCAGTACATCCTTGCACATTTCTTTCTTGTCCTTTCCATACAGTATACCTTGAAACTCATTTGAGAGACTGTGCATTATCTGCCCTGATGTACTTGAACTAGGGAAATTACAACAGTCAACCAAAATTTTTAGGTTATAACATGGTAGCAAACTATAGGACTGAACACAGAAAATAACAAATGCTCAAGAAAAGAACTTTTGGTAATTTTTTAAACAAAGTACTTTAAGTACAACTTGAGAGAAAGATCCTTTCCACTTTGGACAGAGCAATCATCTGAGTCTTCAAACACAGTGACCAGCAACCACTCATGTGGGGACAAATACATGTGAGGAAGGGAACACATGGGTGCAGGCAAACTGCTAACTAGATGGGTACCTATTTACTGTGATCCAGCCTGAAAATGCATACAAGAAAATTTAAATTATTGGCCCAGGGAGATGAAAAATGTTTTGGAGATACACAGAATACCTAGCACACATCCTGGAAGACATGGGGTAGGTCTATGTGCCTGAAAAGCTGTCAATTGTTTGCAACTTTGCAACTTTACTAGCTGACCTAATACAAGGTCTTGCTGCTACCTGTAAGCCCTGCCTTGCTACATGTGAAGTCAGTTGCTTACAGTTCAGCTAAAGGATTGCTTGGAATTTCCATGGCATCCCAGTAACCATTGTGTTGTGGCTCTGGGGTAAAAGGAACTATTGTTCGCAGGTTCTAATGACTGGCCAATTCAATCAAGTATTCAGATGGACGCAATCATGCCCAGATTTTGGGCTTCTGTTGCATATTTCTCTAAATCTGTGTAACCCTTACTGCTGCCTGAGAAGCTGTCAGTGAAGGCTACTGTGCTGCAGAACTGGGTGTTTCTGTTGTAAAGCACAAGCTGCAAATGCTGTAATCAGGCAGCCCACATGCAAAGTGAGAAGCTGTAAGCAAGTAACACCAGTCATCTATCATTCTGAACTGTCCAGTTAGTCACCTCCTTGTGGCATGCACAGCGTTAGCATTGATTACAAGCTATAAAGCTCTATATGGCAGAGATGCAATTACATTGGATATTTCTTGTCTGCCTCTCTTAACCACCCCACCACGCCTGCAGTTGTATCTTCTAATCAGAGGGCAATCTGAAAGACAGGGCACAACTTGCTCCTGATGTGTCAAAGCAACCTCCAGGACACAGTGTAAAACTGAAGAAGTGCAGTAACAGGGTGTGACTGTCCTTTGAGATGAGAAGCAGGATTTTGCAACTGTTTTTTAGGAATGTCATGTGTCTGTATGACTAGTAATTGGTGCTAATGTTATTTCTAAAATCTGGAGAGAGCAACTTGAGAACTAGCAATCAGCTATGATCTCTGACAAGATGTAGAGAATAGGTGAAGTTCCACAGAACAAGAAAAAGACAAGTGTAGCTCTTGCATTTTAAACAAACGGGAAGAAGGTCCACCAAGGAAATGGTGGACCATCCAACTCAACATTGACAGTTTAGCAGTTCTAGAGCACAGAGTCAATCAGATGAACACCTAGAAGATGACAAGGTGACAAACAACAGGCAACACTGATCAATCCAGAATATCCCATGTCAAACTGACATAATTTCTTCTTATGGGCTATTCTCATGACTTTGCAAGAGAAGTATGATCTTGGAAGAGCTCAAGAGTGGACACACAAATGGCTGGAAAGCACAGTTTACCAATGGTGCACTGTCAAACAGGATGGCAGCTGGGATGTTGCATGGAGTCTGTCCTAGATGTGTCATTATTGAGCATTTTCATTAATGACAAAGAATGGAACAGGGAGTGCATTTATTACCTGGCCGATAATACTAAAGCGACAGGCACTTTGGAGAACAAGATTAAACTCATAATGCTCCTGACAAAATGGAGAAATACCAAACAATAAATAGAATCTAATTCAATAGACAAGCGCCAAGTTCACCACTGAGAAACAACATAAGCATGCAAGATGAGGAATAATGGCTAAGTAAAACTTCCACAGAAAGGGTAATTAATTTTATAACAGTATTACACCACTGTTTAAAAAAAAAAGCACACGTTCTACTGGAAAGCATAAAATGGAGTGTCCTCCATACGGTATGCAAAGCAATGCTTCCCACACCACCAAACTCTGGAGATGCCTCAGCAGAAATAAGACACCCAGCTGATTACACCATCCTCCAAGAATGGAGTCAAGTAACTGGGGAGGGTCTAAACAGAGAAAACCAAGAATGACAAGGGAACACAGGATTATGGTTGGTTAGTGCATCCAAAATGTAGGAAACATGATCATCTTCCAACATGGAAAAGATTACTACAAAAAGGAGAATGAGAAACTGTCCTATGTGTGTGTGTAGGATAAATACTACACCGAACTGTAGCTAGGAAGACAGCCTAGATTTCAGGAAAATCTTTCTAACACTAAAGTTAGTGAAACAGGCAAGGCCTCAGGAATTTCAACCAGCGAAGGTTTTTAACAACAAGTTAGACAAACATCTGGAATGACTTAAGAGAAACCTGGCTCTGCCTTTGGGAAACAAGAGGGACTAAATAACATCTCAAGGTCCTCTTTGGACTTACTGTGACCTCAACAATACAGAGCAGAAATAGAAGTCCTAGGGAGAACAACGCACTAAAAGGAATGCAAAAGTTACCACTGCCATGCTTGTATTTATTTTACACTCTTTGTAAACACTACACTATTGGAAGCAGATCAAAATAGTATTTATTTTTAAAGGATGTTTTATAATCCTGATTTACTCGCCTTTACTTCCTGAGACAAAGAGTATAAGAAAATTAACCATAAAACAGGAGTCTTTGTTTGCAACTCTGTATTTTTTTTCTTTTTAATAGCAACCAAAATGCCTGAGCTGTCACTTTTATCTTGTTTATGAAATATTCATACCCAGCTTCCTTTCTGCCAACATCCTAGGGACACCCTTGGAAAAGAAAATTATGTATTAAAGGACGTACCCCTGAGAGGGAAAGTTCTAATGAAATGTTAACAGAGCAGCTTCAAACTTGAGTGAGACTCACATTGTAGTAAGGCTATTCCAGATGATTATTAACTAATCTATCTGCATTTCTAAAGTCCCCTATTCTCCATGGTACCTACCCTCAGCTTCCAGTTTGAAAATTAAACAGATATCTAATAGTGAAAATCTGCTGAGGAAAACAAACAGACCTATCAGGAAACAAGTAATTCATAGCACATGCTGCCCCATTGCCACCCCTAAAAAAGCTTTTCTGCTCTGAACTGCTGACTAGTTTAGTGTTCCCCTGGGGTGTACACAGCTTCTTAATTTGAACTGAATGACAGCTGGGCGTAAAAATCTGTCTGTGTATCTCACTTGTCACAGTGGGATAAGAGCATGATCAGATGAGGAAGGTGAGGAAAAAGCCCCCACATTGCCTGCCTAGCCAAATTATGCCTGAACTCCCCAACCCCCAAATTTTGATTTAAGCAACTGTCAGGTTTGGAACCAACATAATGTTTCAGGGTGCTAAATAACCCTCTTCAAACATGGTTTGAAACACACAGCACCTACTGTCCTGAATGGGGGCAAAAGAGGTGAAGATGCAGTTCCCTCACCATCCTCTCCTCTCTGACAACCCCCTCCACAGGGAGTCTGTCCTGACCATTCTCTCGATGAGCTTCTTCCATAGCATGCCGTCCGATGTCACCCGGTACCACTCCTTGCACACCAGCTCAGCAGCACACAACGATTTGGCATCCAGGTATGACAGAATGTTCTCAGCAATGTGATCCAATCCCCGAGCTGGGGGAGAGAAAAAAAAAAAAAAAAAAAAAATTATTTGCTGTGGAGACATGAAGTTTAAAACAACTCCCCTTGCTAGTACAAAGATACCCTCTCTTTCCATCTCCTCTTCTGCATGCAGAGCTGGACCAAATGCACAGAAGTGCATTTGCAGCTAAGTTCAGGAGTGAACAGTGTTCTCCAACTTCCTTTGGATATAACACAACAAGTCATTAAAAATAATAAAGAATCCAAGAAGTCATTCCAATCTATTTCGATGGGTTTTAGCACTAGGGGGATATTCTATGGATGGCATTTCCAACTCAGCAACGCAGCCCCCAAAATCTCTCTATATTAGGACCATTTCTCATCTCACTGCTACAGCTGTTCTCATGTTCCAACGGCTCAAAAGCTGTTTTTGCTAAAGCAGTAGCTTTTAAACGTAATGAAGAAAAAAATATATATTCCCAATGTGTGCCCTGAAGGGTAGTGGTACCTTTAGACATGGGGGAGGGAAAGATATGCAGATGCACAGGGAAGTCGAGAGGGAAGCAGAGGCTGTGTAAGGAGAAAGTGAAGCAGGTTTGCTAGTTTCGTTTATTTTAGTGGGTAGAGGAAAAATATGCACCAAAATGGTATAATTTGCAAATATTTTCCAGTGTGAATACCAGGACTGGCTTTGTTTCAACATGGCTGGAGTAAAATGTAAAGCAATTGCCTGGTTAGCACCAAGCAGCCCCATATAATATCTGTGTAGCTGGGCGTCAGGCAAGGTTATGCTACATTTCTTAGCTGGATGGATATACTCAGTAAAAATGTCCCCTTACCCGCTCAAATTGCATCACCAGTAAGACTTCAGGAAAATAAGATGCCTTTTAAATGAGATGCTGCATAAATACAGCTTCTCTTGCAGGCTGTTTAATTCACAAGTGAGACACACCATCAAGAGATTATCTCACTTCACAGGTCAAATTTCAGAGGCTTTGTCAAAGTTGTAGTTTAGACCCCATCATCCCTCAGGCATAATGTTCAGACCAACCAAAAAGGAAGCATGGCAGATTGGTATTACATGCATCTTCCCTCTGGTTCACATTTGGGACAGAGTTAAATACATCTTTTCTTGCTTTAAAAATAACAGCCTCAAAGACAGAGAAAGCAAGTGCATTTTTACAGTCACATGTCTGTAAGTCTGCAAACCCAAACTGGGTGCAATCAGCTGATTCTGATTAGAGTTCATGAGACACAAAAGGCCCAACCTTTGTTTTTGTTAACCAAAAGATCTCAAAATTATCTCCCAATACATGAAGATGAGAATATTCAGCATGCCTCCTCTTGCTTCTTTCAAACATTTTAAATTTATAATATACTTTGGGTGAGACATTCTGCCCAGCATTTTATGCTTCCATTCATACGTAGAAAAAGCATGTGAATGATACCATACACAGCTAGAGAGTGCAGAAAGAGGTCTGACATTTCTTATCTTTATAGATGCAAAATTAGATGTCAACCTGCAAAATAAAAGCATCAGCATCCTTTATTATGTATTTAATCTGAAAAGATATATACAGCCACTATATAAAATTCTTTAAAGAAAGAAAAAAAAAGAGCGTTTGTAAATTTAGATTGACTCTACAGCAATTTGTGGAAAGAGAGATACAATGTTTTAGTAGACGTGAACTGGAATTTGCAGGAATTCCGCAATTCAGTAGGGCAGACATGGACATCATGTTCCCCTGCTTCCCCACCCTGACACCTGCAGCCCTGAGCTCTGTCCACTGGGTGGAAATGGCATATTTGCCTTCCCACTCTGTGCTGCTTCCAGTGGGCCCACAGACATTTACAGACCCACCAGGACATTTACAAATGCCTGCCTGTAGTATCCATATCGGTGGCTTTACGTCAGCAGCATCACAGCAAGAAACTATTTTATACGGGGAACAATTGGTGGGTTTAGGAAGCAGGGCTACACTGCATAAACTGGACACAGTAATCTTCGCTCACAGGTCTGCATCTGACCCACCTGCCCTTTCTGGATCATCAGTACTTCCACTTTAGCTCTTGCTGCACTGAGGTGTTGTAACTACTTCCATGACCGTAAGTCATCCTTTGCCATTGATCCTAGACCCTTTGCAGAGAAAGAATACTGTTTTGGCTTCTCCTTCTCATATTTATGATAAGTGGATGGACAAAGCTATTTTGTCCTGGCTGCAAACTCAAATTTATCTTGTTTCTTAGGAACAGCACAACTCACTGAGACACGTATCTAACAAAGCATCGCTTCCTTAAAAAAGAGAAATCTCTCCTCACAAAAGTTTTTGCTAAATTGATGTGAAACACGATTAGCCCTTCAGCCCTCCATACCAACAAGAATGTTTCAGTTATTTCACACATGAAACCCTTATAAAAATGACTCTCCTCATAAAAAATGTTAAACAGCTTGGAAATGCTAAGCACAGACCTTATTTTTTCAGAAACAGAACAAAGTTTGTTAAGTACACAGTTAAGCTGTATTTTTCAAACAAACTTAATTCTGTTCAAAGTACTGGGAAAATAATCTGAGCCAATTTTATTCTATATTAGTAAAACATGCTCATGATCTAAAACTACCTTTAATTCTGGTCATTCTTTGGGACAGTGCTAGGAGGACAGTGATAAGATGCCTCATGATTTTGAAGTAGCTTTATTGTTTTATTCACTCGAGGGGGAGAGCAGGAGAGAGAATGAAGGAGTAAAAATGAAACCAGAATACTGAACACCTGAGAATTTCAGAAAGCTAAAAAATACTTAAAAGAGTTTAGGGTTTTTTATTATGTGACTTAATTTAAAATTTTAGGTTTATCACGCTTTCCTAGGCAGTTTCTTACCTTCCCCTTTCCCATTCCCCTCATTAGAAACCTGCCTATACTCAGGACATCCTGCACAGACTGCAGAGTCTGTGCCAGTATAATTTCTTGCTGTTAATTTTCTCCCTTAGAGCTATATTCACTAGGACATTAGCACTTTGCAAATATGCAAATTGATGCACATACATTATTTAAGCACAGTTCCCCCAACTATTCAAATACTCACGTATATGCTGCCTGATTCCTATCTGTTCTGCATTCTGAGATGGTAAAATTAGCTGCTTCCTGGGTAACTGCGAAAAGACCACTAACAAATACGGTATGGCTAGGAAATTTTGAATGCCTCTGAAAATATTTGTAACATTTGCCAAAAATTTTCAGAAAAAGGCCTGTAGGATGAAATTAAGCAAGTGCAGATGAGATGCGTTGGCTTGCTTTGATGGAGTTTTGTGGAGAAAGACCTGGAAAAATTGTGTACGTAACTATATGTATACTTCCACTTTAAGAGTGGAGAAACCAATGTGCTTTCAAAATAGTATTTTTCTGAAACAGAACAGTTCCACAAGTTATAATGCTGCTCTAAGTACATAAGATTATTGCCATTGGACTACTAAAAACTAACATAAAGCAGGTACTTAGCATAACTAAGATTTTTTTTTTAATGCTACAACAGCCATTTGATTACTGGGCACAATGAGCTTAAAAATCCAGTGAGTCTGTGTATTTAACTTCATAGCAAAACTCCTGCAGTGCCTTTATGCTTTGTACAATTCACAGTTAAACATGCTTTTTCCATCTTTGAACCCTAGAACTTAGATTTCATGTTGAGAAATTCCTTCTGAAGAATGATCAAATGACTGGATTGAACAAATTGTTGGAGTTCAGCAGTTCTCCAAAGGTATTCACAGAACAAAGTTTTGGCAAGAAACTCCTCTCTTCAACTAGCTATTTAGAGACAATACCTGTAGCACTTCTTGCTCAGGTCGATCTCAGACTAAGGACCCATGCCACGGGAATGATAATCTATTAACTATCTATCTACCTATCTTATCTACAGAGGTATGATCTAATGGTCTGGAAAAACCACCAAAGAGCCAGGAATTTCTGTCTGGTTCTGAAACTCTATTGCTGTATATATTTTATCTCCCACTGCCTCAGTTTTCCCATCTGTAAGACAGGGCTAATACAAAACTGCACATACACTACTTTATGTGTGCATTCTGTGAGATCATCCAATGCCACATCTGAGAACAGCTAGGATAATATTCTCAATGGAAAGCACTACAGAGGTGCAAAAAATAGAACATTTCCATCCTTTGATCTTACGTCCTCCACGCTCTATTAGCAATAAACTCACAATCAAAGCGATGGCTTCAGGAAGGTATTTTACTAGGAGAGACAAAAATATCTAAGTAAGAAAAGGGAAAAACTCAGCTGAGCAACCAGTAAGAGTAGTAGTTTTAATTTTAAAAAATTTTGTTATGCATGCATTGTTGTGGGCATTATGAGTACAACTACCTACCCTGTGGCTTGCAATGACTATCCTTACAATACATATATGAGCTATCATTTACTCCTAGCCAAACCATGGTGGTATTAGTTCATGCCTTGAGACAAGGTAGAAATACAAAATAAAATATATTTTATACCAGTATAGAGCTTTACATTCAAAAGCTATCATCTATTTTGCAAACTGACCCTAGAAGAGACCTCTCCAGCAGGGTAGGCCAGAGTTTTGTGAAAGACTAGTTTTCTGAAGGACAAGATGGAGGAGTAAGCTCCCTCTGCCTGCAGAAATACCTGGCAGTGCAGTGATGAAGTCTCGCTGTAACATGGGTTTGAGGTATGAGTTTATATGTCCGTGCTGGTAGTGACACATCTGGGAGATGAGGTGCTCCACAAACTCCACCTGGTCAGACTCAGACCACTGTTCAAAATACTTGACGCAGAGTTCCTTCTCCTTCTCATAGCTTGCAGACAGTTTTCTTTGCTTGGGCACAATCATACTGGAAGTGCCATTGGCAAGTTTTGTCTGTAAACAGGAAGAAGAAACAACCCAAATCACACATATGAAAACAAGCTCAAGTAGTTCTAAGGGGGAAGAAAATAGAAGGAAAAATGCACTCTGATACATAAAGTTGGCTGAGACCATGTATCCCATTTGGTGCTGTCAGTTGGAGCACAGCCATCGCGACCTGTAACCCCTGCAGGACAATGCACTGGCTCATGCCAGAGCTGCACACAAAGGACTCTTGTTAGACAGGAAACCTTGAGTGGCAATTTAACATAAACACAGTTTTATTTACATCATGCAGACAGTAAAATGCATTTGGATTCCTGATCTACAGTTACCAGTTACTTCAATGCACCAAAAGAAAACTGCATTTGTGTTCTGTTTTGCTCCTAAAGAAGACTGCTGCTAAAATTCATAGGGAGTGCATGAAACAGATGAGGAAAAAATTGATGTACTTCTTTTGAGTATAAAATTATACCTTGAGAGCAAAGCCAGCTAAAACACACCCTGATATTTGGTACATACTTCTTTCACAGAATAAAAGATTTTCAACTTTCTAAGCACTGTTAATATCTTGTCAGAAGGACTCAGCTCAAATAAGAGTTTCAGGGACAAAACAGAGCACTGACATTTCAATTTACTACTTGATAGCAAGATATAATTTCTGCTTTCTAAACGATTTAACTGGAAAAAAAGTGCACATTTTGCATTGCAAGGATATCCTTTGTCCAAGTAAGATTAACTGTTTGCTGGGAAATTATTTTTTCCCATACTGGTCAAACAGTTTGTATTAAATGCTCAAAACATGTAATTTTCTCTCTTTCATTGCAATGGTTTAACACCCTACAGCATTATAATAAAAGCCAATATTATTACATCATTTTTATTTACAAAACACATTTAGAGGTTCTCTATTAATTATCAAATAATTAAAAACAATTACAGATATCAGAATATATAAAACATTGATATAGGGATGCCATATTTCTGTTCTATGATGGTAATTCCAGGCATCAACCTCACCAGGAGACTATATTAAATTTAAGGGAAAAAACGAGTATCTAAGTCTCTCTGCAAAGCTATCTAATGACCTAAAAGAAATGCATGGATTAACTGATTTTACAGGAAAAGAAAGAACAACTAAAAAGCTTTTTTCCAGCAAGTGCCAAAACAGTGGGTTATTTAGAGACCACAAAATCTAGTTACCGAAACTGGGTTTGGAATGCAGGAATTTCTCATTTCTCAGGAGTAAATCATTCCTGTACTTCAATACCCTCCCAACCTCGACAGCAATCCTGACTTTGGAACACCAAAAAACTCTTAATTTGAAAATCTACTCAACTGATCACCATGTACATTTCATTTTCTAGAGAAAATCCACCTAAATACTCTTTTCAGCATTTCCAGCAGAGCTGGACAGACTTTCCTCTGGTAGAAAAAGACAGTAATTAGCTGTCATTTTTAACACGCAGTTTCTTCTATTTCTGAATTATGGTTTGACTTAAATTTCTTTGAGAACACAGAACATGGAGATCACACCATCAGTGCTCAATTCTGCAGTTCAGTGTTTTCAACTTTACTTTTACCCCTGCTCCTCCCTGCAAATTTCTGCATGTGTTCAGTAAGATCATGCAAGACAAGGGCTACGACTGACCATTTAGTCATCACATGGACAGCACTGACTGCAAGCAAGTCATAGAGCCAGCACTGGGCAGCAGGAAAGAAATACTGTCTCTTGGGCCAACTTTTTATATAGAGAAATCTCTAAAGGACTGTGGGCATGAAGTCCTAGGTGTGAAAGGCTGGACTTTTCCTAGCAAAGTTCACAGTAGGCAACAGCCTGGAAAAAATTATTACCGATGGACTACACTGAACAACAGTCTTAAGCGATTTTGGTCATTTTTGCTGTAGTTAAGTTGCCTGCAGAACAGACACCCCTGTAAAAATGCTGGATTAAGACAGTGGAGAGATGTTGCATTCTACAAGCTTGATCTCATTTCATTTCTCATTTTGTTTGCTGTGCATCTCATAACAGGCTGTCTCTACAAAGCGTTTTTAAAAAACTATACCTCTGCCTTTTAATTTGAGAGACTGTGAAGTCTGACTAATATGCTGAGATGCAGCGGAGTAGACAGCTGATGTGCAAAGACCATAAAGGGGGCAACTCCTTTCACAGGATACTACCATGTTCCAGGCTTTCCTTGCCTCCTGAGCACCTTTCTCACAGCAGCCTTCAGTTCCCCAATTACCTCTAAAACATCAGTTTGGGGTATCGAACAGAAGTTGCAACATCTGCAAAAACAAGTAATGGCTTATGTGTGTACAAACAGATGGCTTAGATAGGACAAACCAACCCATTCTGCCTAGATCCCAAGTGAATACAGGCTTCTTGGGTGGGAATAATGAGTAAATTAAAGAGTCCGTTGACCAACACTTCTAACAGCTCTGGAAGTCAAACTCCAGGTTTATGTAGTGGTTCTGCTAAGAAAAGCACTATATGTGTTACGGTGTTTATGTCCAAATTAGTGGACAGGGGAACACCGTATTTTTTCGGTTCGTGCATGGACTTCAGCCACATTCTGACAATGTGAACTTGAGACCTGGTTTGCACCCTTGCCTGCTCTGGTTTCCCATCAAAAGAAGCAAGGACATGCCCAGAGGTAGCTATGGTGTGCCCAGCAGGTCCTGCAGTCTATGCAAGCAGGGGACCAGGAGGACAGGGCAAGCCACAAACACACCAGTTCTGCAGAGTAGAGACAGATGAACTCAAGGGCTCCCAAATCACTCCATCACAATACATGCTCACATGCCTCCCTCAGACTGCCTGTAGGTACAGTTTAGAACGAAATACCAGAATTTTAATTTGAGGATTCCTAAAAATCCACTGGGGGTTCAGTGAAAAAGGCCTGTCATTAAAAAAAACAACAACAAAACATCAAGCATCTGTGTTGTTAAAAGTGTTGGGTGGGAGGGTGGTTACTATCAGTAAGAGAATGGATCTGGCTTCCTGAGCAACCCCGATGACTCGACCATTCTGAGCAGCTGCCTCAAGTTCATGACAAACCACCTCAGAACAATAACAGCAACTATTTCCTGGAGCACACAATTGTCTACAGCCTCTTTCCTCTCCTGGTACAATAACCAGGCCTCACCCGAAAAAGAAAGAGCTGTCCCACATGCCATCCATACTACTAGGGTAAATATCCATCCAAATGCACCATATATGGTCATGCTTTTTATAAGCTTCACTTCCAAAAGTGGCAAAGAAGAATAAGCACTGGTAGTCCATCACCTGGGAGGAAGTTTGGGTATAAAAGCAAACTACTAACTTGAAACAGATAAAGCTTTTCTGACTCCCTTTTCACAAACGCCTGTAAGTGAGGGCTGAGAGGTGTCCCAGCTGGCTCTAGGCGCAACTCATCTGCAGAACAGCAGAGATGTCCTCCTGCAACAGTGTGTCTGAGCTAGTAAGCTGCACCAGGAAACCCAGGGGACTGAGTGCCTCAGGTTGGTACTAGCTCAGGGATCTACGTACTATGCTCCATTGCAGCCCATAATTACAAGACCATTTCTCCAAATGGCTACATTTAACACAAAGCACATTTGTATGCCCAGTGAAGTAGAAGAGGACTAATATATGAAAGGACTTTAATCTAAATAATGGCTGGCAACTATAGGAAGGTGCAATATTTCAACACAGATAAATAAAGCCTAGATAAATCTACTGCTCTGCATATAAAACAAAACAGCCATGGTATATCACAGCTGTAACCCATATATGACAAGCAAGGTTACTTTTGGTTTTGTTCAGTACAGGGGACCAAAGGAGCCTTCTAAAGCAGAGAAAAACCAAACACAAGCAGAGTTCTCTGATTCCATTCTGATAGTGTTTCCCCACCCATATGAGTGGTCACAGCTTTTATATATTTAAAAACACCCTTACCATGTCCTCTAATCATTGCTGAGGACATTGTTAAGACACTTTCCACAAGGTGGATGAATTCAGATTATGTTTCCTAAGGTAAGAAGACATCTCTTAAAGTCAAAGAAAAAGAGAAGCTGTCTCCTAGAATATAGAGAATGGCTTAAATGATCCTAGCAAGGTTTGGGACCTTCTGAACCTGCACAACATCTTCATGCCGGAGCTCTGAAAAGACTAACAGCTTAGAGCACCACTGCAAATTTCTCAGAGTTTCTCTCTAGACAAAAGGAAGAGACTTCCCTTCGATGTTCCAGTACCAACAGGTCATACTGGGCTTCTCCCCTCCTTCCCAGACTCCCTGGGACTACAGGCTCTGACAGTGAGAGATGTCTTCTACTGCTTATCTGCAACTGCAGCATTTCACCTCAAACTGCTTGCACCACCAGTTGCGGTTAAGTCACTGATCTAGACAGAGCCACCTTAACAGGAATTTTGGATGGGTCTTAGTGAAGGGGAGGAAAAAAGAGGACATAATGTTTAATTATAAGAAATGATTGAAATAGGCACAGACATACCCCGGGTGCCTCTGCACTGCAGCAAGCTCTAAACTTGTTATCGTTAATGGTTTAAATTTCACTGTGCTAATCATTTCAGGACACAAGCCTTTCTTGATAATCTAATGAATTATTCCAACATCCTTCAGCAAAAAAAATCCTCCATGACAGCACTAATTACAAGACGTTTTCCCAGTGCTTATGTAAAATATGACAGAGCAGCAGCTTAGGGAATTGCAGAAAACTGCTTCTAATTTCCACCGAGAAACTGACAAACACCTCTCTTTCATCTCTCCCAGCTCTCAAGTAAGATTTAACTTTCTCATTTAGTTAATTACCGAGTGAGGATCATCATTTTCCCGGATCGGAGCGGCACAGAGCCTTTATCGTGTTAACTTGTGAACTTGATCGATGGCTGCTGCTAAAACTTAATAACTTCACCCCCTGGCAAATTGTAAGATAAATATAATAGGAGAAACTCTGACAGTAAAAACCTGCCAGAAATGAGCGCTGTGTTTATGTTTCTTTGCAGGCAGCAAAAAAACAACCGACAGCTTATTACTGGGTGCGTGTTACTTATATTTAAAAGACTCCAGGCAGTTAACTTTCTGCGTACTGTTCAAACTTTACTCACAAGATAAAAGACGCTGGGGAAAAAAAACAAGCAATGGGATGACAAAGAAAGGAACCATGGAGGAGTATGTCCAGAGTGTGTGGGGGAAGATGGGAACTTCACAATGAAAGCAAAGCCACACTTGTTTCTATATCCTGAATATTCTTCAAGATTAATCACAGTAAAAATACCCACAACAGTGAATCCAGACACAAAACTAGTGTCAGCAGTGGCACAAAGCTTAGGAATTTTGAAGCATGTTAGAAGCTGTATGGGAAAAGCAGAGGGATTAAAAAGTACCAGTGTGGCAGCAAGATGATTCGGTTTGATGCCTTTAAAGCTGCTCTTAGCCAGAGAACCTCAGCACAGTTGGCTTTTCCAAAGCTACTTGTGTGGCCATGAAACTGCTTGCTACTGTCCATGATGAAGTACCACTCAATACCACTCCAATGTAGCAATGTAACAAAAATGGTCAAATGGAGCTGAGAAGGTATGCCAGGCCTCCATGCTAAAGGGCAGAGCTAGTTAGTTGAGCATCCTGTTGAAAGGGTGTTGCTTGCATGGCCTAAAGGCAATAACAGCATAATTAAAGAGGATACAGGTTCAATTTCTGTGGCTGGCTTCTTTTTTAGGCTTGTAATTACCAAATGCTGCAGAACTGATTCCCAGACTGCCAAGGCTAAGCAAAGAGGGAAGGCGGCCTTTGCAGCTCCTTATTGGCAGCTTCCTATTAAAGAGCTCCTTTGCTTTGAGAATCAGGGGGTGGCAAGGGGGTGTCTCACCATAAAGAGCAGGATCTCATGAGCCATAGCACCTGAAAGACACGAGTAGGGTAGCTGGCTCCTCATTTTTCTCCTGTGCAGGATGAACCAGCTTTTCCAGTGTTTGACTTGACAGCAAGGCTACAATGCTAGGTCATTAAACAACTCACTCCATTTACTTTTATTTTAAAAGCTCAGTTTAGAATCTACCCATTTCTGTCCGCCTCCATCTCACATAACAGTCTCTGTGAGGTTAACCATGGGTTTAGCACATATATGGACTTACTCGCTCAGTACTGAATTAGTTTCCACACTGCAAAGCTCACTGAAACATTCTGAAAAACGAACATAACCCAGAAGCAGATGATCATCAATCACATCTGAGAGTCAAAAAGAAAGCACCATGAAAGAAACCACAGCATCTTTATTATTTATTTTCAAGAGAAAATTCAAAATACACGCTCACACTGAAATTAACAGTCCCCTGGATACCCAAGAAACTAGCAATTTTGCCTGTCTGGGGCTTTTAGCTGCTTGTCCACATCTGGTTTCTAATCACACTGCAGAAAAACTTTGATAAGAAAGGATACATCTAGATGAAAGATCACTGGAATTATGCTGGACACAGCAGCCCAACCTGCTGCACTTTCTGAAATCCTGGGGGGCCAATAGTTTTCAGAGGTACCATCTAAGTACCTATGATATGGTGTCAGCCTGGAGGGCACCTGGCTAAGGATATTACCTCAGACAGAGAAGAAAGGGAGAAGGCTGTTTTGGTTTAGGGCCAGAGAAAGCTGCAGACACCAGAGAAGTAACATGCTGAGTCTCTCCAGGGACTAGGGAAGCAGGACTGAGCCATAGGCACTTGCACACTGGCTATACAAAAAGCAGCAATATTACCTTGCTGGAGAACCTGCTCCCCTCCCACACTGCTACACAGTAAACAGCACCAGGGAGAGGAGATTAAAAAACTATTCTTTTAAGCTAATACTTAATGTTTCAGACAGACTAATAAAGTTTAATTGTCTGGAATCTCGTAGCTCTTACTGTAAACCTTCCTTTGATATAGGTCTCCCATCTAGATTTTAAGTGTTGGCAAAAACCTCCAAAATAAAACTTCTCTGATGCCAGCAATGGATGTGAATTGGGAGTCCCTCTCCTCCTCCTCCCTTATCTCCAAGTTGTCTTTGCAAATAACAAGCACTGATGAGAAATCTGCTTGCATCAGCACAGCACTGGCATATGTTACTTTCCCAAACTACGATCCCTGACCAAATGCAAACCTAGACATATGGGGGGGAGGGCAGACACCATCACTCTTAAAGAGCTAGATTTCAGAGTACACCTTTTATTAGTTGTAAAGTGATCATACACAAATTTCAAAGCAGATCCTCCAATAACAACAAATCACTTCCCACGGAAGTCACCAAAGGAAATGCTTTCTTCCTTGGCATGGCTACCAGAACCAGAGTTGAACTGCTGGGACCATTACATGTTATTACTGTTAATGGAGGGAAGGAATATGCACATTATCACTTGGAGAACCAGTCTACTAAAGTCATCGGGTAACGGCCAGTAGCAGCAAAGGGCTCATTTATGGCAGGGAAAGGCATAAGCTATGCTCTAAGCAGCAGTTTCATAGTTTTCTGGAACAGTTGCTTCTGTTTTTAAAACACCCAAGCATGATCTACTGCCTGAGTGAAGTTACTCTTTATGGGTGTTATTGTTGATTTTCTTTTTGTTCCAAGTACTCCCTTAACTCAGAGAGAAAAGCAGCCAGGAACAGGTAGGTGGACTTGAGTGATTCAAAACATAGCTGAACAGTGAAGACTATACCACCGTGAACAACACACAAGTAGAGAGGGAGAATGACCCAAAAGGCCTGTTATCTGCTCTCAATAACACTACTGAGATTATCAAAACACTGTGGTTCTGCCTATGTAAAGATTTTATCATCAAGAAACATAATCCCTCCAAGATAGTTTACCCAGTATTACATTCCATGAACTTCCTCCTTGGAGATGCATTTTGATACCAACAACAAAGAGGGCTCAAGCACACCAAACTACCTGGCCAAGGCAAAGTGAGTGATTGAGAACTGGAAGTCATGAATATAAAAGCGGGATATCATATACCATCTTCCAGCTACAGGAGTACTACATACATACTTCCAGGCATACTGGAGAGATGCAACAAACAAAAACGCAGTAGTGTTCTGAAGAGCCGCAAGATTCACATATGTGCTTTGCTCCCACCGCAAACATACTCCTTAGATTTGCTGGCAGAGTTGGCTACACAAGCACTCCCTAACCTATTTCAGTCAAAATAAGCTTGTTAGCAAAGACCTGCTATTTAAACTGTCTACGCTAAAACACCTCATCTTAACTGAAAGCAGGTTTGCAGTTTTGCTGACAGATCCTGGAGGGCAGCAACCTGCCACAGCCAGACGAAAGCTGAGTGGTATTCTTTTCCACCAGTACAGCTACATCTAGAAGAGGACAACTCATCAGCTCACACTGGCTGATACCAACACTACTGCTGTTAGCAGCCACCACAGAGGCAGCTGTAAGAGGAAAAGTCCATTAAATCAGGGTCAGGTCAAAGCTGGTCAGTGGGCTGCAGCCAAAATCTTGACAGATTTTGACTTGTAGCATCCTATAACCCCTACAAGATCATCCCATAACTCTCACTCACTAATGAGCAGTGTCTTCTCGAGATAAGTTGTTCTGTTAACCTTGCAGTCAAATGTTATCTTGCTGGCAAACTGGGGTGATTCCCATGGAGGACCACTAAGATTGCTAGGGGACCTGGATGTATTTGGCCTGGAGAAGACCAGGGGCTATCTACTAGCCTTCCACTACCTAAAGAGAGGTTACAGATCAAAGTGAGACAGAGTCTTTTCAGAAGTGCGTAATGACAGGAAGAGGGGCAACAGGCACAAGCTGTAGCAAGCAAAACTCTGGACATTAAGAGGGAGATTTTCAAAATACGAGTGGACAAGGTCCCCAGCAAAATGAGCTGGTTGTGAAGGTAATTGTCCTCTGAATACACAGTTGGACTGGAGACCTCCAAAGGTCCATCCTAACTTAGTTTTCTACGACTTTATACCTTAAGATTGTGTTGGTACATTCTTTCATGGGTACCTGGCAAGAGATTCATGACCTGAGGAACAGACTCCAAAAATATAAGCTGAGGACATTCTCTGATGAATTCTGAATCTTCAGAATTTCATTAGGTTGGGTTAGGCCAAATGCTGTTGATATGTGAAAGTTCATGACAGAAGAAAGGCAAGAAATAGTACCTTCTGCAACAAGTGACCAGCTCTGACCATAACACTGCTTCAGGAAGGCATATTTATTTTCACAGCCGAGCAGACTTTGTCCCTATCAACTGATGCTCAAACTGCACAACTCAGAAGCCCAAGTCACAGACTATCGCACTAGGGATTCCTCCTTGGCTCAGTGCTTAGCTGCCAATAATCTTTCAGAAAAAATCTTCAAACTAAAGGATGGAGGGAGCCTTCCAGTATTCCACTCCCTATACTAAACTCAATCAATTTGGAATTGTTTGAATATAACATACAAGCAATATAAAAACCCCGGTAAATTGTGGCAGAACAAGATTGCTAGCCTCACCTGGTCCTTCGACATACTGTATTTTACACATAATGTTCTTTCACTCAAAGGCTTGATTCTACTATTCCTTTTAATGAGATTAATAAACAGTAAAAATAGTATCAATCTACCTGCATTTCCCTTTCTACAAATACAGGCTAAGGTTTCTTTTCTTCTCTTCAGCCCACTTCTGAGAGTTACTTTCCTGTCATATCAAGAATGCAATAAGTGTGGAGCATATCATGTGAGAAATTTCTTCCATCCTCATGCACTGATGCATCCCATTGTAATTTTATCTAACAATCACCAACCCTTTCTTTAACTTCTACTAGAATAATTGGTTAAACATCTAAGAACCAATTACATGCTGAGTAAAGTAGCTTTTCCTTCCAACAGTTTAAAGTATATTCTTTTAAATATCATTAGGTCTTCTACTGTGAGAATTGTCCTCCTTTGTGAAAGGAAGGGAACATTACACTTTACCATTGCATGCTATTTGTTAAACACCTCTGTGACACCTCTCACTTGTTTCCTGTCTTTTCAGTCAGCTCACAATAGCCTGTATTAAGTCTAGTATTAGTATACTCGAAACTACAGTATTTGCATCTTCTAGGAAGAGCAATTTGGGATCATGGCTGGAAAAAACACATGCAACCTTCTGCTACAAAATCAAATTAAACATCAAGAGAATTCAACGTTTCCTACCACAGACCAAACTATCATGTGCACCATTCGTAGCCTGTTCCTTTGATCGAGGGGTTAGAGCTCCCTCTAGCACTCTTGAAACAGAAGAGCCATAGATGCTAAGCTGTGACTACCTGGTCTCATCCAACGCAGCCTTGTGTAGGGTTGTCCGTAATTTTTATTTGATATATTTTTTGCTGTCATACGAATAATTAAGAATACATCCACAAGTTTACCTGAAATTCAGGAGAAACAAGTGTCAGGAGAAATTCCCTCTATAACTGATTAAAAATACTCAGATTGCTATAATTAACTGATCGCTATTTTAAAATGTAATTTAGGACCAGCTGAAGGATTATCACGTCAGCCGTGTGTACAATGTGAAATGTAGCAAGAAATTAAATGAAAAAGTTGTGGAAAATTTTCAATTTTCATGGCATAAAAAAGTCTTGGTACCTCAACCCTCCCTTGCAGCTGACAAACATCCCAATGCAGCTGACAGGTCGCCTGCAGTTGTGAATTACGTGTTTCTATTTCAGCATTAAATATTGAGTAATGCTGCTTAAGTAAAACTCAAAAGGTGTAACTGCTGAGTTCTGCACAATGCTGAAGACAGAGAAACATCTCATGACAGAAAGAGTGTCAGCCCTTTTCAATCATAGATTATTACTTATTAATTCTTGATAAACTGAAAGCTGGCAGTACAATATAAAAATGAGAAAGGAAAATGGGAGCCAAGTCTTTTGAGTTTTACTCCTACCTCTCCCACTGCCTTCTTGCACTGCTATAGGCAAGTCACTCTTCTTCATTTCACAAGTCTATTGGTTAAATAGGTGTATCCTAACACACTTCACATAGAGACACAGCACAGCTCAACCCTGAGAATGCCTTCAGAGGCCTCTGCAAAAAAGGTGGTGAGGGCAATGTCACCAGGTGACACCACACCACACTCCCCACAAATGCAAACTTCCCCTCATGCACCAGCAAACAAATCTGTCATTTAAAAGCTAAGCAAAACAGACTCTATTTCACCCGTTAGAAAAAACGCAGCTGTAATAATAATTTCAGCAGCCTTCCAAAGCAGAATCAAAAGTCGAGTGTGTTGAGAAAAAAATTCACCTCGAGTTTTCTCAAACTGAGACACTGCATCTAGATACCACTCCTAAAATCAATACAAGCATGGAAATAACTCACGCACCCCTGAAGGTAAGTGCCCTAGGGAGGGTGTGCTTTAGTTAAGTTCCTTTATTCATCACAGCAATTTCAATATGTAACCACCAGGGGACTTCTGAACATTGCTTGGGTTTAGAAGTTTGCAATTTTAATGTTAGTATGTGACAGAGATGAGGAAATACAATAGGATGTGTTAGGCTATCCACAGCTATGTTTTTACGTCTCTGACAAGTCCAGTAAGAAAGACTAGAAGTAACTAGACCCGAGTAGATGACAGAAGCACCTGACAAAAACTTCCCAGCGTTGCCCGCCAGTGTTCCTTGGCCCTGGGTGACAGCTGTCCTTGCCATTCTCGGCCCAAACTCTGTACACAGTCTTGCTGCTGCACCCAAATCCTGACACATAGAGCTTCCCCCTCACAGTACAGATGGCATCCAAAGCTGTTCCTTTTATCCCCTTAAGAGGACTTGGAGAAAAGCACCAGCAACAACTTCTCTCTCCCCATACCTCTTGCATGTGGCAGGAGAGGATTACAGTCCAATATCTGACCTGTCCAGTGGGAGTGAAAGGATATCTAAAGCGAAAGCAAGACCTCTGCAGTTGCAGAACTGTTAGTGATGCTGGCAACAGTTGTGTGCCTCTTTGAGCTGACACTGCAGTCCACCTGTTCTCCCGGGCATCTCCAGATAGTTGTGGCTTGGATCTGAATCACAGACAGGTAAGAGAGAGGTTGTGCTGACCAAACTGCAGTAAGACATGGCATCAGCAGCACTTCCCCACATACACATGCCCAAGTACTAAAATGTGAGATCTCTGATCATTTCTGTATATTAGAAGCAATACATCTCCCATCTTCATTTAGGAAGCAGTTTGCAGCCATTGGTTTGTGCCTTTGTTACTTCCAGACTGTGTAACTTAATGAGGTCCTCAGTGCTATCTTAGGAGATAAAGGGAGGCAGCAGCTAGTGCCAAATGTAGCCCTTCTCATGCAAAAACATTATGTACTCCCAGTGTTGGGTTTCATTTCTGGGTGCAGTGGAAGACTTGTGCTTTGAATTGTAAGGTAGATGTTCTGTGTATGTAAAACTTGGGAGAAGCAGGTACCTCACAGTGGAGGTTAACGGGGACTAATGAATTCAATATTGACCCTGCTCAAAGCAGAAGTTTGGACCTCCTGAGGTCTCTTCCAACCTAAGTGACTCTGTGTTTCTAACCTCGTAATAGTCAAAGCTCATCTACACTTCCTGGGCTTTTGGAGAGAAAAGCGATTTAGGTTTTGACTGAAGCCAAGTTATAGTTGTGTGATGTTGGTGTATTTCATTTATCATAAGCAAAATCTGAAATTCCTTTTAGAAGATGCTGTATAGAGAATTATTTTTTTAAAGGCTTTCCAACTCTGGGCTTCACAAGCCTTTGCTATTATTATCATTCATTCTTTGTAGCAACAAAATACCAGGTTCTTAAAGACTACTGCAGATACGCCTCCTCTCTGGCTTTGCAAGTTGAGAACAAGCAGTATTCGAGGGACCTGTTTGGACATCCAATCTTTACTTTAAATTCCATCCCTCCAACTATTCAAAATTTTTCAAAAACTGTTGATTTTCTTATGATGCATGTGTTCTCTAAGAACTGGAGCTGATTCTTTCCACAAATTATTAAATTCCAAACTTATCTTCACTTATGACCTGAACCAATTTCAAAACTCAGGTCTCAACAAATTAATTGACTATGATACCTAATCATCTGCAGTCTTCTAAATCAAATCTCAGAATACTCCCAATACAACCCACCACAGAACTGTCCAGGATTACGAATTATGATCCAGAACAGGGCTGACAGATCTAAATTCACATGGCAGGAGAACAACCTGATTCAACTGTGTAGTTCACACAATTTTGTAAAATCCAGTGACTTGAAAGGAAACAACACATGCACATAATTGGCATTAATTAAGCAACATCTTTATTACCTACAATCAAAGACTTACAAGGAAGGTTTACTTGTCAGAAAGAGGGCTTGCTTTGCTGAGAAATTACAAGTCTTTCTTAATTAACAATCTAATTTTTTTTTTGTAGTATAGTTAAGTATTTTTCACTTTTATTTTCTTCTAAATGAATGTTAGTCTAAGAACAAAAGCTATTGTTTAAATTGACAGAAGTGGGGCCAGAAAAAAAAATGCTGAAATATTTTAATCATCATGTATTTTAACTAAATTCTCAGTTTGTCACTTACAAGGGTTTCATTTTGTGTTGAGAAACAACAGGAGCATCTCAGACTTTATGGATATGAGAAGACACTTAAATCTGACCCTGTGCACACAATTAGGACAGACCTATCACATTTCACAAATTCAGGGCATCATGAAGGCAAGTTTGCCTGCTGCACACAGGACCCCAAACAGCCTGGCTGCATACAGCGCCCTTTTCATTCCCTAATTTCAAACTACCCTATGAGCTGAGCAGGTAAGGACTGCCTGCCTGTCAAGATTCACTATTATGGTAAAATAAGTAATTGCAGCTACTTTGAATACTTTTTTCAGGTCTGTGAGCATGGTTCCTCATTTTTAATTTTCCTCAACAATAAGGTTCAGCAACACATACAGTGACTACTGCTGTTTGTCTCCAAGCTGCAGCCTCAACTAAGCCAGCAGTCACACACAACAAGGGACTGCCTGCCTTGTTGAAGTTATCTTAGATATGAGCTTCCACAGACAGACTAATTCAAATCTATTTCTGTAAATTACAGATTGTTTTAAATATACATAAAGGAAAATATGGAACAGTTTCTTTTACTGCACAACATGAGTTATTTCCTGTTCTGGGTTCCCTCCGAGAAAACTCTAAATTTTAAAATCTGCCAATTAGTGGCATGACTACTGGTGAGACCTAATCCAGTCAAGCAGCAGTACTGAGTACTGCAAAGGGCAGAACAACATTCCAAGAGAATGAAGGGACCAGGATACCTGACAATAACAAGGGGGAGCATGCAGTTATTTGCCCAACCTTCCTTTTCCTTTCAGAAGAAATGCAGGTTGTGTCACTGCCTTAATGTGACAGTTAAACCATAAGCTTCGCATCAACCAGAAGAATTAGATCTTTACGTGTACACAAGACTGTTAATAGCTGCGGTACAGTTTATGGCAATAATTTGACAAGTTCATGTAAGAGAGAGTGGACAGAAAAGTAAACATGAATAAATTCCTACTAGAAAACAAACTCCTCAACCACAAATGCTGAAACATCTTCACCATTTCTCTTCCCTCATTTCTTAAATTAAGCCACTCCCCAAGGACCATTCAATTTATCCTAATAAAACAAAGAGGATACAACTGGTCTCTAAAAATATATGGGGATAAACACCAAAAAGGGAAAAGAAACTATTAAAACAAAAGGAAGAAACAAGCCAAAGAACCAGTAGTATAATCTCTCCGTGCATAAGCTAGCTTGGAAACTTGGGAGAGGATTGTCCAGTCATTAGAAGAACTGGGTTCTGGAATCATCTTCTGATGGAAACAGAATGCAAAAAGGACCTCAGACCAACCTTTAATTGGTTGTGAGATGAAACTCAGTAAAAGGGGCAAAGTAGTATCTGCAACACAAGAGGCTGGAACCAGTGACCTGTGAGGTCCCAGAAGGTAGAATGATACAAACCAGGCAATGTCCTGTTCTGCAAGAAGACATTCATCACCTTATATCTCAGAGTATACCTGAGAGGGCACAGATGCAAACTTGGTAACTGAGCAAACTGACTTTCAATGAGTAGAGAACTTTGATGGGACTCTGGGCTGCACTCTGTTATACAAAGGTCAGGTTTCATTCCTCTATCATGGATGACAGGTGACTGCTTCACCCAGAGAGCTGTCAATTTTCAGTCTGGCATGTGCTCAATGAGCCTGAGCATACCTGAGATGTATGAAATGTACAACCTACACCTTTCCACTAGGTGCTGAACTGCTGTGTTGCACATGACACACAGGAACACTATTTATTCTGGTATGGTTTTATCCATCTTCTCACCTCCAGGAGACTCACAGGTAACTTCAGACTGCCCTGAGGCTATATTCACTGTGTCTAGTTGGTTCAACAGGATATCCCTCACGGTCTCTGATGCATTTATAACAAATGTACTGCATGGCAACACAGAATATCTCTTTTCGAACCTTCACTGCCTCCACGTAAACTCTAATAGGATCTGGGGCAAACCTTTAAGATGTGCATTCATGTGATGTTTGGATGTTCAATGAAGGTAAGATCTGTATGTCAGAAATGCAAGTGACCTTAGAGACCCTGATATGGAGGCATTTTTGCTGGAGGAGTTACCTTCAAGTCATTTACCACTGACTGGGAAGATTAGGCTGTGACCTGCTGGGCAGTCTACTGTTCTAACTATGAACTCTGTTGTCTCCAGGGACAATTGCCTATTGTCTCCATATTTAAAAGAAAAGATACATGGCTGATATCAACATTGTTATTGTCTTCTGCTAGCTTCTACCTTTAACTGACCAGTTATCTGGCTATAGGTTGCAATGGGTATCTGCCATTCTTGGGACCACAAAGAGCAAAAACTCATACCGGGCTCCAGCTGGAGCCCAGTACAACTCCAAACCAATTCTTAGGACCAGCAGGATCAAAACTTGTCCTGCCAGTTGATGGTGATCTACTTTGAGACACAGAATGATGGAGGCAAGTGTCTGATCTCCAGACAAAGTTGAGTCACTTGAGGTCCCACCTAATGTGAAGAGTTCTTCAGTTCAGTTATCAGGAAACTTTGAAGGTAAATTTGTCTCCATCAGAGGACAGGATTTGAAGCCTGTTGATCGGGTCTTTCATACCAGAAGCGATTCTAAGTGTCAGCACTTGATCCAAAGAAGTTACTATGGTGACAAATGGGCAGAAATGAAGGTAAAGACAATTACATATCTCAAAGTAAACTGAGGGTAAGACATCAAGTTCTCCAATGAGAACTGTTTTATTCTAGTAAACATTATTGTAGGAGATGAGACTGCAGACTCAACAGTGCTGCTCCCATTTACCAACTGATAACTTATCTATGCAATCTATAAATTCACATTTCTCTGACCCCACCTTCATGGGAACTACAAAATATACTTTAGGGACTAGTACTTTAATATATGTATTGATTTCATCAGTGCAGCTAAGGTTTTATATTTTCTTTAAAGACAAATTACATTCTGTAATAGTTTATAAATAACTGTTCAGCTATTAAAACCATAACAGGTAAACTTACAAAATTATTTGTCTTTAAATAAATGTTCTCCAAGTTTTTTATATTATTCACAAAAAATTTAATGTACTTACATTTTATAGATCAGATACCAGGTTTCATTACTTGAGAAACAAAGTTACCATGTATCACATGTTGACTCATACTGTGTATATGAAAAGGGGACAGTTACAATCAAGTGAAAACTTTGAATCTTCCAAACTTTAAAGTATTTCACCTATAAAAAGATACTACTGTAATTTTTAAGCAAGGAAGGATTTCTGGGGAATAGTAATATTGACTATATAGCTGGAAAAAAAACATACAAAACCTTTAGATATATGACACTTGCTATTTCTTTTTCAAACACACAAAAAATCTTCGAAGTTCAATTGAGTCTGAAAATTGTGACCCAGCTTAACGCAGTTTTGTTTTTCTTAAAAAAAAAAAAAAAAGAGGAAAAAAGAGAGAGAAATTTTAAACAAAACGTTGCTAGTGTTCTGTCAACAGCTAGTAGACAGTTTGCTAGCCCTTACGGAGCAAAGACAGAAATGGATAATTCGAATAAGTAAAATGTAGAGTTTACCCAGAGGTAGGAAAATTCTAACACATAATACAAACAGGCTTGGGTTTGGCTTCACCAACAGTATTCAGGAAGGCTTTTGGTGTACTGGACAAAGCATATATATTCTAGGAAGTGCACAGGGAACTTTTGTCACTTAAACATGGTCTGGTGTGTGCTTGGTTGCCTTAGCATTTGTTTCTAGCAGTGTGTTTACCAAGGTTGTGGGAGCTCTTTGAAAGCTACAGAGCAGGGTGAGAGAGAGGTAAGGCTTCTGGGAAAGTTTCTTCCTGTATAGGCTCCAATTACTTAATTATTTTCTTTATTAGATCCAAATAAGCTGGCTTGTCCATATGACTTGCCCTGCAGCAGTATGCCCTGCAGCAGTTTGTACAGGGATTCTGGGTAGCTTACTCAAAGATGAAAGCCACCTCTCTACAGAGGAGTCCTGGCTGGGTGAGGATCTCTTTAGATTGCAGAAGCCGATATGGCTGTAACATCCTCAGAGAACATACGTTGTCTGAGAACCTGGCTGTACATCAAAGCCTTTGTAGTGGCCTCAGGTCAACACTAGCTTTATAGAAGTAAGTATATTGCTCTATGGGCTTCCCTTTTATGTCAGTCCTGATGTTCAGAAAGTTACATTCATACAAGGAGTATTTTAGAGTTTAATGAAAAGGTGGTGGTTATTGAACTTGTGATTAAAATTGGTGGGAGTCCAGAAGGCGAGCACATACCACTGTAAAAGGAAAAAGACAAACTTGCAGTTAAAGCAGAAGACTAGACTGTCAGCAGAGCTAGAGAACAGCTTTTACTCCTGGCTCTCTGCAGGTTTCCATCTGAGCCTGGCTGAGACACCCCTTTTCTCCTGAGATACTATGCGGCTACTTTGCAGGGTGTTGCAGAGTTACGTTAATGTTCCCTAAGCTGACTGAGCCTCAGGGAGAAGACACTAAGTAGTAACACTCTACACACAGCTCTGATCCTGAAAGATGGTAGAGAAAAACTTTAGAGACATCAGGCAAAAAAGGTCAGGAAAAACACCCCAGAGAATGACTTTTCCCCTACCTTACTGGGGACTAAATGTCTCCCAGTCTCAAAGTAGCTCTTAAATTGAACGGGCCACAACAGGGAGAGCCGTGTGCGGGAGTGGGAAGAAAGAGAGGCAGAAAAACTGCAGGGAGAAAATGCAAAATACAGACAATTCAATGTGAAAAATACGTGAAACATTTTAAACTAAATTAATAGAAAATAGGATCCAAAAAAACAACCAAGAACTTTTAGCACTGATAATATCATCCAGTTGCAAAACCTAACGAGGAGGTAGAACAAAATTATTTTATTAGGTTAAAAGAATTAAGATTAGCTGTATGTTCATTTTAACATGTATGTAAACATTAACAATCCTTAGGCTGCCTATTAATTCACATGTGGCATATTTACACTATGACATTATACCCCATGCTGGGACATCCCATTATAGAGTCATGGTAGTGACTCCATACTTAAGGTGAATTCTGCAACACATTGCCTCTTTCCTGTTATTCTCCTGCAGTAAGATTACTTTTGGGCAAATATTTACCATTTGGTTTCAGCCCACAAGGGAATCTCTTTGGGAACTGAAACTGATTTAAGCATCTGTGGAATAACTTACTGGGGTTTGTATTTTATTAAAGGAGCACAAAAGGCTTTGAGAGCTTTTGGTGTTTTATGCAACAACAACAACAAAGTTTGGCTTATAAAGTGTCCACTTTTTCTTAGACTTTCCCCTTGCCTCCCATAAGGATCATATTTGATTACAAATTTGAATGCAACCATTGACAAGTGCATCTTTCCCCAAGATGCATGTCTAACACAACCTTTTAAAAATGCAGACAGACCTGGGGAGGGAGAAGGTGCCAGAGGAGCAGAGCCCAATCAACATTAGGTATATATAAACGAAAATAACACTTAGGTACAAAACACGCTTCAACTGATACCATGTTTCCAGATCTTCAAATGTCTAATAAGGAAATGTTAAGCAGCTTTATCCCCTTTACAGATGGAAGAACTGAGATGGAAAAGCAGAATATGACAAAGACAAAAGATGTCTCAAGATCTGGAGCCATAATTCCTTATCTAATATTCCTCCTGTGAGGCCTCGTTGCTTACTGTAAATAAACTATTTCCTCCCTAGATTTCAGTTGTAAAAGTAACTTTTGAACTTCTCTGCAAAAAAATGGATGCTGTGAGTCCAGCCCTCACCCCAAGAAACACTGGAAAGATTAAAGTTTGTGAAGCACTCAAACTACAGAGGAAACCTCCAGGAGGAAGTCTGTATTTCCATATTCTGACCAGGGCTTGAAAAGCATGCAATAAATACAACCCAGGGCACAGAACAAAAAACACAAATAAAATAAAATATTGAACAGCTGTTCGTTAAGTGAATACTGTTCATCCTACACACCAAACTTTATTTCTGCCTCAGGCTGCAGGGAGTGGAGGGGAATCAGACTAAGGCAGAAATAAAATTTTACTTCAAAGGGTTAAATAGTAGCAAAGTTATAAAAAAATAAACCGTTTCTTATAAAAGAAAATATTAGACAACCTTTACAGGCAGAACTACAAGACCCACTCATTATTATATTAGAAATACAACTGGTTTAGGTAGCACAAAAGATCTGCTTTATCAGGTTAACTTTTTTGCAGAGATGCAATGTCTTTCAAGCTATAAAAACTATGTGGATATCACCAAACTCATACAAAGCCCCCACATTTTTAAAGAAGGGTGAGGGAAGAAGTTACATCACTGTTACAAAGTAAGAAAGTTCAAAATACTGCAAAAAGCAAAGATGGTGAGATCTGCCTAGAACTAAAACCCAAAGAAAACCACCTCACCCACACAGGCTTTCCTTCCTAATGCATCTCTCTGCTGCTACCTACCTAAAAGTAAGCAATGCAAAGTTGATGGGTGGGTGTGAGCTTACAGTGGAGCCACACAAACAGCCTGTACAGTTTGCTGGGTGCAGTGTGCTGATTTTTTGCTTCTCTTGCAAACTGATAAGATTTTACTTGCTTTTCAGTATCAGAAAGTAGGATACCTAGAAGTGAAAAGAGCCTGTGTCCTGATCAGAAAAATGAAAGAAAAGCAGCATGGACACTGTGCGCAGAATGATGGAGCTTCACTCTTCAACTGTTACAACTTCTTTGGGAATTACGAGGAAGGAAAAAAGGAATGCCTGAAAAACACAATGCAGAGAGCAAGGAACGAAGAACAGGAACCATGTTAATCAGAAGTAGAGGGATCCCCCTGCACTGCAAACATTAACACTATTTTGTAATATTTCTTATTTTCCTTCACAGAAATTGCCCCCTAATATCACTCTTTTCCCCACATTATTTTTTTCCCCTTTACAAAAATACCAATGTTCCTAAGAATGGTATTCAGATTTGACAGCCATTAATTCCAGCATCTATTTTTAGAACGTACTTGAGAAAATTGCAATTTTATCAAACCACTAAGAAAAAAAAAAAAGATTAAGTCAATCTTAGCAATTACAGCAGTCAAATCTTTCAAATTATAATTTCTTGTTGGTAAGTGAATAAACTGAAAAATATTGGTGCAAAAAAAACTACCAGCAAAAAAAAACAACAAAAAGCAGCATTAAGAAATCAACGCAGTATTTGATCTCTCCTCTTTTTTTGCTGCTGAAAGCCACATGGCACGCGTAGTATTTTTAACTGAGGAGTCTCATTTCAAATATATGCCGAGGAATCTTATTTCAAACATATACTAAATAAGGAGGAGAGTAATAAAACAGGCAGTCCCTTACTCTAATTTTATCTGTCTCCCTCTTCTTTCCTTGATGCAGTGAAACTTTAAATCCAACACCAAACCCTGCCTCTCTCTCTCTCTTTGTAAACAGTGATCAACATTTTCCTAAATGACCCCCGAAAGGACCTACTTCGAAACTACTCATTAGTAACAGCCACGTTTGCAATATTAACCTGGATGCGGCTGTTTATTAAGATCTTTTAAGGGGTTTAGAATGAAGACACACTGCCGGTGTACAGGGAGCACAGAAGGGGTAATTTAAAACCCATGTTTTTCCTCCCCCTCACCGAAAACATGCCCAGCATTGTGCAGCTGTGCTGCCAGCTTCATCACTCCCTCCATCTCCACTCTTGCTAATTAAAAGGTTGATCACAGAACAATGCTCTTCTCATTAATTTCAGCTTTCTGATTGGGCAGGATTCCCGCTCGCTCCGCCTGATCTTTTCCACACTGCTGAAGTTAATGTGACAGGAGCCCGAAGATGGATTACCCGCTGCCATATTGCCCATCACCTCCAATCAGCAGCTATCTGGGTAAACTGATTGTTCTAATTTGCTCTCATTATTTTTACAATATCAGGAGAAAATAACGCACACAGCTCACTGTCAAAGCCGTGAAAATCAGCCATTAGTTAAACCCAGACACTGAGTGGCTTTATTAGAAGCACTGCAGTTTATTGATGCAGCTTCGGTAAACTAAGATAATACCTGCCCTCTTTAAACACACTTTTTTAGGCAATTTATGTTGAAAGAAAATATTTATTAGGTTACTTTTGGAAACGGTCACTGTCTCAGCCTGTTATCCTGATACGCTGGCACACAACGAAGATTAAGAACAATGGAGGCTTGACTTCCCACATAAAGAAGGGCAAAATATGCAGCATTATCTGCATGGCAGCCTGCCTGCACATCTCAGCTACTATTTTACAGTTTAAATAAAAATCATCTCAGTACTAATATGACAGGTGAATATATAAATACACCCCAAAATCACACAAAATATGGTGCTACCATAAAGGCAAACACAGTACAGGCATGATTGTGTGAGCTGTATGTACAAAGTCAACAATTTAGGTTTGGCTTTTTTTGCTAAGCAAAGGAGCCTGCATAGCCCAGCATCAAAACACAGGGACTGAGAGCAGGAGCTCCAAATGACAAGGGAAACTGTTTTGTACAGCTGGGAACTATTTTTTCCCCTACGAAAAGGCATTGTGCTGCCACAACTTGGGAATGAGTCAGAGCAGAAATGTCACTCCACACTGAAGCTTCACAGGATCCCATAGCTAAGAAATGAATAAAGTATTGTTAGCGGTATGAAGTCAGGCATTTTTACACCGCAACAGTGGTAAGAACTACACTGAAAATCCCGGACCTCTGACAGTCTCTATGCTGTATATAAAGGGACCTACATTATTTTGCCTGCTGCCTATCTGCATCTTAGCAAAGGGAAATGCTAAATAGAAGGATTAACAGAAATATGATATCTTAAATCTTGCTAAACATAAACCTTAAACTGGTGTCTATGATGCTGTAACTCGCAATGTGCTCCAAGAGTGACAGGCAGCGCGCAGCAGACTGATTTTACTTTTAAATAATATCTAAATTAGATTAGTTCTTTGTGTAGATCTGCATGAACCAGAGGGGACATTCATCATTGTGCCAAAAAAGTTAAATTCACTGGGGTACGCTCAAAGTGAATGGTTCTAGACCTACGTTTTATCTCTCAGACACATCATCAAGATGCTGTGCCAATATGCATGAAGCCAGCTAGGAGCTGCAAGAAAGACAACGGGAGAGTAACTGGATACCAAAAAAGGTTTAATTTTTCCCTTTGTAGATTATGAATTGCTTGGGACAGGATCTGTGGCTTCTCTGTCTTATAAGCACAGAGCATCCCTTTCAATACTTGAGCTTTTTTTTAATATTTAAACGGCTTAAATATAAGGAAGGACATTCTCCACCCTCCCCCTCCAAAACAGATGTAATTCTAGTTCTCCCTCCTCCCACTGCTGTAATTTAAAACGCTACATTACTGCTTTTTAATATTTTTAAATCCTCATCAGCTACAGCCTTGCATTTGGGGGTTGATTTTTTCTCCCTCCTAGAAAAGCCACCTCCCAGCTTTGTTTGGTATCTCTTTTGACCCTTGCTAATGGTTTTCTCTTAGAGGGGCGTGCCATGCTTTTCTCCTTAAAATTCCTGCACTGAAAGACTGCACCACACCACACTCCACAAAACGTGCTGATGGCACAAATTACAAGCCCCCAGCCGAACACTCCAGCCCCCACCATTCGGGCAGATTTATGTGGGCTCTTGCCGACGTTATTACAAGTCAGAGTTTATTGGGAAATTGTTACATTATGCGGAGTGTCTAACAAATTGCTTATGCTGCTATAATTGGATTACAACAGCCGCTTGCTCCCACCGGTAAGATTAGGCAAGTAGGACTCCTGCCGATCTCTGAGCGTTAGCAGTAATTTTATTTGCCTTGCCTCTCTCTTTCCTAACAACATGCCTCTTTCCCTGCCAGCTGTCTGCTGAAAAGGCACAGGCTTGTTCCTTGGCCCTAACAATGCAATTACAGCCCTGCAGATCGCACTGTTTGTGCATTAAGTACAGAGCCAAAACGAGGCGAATTGATCGTTTGACTTTTGGAGGAGCCATGTGATCTCTGCGTGCGGGTGATCCGGCATGCATCAGTGGGCAATGCTGCAGTACACGCCTGACGATGAACTCGCTCCACATTAGTTCCCCTCCCCTGTCCGCTCCTAACAGCAAAGACGTTGGAGCCTACCTCACATTAACCCCCATGGGTCTACCAAAATGGGCTCATTTTTAGAGGCTCTCTTGCAAGGCTAAACTCAGAACTCTGCCTTCTGAAATGTGACATTTGGCCACACCAATGGCTTCCCTGCAGTGGGCTACACTATGAAATGATTATTCCAGCATTTCACACCACAAGCTAACACAGGAATTGGACATGTATTTCAAAGAACTTTTTCAGTTTTTGCATTTGAAACTAGTTAATGTCACGTTAATGGTATTTGTATTCTCTACCATCTGAGGGTGCTGGCACTGCAGGTGATGACTTAAGAAGCAATACTTCTCATCAGGGTTACCACCATTCACCACTAAAGCTACCAATGATTTGGATTCCAAACTGTTTCACATTTCCAGCACAAAAGATCCTAAAGTACTTTGTAAGTGCAAGACGAGTTCGTTTCATAACTCTTACCCTGGTGAACACTCCTTACAAGCTTAATGTGACAGGACTTGAATGAAGTCATCCAGGCTGTAATTCTTTATGCACAGTATCAATCACCAAACCAGCAAACACTCGGGGCGGAACTACAGCATGTGACACTACACAGAATACACTTGCAGGGGAATTTTGATTAAGGATGCCAGGTCAAGTTCTAAATTTTAGAAGATTGCTATTACATCTTCACTGCCTGTATACTGAGAGGATCCCAGGCTGATTCAGTTCAGAAGGGACCTCAGGTGTTCTCCAGTCCAACCTCCTGCTCAAAGCAGGGTGCGCTATGAGGTCAGACCAGGTAGCTCAGGGCTTCATCTAGCCTCGTCTTGAAAACCTCCAAGGATGGAGGCTGCAGAACCTCTGCAAGCAACCTGTTCCAGTTGACTGTCATCACCACGACAAAGTTTTTCCTTAGAACCAGTCAAACCTGAGAAGGAGTTTCTAAGATCTGTGTGGGAGCCCTTCTAGTATTTACTGAACTCAACTTCACAGGTAACTCAATTTGCTTTCTTGATACTCCAAATCCAGGGCTCCAAAAACTAGAAACATCTCCATCAAGTTGACTGAACTTTGGAAATGATTCTTCATATCAAGATTTTGCATATTACCTGACTGACCATCCTTACTGCAGAGCTTTGAGAACTGATCTCCAGAACACACTTAGACACCCTCAGCTATAAAGCAATTTATGAGTTAACTATTATACTACTATTTCTTCGAAGTCTCTTTTGCATTTAAAAAACCTCAAGTGTAATTCTTTTTGAATTCATGGCTTCACTGACATGCAAAGTCATTTTGGGTGGTAAGAGAAGCAGAAATGACAACCACTCCACAGTGTTTGTGTAACTGAAGACTAAAGAAGCCTGTTTACATGTAGTTTAACACTCAAAAGAAACTCTGAACAGCTGAAATGCCTTATAAATAGCTCAGACCCAGAGGAAGTGCAAACGTCTGCATTGTGAATTGTAGATCTTAATTACAGACAATGGCTGGTACAGCAAGTAGCACGAAAAAAAAAGTGAAACAGTTGCACTGTTCATGGTTGGCAATAATTCTTCAGGAAAATATTTACTATCAATCAGTTATGAGAAAAGGGACTCTGCGCTCATAAAACAGCACGTTGCTTCTCATACCAGGACCATTTTGCTTCAGCATAATCTGAATTTAAACAGCTTGTTTCCTGCGGATATAATTTTGGAAATAAATAAAACAAGTCTATCAAAATCTGGAGAATGTGTATGGTGGGCTGGGGTGGGGGGAGCAGGAATATCACATTTCTTTCTCAGTCATTTGCAAAGCGGTTATTAGACTGAGGGGAAGCTGAAGCATAAAAACTGTCTTGACCTTAAAAAAAAATTAAAAAATGTGAAACTCTCAATTAAGATAGAAGTAGACATACTATTAAGAAAGGAAAATCATTATTAGGTCAAAGCTTTTAGATAAACCTCCGATGGTGCCTTCTACTTGTGCTGTCTAAATACTGAGAATTCACAGTTTCAAAGCACCTTTTAAACATTAACTAATCCCAGCAATGTCCCTGCAATACCTGCCATTCACACAACCTTTTTTTTTACAGAAAGGATACCTACAACAGAAGGATAAAATGACATGCTTAAATCTCTATTAGCCAGTAGCTGAGGCAGCGTTTATCCAGTTTGCAACAGCCTCAAAAACTGTCATCCCAGAGAAAGGTATATCCAAGCTACGAAAGGGGACACACTGCTACTGAGGGGTTTGGAGCTAGAAGCATGTCCACGGACAGCCCCTCTGCATCATTACACAGAAGCTTAATACTAAAAATTAAGGTATGGAAGAAAATACTTTCTCATTAAAAAAGTGGAAAGAGTAACAGGAAACAATGTAGCTAGTCAAGTAATATTTGTTCATGATTAAATTGCTCTAATTTCAATCTCAAGAACTGGAAATTCTTCAAAAGTACTGGAAAACTATGCATTATCTGAAGATATACCGACTCAGTGATGTATCACAGCAGAACTCTGAGTTGGTTGTGTTGTTCATGCAAAGTAAATGCAGGGACACTCTCAGGAAAGAGAAGCCATCAATCTGTGACATAAAGGGACTTGAGAGTACAAGAGGGACACTCTTTAGATCAATTTGTCCTACTGCCAACTGGAACACTGAGCCTGGAACCCTAAATGTTTGCTTATTAAAGAGTACTTGTGGTTTCTCCTTTTAATTCATATAAAAATTCTGAGCTCAATGTTATTATTGTGCAGACTATTTTTATTCTAAAAATTCGGAAGTAGCGATGCAGAAAGAACTGACAAAGGCAGGCAGATTTCAATTACCAGCTACTTCCACCACTCCTTGCTTTAGCTGAATCATCCTTGAATGTAAAATGTGTAGCTATAGCTAAATAATACTATGCATCTTTGAAAGAAAATTTCACATAGTGTACTTGAAGTGCCAAGCCCTGTTCTGTGTTTCCAGAATTGAGCAGAACAGAGCTCTGTCCTCCTGTACACTACAAACAGCTTGCCAACCAGGCAGAACATCACTACACGCTTAAGCAGGACTTTTCATCCAAAAGTCAAAAAACCATCATACAGTTAAATTCCACAACATTTTTGCAAGGAGAGTATTATTTATTTCCTTTTTGACAAGGAGCAAGAAAAGCCATCATGGCCACAGAGAATAAAATCACAGTGCTAAAAACAAAGGGTATAAACTCTTTCTGAATTTCTAGTTCAATCCTGTAACCACTGCTGCATGCACATTTCAAAGTATGATGAACAGCAATCAAAGATTCCCTGTAAGATACAACATGCTTAAAAGACCCTGAGAAGTCCCTTGGTTTGCTGTGACCTTAAAAAGCAGGACCAATTATCACATGTGGGTAGCAAGGAGTGGCCTGAAACAGAAGTCTAATTTTTCAAGGGTGGTGTGTATGACCGTATTTTTCTTCCTCCAATTTCACTTAGATGAAGATACAGGCAGAGACCCTCTCCCAGCTGCTGCTCAGTTCAGAATGCAGTAGAAACACGGGGATGCTGTATGCCATTTAGAAGGTGTCTTTGTGCTGTCTCTGGCAGGTATGCCATAGGGTATCTATCTCTGGCACATGTAGGAAAGAATTCAATGTGCAAAATGAAACTGAGAACAGTTCTTTATATAGCAGATAGAGACAAACTGGAACTGGCTGCAGGAGTTAATAAACAGTAAAGACCTATCTAATGAATGCAGGAAATGGGTATTGACTGTTGAACTCTCTGAGATCAGTTGTAGACCAGTCTCTTGCTGGGAAAGAAAAGAGCACTTTGAATCAAAAGGGTATTTCCATGATCCAGGGAAACACAAAATCTAATGGACTCCAAGCGAACAGCAAAACTTAAACATAATACAGCCCACATTATGAAAGGGTGAAAAGATAAGACCTCTGTTTGCAAACAGGGATATATATAATCCATCCAAGCAAAGACTCAGCCAAGGAAACTGGAGACACACCAGAGCATTCCTTATCGCAAAGCAAATACAAAGTGAGAAGGTCACCACAGAAAGTAAATGGTCCCGGGTGCAGACCAGAAGAGAAACTTGTTTGCACACCCAGAAGCATCACAAGAATCCTAGTGACATACCAAATGCCAGGGGATTTTTAACTGTGCCCCTCTCTAATTGAGAATGAAGCACACACCAACACCATTATCTGGCCTGAAGATACTGGCTTACAAAATATGGAACAAACAATAGGAACAGATGCTCATTTGGCCAGATTTCAATAAGCCTCATTAAAACCAAACACCCTGTCCTTGCAGCTCAGGTTCATGCTACATTTCTACCTTATTTAAGCACCTAGCATGAATTCCTGAGAAAGTTGTCCACTTGTGGTTGCACACCAGTAGTATCATAAAAAGAAATCCTCTCACAGGCAGTTTTCGGTTTCTAAAGAGACAAACAGGAGGAGTTTATACGCGCGTGTGTGTGTGTGTGTACACACATATATAAAAACAATTAGAGATTGTGTTTCCTTTTTAAAGACATTAGGTTAAATATACATCAGACTTGTTGATCACTCAAAGCCAATGGACAAAAAGATGCCAAAAGATTAACAGAAAAACACCTGAGGACAGAAGAGAATTGATGTTACAGATCACAGAGGTCATATCTGTGCATCACAATATAGAATTTTTCATTTAAAATCCAACCTCTTCAGTCAAAACATGCACACACTTGAAAAAAAATTCTACTGCTCCTTATTTGCTTCTACCCAAATATGCCCAAGTCTCAAAAACAGAGTTTCAGAGGACAAATACCAGAAAAGCAGGGCTAAGAACACTACACAGATTAATCAGAACATTATATTCTAGTTTAATTTTTAAATGTCTGAATAAAACTATATTATACATACGTTTGCAAAAGCCCCTGAGCACGTGGCTGCACAGCCGGCATAACACCGTATAGAAAACCGGGCAGACAAGGTTTCCTAACAAACACAGACTACCTTGAGTGGTGAAAAAGACAGCAGCCCTATGCTACTTTCCATACTTGAAAATGTATATCTGTTTATAATAGACTTCTTTTCCCTCTGCTTTCTAAAGAATGCCAGTTGTTAAGTTGGTAATTTACATCTGGATGTCCTGTACAGAAGCACTCATTCACAAGAGAGCTTGATGGATGGACAGTGCTTCAATCTTGAAAAAAAGATCTCTCAATATTGGTGTGTGTGGCCTCAAGGGAAATTTCATTTCATTCTTTGAATAAACTTTAGAAACATCAAGCACCTGATCAGTAAATAGCACTAATACAGTCTTAACAGAGCACAATTTTCTTTTTTTGCAAGTAGGTGCAGAATCAGAAATTCTGTTTTCAGAAAAACTATCACGTCTTGCAGACTGACTGACACATCTGACAAGCCTGTGATAATGTTGACTGTGCCTCCCAGTTAGGGCTGATACTACACTGCAGAATCAGAAAAGGCAAATCATGATTTCCAAAGTAATCCTTTTTGTCTTTCACTGCCAGTTTAAAAAAAAATAATTGAAAACCCTACAAAACTTTTGGAAAAGTGCTACAGATAAAGAAACCCGCAGTTGTACTTTCCAGTACTCATCCTCTTCACAAAACATTTTAAAGTCCAAGGCTGTAAGACACATCAATCATGGAGGATAAAACTCGCCATGTGCATAAGGCTAGAAGTCCTCTGAACTCCTTAAATCCCATTTAAGCCCTTCACCTAGGGAACATTTAACAGTTGTGCCATTTGCTTATGCCATCACTAAGCCATCTGCATTTAGCTAACTGGATTTATAAATGCTTCAACACTTCTGGAATTTGAAAGACAAGTTTTCTTAGAACCTATTTCATTTTGGTTTGTAGCTGGGAAAGCAAAGGAAAGTAGTACAAGAGCCAGGCAAGCTAGTACTAGAGAAATTATATCCCCAGAAAAGTCCTTATGTTTTTTACATGTATATATATGTTTTTTCATATATATATGTCTGTGTGTGTGTGAGCAGATTGTCCTACAGCATATATACATATATATTGTCCTACAGCATATAGAGACACAATACTTAAAAACATATGCTTTTTCATCTCCAGGGTGATGGTTTAAATTCACCCTCAATAACATGAAACAAGTCTTGCTGTTCCTGCCTTGAGCCCTACCCACACATCTCGCCATGATCCCACAGAAAACATAATTTTAGGAGAGTTTATTACTCGGGGCATTAGGATGTTAAAGGTATGTTATTTCATTTACAAGAGGCATCACTTAAATTAGCTGTAGTTCTTGCACATCCTTGCTCCTTAGTAAGATGATCAGGTCAAACAAGATGCTATAAAGCTATAAAGATGGGGTTGAATGGGTTTACTCTAGTTAGCTTTCTGTGAGCTGCTTCGTGGCATCAGAATGATGCTGTATGACGATATAATTCAGTCAGCACTGCTCTGGCGCCTTGCTTAAAGAGTTTCACCCTACTTTGTATCACAAAGCACCTTAGGAAGTAGTGTGCAATACCAGTCATCTTGAGTTAAGAATGGAGGTGTTGGTATTAAATACTAGTACTTTGTACCAAGATTGGTAGCTTCTCTCGGAAGCACTTCTCCAGTGGAAGGTAACCTGGCCTGTCAAGCACAGTTTATGAGTGCTAAGCCACCTGCAAGAACCATGACAAACTTTTATGATGGCCAATTCCCTGACAGGAACCAAAAGTAATGGGACATCCAAATTTCACCAGCAAAATCCCAGCAAAGATTTAGCTGGGAAATTATCTTAAAGGTCAATACAAAAGTGGCCCCCGAAGGGACAAGGCACCTTTAACAACCATTCAAGTATGAAAAAAAAAAAAGACTTCAAGAAGATCAAGGAATAAATAACTGAAAGAGAAAACAGGCTTTTGAGTGGTCAGGTTTGTGGTGACAGAGGAGCAACAAAATGCCAGCTGGTTTCAGTAACAGATGGCTGTGTGCACTGATCTGTCCTGCATGTCCATTCTAAACTTCCTTTCAGTGGAAATACGAAGCTTACACAAGGATAAACGCAACCTTCGCACAGCCTTTCTTTACATATTGCGTCACGGTTCAAATGTTTTCCATTCACAAACAGCCCTACATGTATGTTGTTTTACTTTAGTTAAATTGAATTTTAAGAAAAGAGGGTGGCTAATGGCACTTCATCTTTTCCAACCACATTCAAGGAAGGACTTTTCTTTGACAGGCAAATATATATATTTTCTTACCATTCTAACCGCCACATCTCCCTTCTCCCTTTCCCCTAAATACAGCATTTACTGTGTTTTAATTGGAAGCTCTTTCTTTTTGCACCCCCTCTCTGGTAGTGAAGAAAGGAAACCATGATACAAAGAGCTCTCATGTAGTATTTTTAGCATGTATCTGGACATTTATCATTTGAAGTTGCCACAGCTAATTACATGGCAGGCATAGGTCAGCCCACTGGAAAAGCCTATACTTGCATAGCAGAATGAACCCTTCAATCCTAGATAGCTCAGGACTCAAATAATCCTTTCCAACAGAGAAAAACAGCAAGTCTGAAATCTCTACACTGAAGGACAGAAAAGCCCACCCAAAATATTGCTTTCTATTTAAATATTTTTTCTATCTGTAATTTTTAACAAGAACTTTTCTTTGATTAACAATGAACAATCTGCTAAAAACCCCTCAAAACCAAAGCTGTTCTCTTACTTACTTTGGCCACACAATTTTCAGTCTTCATAGCAGTGCTTCCTAGACATACTGTTTCCTGGTTTAAGCACAGTCTGGCACAGCTGTTGTAGGTCTGCAGAAAGATTAAAATGGTTATCAATAGAAGAACACGATTTTCTTTCAGGCACCACATTTTTGGCACAGGAACCCACAACAACTCTACTATATTTTCTTTTTCCTAAGGTATAAACGTTTCGAACCAAAATAAACTAGTTTACAGCAAAAGCCTATGTTCAGGGCATGCATGTCCTCTGAGAAGCTATGTACAATTTTATAGTTCTGAGATATGAAGGGGAAAAAAAAAAGACTTTTCTCCTCTTTTCCTTTGAAAAAGGAAAAAAAAAAAATCTGACCTCAGTCATTCGGTCTTTCACAAAATGCTGCATAACCGAACAACTAAAGCAAGGTGATTTCTACACACTAGTTATCACAGTGTATGGCAAATGTTAATAAATGTCACCTGTCTTTATTAGGTAAAAATACATGGGGACAGTACGAACATTATGATCAGAAAGGAGCAAATGCAGACATCTCACTTGTATTTAATCTTCCCAATTTTGGAAAGCTTTTTCTTTTAAATTAGAATGTCTTTTTTCTTTAACTCATACACTGTCCTGCCCAGGGGACCCCCTCAGCTGGGGCTGCAGACTTGGGAGTCTTTGCAGAACACATCACTCGTAGTCCCTCCCTTTTTTAAGGACAGCATATGAACAGTACTTATGGTTGATACTTTGGTTGATTTGGCTACTCAAACTAAGATGCCTGAAGAACTCAGGATTTTCTAATGGAGGCTACACACCCACACTTTGAATACCTGTTTAATTACTACTTGACTAAGCTCACATTTGCTAGTAGGAGTAAGATCATAGTAGCACCTAAGAGCTCCAGTACTGGATTAACACCCCAGTGCCTGTCACCATTTACAGAACACTGCTCCCAAGCAAAAGTAGCAGCCCAAAAGCAAGCACAAACTTACTTTGATGCAAGAGTAGTAAGTGGACCACAGAGAAGATGTTGCTACCTCAGATAGTAGTGTAGGGAAAACCCAAGAAGCATGTTGAAAGAGAACGAAATTAAACTTGCTACAAAGACATTTCCAAAAGCACTAAGTAAACCATACTAACATTCATGATATTTTTAAGATTGCCTTAAGGGGAGGACGCACAAAGATTTGTAGTGAACTGTCTGTCAGTTCTCTCCCTGTAATATTTGCTGGCAATCTCTGAAGATCCTTCTTTCAGGGCTTGCTACGGATTTCTGTTTGTTTCATTAAACTAATTCAAGCCCAAACCTGCCACAGGTTACAAAACCTGCAGGCAACACTGGCATGCTAGGGGCTCCTAAACCTCTCCCTCTGCTCCAAAGCTACGTCACCAGAGCCAGATTCCCTCAGCACCAAGCACCAACAAATGATGTCCCCTTTTTGCCCTTCTGCCACAGGCCTGACTGTGCAAGATGTAGTCAGTAGCAACACGCAAACCAGCAGAGGAACTATATTGCAAAGGACATCAGAGGCAAGAATGCAAAGAGATTAAAAAGCGGATACGCTGAGCGAGAAGAGATGATGTCCACAAACCCAGTGCTCCTAACAGTCTCCAGCTCAGTAGGATGGTAAGCACCAACTGATGGGAACTGAGTGTTCACAATCAGTTTATAACATTATTCACCTAAGTTCTTATGATCCTCATTAAACACTCCTTACTGCCCACCATGGGAAATCAGTGTACTGGCTCGCGTGGATCCGTACCGGTCCAGCACAGTACAGACACTCTTGGGGAAATTCAGGAAATCACAGTCCTTTCCACCTTACTTCCTTACACACTCCGTTTAAAGTTCACCATGAAACAGAAACAAAAAGGAGTACAGAAGCCCTATCTTCTCCATTGCTTTAGCAGTTCATGTTTTATTTTTCAGTGAGCTCTCGAAGCAGAAAACAACCAGTGACAGACAGGAATGTAGAATATCCTGGCTCCAGCAGATCTCCTTACAAGTCATAACATTGATATCTGCTGTGACTAGCAGCCAGCTAGCAATTTCTGACTCTGGATCCAGAAGGAGAAACTGAAAAATTCAAACACACGAATCCTTTCAAAGTGCCGTGAAGATGAACAGAGTGCATCTTTCAGCAGGGAAGGTTCAGATTCAAACTGGGATTAGGCCACAAGCAAACAGAAGTCTGATGGACTCAACTTAGCCTCTTGCAAATATTTGCCAACATCATAAAACCATCACTCTGGTATGCACAGAAATTTCTCCTCAGAAGAAAGATTAGAATGGCATAAACTACTATAAATTGTGGTTTAGATGTAGCGGTCCAACTGGTGGACAGAAAGTTGACACCATCTGCTTTGCACTGGCATTCAGACAATACCATGCAAACTTCATTTTATAAACATTGTGTTAGTTAAATTCAACCACATTCTAAAGGTGAAAAACCATTGAGAGTTGACAAGTTTCTTTGTTCAGTATTTACATTTGTAATTTAACCCGTTTATCATAAATCTGTGATTTCTTTCATTTCCAATTTAATTCCTAAAATTCCAGTAGCAGTATTTCTGCACAACTTATCTGCTGCATACTGTAAATTTTATGGGGAGCCCTGATTCAAAGAAAGCTACTAATAACTCCACTTTGCAGATGAAAAGCTCAGCCACATAATACATTTATTGAAAGCAACATGGAAGCCTATGGCTCCATGGACTGAACCATGAACCAAACTCAGATCTTGTAGGTCTTCTTCCTCCCAAGACAAGTATGCACAAACCTTGGTAGCAAGCCAGCTTTTTAAAAGCCAAGCTTAAACAGGCTTTCTCTCACATTTACCAATGAGTAAGAGTAGACAATCCAAATATACAATGTGAAAGACTATATGCTAAATGTGAAAACCCTAGAACTTTCTGAGAAGGAAGGAAGCTCACTATGGCACTATTCAAAAGTTGTGTGCATGTCAGAATGTAGATACAAATAATTATTCCAATGTACTGCTTAATTTTTATTACTTTCATCTGCACAGTACACCTCAGTGTGAACAGCACCATCTGAACTTCCGGCATGACTTGTTCATCAAATCCCACAATACCAGGACTAGTGACACTTGATGGAACTAGAGTAGCATAAATTTAAAGCAGATAAAAATGAAACACTTCTTCACACAGCAGGCAGTGAACTTCTGGTGCTTGCTGCCCAGGATGCTGTGGGGAGAAACAACATCAGCAAGTGGAAAAAGGGATTAAACAAACTCCTGGACAGCAGGTCCATAGAGGACTTGGCAGAGATATCCCCCAGACATCCCTAGTACAGTGGTAGATGCTGCAGGAGCAGAAGGGCAACGGAGCAGCCAGAGCTGTTTGCTCTCATTCAACAGCATCTTCCACTGACAGTGCTGGAGTTGGCATTGGATGAGCAGACTCTGGGTCTGACTGACCTGGGCATTCCCATGCTATCAATACCTCTCTGCCCTTTGGCAACATGCCAACAATACTTAAATTCCTCCATCCCAAACTTTTCAGCCACAGAAAGAAGAGAACAACATGCTTTTACTGTGAGAATCAACTTTTACACAGTAAAAGCATGTTTTATTACGTAAAGTTCTATGTAAGTGCCAAATTACCAGATGACCATTTAGTCCTTCAGCAGCTCTTTCTCAATAAAAGTAGTGGGGAAAAAGAGAAAATTCACAGGAGTATATATAATGGATTCAACCCATCAGGATGCAGATTTGAGAATAAAACATACAGTGATCTTCAGTTTGACAGCCATTACTATGTTTGCAAAGTTACAAAGTTCTTCTGTTCTTAATTTTCACATTCTCACAGAAGAATGCATTATTAGCCTTGTGGGATGAATAAAAAGGGTAAAGAAGATTCATGTGCATGTTCTACAATATATTTTAAAAAGTTTAAAGCAAAAACTCAGGAGAAAGCCTAGTTCTCCCTTAAAGTCCAGGGGGGGGAAAAAGTAATGTCACTCTACTTAACAGGTCTTGATGGAAAGGTGTTGATAATGTTGCAAAGAAGCTGCATTTGGCTCACAAAGTCAAGTCATAAGAAGCTGGGAGAATATATTATGAAGGTAGTACTATATGGTTGCCTTATAATGTTTCTCTGTAGGCAGCAGTTACTGGCTACTGTGAGACATAAGATTACTGCTGGACATGGAGATTTGATTTCATCTGATATTGTCATATTTGTGTTTGTACACTAACAGTTACTAGTGAATAGACCTAACTGAAAGCAGAATTAATGTCCTATCATCAGGTAATAATGCAGAGCCCTACATTTTAGGTGAAACTTTTGATGGTGTCTCATGCTACACTGCAACATCAGAGTACCTCCTTTCATTTGTTCCGATGCCTGTGGGAACACTGACTAACCTGGAAGAAAACCAAGAAAATCAAAACCAGAACCAAGCCTCAGAAAAGCAAATTTCTCAAGCTCACCTTCAAAGCTCAACCCTTTTGCGAATCTCATCTAATTTGCACCAAAACTGTTCAAGTTTCTCCTCACCTTTCATCAAGATTTCTTCACCAAGGAAAAGCAGTGTGAAATGGTAGCCTGGTTCAACACCACAGGCAGATAGCTTTGCGTTGGAGTGCTTTAATATGTTTTTATATTGCATATAAAGCATGCAAACATAAACCAGTTTGTTGAAAACTACTCTCTTTGTGGAAGCTGGCTGTAATTCTGAACAAGTTTTCAATTTTCGCACTGCTGCTAGGGTAAAACATTTTAAAGAGTTTAATTTTTACAGTGGCTTCAATGACACGAGATTATCTAACAAAGTAATGGTTAATCAATAGAGGGTTTAGTTGTCAGGTGAAACATATAACACACTAAAAGGGATTGATTGCAAGGCTCCTCCTTATTTACTGGGAGGTATATATTTAAAATGACACAAACTTGTTACCAAGCTGCATTCCTTTAACCTTGCAAAAGCCGTTTGAGAAGAGTGTTAAGCAGCCCTATAGCAAAACAAGCTCTAATGAAAAAAAAAAAAAAACCACCCTACAAATATATGGGAGTACCAAATCATGTCAGAAGCAGGGGAACCACAAAGCTGTATTCACTCTCAGCCAAACGCTTAAAATGCCACAGAGACACTAGACTATGGTTCACTAAAGATAGAGCTGTATCTGATCTCATTCCATAAGTGTCTTTGGTTACATTTTTCTTTTTAAAGAAAGTATGATCCTGCTCTTTGACACAAACACATAAACATTTCTACTCTTGTCCGCGTAGCTCTGGACAAACAGAAGGCCTGAAGCCTCAAACCCCAGGCAGAACTCTGTGTGTGTGCGCGTGCCTGTGTGTACGTACACGTGCAGCTTTTCTGTCAACTGAAATCCATTTCTTCGGCCATTTATTCTGAGAATCCCCAGTCCCTGAACAAAACTCCACTTTTTAATAGAAGCTGCAACCCAGGAGTTCAATAAGATTTCCCCCCCCAATAGTTAATAATTACATGATTTATCAGAGAAAGATAACACTAATAAAAACACAGCAAAAAGACAAAACCCATACCCTCCCTTCAAGTCATTTTCAGGGAAAAGATTATTAAACTGTTCTTTTTGAACAAGGGTTTTTGTAGCTAAGCACAAATTGCCAAACAGTTAGAAAAAAAGTTATTAGACTCAGAAGAATTCAGCAGAAGTGGGAAGTTATATAAACAAATCACTCCAGCAGATTTGGAAAGATCGCTTTCATCTTACTTAGAGTCTTAGGAGACTTGCATTAATTACTCTTTAAAGGTCTTTCACATGGACTATTTAAAATAAATGCAATTTATTTATTTATTTCAAATGAGGTGCTGCTTCTGAAAGAATTAAGTAATCTCAACAAATTTAAAAACGTTTTTATGAACAGGTAATTAAAAAGAAGACTAGAATTAAGTCAGGCTGTAAGACATTACCCAGGATTCACCACAATTATTTTCTTAAGATGAAATTTTTGTTATCCCTAGCCCAGCCTTGGGAAGGGTAGTCTCCATGGAAGGTCGTAAGACGAAATAAAGACTAGCCAAACAAAAAACTAGATAATTTACAGGATTTTCCCTAAAGCACAGTTTGTCATATTGCAATTACACCTTGCCGCCTGTGAAAGCCAGAGTCCTTAATATTGCCACTAGAGGGAAGACGTGTCTCAACACATGGCAATGGTAGTTGGGGAGTGGGTTTTCTTGAGCAATTACCATAACAAAGCTCCCTTGGCTGTGTGTACCTTCTAATTACTCAGTACAATTAAAATGACTTACCTAAAACAAACAGGAGAAAAAAAAAAAAGGCCCCTAAAACAAAAAACCTCAAGACAATACAAACAAAAAGCCTTACTCCAATCTGGCTGTTATCTGAAATTACATTAAAGCTGAAGATCTTTTTTCCTCATCCATCAATGCACAGGGGGGGGGGGAAACAAAAAAAGAGGATGCCACAATGCCTAAACACCACGGGGTTGTTCAACAACGTAAAAGCATTAAAACAAACAAAAACAAAGAGCAAGGAGAACTAGATCTCTTGTTAAAGAAATGAAGAAAAAAAAAGAAAAAGGAAATGTTGTGGTATTTAGCCATCTGGTAGCTGCTTGAAAACAAATTGTCCTCAAAAGAGTAGAAATACAGTATGTCTTCTCTCAGTTCACTGGCTTATGAATCAGACCTTTTTTTTTTTTTTTAAATACAGGCATGGTAATGTTAGACTTCTGTGCTGCTGCTGCTTTCACTTCCCTGTGCAAAGATAGCCATGGTCATTCCCATCAGATCCGGTTATTCCGACTTGGACGCATTATTCACAGTCTTTTGGGATACATCTCATTGGGCCTATTGTTCAGGATCCCTCAGGATTTTTTTTTTCCTGACAGCTACTTGCTGATTTTTAAACCCTTAAATCTTTCATTTTATAAGGCACATCATTAAGGGAAGATGGCAGCCAAGTGATTTTTCTTTCCATTGACAATTTGTGACATTTTTCCAGCAGTGTGCAAGGTGTTGAAAACCTGGCAGCTGTTACCTCCCGGGATGAAGCTCCTTTTTTATCCTCCCTTGACAGTTTAACTCAATGGGTCAGCACCTTTAAAGACTGCAAAGTACCACTGAAGTGGATGGAGGCTTGAATTACTGCTCCCTCCCTAATCAATGTAAACCCTCACTGCAGGTGAAACTCTTCATCTATAGAGGTGCATGGGGGAGGAAAATGTAAGGCCCTGAGCCAGATGGTTTTCATCTTGTTTTTTAAAGAAGAAAGGAACAAGCTAACAAGGGGACAGCTACTTTGTTAGCTTCTTGGCCTCTCTCATGGCTTTGGATCCCCAGGGTTCCAGCCACACAAGAGAAAGAATACAGAAAAACATAAACACTTAAAGAAATATAACTAAGGGGCTGGCAACACGCTGCTTTCAAAGAGTTGAGAGCCCTGTTCAGTGCTTTATTTATCACTGCCCACGTTCTTCGGATGGTAAGTGGACATAGACACAAAGGGCAGGGGGAGCAGACAACACTTGCAATTTACTCAATTACAGAGGAATGCAGCAATGTGGCTGGGTGACAGATTCCTATTAGCACTAATGCTGAAAGAGCCCAGTGGCCTTTCTGCCACAAGGCAGCATTCCCATTGTAACTTAGACTCCGGCACAACCCGCCTTGGCTAGTTTTTTTAACATGCATTAAGTGTCACTAAGGAATGGAAATTTTTTTTTTCTTGTTGTTTGAGAATAAAGAAAAAAAAATTAAACAGAAAGAATAATCTTAAAAGTCAGCCAAAGGAAGTACTTCTAGAAATTTCAGGAGGCTTTTCAACCAGCAACTCCTTACTAGCAAGCATTAATAGCATAAAAGAGGTAACCAAGACAACTTTATAGACCAGGTATGTCTTGCCCTGGCCAGCTCTCCAACAGAAGGCAAATTTGAACTGCAGCATCTTCCCCGGAGGGAGGGAGGGAGGAAAGGAGGAAGAGAGCTGAAGGATGGACCCTCACTCTCTTCCCACTGTGTAACCTTCCTCACCAGTCAAAAAGAGGGCTTCAACTTTGCAGAAATACTTTTGGAGAGGAGAAATATGCCTGGAGAGGAGCCCCAGGCAGCACTATGAGGCTACCAGCTAGAAGTAAACAGTTGACGGTTGCCTTTGCTCTACCTTCTTTAACCGCTTTCTGCTTCTTACGGTTTGCTTCAGCATCAGCTTTAAACTCTTAAGATCAGACTGTGCCTATTTTAACTTTGAAATAGCACCTAAAGCATGTTTTAGGTGCTACATGTAATTTTACAAAATCATCTCAAATCTGTAAGAGTGAACTGAGGTAATATTCTGTGCCAAAACGGTAAGAGGAAAAATTCTTGAAAATGCTAAGGGGCCTGTTTGAATGGGGTAACAGACAGGGATTTTTTTTTCCCCCGGACTTCCATCTGGAAGCTTACAGAAAGACAGCAGAGTCCAATGTGAGGTTTGCAGGAGGTACGGTGCAGCAGCCTTGCTGCTGCCAGCATTTCCCCACAAGGCACCTTCGCCCACAGACAAACCGCAGCAGCAAAAGGCACGTCATTATTGCTGCACTGAAGAGAAGGGAGGAAGGGTTTTAAACACCCTGCATTGTGCCTGTCTTCTTTAAAAACCAGTGGGGTAATCAAGTTCAGGGCAGCCCTGGACAGCTGCCCTGTGACCTATTCATGTTGACCCCCACTATTCATCACTTTCCTTAGGACTATGAGGGCAAGCTCCTGGGGAGTGACCACCACAATAGACAGATACGAGCCAACAATAATACGGTTCCTGCAAAAAAACCAGATGGCACTGCAATAAATTTACAAATCTGCATTCATGGCTCTGTTAAAGACACCCAGAAGCTAAAAGACTGGAGGGGCCCCCAGAGAGCTTCCCCTTCCCTGTTTCTAAAGGCCGTCTCTCTCCCCAAGACTATTGAGCTCATGTTCTTCATAAATGAAGAATGGAGACATAGCCCTTAAAATAACAAATGCCTGACCTAATCAATCTAGTGTTTGGGTCTAACGCTAAATGATAGGCACTGAAAACTAATTATGTTTTTTGGCAAGGAAGTTGAATTAAAATGGAAACACACAGGTTAAAAAGGCACTGAAGCATTTGCGAGTCCCTTTGAAAGGGCGGCACACACACACACACGCTCACACACAGAGCTGGAAACAGGAACCTGATTCAATAACTCATGCATTTATTTTTAAAATGAATCAGATTAGTCCCATGTGTGACCTGCCGGTCCATCTGTATGAGCTGGACTTAATGGGCACTCTTCTCACGCTTACTTCAGTTTGAAGTATGAGAGAGATAAATTTAGTTTAATTTTCAACAGATCAAGCTATCCATTTTCCAAATGGACCATCTGGATCAGCCTATTAAAATTAATTTATAACTTTGCAGTGTGAAAATTCGTTTGTTAGCTTAAATAAAGTTGCCAAAAACTTTTGCCACTTGTCATTGTTTTTTCTGAAGTCTGTTTTCATACTATGATTTTCAGTTTACCCCTTCAAAATTTTTTTTTGTCTGATCAAGCATTCAACAAGAACTGGACGTTTGCATCCTTACTTCAAAATCTGTCATAGCTTAGACCTTTTCACTCTTCCAGCTAACAGTGTCAAGTTCATTGCCTTTTCTGTTTCCTTTCTCAGTGCTAATCTCCATGTCTCTTCTGTCTTGTTGCCCCTCATGCACCTAAGAGCGGCTGTGCCTCCCACTTCCAGAATGCCAAGGACACAGCTCCACTTGTTGAGACTTCTGAAGACAACCTTTCCCAAGAACCATTTTAATCAACAGAAGAACTCACTACAAGAAAGACATTGAGGTGCTGGAGCATGTCCAAAGAAAAGCAACAAAGCTGATGAAGGGTCTAGAGAACAAGTTCTACGAAGAGCAGCTGAGGGAACTGGGGTTGTTTAGCCTGGAGGAAAGGAGGCTGAGGGGAGACCTTATTGCTCTCTACAACTACCTGAAAGGAGGTTGTAGAAAGGTGGGAGTCGGTCTCTTCTCCCAAGTGACAAGTAATAGGACAGGAGGAAATGGCCTCAGGTTGCACCAGGGGAGGTTTAGATTGGATATTAGGAAAAATTTCTTCACTGAAAGGGTTATCAAGCATTGGAAAAGGCTGCCCAGGGAAGTCACCATCCCTGGAGGTATTTAAAAGACATGTAGATGTGGTGCTTAGAGACATGGTTTAGCAGTGGACTTGGTAGTGTTAGGTTAACGGTTGGATTCAATGATCTTAAAGGTCTTTTCCAACCTAAATGACTCTATGATTCTATGAATTTATTCCTCCTAGTAAGAGGTCCATAGCACTGAGCAATGGGGGTCTTTAGCCCCTGCTTACAACTTCAGATGCTTAAGTAACCATTACACCTTCATATTACCTCCACCTTCTGGTATGTCTGTTCCACAAACCCACCTGATAAAACATTTATGGCTAAGGCTCTGTACCAGCACAGCAAACAAGGCAAGAAAAGGTAAATGCAACTTTACTTAAACTTGTCAGCAGCTGAACATGTCAAGATATCATACTTCCCCTGAAGTGGTCTGATGCACCTCACTAATTTTCTAAAACTAATCAAAAAGTACTAAATATGTGGACACTTTCACTGGAAAGACCATTTAAGTAAACAGCCTTCTCCTCTACCCACATACACACGTTCAGTTCTTCTGTGCATGTAGGTCCATGTTCCCTAATAATGAAATTTTAACAGTGGTGTCTTAAGGGAGGGACAGAAAAATACAAAACTGCACACTCAGTAATTACCAAGTTAGCATCTTTCCACTAAGGTACTAGTACTGAATTCGGCACTTTTTCTGTATTACTGCTTTGACAGCATTTGCAGGTCAGATCTTTTTGGTTTTACAAAGTATGGATAGATGTAAGACAGGGTAGCCACTCTGCATACCTTCCTGTTGGAGATGCAGATCTTTCCAGTAAGTATCACGCTACTCATTGATGAGTACCTGGGTGCATGGCTGCATATGTGTCTCATTTCTGCACCTAGAGTTGGAAAACTTCCCACTGCTTCTTGTCCATCACTAATAGAGAAGTCGAACAGTCCAAGCTTCCAAAATGCTCTGACAGCTTCCATTTATGCCAATGTAAAGAACCAAAAATTCCTTCTACCACAGGTAAAAAAACACAGTCAAACACCTCCTATGATCTAGACAAGAGGACACTTCCTTTAAGACTACAGCTTGAACTTACCCACAAACACTGCTGCCAACACAAAAGGCCCCAGATAGCAATCTGAAGACCCAAGGATTTTGTCCTGCATTTGTGAGACTGGACACAAAGATGGAGACTGATACAACATCTCAACAATATCCTGAAACATAGCTAACCATCTTTGTCATAAACAATGTTCATGTGAATTACTTCCAATATGAAATATTTGGATGGTACAAGTGGGGGTTTCGGTGTATTCTTGATATCTAGGCACATTGGTTATGATGAACTGTAGGCCTTTGCGAAAGACAGCTTTACCTGGACATTAAGAATACTTCTGCAGACATCTCTTACTATGAACCTTTTCCCGTTGAACCTGAAGGCTTGCCATCAATAAGATAACTCTTAAGATGAAAAAAATAGTTTTTCTGGTGTGCCAGGCTCCTTGTTGGCTGTCCTGGGGATACACAGTAGGGACCTGGTGACTTTGCCCTCTTTCTCTAGCTCTCTTTGTTTGTTGCTGAATGCCAGAAACATTTTAAGTATGGTATAACATATTTAATCAATTCTACAAAGTAATATTTCCCAGCAATATCTCGGACTTCACTCATTAGTCTAGCATATTGTCTCCTGTTTAAAAGACTTATGTGGACTACATCTGTTAGATAGACCTGTCTTAGCCACCTGTAGTCCTTCACATGACACCTACTCCCACAAAAATCAAACGCTCCTAACACAATACATTGTTTAAAAAAAAAGACAAAACCAAAGAAACTAACCATCCCAAAACCCAACTTTGAGCACAAATCTGCTATATCAAAAAGATATTCCTTCCCTTACCATAGTTTTGACCCACAATTCCTCTTGGAAATAGCAGCAGTGGGGCAGTGTATTACCACACTATTCCTCTGCCCGAGACTGCTCCTGTAGCAGAAATGCAGAAAGAAATGTGCCAATACCTCAGCTGTTGCAACATGTGGCCTGGGGTATTCACTTAAGTCATCTTCATTAATGGTTTTACTCTGATACAGCAGGCAACAAACTTGGGCAGCTGAGGCATGGACATATTTTTGCTTCTGCTGCCTGAAGGTTGCAGTAGAGAGAAAGAGCAAGGTGCTATGTGAAACAGGATCTGAAATCACTAAAACCAACTTAAATCCCCAGAAATCACAAGCCAGACCCCTTTTGTTGACCATGGGGATTAAAAAAGTGATTCTTTTGTACTAGTAAGAAATTTGCTTTACTGTATATAAAAGGCAAACAGATTACCTTTTATCAGCTCTCCCTTTCTCCTTTCTACCCATTAGTAATTTATGAGTATAGGAGAAACAAAATCAGGTAATTTTTCAGATTATTAACCTGGACGTCACCTCCAAGAAAATTTACCTTCAAGGGCAATGAAAAGCTTAATTGTTCTAGAACAGTTTGAGACTCTTGAATGCATGATCTGAAGCAAGGCAAAATATACTACAAACAAGACAGGAACAATTACAGAAGAAAAGGCTGAAGAGGTGTTGATGAACACTAAATGGAGAAAGGTAAAACTAGAGAGTCGCAGCTGACTGCACTATACAGAAATCTAGATTTCCTTAGAAAGGTTTAGCTTTCAGGAGAGTTTGATGACTCTATGTGTCTGATTTTCCTGGGTACAATGTGACTTGCTGAGACTTCAAAGGAGAAAAGAAAGGGTTTCCATGAGCACAAGTCAGACTTCAGCTTCCAAAAGCATTTAAGGATTCAAATAGCTGGAAAGTTTTATTGCATTTTTAAAGAGACTGATCACATACCTGTCTAAGTGAATTCTTCTCGGGAATGATCTTCCTAGGGGGCTCATCATTATTACAGTCTTCTCTCTCAGAGGAGTTCTGTGAAAGAAAGTAAGCTTTAATTCAGTTCTTATCCCTAATATTACTCTGTGAGGAAAAAAGAAACAGAGTATTTGTACTACACAGGCGGTAGTATTTTATGCATTCATATACTGGAGGCTAACTTGTACTTTTACGCCAAACAGCTTGTTATGGCAGAGAAAGAATTTCTCCCCCTCAACGCAACAATGCACCACTGTGCAGGTATCTACTGAAGAAGTTTGTGCTTTTGGGATTTATTCTGAAACTACCAATAAGGGCCACTTTGAAAAGCTGAAATAGTGGTTGGATCAGCACAGCAACACCAGTGCTCCTGAACACCCCAGAATAACTATTTAAAACAGTGGAACCTATTGAAAACAGAAGGTTGTTAATGGGTGCAACTGCTGTTCTCTGTGCCCCTATGCTTTTAATCTGCCTAACAATTATTAATTGCGCTGAGTTTGCTTAGCTCCCAAAAATCATAGAGAAATGATGATAGAGCTAAATCCTGGTGAAAGAGGTTGTCAGGATATCCTTCAAAAAAAAAAAAAATAGTTGCGTAGGTAGTGTATGATATCATGGCTATGTTTTGCACTCCTGCCCCCAACTCTACATACATGTAGAATTTCTAGAAAGACTGATGCTCCAAAAGTTAAGCTGCCACCTCCAAAAAAAGAGCATCAGTAAGACAAGATAAGGTGGACAAGAAGAAATACAGAGGCTTTTCCAGCATGAGTAAGAAAGACCATCAGCAGACTTTTGCCCTGTCAACTTCATGATTAAAACCAATTATTACTTGCTTTAGAGTAAAGACAAGCTAAAGTTTACCTCAGGACATGCACAGTAAAACATTTGGTTAAAAACTGCTGGGTACGTGGTGGGAATCCTGTCCGCACTGTCAAAGTCATCTACTCTGGAGGACAGCATTCCTTTGCACAGGTTCCACCACCACATTGACAATGACAGCCGGCTTTGGGGGAATCCCACACACACATCTCAAATCAGTTTGATCACCACAGTATTCGTAGCCCTAGGCCACATTCCCACGCATTCAGTAGTGAGCAACTAAACAGGTTTTAAAGAGATACAGAAAAACTGCTTAGGGAGAGCTCTGCCAGGAAAAGGGTGGTTTTCCAGTTACTTGCAGACAAGCTCAGGAGCATGTATTTTAAGGCAGAAGTTTGCATTCTGTACCTCTCCCCCCACATCCCCCAAATAACCTGTACTTTGCTGAGCAGGGCTCTGCCCAGTTTCTCGCAGAGCCAGCTTCCAGCCCAACACCTCAGGAGACAGAAGTGGCATCTGTTGGCAACGGCGGAGCTGGACCCTGTGAACAGCCAGCATGGCACAGCAGGGCTAGCAGAAAGCAAGCGGGCTGCAGGAAGCCATCAGAAGAGCAGTGTGTTCATGTACCCACTGCAGAGCTCCGTGATGAGGCACCGTCTAGGCAGCTCAGGTTTGCTGGTCTGGTGAAGGGGAAGAAAAGGTACAGCCAGGAGGTAGGGCAGAGGTAGAAGCTGTTTGCTGAGAAACGGCAGATATGGGCGGGGGGTGGGGGGAGAACACAACAGAAAAAGAAACAACACTTGGGATGTCATCAACTGCTCAGGAGGATTCTGTGTAAATCAAGGCTTGCAGACCAACTAGTGATTTGGGTTTGGTTTTGTTTTTTTTTTAAACAAGATACAGAACCCACAAGGCACCATGACATCTGGGATGCTGTAACCAGGGTTTTTTAATGGAAATCAATCCTAAACAGGCCTGATAAATCGCTGTAAGAGGCCAGCTTTTAAAAGTTTTCATACGAGGTCTCAGCCAGGACCAAGTTATTACATTAAATCCAGCTCGGAAAGGACTGTGATCGTAAAAACAAACAAGCTAGAATCACGTATCTCCAAAAAGGAAGGTCAGACATTACAGCTGTTATTTTCTGCTTGTGAAATACAGTTTAGTAAGCGGTTAATTCAAGTAAGGATTTTAATTTTTGCACTTTTGAGAAACAGACCAAGTGCAAGAAATGTAAGAATCTGAGGTGAATTACTATACATTTCCAGGAAATGCATTTTGCTGGGGGGACGGGGGGTGGTGAGGGCATTGTTTACTATTTCTGGATGTTTTTTCAACATCCACCCCCTTCCCTATGAGAAATGCCAAAATGATCTCCCCTTCCCAATAACCTAAGACAGTGAAATCTTACATTCTTCTCACCTTTCAAAGCCATTAAGGATCCTCCCTCAAAAAACATCCAAAAGCAGGAAAATCAATGCTGCTGATGAACTGTCAGCCCTTATTTTGAAATTTCTAGTTACTGCAAAGCATGAAGTTATCTACTTTTTCTTTAAGCTGAGCATCTAATTTTAAGAGCAAGCAGAGGACCATTTTGCATTCATTATCTTTATAGGTGGCAAGGCTAAGAGGTTGGCTGAACAAAGACCAGACAAAGACTGCCAAGTGCATATGGTGGTTCACAGCTTGGCGTCTCACCATTCTACAGCACCAACACAGCAGCTCCGATAGCAGACTATTAAAGAAGAGCGCTGCTCATGCACTTTTGTAGGCAAGTAAGTTACGCTTGGTGAAGACAGAATGACTGGAAAGCATTACACTTAAGAAAAAGCACAGATGTTTATAACTCCCGCTCATTTCTCAGGAATAGGAAATCCATCAATCCAGGTGCAGGTACAAGACCCTGCATACTTCAAGACTAACTGTAGCTGTGTGGAAGTGAATTTCACTTGATAGGGCAACACTTAGCCATGGCCATGGGAAGGGCATAATGTAATCAACTTGAAATGGTACATCTATATATTTCTCCTTGCTGAACAAGGTGGGAGGAGGGATAAACATGTGCGAGGTCAGAATAAGGTTTGCTTCAGCAGGACTTCGTTGATGCTCTCAGCCGCAAGAGAGGCAGACAAAGGGAGGAACTGCTCTGAGCACCCTCTCGTGGTTACTGAAATGCACATCTCGGGCACAGACCTGGAAAGAAGCATTTGCTATCCAGACGGTAAGTTGGGTGTACTCACTGGGAATATTAAAGACCTGCAGCAACTGTACTTGATATGATGGAAGTTGTTAGGGTGAAAGAAGTGAAGAAAACCAGTGCATACAGAAGCTGAAAAGCCATATAAACTCCCTTCATCAGGAAAATTTTTAAATCCCACAGGCAAGCCTTCCTTCATAGACTAAAGCCAGACTAGGCAAAAGTGTTTGCACTTGCATGCAGGGGTCTCTCCTTTTGACCAAATACAAGCAAGATAAGATGAGAAGTGCTGACATCTCCAAAGCACAAACTGATCAATCTTGGTGAGATAAATACTGTGCCCCCCCTTTCCACAGACAAGTAAAATTTTTTTTTATTATTATCTGCCCAAGGTCACACAATGACGGTGGAAGCGTTAGGAAGACAAGCCACAAAATCCAAGCTCATAGTTCTTGTAACCTTCAAAATTTCTCTCTAGCAGAAGGTTCCTGTAAAGGGGCTCTGCCCTCCATAGCTAATTTTTCCTAAAATGGCTACTGTCTGTAACGAGATCCTTTTAAATCTGATTTGCATTTAAAACTTCAGCCTGTAATTAACAGAATATAACTCCATGGCAGGTTGTCTTAAAGACCACTACAAAATTATTATTATTTAACTCTCCCCATGAAGCCTCCTCCACCACTAAACACAACATGCTACAATGCATACGAAATCCCTAGACTGAAGCGTTTGACGGGAGATGACATGCAGTATTTTGTGTACACAGCCCAGCAAAACACTGCTGGGAATGAGATATAATACACAGAGAAGTGCACTCCCAGGGACTACCAATTGGGCAGAGCTACCTTTAGTACCGCCTCGCTCGTCGTGGTGGAAATCAAACCCCTGCCAACTGAGGGAGGCTTTCTTTGGTGCTGTTCTGCCCTGCACTAATTATAAAAGAGTACAGACGCAGCCTTTTTCCAAGCGTGGGGAGGTGGGGGTGGGGGAAAAGCGTGTGTCTATGCGAAGAGCACAACTATTTTTTATGCTTTCAAATTCTTAATCCTGTTTGGAGCTGTCAGTGGGGGTTAATGGAAGCCTTGGATAGGAGAATTCCAATCTGGTTGGCAGATGGATAGGTTGGTTATAGCTGCATAACTATGTCTTGCCTGCAGGCACAATTCAGAACACTGTTAAAGCAATATAAAGTCTCTGTCAAGCTGAACCATTTGGATCAGTAGCAAGGAGAAATAATAATAAAAAAAGGAGTTCATTTCTGGGCCTTGTGCATTTATGCTAGTATGCAGAAACTGATTAATTGTCATCGTGTGCTGGTCTGCTATACCTCGGATTTCTACTTCTGGAGTAGATTTTGCATGCTAATATAATCATTCTCCCTCTTGAGACATTAGCAAATAATCAAATGAAAAACAGGATCATAATTTACTGAGATTCGGGCAATTCTCTATGCAAATTTGACTTGTTATTGCTGCTGCCTCGTTAATCTGAATGCCTTTGACAAACTCCTTTGATTTATGAACTCATGACAACTCCAATGTGTATATATTTTGCTAGATTGACATTATCATTAAGAGTGGGTGGACTGAGCTCACATGAATGGCTGATTTTATTCGCTGGTGTCTGCTGCTCAACAGCTGAGCATCTCCTTCTCACAAAGCCCCTGAGCGCCAGGCTCTTCCCATCTACCCATCCATTCATCATCTCGATGTTAATTGGCCCAGGCTTTAAGCAAATTTTCAACACGATTTAAAGGCACGATGACACTGATTACTGACCCTCTGCCATACGGTGCCTATTGATTAACCTGACAGAGATGATGAGCTTGAGGGAAACTAGGTGTATGCGGACCTCGGGGTGGGGGGTGGGGGGGAATAATATATTGTTTATGCAGGCAAAACACTTGTCATTATCCCAAAGGCCAGAATTTGTGCTGCACTGGCCCTTAAAACACACTATTGCTTTAAACACCTGCATCCAATACAGAAAATGCTTGCTTGCTGTGGAAAAATGATTACAAATTTGATGTCATGTGCAGTCTGTATTTTAATCGAGTTCCCTGATAAATAGACCCCCTCAAGCCAATCAAGTCTTGCTCTAGCCATTGCGTGTGTATACATCAGTTCAAACAGAAGCCTGGGCAGGGTGTGTTTTTAGTGGTATCAGCAGATCCAACCGCATGTAGGAAATCTACTTGGGTATTTCAGGTCTCTAAGCAAATAATACAGTGGGAACACAGTGTCCAAACAGTTACAGTAGAGTAAATGTTTCAAGGGCAACTGGATGCCAGACATAGCTGTCTCGCTATTTCTGTTGCCACATTAAAAGAGATGCTTTAGCACACACCAGTGAAATAGCGCATTCCCCCTTTTCTAGTGCAAACTGTTGATACGACCTGACCCTCAAGCTCCTAGGCGCACTGAGTGAACATAGCATTTTATCAGAGCTTGAAAATAACTGACATCCTCTTTCATGTTTCTTGAAGTGTCCCTGCGCTGCACTTGGTCCTCCTCACCAAGGACAGAGGGGTACTGTCTCAGCCAAGAGGGAGACACTGAATAAAGTAGGTACATCAGCATTCTGCCTGCAGACTGGTGCTATATGAAAGGAAAAGGAAGCAGAAGGCCTGTTTAACCCCCACCCAGCCCCAGATATAGTCTGTCAGTCAATGCACACTGTTGTTCCCCAATTCATGCCAGCAGCCTGTCAGCAGTCAGGATGTTTCTTTAAGGAGGAGGGAGATTTGTGAGGGAGGGGACATTGCCCCAAGATGCTACAAAGTTACCTGTCTTCTAGTTTGCATCAATTTATTGCAGAAAACAGGACAAGGAATCATTGGGTAAAAGTACGGAGAAATTAGCTGCAATTGCCTGATGCCCACGTCAGCCAGAGTGGACTGAAAAGTGAAAAGGGATGGAGGGAGGAGAGAAAAAGAGAAAGAGAGAGGGATGTGTGGAAATAAGTGACAGTCTAAGACCAGAGGCACATATAAGCCTTACGTTCCCTTTCCAATAACCTTTGTAAGTGATAGATGAGTCCAAGCCCATTGTTATCGTTAAGGGACTGTCAGCATCCTGATTTTATAAATGCTGTCTGTCAGTTTATAAATATCTCGGCCATTTCAAACAGTGCTAGGATGAATCCTGGCATAGCCAATGTCAGCCTGAAAGCAGTATTACCGTTCAAAAAAAAAAAATGGGTCTAACATCCGCTAAAAAACATTTAAAGATAGCTTCTTCTTTTTCTCCTATCATGAGGCCCAAAACATTCAAATTCATGCTTATTTGGCTAGTCACTACAATATATAACATTGGTAATGTTCTTTGAGAAAAACAAGCATGAAAGCTGCAAGTTTGAAGGCAATTCTCTGCCTGTTCGGTAGATAAAACAAAAATGACAGCTGTAACACACAGGGACATCCACAGCAATGAAAATGCAGAGATAAGTATCAGACCCCATTCCTCCTTGGCATTTGCTGCTCTGAACATTCACCGAGATTAGATCCTCTTAGAGAACACCATAAATTGCAATGTGTAGGCACAAGGGGGTGACTTCAGCCCGGAATGAAGACACAGACAAGTTTCCCAGCTCTTACAAGTTTAAAGTTAAATGGTACTTTTGCAAGGGGTTTATGGCTAAGCATTAGAATGATGGAAGGAGAGGGCAGAGAAACTGCAGCCTGCCTTGCAGTGACTGATATTGGAAAAGGAAAGGGAATAAGCTAAACTGGCCTTCCAGTTCAGTGCCTGCTCTGCAGACTGGTGTGCACATGTGTACCATGTTTATATATCTATTACCTTGTTAGCTGCACAGAATCCTGGCTTTTTTTCCTCCAATACATTTATGAACTCCCCATGACAAGGACTTCACCCCCAACCTGAACGTTTGTGTGGTGCCTAAAGAAATGAAGTTTAAATTCATGCCCAAGGAGCTCAGGTACCTACTATAACCTAAATTCTTAAAACTGAAGCTCTAACAGCAGTGAAAATTGAAAAGTACAATACTGCCCCTCCAACCCGACACATACATGCATGCTCACACAAGTCCTAGTTTGGTCTGCACGCATGTTAATGCTGCCCACAGTAACAAAAGTTTCAACAACCTTTTTTGCAGTTGAAAAACAGGACAAGATTCTGTTTTTTACTTCTGTAGAACAGATCCTTCGTATTTTTTCTTATTTTTTATTCAAATCAATAATTAGAAAAATACACATTTTCAAAACAATGAGACTTGATAATGGAACTTCATGACCTCAAGAAGAGTTTCTTACCAAGTTATTTAACTTCTTAATTATTAGTTAGTTGTAAAGGGTAATTTAAGGGTGTGGAGAGTCTTAGCATTACTAGAAGAACAGAAAATTCAGTTTAAAATACCAGAAGCCAGCACAAATATCAAAGATCTGATGAACAGAAGCATTTTGAAGAGCACAAATCTAGTCATAGTTAAAAAATAAACAGAAATCCAGATGCTGGGAACAAGCCATTTAAGGAAATTTTTAAAAGCCAGCTTCACTTCATATACATTTCTCAAATGAGAGAGAGAGAGAGAAAATATGGCTAATGAGAACAGTCTTTCCACATTCCCCGGGAAGCAGCTCTGCTTAACATTTCTGTTCTGTGAATTTAAGAGAGTCAGCAGTGGTAAATTTGTTTTTAATATTCAAGCTTTCAAGCCTTGCAAGCTAGTTGGCCAATGGCCCTTTCTATTCCAATGTTTGTTGGTGCCTTATTTACACAAGCATTACATCCGGAGAGCCTTTGAATATAATTTCACGTGGATTAAGGGAAGAACATTTGCTTCTGCTAATCAGGACATCTGGTTATTTTTGTAACTCACAGACATCTGCATTAGGCAGTTTGACTTCCCCATTCCTCATAACAAGGTTAGAGCTTAAGAAGCCTCAAGGACCTCTAGTTGAATTTTAGTATTTGCATTTTCTCACAGCCAGGTCTGTTTCAGAATTTCTTTTCCTAAATAGCACAAATCGATCAGCACCTTCACAGGTATACACATGCTTTTATAGCTAGCACTTTCTATGCATGATTTTATAGCATGTATCTTGTACTCCACAATTTTATAGTAGTTCAAAGCTATCTACATCTTTTTAAGGAACAGAAAGCACATACTCTCAAAAACCATGGATGAAAACATCCAATTAACCTTATGATACACATAACATGGGTGTACTTCCAAATATTCAACCAGGCCACTTATGTAAGACTGGTGTCAGGACTTGTTCTGAATCTTATTAACACTGTGCTTTGGTTTGTCTCTTACTAGCAAGTTATCCTGCAAATCTGTTCCCCTCACTGAACAAAACAGTATTCTTCCCTTTCTATTCTTCAGGATGTCCTTAATGATTTCTCCAATCTTTTAAATTCATGCTTAAATTCTTCTTTAAACAGTTTCAAGTGAGGTTAAATTCCTCTGCCAGACATTTTGCCACACATACTTCAGAAAGAGGGATTTCAAATGCAACAGAAGCCTTTGGAGAAGAGCTGAATCAATCAAGGCTTGGCTCTCACTTCTTTGCTGCTTTCATTTTGCTACATTCCTTTCACAAAAATTCATTTTCAACACTCATCCCAGAGTGTTAAAGTACTGAAGTTTGAAATTATACACTCTCATTCTCAGTTCGCCGGATTCTTCTCTCCCCGCCCACAAATCATAGCTTTTATCAGTGCTTTTGTTATGCTGGAATAAGATGTTTTCTTGATTTTTAACCCTACATGTAAGGGGGGGGGGGGGGGACACACAAAGTCAGCTTTTACAGGCTCTGAACATAAGCCAACATCCAAAAAAAGATGTAAAAAACATATTTCTAGTACTAACAAGAGTTAGCAGGAGCCAACGGATCCGGGGAGAGTTTTTAAAAACTTTTTATTTATTAAAATTCTCTAGATACAGATTAACTTTCTTTGTACAATATTTATTACAGCTTCATCTGCATAGAAGCTGCAAGTGCTCTGAGAAATGGGTTGTAAAATTGGCTAGTTTTGCTGTAGATTTCATGTCCTTCTTGAAGCATTATTTTCTAACTTTTTATAACTACTTCCCTCAAAGCAGCACCGCCGTCTCACTGGCCTCACTATCCCCTTCCCCTCCCATCCCTGGTCATTGCCTACACTTACTATTTGGATTTTTTTTCTACTTTTTTTTTCCAAAACCTCTCATTCTGAGCTTTCCTATCAAGCAGACGAAAGACACTTCTCATCCCACCCATTCCTTAGAGCCTGTGGCTTTCTCACTCCCAAACACCTAACTCAATCACATTGTCCTCATCGCACTATACTGTTTTATGCTTTTCTTGTTTTTTCCTTCCTATTTTTCATTTCAGGAAAGGGGAAAAGGAGATACAAAACAAAGGTATGAAGCAGAAGTTGCGTGCCCAAAGTCAAAATGACGGCATGGGGGAACAACCCCCAAATTCTGTCCCCCATACTGTGTTAACTTTTTAGGCAGAGTTCCTCCCCAAAATAGCAAATGAAAGCAGCTCACTTGCTTAAAGAAATGGCTACTCACTGCAGTGTTAGATTGACTTGAATTCACAGCATATTGTCTACACCACAGTATGTAGAGGCAACCATATCTTTTTATCTTAGACAATGTGAGCCACGTGACCCTGCAGCCAAAGCAACTTGGTTTTCAATCTAGAACAGGTTCAAAATACCTACAGAGTCATCATGGAGCAGTTCAGGTGACATAGCTCCACCTCCCCAATGTGCCTCACAGTAGTAATTTGTCCATACAGGCAGAGCGCAGTGCTATTTCCAGCTTCCAAAGTTACATTCATTACATGAAGCATCATCCACCACTGGAGTATGGGGCAAATTTAGTTAACTTCCAATACATGTTGTGTTTACATCCACACAGTGCTGTTGAAAAACCCCACTGCTGATAAAAAAAGTGGGAATCTAAACATGTCCCAACCTTCCATCACATCAAGCAAAAAAATTTATGATCTTCTAATAAAAGAATGGAAAATTACAGATTAGGCACTGCACATTATAACATTTGGCTAGCAAGCACCACGGCCTTTTAACAGCTGCCACCCAAGAAACAAACTCCTGGGTCCTCCTGATTTGGCTAGACCAAATTTGAATGTGGTAACACAACAGCCCCTCCTGTAACATTTCAATTTAAAAGCTCACTATTAGGTTCTGCTATTACAAAAATAATTCAAACTCTGAAATGCCATTTCCTTGAACTAGAGCAAGGATTTACAAAATGTTATTACAAATCTCACTCTGCTGGGTAAGGAAGAAGAGTTGGACCTGCTATGGAGACCGTCAAATGGGGTGAATAGTCAAGCAATCAAAGAAGGAAAGATAAAATGTGTATATAGTGTCTCGCCTTCAGATACCTTGGGGCTAGCAAACATTTTGTTCCTATAGGAAATTATATAGCTCTAGATCACTACCTATTGAGATCCACTATTCGCAGCTTTTTGCTACAACATGAATGGCTTATTAAACCTACAACATATCTGTTTTAGTTAACTTCTTGGTGGAGAGGGGCCAGGAAAACAAAATGTACTTAAATGCTGAATTTTTTTTCCAGGCTGAATGCCTTTCATCCAATAAGACATTCAAAGCAGTGACCCAGCAAATGGATTGAAAAAGCAATCTTCCGTCTCAGTGCCGCATTATCATTCCTATTCAGTATTCTCGGTGAGATATCTCAATCAGCTGGATGTGTGTGTAAGTGACAGCGCAGCCCATTGCTGGGTTAATTAAACATTTGACTTTAACACCCTCCCCGTCATTAAGCAAATAAAAACAGATAATTCAAACTGCACTTCATCCACGGGGTACACAACATACATGTCAAAATTAAGAGAGTCCAAGGCCCTCAGGGAGTTCTACTCGGGGAGGTAATCAGTTTAAATCTTATCTGGTTTATCAATTATTCTATTGATTAAAGCAGGGTGATTATACAAAACTCCCTCTTGCCACATGGGATACATGTCAGCAGAGCAGGACAACATAGGGAGGCTCAAAAACGATTTAAAGAAAATACAGACCGATGAATAACAGTCTATTAGTACATGCCAGCAATCCATAGATGGAAAGCCTGATTCTTCTTTTTAAGCAAGTGAATTAAAGTCCTTCCAAATTAGAGTGCCAATGTTGCTACCTCATCTGCTTTAAAATCAGATCTATATGTTGAAAGGGCAGCATTTCTTCGTTTTAAGCAGGTGATTTCTTGCCCAGTATTTGAGACACGTTTTATTGATACTGGTCTTGGAACATAACAAAGACACCAAACACAAGAAATCCCAGACTTTTAAAAGGCATTATACTTATCTATCAATGACTCTCAAAAAGTGGATGGAAAGGGCATTCTCAGCACTTGAACTCTCCCACATATATACATGACATAGCCATAAGTAAAATGCTGTATTTTAACAATTAAAGTGTGACAGCTTATCTTAGATCCAACAAGATTGTCCTTTGGAGTTTCAGATTTTTTTGTTTTGCAGCCCTCCAAAGTGAGACACTAGCAGCTGTGGGAGCTGCCACTGCCACATTCTCCTGATTTTCAACAAGCCCTCACATGAAATCCCACCACAGTAGTCCTTATTGCAACTTCTCTCTTGCATACAGCCACAGTACACAAAGCAATTCCAGTTACTTCTCATTTTTTGTTTCCAGATGAAGAAAGGTTCAAAGGACCTCTGTCTCTCCCAAGATCTGTTCATGTCCTGATCTGTGAGCATAGTCCCACCTCCGCTATCTTCCCAGTAACATTTTGATTCAAGTTTTATTGTCATATCCTAAACTGGATCCTAAACTGGCCTGTACAAGACCTTGACTTACACATACAAACCAGGGACCTTTTAAAAATGAAACACTGCAGTCTAGGAAAAAACACTAATTGAAATTTATTTCTAAAAGTTCCCTCAAAGCAAACAATTAGCAGCAGAAGAAAGATTAAAGCAGGGACCTTCTCTCCCCTCCCCCCATTAATATCACCTACAATCTGTTCCATAATGGTCAGACTGGTAGCACAAACTAATTGTTAGTCATCTCATCACATCTCAATTTTTAACCAGGACAGAGGGTATTAACCACAGTGGTCAAAACATCGACAAGCTGGAGAACCCCAATGCCCCACTGGCCAGTGCTGTTGGAGTTGTAGTCACAGAAATTTTAAGAAACAAGAATAGCTAAAAAGCAGGGCTGAGGTGTATTCTTGCCCTTCACTTTCAGAAAGGGATTATATGCCACTCCATATTGGCACGGTGTGTGCATCCAACCATACTTCAGCCTCTTCTTTGTAGATCTCTTTTCTTTGGAAGCAAACTAGAAACCTGCATTAGCATGCTGTATTTTACTCTCACCACTAGAAATACTGAGGGTGCTATTTGTAATTGTATTCTTTTAAGAGGTTTGTTCTCTGCAGCTGTTTTCTGCTTGCAGTGTATTTTGTGTAATCAGCACATCATCATAAATACATTGGCTGTTCCCCCGAGGGAAGCTGTCACTGTTTAATTTACAGAACAACCTGGCCAATGTGAATTCTAACACTACAGCACTATGGCAAGAAGTTACCACACTTGGAAAAACAGGTTTCTATGAATTTTTATATCAAGAGCTGGTCCCAGGACAATTTAGGTTCTAGAAATAAGATTGTTTTTAAAAGCACTTTACACACTGGATGGAATGGATTCTTTCCCACTTACAGCCTCCTAAGGCAGCACCAAACTCACTCCCACATTATTTTAAAGGTGACAACCCCAATCCCTCCAACACGACCACCTTCACTTCTGACTTCTACCAAAAGAAGGGACTGTACGTAAGTGTCTGATACTACACACCAATTTTATTTATTTATTTTAAGTGAAGAACAACCCAAACCATCATGTTAGTTGTCTTCATTTCAACAAGGGAACATACTCTGTTGCAAGGTCAAATGTTATTACCTACATCAAAGAGTTGCTGCATAGTTTATTACTCTGAAGACGCCGTAGAAGAGCAAGGCATATTCCTGAAAGAGTAAAAACGTATGCAGTTTTATTGGCTGAATGAAGAGTTGCTTCCTTTGTTTGCTGGGTATACGGTTGTATTTTGAGAGAATAAATCACAAGGATTTTTGTAGAAGGTAGGCAGAAGCGGATGGTTGATCTTACTGTATACAGACACAACTCAGAAAATTCCATAATGGTACCAAATCATATTGGAAATCATTTAAGAACTAAACATGAATCCCAAATAAACATTTGGGCATGACCAATGAGTAACTTGGATATTTCATTAACAATGGCTACTAGAAGCAGTCTACCTGACTACTTGGAAAGGGAGCCAAGAAGGCTGACAACCTGATTTTATTTTTTTGTATATATATTAAAAATAAAAATGCTGAAGAGAAACAACGACAAATGTAAGTAAAATCAAAACCAATTTAATGTATAAATTTTTTTGGGAATTCTCCTCCAAAAGCAACACAAAACTATTTCATAAATTAAAAAAAAAAAAAAATCTGCTCTCCATTTTGGGGGGCAGCAGGTTGTTAAACAAATTTCAATGAAACCGAAAATTCCCAAGTTCTGTGTACAGCAGCACTTTGCTGATTCTCAGTGGTAATTAGAAGCCCTGTTTAACATCACCAGACATGGGGCAAGTATACAAACACAATAAAAAAAAGAATCATGCACATCACAGAGTATTGTTTATGTATTTTGACAAGCATAGTTTAATTTTACTTAGTTTGCAGAGCATTCTAGTAAATTATTTTCATCTATTTGAAAAGTAACAAAATCTAAGGAACAACCATTGAAGCAAAATAAATACCATCGTATCTCTGATATGGTTTATGAGAATGATCTACCAAATATACAGAAAGCGGAGTGGAAATGGCTGAAATTTTATGAAGAACTGAGTCATCTGGTTGTCTATAGAAGAAAGAATACAGGAAAAATAATACCTGACTATTTTTATGCACCATGTAAGTAGTAGCCAACAGAAAGCAGAAGAAATAAAAAGAAACCCACCTGACAGTATAGCAAAGAAAGTATCTCTTCAAGCTGTGAATTTTAAGATTAGGAAGTGCATTTCTACTCTGAATGTTTGGGTTTGTCCCCCTGAAATGTGCATGTGGTCACATAAATACCTGATTTCAAGAAGAAATATTTCATTTTGTTCTCCCTATACACACATGCCTTTAGAGTTATTCAGAACTACCACTGCGTGTTGTATTTCCCAAGAGTCACTGAATTCTGATTAACGATGGCTTAACTGCTGGGTGATAAAGTACTTCATGGCTTCTCCAAATTTGTGGTAAAATTCCATATTTTCATTTTTAAATTACTATTATTACTTAATGTTGTATTAGCTCTTTGCAGAAGAGTTCTGCAGAAATAGGCAAACTTGAGCCTGTGCAACTGGCTCCCTCTGAAGCGCTGCCCATAGAGCCATCAAACTCGAAACGATAACCGAGCCAAGTGATTTACAGCAGACTATGCCGGTGCTAAACACACAGAAACATTTGTAATTGCTGTGAGGGGACTGCGGTGGGGTACACTTAACGCCTCCTTTCTTCACATAAAGCAAGAAAGATCAAGATTAGACGCTGGAAGAGCGTGGAACAGTCACTGAAACGTTATTTTAAAAAACAACGCACGAAACAACACGAAGAAGCGGGTTCGTTACAGACCTCTGGGCTGACGGGAGCGGCTCGGAGGAGCCGAGCCGCGGGCTGTGGGCAGGCCTGCCCGTCCCCCCTGCAGTACCCGCCGGGGCCGTGAGAGGGCAGCACAGTACGCGGGATGGCCGACCGCCCCCCCCCGCCCCCCGCCCGGCTCCCGGACACATGCGCGGTGGCGCGTGCGCGCACACGCACAGCCTGATTCTAATTCAATTAGTGCAGCCTGCAACTCCAGAAAAGAGTAATTCAATTAGTGCATTGTGCAGCTCTACAATACCTCCAAGCAGATGTTCACAATCCTGAGGAACTGGAGCTAGCTTTAAAAATACCTGTATGCCTTCAATGTGGCGCTGCATATGCCATTTGTCACTACGGCTTTACACACCTTTCTGACTTCTAACAAGGGAGGAGAGAAACCTCGGATGAGTTTGGTTTCATTTTTTAAACTAATCAGCCGAAGTAACGCCGGTGAGCTAAAGACCTTGCCCTCTCCTTATCAGGAAGGGCACGCTAGGTAGTAACAAGATCATTAATGCAGAGGCTGAAGGAGGGGAGGCCTTTTAGCTACAAGGCAGTTTAAATTAACCATCACGCTGGGCGCACCGGAGTGGTATTTCTCAGTGACAGATACTGTCACACTTCTTGATACTCAGACTGAGGAATTAATAAAAGCACATGCAACTCTTGAAAATCAATACGGGTGCAGAATAAATGCCCATTTCTTATTACTAAATTGTAATGTACTACCAAAAAAACCCCAAACCGTCTCCACTGATCCGCAGAGGATGACTTCTTTGCCACCTGAAAGGAGGGAAGCGTCTCTTGTCATTGCTATTACCCAAGAGCTGAGATCCTGCAGCACAACCCAGGGGCTCTCAGAGTTTGGTTGGCTTCCCAGAATCACCGAGTAACAGCACAGGTTATGCCCCCAGCCAGACAAGGCCATTAGATTTAAAGGGGGATAAACCCTAAATATGTTTAACAAAGCTGCTCTGTAGTCACTGGGCATTTACTTCATATTAAAAAAAATAAAAAATAAATCCCCAGCTAAGATAACCCTCTTGGTCCTCCTACAGTGAAGCTCCCCAAAGTCTGAACCACAGACAGGGGCTGGAGACAAGTGCAAAAATTACACAATTAATCTGGCTTCATTTCTGCTCCTTCTCGTATCCCCTCTCATGCTTTTATAATTGCTCTTGCCAGGTGCTAAGATGAGGAGAAACAGGAGAAACTGCTGCCCAACACCTCCAACAAGAAACTTTGCTCAAAAAAACCCCAGGTGTCACATTGTGGCAGTTCAATATTTCATAGCCAATACAAGGAATGTGCAACAACACTGCAACTTTAAATCTTTGCCTCCCATGTCAGTCTCTCTCCTCTCATTGTAATGCCAAAGGGAACAGCAATCAGAGTGGAGATGTTCAACGTGATAGAGGTCAGGACACCAGTGGATCAACGTACCAGAAACACGACCTTGTTTATTTTTTTCCCCGGTATTATTGTTTACAGGGTGCTTTGCTCATGTACCTTGTGGTTCTTAGCTAAAAGATGAAATTACAGCCCAGGATGAAGCGCTCAGGCACACATCCAATTTGTGTTTCCATCTCAGAAAACAAAAAGCTTCTGAGGCCCTCGGGCTGCCATTCAAACTTGGAGAGGCTGACATTTTTAACAGCATGAACCAGAGACTGGCAGAGGGAATGATCTAATGCATTTCTGACTTGTCAATCAAAGATCTCACCTCTGCTGTCTTGTAAACAGTTGGGGGCCACCTAACTACATTCATAACCAGGGGAGAGCCTGCCGCCAGCCGGGGGGTGCTGGAGCCACATGATCTGGCTATTAGTCACCAAAATTATGATTCCATTTTAGAGGCGCACCGTAAACAGCCCGCGGGCAGATTTCACACGGCCTCTGGGAGAGCATGAGGGGGGGATGCAAAGCAGTTTCGGTCGAGGGCAGCCACGTCTCCACACTGATGGAGTCTATTGACTGGACACCCCATCTCTCTCCCAATTAAGAGACAGAAATATGCACACCAGCAAACACTGGCTCCAAAGCCGATTTCCTTCAAACTCATTTCTCACAAACACGTTTCTGAGCATGCACAATTTGCCCAGCCCAAGACTTTAGCTTTAACCTCCTGTATAACCATAAATAATGTACTACTACTCACATTTACACTGCATTTCCCAGCAATAAGATGTCAACTTTTAAGGCAAAAATGCATGAACAGGCTAAGGAAATTTACAGAGACAACTGTTTCTAACAATTTACCGACAATGCTTCTTTACCAAATACTCTACTTCCTAACTCAAAAATATAAACATTAGGAAAAAAAATAGATGTAAAATTCATTTGAGAAATGAGTTTGTCTCTGCCTCATGGCTGCAACAGGCTTCTGTCACTACAGGCTGTTTACATCTTTCATACTGTCACCTTTCTCCAAAAGTGATCTCAGTCCAAAGAAAGGAGTGCTGTACACCATGTCATGCTGCACAATCTCAAGTGCATGCCTGTTTACTTCAATTTATGTAGCACAGTACACCTGTGCTTTCCTCAGCCAGGACAGAGCTTTCTGCCAAGACCAAAGACACACCTTGCTTCTGCAAAACCACACAGAAGGTAGTCCCCTTCATCTGACAAACTCTGATATACAGTTCTTGATGATCAAGACCTTCACTTTAGTTAAAGGAAAATGTGAATTTCTGGCATTCTAGAGACACTTGTGTATTCAACAAGATGCTGCTACCTCCACCACAAAAGTTAATCCTCCTCTTTGACTACAAGTGCCTGTTACAGAAATACAGTTTCAGATCTGGCAAAATAAAGCTGGCAAGACAACTCTTTCGCTTTTTCACTGGTGCCTAGGCTCCAAAGAAGTAAAAGGATGACTGTTGTCCCCAAAAGTTTACAGTCTAAACTGGAGCTGATATTCGTGATGGGTGTCAATTAGGTAAAAAGGAAGCGCTGGACTGTTCTCTGTGATTACCCTGACACATAACCTTTGGCAAGACTTTCAAATTGCTCTTCAAGCCTCCTCATTTATATAGCTTACAGAAATAAACTCAAGGAAGAACTGTGGTCTTCTGCAAACCTGGAAGGATTAATACAATCATTTCCTTGGCATACTTGATCGGTGTAATTATAAATTAGAATTTTCAGAGAACTGCGACTATTAAAAGCAACATAAACAGAGCCTTGTGAGCACGCATAAAAAGTATTTCAAAAGGGAAAGTAATTATCATCAAATGAAAAATATAATGAAAACAGACACCTGTTGGCACATCTGGAAACTTCCAAAGCATGGATTTCTAGGAAAAAGAATATACTCTGCATAATTTTTTTTTAATTATTAAGAGAATCTACACACAACCTACTTTTCAATTGTTTTGCAGAATAACAGTACAGTAAAATTTGGCACCCAAGACACTGAAAATAGAATGGATGGCCTTTTTCTCTTGTTAACATAACCTCTTTGACCCCTTCCCACAGTCCCTTATAGGAGTTCATCTTCCAATTTGCTGCCATCTTCCACCATGATCTCTATGAAATTCAGTTACTCAATAGACTATGAGTTGCAAAGCCCTTTGAGAGGAGAGATGTTCAAGAATTGTTTCTAGCTCCTTATTCCCCCATTCATGGGTTTAGCCTTAAAACCTTTCCCACTGTGGGATGATTGCGAAACAGAGCTGAGGAACCAGAAGATCCTGTTTTCACTCAAGTGCCTCCAATAATAAAAACACACAAAGAAGAAAAATGAAGTTATCTGACATATTAACAGAATCATCTCTAAATCTACTATCTGCCAATGTTTCCCATGAGGAGTCAGCAGGGCTTTAACTGAGCTATTAAAAAAGAGCCTCTTTCCACATTTCTGTCTGAGCATCTGAAGGTAAGCATGTAAATAACTAGACAAATTCAGCAGTGACTAAGTAGCCTTCCAGATGGCATCTTCTCTTTTGCCACAAGCAAAGAACATTGATATGCTTCTCCAGTTACTTCAAGCTTGCTATGGAAAAAAGAAAATAACTTATGAGAAAATTTGCTGGGCTACAAGAAAGTCTTTAATGCTTTCCTGAAGATTTGATATCAAAAAAAGCATTAAGGAATGATGAAACATTGCAACATCACAGCTTCAAGCAGGCTCCAAACCACTCCCATGTAGACTTCTGCACTGGAAAATGCAGAAGCCATGCCTCATAGAGGGGAGTTTTCTTCAAACCATGCAAGTTAATGGGGACCAAAGCCCATTGAAAAAAATGGTCTGAAATATGGATGACTCATTGCTGCAAAAGCTGTTGCTGGCAATTTAGCTTCTCCCTCAATTGGCACTAAATGTGTTCCTCAACATAGCAGTCAGAGCAATGTGAAGAGTAACAGTTTTTAGATGGCAAGTGGGGCAAGGCTTCCCCAATTCCCATAGTCACTAAATACACATGGAAATGACTCTCAAAATCTGCAGGAATGCAAATGTCAAAGTCCTACTACTCTCCCAAGAAGGCAGTACACAGCGAATAGTTGTGCAGCTGACTCATTTGAACCCAAATATCAATGCGCTGCATTAGCAGAAAAGATATTGTTCCTATCTATCCTTATCTATCATTAGCAAGAACATCTTGAGCTAAAAGAGGCTAATTTCCCTTCCCCTTTGTAATATATGCCTATTCTGAGTAATCAAAAATAATTCAAGTAGAAAGAAAGGAGTCCCAATTTGAGTTTTTAAATTGCTTTCCATATACTGCTAAGGTTCTCTGAAACCTGGGCTTAAAGAGATCTGAGATTTATTCAACAGCAGAAAGCCCAAAAATGAGGCCCATCCGATTTAGTCAAATTATGCAAATCAGGATTAGAAGTAGGAGTCTAAACTCTGCCTGTTGTCTCCAGAGTCCTCTTAGACTAATAAAAAGTCGTCTTCCCCCTCCCCCACGGAAAGCTCCACTAAAAGCTTGCTTCAGCAAAGGAGACCTGGCAGGACACCTTCCAGAGTCCATCAGTGCTACTGCTGGGTCAGCAACAAGAGTTGCAGCAAAATGATGCAAGACACTTAAGCCTCCCCTGAGGCTTATTTCCACAGTACTCTCCTAGCCCTGGGAGGAACAAGTCGAATTCAAAATAATCTTTGCATGCTGTCCTTTAGAGGCACATAATGAACTTTCACCAAAATGAGTGTAAGTTTCAGAAAGATTCTAGATTTATTATGTCTGGTTTTGCAAGATGCTGGTGAATAAAACTCTCTGCCACAGATTAGGTCAGCAGTAGCGTAATCCAGCAGCACAAACCTTGAAGTCAACGTTCATGCTACCATGAGCTCCAATAAAAACGTTCTCTATACAGATACTCCTAACGTCCCTCAGTTACTGCAGTTCACGCATCTCGGAGACAGAGTATTCAACATGAACATAACATCTCTGCTGCCCAGTCTCTGCTGTTTACATCCACGTCATTGTAAAATCATTGCAATGATCTTGAGAGCCTTGTGTAGGTTTCTAGATGCTCACCCAACAGCTGCCTCACTCTCTACCCACAGGAAAGCATCTGCATTTTGCAAGATTCACTGGTCACCCAAAGTGCCTGAACAAACCTGTTTGGCAGAAAGCTATTTCATGACAGAGAAAAGCTTGAATCTAACAAAATCAGAGACCAAAGAAAAAAAACGTGGTTTCTTTGTTTGCCTTTTGATTGACAGCTTACTTGTACAATAATTTTCTGTGTCAAAATGTCCAGACTACTGCTAACAAACCTGAAGTAAACAAATGCTGGCATCAATTATCACTATGGCAATGAATCCACCCCCTCAGTCCTCTAAGTGGCAAACAGAAAACTTTGATAGGAGGGGAATCACTCCATGAATAGCCAGATTGGAGACTGCATGATGGATACTGTTTGCCAAATATAATCAAGTGGTATATTTTTGACACAACTGAAAGCCAATGAAAAATATGATGGTACCAAGCCAATTTAGACAAAATAATTATATTGTATTATATTGAGGTAATGGAAATGTCCCAGCACTGACCTACCCTGAATCTACACAAGATGGGTTTAAATACCAGCGATCTGAATGACATAGGAGAAGCATATAGTATGAAGGAGAATAAATGGCAGTAAAGCAAGCAGGTAAAGGAGGAGATGCACACGTACACAGACAGAGAAAAAAGGAGGAGCGGGGAGAGACAGAAAGTACCTGGAAAGCTGGGAGTGCGCCAGTCCCTGGGTTATACAGGCATCGCAGCGAGGGCATGCTGTCCGCCAGGCTGGAGCAGCCCAGCCACAGAGATCTGGGCATAGAGCACTGCAGAGAAAGGACAACTATGAGATGGGACTGTATGAAACAGGATGGCACAGATTACAGGAACTTTCAAGGCTTAGCCAAATGGCATCAACACAACTGCACCTGGCGTTAAAGACTGAGATATCTTTAAGAGAACACAAACTGCTGATGAGTCTTTTCCTTGAGAGAAGCTTTACAGATGTCATAATACCAAGAAAAAGTCACTATGGATCAAGAAAGTAAATTTTTGGTCAGTTTTCTACACCAATGTGTGAGTTTCTCCAGTAACAAAAAGCTTCTTTCCAATTAATCAGACCTTTTCTCCATACACAGCCATGCTCCAGGCACAACACAAAGCAAGTAATTTTGCAAGGGAAGCAGAAAAGGAAATGACAACTTTAAGTGTAATACTGGTAGGGAAAGAAAAGGTTTGGGTTTTGTCTGTAAAGGGGATAAAAGGAAAAACCTGCAATCCAAGGTGAATAGGAACTTGGTAACACTTTATAGGAGTTTAATGTTTCTGCTTGCCTTGTTATTCATTAAATAAAATACAATTATTATAATAAATTGATTCTGTTCCTCCAAACACAAATACAAAAAGGGAGCCAAAGCAGCCATCAAGGAAAATACTAGCCATTTTGATAGTTAAAGCCATTACCCCCTGAAATATAGAGAGTTGCTTGTTCATTTTACACCACTACTATTAAATTTGGGGATGCATTATGATAGCAATTGCTTTTACCAGCCACGGAGTTTTTGATGCCATAAGCACTACTGCATTTGCCTAATTACTGGCAAGGCAGGAAAAAACAAATATATTTTAAATGGGCAGATAGCTATGAAAACTGTAGGATGTGATAGATTAGGTGCTAGAGATTTCAAACCCTCATACTCTTATTTTTTGTAATCCTCCCTCCCCTCTTTTTTTTTTTTTTAAAGGGGGGGATGGGAGGAAATCTGAGTGGAAAGGGCAGCTGGAATGGGTATGAAATGACAGCTGCCTTTTGAGCCACCATTTCTTGCTGTTCTTAAGAAGGCTAGAAAAACTTGCACAATCTTGCACTAAATTAGTACGTAAGAGCAACATATCCCATCCTTGAATGAGCAGAAAGGTGATCACCAACATTCATAATCTGGTAGTGTGCAGACAGCCACAGAGAGATTAACCCTGTCTATCACCATGTTCTTTGCTGTACTTTGTTGCAATTTACACTGCTGTTCCAGAAATAGACTGCTGGGGAACATAACCTGTACAAATGTGCTTATTAGAAGTTTACGATACCTAAAATAAATTCCTCACCTCATTTTTGTTTTTAAAAAAAACCTCTTCACTTTACAAAGATACTGAAACTCGAGTAGTTTGTAGTACTACACATCACATGAATTTGTAGCTAATGCCCCTCCTGAAGACAAAAAAATTACAGCCATAGTATTATAACAAGCAACAAAAATCTGAGCCATACTTCCTTGTCTGCCATCCTAACCTCCCAGAAAACAAACACTCCCACACACAAAAACCTTCCAAATGCCAGCAATCTTTTCTTTGTAATGTAATACATATCACTGCAGTTATTAAAAGCTGTTGTGACAATCAGCCTTAAAAATATATATATATATATGAAGTGGACTTCTATGGTTAAGCGTTTCACCTATTTAATAATGCATTTACTTAAATCAAAGGTGTTTATTACTCTCCAAGAATGTCACAGTAACAAGGAAGATTAACTATAACATGGTACCTCTGATGATGATTACCTAGTGCATTTGCTCTGCATCAGCTGCTTACCATTACCCATCCTAGGATTCATAACATAATACAAAATAAATACAGGGCAATTTTTGGTTTTTTGCATACAGAGTTAGTGAAGTCTTGTCTCATCATTTATTCCCTTTTCTCAAGCTTTCTCATCCCTTGTGCTGGCTCAAGCTTTTGTGCTGCAATAATAAGCTCAAAGAACTGATTGCCTTTAAAATTGATTGACAAGATAAAAGAAGTTACTTTAAATATTTGTACTGACCAAAGCATGTAAAGACACAGAGGCAGGAAAAATGAGGACCATTCTGTCAGCAGAAAGGCAAGCTTATGTTGCCTCAAAGTTTATGTGAGATTATGGCTCAAGACAGAGTCACCACAAGCTGCAGGTAGGGCACGCTGTTGTGCCAGGGCACCTACAAGGTAATGAAATGTCTTCCTCTGAAATTGCCATAACAAAGGAAAACATTGGAGGTCTATTCTGCAGAACTCTCTGTACCTACAGAGGATATAACTACTCACCCATGCACTCCCGCTGCTTAGTATCATTCCAGAATTAGGAAGTATGTAGTAAAAAATTACTAACACCTTAGATGACTTCTGAATCTGCTCCAGTATATAACAAAATTTATATTACCAAAGCAGTTCTGTTATCTATCTTAAAAAATAAGTGTGAAATTGCACACAGTGTGGGAGAAAATGTCATTCCTGTACTTGCCTTTTACCTATTGAAGGAAGCAGAGACACTAAATTACTGTTGGTGACTGAAAGAGGCTTATTCACAAGCATGAACAAAAGGCCCCAGGTGCTTCAATAGAAACAGCTTGTGTGTAAATCAGATGAGTGACCCAACAGAACAACTTCATTTACAGCCTGATCTCTGAAAAATCTGAACAGCCTCTATCCCCTTCCACTGAGCAAACCACGTGTCAAACACTCACTTTTGTACTGTCAGCTCCACAAACAAGGGACTGGCCTCAACGTTCACTACTTGAAAGCTGACTGACAAAATCCTCTCCTGAACTTAAGTCAATCTACATTGATTCTTCAAAACAAAGATACAGAGGCACAGCATCTGGACTGCAGCCAAATGGGAATGCTGATATTGCTTGCTAAGTACTGGTCCAGAATGCAGCAGTCTCTCTACCTTCCTGACTCCTGATTGCATTAATACTTCGGATGTCTGCACAACTTTTGGACCCAGAGATGAAAGCTTAAAAGCTAAGCATCTTTAATACACATTGAGTGGCATAAGATAGGGATTTATTTGACAAAAGACACTTTTTTTTTTCCCCAACTGATTTTTAAGTCCTACTCCCTGAACTCTGAAATATATTTTCCCACTAAAGAAATACAGGGAATACAGTTTCAAACAAGACCTGTAACCTCCTTCTAACAGAGGCTCATACCAGCTGCTCCGCTGGTGATTAAAATGGGCTTGCCTTTGAATTAAAATAAGCTAGAAGCATTCACAGTCACTGGCTGAGCTGAGTGGGCAGTAAGGGAAGCCGTATTGTAACCTATTCAATTACTCTTGCAACTATACTGCAAGAACATTTTTTACTACATCAGATGTTCTGCCTCTAATAGACTACCCTCTCTTCCAATCATTTGATGTCCTAAAGACAAATCTCAATACACACTCAAAGGCTAAATTTTTGCCAGTGCTAAAAATTGGTTATTTACTTTATTTGCTATTGCATTACAAGATTATACATTACTATTTCAGACTGTTGGGGTTTTTCGGTTTGGTTTGGGTTTTTTTATCAAATTTGTTCTCTTCTAGTCCTTCAGCAAATACAATATACTAGGGGTAACTAACACAGTTTTAGTAAATTGTGTTACAGGTCAGAAATACATCACCTTGTCCTGTAAAACTAAGTGGCTCCACATGGGGAAAGCACAAAAGTTCTTGGACTACTACAATTTACAACTATAGTGCACAGGTGTGAAAACACAAACTTACTGTACTGAACTCACTGTAAAACAAGAGCCACAAAAAAAACAATCAAACAATAGTTTAAGAATATTTTCTTTATAAATACTTAGATAAATTAATTAGCCAGTAGTACAGAATTACTGTCTTTAACTGTGGTGCATTTTAACATAATAAAGTGTAACAACCTATTATCCCTGTCTGAACCCTGCACTCAACTTTATGATAACCTGCATGCCTAAAACGCCTTTGATTTACAGGCAATCTAACATATTTTTGCACATCGTCACAAGTTAGTGGCAAAACCAAAAAGGAAACTCAATTTTCTTCCAAGGGCTGGTTTTTGGTCATCTGTACATAATACTAATTTCACCTGCTAACCATACCCATTTCAATCATTTCTTAGTTCAGAATTATTTCCCTCCTAGTACAGTGTCCAGTGCTTTATGCAGTTGAACTCTAAAGATAAACCAGTAACAATTTCTACTTCTCTTGGGAGATGGGAATTAAGATCCTGTTCACCCAATATTTTCATTAAGGAGCATAAATACAGTATGACACATGCTGACAAGAGATGAAGAGTTTAAAAACGGAGAGAAATGAGGCTTTTTCTGGTTGCTCCAGCTGATCATAAGCCAGGGAACTGGATAAGGTTGTACAAAGAAAAACAGAAACACAAGCTGTAACTATTATAAAAACCAGGATAAGAGGGGAAAAGAAGTGCTAGAAATTCTACTACGCAAACTGGAGCAGATAGAACATAAGGGATGCTCTGAAGAGTATTTATATACACCAGACCTGAGCTTAATATGAGGAGACAGATCTTTCCCCACATCTTTTTTTCACCACATTAGAAAGCAGATATGAGATGCCTGGCAAGTACAATTCTCCCTGAAAGTCTCTTTCGCAGTACTGTTCCCTGCATGCTCTCTAAAAATCTAATTCTCAGGAAATGTGCCTTTGAAATTTTGATCCTTTACGATGCTTTATCAAACACATGTTCAGATGTTACTAGGATTCCTAATATTCACAAATATTTTTATATTATAACACAACAAATGGGAGAACAAACACTAATACTTTTCACTCCCACTCAGTTCCTCTTACACTTTTATTGGCCACATATTTAACTAAGACAAGGCCAAAAATATAACACGCATCACTTTCACATTGTGTCCAATGTGCATTATTCCTGTCACCACAGAATGCAATACATTGTATGAAACTTATCAGATAAGGCAGCTGCTATTTACATTACAAATGTTGGTCTCATTAAACTTAATAACAATTGCAGAAACTTACTTCTGGCTAAAAAGTGATTTGGCATTCCTTTTTTTGGTCCACTTTTCATCCTTTCAACCTCTCACACATAAAAATGAAAAAGTATCTCTTATTTTTCCCTCTACCGTTCAGAGAGGTGTTCTCTGACTAAATATATATGATATAGGGATAAAAAAAGAAAATAAATTCCCAGTGCACCTGCTGTACTTTCACAATTAAAAAAACTGCCATATATATTTCATTTTTTAGCTTGGGTAGCACTTGATCATATAGGCTTCTTATCTGAGAAAGATACATATGATACAACTTCAAAAAACCTGCAAAAATTAAATGAGCATATTCTATTTTAGTAGGTTTTTGTGGGGCTTTGGTTTTTTCTCTTCTTCCACCCCCTATCCCAACAGTGGATACAAGGCATACTAAATACATAATTACATGAGAGAGCCACCCAGCTTTCAAAGGAGCCATTCCAGTGAATTGTGTAAATAATACGCCTTTAAAAACCCTAACATATGAATACAGATTTACCAGTTATGGAGCAGTTATATACCTGAGAGACAAGAATACCCATTTTAAAAAAACACCCTGCCTAATTATGAACTTACCAAAGAGACTAGCATGGCTCAGAGCAAATTAATACTTTTATAACTTCCTCCAAAAGTTTTTTGTCTTGTTTTCAAATGAAAACAAGAAAAAATGTTAAAAGCTGTAAGTCTTAATTAAGCCAAAAACAATGGCCCAAACCCATAGAGTTAAAATTTACACCTTCTTAGACCCCAGATCGCTATTCCCTGCACTTAAGACAATTCTGACTTTGTCACTGGCAGTTTTTCTTGAAAATCTTTCCGTGGTAAGAAAATGAATTTATAAAATAAAGAGGCAACTACAGTACTTCTCACAGAGTGACCATGAGAAGGATCTCCCAGGGTTCAACTAGCCCACAAACTGTCAGCTCTTCTAGTTGGCACATATTGCACCAGAATTGTGAAGGGCAACCCATAGCTGCTGTCATAACCAGTGCTTTTCACAATTTCTCAGCCTCTACTACATTCAGACATTTTGGTCTCATTTCCACAAGCATGTATGGGGACGATTAAAAGTGGTTTGTGCTCCTATTTTGGTATAAGAAAAGTAATTGAGCTATCTTATTGAAGACCCTTGAAGCATTTTCACGAACTCCAAATCAAGCAACCCAATACCTTACTTAGGGAAAGCTGAGAATATTCCCAGGGCAACTGTAGGATCTGTCTTCAAAACAATTAGGTATCACAAATCAGAGGCTGAAACATGGTACCAGGGTTCAATTACAACACTCTTCCTAGATTCCAAACACAGGAAATACTGGACTTCTTACCCCGGTACACATCACTGACTTCAGTGAAGCGGTTTTCCCCTTCATTCTATGTCTCTTGGGGTTACTACATTCTGCAAGCTTTGCTGTGCACATACAGCTCAAACTGCTTCCTTCAGCCTCCCACTTTTCATGTAATTATTCAGTAAATTTTCCTTAACATACATATTATGCAAACTCTTCTCTAATCTTCTGGCAACTCCCTTGCTTACAGTAACTTTTTACAAGAGATTCCAGTCCACTAACTACTCTTAAATATCAAAGATAAGGGACATAGAAAAGGGTTTACATATTCAGATTATCCAAGTAATTTCTTACCTGAGTGGGATCTGGGAGGATCAGATCAAAGCTTTTAGGTAAATATTTGTGAAGAAATGTTTTCCCCAGTGAGTGGTTACTGGATTCCAGATTGACAGAAATTACACACCCCAGAAAGGGGCCAGCTTCCCATCTACAAGGTGTACGAGATCCTCAATTGCCAAGCTCTTGAGGGAACTTGTGTAGATCATATCTGAACTAGACAATACTAATGTTTTCATAATTACAGCTCTTTAATCCATGAAGCTGATATATCTAAACCAGTGCACCTGCAGAGCTTTAAGATTCAGATACCATAACCTTCCTTAAGGAGTATAACATGCAGAGACTTGTGTGTGCTGCTTTAAGCAACACCAAAGATGGTGTTAAAAGCAAGCCCTACCCAAACTTAGTAAAAGCAATCTCACCAAGGTCTAAAGCATGAAACTATCTGAAGGCTTAAAATGGAGATCTTACAAGACCAAGAGCATTAGACTCTTTCATAAGCAAGAAAACATAGTTGCTATTAAGCTCCATCATACCCAAATCCTGATTTTGCAGCAATTCCAAAAAATTAAAATCTTACTATGCCGTAAGACAAAAATCTAATTCTTTGACACAGGCTTTCTGCATGAATTTGGGCAGAGTAACACAGCATCTCAGTTCCACATCCACACAGCAAGAACAACTGAACTACCCTGCCTGAGAGGGGTGTCAGAGACCAAGTGTGTCCTTAATTATGAAGCTCTACCACATAAACACCGAAAACTAAAACAACAGAGAGCCAAGCAGAGAACGGTGAATCATCACCTTTATAATAAAAGGCAGAAAGAGCAGTATACCAACTGCCTAACCATCACTTAACCTGAACAACTATGAGGCTTTAAAAAAAAAAAAAAAACAAACACAACCCTACTCTAAGAAATGGCTTGAAACCTCTTCAGCTTGGGACACTTCTAGAACTTCAGTCTGGATTTCCATCACACAAACTGCAGAGAACAAACCTACATTGGTAGAAAGACAAAATGGAGGTTTCATTAGATTTTCCCTCATCTCTAGTTTTATTTAATTCCATAAAATCTCTCAGGATTATTATGTTATGCATCTACCACACAAAAGTGTTTCAAGGATAACTGATATGTCTGCACAGCCCTTTGCATTCTCAAAGTCCTATATGAGTGTCAAGTATTAATAATGGACTGCAGAAAGAAAGCTTCTTTCTACTTTCCACTCAAGGAACTAGTATCTGAATTTTGAAAAGTATATGGATCCACTGAAGATAGAATCCATGTTTTAGAAGTTAAGAAGGAGATGCTAAATGACAAAATTAAAAAACCAAAATATTTCCAGAATCATTGCATTTTTCTCATAGGGAAGTGCAATTCTAGTGGAAGAATCTTGTTTTCACCACAGTCCTGGTTTTTACACTCTCTTTTCCAGCTGACTTGACTGAAGTGCAGACCATTAATATCTGAAGTGCCTTGTTTTGATTATACTGGCCTTTGCTGAAATCTAGTTAAGGTAGCACCAAGAATTTCCAGCATAAAACACATTTACAGGTTTATAACTTGGCTCTAAAAATTCTACTCCAAAAGACAGTGGGAGGCAGAAAGGCTCAGATGAGTGCATTATACTACATATACTATGTGATGCATACTTGCTCACAATGGTATGCAAAGGGGAGGGATTAAATTTAACTCTGAATTACCATGTTTCACAAAACACCTAAAATTATACTTTTAACTTCCCTATTCATGTAATCAAAATAATGTTTTGTAAGTGTTTCAGCTAATTAAGAGCTTAATTTGCCCAATTTCACAGTTTGGCTTATATCATAGAAGGTGTCAATATAATACAGGAATTGGAATGTCATGTCTATTGATCATATTCATACACAAACATTCCCCTCCCTCCTCCCCTCAGAAGTCAATTGCAGCTTGTCTTCAAAGGGTCAACATCTAGGTCATGGTATGTTACAGACTGCTAGCAGCACAACTCTGCCATTCAAAGAAAGGCTTAAATGAAGATCAAGGCTGAATAAATTAACTGTAGGTGTTTGCCTTTTTGTAAAAGATAAACTCACAGGAAACAGCTATAGTAATGAGAGCTCTGCAGGTTACTTAAAATGCTATTCTTAAAGCAACATGTATTTCTGGCCACTGGTATTGTATTTCCTCTAGCCCACATAGGAAGAGAATACAGCTTTCCACCACAGCACAGCAACATTAAATATAAAAACCTGGCATTAAAGGGCAGAGGGTAATGGCATCAGTGTGGGCGACCCATGCTCAGGTAGTGTTCAACTATTATCTCCAGTTTAAGTAGCCTGGAAATATGCAAATCCAGCCAGCACTGGTTTTAGATAAAATTGTCAGTTTTATGGATATTTATAGTTTGTGTCCAGTCTTGCAGAACTCCATCTTCCTCCACCTCATCTGTAATATAACCTGCTTTTAGCCCACATTAATACAATGTGTTACTGGGATACTTCTCACATTCTGTATAAGCCAGGTAGCAGATCAATACTCAGCTATGCTGAAGTGGGGGGGGGGGGGGGGGGGAAATCATTACATTAGGATCCTGTTAAAAACACAGATACCAGGAGGACAAATGTGATGCACAGATACCATTCCATCCAGATGCATATGTAGGTTACTGCTTTGAAATACATAACAAGTGGCTTTCTTTCCAACATATGGTTTTAGAGAGTCCTACAGGTAGGACCTTTGGTATATATCCTACCAGTCTCGCCTCAAAAAAATTTAACCTCTCTGCTTCTCACAAGACCTCTTTCTTTTGATCAAAAGTTTCCACCCTTTGTATCAACTCCCTTACCCATATACTTCCTGTGGTGAAATCACAGCACTGAAACTGGAATAGCAATGCTATTTCCATGACAGCATCTGCTAATGACACAAGCTCAGGTTTATAACTTTTCCTTGGATGAAGGAGAAATTAAAAGATAAAGACTTTAGAATCAGGAACAGTAAACTAAAACTCAAAAGGAAAGTAGCCACATGGAAAAATATTTTTTAAAAAGTCTAAGTTCTTATATTATTTGCGGTTGCCTAATGTGAAAGTCTCCTTGGAAAATTTACTAACTGAGCATTTTGGGTTTTTTTTCCCCCTCAGCACTTTTCAGAGTCAAAAAAGAATATACCTTACCTGCATGAGAGCATTGGTAATACTACATAGCAATAACAGATGCAGGTCTGTTTGCCTCAGAAGTAAAAGAAAAACAGAACAGCCACACAATCCTCTTCCTATTGTTCTCCCAAACTACCATGTAAGAAACAGAAACTGATGCCATGCCCCATAGGTCAACAAACTTGAGCACTGTGAGACAATAATTGCAGAGTTGAGATTCCTCTGAGACACCTTGCCTCCAGCTCAGCAAAGTTTAAATCAAGAAAACATCAGCTTCAATGTCCCAACTGACCTTCACTAGTGTGGACCTGGAAAGGGAGAAAAATGGTCTCTGGGAGAGAAGCTCCAAAGCACGCTTCAGCTTTGCAACACATCACTCATCCAAAGAAATGTCTTGCAAATATAATAAAGGACTCAATGCCCACCTTTTTACAGGTGTTCAAGCTCTTCTCAGTTTCACAAAGTCAATGTTAGTTGACAGCAGTAAGCAACTTGCACAAAGAAGTTACTACTTACTACTTACAAGATACTGAGACAAGACTGGAGACAATCAAAGCCACCCTGTTAGCACCTGCAATGAAACTCTTGTGTTTTAAGGGAGTTTGCTGCTGTAGTTTTCATTCTCTCCCACTCTGCTCAAGTGACTTGGCTCTTTCTTTTGGGCTCACAGTACCACAGATCCCTTCACCACCACGTTTCATCATTTCACAACTCCAGTTGCCACGACAACAGGATGCAGCTTATCTGTGCTGTTTTCATATTTCCAGGTTTTGTTGCCATAACAACACAATCATTCTGGCTTTCTACAAAACCAGCAACTTTAAGCCACGTATTCTCAAGGACGCAGGATTCATCATACATGTATCTTCATGAAAGAAGAGATTTGTACAAGCAATTTGTAAATTAAGCTATTTTTTCTGAAGGGGGATTTTTCACTCACAAAAGTGAAAAGCTGACAGCAATTGCTAGAGGCAGACTGCTGAGACATCTAAAGCCTGGCCTTTAATAATAGCCAGAGTAATATAGCACTAGGCCACTTCTGAGTAGGGACTCCCCACAGTGTCAGATTGTGTCAAACTGCACAATTGTTATGTGATGTGAGTAAGTGTCCATACTTGTTTTACCCAGGCAGATCTGAATTAGACGCTAGATGCAATTCTCCTGAGTTTTAACCCAGTGGCCTCCCCATTATTACCAGCACCACCACCATGCAGCTTTGTGTTTGAAGGTCCATTTTAATTCTGTAATTCAAGCTGTTGTTGCAGATTTCTTTTCAGACTCTGACCCTTTTCGCTTTCAGGTGACTGCATTTTGAACTTTTATTTACAGGAAGTACACATTCATAAGACTGGTGAGAAAATGTTATACAAACACAGCATGCATAAACACAAAACAGTGATGGCTATGAGGGGTATCAACTAACATGGCACCATAACTTCATTACACCCTCATTTATGTACTTCACTAATGAGACAAGCACAGGTGTCCAACACAGTCCCTCACATGAGATGAATAACAATAATACAGTCCAACCTGCTTTAGCCATGCTTGGTATCCAGAAGATATAAGTTGGAATCCATCTTTTGGCATGTGTATTCGGGGCTAGGAGAGAATAGACATAAAAAGAGAGACCTCCTTTTACACTGGGACCTAGCTAACCTAAGTCTAAATTCTGGAGCATTTTAAACAATGAAGATTTTTTTATGCCACGTATGAAGGTTTAGTCCCCAGAATAGTTCATGTTTACTCAAGAACTCGGGTCCTTTAAGAACACTTTTCTAATAAAAACACCATCATTTTTACAATTTCCACCATTTTACATTTCAACTCAGTATATACAGGTATTTCTTTAAAATTTCCACACAAATGCACTTGGATAAGCACAGCCTCAGTGGTGGGTACAGTAGCAGAGACTAATGGTCATTAATGCTTTTGCCACTACATAAAGCTAAATGGTGTCAAAACAGCAGTAGTCAAGCTATGAGAGTGTTTTTACAGTCACCATCCTCAACACAGTCAGACCACACATTGGACAACATGAAAAGATTAAGGAAAATGCCTGAAAAGGTGCAGCCTTAATAGTGGGGTAACAGGAAACTATACTCACACACAGCCATAAATTATGCCTCAAACTGACAGACAAATATAATCTCCTCCTCATTTATTGTTTTCATGCTTTATTAGATTGAGGAAAAGGCAAGACATCCAATTGCTCTGGAAGCACAAAACATATATAGCATAACTCACAGCTAGAAAATAAAAGTATGCAACAAAAAAATGAAACACTGCCTGCCATGACATTCATTTGCAGTTCAAAGATATTCTCACAATCAAGTGGATTCAACTGTTCCCAGTCCCTCCCAAAAAAAGGAGATGCTTAGAAATTAAAATCACATCTAAGCAACAGGACCAGACAGGACATCCTCAGATACCAAGTCCAGAGATCTTTCTTACTCCTGGAAAGTACTTCACAATCTCTTTCTTAATTCACTGTACTTCCCCTCCAAACCAGCAAACATGTGTCCCTACCACTCATTCTGGAAGGCTAGAAAAATCTTTCTCATTTTCAGAATGACTCTATTCAAGGTGAGTTTATCCCCATTTGTTCTTGTGTCAACAAAATATTTAGTTTGTACCAACTGTCCACCTTGGTGGACACTAAAAAATATAATTGGTTGGAGAGGAAAAGTATGTCACCACTGAATGACGAAGCTTCACAGCTATAGAGGTCCAGCCTTGGCATCTGAAATTAAGTAGTAGAACAGACTAAAATCTTGCCTCTAAAGAGAGGTACACATACAGGATTTTACAACATACTTTGAACATTAGTTATTTTTGCTTCTCTCCAGTTTGAATTTAAATCCTCCTAAATCTTTCAAAGCAGTAGTAAGATTATGCCCTGGTGTCCTAGTCAGTAATCTCAGTTAAACAGGAATTTTAATAACCACCATTGTGCTGATAAATTAAAGTCAAGTATATCTGGTTACTGCACTCACCTGCTGAGTTTGGACTTGCAATGCTTAACACATTAACAAACTATGTTTTAGGGGACTTCTCACACAGCTAGAAGCATCATGCTCCGAGACCTAATCCTTACTTCAGCACTAACTTCATGGGTGGTTAGTCTCTCTACTACTGTAAAATTAGGACAACACTCATTTAACCCACCTCACAGGTTTGCTGAGAGGAACTGCTGACATTTCTATGTGCTTTGAAAATGAAAGAAACTATATAAAGTGCTACAGATCTAGCAAGAACACTACAGAAACCCACATTTTACTTCTGTTTCAAGTGCTTCCATTGCTTTTTCAAAGTAGCACAGCACAGTATACCTATCAAGCAAAAAAAAAAAAAAGGCACCTTCATAAACAAGCAGAAATAACAATCTTTTGAAATCACAGTGTCAGGAGTAAAGAGACCTGAATACCAGTCTCAGATCTTCCCAGGTTCACGCAACAAATTGTGAAAAATGACTTCATTTCTTTCTGCTTCTGTCACCTAACCCACAAATTAAAGGATAACAGTCAAACTTTTCTCTTAGGGCCTGCAGGCTGCTTAACATTTGTAAAGCCCATCGGTCCAGAGTAGTTTGAGTAACTGATTTAAGACAGTGACTTAAATAATTTAATTTGAAGACCCTGGTCCTGCAAACATGTAAGTGTATTAACAGATGTATCGCAATCAACAGGATTACTCTCATGCAGGAGTGTCTCCAATATCAAAGACAACACTGTATTTCTATGTAGACAATTCTTACCAACACAAGTTCCTTGTGACCTGAACATAAAGTTACTTGAGTATTAGCAATAAAAGTAATCAGGACTTTCAACAGATTAGCAGCTACTGTAGACTCAATTTATTTTTCAATGCTGAGAAGTTAAATATACAAATAGAAGAAACTTAAGACCCGTCACTCACCCCTCAACACCATATTTGCAAAATCCTCTCAGTGAGTTATGTCTCCTCTACATTTGATAAACCTACCCTCATCTAAGAAGAAAATAAACTATATAGGAGAGAAGCAAATTTTACCAGTATGAAGTATGTCACTACCCACTTACTGCTGCTTATGCCATTAAAGTGGGCTATTTGTACAAGTGAGCCCCCATTCACATCAAACACAAGCACTGATAGAAAAGCATTATTTAATTAAAATCTCACAGATTCACCATTGGCTAAACTTTTACAACCAATCTCCTAAATTCTGAACTTCTGTAGTTCTCCTAGGCACATCGTGAATGACCCCTACGAATGCATTCTTCAGCATAGACAGATAATTAAATAAGTACATCTGGTTAAAATGTTCTAAATTTCAGTACCCAAATGACAGCAGACAATTACAAAATGATAGAAGAGGAACCCATATATGCTTGACAATTTAAAATATAAAATAAAATTGCCCCTCTTCCCCCAGCCTTTAAAAGATGTGGGACACAGACAACTGCCTTGTTTGAAAGCTGTACTATTTTATCAATCAACACTAAAATCTTCCACAATTATGATCCATTCAAGGCAATTCTATCAGCAATGCAATTAATTGCCCAGCAAGATCTACTCATTTTCGTATCTTCATGAGTACACACCATTTATGCTCATGGTTCAATATCATTGATAAGCATAGTATTTCCTCTCGGCATCTGCTCCAGCATTTTCCATGACTAGAAGTCAGGCTGCTAGGGTAATTTTCCTGTCTTTTTCAATAGCCACAACAGTGTTTGCTTTCCTCAAAAAGTAACTCTGAAAGCACTCTAACTGCTAATTTCTGTTATGCTATTTTGTGAATATTTCACATTTTTATCTAGGTGGGTGACTAATTTGTAATATAAGCCTTTTCCAAGACATTCATGTTTATTATTGAGGACTTGCTTTAAAAATGAGCCTCCTATCACCACAGACAGCTTATTCCACAACCATCAGCAACTTATTCATAGTTCTGAAACGCAATTTTGCTCTATATGAAATGCCTGCTTTCTCTTTAGTCTTTTTGGTGGCCACAGAACTTGTCATATATATATTACCCATATATTAAAATTATTATATATATATTGAAATTGTCTATAAGCCCATGAGCCAGAATAGCTTACTTTGCTCATCTTTTTTTTCTGCAACTCCTGACTTTTTTCCTTTAGTAATCCGCTCTTCCATTTTTAATCCATTTGATTTCTGCAGTCCCTAGCAAGGCCCAGAACAACAGAATGATTTCTGAGAACAAGTCAGTAATTTAAAATTCAGTGGTACCCTCTTCCCTTCCCTACAAAGGCTGATTTCAGAGGACATTTAATTACAGGCCTGAGTTCCTATTTTCTAAGCCTAAACACAACCCCTGAAGGCTTACAATATTTGAGTCACAGCTGGAGCTGTGGTTACTATACAGTTTAAATATCAGCCTCTTTACTGTGCAATTTGTTTTGAAAATCAAATCAGATGCCGTGTCATAAACAAGTGCTAATTAAGTACTGAGTGGAAATTGGGCTTTTTTGTGCAAGAAGGGTTCTTAAATATCTGCATCTTCACTTCCATAAGAAAGGATAAATATGTCAAGAATGATAATTATAAAAGGAAACCTACTATGGTACTTGCAAGACAGTACTGCTGCTTCTCCATTTCATCTGCTTCCATGTATGAAGAAATGGGGGGGAAGGGGGGGGCGGAACTGAGACCTGTATGAAATATATATGTACTAAGGATCTTATGAATCTATCATATAACCCATAATGCTTCCTTTTCCCTCAGAGAGGGCATTCACTTTGGGTTTCCATCACATACGATTTAAACAGGCAAGCTAAACCCATCTCTCTCTGTCAATGCAAAGCAATAGTGAAGCTACTTAGATTTTCATTCCTTTTAAGTTATGATCTACACACAGTATTTATTTGATGGTAACATTTCATTCATTAAATATAACACCTTGTTTGATAAATATCAAGTAAAGAACGGGAATAATGCATTTTAATACTCTGATGGTTGCCTCTGAGTAACAATATTCACGACTCCATTAACTAACAGGCTCTTGGCTACAAAGGCAGAATTAGATCTGTCAGTCACTGACATGGGAGGGCATGGCCAGTTGCACTGAAGATTGTCCATTTGAGATTACTTCCACAGCAAAGGAAAATATCCCCTGTGGCCTAGAACTTGTTAATGAGTTTGTATGCATTACAGCAATAAATTGAATTCCTACTACAGAATATACAACTTCATGGCCCAAACACATACCTTACTCCACTGCCCAAAGCAGGACTCAAAATAAGGCACAGTTACATCTATGGACTCCAACTGAAGAAAACCAAAGACAGGATTTCAAAATCTTTCATTACTATTAGGAGAGAAAACCATGAGCTCTCTGATTCTAAAACCATAAGCCGATAATATTTAAGCGTGCCCTTTGTGAGACTTTGTAGAAGGAACAAACAAACACTGAGTCGGTTGACTGTCACATCTCACAGTTTGATACAAACTCCTTCAGAAGGACACAGCACTCTAACAGTAGGCTCTGACTGCCTGCAAACTTAATGAATTCACCGCACATGGTGAACATGGCTACTCTAGTTCTTTAGTGAATCTGTTTGGATTATGTTGACTGAGATGTGCTCAAAACCAGCTCCCACTGGAGAATGCCTATTTATATTCATTGACAGATAAAAAGACACAAGTTTCTATAACCTGCAAGAGCAGCAGCAACCAGGAAAACTACTTTTGTAACATGAAACACCTGTGCACCTTCTTAAGAGCTCAGATGAACACTACGCTACAGTATTCAAAACCAAACAGAGATCTGTAACAGCACTCCATTAATCTTTGTCCAAAAAGTAAGAGCAAGCTCTGCAAACATGCTTACTATAGCAGTGTAAAGAGATCCTCTTCATGCCCATAAGTAAAAACATGCTTGATTTCACAACCACTTGACATTTTAAGTCTGAAATTCAAGTCCTATATTCAGCCTCCTTCAAGACTGCAAGATCTGTGGTGAAGAAAAGAGAAGCTACATTTCTCATGCTACCGTCTGAACTTGTACCAGGCAAGCCTCCAACAAGAACAGTGGCATTCACGGTGCAAGCATTATGTATAAAACAGAAGCTGGAAGCTTGTCTAGAGATCAATAAAATGAAGCTGATGCCTTTTAAGTATCTTTTCTCTTTTTCATAAGTCCATAGAAAAGTCAGAAAGCTCACCCAGATTCTAATTTTTCACTGAGATTCAGAGCATCTGGAATAAAAAAAAATCCATACCTGAGAAAAAATTACAGCCAAGGAAACTAAAATTAAGAAGTCTGGAAAACTACAATCTCCATAATCAGCAAAAGAACCTACAGTGCTAACTTTCACCTTCCTGATCTCCTGCTGAATTTCAGGTAGCAGACAAAAAAGCATGCAGATGAGATGGGTTACAGGTTTGTGCCAACTATCTTGGAAGGAAATCTGCAGTTCACACATTAAGCAAACAAATTTGTAAGAGGAATACTGGGGTTTTTTTCCTAAACAAATGGAAATGCTTTCAAGAGCAGACTCCAGCACTCAACCACATCTCCTGCTTAGCTAGTGAGCTCTTGTCTTCTGAGCAGACTCCAGCACTCAAGCCAAACATTTTCCTGTTCAATAAAGAAACCAAAAAACCCCTTCCTTTTTGCAGGAATAGCCATTCTATCCCAATTCATTTCCCTCAGAAAGCACTGTGCTACAATTACAATGTGGGACCTGTTCACGCATCATAAGTAACCCAGAATCCATAACTAATTGCCCCAAGACTTCCTTTCCTGATCTAAATGCCCTGTACTGAGTTCAGCTCTATGACAGGTCTGAACTCCTTGAGACTGGCACAAGATTGCTCCTTTGCTTGGCTTAACTAGAGGAAACTCATCCTTAAAACAAGAAGTACCAAAGAAGCCTGCTGTCCTGGAGGACTATGATGCAAGAATGAAGCGGCGGAAACAGAAGCAGCTGACGATACCTAATGGGCAGCCTCTGTTAGCATCCCCACGCAGAAAAAGTATCTGTAAGAAGATTAACCAGAATGAGTCTAAAAGGTTGCAGAAATGACTGGCCAACCCTTAAAAAGAAAAAAAAAAAAAGCCAAAACACAGACGAACAGTATGTCCTGTCTCCCAAGTACAGAAATCTACTGAGACTGAGTACTGATAACTATTGCCAAAATGAAGCAGTCACCATGGAAGGCCTAAGTAAATCTACTCCCAATTTAGAACAAATAAGAATTAGTGCTAGACTAACCCAATCTTCTTCTTTAAGAAGATCACTAAAGTCCAGACAAATTAAAAGTAGTTAAGCATTTGATAGATGACATGTAAGAAGTTACTAGTTAAAATGGAGAGGATTAGGATTAATACCAGAGTTGTAAGGAGGATAAGAAACTAAAAAGGGTAGAGGATCACAGGTTATTTTGAAAAATGAACCATCAACCTGTACAGAGATTGATCCTTCCTGAAATCTATTATTAATCTTGAAAATAATGTTAAAATATTCTCACTAATGCCTACAAATACCAAGAATACCAATGTGCTAATGAAATTGGCTGAAGACAAAATTAAGAGACATCATAAATACATAGGACACAGCGTCTTGAAGATCTGGGTAACAGAACCAACACAAGATGTACATAAATTAAAAAGTAACATTATTTCCATTATAAACTAGGAACTCAGTAAATAAGAAGAGGGGAAGAGGCCCTAGGATACGTTACTCATTAGATAATGATGGTTCGCCAATAAGATGCAGCCATGAAGATGGCAAATACTAATATAAGATATTGTATAAAGTGAAAAATTGCCAGAAAAAAAAATTAGGATTACTGCTTTTGTACAAGGATCCAATAAAACTTTTCCTGGAATATTCTCCATAGCTCTGGTCACTCATATTCCAGGGAGACTAATCAAATTCTGCAGCTGTTTAAAAAGGTCTGCTAAGATGTTCAAGAGTTATAGGAAACATCTTATGATGGAAAGAAAAAGAAAAAGAAAAAAAAAAAGCTGATTTAGCCTGACCAGATCCAGCTCAGAGGAGAATACAATTGCTCTCCACAAATATAGGCAGATGAACACAGGGAGCAAGAAGAGCTGTTTAAGCTCAAGGACAACGCTGGCAGAAGAACAAATGAGAATGAATTAGCTATGAATGAAGCTAAGCTGGAAAATAAGGACGAGGATTCTAGCTTTCAAAGTAGTCAAATTTGGAATAGCTCTACAATGGCATAGCAAAGAAAATTCCACTCACTTAAGAACTGCTTTGAGTAGCTTGCAAAAGGGACTAGAGAGTGCACTGCCTGCCAACATCAGACTTGAATCCATGCTCCGTAAGACCTGTTCCAATCCCATGCAGAGATGTTTCCTCTCTACTGATGGGCTCTGTACTGTTTTGCCTCTGCATAAAGTCTTATTTTAAGATCAGCAAGATATGGATATATAGAAATATCTTCTTGTCAGTAAAAAACTTTCAGGACATTTATGCTTGCCTATAAACAACAGCTGTGACAAAATACAAGAGTGACACACTCCACTGGAGTCATCCCAGTCAAAAGAAAAAAAAAAAGGAAAAAGTTACAAAAAGAAAATGAACAGGGAATGTAGATTGTTGTTCCTTTGAACCTACTAGCAACAGAAAACACGTTCTGTCATATTTGAAGAAATATAGTTTCTTCAGAAACAGTTTCTTCAGAAAACTGTTGAGATGCTTCCAAGACCCATCTTCTAAAACAAGATCAATCCATCATTTATTGACACTACACCCACTTCTCATTGTTCCAATTTGCAGGAGATGAATGACAGCTGGTTGCATTTCTCAATCCCATTGAGAGTTTTGGCATATAAGAAGGAAGGCCGTTGAGCAGACCCAGTGAACAACCGCCCTGGAGAATCACCAACATCTTCCCAAGAGACAGAATTCAAGGCCAACTATCCACAAACTAAAAGCAACTCCCACATAAACACTGCTCCATCCTGCATCGCTCTTGCAATAAATTACAAATTATATATGTAGAGAGGGAGAGTGACTATATTGTACGATGGACCTTCATCCTAGACCATTTTCTCTGAAACAACTACAGACTGTGTTGGTTGCTATATGGGCAAGCCTGGAAACGCTAAGATTTTCTTTTCTAGTCAGAATATGGTCTAGCCCTGCTTTGTATCAAAGTAAAGACAGCCATCACCTTTCTACTCATTATTTGATCCATCCCCCTCATAATCTGTAAGAATAACTATGTCCTTAGCTGGAAACATGGAGAGAGAGGACTCCTCCAAACAAACAGAGAGAATCCACCTGTAGGCACAAAACCAGGTGATGGAAAAACCACACCAGAGTTCTGCACTGGCTGGTAACTCCCTTTCTACAATCTTCTTTGGATCTGTTTTGTTTCATGTGCTTCTCAAGAAGATGGGCCATCTAGACTACAGTTAGAAGTACACTTATTACTGTTCTGCTAACATACAACTGTACTTAAGAACTTTTTTCATTCCTTCATAGTATGTCCCTGCAACTTTTCCATTCTTACCATTAGATGAAGGAAATTAAACCAGCACTAAGGGTCTTTGCTTCTGCTAGTCCAAACTGGTTAGTCCAGTGGCTTCTGCCAAGAGGTTGCATGGCTCCTGCTCACAGACTGTGAACACTTCTGTCCTTTCCTCAAGAAGACTGGGAAGACCCCTTGCTGAGCTTTCCCATTCTTCCTCATTCTCTCCTTCCTGCTGCTCTCATCAAGATGAATGCACAGACCCTTTTTCAGCAGTGGGGGGAGGGAAAATTAAATTGGATGTTTCTCAATTCTTAGTATAGAGAAGGACTAGAAGCCGCTACAGAGTGCAATATTATGATCAATCATTTACTTCCATGGAAAATCACTGTGGAAAAGTGAAATAATTTAAAACTGAAAGCCTTCATTGCTACTTCTCAGACCTTCTGCCATCACAGCTAAAATTTGGCTGTGCACACAGCTGCAAGCAGGCTGAGCACCCATTGGTTAATGGAACCATGAACGTGCAGATGAAAGAGAAAAAATGAATTTTAATGCAGTTTTTAGAAATACTTGTCATTGTTTCAGCATTGCCATTTAGTGAATGGGACCGATTTCTCTCTCAGTAGGGGATGATATTTTAATGATGTAACAATGTACTTCCCAGAAGAAAGACAAGCCTCATGAGGCAGATTAAAACTAAGAATATTCAGATCCCATTAAAATCAGACAGTTTCAAGCCATTTTTAAAATTAATTTTGTTTAATGATAAAATGTGTTATCTTAACAGGTGGCTAGCCAATTGTAAAATTAACCAAAACATGGTCAGAAGCACAAGGCTAGCTATCAGAAGAACTGGTTTCTTTTTATTCTGTCCTCTATTATCAGTGTACCATATGACCCTACACAAATTCCTCCAGTCCATGACCCCAGGCAAATTTCTGAGCTTCAGCTTTCTCTTTCTGCAAAGCAAGGGTAAAGAGACATTAAAAAGCATTGCTGTTTAATAAGCAGGACATATTTAACGCAGCTCCCAGGATGTTTATTTTCAACAGTTTCTGTGGGATCAGGAAGTTTTTCTCAGCACTAATCAGCATTCTGTCAAGAAAACAGCTTCATGTTTAATTGCTTATTAATTGTATTTTGAGCACTTACTATTTAGCTGCAGCCACTGGACTCTGCTACGCAACAACTCATTTTCAGTTTCCACAGCTAAACACACACTGTATTCAGTCGTTCTGTGCAAAATCACTTAAAATACATAAATAACACACCTTGTTGATCATCTCCTGAATTGTAGGAAGGAGGAAATGACTGAAAAAAACATGGAGTATTAGAAATACTAGTGAAGTTTGCCACTGAGAATGGTTAAATAGTACACAAATCTCACCAGCACACATGGAGGTTAGAGAGGACACAATGTAACCAGACAAGGAAGTGAGAAAACAGCTTCTTTCTTCTGCATTGTTGAATTTAACATGATAATTTTTATACAACAAAATCAAGTTGCTTGGCTTGCTGGTTTTGCTGGTCTTAGATGGGATCTCATCGTTTATACCCTAAATACTGTTGAAGCAATCACTAAGAAAATTAATATGACAAGAAATGCATCTATCTATACAGATTAAAAAAGTCAGTGGGATCCTTTCACTCAATTTTTAATGAAAATTCATCATTTCCAGGTATAAATTACTCTCCTTGTAATAGAAAATAAGCACTTTTCATTAACAAGTTTTATGATGCAAACAAACTACCAGGACAGTAAAATACAAGGAAAACAAAACAGTGGATGAACACATTCACTTGAAAAGCTTATCCAGTCAACATTTGTACATCAGGAAATACTTTCTGATCCCCACTTTAAATGTTTTTAGAGCCTGAACCCCGCTTTAAATGTTTTTAGAGCATGAAGTAAATTTTAAGTGAGGCCAGACCATGAAGTTTCCTCTCCCATTTAACTTCTAGTCTCAAGTCATTCTTTCCACTACCTCAGTAGCTGCTAACACTGAAAATAAACAAGAAAACAATGTAACTTTCTATTTTCATCTCATTTATAGCCTGGAGAGCACAGCTTGGTTGGCCACTGGAAATACTCCAAAGACCACCATTTCATTTTTTCTTCATCAGGCACCTCTTAAAGAGGCGATCTCTGAGCACTGTACATTCCTACCTTACCTCTAGAGATAATACACAGCTACAGAATAATTTTATTTTCTTCCTCTGAAATCTTCATTACCCCTTTCCATATCACAAACCACTACAGAATATTGAGAATGTTGAGGCCACTGCACATGCCTTGTATCTTCCAAGGATTATTTAGGAAACCCTTTGCCTAACCAAACTCTGTGGTTAGAACAGTCTGCTTTATCTTACTAATGAGAATGATAATTTAGTACCAAATACTCATGAGGAATTATAGCTCTGCTGACTGGCAAATAATTTGCCAAGGCAGATTAGTTTAGCTGCATAAAATAAATATCCACCTGCACATACTAGCACTAATCAGGGCGTGAAATTAAACTTTTTATTCAGTGGGAAATAACTGCTGCAAGGCGGCGATTTAGTCTGGGAGGCAAATATTAAGGTCAGCCTATTCTCTCTGATGTTTATAGTATATATTACAGTGCGGAAAGCATGGTGCAACAAATTCTGCTTTTTAAGTCTATGAAACTAAATACTTCAGTGATGCGACAGCAAATTTGCCATTTGCTTTTCTAATTGCATACATTTAATGGAGCAAAGTGGCTGAAATGAAACATTACCAGAGAAGCAAGGGTGAAGTTACTGAAGTACCCAAGGCCTGCACCAAGTGCAGAAACATCTACGGCACAAAGTTTGGGGTAGAAGAAGAGAAATCAACATTTTCTTTACAATATACTAGTCCCAACAAATCTTCAAACTAAGAGGATGTTATTTCAGTTCTATTGGAAAAAAATACTAAGCATATGTTTAACATTAAAGCAGGATTTGCAACCTTGCATTTAGGAGGCAACTCTCTGCTATCCCAGCTGTTCTACAAAATAATTTTCATTGCTTTCATGCCACCCTTGCTTTGGATAACCAGGATTCTCTGTCACAATGACCACGACACAAATACGTTATTAGGAAGACTTTAAGGTTATCAAAGCCAAGTTTTAAAACAATAGCTAATAAGTCATAGGTCTTAAAAATCCCAGTCCTACTGACACCATAAATCACACAGGTTCAGTGCAAACAGAACCTCTTTTAAAGTATAAGCCTTTGTCCATCTGTTCCATATATTTATACACACACACACACAAAGAGAGAAAAGGAAAAAAAACCAAAAACATTCTAAGTCTATTACCCTTCAGCCTCCAATTACATGACTATTCCTTACTATATTACCTGCCAGTTATGTGCAAGCTCCTACAAACACAAGAATATAAAATTAAGGAACTTCAGGGTTTCTCTCATTTAACAACAACAACAAAAAAAAAACCCAACAAAAAAACCAAACCACACACACAAAAAAAACCCACACCACAGATGCATCTTAAAAGACAACCAAAAGGTTTTGGCTCTCCTGTGAAACTGGAAGGCCATCAGGACCTCCTAGAATCATGTCACCCAAGAAGAAAAGGAAAATGGTAATTTGAGGGTGAAATGGAAAAAAGCCACTCGTTAAGAACACTAGTATCAACATCTTCCTATTCACAAGCCAGGAAATGAAGTACTGCATACTGATTCATTCAGAAAAACTGAGAAAGTGAAACTTCATTAAATATCAAGCTATTGCTTCCCAAACTATCCTAGATAAGATCCCAAACTGGTCAGGTACAGCTCCAAGCACTGTTAATTAAACACAACTGAAGTTGTCACTAGTCCATTCAAGAAAACAGATGTTGCTTCATAGAGCTTTGATATTTTTCTTAAATACCTTTCAAAATGAGGAACAAAAAATATGAACTCTTATAAAAAGGGCTTTATTGTATTTTTATAGCATATTACATACCTTGTAACAATCATTCTGTTAAGTGTGAATGTCAGTTTTATTTTCTGTCCCTTTTTTCCTGGCTATTTACAAGCTTTGTAAGAATCGTTCCTTAATTAAGTCTAAACATAGTTTTATATAAATGGATTCCTGGAATTAAAAACGTTCAGACTTAAGAAATGATTGTTACAGAGACTGTAACAGGCCGTAAAAAAGAATGCCACTTTAAACAAAGATTTCTCATTTTAATTAAAAAGATAATCATCAGAACATTCGTATACTTAACAGAACCATTTGAAGCTACTTTGAAAAAATATCTACTATTCTATGCAGGCATATGTAGTTTATATGACATTTAATCAAAGTCTCAGTTGAGCCTATTGCACTCATACTTTAAATACTGTATCTACAGTTTTAAACACTTTATTCAAATAGGAAAGTTACTTATTGAGCACCTCATTTCTAGTACTTTGTAAGTGGTTATGACAACAGAAATCCCGTATTCTTGAAGGCATAAAAACAGAGCTCTAAGGCAAGGGTTTGGGGGAGGGGTTTTTGTGGTGGTTTGGGGTGGGTTTTTTTAAGCTAATGGACACATTCACCTCTCCTTTTAGCTTGTGCATCAGTGTCTTAGACACCGCACTTTACGAAGAGTGTAGTTTTATCTATAAAGACAGGTTCTGCTCTGGTAGAATCCTTGGTGTAGCTGCAGAACACTGGACTACATAATTTGCAAGATCATATTTTAAATCTATGAACTGGGTTTCATTCAAAAAAGACTTTCAAAGATGACATGGAGAATACATGACAGAAAAGACTCATTCACCAGCAAAAACAGTCTTCCCTGGTGAGCAGTTGCTTAGTATTGCATTATGCTAATACACAGCAATTTAAAATTAGAAATAAATTAGGCTTTCTTAAAATGTAGAGGTAAACTCAGTATGCAAATGAAGTTAAAGAAATTACTTAAACCTTAAAATATTAGATTATATATATTTTAGCTGACCATGAATAACTAGGAAACTGGTAGCAGATATTAGCTAAATGTAATACTGTTTCACTGGCAAGTAATCAAGCCAATACCAGCCAGTAAGAAGGTAACCTTCTTTTACTCCCATCAAAAAGCTGCACAGATATGAGCAGAAGAAAACAGAGTTCGGTTTGTCTTTCAAAGCATCGAATATAGATACCTTAAAGCAAGATAATTACATTCATAATATTAGCTTTGGATGAAGCCTCCATGTGACATTTTTCTGTTAGAGTTAGACATTAAAACAAAAAACAAATCGCCAGATCTGTCTTGCCTGATACTTTGTGACTCAAGAAAGCTGCTCATAGTGAATGCCAAAAATCAGGTACTGACATTTTCAAGTGCAAAAAGTATTATTTTCTAGAGAAACACAAAAATACTACCACCTACAGGGCTGCTTTTCAACATGAATGAAACCTACCACAAATCCCTATCAAAACCAAAACTATCAAAAGCTGGAGAGATAATAGGTCTCATGCCTCCAAAAGATATTTGAGTATTTACCTATGATGGCACTTGGGAAACTCTCAAGGAAAAATCAATAATTAATAGCAAAGCCCACCTCAACCCAAACTGTGAGCCACCTAATAAGGAAGATATACATAAAATGTATCACACCTGGATGAAAAAGATAATATGCTGTGAATGATTCAGCATTAGTTGAGAGGATGCACGAGCTGATCTACTACCTTTATGTAGATAATTGTACCAACGCCATTACTGCCATACCTAAGGGCTTTCTGAGTGCTAAAAAGCAGAAACAAGAAGATGCTTCCTAGGAGGGCCAAGGTGATACTTGCAACTGATACCTCGCGTATCAAAACAACCTACCTGTGCCACATCTCCACAAACACCAAAAGACCCCACCAAGTCTGACAAAAACTTTACTTCATCAGCATAATTAGAGTCATGTTCTAGACAGACATGCACTATACCAAAAGCCTGAGATGTGTTACACAAAAGCTTGTCTCACTCTTCTCTCAACCTGTAAGCAAAAATACCCTAAAAAGTTCAGAGTGGACAGAAAGAAGCCACATCTTTCATTGCACTTTTTACAAGCATTTTGCATACAAGAGGCATTTTAATAAAACATTGAGGAATTTGGTTTAGCTTTCAGTTCTCGGTGCAGCCCGATCTTGATAATTCCTCCCTTTATCTGATGCTCTTAACAGATGCATCTCCTGTAAGAGCAGCTCTCTCTCATGCTCAGGTCTCTCCCTAGTGTCAGGGAGCTTTATTGTTCGAGTGGAACACAGCCAGCTGCAAGATGGGCAGGGATTCCCTCAGGTCCCAGGCCCAATCTTATTGAAGATCTCAAACGCCTGGACTAAACCCTTGGATGGGAATCTTAGCACAGGGGGCAAAAAAGGCAGCGTATGAGAAGTGAGCATAGCATGTTCACAATGCTGCCTGGCAGAAGACAAAAAACGTTTCAGCAGAAACTTTTCAGGATATGAAACTCAGTATCTAGAGGCAGGCTGTAATTACCAAGCTTGGCCAAACACAAATGCAACAGGATCTGGGACACACCTTTGGCCAATCACACACCAAAGAGGGTAGTTTATTATTACTAATTGCTACCTTGCCTATTTAGATATCTACAGCATTTTCCCACTTCGCTGAACTGAGACTCTATATATCTGACAAAATTGGAGACTATTAGGAAAAAGGTCAAAAAGTCTCAAGAGAAACAAGTTCTACAAGATTAAAAAACATAAGTCAAACAACTGTCTTGAAGCTCAATTTAAAATTAAAATTTGCAACTAGCATTTCCTCAATTTCATTTTGGGCATATGTTCTGAAGGTTTAATAGAATTGCTTCTTCTTGATGAGCTTAGATTTAATTCTGTACCACTGGAAGCACTAACCCAAAATAAACTTTTAGCAAGTGTTTCCAGTCATTGAAATTATATCCTTAGGGAAAGAACAGTTTTGGGCACCCAAAATTTGCATTCAATTCAGTTGGCAACAGTTTGTTTTCATTTCTAAATCTTACATTTCTGGCCAAAACACATAGAAATATCAACAAATGAAGAAAGAGAGAACGAAACTACAGTTTAAGTGCATCATGCCTCCAACCTAAGTAAACTAGCCACATCTGAAGACCGTCTTGGATGCAAGTACCCCCAAGGCTGTTTTCCATGCCAAAGGCCAACTCCCAAATCTAAACAATGTAAGTGCTCTTCACACTCACTATCAATGATAGGCTGCTGCAGCAGCAGGTGAAAGATTTAAGTGTCGGTATTTACACCGCTTATAGCAGAATGGAAGGAAAAACAAAATAAAATTGCAGAGAGATGCGGTGCAGTACAGAAGCATAGTCTAAGGTGTATTTTAAAAAAAAAAAAAAAAAAGAGAAAGAGAAAGAGAGAAAAACCCAAGAATTACATGCACAAGCCCTCCCGGTACCTGTGGGCCCCTCTGCCAGCTCCTGCCTCCCTCCCGTTAAACTTCTCCCGCTCCCAGGTGGCACCTGCAGCCCCCTACTCCCCTCCAACCCAACGATACTTTTCCACGGATCTAGGGGTCCCGCTCCCGGCAGGCAGCCCTCCCCGGCAGGCAGCCCCCTCCCCGCACCCCACGGCGCCTCGGGGGCCCCGCTCACCGCCCTCCCCCGCCCGCGGGACAAGCCGCCGCCCCCCCGCCAGCCCAGCGCCCCCCCGGCCCAGCACACCTTGAAGGCCCGGCCTCCCCCAGGGTCCCCTTCCCCAGTGCCCCCAGCCCCATCTCGCCTCCCGCCCCTCCCCCACAGCCCCTCCTCATCCCTCGCCCCTCCCCCCAGCTGCCCCTACACACACACACACACACACACACACACGTACAGGTGCCCACCCCCGCCGCCGCCGCCGCGGCGGCGCCTCACCATGAACTTGAGGGCCTTTTCCTGCAGCACGGCCTCGGCCGGGTCCATAGTCCTGCGCCGAGGCCGAGGCCGGGGCCGGGGCCGCCCCTCCTCTCAGTGCCAGGCCGCAGCCAGCGCAGACAGGAACCTGCGCTGCCCCGCGTCCCCCCCACCTCCACCTCCACCTCGCCCCGCTGCCCGGATGGCGCATGCGCCGTCCGCAGGCCCACGGGAAATGGAGTCCCCGGCCGTGCTACCGGCAAGGGCCCGGTAGCGGCCCAAAACTACAAAGCCCAAAAGGCCTTGAGGCGGGGGGCACGCCGGGAGCCGGTTGGCGCATGCGTTGTCTGCGAGAGAGGGGGCCGACGGGAGTTGTAGTAGTGCGGGGCTGTGACGGTGTAACTTGAGGGCAGGGGTTGTTGCTGGGGGGGGCAATCCCTGCTCGGGGCGGGGGAGGGAGGGAAGCCCCTCTCCGCAGGGGCCATGTGGGCCATTTCCATCCCCAGACCTTCCCTGGTGAGGTGTAAGGCTGGCTCCCAAGTCACAGCCCTGCGCTCTCTGCCATAAGCATCTCGCATGTGGCTAATGGCGGGGTGCCGGGGCACCCGCGGCGCCCACAAGAGCTTGGCTGCACCCTTGTCTTGCTCCAGCTGCACTCCATGCCGGTGCGCTGTCGATTTTCAGGTCAGTTGTTACTGGTACACCATCTGAAACTAATCTCATGTGTGTGCAGAACAAGTACCAAAAATGCCTGGTGACTTCCGTCCAGAGAGAAGGTCGGTCCGAAGGGGCCGTCGCTGCTCCTTGGCAAGGGATATGAAACGGGGAAACTTGCATCACTGGAATGGATCAAGTAGACTTACATCATTCTTGAGGGACGTTTGTTCAAATCCATCCCGTAAAGGAAACCCCTCACATAAACAGCCTCCCTTGGTGCTTCGGTCCACTTACGCTTAGTTTTTTCTCTAATAATGTTTCTAAATCAGTTTTCCCTGAAAATCGGGCCAAGTTCTCTTTGCTGTACCAAGCAGCAAACAAAAAACGAATTGATCAGCATCCCTTTAACAGCACATAGACTGGAGGGTATTTACCATACCCCTCCTAACTGTTTAATCTTCTGTGTTGCACACCAAACAAGACAAGCTCACTCTTTGGCAGCCACGACTTCTAATCATCTCGGGTTTGTTAAATTTGTCTAATCTCTTTCCAGTTTTCCTACATTTTTCACAATGTGCCCAAAAGCTGAAACCACCTCGCATGGAGCAGCAGAGAGGAATTACCTCCTGTGTCTTTTCTACTAATTATAAGACCCCGATAACTTTTTCCATTCTCTATAACAAACACAACACTGATTCCTATGCCGTTTGTCATCCAGTAAAACACTCAGATTTTTTTTCTTGCTGCATTTATATATTTGACTCTGCATCTTAAGCGAGATACCCTGGATTTCTTCCTATTTAGATGCAAAGGAGCCAGGCACAAACATCAGCACTTGCTTGCTGACATGCGGCTTAAATCCATTCTTTTTGTTCCTGTGTTTGACCTATAAAGTGAAGCTTCGAGTCACAGGTATGAACCCAGTGTCTCCTGTGCACCAGCCCCTTCCCTCATTTTCTCTAAACACCCCATCTCTTCCAGATTTTTAAACAAGATAATCAAAGAGAAAATGATGCAAAGAATATGCCCATTACTGCATTCCTTGCAGGGATACATGACCTAGGTGATGTCTCATGACCCGGTGCCAGGAGTGTCTCCTCCAGCTAACAACACAGCAGAGATGACAGGGAATGACAGTCCATGCAGGGTGTGATGCTGGGATGAGCTATGCTCCCAGAGCAGTGGCTTGAGAGAAGGAGGCACCTTATGTCCTCCCTCTACAATCCCAAGGCATAGAAATCTTCCAGAGAAAGCTTTCAGGTCACCAGGACACGGGCTCCTATTCTTGGACTGGCCCAGCCACACTCTTGGTCATCATACTTTAAGCCCAGATTCTTAGTAGTGAAACGCCTGAAATGCTTGGCTATAATGGGGCTGGGCATTTTCCAGACTGCTGACAGCATTGAAAACACTTACAACAATTACATAAATAACAGTAATTATAATGAGGGAGTCCTATAATTACAAAGGGACAGCTCCTGTAACAGTACTGCAGGCAACCAGGGGCCGCCAGCACTTGAGGCATGGCTCTCCTGCGTCTCCTCCCTCTGGGCACCCTGCAGTTGGTTGGGATGTAAATGGATCCTCTTCGTAGCAGCGTGACAGGCTCAAGGCTTTGATTGCATGGTTTATTTGTCAATAATATCTGATGCTAGCCTAATTGTAGAAAAATTGAAAAGTGTAATGTTTCAGCACTAGACACCACTGTCCCAAAGCCCTCTAGGCCAATTGATCTGTCTGGACTGTAACTTATAGGGGATTAACATCTCTGGGTCATAAAAAGCATGAACAAAGTGGAGCCAAAACTAATGAATGTTTAGGTGCTGGACTTAACCTTGGTGGAAGAAGACAGTGGCTCGGTTATTCTGCTACAATGCCATTGGGATCCCATGATGCAGGACAACTGCAGAGGGACAGGGCAAGAACCTGCACCACAGCCCAGAGAGACCAAGGAAGGACTCAGAGAGGCAGCACTTGGCCCAGCAGCACTGAGCATGGAAGTAACGCCTCACCATGTGAACCTCACCTGGATTCCTGCATCTGCAGCCCAGCCTTGTGACCTCTTCCCACCACGGGATGTTCACTGCAGCTGGATGGCCAGCTCTGCATCCACCAGCTTGCTGGGTCCTCTGTGGCCCCATAGCAGGAGAATGGCCAGCACACCGAGCTGCAACACCCACCAGATCCCTGCTACAGCCCTATGCCGTCAGGGTGTCACATCATACAGCAGAAGAGGCATTAGAGAAGTCTGTGGGGTATAAGGCAGAGGGAAGGCACACTTCGAGTTCAGCAGATTTACAACCAATTAAATAATGATTTGTTTGGATTGCAGGAAGCAGGAGCCAGACATGTGTGGTCAGCGCTGTCTCTGCCACAGCAGAGCTGCCCTGACTAGCTCCTCTTTACTTTCCCCTTGAAACAGCAATCATATCCCACCCTTCCTGCCCTCCGCACCCTCACAGCAGAGCATGTTGCATGAAGCAAGCTATATAGTGCACAGGGAGCTCACCATCCTTCCAGATGAAGTATGCTATCAAACGGTAAAGATATTACTGTGATTATTTTTGCAATAGCATATTGCTCTGTGCATTCTGGACTCTGCGGACCACATCCACGCCTGGTGTAACGCCATGTTAATTTGCTGTGGCAGTCATTAATTGGGTAAGGAACAGCTGGTGCTTTGCTTTAAGTGAAGCTGATTGGGTCAGCAAGTAACTGTTTGGTTAAGTGATCTACAGCAGGTACAGCCCTACCTCTCTCTGCACTCTAGAGGGGTTTCACTTCTTGTCCTAGTGACCCTTGGAGGAAGCAGCAAGATTTGGCCATGAAACATTAGGGAGCTTTAATCAGCGCGGTTCCTTTGGGCATTATTGCCTGAATTTTAATATTTTGAATAATAAAGGATGATTTTAAATTAAATTTGTGGGTTCGCCATCTGTGTGTGCTTGGCCTAGTTTTCCTCTGCTTTGGCAGTCCCTTGACTTCATTCTTTCCAAGTTGCAGCAAAAAGGGAGGGAAGAGAAAAGAGGGGAGAGCACTGGTGGAAGAACCTTTTGTTATTCCCTTTGTCCTGCAAGCTCTTGGCAGCAGCAGCAGCCTTTACTGCAGGTATATTTCACAGTGGTGAGCACACAGACAACATTTGATAGCATAAGAGCTTGTGAAAGGGAGGCAGGGACCCCTTCACCCAGAAACGTCCCAGTGGTTCAGCTCAGCCTCTCCATCCCAGCTCATCCATGATGGCAGCATGTCTTGCACAGGGCACCAGCATCTCAGCTAAAGGGGCTTGGTGTACAGTGGCCTTGGGGATCTGGGGGCAGGATGGCTTCCTGCAGCCTATGGGCAAAGGGGTTTTTTTAGGACAAAGGGACATTGTCCTAAAGTCATGCAAAAGCAAGAGAAAAGAGTCCAAGACCACATAGCATGAATTATGTTCACTGTATGGCTGGAGCAGGACAGTACCCATTACCTGGTACTAAGGAGATGTGCAAGGCTGCATGTGTGGAGGGGATGACCAGAGAGAGAGGCTTGTCTGCAGAGAAACCAGAACAGTCAGGCTAAGGGTTGACATTACAGGCTGAGCTGAATTTATCCCTTGTGCTGCTGAAAAGGAGAGCTGCATCCCCTCTCCTGTCTCTACCAGCCACATACTACTACTTCTCACCTTGTGCCAGCTCTGATGCTTGTTTGCTAGCATGGTGAACTGTTTTAATTCACTATAGTGGCAGAAAAATGGTAATCAGGAAATACAAAATAAACACATCTTTATTGGTGAGTCAAACTGGTTTTTCTCATGATCAGACAAATGGCAGAGCTACTGGGAGGGCAGGTGGGAATTGCACTCCAGGGCAGGGGAGGTAAGGATGAGACTGGTCCCTCTCAGTGATGGGGAGCTGCTAATTCAGCAGACACCAGGTGAAAAACATCTTGTCTTCACACTGTCAGGGTCTCTTGACCCTCCTGGGGGTTGAGAGCCCTCCAGGCTCACACAGCATCATCGCTGCCAGTGGAGGATCTGGATGGCCAAGGCAGAGAGCAGGGGAATATCTTGGGAAGGCCAGATCCTGGAAGTTTGGAATCCTCACAGGGATCCTGAGCAGATAATCCTGAGCTCATTTCCCAATTTTCCATCTTACTACTGGGGCTGCACAGCACTGGTCCCCCCCAGGATTTGCTTGGCCACTGGGAAGCAGGAGATGCTGAAGGCCTGGTCCCAGTCCTCTCCATAGACTCTGTAGCTACTTTGTTTAAAATACAGATTAAAAGAAATCAGGGTGACAGCAATGTTCTTGAACAGGGCCTGTCGCCATTGTCAGCAGCCTTCCAGTTTCCCCCACAATCTTGCCGGAGGCCCCAGTGTTGAGCACTGAGCTGCCCTGCGAGGCTGTGCACATACAGAAACACGCACTGTGACTCACAGCCAGCTGGGTATCCCCAGCAGAGATCTGGAAGCACTTCCTTACCCCCAAAAGCAGCTCCTTCGCTCTGAGGCCTGGCCACCCCCTCATACCCCCCGCACTTCTGGGATGTGTCCTCTGGTGTTTGCAGCACCTTCCATCAGGCTGTCCTTGAGACAGCAGTGATGACGAATTCATCAGTCCTTCAGCAAACACAAGAGCCTAGAGGAGCATCGCCAGTTGCTCAGCATTGCTGCCTGGAGGGTGGCAAAGGGGGAAGAAAGATTTCTTCTTATGAGGATGAAAAACAAACCCAAACCACCAAACCTGACCCGACAGAACAAAAACAACCCCAACAAGTACCTCGTACTCAGAACAGCCTTTTAAAGCCTCATGAATATTTAGCTTGTCCTCATGTAAAATATATGACTTTGTGTAAGGATCAGGCAAAGGAGGTGCATGATTTTTTTCTGATTTATGGGCCCAGCAACGGATTATTCATAGCAGAGCAGCTGTGTGGAAAGATTCATCCACTGCAAAATGTGATTGTACATCAGGCAGTGTGAGGGAACAGAGCTATGACTAATGGCTACTTTACATATAAATGAGAAGGTTTGCGCTAGGAACTGTAAAAAAAATACAATCGTTCAGCTGACGGGCCCGGCCTCTTTATCGCAAGCGCTGCACAGGGGCCAGGGAAAGACAGGAACAAGCCTGCCTGAAGGCGCTGCCTTCCCTCACATCCTCCAACATGCAATAAATAAGGCAAGAGCAGTCAAGGCTTCCAAGGGCCAAATTTGTTGCTGGTGTCAATCTGCAGGCTGCAATGGAGGAAGGCAGATGTGGCTCCTCCTGGCTCAGATGCCCCTGGAAGTCCCTCCTGGCCAGGCTGGGGTAGACCCTGCTCTGAGCATCATACTCGAAAGCAGAGGGGCAGCGCGAGTCGGGGTGCTCAGCACAGCCCCAGTGTAAGCCCTTTGCTTCCCCTCCCTGCTACAATCACAGCCTCCCCCACACTCACTCTCCTAGCCGAGACAGGTTGTCTAGACATTGCAGATGTGGACAGATGTTGGGGCTGTAATTTATAACAATGGCCTCCAGAAGGCAATTCCAATTTGTTTCGCTAAAGCTTTAAGTTACAGGCAGCAAGATCTCCTGTAAATACTCTTGACTTACATAGTAAGTACATAAGAGAGTTTGCCTGGTGAAAGCCCACTTGCTGCAGCGATTGTAGCTTTCACCATGTCTCAGAGGGACATTACAGGTCCAAAAGCAATTGCTCTCTGCCATGGACCCAATGAGCCCAAGAGTGACCCGAGTTCCAGGTGCTGACACACATGCAGTTCAGCATCATTCTTCTGCTTCTCCAGCATCATTCACCTGCTCAGGGGAGGAGGTTGAGATCTCACCTGCAGAGCCAACCCCTATACCCCATGTGCTGTCTTCTTCATGGGGCATATCCCTGCAGGAAAACTCAGAAAAGGAAATTTTCCCAGCCCTTTAAGAGGTTCCCTAGAGGGAAACCTCTCCTGAAAGCAAAAAGATCCTCACAGGAGAGGTTTCCCTCTATGGAAACCTCTCCTGAAAGCAAAAAGATCCTCACAGGAGAGGTTTCCTTCTATGGAAACCTTTTAAACCCAAAGGGAAATGGAGCCTCTGCCAAAGCTCCTATAAGCCCTGTTCAGAGCAGCTCTGAGTAGGCATCACAAGGCCTTCTCCTTCCATCAGACACCACCCAATATCCCAAACATGCTCCTCTTGCTACTCTAACCCTCCTGTGAATTGCAGCCATGGTCCCAGCTTTGCAAACCTGGGGCAGATACCATCACAAGTGAAGGATATACTAACAGCAGTGATCCTGCAGCCACAGGAGGAGGAAAGAGCACCAGGAAGGGTGCAGTCATGATCAACTAGTTTCTGCACTTCCACCATTCAAAGCCTGCCAGTCAGGGGTACTTCTGACATGGGAGAGTCTTTCTCCAGCACCATTTCATAGGACCTACAGTCATTCTGCTTGTCTTCAACCTAGAGCTTGGGGTTTCTTGCAGAGTCCAAGGGGAAAGAATAGGAGCCCTTACCAATTATTTGTTCCTGCAATTGTGTCTGTGCAGGTTGTTCCTAAATTGAGCAGCACAGACTTCTTCACTGCTTCTTAAGGACACAGGGCACTAAGGTGCTCTGCAGTGACTATATTAGTGCATAGGTGCACGAGTGCCTGGGGAGGCATGTGCGGAACTGAAAGCCACACCAACAGACCCTGATAAATTAAAAAGCTGGGACTAACATGCAGCAGCCAGACAGGCCCCAGAGACTCCCTGTAGCAGATTCAATGGTGCTAGATGCAGTACAAAGCAGATCACTGTCCAGAGAACTAGCTAACTCATTCCTTTCAGTCTACATAGATATCCACCTGTGCGAGGCTGTCTATCCCATTCACCTCTGTGGCTTGGCCATTGTACTAGTAAAAACCTGTAGAAAAGCTCTTCACGGATAAGACCACAAGAAAACAGATATGAGGTTACCTCTCACATTCATCAAAGGTGAAGGTCACATCTGGGGTCTGGGGTATAGCATACGGCTGAAATACCACCTTTCAAGAATCCCAGCATAGAACATCAAGGGGGGGGGCGGAATTGGCAGAAAACACAGCCAGAGAGCATAGCATGTGTTATACGCAACATAGGACAAGGTTGGGAAGAGTTGTGCCTTGGAAACTCCCAGTTTTCTTCTCAGAGGTGAAAGCTGGAACACAGTCAGCCACTATGGCAATTTCACCCATGAAGTGAGGTTGTGGAGAAACAAGACTTTGCAAAGCCTCAGAGCCACAAAGTGCTTCAATTAAAGCATGTTCCCGTGAGGTTTGGTTGGGATTAGAGATGTGCTCCCTTTGGATTTGCAGCTGAAAGTCTGCAGCCGTGTGCTACCCTGGGAGAGTCTGAAAGAGAAACCACTGGTCTCCCAGAGGGGTGAGAGCAGAGACCATACCAGCACAACAGCGCTTTGTAAAATTTCTGTCACTTTTGTTCCAGAGTTTGCAATTAAGGCAATGGGAAACAGCAGTTTTCAGGTTTTCAGCCAAATTAAAAAGTCTTATTTTCCCCAGCCCCCAAAAGTTTAATCTCAGATTTAATGAAACATTTAATTTGAAGCAATATATCTTAATTTGTAGGGAAGCAATTTTTTGAATTAAAGTAAATAAAGTAATAAATTATTTATTGTTCTTTAATTTGGAATCTTTCAGCAGAGCTATCAGCTGAATTCAAGGTGAAACAAATGTCTGAGCCCCCATGTAACTTCATCAGCAAAGAGAGTATTTGATGCCTCTTTCAACTCAGTGTGGAACAGGAGAAGGTCTTGCAGGAGAAGCTTTCCTAGGAGGGGGAATCAAGCTTTTGGCACTCAGCTCATTTTGCAGCAACAAAGGCACATTTCCATATTGCTTTGCATGTCTGCAAGTGTCCGTGCTGTGGAGGCACAAAGGTGCTGCAGCTCATTCTGCAGACAGCATCCAGCCCAGCCCAAGGCAGGCAGATGGTTTCATCCATGGGAATCCAAATTGGAGATTTTTCTGTGCCCTGAAGGACAGTGTGGGGACTGGGATCCAAAAGTGGATTCATTCCCTGTTTGCTTTAAAATGGGAAAGCAGAGCAGGCCTCTCAAGTTTAGGTTACTCTCCCAAAACATATCGCAGTTGCAAATTACATACCCGATACCCGCACCCCATCCAGCCACTGTTGAGCCCCAGCCTGGAGCTGTGCTGTCCCTGCCCAGGGAGAAAACCCAGCAGATTTTCATGGGAGGGGACTGGATCAGCACAGCAGTGACAATACCCATGTCTCACTTGCACACTTTGTGCCCTCAACCAGCTTCCAAAGTGAAATGCAGATGCAAATACTGCCTTTTCCCAGCCACTCCAGAGCTGCTTCCCTCCTGACCTAGCATATCCAGAGCCCATGTGGGATCCTACCTACTGATGGAGTAGAAAGCCAAGGTTGAGGTGCACGGATGACCCCAAGGAAGCAAACAAGCCAGCTCCTGCAGCTTCCCCAGCAGACAAGTGGATGAGGTGGCCTTGGGACCAGCCAGCCCCATGGGCATGGAGCCTGAGGACAGCACTGCTGTTTCCAGGGGGCTGGACCGGACGGCTCCCTTCCCTGCTTGCTCAAGCACTTCCAATTAAACCCAGTGGAATTCAATCTCTTACTCTTAATAAACTTCCCTGTTTCCTTGCCAACTCCCCTCCGGACACCAAGACGCTATTACTCCAAACACAACAGGAAAGGGCTATTTTTTTCTGCAAACTTTCTGACTGAAGAGGCAAGCACGATCCCCCCTAGCAGGATCCAAGCCATTAGAATCCATGAAAATTAACTGCAAATAAACATTTGGGGGAGGGGGGCTGGGGGGGTGGGGAAATGGTGCTGCTGAGCCACAGCAGAAGGATTATGCACATATGCACGTGCTTCCTGAGACAGGCAACATCCACACTTGCTGACTGGCATGGACATGCACACGGGACCCAACACAGAAATTGGGAACTTGGGTTCTGCTGTGGGCATGTGGATTTCTAGGGATGCTGCCCCTTATTTCCACACCACCACAGGTTCCTTCTTATACATCCCAGGCTTGCAGTTCTGGGGGTGGGGAAGATCTAACAGCCCCTTCCCTACTGCTGGCACCACTCAGTACAGTGTGCACTAGCAAGGGAGCTGTACAGCCCCCCTCTTCCAGCCTGGATTCCTCATCCCCACACGCTGCATCTCCATTGCACAGACCCAGAAGATTAATACAGCCATCTCCCCTTTCCCAAAGCCCTGGTCGCAGCTTTGCAAGGCAGGAGCCTCCTTCTCCACTCTCCTCTCCCTGACAGATGCCTCAGAGCCCGGGGCCGCAGTTAAGGTGACAAGATTCAGCAATTCTTTATGAACATTTCATTCCCGCTCGCTACACGACGTAAATTAGATGGTGTGTTACATTCGGGCAAGAAGCACGATATGTCACTGTGGCGCCGGCCCATTGGATGGAGAGGCTAATCCTGCCGTGAATTTCATTACTGCTTTTATGCCGTCGGAATTAGCTTGGTGACAGCGAGCCTGATTGTCTTTCACTAGGGGTTTGCTGGGACGCGGGAAGGCTTCCTCCCTGATGGGAGCACTACGGAGTGACCCCGCTCCACGGCCACACATTGTGCCTTCACTGAGGCAGGGAGGGAACGGTGTCCAGCTTGTGGGGAGCTCTGATATTCCTCCTCCGCAGTGCTAGGATAAATAAGATTGAAGGAGCCCCTTGCATGGGTGGGTGGCCAGGATGGCAGTAACCCCCCCTCCCTGTAACAGGAGGGTGTTGTATCCCTGCCTCTCACCTTTACATGCACACAGGCAGTTATCCTGGGGATGCTGCTCTTGCTATGGTGGATTCCTCCCTTCTCCCAGCACACACCATGCTAGGAACCAGCACCTGAAAACCTGAAGCCTGGAACCCGAGAGCCAGGGACACAAGCTGCAATCCATGCTGCAGCTGGGCCAAATTCAGTCCTCCTATCAGTGTCTGCACTTGGGGGTTTCATGCCCTTGGCCAGTGTAAGATGAATGAGATGCACAGAGCCATGTTTCCATTACTGGCCACAGGCTCCTTATGCACTGATGCTCAGGCTTGGCTTGGCTGACCTGCCTCCTGAAGCATCGTCACGGAGAATAACAGGAGTTCAGGTGACTCAGAGCAGGTATTGAGTGAAGCTGGACAAGTTGAACCCATCCTGTGTCTATCCCTATATCTGTCCTGTTATAGAGCTACTGCTAATCAGGGAGCAGAGCCAGGAACACACACAAAAAATTTCCCAAACAACCAGCACTTACGTAAGATGAGATTGCTGAGAGGTCAGACACCAAAAAGGTGGCTCCAAGCAAGAAGTGGCAGAGAGAAATCTGGGACCACCTGAAGATCCAAAGTAAAACACAAACATGGGGCTGGCTGCATGCACATGCTGTGTCCACTTAGCAATTGCTCTATGCCTGGTAAACCAAGAAGTCTCAGAAACATGCCATAAGCTGTCCCCTCATGCCACCTCCAGACCCAGCCATCAGGAGTCCCCTGAACCTGGCCACCACATTTCATTGACAGCATGACTTTGCTTCTCCAAACCTAGCTTCTGGAAAGCCTTTCTCCCTCAGGCTGTGTGCTGTGGCCATGATGACCCCAGTTCACTCCTCTCCATTTTCATGTCCTCTGCCATCCCCTCTGCCCACCCCCAGTTTGCAACCCCTGAGCTCCCTTTGCCACCTCTCTCCCAAGTTTAGCCATCCCCATCCATTTAACCAGCAAACACACACATGTAAACCCATGCCTGCCCATGTCTTACTGAGCCACTTGAATTTTCTCCTGGTGCCTCCAAGCACTGCTGCCATTTACAGGGTTTAAAATGTCAGTGTGATGCCCTCCAGGGTTCCAAACGAGTGAGCTGCAAAGTACTTGAAGGTTGCAGACAACGTTGGTGATGGCTGCCAGGCTGATCCAATTGGTTCTGCACCCTAGCACAGGTTCAAAAATAAAATTGCAGGAGCAGGGATAAAGAGACAAACTGATCATCACTGCCTATCACCCCAGTGCATGCCCAAAGTTCAGGCTGTGTGGTTCTGCATGGCTCCGGCCTCCAACCCTCCAGTGCTAGGTGCAGCCCCTGGAAAATGCACGGGAGACTTTCAAGCCAAAGCACCAGCAGGAAAAAACTCTCATGACATTCCTGGGAAGAAGGTCTAGGTATACCACAGCTCCTGAAGTGCTCTGTACCACCGGACAGACTCCTCTGCTCTCCTGGCTGTCCCAGTGTCTTGTCCCAGGGCAGCTTTGGGTGATCCAACGCTCAAAGAACCAGGTGCAGGCTCTTCTCTTCAGAACATCACCCAGGGGACTAAAGGAGCTCTCCTGCGCTAGGTGCTGTACAAACACAGCATGGGGAAAAAGCTCTCCTTCTCCCAAGCAGGAAAGCTCGTATCTCTAGCTGGCAAAAGACCATGTTGCACCTACCGGGAGTCAAATCCACCTGGCTGGGGTGTTACCAAAGGGCAAGTTAAATTTGAAACCCAATTCTCAAGGGTGCGTCTGAGAGCTGTAATGGTCCAACTATTCAACACAGTCTGGAAACCCAGAGAGGGTGATACCCATAGCTGGAGCTCTGCTCTGGGCTCTTGGCCCCCTCCTCCCACTCTCAGGACAACAAGGCTGCACAGCCTTAATGCGCATCTATTAGTCAAAGTGCTCTCCCCTTAGGTAAGCACTTTGGGAAGCTTGCCTAGTCCTTTGCAGTAATACTCCATTAGTCCTTCACTCTAAATCTAATTAGGGGAAGGAGGAGGAGGAGTGGGAGGGGATGGGGAAGAGGGGGAGGAAGTTAACAAATGGATTTGGGATGACAAACTATGGAAGAGGTTTGTCAAAGACAGGAAAAAGAATAAAAGCAGTCAAAACTCAGATGTTTGAGGGACAAGCACCTGAAAGGTACATATGAACAAGGTGTAGGAGAAAAGGGCTCCTGAGCTCTCCCCCAAGGAGGAGATAGGATGCAGCTTTTCCCCTGGCCTTTGGGTGGGGAGGCAGGCAGCACCCAGAGCTTGGATGGGGATGGCAGTCCACTGACAGCAGTTCTCAGGGTCTGCTTTGTTGGTTTCAACTGGGGTGAAAAGAAAGCAAAATAAATTAAAGTGAGGATAGAAACTGATATTGTATCCATAGCCTTCTTGCCAGAGATTTCCTCTCCTCCACCAGCAAGTCAGATACAAACATGCCCGCAAAGAGCAAGGCCTGAGCAGAGTTGCTCGGTGCCCAGAGGAAACCAGAATGGCTTTGTGACACGTTGTGAGATGTGACATTTGAACCCCAGAGGGCAGAGAGGGCCCTTTTTCTGGGCATCACTGGGGTCCAGGCATCACTGTCAGACCGATGTCAGTCACTGCCTTTCCCAGCTTGGGAGTCCTCCCTGAACCCGGAGGTACCCAAACCTGGAAGGGACTCACCTGTGAGAGGGGACAGGCTCTAGGCAGATCCAGCAGGAATGAGAATCACTGGAGAAAGCAACTGTTTGGGCATCCACAGCACATGCACTTCCCTCAGCCCAGCTCCGTTGCCCCCCTCCCAAGGTGCTCCAGTGACAGCAGCGAGGGCAGGAGACCTGGGTCACACCCAACACACAGCCCAAGACCTGGTCCAGCCCCACCAGCACTCCAAGCATCACTTCCCTCCCCTCCAAGCCTCTCCTCTTTGCCATGCCAGTCGCCCTGGGGTTTGGGCAGAGCCTGTTTCACAGAGGCAGATCTCCCAGCAGCCAAGAGCAGTCTCGACTGGATTTGCCCCCAGACGCGAGGAAGCCTTGGACAGATCATTCATCGTGCAGCCCAACACAGCCGAGACAAGGCCAGGAGCTGTGCAGAGCAAAAATAAAAAAGTCACCGGGACTCCCCATATCATATATATATCAGCCAGCAACGGCTCCATCGGGAACAAAGGTATTCAAGCATTGGAAAGAGAGTGCTTAGCAGTAAAATAGGTCCTGGAAGCCCTCGGGCACTATTTACTGGGGAATGAATCTACCTTGGTGACTGATTGCAGCCTTTTAACCTGGATAAATCAGATGACAGATAAGAGCGTCTCCCAGGTAGCCCTGCCGGCAGGTGCCTCCATTACAGCCCCATCCATTTCAGCCCCATCCATTTCAGCCAGCTCTGTCATCCACCAGGGGACATGTCCCCTGCTGTGTGGGGTGAGCCCTGCGGGGGGTTCAGTGGGCAGAGGTGCCTGGCAGGTTTTGGAGCACCTCTGCTCTTGTCTTTATGGGAGGGAAGGTGAGAGAGCCATTGCCAGCTCAAGAGGAAGCAGAGGCAGCTGCAATGCTCAGGACTCAGCCCTGCCTGGCTCTGAAACCCCACAGCATCCCACATCCCAGGACCACAGCACTGCTGTGGGGTGGGGAAAGGACAAGTGATGGCCCCCAGCACAGATTTCTGGGGCTACACCAGCCCAGCATGCTTTTTCTTATCTGCAGAGAGCATTTTCCAGGCTGCTTGCAGTCTCTGGATCAGCCCAACTCACACCTGAGAGACAGTGAAGAGAGAGAGCCACCCCCAAAGCCACCCACACCACAGGGACAGCCACCAGCTGGGAAAGAAGCTTGGTTTATATGAGGACACTTACAAGCCATGAGCATTTGCAGGCAGGAGTGAACAGGCAGCCTGTCCCAGTCTTTCATTCTGAGAGACGCCCTGTCTGCCACCCCACAGTACATCCTAGCCAGGAGGGTTCAGTGCCAGCTTTTGCTGCAAGTGTCTGTAATGTGCAGCTTCCCTGCTCATCCTGTCCCAGAGACAGGCTGCAGCAACAGAGTCTCCCATCTCCCTGCGTGGCTCTCCAGCAAGGCAATCAGGAGCAGTGGCAGTGCTGCACAGCAGCTCCGTGAACATGGCAACCCCTGACTATATGCTTTCAGGCTGAGGGTACTTAGGGCTGGCTTTATATGCACCCACCCTGCCAGGTCAGCCATGGCCCAGCCCATGGCAGTAAAGCATTGGCACAGGTTAGCAGTCTGCCCCATGCAGTCTGTCACCCCTCTTGCACAGCAAGAGACCTGCAGCACAAATTAGGATGTCACCACTCCTTTCTGTTTTCCTGACTGTTTTTCCCCTTTGGGCACTCAAAACTTGCAAGCAAGCAAGACAACTCACTTATGTCCACAATTTCAGGCACAACATCCATGTCTGCTCTCTGCAAAGGCACCACCCTGCCCCATTTCTGGTCCTAATTCCTTCTATTGCTGCTTTGGAGGACCCCAGTAACTCAACACTCACCCTGCAGCTCTCCTGACACAGCAAGGAGCGCTGGTCAGGAACACGGACATTTCAACAGCCACTTAAGCAGTTGGTACTCAATGTCTCCCGTTACCTTGCAAAATAGGGACCCAGTCCTTTCTATGCTGCAGCTCATCCACAAGCATCTCTCCCACTTTATAGACTTTTTTTTTTTTTTTTTTTTTTTTTTGTAGGGAGAAAACAAGAGGCACAAACAGGTGTTCTTGCATTTTATAACCCAATCCTGTGCTCTACGCTCTCCCCAGCACAGGTCCCACCCAGGGCCAGCTGCTGATGTTCAAGAGAATTAATTACCCACCCTGAGATAATAACCTTAACCAAAGCACTGGGTGGGGAGGAGTTAAAGGAACAGTGCCTGGCTCTGGTATGGAGCCTGGGGTTAGAGAACTTCACAGTGCTCCAAGCCACCACTGTCCCCAGACAAGAGACTTCTTCTGAAAACTTTGGTGGCAGAGAACAAATGGGGGCAGGATGTGAGCAAATTGAGCTTTGGCTTTGCACGTTGGATCAATGTGGCCTGGAAAGGGCAAAACTGCTCCTGGTTTTATGTGCCTTGACATGGCAGTTTCTGAAGGGAGAATGGGAAATAAACTCAAACCGACACATCTTGTTTTGAGTTCCTGTGTATGGGAGTGCTCCCCTCCATGCCATCCTCATTCCAGCTGGGTGCCAGCTCCAGCCAGAGACATGCAGAGCAGGCTTGGGACATTTTCTGGGGCTGGATGCAGAGTGGGCATGTAGACTGGGCACAGTGATACCCTGGTTATGCCAGAATATACAGTGATGTTCAGTCTGCTAGAAATGATCAAAATCAGTCAGGAGCCCTTTCTGGCTGGTTTAAGCTCATCAGGCTGCAGCTCTGGAGCTGCCGAAATGAGCAGGAATCCCTAGTCAAGGTTATTCCCTAAAAGGCTGCAAAAGGGGTTTCTCATCTGCAGTAGCCCTTAATGACATTGGCAGCACTGGGACCCAGAAGAGGATGGGTCTGATCCAGCAAGTTGCTTTTCAGAGGGAAAATCCAGGCAATTCCCTGGGACAGCCCTGCTCGGTGTAGTGGGTTGGACTGGGGACCTGATCCCCCTGGGAATCGCTCTTTTTTTTTTTTCTGTGATAGGGTTGTTTCCAGCCGGATTGCTTCCCTGATCTGGCCTCCATGCGTCCTCGGGGACAGCAGACCTGAACGGGGTTAGACAAACAGCTTGGCTGAGCTGCAGGGGTGAGCTGCCAAGGGTGCCCTGGGGCAGGATTAATCCTGGCTTGACATATTTCCCACACACCAGAGCCTCTGAGCAGAGATGGGGATGCTCCAGGAAGCCGAGTAGGGGCTGAGGGGCTTTGGGGACCAAGACCCCCTTTCACCCAGCCACACAAGCTGCAGCGTGTCCCTGCCCCACTGCAGGTACATGATGCAGATGGGGCAAGAAGCCAGCCGACTGCCTGTCTGTCCAGCCTGGTCTGTCTGTCCAGTCAGGTTCCACATATCCAGGAGGGTAAAAAAGAGATGAAGGGGTATGTGTGTGAGGACTGGAGAGCACTGGGGATCCACCCAGAGCCTGACCTCCCCCCTCCATCAGAGATCGCACCCTGGAAGCCATATTCAGCCATCATTAGTATGCAAAGACTGTGATCTGAGAGAGGGGGAGAGAGAAAGAGAGAGGGAGGGAGGGGGGAGAGAGGGAAGAGAGAGAGAAAGAGAGAAAAAGCCAGTTGTTTTATTCATGGCTGGTGATATTATAGACTGAGTGAAAATCACATTATCGTAATGGGAAAGTTAGAGTTGCCGTGATGATGCCCTGAAGCTTGTGTGCTGATTGGGGTGTGATTGCTATCTGTATTTATATGTAGAAAGCAAAGTTCACTGCCAGTTCAAGATGGTGGAGCCTGCTTCTTCATGCTACATAATTCTTCAGTAGGGAGAAACTACGAGCAGCCGGGGCGGCTGAGCAGGCGTGGGGGGCTCCTGGAGTGCGGGTCTGTGGGCAGAGATGGTGTGTGCTGCCCGCTGGGCTCCGGGCACAGCGTGGGCTTCTGCTGTGCTGTGAGCAGGGTGGGGGGCAAGGCGTGTGAGCGGGGTGGGGGGCAAGGGGTGTGAGCACCCAGGTGTGTTCACGTGCGAGTCAGTCTCACGGCCCTGGTTGTTGGTGATGCTAGGGGAACCTGAGCCACGGTTCCAGTCTTGGGGGTACAGTGTGATGGCGGGTGCAGATCAGCGAGAAGAGGGGAGCAATGCAAATGTCATGGTGCTGTTTGCAGGCTGTGGTGGGCTGCACAGGGCTTTGGGGACATGAGTTAATGATGCCTGCTGGTATTTTCCATGAGATGGAGACTCAGTGTGACAACCTGCAAGACCCTGCATGTCCCGTCCATCATCTGAGTTTCCCCCTCAGCCCCCAAAGACTTCTTGGGGGGGAAGAGCAGCCTTGGACCCTCCTGCTCCAAACTCCAGCCTCTGCTGCTGCACCTGGGATGGTGCTGGATTTCTGTGAAGTAGTGGGTAGTGGGGATGCAGGTAAATCCTTATGGCATAAATCCACCCACAGAAAAGGATGATGCTCAAGCAGCTCTTAACCTCCTTCCAAGCACACTCCTCCTCTGCCAGCCCTGGCACTCATGTCTGGCTGCTGCAGGCCCTGTCTCCCATCCTGCCCCAAGCACCCCACAGAGCCTGTAAGCCCAAGAGCACACTCCAGTCCAGGAGCTGCTATACCTCACACAACAGCACTTGGGAAATACCCTCCTGCAGGATGAGGGCATGCTGTGGCCACTGGCTCCCCTAGGCACTCACACAGAGGAGATCCAGGGGTGGGAAGTTGCTGCTCTTCTTGGGACTCAAGCAAATGCCCTGATGCTGCAGCACAAGGGGACATCCATTCACCAGTTTGGGTTTTTAGATCCCAAAGTGACACACATTAAAAAGACAGACCATTAACTGTGCATCTGTCAGCAGTAACGCTGAGGTTATACCAGCATCCGGGCATCCCTGCCTCCTCCTCCCAAGGACACACCTGCCAGCAAGCTCCTGCATCTGCAGAGATGTGTTGGCATCCAAGGGGTGCATTCACCTTCTGTTTCTGGGGTCCATTTGAGAGGATAACAAAAACCCAAGTCTGAGGGAAACAGAGGGCTACTTATTAAACCACAGAAAAGGGAAATACAAATAGCCACTGTTGCAGAGGGAAAGTGAGGCAGATATTGGAGAAGTGGGAAGAGCAGATAAATAGGCTAAATCCTCTTCTTTCTTTGCTGAGTTTCAATAGGGTTTACAGTAAGCCACCGAATGTTCTCCACTCCCACTGGAAAGCCTTCTCCTTAGCTCGGCCACGTACCTCCCATCTTGCTGTCGCATTTATTTCCCTTTCAACCCCCCATGAGGCCCTGCAGCGCTGTGGTGGGAATTTCTTGTGCATCTCCAGACTCCTCACCCTTCAGTGTGATGTACAGTCATTTGCAAACACACCTGGGGTGTATGAAATGCTCTTCTGAGGTGACGCTGTCACACCCACGTTTTGCACTGATGCAATTAATAGCACAAGGTGCAGGGCCTAGAGCAGCATCCCCCAGATCTAATCCCACAGTCAGGGGCGAGACATAGCCTGGGAAGAGACAGGCAGAAGCTGGACTGTGCCCAGCCTGTGCGGAGAGCTGCTGCGGAGCAGAGGGGCTGAGGGATACAGTGTGCTCCACAGGGACTGCTCAGCCACAAGGTCAGAGGGAAGGACAAGTTTCCCTTTCCAGTCAGAGCTCAGCCCTGGCCCTTCCAAGGACACGTGCTGGCAGAGCCAGCTCCTGGGTGCCAAACCCCCTGTGCCCTCAGAGCACCAGATGGATGCTCACATTCCCGAAAGAGCAGCCATTATCTCGCCGGCCTCCCTCCCGCTGGGGGAGTCAAATGTGGCTCTGAACTGTGCCATGCTGCAGAGCAGAGACTGCCTCCGACCCCACCTGTCCCCTCTACCAGCCGGCACAGTGCGGCTGCCAGCCAGGACGCCCCGTGTATCGGACAGACACGGGGTAGGCTGGGGCCAAAGGACAACAAGCTGGGATGGGCAGGAGGCAGCAAGGGGCTGCCTGGATGCACTCAGAAATGGGATAGCGTGATGGCTGCCGGCTAGGCTTGAAGGCAGGACAAGAGGTGGCAGTGGGGCACTGTGGAGCTGGGCACAGAGACAGTAGAGGCAGAGTGAAGGTCAGGCCATGGGCACAGGCAGCTGGGGAGCATCCCCGGGGGAAAATGCAGCCCAGGGGACCTTGTGACTGCCCGTGCTGACAGCTAGTGGGAACTGCCTGAATAGCTGCTCACCAGCTGCAGCATCAGGCCCCCATGCCCCTGCTGCCCATCCCTGGGCATGGCAGTCCTGCTGGCTGCGAGAGCCGGCTGTGCCTGGGGCCGGCTCCGGGCTGACCCCTGTGTCCCCCCCCAGCTGCAGGGGAGGCTGTGCCAGGGGCACAAGGAGAGAGGGGCTGCTCTGAGCTGCCTTTGTGCCCTGCTGGCTCTGCCATGGCTAATGGCTGGAGAACACAGTCCACCCACTTCCTTCCTCAGGAGCCTGTGTGCAGGCATTTGGCTGAGCGTATGCATGGATGTGGGACACACACATGCTCCCTGCACACACGCGCCTGTCAGCGGGGTGAACAACCACGCACACGTGCATGCAAGAGGAAGGAGCCCAAGCTCCAAAAACCTCATTTCCCAGCCCTGACTTCCCCCAGTGCTTAAGATGTGGCATCCCTGCTTGTCTCTGTTGATGGCACACGCAAACAAATAAAGAAAACAATATCTCACAGACACAGACCTCAGCAAACACTTACACAAAACTCAAGGTTTCCTCCTGCCAAACACTTGCACAGGACTCTGCCACACACAGGAACACACTGTCATCCCAACACACCCACGCAGGATCGTTGCAGCCTGCGCCAACTGCTACACAAACATCTCAGCCCAAACCTATGTGGGGTTTGCTCTCTGTAGAGAGATGTCACCCACATGGCCAGGTGCTGCCAACCCATGTGTGAACCAGGTAGTGGGAGCATGGCAGGCTTAGGCTGCATATCCTACGGTGATCAAACAGGTATGAAGGTGCGGATATTCCCATATGTACATGGGTGTATGCACACAGATGTTTTGTTACCATGGACGCCTGGGCCAAGATGCCCGGGCTAGGATGCCCATGGCTCTCCTTTTCCCATGACATTGCCTCTCTCCTCTCCCTAACTTATCCGTTTTTCACAGTTTAACCAGAATCAGCAACTTCTGTCACCTGCTGCTACCTGGCGCGTCCCTTCCCGCGCTGGCTAAATCTGTTTGAACCCACAGATGTGTGATTAAACACGGTGAGCTTTAGTGGCGAAGCACCGCTGCGCACTCCCCGTATGGCTGATGAGCGTGCAGCTGGAGCAGAGCTCCCTGGGGTACCCTGCTGCTCGCTCAACACGCGCCAGGTCGGGGGGAGGAAGGTGTCGACATGGTGGAGAGGGTATTTAAGCATTAAACCATTTCTTTTCCCTACAAGGATCCTGAAACTGCAGCTTTTCCTGCCTGGCTATGTCTGGCTGAGCCTCTGACAGGGAGACTAGAAAAATTTTCCATTGCAGGAGAGCAGGAGAGGACAGGGAAGGGGTGAATGTGAAGGGAGGGGAGAAAACGGTGTACAAAATAGCAGAGGGAGCTGCCATGTCTTCTCCCAGCCTTGCAATACAAAATTCAAGGGGCTTCCAGGGGAACCGAACAGCAGGGCATGTGGACGTGGCACAAGGACCTTGACTCTGTACCTCACTGTGACATAACGATGCCAAAACCAGACAACAACATACCAGCCTATACATTTCCAAAGGAGATGAAAACCTCACAGGCTCCAGCATGTAGACTGCCCTCTAGCTCCTCTCAGCATGTGTTCCCTGGATCCTGGGGGGTTTGAGATCCAGAGGACTCCCCTGGCTTATGTAGCCTATCACCCAGGAACAGCCAGGCTGGCTCCAACGTGACCTGTGCTGGAGGGGAAAGAGGGAGGCAAAGGGAAAGGTGCCTTGATCTAAAGCACTAGAAGAAGTCTGTAAGTGACTTGCCCAAACAGAGCAAATCGTGAGCTCAGAGCAGGGCACCGGGGTCCCTTTTCCAGACTCATATGTGTGAAGCATCTTGGGTCAGGTTTAAGAGGCATCTGAGGATAGATGTCAGCAAAGGGGCAGAGATGTTTCATGTTTGCCTCAAATAAATAACAACTCTCAGGTTTCTTGCAAGGCTGGTCCAAGGTGCAGAAACACAAGGACACAGTTGGGTAATGCAATAAATACCTTCTCTTGCAGCACAGGACTGATCTGATGTCTCCTCACTGGCCCCTGCTGTGGTCCCTCCCACCAGACCCTACCCAGCTTCTCCACTGCCCTCCCAAACCAAACGCAGCATCAGGGCAGCCTCCCAGTGCCGCAGGGACAGAATAACCACCTGGGCCAGGAAGCTGTCCACCTCATTCCTGATGGGAGCTACACGTGGCTCACCTTCATGCCAGCCACTGTTGCCCGCAGCAGCTCCTGGGGTGCAATGGGGAATTACTGCGGACACACCACTTTGGAGTGTGCTTTCTTGCCATTTTTCTGCTGAAATCCCAGGGCTTGCCATGGAGAAGGGAGACAGCTGGAAAAACGCTGATGGGGCTGAGGCGCAGCATGGGACAGAGCAGCCTGCCAGGCTGGGGAGCCAGCAGCACCACTCACCTCCAAGGGACGCAGGGGCTGGGTCTTGCTGCCTCTCTTATTACCTCTCCCAGCTCCTCCCTCCTCTGGCGGACCCCTTCAAGACACCCCTGCATAGCATAAGCCCATCTGCTCTCAGCATTGCAGCTGCCGAATCTTTGCTCCTCTCCCTCTCACCCGTTTCCCTGCAAACACCCCTTATTTCTCTTGTCCTCACCTCTCCCCACTGGGTAGCTCCTATTGGTCTGCAAACAACCTCTGCCTCTCTGCTCTGTTTGGTCCAGGTCTTGCTGGCCTCACCACTAGCCTCCTTGCTTCCCTGTGTCCTGATTTAATGGGGAGCAGATTGGATGTGATGCTCCTCTCTGAGCAGGCCCCGCACCGTGGAAACGCTGAGGTGGCTGTTCTGCTACGTGCAAACGATTAATGCATAAAGGGCAACTAGAAAGCCTGTAAGACCACGAAGCATCATTCCTGGGGAATTAGTACCGGTACAAATTGACATTGTGCTCTGCAGCTGGTTTCCTCTGTGCAATGCCTTGTGCCAACAATTACTGCAGGCAGGAAGAGGAAGATAAACAGATGAATGGGTGGTTCACGGAAGATCCATGGATGGAGGGATGGATGAAGGGCAGCCCAGATGGATGGTGGGTCTGGTCAAGGTTCCGGTGTAAATTCCCAAATTCCTCATATTAATTTACTTTCGCATCTGCTGTAGTGAAACCAAACACCCCAAACTTTTCCTTATTCCACAGTTTTCCCACTTTCTGACAACAATTTGATGCCATTCTGTTGGCGCCTTTCTTGCTGATCCCTTTCTGCATGGCATGAAGTGCTGTAGCAAAGTAGCCAGGATTAACATCCTTTCCGTAAGTGCATTGTCCCCTCAGGGCCAGATACAGGGTACTCCTGAGTCTGTATTTTCCCCTGTCCCATCTATAACACTGTGTAGTCTGATCAGCCACCGAGACCTTTGCACCGATCTTCTGCACCCTGAAACAGGCATGAACAAAAAAGGACTTGGGGAAAGAGAGAAGGTTGCTAGTCCCTGTCTCTCCCAAACACTGTGTGATTTGCACACCATCAAAAAAGTCTGTAGAGCTCTGTGAAGCTCATTTTCCTTCACTGGTCTGCAGTGTGGCTAGAGTTACCCATGGACACAGATCATGGGCACAAAGCAGCAGCAATCCCCGACTTTACTAGGTTTCAACCCCTTGGCTCTCAACGTCTTGCATCTGCTGCCTGCTGTGGGAGCCAAGCTGGTCAGAGAGCACGCAGAGATCCTGGAAGGGCAGTGCTTTGCATGCCATGAGTGGTTTTGGGGCAAGCAACAAGGTGTTATTTGGACGGAGTCAGTGGAGTCATAGCCTTATTTTCCTCGTGAGATGAGAGACAACAGAGCTGGTGACGCTGATGACTTAGCAGGGAAGGGCAAAGGATAACCCTGCTTATGAGCTCTGCACGTCTGCAGCAAATGCTGATGGAGCTGGGTGACATTTTGGACAAAACATTTCTTAAAGCAAACCAAGCCCTTTGTGGAAACTTTTCAATTCAGTAGAAACCCACTTAATTCTGCAAAGCCCTCGTGTCCAATTTGGGTCTCAGCAAGGCAAAGTAAACAAAAAATGACAACCAGGGGTTTGTTCTGATTTTTGGAAAGCCCAGCACATTTAACAAATCTGGCTTTGAAAGCTGATTTGGGGAGAGAGGGAGGATGGGTTGCTTCCAGCCGCTCATCCGTAGGAAAAAAAGGAGAAAAAGTGAAGCCATTGGCAGTTGCACACAAACTCAGAGAGGCAGAAGGAAAATGTCAATGCCATGTCACAGCTCTAGCTGGTACAAGACAGCTCTTAGACAGAGATGTGAAAGGGCTGTTTGGGATCATGTACCCTCTGTTCCATAAATTATGAATGAGTTGAGAGGGGTAGAGCAAAGCTGGGCTGGTCGGTGGTTTTGGGAGGAGGTCCTAGATGGTTCTTATTTCATCCAAAGTGGGTCACCTGCCCCAGCTTCTGTTCCCTCTCGCTTCCAACCTTGGCATCCTTTAGCAAAAGTGTTTGGACGGTGGTAGGTGCCTTGCCACGGCGCTTTGGTTCTGCTCAAAACCAGTTTTGATCTCGCTCCTTTGCCTTTCTGAGCCCTTCCTTCCCAGGAGCCCTTTGTGGGGTGGGCAGAGCCAGGGAGAGGAGCCGGCCACCCCCCTTTCCCCACACTGCTCAGGGTCCCACAGCGTTGAGGTCTCGCGAGTCAAACAAGCGCTGGCACGATGTGGCTGGGCAGGCTGTCCTGTGGGCTGTAAATCATGCCTGCACATTCCTCCGGTGGCATCTTGATCAGGACGCATTCCCCCCGCCCCCCCCGAAAAGTACAGCAAGCCTGCACGCCCCACCGCCTCCCCACTCCTGCCCAGCCAAGCTCCAGCAGCCCCCAGTCTGGCAACCGACACTCAGCCCCTTCTTGTAATTTTTGAGCACGAAGAAGCATTAAATTGTAATCCACCTCCTTGGCACTCTTTCTCCTTCCCTCCTTCTTCTCCTCCATCCCCAGTCTCCTCATCCTTCTGGGCCCATAAATCTTAATTGTGTCTGTGACTTGGGTTTTCGTTTCCTCTCTCTCTTGCTCTCTTTCTGTCTTGCTCTTTCTTTTTTTTTTACAATGTTAATTAATCATGTTTAGGCCTGGTCCCAGCTGTTACCACAAGGAGAGTCCCTTGCCAGCCCCCTCTCCCCACCCCCAGCCCAGATGCACGTCACTTTTGCATAAATCCAACCAGTTGGAGGAATTCTTTGATTGTTCAGCAGCAGAGACACTGGGAGATTCATCGTGGTCCCCCTTGCCACCTCTGTGACAAGCTGCTTTCAGCTCTGCTCCCTTGGGCTGTGCCCACCCCATCCCCACCTCCAAGGGGCTACTGCCCCAGCGGGTCTGGAAGGGTCTCTCTGTTTGGAGAGATGCTGAGGGGCCTTTTGCAAGGAGGACCTGCTAGCCCAGCCATACGTGGATGGCAGCAAGATGTGATTGAGGGGCTCCTGTCTCTGGGGCCTCATCCCTGCCTGGGAGGGATGCAGACGGGAGAGCCGGCCTCCCTCCTTGGGAAAACATATGGTGGGCAAGCTTGGCAGAGCTTCTGGGAGGTCCAAATGTAAGGTCAGGCCCTGCGATCAGCCTTCCCCTGTTCTCCCATCCCCTCCCTTCTCTGCACCTGGCGCTGCTCCCTGGGAGCAGGAGCAGTGTTTGCATCAGCTGACAGGGCTGGCACATCTCTGTGCCACGTGGCACCCCGTCTCCAGAGGTGACCTTGTATCTGGCACTGCTAGGATGCATGGAGACATGCAGGGAGGTGGCCGGAGGGTGCTCACCCTCCCGAGACCCTGCTGCCAGTGGATATTCAGTATCACAAAAAATTGAAAGATCCCTGTGTGTGCTACTTAGGATGGTTGGGAATCCTTGTCTTGGAAAGACAGAGTACCAAAGGTGAGAAAGGTCAGGCCTGCCATGGTGTGGAGGATGTGCAGAGCTCCCCTAGCAGGAGCTGGGAGGAAAAGAGGGGTGCAGGGAGAGCCCAGGGGTACAGCAAGAGCAAAAGGTGCCTGAGCCTGGTGTCTAAGCCTGAGCAGCGATGGCAGAGCTGGCACCGGGGAGCTCTGAGAGAGATGCAGAATACATGGAAGGCACCAGCAAAGGGGGCAGGGTTGGACATCAAAGGTCTGGACTGTGCATCCCAACTGGCATGCGAGTGGGGCTAAGGCACGTATTGATTTATCCAGCCTCCAGCCATGCGTGACTGGCACAGGCCCCCAGCACTTCCACAAATTCATGCCTCTTGTGCCTGGTGTTGCTGCCCAGCAGTGTGCCACCCCATCACATCAGGGATCACATGGGCCAGCAACATGAAAAGCCCATGAGCTTGCCCCGCTCTTGCCCCTCACACCAGGTGTGCTCCCCAGCACACATCCTAGCTCCTTGTTCAGGCTGTTCGTGGGTCCTGGGCTGCATCCCACCATTCCATTAATGAGCACATCCCATTTCCTAATGCTCCTGGTTCTCTGGAAGCTTTCTTGAAGCTCCTTCTCTATTTTGCCTCCCTCCCCTGCTGCCTGTCCCTCTAAATTATACCCTTTCATCCCCCCAGGACTGGCTCCTAGTGCTAATACCCCTCAGATATTTGCAAGCTATCATCGTGTCCTTAGTGAGTCATCATCAGGCTAAGCTCCTGCGGTTAGCTCCTTTAATCTTTCTTTGTAAATCTTTCCCTTTGCACCTCTTCTTGTTTTCATAGCTTTTCCTGAACGTCTTCCAATCATGCCAGTGGCTTTCGTGTCATAGGCTTGGAAATGACCCTTGTAACTCTGCTTGAGCCATAGGCAGAGCTGCTCAGGGTGTTCCCAAGCTGATCCTTCCCTCTGCGTGTCTGTGTTCAGTCCCAAATCATATTGGCATCTTTCCCATGGCAATCTCCTCTCTACTGGCTACTCATGGCTGTGCCCTAGTGTGATGTTCCCCCACTCCAACACCAGCTGAACCAACGTGGACTGAAAAAAACATGATAAAATTTCATTCTGTTTATCCCCAGCTTGTTTTCCTTTAAACTCACAAGGGAGGAGATGGCAACTCACATGAAAAGTGAAGCAGGTGAAAATGGATCAGAATTCTTTCCCCCCATGACAAGCCAAGCCATTGCTGGGTATTTTGGGTTGAGAGCTGGAATGAAGCTGATGGGGCCTATCTGTTACTTTCCCCTTTGCAGATCAGCTGTGTTTTCCCAAGCTGACCTTCATCTGCTATTTCAAACCCCAGGTCAGCATTCCCATGGGCTCTGTCCAGCTCCCACTGGGAACGAAACCGGGTGCTAAATATTTTGGTGTCATTTCACTGTCTGTTCCTGCCTTTACTACCACCTACAGGCTTCAGGAATGAAGCAGCCTCTTCCCAGATCATTAACAGGGAGCTTAATTAAGAGCTGTCATAACACCAGGCATCATTGCTGGAAAATGGTAGTCCACTTTGCACAGGGTCACGCTGTTCTCATTTCCCTGTCGAGAACAGGATTTCTTTATCGCTGACTCCAGGACTCACAGTGGCTCCAACTCTTTTTTTAACAGCTTGCCCCTTCTGCAACCTTTTCTGCCCTTCCTAAAATTCTGGCCAATTTTTTAAATGGAAAATGCCACTTTGAAATGAAGAATGCATGACTGGTGAAACAAATTGTTTCAGGTTGTTTCTGTCCCATCCCCATCTCCTCTGGAGAATTTACCACAGCGAGACATTTGGGGGGTTTAAATCAATATTCCCATTAGAGGGTTTGGGGAAGGGATGAAGTGGTTTCCCAATATCCACAGAAAAACTTCCTTAGAATTAGACGGCAGGCAGCCAGCAATGGCAGGCACAGCCAGGCCAGAAAGCTCTGTACGTTTTGTAAAAACAGCTCAAAGTTTGCCTTGTTCTTGCATCCTGGGCTATTTGGGTACCAAAACCCTCATCTCACAACAACCCTACATCCAGAAAACTCCCCACCTGGAAGGGAGATGAGAATAACAAATGGGTACTCTTGGTTTTGCTTCATTTTCACTCATTAGGAACAAAAGCTGTTGTCAGGGCCCAGTGCAAGATGTTTGGGGTTTTACCTGATTGCCAGCCCTTCCCTGCGCTGTGCTAGCCCCTTCTGCGGGTTTTCTTACCACCTTTCTCTGCAATTTTGCTGTCCACGAGCACAGTTATGACCCTGCCCCACAATGGCATGAAGAGATGAGTCTCCATCCGAGTGTACCCTAATCCTACCCAATTCTTTGCACTCTGTAAGCGGGTAAAAGTCTTCACAGAGATTGGTTTCTGTTCTGCCCCTTGCAGTTTTCAAAGCAAAGACCAACTGAGACACCAATTCATGAAAATATTGAAGCATACACTCAAACCATGAGCACATGAGCCCTGCCACTGCTCCCAGAGGACTTCAAAGAGTTGGGCCCATGTGCTTAATACTGAACAGGTGTTAAATAAGCTGCCGGATCAGGGCATCAGTCATCTGCAAGGCAGGGGGCACTGGATATATCTTGCCATAATAGACCACTTTGCTACATTTGCACAGGCCTTTGCAACAGCCAATAAATCAGGCAAAACAGCTGCTGCTAAACTATGCAGAGACTTTGCCCTTCGTCGCAAATTTTCTGAAAAGATCAGCCGTGATCTGGGCTGGAGGAATTTGAAGCTGGGCTCCTGCACACCTCGATGACAGACTAGGGATGGTCAAAGTGGCCCACCCCCAAATGCGGAAGCATGGACTGAAGAGCAGCTGGTGAACAGGACCTATGGGACCCATGCATCCAGCCAGCTGGACTGAGCACCGTGCTACTCACAGTGTGGGGAGCCCAGTCCAGCCGTTGCTCTAAGAGCACCAAGCCATTCAACAGCTAAAGCATCTGTGTAGCTGGGGAGGTTATGCCCCCAGCTCTGCTATCAGAGCTCCTCTGGTCTGCCCAGCTCCGTTAAACCAAACAGCATCACCAAACGTGGCTCTTAAACATTTTGGGATTTGCTGTGCAAGGGGACATGGCAGGAACTTGGGGCACGGGTCCTCAGTCTGACACCATCGGCTGCTCCTCAACAGCCCTGTGGTTTGAGCCACTGACTTCCCTGCTTCATTAAATGATCCTCTCCAACTCAACCAGCAATTTTCTGGGCACAGTTCCCCAGGGTATATTCTCTTTGGGCTTTATTACCTGCTGCTATGAAGCAAAAGAGAAAGAAACCCCCAGCAAACAGTGAGATCCTGGTGACAGGCTGTTGGAGAGACAGCAAGAAACAGCTGCTGGAGCAGGTAGCAAGGGACGAAAATGAAGAGTGAGGAAAGCCTGAGTACAGCCTGAACACAAAGAGGAAAAGAGGAGAAAGATCCCTTTAGAGCAGAAGCCCAAAATGAGGCAAGTCTACAAGCTCCTCAGAGCTACCATGGGGAGAAGGGATAATGTTGCTCTCCACCAGCATTTTGCTCCTGATGCCAGAAGCTCATTTCTGCTAATGGAGAGCGATTCGCATTGGCCAGGATCCCCAAGGTGACACCAGCTCCCATCTTGCTTCTACACGCACCAGACATTTCAAGCCATTGCGAGCCTGGAATCCATACGTTGGGGCTCAGCTGTCACCAAGGCACTGGGGGGGCTGACAGAGCACAGCTGCTGGACCAAGTGCATCCCATGGTGGTTGGTGCTAGCACGCTATGTTTCACAGAAAATCTCTGCTACGTTTTCCAGAGTTGGCTACTGCTTCAGAGCTGCCCAAATACTTGTTTGCAACAGGAACAGGGAAGGGGAGTTTCTCTGCAGGACAGGAAGTATCACTTCCCTGTGTAGCTCCTCCGGGGGACTCAACCCACAGCCCTCGGATTTGAAGGACAATCTTTACTCTGTAAAAGACCCGGCAGCTGATGTGTGAGATAAAGCCACCAGCAGTAAGAGAACACCCTGCATTATATCAGCCTGTCAGGCAACAAGTTTACGCTCTACTGGACTCACTGCTTTCAACCTGGGCAAATATATCCAAGCAGGAGAGGGCAGCTGTGAGAAGCTCATTTGCACCTCTTGTAATCTCAAGCCAGGGTTGGAGAATGACTCCTGAAAACGTCCTTCTGACCTTTGTCTTCTTCCCTGCTGCTTTTCTGCCTCCATCATCCCCCCAAAAAAGACAAAAAGCAACAATCTCCAAATCACTCCTGCTCCTTCAGCAGCTGCAAAAAAAGTACAGCTGGGGGATTTTGCTCCACTGCTCACCCATTTTTTCACAACCATGGGTTAGTGTAAGGCTTTGCTCATGGAGATGAAAGTCTTGATGCTATTGGTGTTGTTTGTTAAAGGGCATAGCTGGGCAAGCTACAAATTGTTTTCATCTCACTGTGCATAACTCTACAGGACATGGACAAGCATTGGAGCTTGTCAGTAATCCTGGCAAAGTGGCAGGAGCACCACTATACCTGAAACCAGTGTTTTCCATTTGTCTGTACTGAGTTCAAAGTTTATGCAGCACAAAGCCAAACCTGGAGGTGCAATTGGGCCAAAGAGACCAGGTGATGGGCTGCCAAGAGGAGGGAAGGTGGCTGACCGGCCACACTGTATATTAAAGGGCTTGTTTGTCTAACATTTACAGCTGATCGCATCCAACATATTCATTTCAGTGTGAGATCCTAGAAAACTATTCAGGAACTCAGCATCTACCTGTATTTTGGGTAGACTCTGACCCTTATTTTTCCATGTCTCAGGTAGCCCGATACATCTGTCCTCCCTTTTTAGATGTGTTCCTGTCAAAACACCTGGTCCCATCTCTCTTTCCAGTCATCCATCCATGAGCAGCCAAGTGTCACACCTTTACCTGTCCATCCCCACACAGTATCTCCCTCTCCAAAGTCACAGGTCCATCCTTATCTACCTGTCTGTCTGTCCACCAAGGGAACAAAGCACAGTGTGTTTTGTTAGGATGGCATCAGCTGGCAAAACCCAATGACACCCTGTCCAGCTGCCCATCCTTACAGTGGCATGATTATCAGGAGGCAGGAAGCCCCGTGAGACAGTTTGGAAAGAAAATCAAGCAGGACCAAAATTTGGGGAAGATAAAAGGTGATAAATGTCCATCTCCTCACCAAACTTTTCCTCTTAGCCTCTTGCTGAACCCAATTACCCTAACTAAAATGAATGTGCTGTAATATGACAGACTTTTCTCTTTGATTAAGGACTTCCAGGCCTTTTGCAGGTGATGCACTCTATAACTCATTGTAAAGATGGCTGCATTTTATAACCAATGAGTTGCGTGGAGTTTAGGGCTTTTTTTTCCCCTTTCTCCCCCCTCTTCCCTGTTTCCTTGCTCTCCAGTTCAGACCGAACTGGGTTTAACTAGGCCTGAATAATTTAATAGAGTCATTATGCTCCTGTGTTTTTCCCTTACTGTCAACTGTAAAATCCATACAGTAGCTTCGGGAAATGGGGCTAATTTGAATTGATAATAGGAGACTCTGGAAAAAGTCATCTATTGCCGTGCAATGGTGGAGCAGATGCATGCTAAATCTTGTATAATGAAAGAATATGCTGGTGTCAATTATGTAAGAAAACGACTTTACAGTGGTTTGAGGCAATGGGTTAGCATTCTGCTTGATATTATCACATAAAGAAACACCCATCAAAACTTCTCATAAATATGGAACGGCAAGTAAGATTACATTATAAATTTGAATGTTATGAATGTGTATGAGAGAGACAGATCGAAGCAGGATACCCACCTCTCATAACTGGAAGTAAAAAAGAGCCATATTTCAACATTTACACAACACCGTCATCAGGAGAATGGACCAGGAGTGGGGCTGGGGCTGTGTCCCTCCCCTGCCTGCCCCAGAGCCGCTGTCACAGCATTTGCTGGGGAAAGCACCACCACCGGGCACCGGTTTCTTAGTCGTGAGCCTGCGTGAAACAGCGATTTGTCATCGGGCAAGGTGGCTGAGAAGGTGATGCTGCTGCTGGAGGTGTATGGGTGGCTTTCACTTCAAGACATGTTTGCACAAGGATCTAAACTTCATGGCTGGCATTGAGCTCAGGGAAAGTGCTGCTCTCAGCTTTCAGGGTTTGCTGCTGCCTGGGAACTTGTGGTTTGGAGAGGAGTGTTATGGATGCCAATTACAGTTCCAGTTGCCATCAGCCAAAACCAGTACCAGTGGCTGGTTAGGAGAGGACAGCACATTGCTAAACATGTTTGACTGCAGAAGACTGCAGCAGCTCCTGTTAAGCAGGTCTCTGGGGAAGGGTCTGTTCCCCTGAGGGGAGAGCGGTATCAGCTTGGGGCATGGTGGGGTGGAGTGAGACAGAAAGGATTAGTGGATATCAGAGGGGATTTGCTTCAGAGCAGATTCCCAGCACGTGCTGGAGGGAGGAGGTGCTTGGGGCGAGGGAATTCCAGGGCACAGAGTCAATGAACCACGTAACTAAATTCAGTTCCTCATAAAACACGAGCTGCACTGGGCGTAGAGGAGAAAAGGGACGTCTGGCCCAAGCCAATAGCGGGGACTGGGGGAGCTACGTGGCCGGTCACACAGCTCACATCTAGCCTGGGGCAAAGCAGGTCACCCAGTACAAACCTGCTGAGCTTGCACTGCCCACTCCAGATCCCCATGAGATCCAAACATCACCCGAGCTGCTCACATAGCAGGGCCTCCAGCAGAGCTGCCAGTTAGCCCAGCTCCAGGGCTGGACAGAAACTGGACCAGATCCAGGCTCCTTGTGCCCAGCTGATGGCTGAAACCTGTCAGTTTGCTCTCCCTGGGGTCCAGCTGGCTGGCTGCAGCCTGAACCCGTCAGGCTCTGTCAGCGTGGTGCACTCGAGCTCCCGACACAAATGGGAGGCATGTGTGATACATCAATTCGCAGTCCCTCATGCTCTCCCAGATGTTGCTGTCCTCTGCAGCCGGGACAGCTGAACACATCGTGCAGCCCGGAGCCGCCCCAATCCACCACAAGCTTTTAGCCACCACTGCATCGGCACAGAGGGAAATCAGCAGACGGTGTTGACGCTGGGTTTTAAGCTGTGGCGCTTAGGGAGCAAATATACAGCCATCCAGCTGCTGCGGTGCAAAGGGCCAGCTTTGGGGCTGGGACCAGTCAGATGGCTAGGGGTATGGCATGCCTGCCACCTGACCTTGGCCTGCAGCATTTGGGGTGTCCCTTGCTCCTCCTTGCTGGCTGCCCTGCCCTTCTGCTGGATGTTGATACTCTTGGAGCAGAAAGGGCAGAAGGGAATGTAGCCTTCACCACTGCCACCCCAATCATCAGTCTGCAAATTCATCTTCAGTGGTGGGTTATGCTGTTAGTGCCTTCTGCTGACTGCTCCAGGGCTAGTCACTCCAGGAGAGGCAGGGTGGGCAGCAGGGATAACGTTGCTGCAGCTCAATTCACCCAAGCTTAACTGTACCAAATGATACCTCAGCATGCTCCTGCTAGCAAAGAGAATGGGCACAGCTTAAGCCATGTCTTGGATGGGCTAGACCTGGTGTGGAAAGCTGAACATGCAGTTGCCCTTTGGGGCCAGGGAGCTGGAGCACATCCCAGCAGAGAAGGTGGTCCACCTGGTTGAGAAAGGGAGGCTCCCAGTGCCAGCACCTCTGCTGAGAGACAGGAAAGGTGCCTTTCACTGGCAATGCCTGACTTGCACAGAAAATATCACTGGGCTGGGGACTATTGCTTTGAATGCATCCAGCACAGCAGCCCCTTCATGGAATGAGGTTCTGTCTTACACAAGCATTGACTTTGGCCCACTCTGGCTCTGTGGGATGCCTATTCCAGCCTCTCTTTGCTCTGATGGTTACAAATCTGCCGCTAATTTCCAGCCTACATTTCTTTCCTTCTGCTTTAGCCCTGTTTGCTCCAGTGCCAGTGTCCTCTTTTAGCTTCAGTGGCTCTTCCCTGCTGTTAGCCCTGTTGACGTATTTATGGACAGCAATCAGATCCCCTCTCAGCGGGTGTCCTGCTGGGCTAAACAAGCCGAGCTAGTTCAGCCTTCTCTCTCCAGAAGTGATAAGGACATCCTGCACTGAGGCAGTGCAGCTGCTTTGCTTCTGCATCCAGGTGGGAGCACATCTGGGCCAGATTCATACTACTCTGGCCCCTGTGCCTTGCTTGCTGCCATGGCCTTGCTAGGAGAAGGGGTAGATACTGTGCCTCACCTGTCCCCTCCAGGACAGAGTTGTATATTTAGGAGTCACCCTAAGCAAGACAGGCAATTCCAGGTTCTTCCCTAGGGATAGCCTAAAGCCTTGCTTGCTCCTGGAGAAGCTTAGTAGGGAAATAGGAAACATCTGGACAAGCCTAGTGTCTGTCCACCCGACAGGGTCCCTTCTCTAGCTTTGTGGAGGGGCTTCTTGTGGTGCTTCCCTTTGACACCTTCCCTGATCTTCACCTTGGTTTTTCAAAGAGACCCAGGCAACATCCTGATCTAGGAGGAGGGCAGAGTGTTGAGGCTTCTGTCTCCCCCATGGCAGCAGGCAAGGAAAACACCATCTGAAGATGAGCCTGGAGGACGATGTATTCCGAAACCCATCTGTGGGAAGACTGGAGCGGCTGGTCCATGCCACCTGATGGAGTGCAACAACGTTGGCAGGTAAGGAGGAACGTCCCCTCTGTGGTTGCTTCACCCTGCTGTTCCCCTCTGATCTAACAAAGATGTTGGCTTTTAAATGTAGCTAACTTAAGAGAATGACAGCTTATCTGTCAAGCTAACATACAGCCCTCTGTGCTGGCTCTTGCCACAGCACAATACCAGATAATTTAATATTCTAATAGGATTCGAGTGGCCCTTTAAACTAACAGGGTAACAACTCTATTAACTGGTACACAGGAAGGGAAAATGAGATGCTGGAAAAACAGAGGATGCATCAAACTTAGGCTTTGATGGAGGCTTCACATCACCCTGACATTCGCTTTGTTCCCCAGGACCTGCAATTTATTGCCTGGAGAGAGAAAGTATGTTTGTAGGATTAGCCATGGTCTGCGTGTGAAGGCGGCTGTGAGGAAGATGGTACAGTGATCCAATCACCAAGGTCTAATCCCTAGTATGGATCAATCCTTTGTAGTCTGCAAAGATGCCCCAATTCTGGCTGGTTGGATCCACAGCTAGTGTAACCTGCCCAAAAGCCTGCTGGCTGCACTACTGACCTGGGCTGTCATCTTAAGGGGAGCAATCTTGAGTTTAGCTGCAGTGGGGTCAAGATCTGGCCAACTGAAGCCAAGTTTGGTGTGGATAATAAAGACACTGTGAATGGAGGTTAGATCCAGCTCTGTAGAGTCAACTGGTAAATCACATCTGGATCCCAGAACAGCTGCTTAATCTGGCTCCAAAGAAATCCACTGGCTGATGGTGGTTGTCCTTCTCTGGCACTCATCTTTTGGATTCTTAAGTCCACACCCATGATATGGAAAGACCTCAGCCCCTGCCAGTCCTCTTGCCACACTCTTCAGCCCCCCCGTCATAGCACTATTCCCTCTGGGTGCTCTTGGGCCTGGCTCTTGGCTCTCTTGGGCAGAGATGTTGGGCTGGTCAAGGTCCTCTCTGCTGTTCATTATATCCATTTCTGGACTCCTGTCTGCAGACAGTGATAATCAGTTTTAGAATTCATGCAGCCTCTTACACCATGATCCCATAGGGGCATTCATCACCTTTTTCACATGGATACTTCCATATGGACACATACCCTGACCAATATTGCTTTTCTCTCACTGGCTTTTGTGCAGTGTTTGCATCTCTTTTTCCATTTGGATTTCTGATTTCCTCTTATCCCTGCCCATCTCCTCTTTTTCTACTCAATAGAGAGCACAGTGTTTATTACCTATTTTGAACCCTATCAAAAACATTTCCATTCTGCCCTACCCGCAGGACTTCCTTTTCACCCATATTCACCTCACCTGTGGTGCCCACGGCCTCTGGGAGCAATCCATCTTCTCTCAACTTCAGTGGCAATGCAATGACTTGATGCTTTTCCTTATGAGAGATCAGTGTGCTGATGAGATCTTTTCATACGAAACACACCATCAGCTTCCATCTTCCCCTGTGACATAGCTCAGAAGGGCCCAAAAGTCAGCTCTAGAGCAAGATGGCTAAAAATATTTCTGCTGGACAGCATTCAATCAGAGTGGACCATTCTGTCAATGTTGAAAATATTTGCCTTATTTTACCAGGATTTCAGTTTGGAAGAAAATCCAAAAGAAAAGTTTGGTCAATGTTTAATGACTTCACTTCCATATTTTCAAAAAGTACTATGCTTGATGTTTAGACATGACTATTTTGTTTTAACATTTAGAAAGTATGATGCTTCTAAACCTTGATGTTAAAATGAAATTAATTAATCTGATCTGAAATGAGTGTTCCTTGAGGACTTTCCTTTGCAGATAGATTTGAAATCAGTGAAAGGAGAGAGGGAATGAGATGGACATTTCTAATTAAGTGCTGCACATCTGGAACTCTCAGCCTTTCTTCTCCCCTCTGGATTTTGCAAACTTCTGCACTTTGCAGAGCTCTGGCGAGCTCTTTATTGTGCTTGATGCTACATAAGCATTTAAAAATGGTAGTCCCAATGCCAGTCCAAATCCCAGAGCTTCAGTTCTTATGTAGCCAAATGTTTTTCATTTATAAGCATGGATTTTCTCCTACAAAACTGTTTCTTGCTATACTTTTGTGCAGCATCCATCGCACTTTAGCCTGCTACCCCCTAGTTTCCTCTAAGCACCCCTGTGCTCTGCCACAGACCTCTTGTATAATCCACCAATTCCTTGACTGTAAAATAGAGACACCTTGCCTAAGCAGAATAGTGTTTTATTAAATTTATCTCTTGATTTGCTGAAGTTAAACTATTCAAAGCGAGACTTTCTAATCTTAATTCCAACCATATTTCAAGGCTTCAGACTGTAAAACTCACTAAGATATAGACCTTTATCCCAACTTTGTCCCTGCCCCAGCTGGACAGGCCAAACCTAAAACCCTGGACTGAGGACACCTGGCCAGCTGGTTTCCTTGCAGTCTTTTGCCTCTTTTGCCTTGGTTTTTAAGCTAAGAACAGGGAAACAATCTCCCCAGATGGCTGGAAAGCTCTCCCAGCGGTCTGACAGCAGGGCCCAGTGTGCATGCAGGACAGACCCCGCGCTGCCTGCAGTCCCTGGGAGTCTTGCCCACATGCTGTTCTCATGTACAGGGGGTTATTTATAGCTGCTGATGCCAGGAATTCGGCAGGGACGCTGCCGGGGAGGATAACAAGTTTCTCTTTAGGAGGAATGTTCCACCCTGACCGGAGGAGCAAAGAACAATAAAAGATGATTGATTTCCTTGCAGCCGCCCTAGAGCATGGTGCTGTACCCACGCCAAGCGTCCCAGTGTGCAGAGCTCCCTTTCCCTAGCTGATGTGTGCCGTGTCCGGCCACAGGATAACACCAATGGGCAGTTGGGGACTGCAGCCTGGTATCCACGTTCGCTCCCCAGGCCGGGCATCCCACATCGCCTTTGCCTGAGATGAGTAAGAAGAGGAGGAAGGGGAGGGAGGGCTTATAAGACCGTCTCTCTGGGCCTTCAGGCATTTTCTATTTACATTCTTTGGAGTAAATTACCGAGCCTTAGAAATTTACACGGAAATCGCTTTGATTCTTAAACTATATGAATGAAGCTGCAGATGGAGAGAGTAATGGCTTAAATTTATTAGTGTGCATAAAATTGTTGATGCTAATTTTCAGCTGTACACTAAGCAAACAGTCGATGGGATTAAACTGGATCCCTTATTTAAACAAACTCACAAAATGTAATTTACATCTAGTTATTGTTTCCGACTCTTCCCAGACCCCTTCCCAAAGCTCCCTCTAATGTTGCCAGGTCTGTATTGCACCCACTCCCTCCTGCTCCTCCATCACCTCTGGCAGGACAGTGATGCGACTGCTGTGGGACCTTTATGGAGATAGATATAGATATATTTAGACAGAGAAGCACACTCTGAGCTTTCTTCTCCAGACAAACTGGCCTGGACTTTTTCCACTAGAGATGCCACTTAAAGATTTTTTTTTCCCGCTACCGATGCCAGTCATGAGCCTTTTCACCCCTTTTGGTTTAAGCCTTTCACCAGTGGGCTCTCACAATGAATGGAAACCTCTGTTACAGAGCAGCGCCAAGCTGTCAAGCCTCAAGGATTAAGGATACAGCTTTGTCTCCTGCCCTGCAGCCAGTCTGGATATCACTTGTTCACAGCACCAAGTGTCTCTCCTGCTTCTTGACACCTACTACTGATGCAGCCATACCTGGCACAGAGCATCCTGGATCAGGAAGGAGACTAGGGGGGATATAACAGCAGATAAAATCCATGGAGACCACAAGAGATGGTTTCCATGCCAGCAGCAACCTCGTGTCTTGCTCCTTGCTCCACCACCTGACCTGACATCACCTGCATCTTGATGTGTGCTGTCTTCTGCCCTGGGAAGGGGAAAGCCCAGCAGCTGCCCCTGAGCCAGCAGAGAAGACTGGACAATCATCAAAAGTCTTTCTTCTGCCTGTCAAACTCTGCAGGTCTAGTGAAGATTCACTCATTAGATGCAGAGTGCCTGACCTCAGTTGGGTCTGCAGGTGCTGCAGGGTTGTGAACTAATTAGATGGAAGAAATGTGGCCAGCCTTAGCCCTGACCAGTCACATGAACTAATAAGTTTATTCCCTGCCCTCTGGTGCCTCCCTATGAAAGAAATCTGTGTTACGGAAAGTCTGGGTGTCACTGGAGGGTGGGAAGTCTGCAGAGGAATAACAGGGCTGGCAGAGCATATGAAAATACAGGAATACCACAGGAGCTGTTAATCCTGCTCCCTATGGCTGTTAGGGCCCTGCCAGCAAGACCCATGTGCTGCCATCCTATATCTGTGTCCTGGTTTTGGCTGGGATAGAGTTCATTTTCTTTCTAGTAGCTGGTATAGTGTTATGTTTTGGATTTAGTATGAGAAGAATGTTGGTAACACACTGATGTTTTCAGTTGTTGCTAAGTAGTGTTTATACTAAGCCAAGGATTTTTCAGCTTCTCTTGCCCAGCCAGCAAGAAGGCTGGAGGGGCACAAGTGGGGAGGGGACACAGCCAGGACAGCTGACCCAAACTGGCTAAAGGAATATTCCATACCATGTGATGTCATGCCTAGTATATAAACAGGAGGGACTTGGCCGGGGGCAGAGGGCGGCACAGATCGCTGCTCAGGAACTAACTGGGCATTGGTCAGCGTGTCGTGAGCAATTGCATTAGGCATCACTTGTTTTGTACATTCCAATTCTTTTATTATTATTATTGCCATTTTATTATTGTTATTGTTATCATTTTTTTTTCCCTTTCTGTTCTATTAAACTGTTCTTATCTCAACCCACGAGTTTTACTTTTTTTCCCGATTCTATCCCCCATCCCACTGGGTGGGGGGGGAAGTGAGTGAGCAGCTGTGTGGTGCTTAGTTGCTGGCTGGGGTTAAACCATGACAGTATGCCAGCAGCAGTGGGGGATACAACCGTTGGTCCAGTGCAGAGCACAGGAGTCATCCAGAACCGCCTGCCAAGGGGGCTGGCTGGGAGCAGGAAGACCGATAGGGCAGTGCGGCCAGAGAGGGGATTGCTGGGAGATGCTGGAGCCACTTGTGCTTGCAGAAAAAGCTCTCCGTGTGGCACAGCTCTTTCTTTGGTGTCCCCAGATGGTGGGAGGGTGCCAGCATGTTTCTGTGTGCCATGTGAGGGGAAAAATGACTGTGGTAGAACTGACCCAAGGTAAGGAAAAGTGATCAAAATCAGTGATGCTTACACATCACAGGGCTGCATTCAGAGTCGTCCCTCCCTAATGGCCAGGCAATGGCTATCCTCAAGCCCCTGGGAAGCTCTGTCCCCTGTGCTGGGTGTGCGATGGTTAATCTGCCTGCGTGAGCTGAGCTGGTTGGGATACGTCTGGCTCCTGTGTCCTGCAGTGGGGCAGACACAGAGGGATGAAAGCAGAAGCAGTTTTGTGCTGCAGATCATTCCTCCTCTTCTGAGCAGTGCTGAAGCCTTGCCACAGGGCTGCAAGGACAGGAAGGAGACAGGGATGTGCAGAGGGACTTCAGCCCTCTCCCATCAAATGGACACATCTGTGCTTTAACAGCTTCTAGTTGCCCCCATACATCCTCTGTACCTCCAGCTCCTGGAGGCAACCCACTGGGAGTGTCACTGCTTGGGACACAGAGAAGAGGTTGGAGGCACAAATACTGCCCTCCTTGAGGGAAAAGGACATAGAAGTAAGGCCTGAAAGGCTTGTGGCATGTGTAGGAGCTGCTGGTCCCTCAGCCCCAGTGAGGACAGGCTTATGGGCTTGGGTAGCAATGGGACAGGAGACCAAGGGCAGAGATGGAAAGCCACTTCAGCATCTCCCCTCCCACCACACCACCAAGAGCTGATCAACCCCGTGTCACCTTACAAGCCACTTAATCCCTTCCGTCATGCTTCTCAAGAAGAAGGGGGTGTGCGGGCCAAGGTTTAGCAGCCACCAGCTGCCCCAAAGTCATATGCTGAGCGTCTGCAGGAGCATGTGCAGGGGGACATGACTGACACCTCGCCGGTCCCCCGCACCTGGGAATCGCCCAGCCCTGCAACCCCAGACCCAGCTGGCCCTTTGATCTCTGCAGGGGCTGAAGCCCGTTCCCCTCCGCTCCAGCTTTGGAGAGGATCATTCTGATTTTGTCTGGACATCTCACATCCTGGCAGGTGTCAGTCTTGGCTTCCAAGACGCCTTGGAGGGGGAGGTGGGAAAAGGGAGGATTGTAAAAATAAATAAAGTGTTGGAAACCCACATCTGTGCCCACTCTTCCTCTCAATCCATGTGCTGGGGCCTTGTTCAATCTAAGGAATGGCCCTGTCTTCTCTACCAGTGCCACCAGCTTCCATACGAGCAGCTACACACTTTCTCCCACAGGAAACGTCACCCTCAATGTTTTTGAGCACCCTGGGAGTGCAGATGTGGGTAGCTGGATAACCTGGAGACAGCCTGTGCCCTGGCTCAGCACTGGACAAAGTAATCCATAATCTCTACTGAGGAAGGAACCAGAGAGACCACTATGCACACGCGGGGCTGGAGGGCAGAGCAAATAACTCATGTTCTTCTCAGCTGCCCTGCTCTGGGTCCCACCAGCTGCTGCTTACACCAGCTGAGCTGTGTGATGAGTCAGTCTGCACTGTTCCCCGGAAGGAGCTGCTGTAGAAGTAAACCATTTACAAACCAGGGCCCTCTAAAGCCTTGAGTGTCCTCCACCTGCAGCAGGCATCTTCCAATCCATGCCAGGAGGACTGTATTATGAGGAGGGGTCTCCCGCTCTTGAGTACTCCAGCCCCAGACTTGGTAGCAATGAGAAAGGATGGGAGTTCTCTCGCAAAGTTAGGCTCTTTCTGTCTGTTCAGGCTTAAATTACAGACACAAAAGCCTTGGTTGCTGACAGCTTCAGCCCAGTTCAGATGGGCCAAGACACTGCTTTGCTTTGGACCTCGCCCTTCCAGGATGCTTGACCTTTGCTCCAGACGGTAAGTTGATCTCACGCCTGGCTGAGATGGGACCTGTGAAATCTTACTGTAAATTGCCTTAAGTCTGGGGGGCAGAGACATGAAGAAAGCTGTGGCCACACAAGGCTGCAAGGCAGGTCACCTTCCCCCCACCCCAGTGTGCCATATGAGCCCAGCATGTGCTTATAGCTGAGCAAAGTTTTTAAGATCACAGTTTGTTATGCTAGGGAATAAACCCCTAAGTGGAACCGAGTTTGGTCTGTCCTCATGTGAGTTTCTACAAGATGCACAGATGCCTTCTTTCTCTCTCTTTCTTCATGTTTCTCAGGTGTCCTCTCTCTTTAGCTATTGAGAGACCCTAGATGACTGTGTCAGCCTACGCACCTTTCTGATAGCTAATGCTGAACCCGTTTTTTAGCAGGCCTGTTGTTCACTAAAGCAAACAGCGTTCTGGGATGCTCAACAGAGGTGCAGTGTGAGCTAGAATAGGAGAAGGCATAAGCGGGTCAGATCTAAGGTCCATGCAGCCCTGCACCATGTCTGAGAGGTTGTCTAATGTGTAAGAAGAAGGTTGATGTGCAATGATGTTTCTCCACAATAGTTTCCCAGTCTTCAGCAATCTTTGATGGGGGACTTCCTCAGCCAAACATTGTGGCTTTGTATTTAACAGCAACTCCTCTGGATTTTTACCCATGCATTTTTTTGAGTTCCCTTTTAAACCCCTTTAAACAGCTAGCATCCACACATCCCAAGGCAAGGAGTGTCTCAGGTTAGCTGTACACAGCACAAAGAATTTATTTTTCCATTTGTTCTCCTGCTGCTTTCACTTGGCAACCCTGGTTCTTGTATTGAAAGAAACAGTGAAGAGTCATTCCTTATTTACCTGTTCAATAACATTCACCTCCGTCACCTAGCCTGCCTCTAGTCTTTGATCAGCTGAAAGGTCTCAGCTCATGCTTGGTAGTATCAATCTTCTGACCATCCTTGCAGCCTTTCTCTGTTTCTCATGAGGTCCTGCTAGATGCCCTTTGAGGGAGGAGACCAGAAGCGCACTCTGGAACTGACTGTTCCTCTTTGCTCACAGCAGGTGGGATATCCAGAGGGCTGTGCACCGTTCTCGGCATCACACTGTAACAAAGATAAACGCTTTGGAAAATCTGACCTTGGAAGGAAAATTGAAGGAACTGGATTAATTTTGTCCAAAAATGAAAGGACCAGAAGGCAGCAAGTAAAAAATATTTCCATATATAAGATTTTTATATGAGGACAAGGATGGATTGCTGTCCATATTCAGTGTGGGGACAAGACAAGGAGAACAAGGCTCCATTTGCAGCAGAGATGATTTAGGTCAGATGTTAGGAACTCCTTCAACTCTGAGCACACACAAACCCTGGAACAAGCTGTCAGGAAGGGATGGAGCCTCTTTCACTGGCAGTATTTACAAGCAGGTTGGACACCCATCTGTTGGGAGGGTTTGGGGAGAGCTGTCTTGCAAGACTATCTATCAGGGTCCCTCCAGCCTCACATTTCTCCCTTCACGTTCCCTGTGTCGAACCATTCGGCTAGGACAGACCGCGCCATCCGGGGGCTGGAGACATGCTGCCAAAGGCCCTGAGGGGATGAACAGCACTAAGAGGAAATCTGTGCAAATCTATTATCTGTACTCTCTGCCGAAGGCAGGGAGGGTCTCAGTATCAGGCACAACCCCAGTGGGAACTGCCTTCTCACCTCCCTCTGCTCCCCCAAAATGTCACTGCTCTAATTACAGAGGAAATCACGAAGGAAAACTTGCTGGGGGGCAATGTGGATTTTGGTTGTTTGCGGCCCCACTGGCTTTTCTTTCTCTTTTTCAGGGACGTTTTTGGAACCCATGGACCACAGGCTGAAAGCCGTTGGTGACAATTACATGTCACGGGCTCATGTCCATTCCAGGGTCACAGCATCTGGGGCCAAGCTGAGAGACTCCGTCTTTCTCAGCTGCATCAAGGCAGAGGCACCTGCCCCCAGCTCTGAGCCAGGCCACGTGAAGATGCCTCCAGCTTTGCTGCTTCCTGGAGTAGTGCTGCTGTTAAGGCACCTATTCCTCAGCTGCCTGGGGAAGATGGGTTATACAAGCAATGGACCTCCAGCTGCCCAATGGATCTCACTGGGGACATTCTTTGAAATCTGAGGCACATATTTTTAAGAGTTGCACCAAAGGAAGGTGCTGGTGGTTGCTTCTTTCTCTGTGAAAGGAGGGCGAGTTCCCTACCCATGTCTGCTGTGGTGCAGGGGTGGTGAAGAGGTGGATTACCTAGGCCAGATGTGCATGGGCCACCCAAGAGTGTGGTGTCCCAGGCAGTCACTTCCACTCTCTGTCCTTGAGGACAGACATTCTGGCTGAAGACATGCTGAACTGCATTTATCATGGGAACTTCATAAGTGACTGGGCCTAATTAATGTGCTCTCCATGGACCGTCAAGGCATGTGTTAACTGCAGAGGATCATTCAGATTGCAGTACCAATCCAGAGATGATGCTTAGCTCCACTGGCATCTGCTGATGCCCAGCTCCCTCTCCAGGCTTGTCTGCATGGACGATGCTGCACAGTCACTGTTGTGTGCTCTCCCTTCCCTCTCTCCTAGCTCATGCAAGGCATGGTCACAAAGCAACCCATCTTTTTGCACTTGTAAACGCATTTTACAGAGTTGTAAATGCTCTTATTGATTCCTCAGCCTTATTATCCTCACTGCTCAGCCAAGAATTAACTTCCATTTGAGGATAAATTATTAATCAGCCTTCTCCAGGTCTATTTCGTAATCATTTCCACCATCCTGGCTGTCACATAAGAAGGATTTGCATATTTATTCTGCCACTTTTCCCCAGAACAGTACATGGGAGCCCATGTTTACCTGCAGCCTCTTAAATCACTTTCCCTACCTTATAAAAGCATTGCTTTTAGACAGAGCAGGCCCAGCACAGCGCAGTCCACATCCTTCTGACTCATTTACTTTGTGGCATATTTTTGCAGGGAAATACTTTTCCTTTTCACTTCTCTGCTTTTTCATTGCTTATTTATGATACCCTGTAGGGTAAAACTCTGTGGTTTGTTCAACAACCCATAACAAAAATGCACAAGCTTCCAGCCTGGTACTGACTGTCTTTGGTCCCCGGCCCAGCTTGCACAAGAGAGCATGTTGAGCTGGCATTTTGGCTTTCGGCACTGTTTTTTTTCCCCCAGACGGTCAGAGACAAGCTGCCCGCATGCCCTATGCAAGGCATGGCTGTGTTTCTGTGGTATGGGAACACTGCTCAATGGGAAGTGCTTTGGGAACGGTGGGGAGGAGCAGGGAGTATGGTGAAGCTAATGGTACCTGTATAGGAAGGGACATTGTTTCCAGTCACAGTAAGTCAAATGGAGGGGACTGAGCAACACCAAGGGCTGGTGTTTTAAGTATCGGCAGGGAAACCGAGGCACAGACAAAATCAATACCTTACACAATGTCATGGAGGAGGGCAGTATTGGAGTGAAGGAATCACAGCCTTTAAACAACATGCAGGAGGCCACATACTAGTAGAGAAACCTGGGTGTCCCGGTCCCCCTGAACGCAGGGTGGGAAGGCAGCGAGCGGGCAGGTGCATCCCAGCACCACCCTCGTCCTTGTGCTGTTGCCGATATGGCTCCCAACAGGGTTTCCATGTGGCAGGCAAGCGCGCAGGCTGATTCTTTCCAGCAGATGGTAGCAGGAGTATATAAGGGGATGGGTGTCCACACCGGGACCCCTGGACACTGTGATGCTGCACCACTGCCTCACGGCAAGGCCGATGTCCAGGAAGAATGGCTGCCGAGCAAGCAGCACCCAGAGCCAAGGCACCCTGGGGTGCTATAGTCCTTCCTTGGCACCCAGGACATGGATAGCATGAGTTTAATGAAGGACTTGCCACTCCCACATTGAATTCAGACATGAAATGGCAGGGGGTTGTGCTTGTAGACTCAGCGGCCAGTTAGGGTGAGTCAGCCAAGATGGCTGCCATGGCACAGGCCAAGATGGCTGTCGTGGTACAGGCCAAGAGAGCTGCCACGACACTGGGCAGGAACTGATTTACAGCCCTGTTGTTCCCAGGTTGCATTTGGAGTGTGGTGCTCCCACCTTAGACCTCGCACCCATGTTCCCTCAGGAGGTGATATGATAGCAGGCCTCATCCCTCCCTGCAGCTCCTCAGATTTACTGTGGTTCCTCTCCCCCTTTCCCTCCTTCATTCTTCCTTCTCCCCTGTGTACACCTCCAGCTCTCCTGATTTATCACTGGCGGTGATGACTTTCTGCACCTCTTCAAGTTCCAAATTCTTAGCACCAGGACACTGCAGGGAAATTTCCATGTCTTTTTTTTATTTTGGCAGAGAAAGCTTGAAAGTGTGATGTGAGTGCAACAGAAAGAGCAGGGACCAACCAATAGAAATTGAAAGGAGCCATTAAACAAGTGGCTGAACAGGACCCAGATGGTTGAGGCATGCGTGGTACATGGATCTGTTTCTCAAGTGGGGACAAAAAAGATCCTTTAAGCAACCTGAGATGAGAGCAAAGTGGGGAGACCCATGAGGAGGGTGGACAGGAGGATTGGTAGGGAGCTACTGATGTTAATGACACGGTTGGGAGCTGAGCAAAGAGGGAAGACTGGCAATATCCAGCTGGGTGCATTAACAAGCAGGGTTGGATTGGCTGTGATTGCCTAGCAAGCCCCTTAGCACCTACGCTAGTGTGCCATGGCATCCACAACCACACCATGTCATGGTGGGGCAAGCAAGATTGAGGTGCAACAAGGAGGCTAGATCAACAGCAAGAGCATCAACTGCATCTGCTTTTCTAAGGGAATCTTTTATTTTACTGCATGGTAAGGGGCTGCACTACCAATTTGGCAAGCACATGGAGAGGGTTCATTCAAGAAGCCTTGCTGGGAATAGCTAGCTGTACGGTCTTACATATACAGTACATATAGAGAGGTGTAGCCATCTGCCGGAGGGTTTGGTAGCAGGTCTGTCCATTGGCTAGTAATACATCTCATTCCTCCAAGCCCAATGCCTTTGTCCCCAGCCCTGGTGTCTGTGATTTATGGTTGCTGCCCAAAGGGCTGCAGTTTTGGGGTTTAGCTTGGGATTTCCTGTGGAAGCAAGCTTTAGTCCCCATTTGCCTGCCTGTCTCCTTAACATAATTTTGATAGATGGGAGGAGGCCTCAAACATATAAAGTTATGGCAGGCTTTAGGAAGGTAAGTGCTTGGGAAGAGGGGAGACCCAAATTAACACCTTCAATGAGAGAAAGAGCTCAAGCCACAAAGAAGACCATAATCCCCCTGCTGCCTTTCTCTGCACCACTCAGTGTAGCTAGTCATCCCTGGAGCAGACAGTTTGACTGCCCTGCTGCAAATTTAAGCCCTGGTTTATCTGGGGGAGGATGCGGTGCAATGAAGACATGGCTGTAGCATGTCTAGCAGTGAGCCAAGAGAAGTTTTCTCCAACAGCCAGTGTGTCTAAGCTCCCGGAGAGTTTTCCCAAGACCCCAGCATGGGACTGGATGATGGGGGTGCGCCTCTCATGAAAGTGTAGGGTTTGCACACATCGGTTGCTGGAGGATGAGGAGGTTGGGACACAGTGCTCAGAAGGGGACAGCCCAGTCCTGCTGTGGTGGGAGCCGTGGAGCGAGTGTTGCTCTGTGTGACATTTGACAGGTCTGCAACATATGCTGTGTCCCACTGCAGGCCGGGGCTGCCCTCTGAATCAGCTTCCAGCCTGTCTCGACGTGAGGTTAAATCCTTGCTCAGGAGCAGGAAAGCAGAGAAGCAGCAGATGGAACCAATCAATTTGCCATCCGAAAACCGATCAATTTGTGGGGACCCCTCCCCACCCAAAGGGTGGGAACAGGGTCCAGCCACTGCATGCATGCAGGAAAGATCAGTGGGCAGCCCATAATAAACCCTAAATGTATTTCCAGCCATAAAATGCTTGACATGCCTTCAGAGAGGCTGTTGAAATCCCTGATTTGCAGCTGGCACTCATTTTCCATCACAGGTAGTAAAAAGACTCTGCCAGAGTGCTCAGATATTTCATTGTTGGGGTCCATTGCCATCCCCCAGCCCCACTGCCAGATTGCCAGGACTCACACACCTCCTCCTCTTCCTTCTCAGGGCTCTCCTTTCCCTTCAAACAGGGATCCCGGTGCAGGTGATGGGAGGGTGAGATGATGAGCAGGAGTGGCGATTTCAGGAAGTGGTTGGGACTTGTAAATCCTCGTGGGGGCTTCCTCTGTCAGAGGAGCCATCCGGGGAGTGGGGCATGTGCCGGCTGAAGTCATGCCTGTTAGGGAGGTATTTGTTCTTCTGGCCCCCGCAGCCCAGATGGCTTGTCGTAACATCCCTCGAGCCAGGATCTGGTTGCAGCAATAAAGTTAGGCGGGTTGGGTTCCTGGCTGGGCAGGAAAGAGTTATTGATCAATGCCATGAATCCTTCCCACCTTCCTCCCACCCCCGGGGTGGATGTAACACATACCAAGAGAGGTGGGAAGGAAAGCAAAGCTTGAAAGATGCTCTGGCTGGGAGCAGAGGGTGGCACGGCCAGGGCAAGGACATGGGGAGAGGTTAAACATGAGCTGAGAGAAGCACAGGACCTTTTAAGACTCCAAATCAGGGCTGCAGGTAGATGTGGCTCACTCTGCAGCTGAGCAAATGCATCTGCAAATATAGGACGGAGCAGGGGAAGTTAGAGTTTCTCCATCCTTTTGCTCAGAGGACATGCCAAGGCCCTGGTCTCTCCCTCACATCCCCCTGGGTGCCTGGGCTGCAGCAGCTCCATGCCTTGTATGGGCCCCCATGATCAGTGCTGGGGACAGTTGCTGATGGGAGCGCTCAGCCATTCCCTGTCTGCTGAACTGGTGCACCCAAGCTCACCAGCACTGTGTCTGTAAGCATGTTTAGCTGGGAGCAATTTGGAGGCACTTCTTCAAGCTCTGGGGCTGCAGAGACAGGAGGGACCCTGATCCAGGATGGAGGTCTCACCACAGTAGGATAATACCAGGGAAAACTAACTCTAGAGGAACAACATGCTTGTCTTGCATGTACAGGATCTCCAGGGCTTATTTCCTCTCTCCTACAATGGGGCTGGGATCATTGGTGGACTGTCAGTATGGGCCCACAGGGGAAACCTTTGGCATGTGGCCTGAGACCAAGCACTTTGGCCAGATAGTCAAGCTTCATCATTTCTGATCCTGACCAGGTATTATGACTATAAGATTGATATTAGTAATACCACTACCAATTGTGGTGATGCTAATAAGATAATATTGTCCTCCTCCAACCAAGGAGCTTGAAGATTTGAAAGGAGATTAAGTCTCATGGCATCCATCTCACTTCAGGAAAGCTTATTTAGACAGCAGCAAAGCCTCCTCACCGCATTTGTGGAGTGCAGTCTCTTCCAAGGTGGAACACAGCAGCTATTTATGAGTATGCAATAACAGTTCACAGCAATCTAGGCCAAGCAATGAAAGCAAATACCATATTCAGGGCAATTAGAGGAGTTATAGAGAAGACAATGTACCAGGACACTCAGGTCAACCTCTAGGCTTTTAGCTGTATTAGGGGACTTTTTTTGGTGTCAGAACCTACTGTGGTCCATCACAAAGACCTTTGGCTGTGGCAGCAGTGTGGTCTCTTGCCACACCCTGGGCATGTATCCACTCCTGATTTGGAAAGCAGCAAAGGCAGGACCCTTGCTGTCTCCTCCATGTTACTCAGCACACCTTAACTCCCACCCTGGCACTCTGCAGGAGGCATTTCTTCATGTTCTAACTTGGGGTTGTCCACTGACACCAGCAGCCTGGAGATGGAAAGCTTGTTGGCTTTTGAAAACCATGTTCCCCCCCTTCCAGAGCTGCTTGTGTCAGTACAAACCTGTCAGGAGCAAGAAATCCCCAGAAGTAAATTGCATCCACAAGAGCAGGTTCTTGATGACTATGAAGCCTCTTCAAGCCACCACCTTTTCTTCTGTGGCCTTGAAGTCACAGACACCACTAGCCCAGCCTGAACATCTCCAGTGGAAGCTGCTCTGGGACTTAGACCCACAAGGCGCTGGCAGAGAAAAAGCCAAAGCATTTCTGCTCATCAGCACATGGTGCTCTGCCCTCCCCTCCTGCAGGCTTTGATGAACGCAGAACTAGTTAGCAGCACTGGTGTGAGTGGGTCCAAGAGGTCATGCTGAAAAATGGCACTTTGTCAAAAATGTCATTTCAGCAGCATTTCATTGCCTTTTTCTTTAAATGAAAAATTTCCAAAGGAAATGAAGCCAATGTGTTATTTCAATGTCATTTGAAATTTTTTGCTGCTGTTTTTTTAAAATGGTTCTTCCTCATACCTGGAATCCTCACCCTCTTTCAGTCTATCATTTGCAGCTCAAAAAGCAGATTTTTTTCATTCTTCAGAGAATGAAGTTTTTGGTCACATTGTAGAAACTCAGTATTTCCTTTACTTGCAAAAGCAAGATGATAATTTTAACTTCACACACTTGATCCTGTGCATGCTTTTTTTTTTTTTTTTTTTTTTTTTTTAATTGAGCCGTTTTCAGAGAGCTTGGCCACCTCTTTCTACTGAACCTGGATGACTGTGCTTTAGGGTCCCAATGCAGGAGGCCAGGCCTTTTCTTATGGCCACCAGTGGAAGCCCAGGGCTACTGTAGAAGGAGGGCAAGCACAAAGCCTTATTTGTCCTGGCCCCCTCTCTCCCTCCCTACTGCCAGGAGATTTCAGCTAAAGCTCAGCCACATCACCTGTGTTTGACTTCCCAGAAAACATGCCTCCCAGATTCAGGGATCTTCAGGAATGTAACAGCCACCCCTGCCTAAGGTTTGAGCTCCAGCAGCTCATCTCCTCTTTCACTTGGAAATGTGGGGTTTGCTGCTCATTTGAAGCCGTCTGGCTTCATCTCCAGCCCTGCATTCACTGCCAGAATAGGCAATAGGCTGTGGGGGCCCTCTGGTTTTCAGTATCACAGGTAGAAGAGGTGTGAGGGGTGGGGGAGCCTGTCCTAGTCCTCCTCACCACCTTCCCCCATCTCTGCCTTCTTGCTGCTTGGGGAAGAGACAGCAGGACCTCACCTAGGACCCTGGAGACAGACTTTCAGCAAGGAAAAGGCTGCTGCTGTTCACGTCAGGAATGATTTGATCAGCAAGAGAGATGAGCACCTCTAGCACTGACATCAGGGGACAGGCAGAGGAGAGTGCGAAAAATCTAATGATGGACAGCAGGACTGCAGTGCATGGCAGGGTGCAGAGACCTAGGGCTGGAGAGGAGCACCCACTGTCTCTGCTGGGGACAGTGGAGGGGCTGATGAGACTGTCTGATGTTGTGCTGAATTTCTTCTCCTGCAAAACCAGCCCCACTGCTTCCACCTGGGATAACAGTGTAAGAGCTGTCAGTGCAAAGCTGTGTCCTTATGCATCCAGCACTGGCTGGGAGTAAAACCAATTGGATGGCTCAAGGGCATTTTGCTCTTACCCACATGCATAAGCATTTACTCACATGGGCAAACACCCCACACATTATATATTACCTATAAAAAGGTGGGTGAATTCCTCAAGTGGGGAATCAGCTTTGCCCAAACTCTGCCTGGCAGAGCCTATTTTAGCCTGCATTTCTCGGAAAAGTAAGTGGTCCACGGTCAGGCACATCTTCTGAGCCTTTCTGTGGGCCACCCCAGAGCCTTCCTCTGTGCTCACTGAGCAGCAGTAGGAATGGGCTGCATGACTCAGACTCCTCCAGACAAAACTGTCTCCGCCACCAGGCTTGCCAAGTCACTGAGAGAAACCCTTTCCAATTTTTTCTCTTTAAAATTTCATTTAAAAGTTAATTTAGTGCTGATGAAAGGTGCTGTACCAACAGCCCTGGACAGCGACATATCTTATTTATCCATGAAACAGAGTTTTAAGGGTCCTACAGCAGTAACAGTAATGTCCTGTTGTTTGTAAGACCAGATTTCCAGCAAGAGAATTTCCATGAAGGTTTCCAAGCAGAGGCCAGATGCGATGCACACCACACGTGTACGTGCATCCACATGTGTGCTCCAAACGACATGGTGCTCTGTCTCCTCCTGCCACACCAAACTGCCAAGGTCACTAAGACCCTCAAGGTCCTTCTCTGGCCTCCTCAGCTGAGCAGTTTCTGAGGGCAAGTATACTAGCTGCAAATTGCTTTCAAGGGCTGGATTCCCACCAAGCACAGCCCAAAGCTTGGCATTACAGTGTGTCCTAAAGGACCATGGGTATTTTTTTGCTTCTCATATAGCCAGGCACTTCAAGGCCTAACCAACCCTCTTCAAGGATGCTTATGGGGAATAGGCCTTTGGGTAGTATCTTCGCCCCACGAGCAATTCCCCTCCTTTAAGAGCCGGACAGTTTCCAGAGCTCTTTTAATTCATCTCGCTCTCCTCTGCCCTCTCATCTTCAGTGCATCTTGCCATCTGTTTGCCTTTATTTCCTTTGGGAGCAACTCCCTTCTATTTTTAGATACCAGGGGCACAATGTAGCCAGGTGGCTGTGGGTGCATGTAGCCTCTTTTAGCCTCCACCTTAAAACAAAACATGAAAAAAAACCCAACAGCAATCTCAAAACAAATCGAGATCAGAAATTCTGCAGAGGGCCACAGCATGGTATTACCACCATGTCTACAGCCAATCTCTCCTGTCAAAACCCCACTCCACCCCTCTGCATGTGATTCTCAGCCATACAGTCTGCTGGTGTCTCCTTGCCTCTATTTATACTAAAGCCCTTGCAGAATAAAACATCCATGTAAAATCCAATTTCCTCTGAATCTCTCTCGGAGAAGAGGCCTCGAGATTGAGTAGATAACCTCTGCAGTAATTGCCTGAACCACTCCTGTTTGCTGGAAAGGTGAGATCCATTTTTCAATTATCTATCTGCAGTGACAGCAGCGAGCAACGGAGCTAAGAGGAAGGAGAGAGAGAGAGAGAGGAAATCCAGCCAACAAGAGCCGTCTGTGTCAATCCTGGCAAACGGGAGGTACGATAGATGTGGTCACAGTTCCTGCCATCAATATCCTCTAATATAAATGTCAGCGATGCCATTTTACCCACAGTCATTTCCCACAATGCTGATTACATTATCGTATAATAGAGGGGCGCCAGCCGCACCACTTTCTCTCCTAACCCTCCTTGCGGTAATGTGTCAATAGCCTGCCTCCATGAAACAAGTCAATTTTCTGCAGGCTTGGCAGCGGAATAAATCTGCCGACTATCTAGAGAGCTGGAGATATTTATACACACCGCGTCCTCTCTCTCTCTCTCTCTTTCTTTCGCCCTCCCCCCTCCTGCTTTCCCTCCCTGTGTGTGCAAGCATAGATGTGTGTCCTCAGCAGAATTGAGTGATTTTCAGCCCAGACTCAATAAGAAGAGAATTTAGGGCAGTCCTACAGCTTGGCTTCCAGTAACAGCCCTACACGTTTATTTTCTTTAGCTTAACAGGAAAGAGAGAATTATGTTTAGATTTATATGACAAGGGCAGTTCTACCAAAACGCTTGCGATAAGCACGGTGGAAGGGGGAGGAAGGTGTGTGCATGTGTGGCAAAAACCAGGCAGGCCGATGGCAGAGAGGAATTGCAACACCTTGCAGGTCACATCATGGGGGTCCTCTGGGAGCTGGAAAAGCAGCTCTTATTTTAACCGACAGCTCCTGTTTTAGTATATGTCTGAATCGAATGCCAGTGGAAGAAGAAAGAGGGAGGCCACGGGCTCCTCCATTCCTGCTGATGGATGAGGGTGGAGGTGTTTGGCTCTGCTCTCTTGACTCCTGCAGGCAAAGAGCTTGCCAAGGACAAGATGCTCGGCCCACCTCAGGGATGCTCATTCTCCCAGGGATGTCCCCAGGACACCCTGTGGTCCACCGCCCCATTCACCCCTGCTGTGATTTCTGCCTTCCCCCAGCTCAGAGGGGAGTCAGCCTCCCTGAAAGCCCCAGTGGCTCCCTCTGCCAGCTGGCGTGGGCTGCTCAGGCCATCCTGAGCTCCCAGACCACAGGCTAAAATGGTAGATGCTGCTCACACTCACAAAGGCAAGGCTTTGCCATCTTGCGGAGACACAGCGGCAACTCAGAGTGCTCTGGAGAGCCTCTGCTCCCTCTGGATGCTGGCCAGAGAGAGACAGACCCTCAGCAAGTGATCTCCGATCCCTCCTGACCTGAGCTAAGGGAATGGGAAGGGTTTCTCCTTCCTCTCAACTCTGCTCAAGACGTAAGACCTTAAACTTAAACTTCAGTGGGGGAATTTTTTAGTAGTGGAAAATGTTGTCAACTATTTTTTGCCAAGAGGGGGAAAAAAAGCCTGAAAATACGAAATTGCCTTCAAATTTCTGAGCTTTGTTTTTTTGACGAAAACCTGCAAATGTTCCATCTGTTTTCATGTTTTCATCAAAATTTTGTGCAAAAGGCAAATAATGCTTGGATCATTGCTCTTGGCTTGATTGCTCTATCCTCCTGCTCCAGTACATGGCAGTTTCTGGGCAGGGAGCTGGTGTGTCCTCCACTAGCCCTGGGAGGAGCAAGTCCACTACCTCCCACAGTGATGGGGAAGTTCCACCCTATAAGACACCAAAGATGCACAGTTTGCAGTAAAATGTTGTCCTGCTGGCTCCATACAATCACTCCTGGCAGCTTTCAGAAAGAAGACCTGGAAGAGGATGGTGACCTGCTACCATGCTAAGAGGACCCCAGAGACCTTGGTCAATCCCCGGCCCTGAGCAGAGCTCTGTCCATGTACCCACAGCCTTGGTGACCATTACACGCTTCTTTGCCCAGCCCCACTGTGACTTTGTAAAAGGTCATTCGTGACCCACACAGACACTGCAAAGTTCATTTCAAACACAAATCCCCTCTGGGCAAGAGCAGGCCCAACAGACGCAGAACAACCTCAGCACGGCGGGGTGACTTGGCACAGAGAAAAGCCAGGCAGCAGGTACGTCACAGTATTATCCTGGGCTTGGGCTCTGGTTCCTCTCTGCAGAGGGAAGACATCCAACTCCTCACCCGCTGCTCTGCTCCTGTACACGCCTTCACAATGATGCCAGCAGGTTTTTTTGCCCCAGCAGCTGTGTCAGAGATTGACAAGAGCTTTACAAAATTGGGAGGGAAGTGAGGCTCTGTGTCTTGATGAAAGCTTTATTTAGAAATCAATGAAACCCACAGTTCCATCACACAAACTCCAGCCCTCCTACCCTTTTCAGCCCTGTCTGCCTGAGCTGCAAGTCATCAGCATCTGTCAGAAAGAGGTACCATGCTGGAGGTACCTACGAACAAACAGGCACCATGAAGTCTCGCACCCAGAGGAACCTTAAATTCCTTTCATGCTATCTAGAAAAGATATTTTGTATTGGGTCTTTGCTGAGAGAGGCCCTCCACACATCTGGAAGGGACAAATCTGACTGCAATGGAAAAGAACTGAAGTCGGAGGTAGTTGGGGCTGCCCTGTCCAAGAGCTGTCAGAGTCAGCAGGAGCCTTCCTGTTGACACCATCAGCCTTCAGATGAGTCCAAAATTTGGACCTGTGCCCTGGATCACAGCCTTCAGGGGTATTGGGGCTGCTTCATTGCCAAGCCCCAAGACAAACCGCAAAGGAAGGATACTGTGTTAAGATACATTTCTCCAAAGTGAGGAAGTGGAGTCTGACTCCAGAGCTCTGATTCAGATCCTTGTCTGCATATATGGTATGTCATTAAGGGCGAAAAGCTGGCAGTGAGCTTCAGTCGCTTACTACTGCACTGGCAGGAAAGACAAATGCAGAGCATAAGATAAATGAGGCACTTCCAAGTGCGAGAAAGTCAATACTATAGAGACCTTCAAACTGGAGTCTGGGGAACAGCTTACAATTCAGCTTGCTGGTACAGACAGGAAGACATCTCTGTGTGCTGAGAGCTTATCAGCACTTTGGACTGGTACATCCTAGTGAGGTGACAAGACAGGTGGCCACATGGGACTGGACTTGGGCACAAGTCCTTGCAGAGGCCCACCGGGAAGGATTGCTCATGCACCATCTGTGTTATGGGAGCTCTTAAAGGAAATCAGCGCCTTGCTGTGCATCGTAATGCTCCAGTAAAAGAAGACTGAGTCCTGGTGCAAGACTGTCTCCTCCAATGTGACCAGGCAAAGAACAAGAGGGAACAGAAAAGAGACTTGCCCAAAATGTCATTAAAAAGCCAGGCTGATCTCCCTGAGGCTGCTCTTCAAGATGCCCTGAGTCACCCAGAAACACTGGGCACCCAAAACTCTCTGCCACATGTCAGACCCCATCCTGTATCGTTCCCCCTTCCCTGCTGTGATGCATGGAGGAAACACACCTTCTCCATGGCCCTGCAAGAGTCACCAGCGGCGCTGGGCACCAGCTTGCTCTGCTGCACAGCATCATGGCACGTCTCTGTGCGAGACTGGATTAAATATGGCTCTGAGTGCATGCTCACGTGCTTGGTCCGACAGCTGAAGGAAATGCAAACTGATCCACCCGAGGAAAGAAAGGAGACTCTGCCCTCCTTTTTTCAATTATATCCAGGTCCAAGGTCGGTGACCTCTTCCCTCCTGCACTGCAGTATCTTGTCACACAAAACCCAGAGAGAAAGGGAATGTGATAAAGATGAAAGTGATGTGGCAAGCTCGTATGTGAAAACAATCACCCTTCAATTAAGTGTGATTGATTTCCCAAATCAGAGATGCATTCAGCTTCCAACAGATAGATATGAGCGAAGGCCAGATGCTGGGGAATTCAGCACACGTGCTTGGGCTAGGACATCGCAAGGAAACAAAATGGAGATGCTATAAAGTACCAGGTGCTTTGAGATGAGTCTGAGACAGGCATATAGCCGAGCCAGGAAAATTTTCCCCCTTAAAGCAAAGCTCAGGGCTGAGAACAAGATGCAGAGAAAGAAGACCTTTCTCCATGCAGTGAAACTACAGCTTTGTAGAAGATTTTTTGTATGAGAGCAGCAGCAAGGGACAGCCCAAAAGAGAAGGGGGATTTTGCTGATATATAGAAGAGACTCACTGACATAAAGCTGTTTCTGTACAGGACAGACAAGGGACACAGCCCATCTCACAGGGGAGCTGGAGGCAGAGTGGGGCAAGGCACCTTAGTGACATCTCACAGAGTTGCTCTAAAGCCTTTGACAAATGACTGTGAGGTCCAGAAACTCCATTTGGTTCTTCAAACATCAGCTGTGTCCTCTTTCACGTTCAGATGCACATGGGGCCCTTAGAGCTGTTTTACTGATCCCTGATGCTTTTTGAACCAAACCTGTTCAACTACCACGTCCACACTGCCGCTGCTGGGGTGAAGCACCTCGGGGTGTTTCCCAGCAGGCAGCAAGTAGAATAGAGGAGGACATCAGAGAAGCCACTTCGCCCAAAGTGTTTGGAGGTCTGCTGTAAATGTCTGCAGCAAGCTCTGCTCTTCAGTGAAGCACTGCAGCATGGTAGAGGAGCAGCGTCCAGATAACCAGCCTCCATTGACTTCATGTGACCTGAGCCCTGTGCAGCTCAGTGCACAGAGCCCACACAGATCAGGGCTGGCCAAAATATATGCTGTGCTTTTGGAGGAGACCAGGTACTCTCACCCTGGTTGCCAAAGCTGCTCTAGCTAGCAACCTTCATCAGCACTTTTTAAACTGTGAACAGGGAGCTTTCTACCCTCTCAGAAATTTGCCCCCTCAGCTCTCATATGAACGCCCATCATCGTGGCATCCAGTCACACCATCCTGAGTCCTGCATGCTCCTCCTGCATTTATCAGCAATAGACAAGGGCAAAACTGGCAGCACCAGCGAGGTGTTTGGACAGGGAGAAGGGAAGGCAGCACTGCAGATTTAGCACATTTCGTGGCAAGAGAGCAGCTCCCATAGGTTAGTCTGGGCTGTTGTCCCGTTTTCTCTATCCTGATCAGCCTCATCCATCTCCCCCTCTCTCCCCCTTGTCCCTTTCAGGGATTTCAAATAAAAGGTCTGCACTTGACCCCCCTCCTCCCTGCAGGGAGAGGGGAAGGCCCTGAATAGAGAGACCCTCATGTTTGCAGAAGTGATTTTCACATTAATGGCAGCATATGTTTGCATTGATTCCAACCTGCGGGGCTGCGGGCGAGCGCGTGTGTGTGCCTGCGTGCACGCTGCGGGCGGGGGGCGGCCGGCGGCTCCGCGTGTGGGGGCACCAGGTGCTTGCTGTCAGGCTGAACAAAAAGAAGTGTCAGCACTCCGTGCCGGGAGGCTGCGCTGGCAGCTCCCCCCTGCCTTCAGCCCTGTGCTCAGAGCATCCTGCCTCTGACTCACAGCAGCATCCTCTTGCGTCAGCTCCCGAGCTCTCCTCCCCATCTCCTCTCCCCAAATTGTGCGGCACAGCACGCGCCAACCCCGGGCTGTCTGCTGTCACCCATCCCCACTCCCCAAAGGCTCAGATGGTGACTGGATGTATGGTGGTTGTGCAGCCCCCTTCTGCTGGAGCATCCTCTGGAGACTGCTCTGACCTCAGGCCAGACTGGTGCATCTCACAGCCCATACAGACTCCTGCCGTACCCAAAACCAGATCAGCAAGGTCACTTGCTGAATTCACATCTCCAGCTCATGGCTGGCTGCAGCCTGCTGCCTCCTTTTATGCCTTCTCCCAGTGCTGAGACATCATAGGGCTGGCACCCCAACAAGTGCTCCAGGCTGTCATGGCTGACATCCCCAGGCTCTCTGGAGGAAGAGTGCTGCCCTGTCCCCAGCACCCCATCCTCAGTGTGGGTGGCACCCACACTGCCTGCATGGGGCTGGACACCCTCCACCCAGCACCAGCAAACCCCCAGCTCTGCCCTCCCCAGGGCAGCGGGGAAGCCTGAGTTGCAGATTAAGAGCAGCAGGGACCAAAAGCAGTTTGCACATCTCAGTGCCCTCCCAGGGTGTACTGAACTCGGGTATTTCCCCATGATGATGAAGCCAGGCATTGCAAAGGGGGAGGCCTGACCCTGCTTCCTGGTTCACTCACACCCAGGTAATTTGCCAGTTCATGGATACACTCAAACTTTCGGCAGCAAAACTTTCTGGAGAAGACCAGGCCTTAATCTTTTTTTCTGCTCCATTTCTCCTGCCTCTGAAATGGGAGTCAATGTGTTTCTTTTTGCTGCAATGTGCATCCATCTTGTCTGCTTAGATCCTGACCTGTCTGGTGCCCTGGAGATAGGCAACAGCTCCAGCAGTAGGACCAGCATCTCCCTGGGGGTCTCCAGGCACTGCTGCAATCACAGTAAACTCATGAAGAATAAGAATTAGGCGTGATCCTATGTGGACTACAAGGACACTCAGAGGCACAGCGAGAGCAAATGGAAAAAAGCGAGCATGTAGATGGTGCTGCTGCTCAGGGCATGGTGATAAGAAGTCCCTTCTCTTCCCAGGTGAGCTCAGGCCTATGCCCTGTGGGAGAGCTGCCCTGTGCCCCCAGGTGAGCTCATCTGCTGAAGGATCCCATCCTGAGAGCAGCAGAAATTACATATCTTCCTGCACAAGCCCACCTGAACTCAAGTGTGGATGTTACAGAGTTTATAGCCTGTGCCACCTATTTTACCCCTTGATGAACAGTATATTTCTTCCATCCGTGGTTTTATCTCCATCGCAGGTGAGGATTGGCATGAACGTGACACTTGTGGGGTTTGCAGTCTGGAAATTGTTTATCTTCTACAGGACAGCATTGCACCACTGCAATGAGCCATTCTGCAGGCAGAGGTCCCAGGTAGGGCTGTCACGGTACCTCCACGCACTCGCAGAGCTTGCTTGGGACAGACTCAGGGCTCTCCAGGAAGCCAGCACCAAGAATTCAACATTCCTACGCAGTCCCCAAAGCAAGACATTTGACCTGGAGCTTGGAGCTCCTTCTCTTTACCCTCTGGCTCTCCAGCCTGGCTGGGCATGAAAAGGAACGGCAACTTTCACTTGCCAGAAGTCTTGGTGTTTCCAAATCACTCTCTGTAGGGAATCAGAAGGGAAAGTTGAAACGTCAGAAAGCAAAAGAAAACAGTTTCCAAACCGCAGATTGCAGCTAAACAGCAAATGTGGAAAGTGAAAACACTAGCAAGAAAAATCTCTGCTTTGCCAGCAGAAGTGTAACTTGGGAAGGGGAATGTTCTTGCCATATTTTAAAATAAGGACTGCTTCTCAGCCTGGGAATTTCAAGGTGGAATCTTATGTATTGTTGCTTTGATTCTCCTGATCAGAAAACAAAAAACCTGTACCAAAGTATTTTCCTTAAAAGAATCTTGATGTTGGAATAACCATACTTTTCTCCATAAGAAATTCTTCAGAGAAATAGATCAACTCCTTCTATATAGACACACTCGGACTCTAATCTTAATTTGTTCTTTCCACCATTTGAGCTATTAACAAGTTTGGTTTTCTCAGAAAAATTCAGAGCCCCCGATGTAATCACAGAATCCAGGAGTCAGGGCTTTAATGAAAACAGCAGATACTGCAAAGGACCCAATGCTATACGTAGGCCAAACACTGCACTGCTATAGACTGGAAGACAGGGAAGAATTTGGTGGGTGCAATAGCTCAATGCCTTATTTATAGTGTGAAGCCATGGAGCAGTAGTGGGCCGAACTCCGGTTGCCATTTCCCTTGCTGTGCTTGCACCCAGGAAAATAAAAACATACGAGACAGGTCTAAGCCAGTGTCATCCACGCTCAGAAGGACACATCCAAGGCAGACTATTTTAATCTGCCTGAACATAGTCTACCTGCTGCTGTAACCACCCTTCTTCTTTTTCACTTGTACCTTACATACAGATGCCCAGTGCAGTGTCACGGCCTCAAGCATCTAATGACCTGCCATATCTGCAGGTCTATATGAGATTTTTCTTTATTTTCTCTCTTATTCTGATGTGAAGGCTTGCAACACTGTTCTTGATGTACAAGAGATCTGCCCAGGCAAGCTTTGTAGAACTGCACTGAAAGCGCCCAGGCCAGGTCTTGTTAATGAACGAGGACTGTTTGCCCTCTTCCAGGCACTGGATCCATTGACTGTGAGATGCAGATGGCTTAAGTGTTAGGAGCACTGAGTACAGCAGTGTTTCAAGTCTCGAAGACCTTAGTAGTACCCAGCAAGTAGATGATTCACCAAATGCACCAGTGGTATGTTTGGTGGATAGACTTCTACCAAGCCAGGACGTGGAAATCAGGCAGGTGACCTCATGGCATGGGGAGGTTTCCTTTGGTGGTTTTGTGGGTTGGGAATGATAGAAGAAGAAGCTAAAAGCATTATGGTTTGGGTTTTTTTTCCCCCGTGCAGCAAGATCAGCCATTCATGGAAATGAAGGGTCCCACCCAATTTCAAACATTAAAAACTCAGATGGGGCTAGAGGCCTGTGCAAAATGACCCCACAGCTACTGTTCTCTGAGACCACATGGCAACACCCACTGCTCCCTTCCTCCAGGATAACCAAGCAGTGGGAATCACGGGCTGCTGAGCAGAGCATGGCTGCTGTCACATTCACAGCAGGACAGAGAGAAGGGAAGACCCATGCCCGCAGGGGATAGAAATCCCTTTGGCTTTTGAAAACTATGTTTTTCTTTTAAGACATCAAAGCAGCCAGCAGCCCGGATGCACAGCCATTCTGATCAGCAGAGGTGCGCAGGTGTCTCGCACAAGGTCTCCAGGGCACAGCCAACTTTAAACCTCGCAATCCCAAATGCATATGTAAAATTCCCTTGCTGAGCACTTTCCCCCCAGCATTCCTGCATTGTGCTGACAAGACTACACACTCCCTGTACATCCCTCCTGCAATAGCAGAGCTGTGGGGATGGAGGATGATGGGAGGCCTTAATTAATCAGTTAATTAATCCCAAACATTTTAACCCTCCAAATCCCTGCTGCACTCTAGTTTGGCAATTTGTTCAATAGTGACAGGTTTTTGTTTGTATTGAAACTTGAATCATGTGATTTTTCCTCCAAGACAGAAGCAAAATATAATCATATCATTAGGACAGTGAGTGTGTTTTGCATCTGTGTGTGCATGTGTGTCTCCTGTGTTAGGAGCAAGGTCTGCTCAGGACTTTTTTGTGCTATCTCTAACCTCTCCTTGGGTCCTCCTTTGCACTGGACATTGCAAGGCTGAAGTTGAGCTGTGCAGGGGTGGTAAAGGTCCCCTGCCCTCTCTGCACTGGTCAAGCCACCCCAAATGCTCAGGCTGTGCTGATAGAGGCACCTTTGGGTCTTTCTTGAGAAATGGTCTTGGTGGGGCCCATGCCCACATTCAGCCAGAGCAGAGCAGTGACTTTCCTCCCTGGCAGTATCAGAGATGCCCCACACAGCAGGGATGTGAAACACAACCCTCAGCTTGCTGGAGGAGGAGCAGTTAAATGCCTGGCTATCACATGAAATGGAAACCTGCCCTACTGGGATCCTGGACTGCTTGTTTTGGGGTAATGTTATGTCTAAAGCACCAAGACACCCTGTCCCATCCCCTGGCAGGTTGGGACACCTGGTTGTATTTTACAGAGCTCCAAACTCTTCTTCCACCCTTTGCCCTGCTTCCATCCCTCTCCCTTGCTGAGCTGGAGAACTGTCTGCCTTACCCAGGCTGTTACCCACACCTCGTTACAGCCACTGTTTTCTGCTCCCCTGAGTACACACACTCACCACCCCTTGCTGAATCTGCAGCCTCCCACCTTGAGACAAGCCCAGCAGCTGGCTCAGGGGCCTGAGCTCCAGCATACACCACCCAGGAGAAGGAACTCTGGGCAAGTGAGAAAATTTACTGCTCCAGATCCTAAACACCACATCAGTGCTGTTACTCTGCCAGTGCACATCCCTGTTCCCTGTGTTTTTACAGTGGATCTTTGTGCCACTCGACTACAGTAATGAGACCCCTACCTAATTGCCATTCAATAAACTCCAGTTAAATTAACAGCTCCATCCAATGATCACCAACATCTGCTGTTCATCAGGCAGCCTTCCCTCCCCTCCTGCTCCCTGCATCTCCTTAAATCCCAATGTCCCAAAATTCAGCCTGTTAGGTCCCCACTGAAGGGGTTGTGAAAGCTGGTCTGAAAGCCTTGTTATGGCCAGGGCATTTTTAAGGAGTGTGTGGAGGGGTCTGTGTGAGTGAGAGCAGGGGGGAAGGTTGTGGGTGTACAAGCAGAGAAAAGATATGAGAAAGAAAGTGTGTGTTCAGGAGGGGAAAGACCAAGGGATTTTGTATTGCCCCAGGGCCTGGAGGGAGTCAATACGTGTATGCGTGTGAGACAGACAACAGGCAGCAGGCAAAGGAGGGCAGCGTGATGGAGAGCAGTTGAAGACCCCGAGTGCCCAGTTGACCCTCAGAAAAGAGGGTACGTCAGGCAGGGCAGGTGGAAGGGACGGGTGGATGCACACACTTGCTTGCGGCATGTGGGAGAAGGTACCCCTTTGTGTCCATGGGGTGCATTCACACAAGTGTGGCTGTGCATGTAGATGTCTGATTGTAGAGCAGTCATCTTATCTCTGTGTTCACACACAGTATGTAATGTTTGTGATGGGCATGAGGTAGGTGTAACTCAAACACACTGCCTCTGCTCTCAGCTGTGTTTGGCCGGTGTATGAACCCACTCACGTGTGTGAGAGCACGTGCTTAGCTGCAATGATGGGACTAGGTGAGCTGGACCAAGATGTAACCACAAGAGCACATGAGCACCCCTGTGCCTTTGTCTCATAACAGCCACCATCTTGATCTCTGGACCCTTTGTCATGCAGGTGATTCATTTTCCCCACATTGCATATGGAAGAACTGGTGAAGAGGGGACGTGACTTGCACAGCTGACACCAGCAGGGACACTGACTTCGCAGAAGATTCACACTCCTTTAACTCACCATTTCTGCATGACGATTTAGTTTTGCATCATCCCAGCTATAACTGAAAATCAGATCCCGAATCTGACTTCTGTAGGTAGGTTCAGTCTGTTTGTACACAGATGTGTAAAGCCTGTGTGTGCATCACTGTCTCCAACAGCTTCACAGTGGCTGGGGAGAGGGAAGGTCACCTCTCTGATTCAGAGGTTAACAGGGTCATGCTTCACTTGTGGAAAAAACTCTTGCCTAAAATTAAGCCTCAGCCTTGCAGAAAGGCAGGCCAGACAAGCCATTAAAAAAGGTCAAAGATATTATCAGCTCCTAATCCAATTAGATACTGATTATCTGTGAATTCAGCACAGCCTCACTGTTAGAGCTATGCTTAGGAAAATGAGCATCTCCAAAAAACCAGCTGGAGATCAAGGGGGCTCTGAGAGCTGAGGCAGCCTTGTGAGAGATTATGCTACTGCCTGGGGAGTGCTGGCTGTAGCAAGAGCCACGTCGGGTTTTCGTTGCTATCTTTCTTCGTACATGTCACCTGGTGGGTGACATTACACTGCTGGTAAAGGAGGCAGACAGATCTGTAACCATCCCTTCTCCTGAATATAAGTTTAAGAACAAAAGGAAACGAGAAATTCTATATTCGATTAAAATCAGTGATGCAGCAGCCTGACTTGTTGGGAATTCTCCAGCAAAACATTTTTAATGGAAAATATCATTCTGGCAAAACCAACAGTTTCCATGGGGAAATAACAGTTTTACCGTTTACTTGTTGTGGGGTTTTTTTTTATTTTTGGTCAGGCCAGCAAAAAGCAGCACATTTTAAGGAGGTTTCCTACTAGTGATGTTCTGGAAAAAAACCTTTCAGCAGGGTAGCATTCTAACTGTTTTTAATCTGGAACTTGATTGCTTTATTAAGGGGATTTTGCGATACAGTCCTGAGATACCAGGGGAATGGATTTGCTCCCCTGGCAGGCGGTCTGACTTTAAGAAAAGAGAGTTTGTGTGTTGAGTGCTGGCTGAAAGAGTTATGGAAATTACCCCCCGTGGTTTCATCCCCCTTGTCTCCGGACAAGAAGGTACTTGATTTATTTTTTTCTTGCTAATAATAGGACTGAACCATGGCTGGTTTCTCTCCCTAAATGAAGCACCTTGCACACCTCCCTGTGGTAAACTTCCGTGTGGTGTGAATGCCTTTGGGTGGTTTCTTGTGTGAAAACAGGGAGAGGTGCTCTGGCCAGGGCAAATCCTGCTGTGCCAAGGCCTGGATTTCTTTTTAAGTGCTGGCTCATGCAAAAGATGGCTTTGGGGAATGCCTCCCTCTGCTTTTTGCAGCTCTCCCTTCTTGAAGGCAGCATCAGTTTGGTTTCTTATTTGTAAAAGGCAACTGATTTAAATCTCTTTCCCTTTGTACTACAATCTCCCATGCCTGGCTGGGCAGAGCTGGACAGCTTTGCAATAACTAGCTGAGCAGCTCTATGGATTTCCAGTGTTGCTGTTTGGCTGCAATGACACTTTGGTTGTAACTTCTGCCTTAGGAAAGTGATACTCTTAAGAACAAACCTGCCCATCAACAGACCCACCCCTGGACAGGGGCTTGCAGATGCTGCCAAGAGGGAATCAGGCAAGGAGAGCAGCACTCCTGATGAAGCCAGGACTCGGGTACCACCTCCTAACCTCCAGGAAAAAAACCCTTCTTATCACAGGCTGGACCTGCCAAGGATGTTCAGTGCTGCCAGGAGTTGAACTGATCTGGAGCTGAATGCCAACAGCGGTTCTTGCTTCTGACACAGATTTGCTGCTCAGCCTTTGGGAAGATGGAGTTTCCCCTCCATATTTTAGCTGAGAACAGTTCTTTGGCCAGACAGTAGCACTCAGAGTCTGTGCTTTGGGTTTACATCTGCTGAACATCTGGGCTTGAGGGTTTAGCCACACAGGAATGGTCACCAGCGTGCACTTGTAAAGGGCATCTATTACGCTGCATTAACCCCACGTGGACACGTGTGGGCAGGATTAAGAGGCCGTAATCACATTCAGCTTGGTGGGCTTTTGAAAGAGAAATCAAATGAAGGCTGTGAACAAGGACATCCCTGCGGGGGCTTAATGCAATTTGGCTAATCCACTTGGCGTGTAAATGGTTTGTTCAACTTCATCTTTCCTGCCAGTGTGTATAGACAAGGTGGGAGTGAGTACATGTGGACTTGAGACCCCTCAGGTAAGCTGAATCAGGTCTGCTGGGGGTGTCTGGCTCTGTGGTTCCCCTCCTGTTCCCCTTAGAGTGGGGCCCTTCCTTCGGAGTCTAAAGCAAATGGGGGAAAAGAGCAATGAGCACAGCTGAGGGTAGGAAGCAGTTTCCCTGGCTAAGTGAAAGACAGAGGAGGAGATGTCAGTAAATAGGCTATTAACACCCAATGTCACTCCATTAATTTCATGGAATAAATCTGTCCTCTTTTCTTCCTCCTATCTCCCATGGCCTGAGATGGAGGCTTTTTGCTGGGCTGGAAGGGAGGCCCCAACACAAAACCATGGCTGTTCTTGGCTCAGTCTCCCTCCTGCAAGCTCAGCCGGCTCCGGCACCAGAGCTGTCCCTTTGATTTGACAAAGGCAACCAGCAATGGCAAATGTTCCTTCCATGCCAAGAAAGCAGAACTTTGGTGTTCCTTGCTATCTTCTTCCCTCCCCTAGAAAGGCAAGCAGACGCCTTCCAGATAGCACCTGTCTGGATGGGAAGAGTTGCTGGCCCTGTCTCTGGCCAGGATCTTTGCTGACAGAGCCAAGACTCAAGGCAGAAGGGTACAAAGGCTCCCTAGGCTGACCTGCAAGGCCATGGCCAGAGGAAGAGCTGCAGCCAGTCCCCAACTGGAACAGCTTGCCTTAGACCAAGTGCCTGCAGCACTGAAGCCCAAGGTGCTGACACCTGGTTAAAGAAGCAGCTTCACTAGGACATCAAATAAATTAGGGGATTTTGTTCTCTACGTGCTGCTCTCAGAGCTGCAATGTGATCTATACTGCAAGACTGTTATCCATGCAGGAGACACTGGTGAAGTAAGCACAGGCCGTGGCTGTTTGCATCCCATCTACTCACTGCCACTGCAGTAGTTCACGCTATCAGTAGCTACAAAGGCCATCAGGACCTGGGCCGTTTGTGCTGGCCATTTCTCTGGCAATCAGTATAATCAAAGCAAAGGGAGCAAACACAAGGTGGAGGAGGGAGGAGAGGCAAGAGGTGAAGCTGGTGCTGGGACCACAGCTGCCCTGCAGGAATGGTCAGGCTTAAGGATATTTAGTATCTCCCCTCTGCAAAAGTGGCAATGGATGTGTCACTGTCTTTAGCTTATTGACCTGCCTGGGCTGTGGCCGTAATTAATTCATACCTGTAAAGCACTGCTTAAAAATCCTCACAAGCTGGCATCACAGACATGGAACAAGGTGTGACTGACCTACATGCCTTCACAGCAATCCCAGACCCTGTCTCAGGCCTTCCCAGACCACATGCAATTGCATCCAACCCTTACTGCCATGGATCAGTGGAGATTTTGGTTGCCGGGTAAAGATCTCATTACCTTTTTTTTTTTTAAATTGATGTTGCTATGGCAGGAAAGAGTTTTGACCTATTGGAGAACACAGATGCAGGTAAAGACTGCTACAGTTTGTGGGAGGCTTAATTGGGGAAGATGATTTGAGTGACCTCCCTTGGCACTAAAAAAGCCCTATTAGGACCAGCCTTGCCTCAGGAAGATGGGGCAGTTTGGCAAGTGCTGTTGGAAGGGAGCTCCCCATTTCCAACCAGCCTTGCTAACTGAAGTCCACAGCAACTTCCCCTCCAGTGTAAGGAGGTTCATGACTCAAGTTTTTAAAAGCCTACTGTGATAAATAGCTTTCCCCATCCCTTTGCCAATGCAGCCAGCACAGTCCTGCATGCTTGGTGGCACTTCTGCCTTTGTGTGCCACAGGCCACCCTATGGGCCCTACTGAGGGGGGAATGGGGTGGATGGGAATGACTGAAATGGAGGAGAGAGGCAAAGGAGGTGCTTTGGTTTCAGTTGTGCCTGGTCCCGTGGGAAGCCAGGGAGAAGGTGAGAAGAGACCCCGCTCTGGCATGCATCCCTCACATCCCCCTTCCCACCAATTCTTGGGCAGCTGCAAAACTCACCACTTTCCCAGCACTCACCCAGGAGGGAATAACGATAATAAAAACAAAATTAGAACAACTCCCTTCCCCAGACTGGGGGGGCGGGAAGGGAACAAGCTCTTGGGAACGTCTTGGATTTCACAGCCTCTCCTGGCAAACGTGACTTTTCAGAGAGAAAGTCGCCGCCACCGGCTTGTCCTTTGTGTCTGCAGAAACGGGGTCCTCTCTCAGCCTTTCCCTTGTCATTGGATCTGGTCAGAGGGGCTGCGGTCCTGCCACTTCCCCCATGCAAAAGAAGCAGATTTGTCATCCCTGCTGTGAGCTCTGCGTTCCCAGCCTCTCTTGCCTCCTTTAAAGAAAACCCCCAATCCCCCAACAATGTAGAGCTTGAAACCTGTTTTTCCTACTTGATACTTCATTATTGTGATTGCTTTTTATTGATTGACAGAGCTGCCTTTGCAAACACCCAGGACCCTTGGAGAATTGCAAGTGGCCGATACAGTCCTGCTTTTGCACATGTGCGCACACCGTCTCCCACTGAGCGCTGTAGAGGCACATCTTCCTCTGTTTCTGAAACACAGCTTCCTTGGAGGGATGGTGGGAAGATTGGGAACTGGTTTCTCTGCCAGGCAGGGTAACAGAAAGCTGATCCATGAGGGAGGCACAGCTGGGCACGAGGCTGCCACCAAGAGCTTTATTAATATTGGCCAAAATGGTCCTCTGTGCACCAAGGGCAGGCTGTGGCTCTCGGAGAGACACCACCACATCAGTGATACACAGGTATTGACAGGATCTTTGGTTTCCTTCTCATCTTGAAAATCTCCCTGCTTCCTCCAAACCCACACTATGGTTCCCCACTGACCTCATGTGAAGGGTGACTGTGGTTTTCCAGCCATGTTCACGGGGGTGTCACCCAGTTGCCTCAGCCACAAGAGACCAACCCATTATCCCAGCCTTCAAATCTGCCTGTGCCCTGCAAACAGGAACAGGGCAGCCAGTGCCCACTGAGCCAGTCTCACTGTGGAGACCCAGCCCTAATACCTGTGAGCAGACTTCAGCTCTTGCCTCTTCTGGGAACTCAAGGATGGATGGATGGATGGATGGATGGATGGATGAAGAAGCAACCCTAGCTGTAGGGAAGATCCTGCCCTCACTTCTGCCCTGAGACCCTGTGCATAGGTGCACTTTCAGGGTCCAGACTGAGAGAGGGGACATAGATTCTGGATGTAAATGTGTGAGGTCCCAGCCTGTCCATGGGGCTGGGACAGCTCACCTTCATAGGTGAGACAGACCCAGCTTGCTGAGGCACCTTGTGGTGGGACAGGTATCTTGGCTCTGCTTGTGCTTCAGGGATTTAAACCCCAGGGATATGATCAGGAGGATCAGAGCAGCCTGTTGGGGACTTCCCAACAGCAAACCATTTTTCCCACTCTGAACTTCTTGCTGAACATGCAAATCCAATTAAGCACAGTGCAATGGTCAGGGCTTGTTAATATTAGGGCTTGGCTGGTTTCATTCCTGGCTGCCAGCAGGCAGGAACCAGGGTGGAGGAACAGGCAAGGCAGCAAAACCACACAGCATAGCAAAGCTCTGGCAGCTTTCCTGCTCTCTCTTGATAGGATTTAGGAGGACGACAACTCCCAGCAGCCGGATCTCCCGAGGTGATCTGGAGGATGCGTCTGCCTGCCCTGGGTCTTCAATCAAACCCGAGGATACTTTCATCTCCTGACTTTCTGAGGGCACATTGCTCAGAAAGTAGGAGACAATGCAACTGTCAGAATACAGATCTCAGCCGTGATGTATGGGGCAGTGAGATGGGCTGCTGCTTGTTATCCTCTGCCCTGTCTCAGCGACAGACAAGGGGACGACGCGGAGAGTCGCTGCCAGCCAGCAGGCAGATCACAGGGAGCCCAGCCATAAGGAAAAAAGTGGCCTGGAAGGATCACTTGTAAAGGTTAAGAGACCGCTAACTATTAACCTGCTCCAGACACTGATTAAAGAGACACTATCCTATAGATTACATTCAGGGTTTTCTAGCCACGCTAGGAATAGCATAATTCCTAACCTGGGGGCTTCCAGTGCTGTTTCCAAGTGGTTTAAATTTTAAAGCAGACCTTTTCTCTCCTTCCTGCAAGCAGGAAGCTGTCGGGCTGCCCCAGCCCTCAACTCCTAACCCAGCCCTCGCTTCCATTAGACCAGCACTTCGGCACCGCTCACTCAGATGACTTAGCACAAGCACAGGCTGGGGTTGCCTTGCCCTGCCTGAGCAAAGCACTTAACTGAACCAGCGGCATAAAAGCCAGGGACGCAAGCTGAGCTGGCTTGCAAGGCAGCCTGCCCTCACCTGCCCTGACATGTCAGGGATGCTTTTTCTTCATGCCAGCTCCATGGCACTGAGCAGTGGGTAGGATCCCTTGCCGATGGCAGACACCAGCAGCAGGGGAGCCTCCTGCATGGGGAGCAGCATTTTCCAGTGCTCATACCACCACTGCTCCGGCCACCAGCTGCCTCCCTTCCCATCCCATCCTCTGCAGCAGTTTCCAAGCCAGGGCCATAGAGCCACCTCAGAAGTCCCTGAGAGGGACTTTAAAGCAGCTGCCAGGTGACTTTCCTGGGGCCATACACCATGGCTGGGCATTTGGAGGTATCAATAGCAGAAAAATGTGATGCTCTGTGGAGATGTGGAAGAAGACCTGAGACTTGTCTGCTTCCTAAATGGTGGCACTTTAGGATCATGGCAGTCCTCACACCTCCCCGGGGCCCAGGAGGAGGAAGATCAGAAGCAGGAGGGTGACAGCACCACAGGCTTCTTTACACTCTCCCCAAGATGCCTTTGCTTGCCTGAGTGCTGGGTGGCAGTACCCACAGGCAAGGGAACTACATCCATTTTTCCCCGTGTCCTTGGCAGCGACGTGGTAACAACCTACATGGGAAGGTCTCCAGCTCTCTCTTCGCAGGGGGGTGTGCTGACAAGGAAGGACCAGGGCAGCTCTGAAAAGCAGTGTCCCTTGCCCCTGCCTCCCTCGGTCCCTCGCCTGGATCACCAGCTTAGACCTCTCCAGACAACTAATCCGGGGTAATTTGTATCTCAGAACAGATTATCCCAAGAGCTGAGCCACCTCCCTCCATCGGATCATGGTGCCTCCAAGGGTCAGCCCTGAGCCCAGCAGCCCTGGGGAAGCAAAGGACCAAACACATCCTCTTATGACCACAGTTTCACAGCTGCTCTAAGTCTGCAAGAATGTCGAAAAAAGCAGGCTGGATGGCACGGCTGCACTCCTACCCTTTGTGGTGTTTCCGCAGCAGGTTATCTTTTTGCCGGGATCATTTTCTGGATACAGCCAGCAAGTCTTCCCAAGGGGAAAACGGCTGCAATGCGGGTGCTTGGTGCCAGCCATACAGCCCTCCATCCCCAAATCTGCTTTGCCATGGAACGAACCTCTCTGAGCCTCGCTGGTAACTCCCAGCAGGGGGAAGCACCGGCACAAGGACATGACCGGGGTACGGCAATACTATGTGTGATGCTGATGGACGTGAGCACGCTGCTTCCCTCCTGGGGGCCAGGGCACTCCTCGGCCCCATCTGGGTGCACAGGGGAGCCCCGGGCACAGAACGCCCATGCAAAGGGATGGAGCAGCTGCCAGGCCTTCGTGTCTGGGGTGCCTGGCAGCTTTGCATCCGGGAAGCTCTTCCCTGTGGTGAGGGCAGCTTTAAGCAGTGCCCCAAAGCCCTGGCATCTTGGAAGGGTTATTCCCTTTGTCTCATTTTCCTTTTTTCCAGATCTGACTTAAAACGGAGATCAGGATGACTCTCAGCGAGCAAAGATCCCATGACTGTTTCCCCAAGAGCCAGGATATTAGTCCTTGTATCCTGGCCATATTCCAGCTCGGGAAATTACCTTCTGCCTCCCTAAATCCCCCCTGCGGTTTCAATTGGATACAGGCTTCTTCGCTCTCTTGCTGAAACTGCTGCGCAGGGTTGCTGTGCGCGGTTAAGCAGCTGCTATCGGAGGTGGGTGACAGGATTAATCTCAGGGGGTGCTGGGGTCAGAGCCGAGTGAGGGCAGGGAGCGCCGCCTGCCGAAACGCCGGCACAGTGGCCTCTCCCTGGGGTCGCACTCGGTCCCAAATGGGTCTCCTCTCCCAGAGCTGCCCCTACAGGCTCTTTTCCAAAGCTTAGCCCCCTCTTTTATGCCCTTTGCATTGCAGAACCATGACTAGCACACACTGAGATGGATTTTGCTTCGTTTTCTGGCACATCAGCTGCCTGGCCGGACACCAGCTGCCGGAGCATCGATTTGCTCATGCACCTGGAGAACACGTGGTCTTCTCACAGACACATTTAGGCAGGGGATCCCTCTCCCCCTGGCTAGCCCTCATGTCTTTGCAGAATAACTATGGACTTTCAGCCATTCCAGGACTTGTCCCACTGGGAACGGCTCGGGGAGCCCCATATGGGATGCTGCGCCTGCAGTATGGGCTCCTGAGCAGAGAGGGGCCATGGTGCAGTGTGGCACCCTGCCAGGACAAAGGGCCCTGCTCTGCCCTAAGCCTGGGGTACAGCCCATAATAGGGCCCCTTTCACCAGCCCTCGTGCTGGGGAAGGCGCCAGCATGGTCCCATCTACAGAGTCACCCAAAGCTGGAGCAAATCACAGGAGCCAACAGCCCTAGAAGAGGAATCCCAAAGGTCTCCAGACTGAAGTTGTTCAACCTCGAGTTAAAAATGCAACACTGTCGAGCAGCCAGATTTGTGTTGTTCTTGTTGCCAGAATCTATACAAGCAAATTACTCTGCTGTCAGGAATACAACAGGAGACAGAGAGAGAAATCCCCTGCCCAGGCACTCTGGAGACATACCCGCAATATTCTGAGTAATGCAGCCATCTTGCTGACATCCCCTGACATCTGGGGAATACAAAAAAAAAACCAACAGAAAACCTTTAAAGTCATTTAGTAGATGTGATTTGTGAATGAAATATAATATACAGTGAAAGGTGGGGACAACCTGGCCTTTAATGAAGTGTCTTGGAGGAAATCTCGTATGTTTGTGCATGTGTGTCAAGGGAAGGTGTTCACATATATATAAATATATATACACATGCGTTTACACACACATCTGTTAAACATTCTTCCTATGTGTGCATATATAAATATATACGTCTGTGCATATGCCTGTGCTGTGGGCAAGAGAGCTGCCAAGAGCAGTAAAATTTCAATCCAGTGTGCAGAAAGCGGCAGGGCCCGCAGACAGAAGCTCAGCCCTCTCTTCTCCCCATGGATCACAGCCTGCGGATGAGGATCAGTGCAGACGTCAACTTTGGTGCCAGCTCTTCCTCCCTGGCTCCTCAGGGCCGGATTCCCTCCCCTTCCTGCCTCCCTATACCCCCTCTTCCCTACCCCCCCTTCCCTTCCCAGCAGGATGACGTTCATCCATCATCAGCATTTTAAGTGCTGGCATGTCATTGAGGCTGTCAGCTGCCCTCTTTGCTCAGCACAAGGTGCTCCGCTTGGTGGCTTGGTGCGACCATTTCCATTTGAAGCCCATAATCCTCCTATTCGGGTTAGTTCCACTTGGTTTCACGGAGTGCAGAGTGAGGGGAACCCGATGGGATAGCAGTAAATTATACCAAATAATAAAGAGAGGGCTTGCTCTAATAACTCCAGCCATGGGATACCCAGGCACAGATGCACTGGCGGGGGTCAAGAGCTGCAACCTGCCAGGGTAAATCCCCTATAGCCTACCTTTACCACTTTCACCCCCAAAGCCAGAGAGGATCCGGGTCCCACCTCAGTGCCATCGGGTGTAAATCTGGAATTAACTCCCCTGACTTCAGTGGAACTACTCCAGATTTATGGCTGTGAAACTGAGCTTGGGATCTGGCCCCAGCTCAAATCCAGTGGGTGTAAACTGAGCTCCAGCAACATGGACCCACGGCTGAAAAATGGTTCGACATAAGGAGAAGGAGGCTGGAGACAGGGTTACTTAGGAAAGTCAGCGCAAGGTGCCAGGGAAAAGTCACTTCGCTATCCCTTGCCCAGAGGGCTGGCATTCCTCAGAGGTCTGCCTGTATTTCATCCCATCAAATGAACATGTCCTGATGTCAAACGTGCTCTTCAGAGAAGATGGGCTGTCCAGCGGTTGGTACCACTGGGGGGGACACCCGCCCCTGTGCCCCACCACCCCACTCCTCTCCCAGCAGAGCCCTGGTCCCCTTTGAAGCCCACGCAGCCCTAACCCACACATGCCCTCACCCCAGCCGCTCCAGGTGCCATTGCAGTGAAAGGCGGCCGGAGGGATGGCACAGCTGCCATCCCAACCCCGCTATGTCATGCTCAGCTACTCAGGTTTAAACTGGGAGTTAGAGGAGATGCTTATTTTAGACGCAAGTTGTTTTTGCAGCATGCTTAGTCAAAGCAAAAGCGGTAGGGGAGGCAAGGGGATTATTTAAAGGGAAACCCCCTGAGCATGGACCCAAGTGCTGGGCTAATTTTAGAAGCCAGAATATCCTGGAGTCATGACAAGGGACTCAAGAGGACTTTAAGAAGTGGGCAGCACACCAGAAGAAGGCGGGGTCCAGGGCTTGCCGTGTATGGACTGGTGCTGAGAGCTCAGGTGGATGCACTGAATCAGCTGCTTTGACTGCAGCAAGCAGCTTATTGCTCTGTGCCTCAGTTTCCCCATCCCTACGTGGGAATACTGCTTTCATGTGAGGTTGCTAAAAGGGTCACAACCCAGGGTCTGCAGATGGCAACTAGAAAAAAGCAGTTTATTTCAGTCTCTGAGAAAAGGTAAAAGGGAATCTGTGAGGACTGGCTTGTTTTTGACATTTTTTTCTACACACTTTTTGGCAAAGCTGTTGGGATAAAGATCCACAGCATCTCCCTGGCAGAGATGTGAGCGTTCACAGGAAGGATGCAAGCCATGGGGGCCAGAGGTGTATGGAGCCAGCTGACAGGTTTTCATTCCACACCTGCAGACTCAAAATCAGGTTATAGCATCACCTCTGCTCCTCCTGAAGCCTTTCCCCGCTGCTCTAAGTACTACAAAACCCAGGAGTAAGTGTTCACCTGCCCATGATGCCTGTGTCTGGCAGCACTTTCCAGGGCAGCAGTCCCAGGCCCACAGAGCCCCAGCTCACCCTCCTCTTCTTGCTGGGCATCAGCAGAGTGGTGCGCCAGGGGATGTGTGTGCGTGCATGTCTGCCTGCGCTCCTTCCCTGCAACCTGCCAGCCTGCTGATCTATAAGCTAATCCTACCCCAAGCTGATCTATAACTAATTCACTTACAACACAATTGCAATATCGATTCCCAAACTGCTTTGCAGACAGTGCTAAAATGTGTGTGTACGTCAGGGACAAGGGAGCCAGCTGACAAAAAGCCAGAGCGCGGGGAGGGCTCTGCTCTTCACGGGGGAGATCGGAGTGTGCTGCAGAGGCAGCTTCATGCACACTCTTCAAGTCTTTCCCTTTGTCTTCGCTGCCGCCAAGGGCTGTGGCTGGCTGCAGAGAGATCTGAACATGCCTTTCTGCCCAGGCATCCTATGGATCCTATGCATCCACCATCCTTGCAACTGCTGAGCAAGGCCTGTGTATCACCGTGGGAAGGATGGGATGCTTTTTGTCCATCCCCACCATCTCAGGAGACCAAGCCCAGTCCCGCACTCTCCCATCGCTATGGGAGTCATAGCTGCGCAGGCAGACACAGACACTGGACATCTATGTCTGGAAGAGAAGCACACCAGCAAAGAGCAACTTCTTCGGGGTCACATCTAATGGGAGAGGAGAGAGAAGGGCCATTTTTCCAGCCTTCTCCGGCCTCTCTGGGAGTGGGTTGGAGCAAGAATTGTGCTTATCTGGGGAGCTAACCACCTCCACAGCTCCTGATCCATCTCCAGAGACAGGGTAACTCATCCCAGTACAGCAATTGCCCTCCCCACCACGCCAGGAGCCCCTGCTCTGCATGGACCAACAGCACTTTTAAGGCTGGCTTGAGCCCAGCGCCTTTGCACCTGACCTTGCTCACACCAAGCTGGTTTGGGATCAGTCTAAGGCTACAAAATCCAGCACAGCCTGGGACCAGAGATCTTGGTACCTTTCCAACCCCTGGGGCAAGCACAAACTATTCCAGCGTATTACCTCCTGCATCAAGCAGCACAGAAGAGCACGCAGGGGCAGCATCCAGGTTAAACCTTTCCCAACACCTGTGAGAGGCACCTAATTTCTGTGCTTCTTCCCAAAGTTTACACCATTTACACCAGCAAAGCGTGAGAACACAAGCCACCAAGAAAAGCTCCCGTTTTGGTCAGTGGTCTCCAAGAGTGACTTTTTACTCTGGGAACAACATTTGAAAGGTTGATTTATGCAGCACAAAGTAAAGAAGACACATTTAATGACGAATGGAAATGTCATATTGATCCTATGGACAGGCTGTGAAATACTGTCGTACACAGGCTGTCGCTGAATCCACTGAGCGGGTGGAGATGTAGTCGATATGGGGAGCATGCTGCCCCCCACACGTCTGCCTACCCGACAAGCATCACCAAACCAGGCTGGAAATCAGGAGAAAGCTCCTAAGCTGTGATGGAGAGAGGATGTTGCAGGACTTTCCCATCCATCCTATGGTACCGTTAGTATTTCAAGGGCAGGCATGCATGTGCAGGGTGGCAGGGCTGCCACCACTTCACAGACAGCACAGCAGGGCACTGACTGAGGCCATGGGAGTTCCAGCATTAAATAACATTGACAAGAGGCAGGTCTGTGCATGGTGAAAGGACAAAGTTATGTGTCCCTCACCAAATACAGCTCGGTGATGGGCCTCCCACGCAGTGTTGTAGCAGGAGCAGCACTCCCCATACGAATCCTACGCCTGTGATTCTCTTCCCATGGGAAAGACGATATACCCAGGGTTGCCAGCGCTCAGGCAAAACACCTCAGGTTGGAAAATTGAGGGGCAACACTGCTCTTGAGTCTGAGGAGGGCCTGTGGCATTTTTGGAAAAGGCACCCCACAACCACACTGCCATGTGTGGTGACCCCAAAAGGACTTTGGTGGCCACCTTCACACCCCTGCCCTGCTCATGCTGCAGCTGTATCTGTTGTGCTGCTGTAGCAAAGACAGCTCAGCTGGAGCAAAGTTCCACTTGGACAGAGCACAGCAGAGGGGAAAAGTGATCTTAAACTGGCAAAAATAGAGCATCGGCCTCATATAATTTCTCTGAAAACAAGATTTATTGAAGTTCTGTCTGTGGAAATCACTGTAGTGTGGAACACTCAACGTATAGATTCGATCACTGACTCGTACCCTACTACATTTTTCATTAGGAAAAATATTGGCTGAGAAAGTTTGACCTCATAATCTCTGCATTTTAAACAATAACCAAGGAAAACAAAAGTGCCAGGCTAAGGAAATCTCTTCCACTTCAGCACTCCCCGAGGCAGGAGCCAGCAGCTGAAAATCGCTGCTCTGGACCAGAGCTACCTGCTATGACCCTTTGTCTCCAGACCCCTCCAGACCTGATGGTCTTTGGCCACATCTACCCAAGGGGTCTCCGCAGAGGGCACAATGCACATCAGTACCTGCTGGAGGACCAAGCCATGCTGGCTGTGTGCTCGGAGCAAGGAGGATTTGCAGAAAGGATGGCAACATTTCAGAAAGGTGGACTCAGTTCTCACCAAAATTTGGGGCCCTTATGTGCCTGACTAGGGACAGTCTCTACTGCAGGACAAATCAAAGATAACCCTCATCTGAGACTCAACTTGTCACCTTCCTGTAAGAAGATCTCCCTAGCTGTCAGTCAGCACAGGGCTGAAGAAGGGGACAGGCAGACAGAGAGATGCGCAGTCAGTAGAGCTGTGGTGTCCACCTTCACTTTGGCCAACATGTTCCTGTCACCCCTCCAGCACGACACAAGGAATGGTTAGAGTCCCCGCTGCTGCTCCACCACAGTCCCTTTCAAATTAATTCCTGGTTTATGGTCTAAATAAATTAACCTCCATCGATTAGAGGTTCCTGGTGCTTTTAATGTCAGTGTCATAATCAGATACCAGAATGGATTTGCCTTTCTAAATCATAGCTCCAAAAGGCTTTCAATCTGAAGCTCTATTTTATGTATGACCCAATTAGAGACCACAAGGCTTTGGGCCCCAGTCACTCACCAATAGCCTGCTTTACACACACTGCTTGGTGGTGGCTTTCATGACTGAAAGGAGACCTCACCCCAGACCCTGTCCCTTCATGCTTTCCACCACCTGCACTCTCAGTTCTCACCTCCTGACAGCCAGACACCCCCCCCATGCTGCAGCAAAAGCCAAACTCAAGAAAGCCAGAGGCAGAGAGTGTTGCTCTCTCTTTGATTCGTGCACCAGATCTACATGGGAAGAGGTTGCCAAGACATTTATGAAGACGAACTCATCTTGGGAGACAGCACCAGAGCTCCACCAAAACTCTTCCATTCCTGCTGGGAGTCTCTCTGCCAACCCAAAGCCAAAACTGAAAGGATCTGGTTATCTGTGAGTGTTGGTCTCTTCTCCCAAGTGACAAGTGATAAGACAAGAGGAAACAGCCTCAAGTTGCACCAGGAGAGGTTTAGATTGGCTATTAGGAAAAATTTCTTCACCAAAAGGGTTGTCAAGAGTTGGAACAGGCTGCCCAGGGAAGTGGGCATCCATCCCTGGAGGTATTTGAAAGACATGCAGATGTGGTGCTTAGGGACATGGTTTAGTGGTGGACTTAGCAGTGTTAGGTTTATGGTTGGACTCAATGATCTTAAGGGTCTTTTCCAACCCAAATGATTCTATGAATCTATGATCTTAAGCAATGCATTGGGCAAAGAGCTCAAGTGGACATCTTGCAGGACTTTGGTCCCAAGTGTGACTGAACAAAACCTTTTGCCGGGGGGGAGAGGAAGGGGTATATCACAGGCAGCCTAATCAGCTTGGATCGGCAAGAATAGCCACCAGCTTTCTAGGGAGGTTTTCTGTCTTTCTCTTTATCACTGCAGATCTCGGGGCCCTTTTTAAGCATTCATCTGATACTGGGGAGGGAATTCCTCTCCACCCCCTCTCCCATGCTCAGAGTCTCCCTTGCAACTTCTTCCAAGACTCTTCAGTTTGATTTCCAAGTTCTGACACAGCCATTAGTTACAAAGAGCGATTAGTTTGGTTGTTGTCGTTAAGTCATTTTTTAAATGGCTCCAGGCAGCATCAGAGAACAAAGAAACAAAATACCCGTGAAAAGAGTTAATCACAAATTACTAATTATTTCCCCCCCTCCCTTTGCACTCTTTCCTCCCCAAATCATGAAATATTATCCCCATGAAGAAAGGAAAAGGTCTGTCCGTTCGTGAGCCCTTCACGGATTTTATACACCTAATTCATCAAACGAGAAACACTTCCTGATTGTCCAGGATTATTTTGAGAGGTGAGCTCATGACCCCCCGACCCCGCTGCCGAGAGCCACGGCGAAGGGCGAAGGTTCTGATTTACGTGTCCCGAGATGCAGCCCTGAGCTACAAGGTGGGGAGCAGTGGAGCCTCGCTGGCTCAAGGAACGAGCCCTGATACCCTGGTGAGGGGCAGCCACTGAGCTGGGCCCTTCATGTGGAGAGATCCCATGACTCCAAGTGTTTCTGAACCCATTCGTATTTTATGGGGCTGCTGATTTCAAACAAGCCGAGTGCTTTGAACAACACGCTGTGCATGCCATTTGGGGTTTTGTATTTATTTACGGTGAGGTCTTTTATTCCTCTTTCCAGCCAGAATGTACGTGCCACAAGACAGGTCTTTAGCTCAAAAGAGCACAACCAGGGGGACAATTTGGAAGGCATGGGAGTCTGGACTCCCACAAATTTTACTCAAAAGGAAAATTTGGGGGTGATGAGAGCTGAGCAGTCCAAGCCACAGAGTAACCTGTTGCTCCAGGTCTAGATCCACTGGGACCTGCTTTTTAAATGTTCCCAGTTCACTCAGAGTAGAGGTGGCCAGTCTGGGGAAAGTACTATTGAAAATAACGACTCTTGCAGATGCCCAGTTCCCTACTTGCCCCATTCTCCTGGTCCCATAGTACCAAGCATCTGCAGTTCCACTGGAGACAGGTCTTTGGCTGTGGCAGAGCACAAACTACTGGTGAGCAATCTGGATGCATAAAACCTCTATTTCAGATGCCCGTGCCTCTCTGTCACCATTCCTCATTGGCCATCAGCAAAACAAAACTGTTCATATGCCCAAACCCATACCAGAGCACCTCTCTGAGCCTTGGAGATGCTCAGTGTTCAGCTGCAGAGCCATCTAAATACCAAAGATGTCTTTATAAACAGGCAAAAGTAAAATCAAACATCTCCAAGAGATTTGACTTCTAAACCCGTACCAGCAGCCAACACAAAGCAGAAGGCAGCAGTAATGCTGGGACTCCTCTGCAGTGAAAGGCTTGAACATACCTGCTGGCTGGCAGGTACGTAAATCTCCATCTCCCAGTATTTTTGCAGCTTTTAGGGATGGTTCCAGTCGCAGAGGCGCTCTGAACTGCACCAACATCACTTCAACAGGCTCAGATTTTGCCCTTTGCATGGTTAAAACCCTTTGACCTTTTTTGTATGCGTTCAGAAGCACATCCTATTTTGCGTGAAAATGAAGCTATTTGTCTAACTAAGATAAATAAATAAACCCCCTGCCTCCTAGACCTGGGAGGTGAGTTTGAAAGAAGCATGCTCCTGGGCTAACCATTATTTTTTCCCAGGACAGAAGGAGCCTGCCCTGTCTGCCTAAAAGCTGAAAGTGATGCAAAAGGGGACCATAAGGGAGTATGAAAATGCATTTGAATCAATAGGATAAAGTTAACAGGATCAGGAATAAATAGAATGAATGAAATAGGATAAAAATGCCAGAGAAGATGCTAGACTCAACATCGCCTCAGGGATCACTGCTGAAGGAGCAGCAGGGCCAAGTTCATCCTGGGTGTAATTCCCTTGTCTGTCTTCTCCTGGCATTTTAAAGCTTGGTGGATTTAGGAGCTTTGGGTGGGATTTTTTTTCTCCCTGTCAATGATGTCTCAATTGAAATAATGTGTGAGATTCTTGGGTTTGCTCCACGCCCTCCTGGCACAGCTTAGAGTCTGGCTTCTATAAATGGCAGCTTCCCATGACCCAGCAGTGCTGCTCTGGCTACTGGGATATCCAGAAAGGTGCCTACATGTGAATTCGGGTGATGAATTTAAAGCAGCCATGTTTGCAAACCAGTTTTGATGTTTATGTAACAGACTCCATCCCAATTCAACAAGCACACTGACAGCCAGGCTTCGCTCCAAGCATGTTTGAATCTCTTTGGTTTTCAAGGAGTTTATGCTTATGCTTTAAGTAAAGCAGGTGCTTTGTGGATTGAGTCCTGCATCCTTCCAACAGCTGCACCATCTTCCCATGGTCCCTCGAAGACAACAGTGAGACATTTTAGAAGAGATACTCGGGTATTTGCTGGTTGTTTTTCCCAACAGCTCCCTGCTGTGTAGCACAGCAGGACACTCCAGCAGCTCCCGGTGGGCCTGGCTCCCGCACAGCCCTTGCTACACCACAAAAAATAAAAAAAGAGAGAAAGTTAAAATATGTTGAAAAGCATCTTTTCTCCATACTGCTTCCCATGGCACCTCGTGAGCAGGTGTGAGTTCTGTGTGAGTTCAGCAAAACCACGGACCTGATTCATTTTCTGGTTTATGGAAGGGGAAAGGAGGACCTTCAGAAACCAGCAGTCCCATGTAAGTCCCATTCATCGGTGGGTGAGGGGAGGGTCCCCAGGAACCCCAGCTCCTGGAGCATCCCCCCCTAGGTGCCTGCTGGGATCCTCATGCTGAGACACAACACTGTGGCTCACGTTTCCATCCTCATAAAAACAGCCAAAGAAGTCTCCAGTAACAAAGCTGCATCAAACACCTTGTTTGAAAGGTGACCCCCTTGGAGAGGGCAGTCCCCCATAGCCCCACATCTGGGCACCCTGCTAATTCATGGTGCCACTCAGGGACCAGCCCTTCATCCCACTCCCTTGGCTTTCCCACCCAACTCCCGATCCCATCCGAGGCCGAATTTTGCTTCGCTTAGGAGACTTGATGAGTGCACCACCCCAGGCGAAATGGCTGCAGGCCATCAGCTAAAATAGCTGCTTGTCATCATCTCCTTTGTCCAGGCTGCAGGCTGGCATGACCTGCCCCCACTCCTTTTGAGATCCTTTTACGCCCAGCCTTTGAAGGGCTGACTGACAGCAGGACCTTGATCTTTCCTTTCGTCTCTCCCTTTCCTCTGCCTCTGCTCTGGTTATTTCCCCCCCTGCCTTTTGGGTCGCTTTTTCTCCCTTCCTTATTGTCCCCTTTCTCCCTCCATGAATCCTCTCCCTACCATCCTGGGTGGCCAATAGACTACCAGAACAGTCCTGCTGTGAGTTAGGGTGCTCATCCAAACCACCACCATGTTCACCCTCTGGCATGGTGGGGTGTGCTGGTGAGCATGGGTATCAGCACGGGACCAAGCCAGGATAACATCACACCCTGAAAGCAGCCAGCCCAAGGAGGGTGCTCTGCTCCAGCATCCTCCCCCAGGAGGGCCCATCTCCTCATGCCATGGGGCATGTGGATTGTGTGGACCTCACAAGTGTCGTGTGGACCTCACAGGTATCATGTGGACCTCATAAGTATCATGTGGCCTCACCAGAGAGGGGTCATCAAAGGACCACCTCCAGCCCGGCACCGGGCTCTGCCATGGGCTCCCTCCACAGCAGGTTGCCCCCACAGTTGGGTGGCCGGTGCAGCCCGGAGCACTCTGCCAGCACAAGCAATTCCTCCCAGGTCAAGGACCTGGCATGGTGGGAGGTATCACTTACAGTCAGACATGGATGACAGAAGCTGGGGGAGTTTAACTCATCTCAGTGGGCTGGACCCCTTCGTGAGGAGCACAGAGCTCCTGAGCTCAGCTGGCTGCTGGGAGCAGTGATGAGGGAACACAGCAAGGCAACAACCAGCCCCAGCACAGGCTGTGCCCTGACGCCTGATGCCCTGGGCTGTGGTACTGGCAGATCCAAGATGCCAGGGCTATCCTCCTTCACAGCCCTTGGGGGATGATCCTCCTGTGAGGAAGGTGTTAAGCTTGCAGGAGGGAGATGCTTTTCCTGAGACAGTTACTTTGATGCTGTCTGCATCTGTAAAACCAAGACTCTATCCCTCCAGGGGTGCCTGTTGGACTTGAATCAAGCACTGCTGGCATGCAAGGGCGGCTCATACCAGGGCATCACGCACAGTAGTGGCCTTCTGCAGATGGGTGACCAGTGACCCTGCAGCAAGGACAGCACACAAACCTTGCCTTGCTGTCTCTAAGCAGGCATGATGCACACCCTGCTGCCTCGCCAGACTGCACCTCGTGGCAGGGAAGCTCTCTGGCCTTAAGGAGTTTCTTTTCCAAAAGAAGCAGAGTCTTGGCATGCACATTTTTACACATGAGAGAGACCCGGGGCTGGAGGCCAGGCTGGGATCCAGCCCCTGGCATGGCAGGGTCCTGCCTCAGCCTTCTCCAGTGGGGCTGGCTCTGTCCTGGGCTGTGACCTGAGACACAGGGCCTGAGCCTGTCTGACGTGGATGGTTTGAAAGAGGAAGATACGCTTCCTCGAGGTCTTGAAGAGGGTGGGTGCCAAAAACATGCCCACTGGTCTGTACCACACTGCTGATCACTCAAAGCTCTGTGTGCTTGAGCACCTCCTGGGCAGGTCCAGGTGTGCCAGATCCGGCACATCGGAGGGTCTGGAAGGCAATCCAGGCACAGTGATATGTGATCACACGTCAAGGACAAACAAAGCTCAAGCCTTGTGCAGTTGTCTTCTCCCACGGCAGGGAGATGGACATCAGCAGGCCCTATCAGTGTCATCAGGTCACTCTCTTTCCAGTTAGAAATGAGTTGTTACACTGAAAATAATTGACCCTTAATGCCAGCTGCAGGGACCAGAGCATGCATTGCCATGAGGTTACGCTCCTTCCAATCCATCTGCTGTCCCTGTGTTGAGCTCAGATGTCTCTCCTTCTCCCCCAGCCCCCAGCTCTCCTCTCAGCTTTCAGAGCCACCCTGGCTCCCAGGATGTGCATTTAGCCTTTTCCTTCTCCCACCATGTCCACTGATCCACAAAGATGAACGAGGTCAGGGATGGGTGATACATCACCACCAGTGCCTCTGTAGTCCAGGAGGGACCTGGGAGAAGGGTTAGCTACCCAATACCTATCAGCTCCAGGGGACATCACTCATGCTAGCTTCACAAAGGTGACGTTCTTCTTGCTTCGTCTGAACTACGGCTCCGGTGAAAGCACCAAGAGACCAGCATTTCCAGAGAAAGTTACTGACAGCGATGGGGGGATGATGCTGCACTTTGAGGGTCCTTGCCACATGCTGCCCCCCACTTGTGAGCCTTGACAGACTGGGAAATTTGGGTTCTCTCTGTCCTAAGTCTCTCCAAAAGCTGCCCCATTCAAAGAATTCAGCCATGTGGTTTGGTGAAGGTAAGCAGCCAAGCAAATGGTACATTTATACAGTGGTGTAAATGGGCTGGAGGAAAGTAATTCCTTTCCTTGTCTTTGATCTGCTCACTGGCCTTGGTGGGGTCACTTCCCACCCCTGTACCTCTATTTCTCCCCTGCCTCGTGCATGCAGCTTGCAGCCTCCTTGGAGAGAAACAAGAATAACAGGGGCTGATTTGGGCTGGGATATCTGGTGCCTCAGGAAGAGCAATAACTGTGGCCGTTGCTGCACACTCAGGCTTTCCCCCAACCTACAGGCACTGAAGCTCTCCCTGCCTACCCACATCCACCCAACATAGGTTGGATGCTATGCCCATTCAGGGCCTCAACAGGCCTCAATAGGAGGCTGCTAGACGCTTTTGTGGATCTCTGAGCATGTCCTTGGTGGTGGACATGGAAAGCCACAGCAAGGAGGTGGAGGCAGGATGAGCAGATGAAAAGCAGCTGCTGCTGGGGTGCAGCGTGGCAAACAGCCATCTTCCCCAGCAGTGTCTGTCTGGAGCTTTCAGGGAATGAAAGTCACAAAGCTGGGAAAGGGAGGGAACTGGGAAGCAATACTGGAGAAACCAGAAATTGTTTGCCCATGGAAATCTCCTTATAGCCATGGCAGGGTCTTGCTGTGCTCAACATTTTCAGGGAGGAGGCAGCAGCTCAGCCACATTCCCACCCTGCTCCCCTCCCTTTCCCTTACGGCACTGCTGCACGGGGACATTTAGATGGTGAATGGGCAGCACGAGGCCAGACTGGCAGCACCGGGCAGCGAGCGCGGCAGGTATGTGGTCCAGGCCTTTGCAGGTGCAGGGCTACGCGGGCGATGCATCTGCCACGCTCGACTCCACGCTCCCACCCTCCAGGCTATCTCATATGCTGGTCCCGTCTTCCCACGTCTCTGCTGCCTTTTTATCCTCGGTGCCTTCGCTCAGTGGGAACATCCGACCGAGACACAGCAATGCACTGCCATTTCCACTGGCATCAGTGGCACAGCAGGCACGAGGCAGCCCGGCCGCCAGCGCAGGGAGGGCTTCAGCCCAGTGGGGAGAGGGTAGCAGGACCAGCCCCTGCCAGGGGTAAGCCCGGGGCACGGCACGCTGCAAAATTGACGGCGGCCGGCTGCAGCGAAGGAAGGAAAGGCTGATTTACGCCCCCGCCGTCTCCGCGCTGCTTGGTTCCAGCAGAGCTAGTGTCGGTTTTGCCTGTACTGGGCCCATCGCGGTGCAAGATCCTGCCAAAGCGTGAGAGGGATGTGCGGTGGAAAGCGTATCAGGGGTGGTATTGTCTACACACAAATGCTCAACTTTATGTACTTTTAACTAGAGGTGTAACAGATGGTTGCATTTCGGTCCAAGCAGCGGAGAGCCATGCCCATTCCGGCTGGAGCCAATCAATCCCGCCACTCTGGGGAAAACGGCAAGCTGGGTTTGGAAGCGCGGCTGCCAGCAATCCAGAGGAAGGCTTTGCACAGGCGAACGTGGGCCGCTGCCATGCGAAACCAGGGAAACAGGATTAAAAAGCCGTCGAGGCAGACAGCAGAGCACGGCGCCACAGGCCTTCCCCGAAGCAAATGGTGGGAGAGACAGTGAGCAGCCAGGGCTCAGCAAACGCGCATTGGCCCGACCGGCTGCTCCCACGCACTGGCACGGGGAGGGTAAGGGAAAGGGGGTTGCTGGGGAGGGGAGAGAAATTTTGTGGGGATGGGGAGGAGGCTGTTCCCACGCGGTGGTGCCACAGGAAGGGGCTGCCTGCGATGATGCTCTGCCCGATCCTCCTCATCTGTGTCCACACACCACAGTGTTGTTTCTGTGTGGAATGGGGACTGTGCCCCACTGCCACAGCTCTTGCTCTTCATGGCCCCACAGCCAGGGCAACATCCCTCCTCTGAGCTCAGGTACCAGCAGGGATTGGGCACATGGGTCTGCAAACCCCACCTGGCTCTGCTCCATGGTGGGGGCAGGGCACCACGGCTGCAGGTCTGGGGGAAGGAAGAGCCCTGCAGTGGGGAGATGGCCTCCCCCAGTACAACCCACACCAGGAGACCAGTATGGACAGGGCTGAGACAGGTGCCACCCCAGGCTCCACAGGGGAGATTTGCCACTGGTTTCTGGGCAGCTTTTTGGCTGATGGAAGGGAATACGGTAGTGTAGAGGTCTCTGAGTTGAGCTAATACAGGGGTGCAGTTTAAGGTCTGGGGTATAAGGAGGCGGGTGATGGAGAAAGATTATCCGGTGCTGGTTATGGGAAACTGAGCTGGGAGATTACAGCCAGGAGGAGTTTTTAACATAACAGCCTTCCAGATAACCAAGAGCAGGGGAAAGAGCCCAAGAAGGAAACCAGCATCATCACCTTTCTCTTTCTCAGGCTCCTCACCACCTAAAGCAATGGTAGATCATTGCTCACTTACTGGGGAAGGTGCTGTATTTCCCACAAATTCCAATAGGACCAATTTATCCTTATGGGGTGGAGGGCTGGATAAGCACAGGGGTTCTCCTAGCTCTTCCAGGCCCACATTGTAGGGTGAAACATCTGCCCCACATCTTCCCCAAGTATCTTCCCAAACCACATGGGCATTTCTGCCTCCAGGGCACCCAGATTTGCTCCCTGCATAGTTCACTCTTCAGCAACAAGAAGCACTTAAAATATAGCTTTGTCCTTTTTTCTCAAATATAGGTTTATATTGAGAGAGGATAGACAGATGAACAGAGGTAGAATTTCCCTGTGCCCCTCACCTCCTGCCAGTGAACCTGCAAGGCTGAAGCACTGTGGGAGCAGATACAGCCAGAGGCAGCCGGCAGCCAAGCCCGTGGTTCGTTTGCTAGGCACTCAGCAGACACCCGGGGTTTGGGAGGTACCCCTCGGGATGCAGCCTCGGGGACTGCGCATTACAGCAATGCAGATCATCAGAGCAGGAACTGCAATGGGAAGTCGCGGGGAAGAAAGTGATTTTGTTTAATGGCTTCTGGAGACTGAGGGATTTTGGAAAATCACTAGAATTGTGGATCCTGGCAGGAAACCCATGCTCCATTTCAGTGCTGTTAACACCAAACAGCCAAAAAAACTGGGAAGCAGGTTCAAAATCATGAGAGCGCGCTTAAACCAATGAAAAAAAGTGTGGTTTATCCTTGTCCCTTGCCCTGGGTGGTTTGTCTGCAACATCTGCTCATCTTCAAGGGTACCTCTATCACCACAAAACTCAGGTGAGAAAACCCACATGTGCAAGCTGAACTGTCCCCAAGGTTTTGAGTGAAATGTTAAAAACTTGCAAAAATCTAGTGAAGTAATGAGACTGAATGACTCGAGGAGTCTGCCCAGCAGGGCAACAGGCAGCCCTAGGGCTTAAGTCCTAGAGGACTGTTTAGAAGGAGACATCTGCATCAAGGACATTTTGGTCCCTGCCCATCACTGGCACCATTCACCAGTCCAAAAGTTGCATATGTATGACTGAGAAACGTATCCCAGCGAGGTGGCAGGGAGACGGCAGGCAGCTTTCTGCAATTAAAATGAAGTATTTCAAGCAAATCTGGCTCTTTCCTCACTCCTATCACATTGCAAAAGCTCAGGATGTCTCTCCAGGGCTTCCTCCCCAGCCTGGCAGGGTTGATGCCCCCCATGGTACCATCGAGATTTTCACATCACCCCCACAGGGATGGGGGCTTTAACCTGTTTCAGAGGCCCATTCTCCCTCCCTCCCGCCCCTCCTCATTCTCGCTCGTAGTCGTGTTCCCAGGTACCTCTCAGCAGATGTTGCTTTTGTAAAACATTACCATTTTCTGGAGCTTACCAAGCTCTCTCTGTCTCACAGGTGCTCTTGTCTGGAGAACACAATGTCATGAAATGACTGCTCTGACAGCAGGCATGTCCTCCCCCAGCTCCTCTCCCTATCAGACAGACAGGGTGCCATGTCTAGAGGGACCAAGAAAAACCTTGTGGAGGTGGAGGACACTTGTCCTTACACTTCTGCTATAACCCTTATCATTCCCAAGGCATGGTAATTTCATAGCAGGGCCCAGAAGTCCCTTGGATGTTTCATCTGCATCCAGATTCCTTGGGTGTTTCATTTTACACCTGCAAAGCCCTCCCAGTCCTGGGAATGTGGGGTACACAAAGGCACCAAAACCTGGGTGGGCAAAGGAACAAACCCAGAACGTTGCAGCACATGATGGGACCAGGCTGAGGACAGTCTCTCCTCCTGGCAGCACTGCCTTGGGTGCTGCCAGTGGGTGCTCTCCACCTTTGTTCAATGCGCTAATGCCCAGCTCAGGTCCATCCCAAGAGAGTATGAGTGAGCCTCAAGCTCCTGGTCTGCCTTGCCCTGACTCCCCAGGAAACTGGAGATTTTGGCTGACAGGGATGAGTTCCCTGCCCCACTGTTTCTGTTTCACCGCTGCAGCCCCAGTAGCCAACCTTCATGTTCGCAGCCATCTTCCCTCATACATCAGCCAATGCTATGCGTCAGCTAGGCATCTTCCTCCAATTCATCCTGGTGGCCCAACATCTTCCCCAGGTGTTTGCCCAACCAGGGACACCACAGACCTCCCGACTGCCCGCCACACCATGAATGTCATTCTCTCTCTGAGGTGCGTCTTGATTTTCTTTGGTCTTCTCCTGAACAATAGGAGATTCACCTCTCCCACAGTCAGCTCTGTGTTTCCAGACTTACAGGCGTTACCAAGGACTATGGACGTCTGTGCTGTCACACAGGCTGAGGAGTGGGTGAGCAGGGATTAACTGTGCGTCGCCTCTTCCTGAACAAGTGTGAGCGGACATGGAGTTATCAGGTGGCAGATTCATAACAAAGGAAAGAAAGATCTTATCTGCATAGCTTGTAGATCAGCCGTGAAACTCATTGCCCCAGGATATCGTGGATGCCAAAAGATTATATGGGTTGAACAAGTGGTTAGACACGTTCGTGGAAGAACAATCTATCTGGGGCTATAAAACACAAAGGTATCACTTCTGGCTCAGGACTCTCTGAACCACAAACTGCCAGGGGCTGGGAAAATATCCCAGGAAAGCAGGCCATATACTTGCTAATGTTTGTATTATAATAATATAATGTAATACTACAGTGATAATAATATACTATATAATTGGGTCTTTTGCTCTCTCCGGACATCCATCACTAGCCATCAGTGGAAACAGGATATGGGGCTAGGCAGACCTTTATTAGACCCTATATGGCCTTCCTCAGCCTCTCATATATGGTGACAGTATAGAGCAGTGCTGGGCTGACTGCCATTAGCTCTCCTGCAAACACGTAGCGCTCACATCACTGAACTGCCTCGTTGCTCTTCAAAGGAGACAGGCAGGGGTAAAGCCTCTGATTCTGAGAGGGTTCATGAACCCAGATCTACATGTCAAACCCCTGCCTGTGCTGGGGAGAAGTGTGATGTTAAGCTGTGTGTTTGAGCTCTGGGTCTAAAACCAATGTGTTGATCTCTGAGTCAGTGTTGTCTTGGGTGTGGATGTCTGCATCTTTCCTGGAAAGTTTAGCGATTAGGGAAAGATCTTCATCTGAAAATAGCTTTTTGTTTCTCGGGAGTAGATTCTTTTCCATCGCTCATCTCCTCTCACCTGATGCAATGTTGACTGTTCACCACTGTTTTGCATGATCTGCTTAGCACACCCAGAAGCAACACCATCTCCTGTGCTCCTGGTCCATGGAGAGCCACTGCCATTCCTGGCACAGCCAGGTGCTGTGACGTGTGTGCCTCAGACTCTGCCCTACTCCATCTCCATGAGCAAGTATAGACCCTCTGCCCCCATCCAGAACGAGCCCGGCTTACCTCATGCAGGCATTTTGAGGACCGTATCAGCAGATTTGAGGCAAGAGAGCATCATGGCGTTGACACAAGCCGGTCCTGGTTCAGACAGCAACTGTGACTGCAGTCCCATCAGTGTCCTGCCTCAATCACCTTGGCACCTACCTCTGCCAAAACTCCCACATGGGAAAGAGACCTGGGGATGGGGGGCAGATTTGACCCCTCCAGTACCAGAGGAAAGTTTTGGGGAGAAAAAGCAAAACTTATTTTCCATTCAAATATAACTAATAATAAAACCAGGGAAGAACAATGCTGGAAATATGCTAAGTAAGCAGAAATCTGGCTAAACAGAAGTTTTCCATGAGGCATCGGGAAATCTCTGAATTGCCATGAGTGCCTTATTTAGTGGTGTGTGTGCTTTTTGTCCACACAAGTTCCAGTCACTGCAGCCATCAAACATTTTTTAATAGGAGCATTAACTTAAGAATAGCTAACAGTAATATTCCTAGCTGTGTGGAAACAGCATTTTATTAAATGCTTCACACAGATTTTGTATAATAAAGATGAATATATTATATCCTCTGCCTCCCCCAGAGTGAAACAATAATAGGAAAATAAAAAAAAAAAGCCAATAAAGTGAAACATAAATAGAACATAATGGGACTAGTAGCAAACTGAACTGACTATATAACATCTGCTATTGTTTGCCTGGCAAACGCAAACAAGGGGAGAAACCAAGAAAGATTTGAACAGCCCTAACCTCTTTCCCCTCTGCTGCAAGAAAACAGCACTGATATCCCAAGCAGATCTGTTTCAGAGCGGAAGGAACAGTACAAGGCACGACTTGCAAATTTGTTCTTAAACAAATGTGTCAGATTCCCTTGGCTTCTGTGCACAGGGCAGTTTTCACAAGTCTTTTGATGCCAGTCAGTTTATGTGTGAAAATATTCCCAGGTCTGGCAAGTTCTTGATGCAAACGTTCATTCATTTCAAAGCTCAAATTTTGCCATGTGCTCGCCCGTTGCTATTCTCCGGTTTCTGAAGTCCAGTCACCCCGTCAGCTGAGCCGAAACAAAGCCATGGGAGCCGGGCAACAAATCCTGCCAACCGAAGAGGTACAGGAAAGAGCCGACATCTATGGGCAAGGCCTCAGCTGGCTCCTGTATATCATAACCGGGGACTCCTTGCCTGTATCCAGGACCTTTGGAGAAATTGGGATAACTAAGGGATCGCACTGTGAGCAGAGGGGAAAAAAAAGGGAGAAGGGATTTTTGCCAGGCAGCTCCTTTGCAGGTAGCGATCTGGCCAGCTCACAGGTGCTGTGAACCCAGGGCTCTGCATCTGCAAAATCTAGTCTGGGTTTGTGACCAAACTTAAATCATAGCCATCCTGACTGATAACAGAACTGGCTGGAAGCTGGGGAAGGAAAGAAGAGCTAAATGCCTATAAAAGTCATTTTCTCTTTTATTTGTTATCTTGCTTGTAATGATCACACCATGTTTCCTATCTATTTTTACAGTAAGTTGTACGCTGGTCTCAGGAGGCCCCTGGATGACTTATTATTAGCGATGTCTTCTTATTATGGATGGTGATTTATTATCAGAATGATTCTATTTGTACTGGGTATGTTGTTCTGCTGCCAGCACAAAGCTCTTACCATCTTCAGAGCAAAAGGTCATGCTCTTGCAGCACTACGTGCCCAGCTCCGCAACGCTGAGCCGCTGGGTCCGCAGGTTACACACATACACAGGGCAAAAGGGCAAAGACCAGAGAGAAGAGCAGCCCCGGTGCACCCACAGCATTGCAACTGCTCCATAGCCGTGGGGTGCATGGGCGTTCCTTCTGCTGCTGGACTTCACTCCTCCTCACCCTCTGCCTACCTCCCCTGCACGTAATGAGGTCACCATTTAAGGATCTGTGTACATCTCAAAAAATGGTATCTTCTGTAATTGTTACCTTGCGTTACCAGTCAACAAGTGTTTAACCTTTGGAAATTGAAACAGTTTTTCTACCTTGCCCCAGAGTCCATGTACTCCAAGGCTCACGGACACTCGCTAGCTATAATAAGGGACCATCTGGATTTTGGCGATAGGTTTGCAAGGCATAGGAGACTTTTAACACCCATGTCTTAGCTGAGACTGAAAGAAGCAGCAGAAGCAGGTACACGGCTTCCCAAGCAGAAAAGCACCGGATATAAAGTGCGGGAGAGGGGCTTCTCCTGGGAAGTTGTCTCATGGTTTGGGATAGAACAAACTAGCCCCTCCGTGGCTGCTTTCCCATCTCCAAAGCAGCAGTGAGCCCCAGGGTCCCCCCCCCACCCCCACCCTGCTCGCCGTGCAGAGCAGCCGCACACCCTGCACATTCGGCATCCCCCCTCAAGCGGCTGCTGCCCGCCCACCCACCCCGCAAGGGACCTCTCCAGTCCTCCACACTGAAGCTTAGTTTTCCATACCTGGCCTCACAAGACTTGCATCCTCACTCACTGCTGGCCTATGAAACCGGCCGCAGCCTTTCCCGAGGGTGAGAAATGCCCATGCTAGCCATTATTTCTGCCATTTGTAGTTTTAATACATCCCTTCCCAGGTCTTCTCACCCCCCTTAGCTCTTACTGATGAACACTGGTAGGTCCTCATTAAGCTGAAACACTAATGATGGCAGATGCAGAGAATCTGACTGGGTTTGTCATATGCAAGCAGAATCCAGACCCACGTGTTGCTGCATATTTGGCATTATTGAAGACCCGCCCTCCACACCTGTAAAAAGCAGCAGAACTAATAGACCCCGAGGAGATTTCAAGCAAAAAATGGGAGAAATCTTGAGGCTGTTCACTACACATGCTTTACTCAGTGCCCGGAAAAGAAGTCCAGGCAGTAAAGTTCCATCATTGCAAGCAATCATACATCAGCTGGAAAAGAGCCCTGGGTGCCAGGCAGGAGGACGTAGGAATTTGGTGCCACAAGATGTCACAAACTGAACAAAACAGAGAAGGGAGATGGCTGGACCCCAGGATGCTCAGAGGTGGAATCACTAAAGATGAGGCATTTTTGTAGTGAAATTAAACCTTAAAGTTCAGAGTCTGAATCATTTCTCGAAGAGCAGGAATTAGGGAAATGCCTAACAGGACAGATACTTCTCACCCCAGCCTCCTGCAGGAAGCTCTTCTCTCTCTCTCTCCATCGTACCACCATGCAGCACTGGAGACAAGGAGACAGCCTGATCTGACAGCGATCGGTACAGAAATGCTGTAAGCTGACAACAGCTATTACGCAGGATGGGAAATGCCAGCCACCATTACAGGATGCTAAAAGTACCCACAGAAAGAGCCATGCCTGATTCAAGCCTGTCTGAGGAATGCGTCTATGGTTCCTGGGGCAGAAAGCAGAATAAAATAAATAGAGGTGTAAAGCATCCCGTCAGAGGTGTCTGCTGGCTGTTGCCAAGCTGTTGGGGAAAGGTCACTTTTTGAGGCAGGTCTGAGAAGGACCCCAAGCAGAATGCAGAGAGCAGCTTGGCACTGGAGGGCAGTGCAGTGGAGTCCTGTGTCCAGCAGCAAGGGCTGGGAAATGTTTGAGAATCATCTTGTGAACCCCTGCCGTGGATGGAAGCCACGAGGGTGCAATAATACAGCCTGGCCTTTGGTGAGAAAAACAGGGCAATAGAGAAGAGGAAAGCTGCAAGCAATACCCTGGCCAGGTCTGGGGAGATATGTCTGCTGCTAAACAGTGCTGCGGTTTAGAAGGAAAAGAACAAGGGGCATCTGAGGCCTTGCAAACTCACCTCACGCGTGAGTTGAAAGACAAGTGAACTGCTGTTTGACCCTACCTTTAGCTGCTACCCCTTTATAACAGGACCTGAGAGGGACAAGGGGAACAAACACAGCAAGCCTTAAACAAAGGGATGGATTTTCGGGACATTTTTCTTTCCAGCAGCACTTGTCTGAGCTCGGAGAAGTCCCGCCAGGTCAGACAGTGTAGGATGCAAAAAAGGAGGGATGGAAAAAAAGGAGCACTGAAAGAAAGAAGTGACAGGTAAGGAGGAGCAGCCTCACAGCACTCAAAGTTGGAAGAGATGACAGCCAAACTCTAGCTTCGCATCTCGGTGCCGCTTTTGCAAAGTGTGGAAATATTAGTTTTTAATTAATTTTCTTATTGCAGTTGTTGGAAGAGGAAGAGGGAGGGGGATCACCTTCAGAAAAGAAATACAAATAACTGCTTTAACAGGAAACTTTTGCTGCTGTAATTTATTGGAAGGCAAAATGAGCTCCGATTACATTATCCACCCGCACTGTGCCGGCAACGCGTACTTCGGATATTGCGCTATAATCCAATGACTGCTCCTGAATTATTAACACCAAGTTGTTATTAGAAGAAGTTGGCTGGCTTATTTCCGCCATTCTCTCCCCCACTCCCTTTATTAAGTTTCAATTGATTCCCCACACCTCCTCCTGCCCCCCAAAAATGAGACCTCGCCTCCCTGGCTCCTTCATAGCTGCCACAAACGTTACTTGCATTTGGCAGCCTGGTGAATTATTCACGCGTGCCGGGAGCAGTGGAGATATTACAGGTCTCGGAGGAGCCAGTGTGTCTCGGCTGTCACAGCCCTGGGTGGCTGTGTCGTCACCCCCCACACCCCCCACACACACCCCCGGCCACATCGAACAAAGTTTTGTCGAGCCCAGAGTCCAGAGCGAAGTTGCGGGGTAGGGGGGCATCCCGCGGGCAGCCCCTCCTCTGCTCCTCTCCCAGGTGAAGCAAAGGAGCCCCCGGACCCGGGCCGAGGTGGGCATCACCCCGGAGCTCGACACCCCCAGCCCAGCCCCGCGGGGCCCAGGGGTGACAGTGAAACCCAGCGCTGCGCGCTATTTCCAGCCACCGCCGGCTCCGGGCGCAGCTGCGCGGCCCGGGCGCTGCCTGTCCCCGCCTCCCCTGCGCCCATCCCCGCGGTCTCGGGGCGAGCTCCGCGGCCGCGGAGCACCGGGTTCTCCCCTCCAGCCTCTTCCCTGGAGCCGAGGGGGACTGGAGATTTTGGGACTGCTCCCTGTCCCAAAACAAGAGTGACCCAGGGGCAGCCAGGGTCCGAACAGAGGGTCGGGGCTACGCTGATCCCCTCCGACGGGTCTTCCCCGCTTGCCCCGCGGCCCGGCCTTGCCTCTCCCGGGATTGGGACGGGACAGGGAGGGCCCGAGAGCTGCTCAATCTTTGCCGCCCACAGAGCCTCGCACGGCCGGGAGGCCTGAAATGCCCCCAGCGGACTCCATTCCATCTCCCTGCCCTCCGGAGGGGTCCTGCAGATTGCATTTACCGAACTGTTTAATTATTATTTTTTTTTTAATAAAATAATAAAAATCAAGTTCTCGCCTTGCCAGGAGCCGGGATGGGGCACGTCCCGGCCGCTCTTCCCGGACACCCTGCATTCAACCGGGTTTCTTGGACTAGAAATTAAATACTGGAGTTTAAAAGAATAAAAATACCTTCAGCTGCTCGCATTCGCCCTTCCCTCGCGGGATCCCCTGCGGCGGCTGCAGGAGGACCCTGTCCCCGGGGGACACCGGGGGTCTGGTTGGGGAGCCAGCAGCGCAGACCGGCTCTACACCCCCTCCAAACCCCGGGGAACCCCGAAAACCCGCCAGGAGTGGTGGCTCGAGAGGGTCCCCGGCCGTGCTAATAAGAGAGGGCACGTGCTGGCCCCCGACATTTGGGATGGGGGCACCCTCGCCGTTCTCCCCCGCCGTGGGAAACGCTCCCCGCCGCGCCACGCAAGGCGATGAGGCGGCCGAAGGAGTCGATCCGCCCCGGGAGTTGCTTTTAATTTGTGCTTTACAACGGCTTGCAGGGGAGGCGGGCTCCCCTATTTTCCTTGCACCCTTCCCGGGAGCATTCCCGCTTACACCGGCCCCGGGGCTCGCTCAAATTCAGGTTCACCCCCCCCCCGCTCCTGGCCCTGCGGCAGGAGGCGGCCCGGGCACCGCCGTGCCCAGCTCCACTCCGCGGGGGCTTTGGGGGGAAAAATAAATCGGCCCAGGGGGTGGGCAGGGGATACCCCGGACCCTGCAGCTTCGCCGGCCCCGGGGCCGCTGAGTCGCCCCGGGAGTTCGTTTGCAAACGAAAAAGGCCCGGGGAAAGGCGGGGAGCCGGGCACTGCGCTCGCTGCCGGCCCGCCCGGGGAGGCTGCTCCCCGCTCCCCCGCTTCTGGCAGCGTTTCTGGGGCGGCGGATTTCGTTCCGCCCGGCCCCGCGCAAGTCCCGGCCCCGCTGCCGGAGCCCACCCGAAGGAGCGGCGGCTACTCCGCTTTTCTCTGCCGGGGCAAGGCCGGGGCTCCGCGGGGACGGTGCGCTCCAGCGCTGCCCCTGGCCCCGGCTCCCGGGCCGGGTGCGGGCACTTGGGTCAGATTTATTTTTGGTGCAGCAAAGTGAGTTTTTTTCCCCCGCGGGGAGCTGGTTGCGAGGGGAGGAAGGAGCGGGCGATAGCCGTAAAACGACCTCCAGAGATGGGCTTGGCCGGGGAGTTTCTCCCCAGCTCCGCGGTGCTCCCCGGCCCCCCGACACCCCCTCCCCAGCAGAGCCGGGAGCCGGCGGGCGCCCAGCTCGGGGCGGTTGTTTTCCAAGTGGAGCAACGACGAGCAATGCCCGGCGGCTGCGTGGACAGGGGACACCTGTGGGTACATTTTACCGGCGGTTTCGCAAGAGAGGGCTGGGACAGGGACCTCGGACCCCGCCGCGGGTTTCCCTTGGTCCGGGCTCCACGGCGGGTCCCACCGGGCTCTCTCCGCCTCTCGGCATTCGCAGCCCCAAAGTTGGGGGGTGCTTAAAGACAAAAATAACAGTTATTTCCGAGGTTCCCGGGTCGCCACTCCGGCCCCGTGCGGGATGCTGTGCCAGGACCCGGCGCTCGCTGTCAGCTAGAGGGCACGGAGTTTACTCCTCTCCGAGCTGCTAACAGGGAGCGGTAACGTGTTTAGAGCACTTAAACTAGGCAGACATAACTGGGAGCCATGCACGGCTCAGCTATGCCGGGAAAGGAGGTGTCATTTGTACGCAGTTACTTTGGTGATCAACACTTGAATGATTTATGTCGCCTGCTTTAATTATATTCCTGTGACATTTTCCTGGACAAAAGTGGGCCCCGCACAGCCAAAGCCGAGCAGCCCCGGCAGCGCCCAGCCGCTGCCTGCCGGGCCCGGGACGGCTCCGAGGTGAGGGCAGCCACGCCGACACCCCGAAATATGGCTCAGGGGGCGGCGAGGGGAGACGCCTCCAAAGATGCTACTCATAACTAGAGGGATTTTCTGCTCCCCCCTGAGTCGTTTCCGATTCAGAGGTAGTTTTCCGCTCCGCGGAGGAGGAAAGGCCGCTGCTTTACTCGCTTTTCTTCCCCGCTGAAAGGCAGGCACCCGGAGAAACACCTCCCCGACGGCTCCGGGGGACCCCCTCATCCATCTCCGGGTACAGCGAGGGGCCGCCGCTCCCTTCAGCCCTGCTCCCCTCCCTGCCTCTCGGCCGGGGGCCCGACCCAAACTTTTCCTGCCTTGCACCAGGAGGGGATCAGTGCCGGGTCCCCCCTCAGAGGGGCTGGAGCTGGCAGAAAGGGGGGGGGGGGGGGCGGGTTGAAGCGCTTCGGATGACGGTGTTTTTCCCCAAACGACCCCAAATCTGGGAGACACGACCTGCAGCTGCCTGCCGGCGGGACGGGCAGGACAAGGGCCAGGCGGGATGCGAAGTTCCGTGGAGGCAGCCGGAGCCGGCCCCCGGCTGCGTCCCGGGGCCCCCTTGCTCCCCGGGGCCCTCCGAGGACGGAGAGATGCGATGGGACCTGCCGCGGGGCACCGAGGGTCCCTAATTCGGGGCTGGGTGCCAAGCGGGCTGCCAAGAAAAAATTAAAATAATTAAACTTCGAAGGGTGCGGAAGGAGGATGCTGAGCTTTTCCCCTAAGCCGGGGCGGGGGCAACCCAGCCTGCCCCTCCTCTGATTTTGGCCACCCCCGGAGGGCAGAGAGGGAGTCGTTTGCGGGGAGCGAGTTGCAGCGGCTGCAAAGGCAATGTGAGCGCAGGGGAAACAAAACCAAACCCACCAAAGGCGCCACCGAGCAGCCGAGAGAGCAGCGGAGAGGGGTCGGTCGGAGCCCGCCGGAACAGTCACAGAGCGCCGGGGGGGCTCGGGGGGGGGGGACACACACACCTGGACCTGCCCCCTTCCCTCTCAGCCACCCCTTTTCTCAGTGAGGTGCTATCCGGGGGGAACGTTGGGTACAAGTGCAGGCGGCAGGCCTGGAGCCGCCGGGCTGAGCTGCTCATGCAAAGCATGAACCCGGCTATTCCCTGCCAGGCAGCGGCCGAGGCAACCGAAGAAGGGTCCCCCCTGCGCCGGTGAACCTGTCCTGACGCTGCTGCCAGCCCCCTCCCCGGGGTCTGCCCCTACTAGTGAGCCAAAAAAAAAAAAAAAAAAGCGGAGTGCATTTAAAGTCCTGTCCCCCCGCGCAGGCAAGGAAGGGGACATGCGGGCTGGGGGGACAACAGAGGATCCAGAACGGTTTGCGGGGCTTCGCTGTCTCTGGCGCAGTTTTGCCCCTGCCCTGAGAGGAGCGGGCTGCGCTCGGGGTGGGGGCGCAAGTTGCGCCCCTGGTCTCTGCTCCGCTCCGCGGGGAAGGCGGGCCGGGCTGCAGCCTAGAGCCGGCGGCTCCTCGGCGCATCCCAAACTCTCACCCAGGAACGAGACTATTTTCCTTTCTTTTTTTTTTTTTCCCCCTTTTTCTCTCTTTTTTTTTTTTTTTTTTTAAATCTTATTTCTGTAATTATAACACTAGCATCCCCGGCTGAGTTCTCAATAAAACCCGGATCCTGACATAAAACGCCACGCTGGAAAATAATGCGAGGGGACACAAGGGAAAGGAGGAAAGTCTCTAATTGGTTAAAATATGTTTAAATCACTTCATAAAACCCAAGCAAAGCGAAGCAAATAATCCACCTAGCAAAGCAAAGAAGCCGGGCGATTTAGAATCAGTGTAATTCGCTCCCCCCCGACCGGCTCCCCCCAGCTCCTCGCAGTATTTGATATGATGAATAACCCAATATAGGCCTTTAAAAATAGGTCACTGCATAAAGAGACTCCCAGAGAGCTATAAAAAATGGGAAGAGGGCGCTTTAAGGAGAGGAGCCATTTGCTTCTTTTGTGCTTGTTTGGTACCCAGCGGCCTGGGAGCTGCCAGCCGCCCTCCCCTCCTGCCCGTCAAGGTGAGGAGGGAAAGTTAGGGCCGGATCCGGCCCCGGCCTCCCCTCCCGCCCCGCCGCCCGGCGATGAGCCCGGCGGCCGCCGCCCGCCCCGTCCAGCCCCGGCCCGGCCCGGGGGCCGCGGCCCGGCCGCCCCGCGGGGAGCGTGGGGGGGTGCCCCCGCGCAGGGTGGGGGCCAGGCCCGTTCACCCCCGGGCTCCGGGCTTTGTCTCCGGCCCTGCGGAGCGGCGAGACCGCAGCGGGCCGGTGGCCCGGGTAAAAATAATAAGGAGCGGTTCTGGCCCCCACGGACGGCCGCGCCGGGCCGGGCTGGGTTTCCCCCGAGGGTGGGGGTCGCAGCAAGCCCCGCCGGCGCTGGGCCCCTCCAGAACCGCCCGCGGGCTCGTAGCAAAAGGCCTCGGGCTGGAAACCGGCCCGCTCCGGCCCCGCCACGGCGCTTTACGGGGCGGAGGAGCCCGGCCGCTGCCCGCCCCTCCTCCCCGCGCTGCCCCCGGTCGGGATCACCCGCCGCCTCCGGCGCCAACGGAGCCGAAGGAGCCGCCGACATCCCGGGAGCGATCCCGGCCCGCGCCCCGCCGCGCAGCCCCTCCGTGGGCACCCCCGGCACCGGCACCGTCCCGGGGAGGTGGGGGGGGGGACACCTGCCCCGCCGCCGAGCTGCCCCCGCCCCGGCCCCCGCAGCCCGCTCCGGCACAGGGCGCTGGGAAAGAGGAGCACGACAAATTCGGCGGAAACCTTCGGATTTTATTGGAAAGGAAAGGTCTGCCTTACCTGGAACCAGGCTCGCCCCTTCTTCCCCTCATTAAAAAATCAAACGGCTCTGGGTAGAGCCGAAGAGAGGCATTTTAAATAAACTAGTAGCCGAAATTAACAGGAGGGAGAAATAGAAGAAAAAAAAAATCTCGGGGGGAAGAAAAAAAAAAAAAAAAAGATATCGCCGGATATTTTTCGTTTTGTTTTGTTTTCGCTTATTATTATTTTTCACTATACTGTATTATCCTGATGCAATAAAGGCTGGTTTGTAATGTAATTTAAAAATATATATGTCCAAACAAATAGCAGGGCCAGAATATGACAAGTGCATTCAGCATTATAATTCAACTGGGCTCCACCTCCATACCGCCTCCTAATTAATGGGTCTCCGAACTTGCAAAAGCCTGCATTGGACAGAGAGAGAGAGAGAGAGCGAGAGAGAGAGAGAGAGAGGGCGAAAAGTGTCATTGAAGATAATTGATTACCTCCCAATCAACAATAACTTGTTAGCAATAGTCAATTACCCCGTCTCTTCTCGCCTCTTTCCCCCTGGTCCGAGGTCTCGGTGCGAGGGCTGCTCTCCCCCTCTCCGAAGTCGTCTTTTTTTTTTTTTTTTTTTCTTTTTTCCTTCTTTTTTTTCCAATTATTTTTGGGGGGTATTCGCTCTTGGGGGGGGGGGCAGGGAAAGTGCTGCGATTTGGGGTGTTTCTTAAAATAGCAGCTGGGAAGAGGAAGAGAGGAGAGAGCGAGCGAGCGGAGAGTGAGGAGAGAGAGAGAGAGGGAGGGGGGGGAAAATCCCCGACCCAAAACCCTGGGACAAGAGGTGCGGCAGGACCACCTCTCGGCGAGGGACCGACGGCAGCTCCGCTCCCGGCCGCAGCCCGCCGCCCTGCCCGCCCTGCCCGCCGCCAGACGTGGCTCTCCCCGGGAGGACCCGGGGCTCCTCCGCCGGAGTTGGAGGTGGGCTTCAACTTTTGCTCGCTGTCTCCGCCGCAGTCACCCCGCGGTCCCGCCGGGGGCTTCTCCCCGCGGCAGCGCATCCCCGTCGCGGGCGGGGAAGGCAGCCCCGCGCGGCCGGGCCCCACCATGACTTCCAAAGAAGAAGCCAAGCCTTCCTCGGGGGAAGAACGGCGGCGGAGCCCCTTGGATCACCTCCCACCGCCGGCCAACTCCAACAAGCCCCTCACCCCCTTCAGCATCGAGGACATCCTCAACAAGCCCTCGGTGCGGAGGAGTTACACCCTCTGCGGAACGGCCCACCTCCTCTCCGCCGCCGAGAAGCACCCCCCGGCCGGGCTGCCCCTCTCCGGCCGGGCGCTGCTCTCCCAAACCTCGCCCCTCTGCGCCCTGGAAGAACTGGCCAGCAAGACCTTCAAGGGGCTGGAAGTCAGCGTGCTGCAGGCGGCCGAAGGTAAGCCCCTCGCAGAGTGGGGGGATCCTCCCGCGGGTGGGTGCCCCGCTCCTCCCCACGGCCTGTTTTTCCTTCCTCCCCCCCCCCCCCGCCCCCCCCCTCCCCCCCATCTCCCGGGGTGTCGCACGGGGTGGGATGGGGGGTCCCGGGGCGGCCGGTACCCGGCGGCATCCTCCCCCCTGCGGCCCTCGGGGTGCGGGAACGGCGGCTCTGCCCCGCTCCCCGCCCCCCCCACCCCCCCCGATACCGACGCGGGGTCTGGGGGCTCGGGTGGGGGGGAGACATGGGGGAAGCGGCGACAATCTGGCGGCTCGTCGGCAGGCAGGGACGGGATGACGATCTTCGGTCAGCGGCAAACGCCGAAGAAGCGTCGAAAGTCGCGGACGGCCTTCACCAACCACCAGATCTACGAGCTGGAGAAGCGGTTCCTCTACCAAAAATACCTGTCACCGGCCGACCGGGACCAGATCGCCCAGCAGCTGGGGCTCACCAATGCCCAGGTCATCACCTGGTTCCAGAACCGCCGCGCCAAGCTCAAGCGAGACCTGGAGGAGATGAAGGCCGACGTGGAATCGGCCAAAAAGCTGGGCCCCAACCCCGCCGTGGACATCGTGGCCTTGGCCGAGCTGGAGCCCAGCGCCGAGGGAAGGGGCAAGGCGCGGGCCGGTTCGCCGCCGCCGCCCCCCTCCGCCGCCCGGGAGCCCGGCGCCCCGCCGCCGCCCCGCCCCGCCTCGCCCCCCACGGAGCGGCCCCGCAGCCGCCGGGACAGCGAGGAGGAGGAGGAGGAGGAGGAGGAGGACGTGGAGATCGACGTGGATGACTGAGGGGCGGCCGGCGGGCCTCTCCCCCCACACCCCCCACCCCCCCCCGCTCCCACACCACCCCCCCGGCCCGGCCCGCTCCCCCCCGCCGCCCCACCCCGACGGCTCCAAACCGGCACCCCCGGCCCCCCATCCCGGCCCCGGCAGCGCGGCAAGGCGGCTGCTCCCCCTCGGTCGGAGCAATAAGCAATAGAAACCCACCACAAACACCCACACGCAAACACAAATTAATTTAGGGTAGAGTCGGTATCCCTCCGCCTGTCACATCTTCGGAATGGTGCAATTACGGACGGCTTCTGTATAAATATTTAAACGTATATATTGGATTTTTTTTCCTTCCCCCTTCTTTTTGAGGTTTTGATTTTTATTTTTTTTTAATAGCTATCAATGACGATTATTTTGTCTATACGGGAGACGCGTAACCTTGGAATAAACTCGGCTTCCAACAGATGTTTGGGTAGGCAGTTGTTTTCAAAAGACTTCCGAAACGAACCACTTTAGAGGAGATTTAAGTTAGACTTGAAACGGCAACAGCAAAAATTAGCCACTTTCCTTTCCTTGCATGTTTCAGATGTGCACGAAGTAATTTTTTTTTCCTTTAAAAAATATTTTTTTCTTTCGCAATCTTGGGAACTTGGGGATGGGTTATAATGCAAGTTGAAAAATATATACTTTCTTTTTTTCCTAGAGCATAGAGATTTGTCTCAAATGCAATTTCTGCCTCATTTTACCAATTAAAAGCTATTTTTACCATTTTCTGCTATTGTTGTGCTTTTATTAAAAAGCTGCCTTTCGTATTTTTGATATGAAGGTGGTAACAAAAAAACGAAAATGAAAAAAAAAAAAATCCTAGAATTATTTTTTACTCTTTTTAGAATTTTTGCATGCTACGGAAATAAAAAAGGACAAATCCCAAGATCAATACATTTAAATATTACAGTATAAATTTAAAAAAATGTACAGATTTAAGACCTGTTTTTGTTTGAATTGTACAAATTTTAAAAGGCCTGCTATTTAAGTTCCGGTAGGGACAATGTCGCTTTATTTACTGTCTCTTAGAATTGTACAGATAGCTCTTTTTTCCGATACAATAAAATCTTTACCATTTTAATATACTTTTAACGTCCTTCTTTGTGAACGAAGAACCGCTCCGCTGGCCCAAGGTTACGCTGGCCCAAGGTTCCCCCCCCAGGAATCTTCCATCCCGTTTGCATTTAAAGTTACTTTACCCGCATTACCTGGGAGAAAACGACGGGGAAGGAGCACACGAGCGAGAACTTTATTACTTCTTGTTTGTTTGTTTGGGGGTTTGGTTTGTTTGGGGTTTTTTCGTTAAGGTTAAGGCCAGGTAGAGGTTTAGCAGAGGGACAATCCCGCGGATCAATAAGGCAGGAGGTGCGGGGAGCGCTTCCCCGGCGCGGGGGATGCGCGGCGGCCGGAGCGGGACCGGGACCACCGGCACCCCCCTCCCGCACCACCGCTCCCGCCTCCAGCAGGGCACTTCCAGCCCGAAATTAGAGAGGAAAGGGAGGAGGGGAGGGGAAGAAAAAAAAAAAAAAAAAAAAAAAAAAAGAAAAGAAAAGAAAAGAAAAGAAAAGAAAAGAGAAGAAAGAAAAAACAAATCCGAGCGGAGGGGAAGGAGTTATCACCGATTTGGACAAAAGGAGCGGGGTGTGTGAGCGGGGGGAGCTGCCTCCACCCGGCGGGCCAGACCTCCTGCTCCTGGGCAGAAGCGCTGCTACGGGGACACGAGGATGGAAAATGTTTCATTTCCTCCCTTTCCTTTTCTTTTCTCCCCCCCCCCCCTCTTCCGCCCCCTCAAAAAAAAAAAAAAAAAAAAAAAAAATTAAGGCTTTAGTGAATGTGTTTTCTCTTGGCAGCGTGACCTGCCTTTGGAGTCGAGCAACGTGTGTTTCTCCCTATTCTTTGCAAAATTTATGTGAGAAAGACAAATCTGGTGTACAGTGGCAGAGCTCGCCGGAGAAGTGTCCAGATAAGACAGTGTTGGTTTGTGGGTTGGATTTTTTTTTTTTTTTTGGTCCAGTTTCTCCGAGGCTAAATAAATCTTTCTCCTCTTTGAGAATGGATGGGGTTGTAATTTTTAGCGTAAAGCATGAAAACTGGGGACAAATGAGCCCTCTTCTCTGAAGTGACAAGCGACAATGGAGCATATACAGCCTCCTGCGGTTCGCCATGCTGAAACAAGCGTGCCCCTCCGCAGCAGAGAGAAGGCGAGCGCTTGGAGACCATATGGTTTTTGAATTTTCTTCACAATTTCCAGACAATTTGATGGATTAGGTTAACCCTCCCTTCCACTGTTTAACTCCACAACAATGGGAGCAGAGCTGTTCTCCCTTCGTCGGGGCATCTGTGCGCTTCTATTCTTCTCTCTTTCTCTCTTGGTATTTGGAACAAGCCTATGAATTACAATGAAATTCACTTTTCTTTAGTATTATTGGGAAGAGCACTTGTTTTCCGCCACCTCCCGCCCCCACCCTGCCATCCCCTCTTTTTTTGTTTGTTTTTTTTTTTTTTGTTTTGGTTTGGTTTTGGGGGGTTTGGGGGTTTTTTGGTGGTTTTGGTGGTTTTTTTTTTTACCTCCGAGTGATAGCTTTGACTTCTGTCCAGATCTCTCGGAAAGCCTTCAATCTTGTCCTTAAGTGTTTTTATGCTAAACAGGCAAATCGTAAATGCTGAGAAACTGTGACATTTATGTGAAGATCTAGTTAAAGGGCTTTATTTGTTTTCTTTATCTGTTCTTTTTTTTTCTCCCCCCATTCCCTCTCCTCTTCCCCCTCCTCTTCTGTTCCCTCCCTCCCCCCAGTCTTTTATTCTTTTGTCTTGGAATGGATTTAATGAGGCTGCAAACACTACAATTCAATATAACCAAGAAATAAAAAAAAAAAAAAAAAAAAAAAAAAGGTGGCGGGGTGTATGGAAAATAGGCTGGGAGTTAATTTGGATTTCTGATCTATTGACTTCTGTGTGCAAAGAGAAGAGATGCCGGGCCGCCTTGCACCCGCAGAAGTTTACCACACGTGGCTGGGGCGGGTTAGTAAATAAAGCCTCCTCTCGAAGATTTGCAGCGTGTTAATTTGGCTCGCCCCCCATTTCCAAATAGCTGGGATTTTGGTTATTTAATTTGCATACTGAAAAACAAAAGCTCTTTTTTTTTTTTTTTTTTTTTTTTAAGCTTAATAATGAAGCGCCGGCTTGTGCCCCTCATTTGTCATGCGTTTTGAAACGCGCCGTTTCCTGGGATTACCTAGCCGGGTAGATTTATTGCTCGGGGTTTGCTTTCCCTCGAATTTTAGATACAGTCCGGAATTGGCTTTTTTGACCCCCTATTTTTAATTTCGTTCCTCTCTCTCTGTTTTTTTCCCCGCAGCAGAAGTAGGGACGCGGTCACAGCGCCGAATCGTGCCCTTTGGGGCTGACCCGGCCGCAGCCCTTCCCAGCCGGCTCGGAGGGCTGCTGCCGGGGCCGCGCTCCGGGCGGCGGGCAGGGCCCCCACGGAACCCCTCCTGCCCGCCCCAGACCCCCCAGTTATCCTGTGTCCCTAAACCGGCCGGCCCTGCGGGCGGCAGATCTGGCCCGGCCGCCGCCGGCCGCTCCGCGCCGGGGCCAGCGCTGCCCCGGAGAGGGGGGGAGCGGGGCCGAGACCCCCGGGACTTGCTGGCTGGGGGCACCCGGGTCAGCGGCCCCCTTGGCTGGCCGCCTCCTTGCCCCCGCTACTCCCTGCGTGGATTCACGGGGGGGGGGGGGGGCAGAGCCTGTCCGGTTTTCCCACCCCCGGGCAAACCCGGAGCGTTTGGGAGCTCCTCGCCACCGGCCCGGCGCTCCGTGCCCCGGGGACCGGCTCCCCGCCATTCCCCCCGCCGTGGGGAGGTGGGCACGGGGCAGGGGGAGAGACCGGCCATTCCCAAACGGATCAGACCGAAGAGGGTCCGGATTCAAGGGGAGAAGGCAAGATTCCCGACGGGAAAAATAAAGGCGTAAACCCGGGCAAGGAGGGCTGCGAAATCCCCCCAGCTCCTGGCCTGGGGAGATGAAAACCCGCAGTTTGGCAAAAGGGGGTGCGGGACGGGGGGGAGGGCTTTGCGGGAGCGGGCTGGAGGCCCGGCAGTCCCCCCGCCGCCCGCCCCGTCGGGAGCTGCGGTGCCCCGTGTCCCGTCCCGTCCCCCCCCCCGTCGGGGCGGACGTGGGCGCTGGGCGCGGGCAAGTGCGGGCAGGAGCAGCCCGGTGGCTGCACTCCTGCCTCGGGCACGGCGACCCCCGGGGGGTCTCGGTCCCGCCCGCACCCCGGCCCACGCTGTGCCCTCCCGGCAGAAACGCCATTTCTCAAACGCAGGAGCCGACGCGCCCCCCACCCCCCGTCCCCATCCTTCATCCCCAAACCTGACACGGCCTTGGATTTCGTTTGGAAGTGGGAGGGAAGCGGGAGGGGAGGGGGCGGGGGGTGGTGTTGTCTGCTTGGAAATGCTACCCTTTGGGGTTTGGGGGGGTTTTAATGCTTTTTCTTTTTTTTTTTTTTTTCTGGGGTGTGTGGGGGAGGAGATCCATATTTGCTCTTGTTCACTTCACACAGGGCTCCCAGACGGAGAATAAAGCCCCCTCCTGAATTATCCAACAGGGCTAAAGCAGGTTGAGTCAGTGAAATTCAGTTCCTTATTTTATGAGGTGTCAGGGCTGATGTCGAATATGGCAACGATAACTAATACTACAGTCTGAGGGACCAGAACGTGGTAATTAATCCCAAAGACTTAAGTGTATTTTAGTTCAGGAGAAAAAAAATCACTAATTCAATCGTCCGGAAAATTGAAGTTTGATGCATGAGTCTCTGCTGAAAGGAAAGGCTTTTTCTTCCTGATTCTGGGGTTGGGGCAGGAATCGCAGCCTCTCTCCTCCGCTCCCCGGTACAGGGCCGCTGCCCGCCTGCCCCCGGCCCGGGCACACCGGGGACCGGCACCCCGAGGGACCGGCACGCCGAGGGACCGGGAACACACACAGGGCGCTCCTCCCCTCCCTCCGCACACCCCCCGCCTTTCCCGCCCGCCCTCTCCCCCCCCCCCCGCAGCCAGCACGACACATTGGAGGCCATATCGCGACCGTTGTCTCATGTCGCGACATGCGGAAAGGCTGTCGGGCAGAGCCGCGCGCCCCGGTCGCGTTGGCGGCCGCCCAGCCCGGGCCTTTCCAGCCGCGTTGAGCCGCGGGGGGATCTGCTCCTGTCCTCCCCCTGCTCCATACCTCCGGCGGCGGGGCCGAGGGAGGGAGGGGGGGGCTTCACCATTTTGCCTGCCGCTCCCCCCGGCCCCGGGACAGGGCCCGTATTTGTTCTCTCGGCTCTGCGGCACCTGGGCGAGCACGGGGGGGGGGGGACGGACGGACACGGGACCCCCTGTCTGTGCACCGAGCGAGGGGCCTGGCGTCCCGGGGGCAGCCCGGAGAGGGGCCGGGGGGGTCGGGGAAGGGAAGGCTCCCGGCGCCGGGTTATTGATGGGGCCGCGCTCGCCACAGTCAGCCCCATCGGCGTTAGCATCCGTCTCCGCGCCGCCCGGCCCCGGGCATCCTTCAGCCCTTTTAAGCTCCGGCCTCTCCTCCGAGCCAAAGCGGGGACGCCCCGTCGGGCCGCTCCTGCCCCCGCCTGCTGCCGGCCTCCCCCCCCCACCGTCACGGGGGGAGCTGGCGGGTCCATCCGTCCCCACGGGCCGTGCTGGCACCCCCAGGCTGTCCCTGGGGTCCGGGTGTCCCTTCTGCAACGAGGGGCGGCACTTTGCCCGTGCGCACCGGCAGCCGGGCTCTGCGCCCTCCCCGTCCGGGGGAGCCCAGAGCGGGTGGCGAGCAGGGGGCTAGCAGAGCCCGAGGTCATCGCGCCCACCTGCCCGGCAGGGCTAAGCCTCTCCCAGCGGGGCTTGTCCCCGCACCTGTCCCCATCCCGGGCCCACCCACCGCCCGCCCCCAGGACGTCCCCATCGGTGGGGGAAGGGGGCCCAGGGGCCCAGGTGAATCGCCCGTAGTCCTGTTGTATAGGTCGTACGCAGAGGCGGCAGCCAGCGGCATGACGTCATCAGCGCTCACGGTGACATCATCACCCGTCCCAGTAAAGGCAAGTGGCCGTCGGAGCAGAGCCTCCGAGGGGGTTGCCGTCAGCGCCGAGCCAAACGGACCGGGGTGTGCCGGGGGGGTCTCGTCCCTCCCGGCACCGGTGGCTCAAGGTGAAGCCGTAACAGCGAGGGGCGGCGGGGGCGGGGGCGGGGGGGGCTGCCCGGGGGCTGCCCGCTGCCGGGTGTCCTCTGCCGGCAGCGCTCCGGCCCCTGCCCGGCCCTGGGTCCCGGCCCTCGGTCCCTGCCCTGGGTCCCCGCCCGCCCCTCCTGCCCACGGCGCCGCGGCTCGCTCGCCCCTCCGCAGGTCTGCTGGCCGTGCGCATCGCTACGCGGAGCCGGACCCGGGCCAGGGGGGGGTCTGCGAGGGGGTGCAAACACGTGTACAGGCCGTACCGGTAACACCTGTAAGGCTGTATCTGTACCCCCACAGCTACAAGCTGCACACATCCACGGCACTCGCCCCCCCCCCCCGCTAGCCAGCGTATTTTTGGGAGGCAGAGTTCGGCAGCGCCGCCCGCTCGGCGCGGGGAGAGCAACCGCACCG